>NC_039366.1:52962042-54310583 GCF_003573695.1 Papaver somniferum
CAACAGCAAAAAAAAAAAAAAAAAAACTCACCTGGTCGGCGTCGGCCGGAAACTGGCCGGACGGTCGGCAGCGATCGGAGCTTCAGCAAAAACTCCTGATGCTCGGACGTGATGAAGATGAAGGCGTGATGGAGCTCTGGGCGTGAAATAAAAAAAAAGGATTAATCCCTTTTATATCAATTTTATTTCCAAAACCTAATTTTCTAAGGATTTCCTTATTGGGCCCGACCTGCAAATCCTAACAGGCCACGAACTCGTCGTCCAAACCAGCGGTTCAACGCCAATTTATGCTCATCAAACGACTCTCCAATCATGACATTGAAGCCTTCATCAAGTCGTGGTTTTCTCATGCTCTCTAAATCCGGTAACGTCTCAACTTACGACTAAGTTCAATTACCGGTATTATTATTTATGGCCGGAAAATCACCATTTAATGCTGACTGAGGAACACAGCTTCCCTCAGTAAGCAGGGGACTTAATGTAGATGGTGGATTTTCGACAAAGACTAAATCCGTAAACTCATAATTATACGAATATCTGATTCAGCAATCAGGCGTGAGTATCGAGACACTGGTCTCTCATCGAATTCTCAACGGAGAGTACCTTCTCTCAGAGTACATGTGGATATGTAGTCTCACAACTGGACAACGGCATATCTCATGAATACTGAATACTTTCAGTGATTATTTCTATATAGCATCACGTGATGGACGGCTCCTAGACAGCTTGCTCTGCTAGTATAGAGCGATAACGTCTTCAGGAACAAACAACAAGTTTACCCTGACTATATAAAGGATATGACCTACCGACAAGCTCGTATCGGGATAATTAATGCTCCTAGACAGCTTGCGCTGCTAGTATAGAGCCACAAAGTTAATTATTCCTAATTACAATTGCTCCTATTCCATGGTCGAATCCACGACTGGTCCCATGGAACGACAATAAAAATTGTTCTGATTCTATGATCGAATCCACGACTTGATCTCATAGAATAGCAATAACTATATTATCTCATTACTCCGATTTCATGATCGAATCCACAACTGGTCTCATAAATGGTAATAGATAAATCTTAATTACTCTGATTCTATGTCAAATCTAGAATCCCATGGAATGGTAATGCTCACTTTATTATTCTGAATTCGTAGTCGAATCCTCAGCTGATCCTATGAATTAATAATAAACATTTTATTACTCAGTTTTGTGAATTATTCTCCACAGGATTCCACAATTAGTAATAAATAATCAACAACCGGGCGTCTGAGCTACCTCTAAGTAAACCCCGATTCAAATGGTGAAGGTGTATCAAACGACGATACACTAACAGTCACCGCACGAACGAGTATTTCAAAAATACAACGAAACGATGAACCTATGCAAAATAAAGAAGAAAATAATAAATAATTAAAAATATTGACCAGGGTGCTGGGAGCACGAACACACGACCAACCGACCGTGTCGTGGTCAATCCCAAGCCAGTTTTATATTTTTAATGCATTTTTATTATTTTTCATGATTTGATGAAAATTCTCTCATTTTATCAAATTTCCTTCGTCTCGAGGAAACTCCTCGGTTTCATGGTACTTCCATAAATCCATAAAAAATAATATAAAATTAAGGAAAGGAGTGTGGGGCATGACCATTGTCCAACCGGCCTTGCCTTGGTCCCAACCGGCCCCACACACATGGTTTTTTATTATTTTATTATTATTATTATTATTTCTCTAATTTCATGAAAAACTCCTTGATTTCATGGTATTTTTGCACAAATCATCAAATAATAATAAAATAAATTATGAAAACTTGTGGGACCGGGCCATGCCCTAGCCGGTCCCACATGCCCCTTTGTTTTATTATTTTATTATTATTAGTTTTCCTTGAATTCATCAAATTCCTTGATTTCATGGTATTT
Source organism: Papaver somniferum (assembly GCF_003573695.1). Taxonomy (NCBI): domain Eukaryota; kingdom Viridiplantae; phylum Streptophyta; class Magnoliopsida; order Ranunculales; family Papaveraceae; genus Papaver; species Papaver somniferum. The sequence goes on from NC_039366.1 coordinate 52,963,955, forward strand.
CTCTCAAATTAGGAAAAATTCCCTCAAATCATCAAAATACTTAAAAATATTAAAAAATAGGGAAACTCGTGGGACCGGGCCCTAGCCACCCGTCCATGCCTTCCACGGTCCCACACGCCCTTGTTTTTATTATTTTAATATTTTTTGCTTCCTTCAACTCATGAAAACTCCTTCAATTCATGGAAACTCCCTAAATTCATCAAATTTCTCAAAATTCTTGAATTTTTCATAAAAATCATCAAAATATTATAAAATTAAGGAAAAGGCACAACGGGACCGTGGTCACGACCGGTCGACCATGCCTTGACCACGGAGGTCCCACGCCTCCTCATTCCTTATTTTATAATTATTTTTCATCATCTCATGGTGTTTTCCTCAGTTTCGTCGAAACCCTAATTTTGGCATATTTTCTCGAATGGATGCTCAATCGCACGTCAGAAAATATCAAAATTCTCAGGACTGAGACGCGGACGCCTTGGGGACACGAGCATGCTATCTTGACCGACCAAGATTGGCTCTTTGGCTCACGTAAGCCGGTCCCATCAATTTTCATAGTTTTGACCTAATTTGCACAATTGCTCGTATTAGGTCCAAAACTCTCCCAAACACTTTGGATTTTCATGAAGTGATAATCAGGAGGTCACGGGACAACCCAAGGCCGGTTTCATGACTCCATGTTCGGTCCCTCGCCTCGTCATAATTAATTAGGTTTTCTCACCTAAGGCTCAGACGAGCATTTTTGAATAAATGATTAAGCCAGCATTTAATCATTCTTCCACCAACAAATCGTCAACTCTTCAGGAGTTCTTCGTATTTGCTCACGTGAGCATATGGACACTACATGGTTGACCCACGGTCCATGTAGTCGCTCTCTCCTTCGTCCCATGGTTGAAATTCTGACGAACCATGAATTGATCATCAATTGATCAAATTAGGGTTTCTGAATCCAAGGATCATCATTCCAGATTCTAACCTTAATAATTTTATGACGACCTCATGGTCATTAATTTGATTAATTATGCTCGGTTCAACGACCAATATTCTAATTAATATTTTTGATACGCTGCCAATAATCCATCAGACGAGCAACACATGCTCATACGACCAAATATTCAACAATTCATCACATGAGCAACACTTGGTCAGATGATAAATATTTATTCAAACCAAGGAATATTGGTTCAACAATCAATATTCAACGATCCATCGAATGAGCAATACTTGCTCACTTCATCATAAGAACTATACCTCTGTCTCATGACATGTCCAATTCACGAGTTTCAGAACATCATGTTCAACTCAAAGACTACATGGACTCATCGTCCCATCAAACCATGAAGTCATCAATTGAATAACAAACCACGAGACGTCAATCGTGTCACTTGGGGGGATATCACTTAGGATTTTGGTCTGGCGGTCTACGACACGTGTGTTCAAACACACGATGGAATGTGAGCAAGTCGTGCAATCAGTTGAAGGAATTCACGAGGTAGTGGGTGGAAAATCGACCAAGTCTCCACACGTTGAGCAACTGGTTTCAAACACGATCTCCACTTCCCCACTCCTTGATTCCATCAACTGTCACACTTCATGGAATCATGGTGTCTACAATTCCAGCAATATAAATAAGTCTTTGAATCATGATTGAATCAACAATATCATCAATCTCACGCCTCATTGACAACATGAGATCACCAACTCATCAATTGAGCAACTATTCTCAACTGAGAAATTTCAATCATTCAGAGCTTATCATATTCAGAATTCACACACCCACAATCTTGATCACCATTGATCTCACACATTTCTCAGCTTCCCTCATACAGATCAACCCATCCTCTCTTGTGACCCAATTTACTTTGGAACGGTCATTGTCTTGATTTAGGCCGGAGTACTACAGATTGATCTCTCGAATCTAAAGCACACCCTTTGCAGCGGTGCATCTGTGTGAGGTTTAACATTTCGCTCGGTTCGAGGAGTCTCCTCCGTACGGTCGTCTCCTCAATTCCTTAAAAACCAGCAAATCGTTTTTCCCCCATCTACACAAGGGCTAACACCTCAAATCTTCAGAAGTTTTCTAGTGTTATCGAAGAGTTGAAAGAAACAAGGATGGAGATGCAGCAAATAAAGGCTATTGTTTTAAGATCTCTTGAAATTCAGAAGGTCGTGGTTCGACAACAGTCAAGAAGGTTTGTTGGAATTAACTCCCTTCTTCATGAACCTTATGTTCCAATGTCTGTTGACGACAAGGAGTTCGGGGACGATAAAGAATTTTTCAAGAATCTTAATGTCTAGGAAACTTTTTATGAGAATTTATTCTTATGTTTTAAGAAGGATAACTAGGTTTTGGAATAGCAAATATTGTGATTACACATAGCTATTTCAACTATTTTCATCTTGCAATGTTTTTAGATTTATTTATTTAAATTCTAAGTTAATTGGAAGATGATTTTGCAGCATTTAATCTTTATTAGTTTTATATATATTGCAAAAATATTTTATGGGATCTGTTATGTTTACGTCCGTGAACTATGATTATCTCACATATGCTCAAAAGTTAAGTCTATTTAGTCTTTATGCAAATATTGATAAAATATAGAATGAACTTTTGAAAATTTCGCAGTATTGATCTTTCCCTGTTCCACTTTTATGTGTACTGTATGGCTCTGTAAGTTTTATTTTGTTGAGCGTTTCAGATTAAATTAATTAATAAGTTCTCTTGTGGTTAATTTATTCGAGTTTATTGGATACAAATCCATGTGATTTGTTAACGTCCAAAGAAATCCTTCTTTTATTGTAAAATTAAGGTCGCTCTTGTTGTTCTTTCGGGAATGACATTTTATGGGGGAGAGTTCTTAATTAAACTTGTGCTTAATTGCCAAATCTTTGTGGGCAGTGCGGATGTGGAATATTATAGGAGTTTTCTTGTATCTTTATAAACTCCTTGATAAATACACTAAGTTTCGACTATGTGAAATCATCAAAACAAAGTTGATATGTTCTCTTTTATTCATGAAGTAACTCTATGAGAATTTCATTATGATCCAACTAGTTTTCGTACCTTTGCCAATTTATATTGACAAAAAGGGGGAGAATTAATGTGTAGTACACACTACAAATACATATGGTTTACGGATCATTATGTAAGGGGGAGTGGTTTTCATTGTGAGATGAAGTATTGACTAAGGGGGAGTGATACATATCACCATAGTATTGTTGTCAAAGTTTTGATACAATTGGACTTTAATATTGTATAATGATACTATGACACCGTATAACAATGATTGGGAGCTACTGTTTTCTCATGGTTATAGCTACAGATCTTCAACAACAATGATGTTGATTTGAACACGTTCAGAATCGCTGGAGTACTTGGAGTAGCAAATAATTCAAGGAATGTTGAAGAGCCAAGGAAATAAAGCATGATGGATGAGAAGCTACAGAGTTTATTTTTTGTAATCCATATATTGATAGTTTTGTTACTAAAATTGACAAAGGGGGAGATTGTTAGATCAGTGCTCGGTCGAACTCGCAAGCGTTGCTATCTCAAACTTGTTTGTCAAGTTTTGTTGATAAAAACTATATACTTGATTTCTAGTCTACTTATAGATAAGTCTCGGATTATGATAGAATATGTAGTTGATTTTATACTTCACGGCGCTCACAAATTGAAGAGGAAGATCTACTGAGGAGCTTGGAGGAACTTCATCAGCAAAAGGTATGTGGAGACTAAAACTTATCTATCACTCAAAAGCCTATTCTATTTTATTTTCTAATGAGACTAAGTCGTATAGATATATAGACTTTTATATTATACATATTTGATATTTCGAGATGAGTTTATCTCGCTTATCTATTTCTCAAAATATGTGTTGGAAGCTTTTGCTTTAGCTATGTTCATCATATTCTTGACGAGTTTAGTTGGAGACAATTTATTTGTTGGAAACTAAATATTAAGTCAAAAGATGATCATGTGAAAATTACCTTGAACATCTTACATGATTTGTGTGAGGCAGTCGTTTGATATTAACTTGGGAAGTTTCGTATTGATCATTCAATCACTTGAAAATTACTTGAAGCTAATGGTATGTGTGAGATTACCATTGTCGTCTTATAAGGATGTTTCAATGATTGAAATGAGAGTTTAGAACAATAACCTATGTCTGGATACAACACCGTATGTATATATTGTATGCAAACTGTATTGTGATAATTCAGGTTCAGGAACCTTGTTTGCGTATCTAGTATGCAAACGGTTTTACCTGAGAAGGTCCAGGAACCTTGTTTGCGTACCTAGTATGCGAACGGTTTTACCTGAGTTGGGTTCGGGACGGATGTTTGCGAACCAGGTTTGCGCACGGCTTGACAGGCCAAGTTCCGGAGATGTTGTTCGCGTACCTGGTTTACGAACATAGTGGTTAAGTTATAAAATTGGTAAAGTATGATTCTATACTCATGAACTAAAACATTTATGAATTAAGGAATGCATATTTGCAAACCGTGGCTTAATGTTCATGAATTGATTCTTGTATAAGTACTTTGGACGGTTACGAATCAATCCGATTTTGAATCAATGTGTCTGAAAAAGCGGGGGTCTAACAACACCACCCAATATTTCGATTAGCAATCTGTATGGACTAACTCCGAAATACTTTGCTAGAGAATCAACTAGACAGTCAGACTCAATCTAGATTAAAGTATCTCAAGGAGTCAATATCTCTCACTGTTTTGATTTACTCAAGCTAAAAAATAGCGAGTCTTTAATCAAACACAAGGAATAACTTGGAAGGTACCAAAGACCAATATCCAAGGATCAATCAATATCAATCAACAACCAAAGGTTGGATTTCCAATTGATGATCTTAACACACAACCTGTATTATTTCAATTATATAAAATATAATGCGGAAAAGAAATAACACAGACACCAGAAGTTTTGTTAGCGAGGAAACCGCAAATGCAGAAAACCCCGGGACCTAGTCCAGATTGAATCAACAACCGGGCGTCTGAGCTACCTCTAAGTAAACCCCGATTCAAATGGTGAAGGTGTATCAAACGACGATACACTAACAGTCACCGCACGAACGAGTATTTCAAAATACAACGAAACGATGAACCTATGCAAAATAAAGAAGAAAATAATAAATAATTAAAAATATTGACCAGGGTGCTGGGAGCACGAACACCGACCAACCGACCGTGTCGTGGTCAATCCCAAGCCAGTTTTATATTTTTAATGCATTTTATTATTTTCATGATTTGATGAAAATTCTCTCATTTTATCAAATTTCCTTCGTCTCGAGGAAACTCCTCGGTTTCATGGTACTTCCATAAATCCATAAAAAATAATATAAAATTAAGGAAAGGAGTGTGGGGTAGACCATTGTCCAACCGGCCTGCCTTGGTCCCAACCGGCCCCACACACATGGTTTTTATTATTTTTTATTATTATTATTTTTCTCTAATTTCATGAAAAACTCCTTGATTTCATGGTTTTTGCACAAATCATCAAATAATAATAAAATAAATTATGAAAACTTGTGGGACCGGGCCATGCCCTAGCCGGTCCCACATGCCCCTTTGTTTTATTATTTTATTATTATTAGTTTTCCTTGAATTCATCAAATTCCTTGATTTCATGGTATTTCTCTCAAATTAGGAAAAATTCCCTCAAATCATCAAAATACTTAAAAATATTAAAAAATAGGGAAACTCGTGGGACCGGGCCCTAGCCCCCGTCCATGCCTTCCACGGTCCCACACGCCCTTGTTTTTATTATTTTAATATTTTTTGCTTCCTTCAACTCATGAAAACTCCTTCAATTCATGGAAACTCCCTAAATTCATCAAATTTCTCAAAATTCTTGAATTTTTCATAAAAATCATCAAAATATTATAAAATTAAGGAAAAGGCACAACGGGACCGTGGTCACGACCGGTCGACCATGCCTTGACCACGGAGGTCCCACGCCTCCTCATTCCTTATTTTATAATTATTTTTCATCATCTCATGGTGTTTTCCTCAGTTTCGTCGAAACCCTAATTTTGGCATATTTTCTCGAATGGATGCTCAATCGCACGTCAGAAAATATCAAAATTCTCAGGACTGAGACGCGGACGCCTTGGGGACACGAGCATGCTATCTTGACCGACCAAGATTGGCTCTTTGGCTCACGTAAGCCGGTCCCATCAATTTTCATAGTTTTGACCTAATTTGCACAATTGCTCGTATTAGGTCCAAAACTCTCCCAAACACTTTGGATTTTCATGAAGTGATAATCAGGAGGTCACGGGACAACCCAAGGCCGGTTTCATGACTCCATGTTCGGTCCCTCGCCTCGTCATAATTAATTAGGTTTTCTCACCTAAGGCTCAGACGAGCATTTTTGAATAAATGATTAAGCCAGCATTTAATCATTCTTCCACCAACAAATCGTCAACTCTTCAGGAGTTCTTCGTATTTGCTCACGTGAGCATATGGACACTACATGGTTGACCCACGGTCCATGTAGTCGCTCTCTCCTTCGTCCCATGGTTGAAATTCTGACGAACCATGAATTGATCATCAATTGATCAAATTAGGGTTTCTGAATCCAAGGATCATCATTCCAGATTCTAACCTTAATAATTTTATGACGACCTCATGGTCATTAATTTGATTAATTATGCTCGGTTCAACGACCAATATTCTAATTAATATTTTTGATACGCTGCCAATAATCCATCAGACGAGCAACACATGCTCATACGACCAAATATTCAACAATTCATCACATGAGCAACACTTGGTCAGATGATAAATATTTATTCAAACCAAGGAATATTGGTTCAACAATCAATATTCAACGATCCATCGAATGAGCAATACTTGCTCACTTCATCATAAGAACTATACCTCTGTCTCATGACATGTCCAATTCACGAGTTTCAGAACATCATGTTCAACTCAAAGACTACATGGACTCATCGTCCCATCAAACCATGAAGTCATCAATTGAATAACAAACCACGAGACGTCAATCGTGTCACTTGGGGGGATATCACTTAGGATTTTGGTCTGGCGGTCTACGACACGTGTGTTCAAACACACGATGGAATGTGAGCAAGTCGTGCAATCAGTTGAAGGAATTCACGAGGTAGTGGGTGGAAAATCGACCAAGTCTCCACACGTTGAGCAACTGGTTTCAAACACGATCTCCACTTCCCCACTCCTTGATTCCATCAACTGTCACACTTCATGGAATCATGGTGTCTACAATTCCAGCAATATAAATAAGTCTTTGAATCATGATTGAATCAACAATATCATCAATCTCACGCCTCATTGACAACATGAGATCACCAACTCATCAATTGAGCAACTATTCTCAACTGAGAAATTTCAATCATTCAGAGCTTATCATATTCAGAATTCACACACCCACAATCTTGATCACCATTGATCTCACACATTTCTCAGCTTCCCTCATACAGATCAACCCATCCTCTCTTGTGACCCAATTTACTTTGGAACGGTCATTGTCTTGATTTAGGCCGGAGTACTACAGATTGATCTCTCGAATCTAAAGCACACCCTTTGCAGCGGTGCATCTGTGTGAGGTTTAACATTTCGCTCGGTTCGAGGAGTCTCCTCCGTACGGTCGTCTCCTCAATTCCTTAAAAACCAGCAAATCGTTTTTCCCCCATCTACACAAGGGCTAACACCTCAAATCTTCAGAAGTTTTCTAGTGTTATCGAAGAGTTGAAAGAAACAAGGATGGAGATGCAGCAAATAAAGGCTATTGTTTTAAGATCTCTTGAAATTCAGAAGGTCGTGGTTCGACAACAGTCAAGAAGGTTTGTTGGAATTAACTCCCTTCTTCATGAACCTTATGTTCCAATGTCTGTTGACGACAAGGAGTTCGGGGACGATAAAGAATTTTTCAAGAATCTTAATGTCTAGGAAACTTTTTATGAGAATTTATTCTTATGTTTTAAGAAGGATAACTAGGTTTTGGAATAGCAAATATTGTGATTACACATAGCTATTTCAACTATTTTCATCTTGCAATGTTTTTAGATTTATTTATTTAAATTCTAAGTTAATTGGAAGATGATTTTGCAGCATTTAATCTTTATTAGTTTTATATATATTGCAAAAATATTTTATGGGATCTGTTATGTTTACGTCCGTGAACTATGATTATCTCACATATGCTCAAAAGTTAAGTCTATTTAGTCTTTATGCAAATATTGATAAAATATAGAATGAACTTTTGAAAATTTCGCAGTATTGATCTTTCCCTGTTCCACTTTTATGTGTACTGTATGGCTCTGTAAGTTTTATTTTGTTGAGCGTTTCAGATTAAATTAATTAATAAGTTCTCTTGTGGTTAATTTATTCGAGTTTATTGGATACAAATCCATGTGATTTGTTAACGTCCAAAGAAATCCTTCTTTTATTGTAAAATTAAGGTCGCTCTTGTTGTTCTTTCGGGAATGACATTTTATGGGGGAGAGTTCTTAATTAAACTTGTGCTTAATTGCCAAATCTTTGTGGGCAGTGCGGATGTGGAATATTATAGGAGTTTTCTTGTATCTTTATAAACTCCTTGATAAATACACTAAGTTTCGACTATGTGAAATCATCAAAACAAAGTTGATATGTTCTCTTTTATTCATGAAGTAACTCTATGAGAATTTCATTATGATCCAACTAGTTTTCGTACCTTTGCCAATTTATATTGACAAAAAGGGGGAGAATTAATGTGTAGTACACACTACAAATACATATGGTTTACGGATCATTATGTAAGGGGGAGTGGTTTTCATTGTGAGATGAAGTATTGACTAAGGGGGAGTGATACATATCACCATAGTATTGTTGTCAAAGTTTTGATACAATTGGACTTTAATATTGTATAATGATACTATGACACCGTATAACAATGATTGGGAGCTACTGTTTTCTCATGGTTATAGCTACAGATCTTCAACAACAATGATGTTGATTTGAACACGTTCAGAATCGCTGGAGTACTTGGAGTAGCAAATAATTCAAGGAATGTTGAAGAGCCAAGGAAATAAAGCATGATGGATGAGAAGCTACAGAGTTTATTTTTTGTAATCCATATATTGATAGTTTTGTTACTAAAATTGACAAAGGGGGAGATTGTTAGATCAGTGCTCGGTCGAACTCGCAAGCGTTGCTATCTCAAACTTGTTTGTCAAGTTTTGTTGATAAAAACTATATACTTGATTTCTAGTCTACTTATAGATAAGTCTCGGATTATGATAGAATATGTAGTTGATTTTATACTTCACGGCGCTCACAAATTGAAGAGGAAGATCTACTGAGGAGCTTGGAGGAACTTCATCAGCAAAAGGTATGTGGAGACTAAAACTTATCTATCACTCAAAAGCCTATTCTATTTTATTTTCTAATGAGACTAAGTCGTATAGATATATAGACTTTTATATTATACATATTTGATATTTCGAGATGAGTTTATCTCGCTTATCTATTTCTCAAAATATGTGTTGGAAGCTTTTGCTTTAGCTATGTTCATCATATTCTTGACGAGTTTAGTTGGAGACAATTTATTTGTTGGAAACTAAATATTAAGTCAAAAGATGATCATGTGAAAATTACCTTGAACATCTTACATGATTTGTGTGAGGCAGTCGTTTGATATTAACTTGGGAAGTTTCGTATTGATCATTCAATCACTTGAAAATTACTTGAAGCTAATGGTATGTGTGAGATTACCATTGTCGTCTTATAAGGATGTTTCAATGATTGAAATGAGAGTTTAGAACAATAACCTATGTCTGGATACAACACCGTATGTATATATTGTATGCAAACTGTATTGTGATAATTCAGGTTCAGGAACCTTGTTTGCGTATCTAGTATGCAAACGGTTTTACCTGAGAAGGTCCAGGAACCTTGTTTGCGTACCTAGTATGCGAACGGTTTTACCTGAGTTGGGTTCGGGACGGATGTTTGCGAACCAGGTTTGCGCACGGCTTGACAGGCCAAGTTCCGGAGATGTTGTTCGCGTACCTGGTTTACGAACATAGTGGTTAAGTTATAAAATTGGTAAAGTATGATTCTCATACTCATGAACTAAAACATTTATGAATTAAGGAATGCAATATTTGCAAACCGTGGCTTAATGTTCATGAATTGATTCTTGTATAAGTACTTTGGACGGTTACGAATCAATCCGATTTTGAATCAATGTGTCTGAAAAAGCGGGGGTCTAACAACACCACCCAATATTTCGATTAGCAATCTGTATGGACTAACTCCGAAATACTTTGCTAGAGAATCAACTAGACAGTCAGACTCAATCTAGATTAAAGTATCTCAAGGAGTCAATATCTCTCACTTGTTTTGATTTACTCAAGCTAAAAAAATAGCGAGTCTTTAATCAAACACAAGGAATAACTTGGAAGGTACCAAAGACCAATATCCAAGGATCAATCAATATCAATCAACAACCAAAGGTTGGATTTCCAATTGATGATCTTAACACACAACCTGTATTATTTCAATTATATAAAATATAATGCGGAAAAGAAATAACACAGACACCAGAAGTTTTGTTAGCGAGGAAACCGCAAATGCAGAAAACCCCCGGGACCTAGTCCAGATTGAATCAACAACCGGGCGTCTGAGCTACCTCTAAGTAAACCCCGATTCAAATGGTGAAGGTGTATCAAACGACGATACACTAACAGTCACCGCACGAACGAGTATTTCAAAAATACAACGAAACGATGAACCTATGCAAAATAAAGAAGAAAATAATAAATAATTAAAAATATTGACCAGGGTGCTGGGAGCACGAACACACGACCAACCGACCGTGTCGTGGTCAATCCCAAGCCAGTTTTATATTTTTAATGCATTTTTATTATTTTTCATGATTTGATGAAAATTCTCTCATTTTATCAAATTTCCTTCGTCTCGAGGAAACTCCTCGGTTTCATGGTACTTCCATAAATCCATAAAAAATAATATAAAATTAAGGAAAGGAGTGTGGGGCGTGACCATTGGCCAACCAGCCATGCCTTGGTCCCAGCCGGCCCCACACCCCACGGTTCCTTATTATTTTATTATTATTATTATTTCTCTAATTTCATGAAAAAAACTCCTTGATTTCATGGTATTTTGCACACGCCCTTGTTTTTATTATTTTAATATTTTTTGCTTCCTTGAACTCATGAAAACTCCTTCAATTCATGGAAACTCCCTAAATTCATCAAATTTCTCAAAATTCATGAATTTTTCATAAAATCATCAAAATATTATAAAATTAAGAAAAAGGCACCACGGGACCGTGGTCACGACTGGCCGACCATGCCTTGACCACGGCGGTCCCACGCCTCCTCATTCCTTATTTTATAATTATTTTTCATCATCTCATGGTGTTTTCCTCAGTTTCGTCGAAACCCTAATTTTGACATATTTTCTCGAATGGATGCTCAATTGCACGCCAGAAAATATCAAAATTCTCAGGACTGAGACACGGACGCCTTGGGGACACGAGCACGCTATCTTGACCGACCAAGATTGGCTCTTTGGCTCACGGAAGCCGGTCCCATCAATTTTCACAGTTTTGACCTAATTTGCACAATTGCTCGTATTAGGTCCAAAACTCTTCCAAACACTTTGGATTTTCATGAAGTGATCGTCAGGCGGTCACGGGACAACCCAGGGCCGGTTTCATGACTCCATGGTCGGTCCCTCGCCTCGTCATAATTAATTAGGTTTTCTCACCTAAGGCTGAGACGAGCATTTTTGAATGAATGATTAAGCCAGGATTTAATCATTCTTCCACCAACAAATCGTCAACTCTTCAAGAGTTCTTCGTATTTGCTCATGTGAGCATATGGACACTACATGGTTGATCCACAGTCCCATGTAGTCGCTCCCTCCTCCGTCCCATGGTTGAAATTCTGACGAACCATGAATTGATCATCAATTGATCAAATTAGGGTTTCTGAATCCAAGGATCATCATTCCAGATTCTAACCTTAATAATTTTATGACGACCTCATGGTCATTAATTTGATTAATTATGCTCGGTTCAACGACCAATATTCTAATTAATATTTTTGATACGCTGCCAATAATCCATCAGACGAGCAACACATGCTCATACGACCAAATATTCAACAATTCATCACATGAGCAACACTTGGTCAGATGATAAATATTTATTCAAACCAAGGAATATTGGTTCAACAATCAATATTCAACGATCCATCGAATGAGCAATACTTGCTCACTTCATCATAAGAACTATACCTCTGTCTCATGACATGTCCAATTCACGAGTTTCAGAACATCATGTTCAACTCAAAGACTACATGGACTCATCGTCCCATCAAACCATGAAGTCATCAATTGAATAACAAACCACGAGACGTCAATCGTGTCACTTGGGGGGATATCACTTAGGATTTTGGTCTGGCGGTCTACGACACGTGTGTTCAAACACACGATGGAATGTGAGCAAGTCGTGCAATCAGTTGAAGGAATTCACGAGGTAGTGGGTGGAAAATCGACCAAGTCTCCACACGTTGAGCAACTGGTTTCAAACACGATCTCCACTTCCCCACTCCTTGATTCCATCAACTGTCACACTTCATGGAATCATGGTGTCTACAATTCCAGCAATATAAATAAGTCTTTGAATCATGATTGAATCAACAATATCATCAATCTCACGCCTCATTGACAACATGAGATCACCAACTCATCAATTGAGCAACTATTCTCAACTGAGAAATTTCAATCATTCAGAGCTTATCATATTCAGAATTCACACACCCACAATCTTGATCACCATTGATCTCACACATTTCTCAGCTTCCCTCATACAGATCAACCCATCCTCTCTTGTGACCCAATTTACTTTGGAACGGTCATTGTCTTGATTTAGGCCGGAGTACTACAGATTGATCTCTCGAATCTAAAGCACACCCTTTGCAGCGGTGCATCTGTGTGAGGTTTAACATTTCGCTCGGTTCGAGGAGTCTCCTCCGTACGGTCGTCTCCTCAATTCCTTAAAAACCAGCAAATCGTTTTTCCCCCATCTACACAAGGGCTAACACCTCAAATCTTCAGAAGTTTTCTAGTGTTATCGAAGAGTTGAAAGAAACAAGGATGGAGATGCAGCAAATAAAGGCTATTGTTTTAAGATCTCTTGAAATTCAGAAGGTCGTGGTTCGACAACAGTCAAGAAGGTTTGTTGGAATTAACTCCCTTCTTCATGAACCTTATGTTCCAATGTCTGTTGACGACAAGGAGTTCGGGGACGATAAAGAATTTTTCAAGAATCTTAATGTCTAGGAAACTTTTTATGAGAATTTATTCTTATGTTTTAAGAAGGATAACTAGGTTTTGGAATAGCAAATATTGTGATTACACATAGCTATTTCAACTATTTTCATCTTGCAATGTTTTTAGATTTATTTATTTAAATTCTAAGTTAATTGGAAGATGATTTTGCAGCATTTAATCTTTATTAGTTTTATATATATTGCAAAAATATTTTATGGGATCTGTTATGTTTACGTCCGTGAACTATGATTATCTCACATATGCTCAAAAGTTAAGTCTATTTAGTCTTTATGCAAATATTGATAAAATATAGAATGAACTTTTGAAAATTTCGCAGTATTGATCTTTCCCTGTTCCACTTTTATGTGTACTGTATGGCTCTGTAAGTTTTATTTTGTTGAGCGTTTCAGATTAAATTAATTAATAAGTTCTCTTGTGGTTAATTTATTCGAGTTTATTGGATACAAATCCATGTGATTTGTTAACGTCCAAAGAAATCCTTCTTTTATTGTAAAATTAAGGTCGCTCTTGTTGTTCTTTCGGGAATGACATTTTATGGGGGAGAGTTCTTAATTAAACTTGTGCTTAATTGCCAAATCTTTGTGGGCAGTGCGGATGTGGAATATTATAGGAGTTTTCTTGTATCTTTATAAACTCCTTGATAAATACACTAAGTTTCGACTATGTGAAATCATCAAAACAAAGTTGATATGTTCTCTTTTATTCATGAAGTAACTCTATGAGAATTTCATTATGATCCAACTAGTTTTCGTACCTTTGCCAATTTATATTGACAAAAAGGGGGAGAATTAATGTGTAGTACACACTACAAATACATATGGTTTACGGATCATTATGTAAGGGGGAGTGGTTTTCATTGTGAGATGAAGTATTGACTAAGGGGGAGTGATACATATCACCATAGTATTGTTGTCAAAGTTTTGATACAATTGGACTTTAATATTGTATAATGATACTATGACACCGTATAACAATGATTGGGAGCTACTGTTTTCTCATGGTTATAGCTACAGATCTTCAACAACAATGATGTTGATTTGAACACGTTCAGAATCGCTGGAGTACTTGGAGTAGCAAATAATTCAAGGAATGTTGAAGAGCCAAGGAAATAAAGCATGATGGATGAGAAGCTACAGAGTTTATTTTTTGTAATCCATATATTGATAGTTTTGTTACTAAAATTGACAAAGGGGGAGATTGTTAGATCAGTGCTCGGTCGAACTCGCAAGCGTTGCTATCTCAAACTTGTTTGTCAAGTTTTGTTGATAAAAACTATATACTTGATTTCTAGTCTACTTATAGATAAGTCTCGGATTATGATAGAATATGTAGTTGATTTTATACTTCACGGCGCTCACAAATTGAAGAGGAAGATCTACTGAGGAGCTTGGAGGAACTTCATCAGCAAAAGGTATGTGGAGACTAAAACTTATCTATCACTCAAAAGCCTATTCTATTTTATTTTCTAATGAGACTAAGTCGTATAGATATATAGACTTTTATATTATACATATTTGATATTTCGAGATGAGTTTATCTCGCTTATCTATTTCTCAAAATATGTGTTGGAAGCTTTTGCTTTAGCTATGTTCATCATATTCTTGACGAGTTTAGTTGGAGACAATTTATTTGTTGGAAACTAAATATTAAGTCAAAAGATGATCATGTGAAAATTACCTTGAACATCTTACATGATTTGTGTGAGGCAGTCGTTTGATATTAACTTGGGAAGTTTCGTATTGATCATTCAATCACTTGAAAATTACTTGAAGCTAATGGTATGTGTGAGATTACCATTGTCGTCTTATAAGGATGTTTCAATGATTGAAATGAGAGTTTAGAACAATAACCTATGTCTGGATACAACACCGTATGTATATATTGTATGCAAACTGTATTGTGATAATTCAGGTTCAGGAACCTTGTTTGCGTATCTAGTATGCAAACGGTTTTACCTGAGAAGGTCCAGGAACCTTGTTTGCGTACCTAGTATGCGAACGGTTTTACCTGAGTTGGGTTCGGGACGGATGTTTGCGAACCAGGTTTGCGCACGGCTTGACAGGCCAAGTTCCGGAGATGTTGTTCGCGTACCTGGTTTACGAACATAGTGGTTAAGTTATAAAATTGGTAAAGTATGATTCTCATACTCATGAACTAAAACATTTATGAATTAAGGAATGCAATATTTGCAAACCGTGGCTTAATGTTCATGAATTGATTCTTGTATAAGTACTTTGGACGGTTACGAATCAATCCGATTTTGAATCAATGTGTCTGAAAAAGCGGGGGTCTAACAACACCACCCAATATTTCGATTAGCAATCTGTATGGACTAACTCCGAAATACTTTGCTAGAGAATCAACTAGACAGTCAGACTCAATCTAGATTAAAGTATCTCAAGGAGTCAATATCTCTCACTTGTTTTGATTTACTCAAGCTAAAAAAATAGCGAGTCTTTAATCAAACACAAGGAATAACTTGGAAGGTACCAAAGACCAATATCCAAGGATCAATCAATATCAATCAACAACCAAAGGTTGGATTTCCAATTGATGATCTTAACACACAACCTGTATTATTTCAATTATATAAAATATAATGCGGAAAAGAAATAACACAGACACCAGAAGTTTTGTTAGCGAGGAAACCGCAAATGCAGAAAACCCCCGGGACCTAGTCCAGATTGAATACACAATGTATTAAGCCGCTACAGACACTAGCCTACTACAAGCTAACTTCGGACTGGACTATAGTTGAACCCCAATCAGTCTCCCACCGATTCAAGGTACAGTTGTACTCCTACACATCTGATCCCAGCAGGATACTGCGCACTTGATTCCCTTAGCTGATCTCACCCACAACCAAGAGTTGCTGCAACCCAAAATCGCAGACTTGATAATAAACAAATCTGTCTCACACAGAAAAGTCTATCAAAGGATTAATCTGTCTCCCACAGAAAAACCCTAGGTTTTTGTTCCGTCTTAAGATATAAAATCAAGGTGAACAGGAACCAATTGATAATCCGGTCTTATATTCCCGAAGAACAACCTAGATTAATCAATCACCTCTCAACAATCCTTCTTGACTACACAAGCGGTTTTTCGAGGAATCACAAATAGTGAGACGAAAATGTTTGTGACTTCTTTACCTTGCCTATCGGAGAACTCTCACGATCTCAAGACAATCAATAGATTGTACTCGTACGATAGAAGATGCAAGATCAGATCACACAACTACGATAAAAGTAGTATCGGTCTGGCTTCACAATCCCAATGAAGTCTTTAAGTCGTTAACCTGGTTTTAGAGAAGAAAACCAAAGGTTAAAGGAGAATCGACTCTAGCGAGCGCACTAGTATCACACAGACGTGTGGGGATTAGTTTTGCACAATGCTAGATGTCTCCTTTATATAGCCTTCAAATCAGGGTTTTGCCTTAGTTCCAAAGCAATCCATATTCACCGTTAGATGAAAACCTGATTTAGATTCAAGCTAATATTTTTCAACCGTTAGATCGAAAACTTAGCTTGTCACACACACTTGGGTAGACGTTTACTGGGTTTGTGAAAACCGTGCCCAAACGTGTACGTGTATGTTGGTTCAACATAGTAATCCAAAAGGTTAACCATATGAGCAATTCATATTAACCTAGTTCTTCTTTACCATAACTAGTTCAATTGACTCAAATGAACTAGTTAGAGAGTTGTTCAATTGCTATGAGATCTTATATAACTATACAAGACACAATTGAAACAAAGATGATCTGATTCGATTGAATCGGCTCATGAACTTTATAGCCACGGTTTGCATAAAGCATTCCTTAGTAATTTAAGTTTCATGTTCAGAGCACATCTTTAGATCATAACCACTTAAGCTCACAAACAAGTTCGCGGACTTAAGACAACCGGCAGAGTTTTCCAAACTCAGCAGAAAATCTCGGCAAAGAGACTTCCGCCAGTACGCGAACTAGGTTCGCGGACTTGAACTTCACGAACGAATTTGGAATCCCAGCAGAAATTCTCGGTACAAGAACTTCCGACAGTTCGCGGACTTGGCAAAGCCAATTCCTCCGGTTTCTCTCAATCGACAAAGTTCGAAAACTTCAGTTTAAGGAATACATGGTTATGTAATCTAAACTCTCATTCCAATCATTGAGACATTATCAGAGGACGTTATATAGCCGTTATTCACAGACCGTTTCACGTCAGAGTAATTCTCAAAGTAATTGCAACTTTCATGACTTTAGTCACTAGGTGAAGATAAACTTGATCAAAGCGAAACGCTTTACCAACACACTATTTAGAGAAAAAGATAAGTACTGACTACTCAACTCGAAATGTTAAATGTGTATGATCCAGCCTATATAACATACGACCTTTTGTCTCATAAGAAGTAGGAGATAGAATAGATAGACTTTTGAGTGATAAATAAGTTCAAGTCTCCACATACCTTTTTGTTGATGAAGTTCCACGGTTCCTTGAGTAGATCTTCGTCGTTGTATGATGAATCGCCATGAAGTCCTTGAGCTCAACTACACTTTTATATCCTAGTCTGAGACTTAGCTATAATAGACTAGAAATCAAGACTCATAGTTTTGATCATTAATATTGACAAACATGCTTGATATAGCAACGCATGCGAGGTCGACCGATCTATGCTCTAACAATCTCCCCCTTTGTAAATTTTAGTGACAAAACTATTAATACATATGGAATACAGAAAAGATAAACTTTACTGGCTCATATTCCATAGTCTAATCTTCAACGTTCCTTGAAATCTTCGTCCTTCCAAGTACTCCAATGATCCCAAAGGTTGTAAGTTTAGCACCACCGTTGTTGAAGATCCGTATCTATAACAATGAGAGAAATCGAAATTCTCGATCATTATTATACAGTGTCATAGTATCATTATGTAACATCAAATTCCAATTGCATCACGACTTTAACAACAATACTATGGTGATATGTATCACTCCCCCTTAGTCAATACTCCATCTCGATCATGGAAACCACTCCCCCTTACAAATGATCCGAAAACCATATGTATTTGTAGTATGAACTACATTATTTCTCCCCCTTTTTGTCAATAAAATTGGCAAAGGTAAAAGAACGGGATCATAATGAAATTTCCACAAGAGATATTTCATAGACTAAAAGAAAAAATACATACCAACTTAATTTAGATGCAATCATAAAGCCGAAGCTAAATGCATTCATCAAGGAGTTTTAAGATACAAGATAACCCCTATAAAATTCCATAGCCGCACACCCCGCAATATATTACCATTAAGCACAAGTTCAAAAGAACTCTCCCCCATTAGATGTCATTCCCGAAAGAACAACAAGAGCGACCTTAATTTCGAAAGAAAAGAAGGATTTTCTAATTGGACACCAAAAACCATGGAAATGATTTTTTATATCCAAAACTCAACCAAATTAATCATAAGTAAACCTATGATTAATTTAATCGGAATACGCAACTAAATCAAACCACAAAAGTGATCAATTTAATTGATTGTGCTCAACATAAGAAAACTCACGGAGCTACGACTAAGATAACCACACGGAGATGACTACCTTAATCGTTCAAATACTCAACATAAGGAAAACCTTACAGAATATACGACTACATCAACCAATAGAACATGATTAGTATAGTCGTTCATATACCCAACACAAGAACTTGTGGAGTATATGAAAGACTCAACTAGATTAATTACAAGAGAACCTATAATTAATCTAATTGGAATACGCAACCAAACTAATTACCGAAGCAATCAATTTAATTGTCAAAAGATTTTGCTCGACAAAAGAAGACTTTCGTAGCAAATAACTAAATAACCAATCAAGATGATTAATTTAGTTCAAGAATGCTCAACATATAGCATCCATCTCATGGAACAACCAACAAGGCCAATATTAATCGACATAGTTGTAAGGTGCTCAACATAAGATACACAATGGAGCCTTCACGGTAAAACATAACAAAATGGATCAATGAAGATCAATACCATGGACAATATACAAGGATCTATTCTATTTTCCATCACTATTTGCATAACGACATAATAGACTTTATCCTTGTCAAACAAAAGATTTCATCCTATTTTCCATCAAATAAATGACTGCATAGGCATAACTTTTGTAATTGTCAAAAGTCCATTCGTCCTTTCATCAATACGAATATCAATTTATGAACGACTTTACTTTTGACACAATATGGGACCTTCAAGTTCACGGACGCAAAAAATACATATCCTTCAAAATAGATTAATACTGCAATATATAATATCATCCTCCAAATATTTTTAGAATTTAAAAACCAATAAACCTAAAAATTAAATATAAGAAGATGAAAACAAAAATAGCTATGTGTAGTCACAATCTTCGCTATTCAAGCTCTAGTTATTCTTCCAACTAAAAAGAAGACATACTAGGTATCTGAAAATATTCTCAGTTTTCCTTAATAATTTCATACCTCTGATATGGTCCATCAAAGTATGAGTCACTGATATCCTTGATCCTGTTGACTGTAGACATACCATGTTCATAGATCAGAACATTAACTTTCCGATCAACAGTGCGAGCATAATGACGATCCTTTGCATAATCAAGGATAGCTTTCTTCTGATTTCTGATCAAGGTATTCTGAGTACCAAAGATTTTCGCATGTCCATCAATAAGCTGGTTTATCTGCAATTGAAGGTTAGCCAGTTCTTTCTTAACTTCATTCTGAA
The DNA here is from genome assembly GCF_003573695.1 of Papaver somniferum. Taxonomy (NCBI): domain Eukaryota; kingdom Viridiplantae; phylum Streptophyta; class Magnoliopsida; order Ranunculales; family Papaveraceae; genus Papaver; species Papaver somniferum. Next base: position 52,984,044 of record NC_039366.1, read on the forward strand.
CACGAATCAGATCCTTGACAGCTTCTCCAATCCAAGAGTTATACTCTTTTCTTTCAAGCATCTTCTTCAGTATATACTCTTGACCAGAATCACATCCTTTGAGATCATCCTCAACCATAGGGTTAACTTCTTCTTTGGGAACAGTTTCCATAGAGCTCCTTTCTGAAGAAGAATGGAACACGTATAAGAGTTATATATGTTTGTGAATGCCCTACCTAGAAACACTAGAGTTGCTTGAGGAGATGCGGACGTTCGTGGGATGACCAAAAGACAAATGGCCCTAAGAGGAAAATATTGCACATTATGAAGCTTTCAAAGATTCTCCATCTCAAAAGGTCATAGTGACAAAAGAAAAGGAAACTAGAGCATTACATCAAAAGATATACAAGCTAGAGAAAAATGGCACAATACTTGAGCATCTCTCAAATCCTTATCCTTGTATCTCTCAAGTTAGACACAAGAATAGAACATTCTGCTGTTAGGTAGAAGAGGGATACATAGTCTCACCATAGGTTCTGAGAGAGTAGCCGTAATTTCCTCCAGGATATCTTATCTCAGCATTTCTTGTCCTTTCACTGCAGCTTCCAGGGAAAAGGGTGCGTCTCGCAGTCCTTCTAGGAATCACTAGTGAGAAACCTTTCTGATAACAAAGTCTAGGACCTCTAGAAATAAGTTCTAGGGGATTTTCCGAAATTTTTCTCCACACACTAGACTTAGATTTACCAGATTTGTTCTTATAAGCACAGGACATGCTTTCATTGGTAGTCTAAGAGTTTACAAATGTCATGTAATCATTTCTAGGAGAGAGATCATTTTTATAAGATGCCTGGTTTCCTGTGAAAAGGACCTTTACTGTAGCAGTCGTCCGAATGTTTACCCCATTGACAGTAGAAAGAAGCAATTTGTGAAGTTCAGAAACACGTTTCTTTCTGGCAAAACAATGGATAGCATAGTGATTTACTTTTCCACAGAAGGTACAGATTCGTGGAGGAGAAGCAATAACTGGTACTTGTTTCAACTTCATAGCCACCGGAGAAGATTGTAAGTTATGAAAACTTTTCTTGACACAATATTCATCTGGAGAAAATTTCATTATGTACAGTTACTCATGAGAATTAGTTTGTGCAGAAGAATTTTTCTTTAAAACAAAGTTTTCCTTTTCCAAGGAATTGCACTGTCCATGGGATATGACAAGTGATGCTTCAAGTTTCTTTTTCTCAACACGAAGTCTATCAAGATCAGTTGAATGCGTCTTGATCAAACATTTTTCCCTAATTGAGCCTTCTTTAACCAGCTTTTTAAGATCACAAATCTTTTCACGCTGTATATCGTTTTCTTGAAGAAGTTTCTCAATTTCCTTAGAGAATGACCCTATAATGTTATAGAGTACCTGTTCACGATCAATAGACTTTTCAAATTCATCAATGAGTTGTACATGAAGAATGGCCAACACAGGATGGAACAATCTTCTTACCTCGGGATTTGGAAGAATCATCTAAGGAGTGACCCTTTGAGGTATTTCCGAGACACTTGACAAAGTTGACAGCTTTAGGAGGCATTTTTGGTATGCGTATGAGATTCTATCCACAGACTCAGATTGCCACAAACACAAACTTATAAGGTCTTTAACGTGTTTTCCTGCTCTGATACCAATTGAAAAAGCGGGGGTCTAACAACACCACCAAATATTTCAATTAGCAATCTGTATGGACTAACTCCGAAGTATTTTGCTAGAGAATCAACTAGACAGTCAGACTCAATCTAGATTAAAGTATCTCAAGGAGTTAATATCTCTCACTTGTTTTGATTTACTCAAGCTAAAACAATAGCGAGTCTTTAATCAAACACAAGGAATAACTTGGACGGTACCAAAGACCAATATCTAAGGATCAATCAATATCAATCAACAACCAAAGGTTGGATTTCCAATTTATGATCTTAACGTACAACATGTATTATTTCAATTATATAAAATATAATGCGGAAAATAAAAAACACAGACACCAGAAGTTTTGTTAACGAGGAAACCGCAAATGCAGAAAACCCCGGGACCTAGTCCAGATTGAATACACACTGTATTAAGCCGCTACTGACACTAGCCTACTACAAGCTAACTTCGGACTGGACTATAGTTGAACCCCAATCAGTCTCCCACCGATTCAAGGTACAGTTGTACTCCTACGCCTCTGATCCCAGCAGGATACTGCACTTGATTCCCTTAGCTGATCTCACCCACAACCAAGAGTTGCTGCAACCCAAAATCGCAGACTTGATAATAAACAAATTTGTCTCACACAGAAAAGTCTATCAAAGGATAAATCTGTCTCCCACAGAAAAACCCTAGGTTTTTGTTCCGTCTTAAGATATAAAATCAAGGTGAACAGGAACCAATTAATAATCCGGTTTTATATTCCCGAAGAACAGCCTAGATTAATCAATAACCTCTCAAAAATCCTTCTTGACTACACAAGCGGTTTGTCGAGGAATCACAAACAGTGAGACGGAGATGTTTGTGACTTTTTTATCTAGCCTATCGGAGAACTCTCACGATCTCAATCCAATCAATAGATTGCACTCGTACGATAGAAGATGCAAGTCAGATCACACAACTACGATAAAAGTAGTATCGGTCTGGCTTCACAATCCCAATGAAGTCTTTAAGTCGTTAACCTGGTTTTAGAGAAGAAAACCAAAGTTTTACTCCGGATTCTCTCAATCAACAAAGTTCAAAAACTTCAGATTAAGGAATACATGGTTATGTAATCTAAACTCCCATTCCAATCATTGAGACATTCTCAGATTACGTTATATATCCGTTATTCACAGACCGTTTCACGTCAGAGAAATTCTCAAAGTAATTGAAACTTTTCATGACTTTCGTCACTAGGTGAAGATAAACTTGATTAAAGCGAAACGCTTTACCAACACACTATTTCGAGAAAAAGATAAGTAGTGACTACTCATCTCGAAATGTCAAATGTGTATGATCCAGTCTATATAGCATACGACTTTTTGTCTCATAATAAGTAGGAGATAGAATAGATAGACTTTTGAGTGATAGATAAGTTCAAGTCTCCACATACCTTTTTATTGATGAAGTTCCACGGTTCCTTGAGTAGATCTTCGTCGTTGTATGATGAACCGCCATGAAGTCCTTGAGCTCAACTACACTTTTCTATCCTAGTCCGAGACTTAGCTATAATAGACTAGAAATCAAGACTCATAGTTTTGATCACTAACATTGACAAACATGCTTGATATAGCAACGCATGCGAGGTCGACCGAGTTATGCTCTAACATTGTCTACATTCTGGCAATATAAATAAGTCTCTGGATTGATGATTAAACAACAACTTAGATATACAGAAATTATCGCAAGAATTTTCATATGAACAATCACTCTCAACTGAGCATAATTCAAACTTATTCGAACCCAGCAGTTCACTTGCATAAACCTACAACACATTCACAGTCCTTGATCACCATTGATCTCTCACACTTCTCAGCTTCCCTCCTACATATCAACCCGCTTCACTCTTTGTGACTGAATTGACTCTGGAACGACCGTTGTCTTGGTTTATGCCGGAGTCCTACAGATTGATCTCTCGAACTCAAAGCGCTCTGATTGAGGCATTTGTTTGAAGTAATACAGTTTGATCGTTTGAGGAGTCCCCGTACTCACGGTCGTCTCTTCACTTCTTAAAAAATCATCAAATCGTTTTGCCCCATCTACACTTGATCCAAGAAGTTGGATCATTGCTTCTTGTTCTGTCATTAAAGAGCTTTGGTTTAAAACAAAACAAAAGACTATTTGAAAAAATCAAGCCAAATTAGCAACACTTTAAAAACAGAATCAGAAAAGTGGTGTTTGAAGGTGGCTTCAGAATAAAAGGAAACAAGTGGAATCAAAGTTATGACCACCAGGTAATTTCCTTCTTCAATCTGGGTTCTAGTAATAGTAAGTTTCAATGTATTAAAGATAGTTACTGGACCCCCCACCCCAAATTAGATACACTATGTTTTGTTGTGATGGATCTTCTTTTGGTAACCCTAGAGCTGCTGGTTTTGGAGTAGTAATTAGAGACCATTTATCAAGTGATTGGTGTTTAGTCAGGCGGTATAGGTATTACAACTAATTATATTACAGAAATTTATGCAGTAGTGTGTGTTGTTGAATTAGCAGGAGAATGAAAGTTACAGAATATTATTCTGTGTTCAGATTCTAAAACAGTGATTGCTGATTTTTCCAAAGGTCGGTTTCTCTGGTTTATTAGAATGAGATGGCTGAAAGCACTTGGTAAAGTCTCTTTAATTATTTTTAAGCATTGCTTCATAGAGGTAAACTTCTCTGCTGATACAGTATCTAAGAAGGGTGCAAGTTTAGTTGCAGGAGAAAGACAAGTTGTTCTTGGAAGACCAAATTTTCTTACAAGAGTTGAAATGCCAGAAGTTAAATACTACAGATTCTTCTAGGGATCTTTTAGTTTCTTTCTAGTTCTTTATCCTTGTTGGAAGGTGTTGCAATTTTCTCTAAATTTATTTTTTGGGCCTATGTAGTTGGCTCCTTTATAGGTCCTTGAGTTTAATTTTGTTGTAATTACCCAACTTTAGTTTTCATTTAATAAAATTATATGTGATTCAGAAAAAAAAAATCAATGTTCTGTAAGAAATAAGTTAATTTGATTGTTCCTTATGATTTGGTATTATGGGTTTTGTTTTAATGGTGGCTAATGGTACTGTTTTTGACAACTTGAGATTATTTTTTAAGAAATCTAGTAAACCAGTTTATTTTAGAATCTCTAATAAGTTCGTGATTGCACTCTCGATTCCAAAACTATTCATGATACGAACTCATACCTATTCAGCCGATTGAGGGGTTTATATTTCTTTTTCTAAGTAGGATAACTGACACGTTGGGACTTAACTGCCGTCACTCGCTTTTTGAAAGAAAAAAAAATCGAAAAGGTCAAACTCGACCATTCTATATAATGGCTCAAAAAAACAGACACTTTCTTAATTATGATTCTAAATGTTGGCTACTTTACTAAAAAGCCACTTTTTTGATAGCTAGACACAACTAGCAACTAAGACCCCACTCTTCTAACTAGATGCGAATAGGCTCTACCAGCACTATCCTCAACAAGATGACTCTTTATTACATCAGGTGTCGTACACAACCGCATACAAGAACCTTCTTACTAGCCAATTTAGCGAGACAATCGTGCACTCCATTTACTTCTCTATATTGGTGGTCGAAAAAATACTTGTGAAATTAGTCTTAGGTGAGTTTATATCTTCAATAAGTCTTTATAATTTCCAAGGTGGCTTGACTTTTGCATCACGGTGTTAGACAGTATAGGTGGAATCACTTTCGACCTCCAACTTCTAAATACCCAAAGCAACAACAATTTTGAGACCATCATGAACATCCCACACCTCAGCATCATTATTCCCATTGAAGTATATGTGTTTGTGTTAGAGAAATGCTCGGTTGAACCCCACAAGTTTTGCTATCTCAAGCTTGTTGTCAATGTTAGATGATCAAAACTATATCTTGATTTCTAGTATATTAAGTCAAGTCTTGGACTAGGTTAGAATTTGGTATTTGAATATTAGACAACACCCTTGAAGACTGAAGATCAACGAAGAAATTCTAAGAACTTCTGTATCAGGTATATGAAAACTGAACCATTTTATTTTACTCACTATCTTACCGTTATATCTATTGAGACTATGTTGTATGATCACTTCTAGTATAGGTTTATAAAAAAAGAAATTTCGAGTCAAGCTTGACTTGTTAAAAATCTCGAAATATGATTTAGCAAAGATGTTCAACAGTCCTTCACAATATTAGTTCAAAGCAATTTATTGTTTGTGGATCAATTGAAAATTTCCATGCAGATGATTTTATCACTTGGGAATGTTTAAACATCAAAAGAGAGAAATTTATAACTTCTATTATTTCTACTCAAAGTAAGTTGGCGAACCAGTTGGCAAACCATAGATATCTGAGTTTCAGATAAACCAGTTTGCGAACCGTAAGTTCAATTGGGAACAGTTCACGAACCCGATTCACGAACCATGGTGAGCTGAATTTTGAAGTTGGTATAATAGGATAGTAGTTGGAGAACCCGGTTCACGAACCGTTATTAACTGAGTTCGGTAGTCTAGTAAGGTTGGAGAACCCGGTTCATGAACCATTAGCAGATACTCAAAGACTTTTTTTTTAATATGTTCTGGCATTGCTAGAAATCTCTTAACACGTGTAAGACTTCATTAATCACTTAAACACTTATGTGTGTGTGTGTGTCATGATTAAATTCGTAGGTGCTTTAATGAACATCAAATTGCTTTTAGTTCCTATGGCCTACTTTCCAAACCGAACAGTCATTGTACATGGTTCCGTAACCGGACCATAGTGTATACTCTTCTATTGTATTTTCAAGACCTAAAAGTGTTTGCTTGATTCTCAAGTTATCTTATCTTGAATTCTAATCAACCCCTGGTCTTTGAAAACTATAAATAGAGATGCTATTTTAACTGAGAAATTCAATCCCTGATTTGTGTCCTAGTTGATCTTAGAGTCGTCCTCTATAAACCTAGATTTCATCTGAGAAACATAATTAGGTTTACGATCAAAAGACTTCGCGTTAGGGATTCGTGAAGCAAAATCCGACTATCTTTATCTTGATAGTTTGTGTATCTTGATCTTGCTTTTCTGTTATTGAGAGGTTTTCGGAATCTCATTCAGGCAAGATAGATAGTAATCACAAAGTTTTCTTCGTCTCAAACTTTGTGATTCCTCAAGATAGATATCTGAAAGTTGAAGTGATCTTTTGAAAATTGTTCTTGAGAGATGGTTAAGAATCTAGACCGCTCTTTGGAAGTCGTAAGTTCCGGATTTGTGAGGTTTTGTCTATTTCAAACATATTTCCACTCCTTGATCTTTGATTTTAAGGAAATCAAATATGCTTATCTGTTAGAGGCGGATTGGTACCAAAAGTCTTCACTTCGGCCGAAGCAACTCTAAAGTCGTAAAGGACATCAGCTAAGGGAATCAATTGCGTAGAGCCTTGCGAGGTTTCAAGAGACATAAGGAGCGCGACTGTAACTGAATCGCTTGGAGGGTAAATTCGTTCCATACAGGTTTCCGAACGAAAAAGTTGTTGGTATACTTTGTACCCCTGTGTTTTCAGTTGCAATAACATGCCACAAACTTCCCATCATCAGCTCTGATAACTTTTCCAGCCACTGCATTAATACCACTAGCAGAAACGCCGTCAGTATATAGCTTATAAAAACCATTACTATGGAATGTGAATTTCCTCATAACCATGATTACCTCCTTCCCCGCCATTAACAGCATAATAATACTCCCAGTCATACCTTAAGATCCTCCACAAGAACTTGCTCAGCATGAAATGTTATTTGTTCAAACAAAAACTTGTTCCTTCCAACCCAAATACTCCAAAGAAAAAATGGAAATATCAAACACCAAGTATAGCTCATATTCTATCTTTAAGGGAGCACATGGATTTAAAAGAGAACGGGGACAAGATATCATTTACTGGTATAAAACTAATCCAACTCAAATATTTACTCCACACATGCCAACAACGGTGCAATTAAAGAAAAGATGATATGTGGTTTCAAAATCCTGATCACAAAGCAAACACCCTGGATGATTACACATACCTTTCCTGTAAACAGATCCGTTCAGATTAAGTTTTTTGTGATAAAGTTACTTCAAAAAGAATTTAATTTTATGTGATCATTTAAGCTTCCACAAATACTTCCAGTCTGGATTCCTGACAGAAATTAAGAATAGGATTTTGGAGTTCAAATAATGATAAATATCTTTAGCATCACTACTGCCATACCAAACAAGTATGTCCTTAGTATCTCACAAATAGTCAATAGAATTGACCTGATTTTCTCACATATCTGGGAAGAAACCAAGTTTTCAGTCCTACTTAAATTCCAATCATTAGAGCTGGGACGAAAACAAGTTTTCAATCCTACTTAAATTTCAATTATTAGAGATAGTATCGATAATGTTAGTAAGTCTCATGTTTGGGATAAAAACACCATTAAAATCGATATAACAAAGATGAATGAACTTCCAATCCAAGAATCATGCCACATATTCACATCCTTACTGATAGGTGCAATATTTGCACTAGTTAGGTATTCAAATACTTTGCTTTCTTGATAGTTTTTATATCATTATGCTTTGATTTTGTTTGTTTTTGAGTTTGTTAGATGTTTGAGGCTATCTTAACCAAAAGGAAGTGAAACTCGTTTAAATCCAAGATTCTTCACATCACCTTGAAGAGGACGAAAAAACGAAGGAAACGGCGAAAAAACGAGGTCATTCCGACCTTGCATGAAAAAGTTATAAGTATTTGAAGAGAGTCGAAGTTGCGACAATTGAGACAGCACAGAACTGATGAAGGCACCTTCCTGAATTACTCAGGGCAGTCACAGAACCGGGCAAGACTGACTGTTAAATGAAGAATGCTAAAGGCGCTAGTCATATTGTTAAGGGTAACACCATCTTCTTCTTTATTTCTCGTATGATTCAGGGAAGACAAGAATGGGAGCTCTGTTGTTGCTGCATGGCAGTTGAGCTCCACAGAAGACAGATGGGTATTGATCGTTGAGAGCAATGAAGAATAAAGATGAGGATAGGGTTGCTTCCATTTGGAGAAGGTTAGAAACAGTGGCCATGATGATCGGCAACGGAAATGAGCAGTGATCCATGGTGGTATTCAGAGATGGCTCAAGTCAGTGGAGATGGTGTGAGTCTGGTGGAAGTTCAATGGCGTTGGGTTTGTCGAGCTTTGTTGCGAGCTGATGGCAGCAACCGCAAGAGATGAAGTCGTGATGTTGATTATCGATGGGTGCAAAGCTAAGGAACAGAGATGGAGGAATTGGTGTTTGCTTTTGACGGCAGGGATAAGATGATGTTGTTGCCATTAATGGCCGTAGGAGCTGGCTGCAAAAGAAAGAAGAATAACGAGAAGGGAGATGCTGCGGTTTCTGTTGCTGCAGTGACTGATGGAGAAGCAATGGAGAACTGAGAAGGTCAGGGACGTTTATGGTGATTCCCGGTAATGAAGAATGGAAAGAGAACTGTGGTCGTTGTCTCTGGATGATAAAGATGAGCATAATATAACCTGAGCTGGGTTTCGCTCGAGCTGGTAATGGCAGGGACATGGAGCTGAGGTTAGAGAAGAGATGGTGATGATAGAAGGCAGTTTGGAGCTATGGAGAATGGTGGAGCTGTGATGAAGACTGTCGGAGCTTGCCTGCTGAAAGTGTGATCGAGTAAGTCGGTTGGAGAAGTTAGAGAAACTCAGAGTTTGAGTTTCACGGAGAGTCTGGTGATTGTGAGTGGGAGTGAATGAACGAAAAAAGTGAAACTCAGGGAAAAATAATTCTCACAGAGGAGTTTGTGTCTGTGGTTTATTTACAAGAGAGTTTCAAAATCCAGAAGAAAAGGAAATTCACTGAGGGTCTGGTATACGCGAGTCTGACCGGGGAACATGAAAATCCAGGAGAAAAAATATTTCGCGGAGACTTGTACGTCCGTGGAAAGGCTGAGGAATATACTGGACTTCACCCATTGGCGCGGCCCATTAGCTGAGTCTATAATTTTTAGGGAAACTTAGTCGCAGGCCCAGAAAAATAATATTCTTATTGTCAGGTCCACAATTAATTTTAGATACCGTGACACTCAAAATAATCCGAAATTATTAAGAATCAATACATAACTCGTTATGCATACTATTTTTTCAGGCATAACTAGAGCTGGCAAACAAGCCGAAACCCGCGGATAGACCTGTACCCGGCCCGTGAAAACCCTAACCCGGCTTGGCTGGGTTATAAACAAGCCGGGTTAGGGTTGGAAAAATGTTGGCTTGTTGGAAAACGGATTAACCCGGACCGACCCGTGAAAACCGCAAGCTCACCCGTTAACCCGTAATGTCATTCCCCCACCGTGTATTATGCTGCGTGTCCCACTCCCCTTAATATAACGTGTGTCCCCTCTGATATATAATCGAAAAACCCTAGTGAAAGCGGCCTTTTCTTCTTCTTCTTCTCTTCTTCGCTCTTCCCCGACGAAAAAGCAATAGGCTCCTCTTCATTTTCTTCTTAATTTTAATTGAAACGAAAAAGTTCTTAATCATCTTATCAATTGATGAAAAGAATTAACACGGATTTAAAGATGGAGATAGAAATAGGTGGTGATTACTGTTGATTTGAGAAGAGAAAGATGGAATTGAAGGTGAATCTAGGAAATCAGAGAAGTTTGAGAAGAAGCTAGGGTTTAGATTTAGGAGGAACGAATTGTCGTTGCTGCTGTGACAAACGAGAATGAAGAGATAATTAGACGGAGATGAAATATTTGGGTAATCTTTAAGGTTGAGACGGAGATGCCGATTTGGGTAAATCGGCAATTTGAACTGAATTTAAACCGAGAGGAACAAAAATATGTGGTTGTTAAAATTGGTGCTCTGAAATTGAATGGGTCGATGGTGAAATTCACAGGGGGAGAGAGATGAATTTGTGATAAACATGGATATAGAGATGAAATTTGTGTTGATGGGTGTTGTTGGTGGTAACTGCTAAGAGAGTGGGAGATAAATAATGGGCTCTGGTATGACTGATTGTTGCTTCCTGAAGTGTAGCTGTTGTTGCTGTTGATGTAGTTAACTGAAATTTGTGTGTGATTTTAGGTTTTTTTTTAACATATGCGTTTATGTGATAAATTTTGTAGCTTCGATTTAAGGATCAGGAGGAAGACAGAAGACTTATACTTCTGTTGATGAACCTAAAATTATTAAGGTAAGCAATCTGAGCTGTTAATAATGGATACATGGGTTTGTAACTGTTGGTGGAAACCCGGTGGTGGTTTGAAGCTCTGTGATTTTGAATCATCCAAGAAGAAAATGAAGTTTCAGGAATTGAATAGGGAATTAGAGATTGAAGATGGGTTTTGATTTTTGTGTTGAATGGATTTGTGTTTGTTTAAGCTTAAACAGGACCGGAAATTAGTTAAATTAATTTTTAATTTTAACATCAATTAAACAAGTCGGGTAATCCGTGAGCCCGCAAGCTTTACCCGTTACGGGAGCGGGTTGGAGAAATGACCACCCGTGAAAATAACAACCCGCAAGCTTTGGCCCGTGTTAACCCGAATCCGTGTAACCTGTAACAAGCCAGCCCCGGCCCGCCCGTTTGCCAGCTCTAGGCATAACTCGTTATGCAGCCTAATTTTTCAGGGGTATAATTGGCAACGCAACTTGGATATAACATATCTAAAAATCCGTGCCTTGGAATTTTACAAATTTATATCATTGGAAATCTTTTTAAGAGAGCTGCACAACGAGTACAAACAACAATATGAAATTTTTGTTTTTCACGAAAAAGTCGGAGGTGATCATCGTTTTAGGGAAAATTTTCGAAAACTGACTACATATTCATTATGAAGCCTCCAAAACAGATGCATAACACATTATGCAGACGCATAACGAATTATGCAACCATTTTCTCGACTGCATAACAAAGTTATGCAACTATAACAAGTTATGTAGCCATTGTTTTGGTTGATTTTAGTCCGTACATAAAAAATTGATGCATAATTGGTTATGCAGTCATATTTAAGGATGCATATCAGGTTATGCATCCATTTTCTCGACTGCATGATGCATTATGCGTCAATTTTCAATTTCACACAAAATAACAAAGATGCCGGCTAATGTGTTATGCATCCATTTTTTGACTGCATGACATGTTATGCACTCATAACAGCATCTTCTTCTTCTTCTTCTTCGTTGTTCATCATCCAAGCTCAAATAAGCTTTATCATTATTCCCTGTATTTTCTAAATCTCAAATTAAATTTTCTTCCTGTTCTACTTGATTGAAACAATTATAAAACCCTATCTCCATCTCAGAACACATCTCAGATCCATCTTCTCAATCATAATACCTAATTAAAAAAAAAAACCATTCATACATCTTTCGGAAATAATAAACAGCAAGATCTCGATTCATCTCATAACATCACCTCAAACCCTAACTTTCGATTTCATTCATCTATTGTTTCCAATCTTCATGTGATTATACCGTCTATCAATATTATTGATTGTAAGTCACAGTTGGGAGGAAGAAAAGAAAATTAATTGAAGAAGAAATTCCCGTGAAGAAGAAGAAGAAGAAAAGATACGAAGAAACCAAATTTTATCAATTGTGGGTATGGGAGAAATTTTCTCACGAAAATTGGGTGCGCACGTGAACTTTTCCGGCGGTGGGTTTCACGGTGTAGAAAATCTGTAGAATGGGTCTCCCTGTAATTTTTATACACGGCCAGACTTTGGGAGGGGATATCTTTTAGAATTCGTTTTTACACATAAGAGGAGAGAAGAAGGAGCTTTGGAGTTAGAGATTTCTCTACAACCTAGGGTTTGCTTTCAATTTCTTCTTTATTATTTTACATGGGTTTTAAGAAATCCATGAGTAACTAAACCTTTTATTGGTTAGAGATGTAGTCCTAAGTTGGAAGACATGCTATTCAATTGAAGTATTCATTCATAATTTGTTAGTATCGCTTATGTTCTACCGTTTATAACTCCATGTATAATTGATTGCTAATTTGTTTAAGTTGCAAATTAAATGAGAATGCATTCATATCTATTGCTAAACTAGGGTTTGAGTTCCAGAATTGTCGAATAATCCTTGTTAGAAGTAGCATAATATAGTTGTTAACGACGGGATATTGTCATGCAATCATATGTAGAAGCGTAACCTAGGTTAAATCTGTGTGGCTCTTGCGCCGGATTGCTTAGAAAAACCTCAACTCATAAATATTAGTGCTTTAATTGGTTTAAACTTGAGTGGCTCTTGCGCGAAGTTATTTAGCGGACAGGATTCAAAGAGTGGCTCTTGTGCCTTTGATGATAATATGAGTTTTGCCGGAGTAAGTCTGCGATAGGACGCTCTAGGGTTATTGATATCGATAGAAAATAAATGTTGAGATTGATTCAGTTGATAACATGTTGGAAGATGGAAGATGAAAACTCTAACCAGTACTTTTTATCTTTGATATTCGTATTATTCTATTTGCTTTATTCTTATTTAGTTATAATCACAAACAAAACCCCCCCAGTTTCTATAAATAATCAAAACAATTTGACAACCCATATCTCCCTGTGGAACGAATCTGTTCTTATAATTATACTATTATTTATAATTGTGAAGTGAAAGAACTTAAATTATTTTTACGTCGGCTGACAACTGACCAAATTTTGCCGTCGCTGCCGGGGAGGCATAGCGGCTTGTTATTTTGTTTTTGATTTCTTATTTTTAGTTTTTAATTTTGTTTTTGAGAATCTTGTTTCAGGTACTTGATCTCTGGCATCCAAACGTTGGGATTACCAAAGGTGCGTAATTTCAACTCGCAGAGGAACAGTATTACAAGAACCTCGAAAATCACAACAAGAGGAGATGGTTGGCGGAACGAACAACCAAAACACTGGTAACCAGGGAAACCAAGGGAACCAGGGAAATGGAGGCGCTCCACCACTTCCACCTCCCAAGAAGACACTCAAAGATCTGACGTCCCTATCGTTTGATCAGCAGAAGTTGTGTATCAACTTGGAAGATTCAATTGAGCTCAAATCTCAGTTGATTCATTGGTTACCGAAGTTCAAAGGGCTTCCAGTAGAGGATCTGAATCGTCATTTACAACTGTTTCAACATAGGTTGACAAGTTTGAACTCAACTGGAACTGATCAAGGAAGAGCTTTACTGACAGCTTTCCCATTCTCTTTGACTGATTCTGCAGAAGAATGGTTTTATTGTCTTCCACCTGGAAGTGTCACAACATGGAATGAGATGCAGAAAGTATTTTTAGAAAAGTACTTTCCCGCCTCTAAAGCAGCAACTATTCGTAAAGCAATTAGTGGGATTGAACAAATTACTGGTGAGACTCTTTACGACCACTGAGAATGGTACAAGAAGTTGTTAGCAAGCTGAAAACATCATCAAATATCTGAGAAACTCATAGTGCAGTATTTTTACGATGGTTTTCTCAAATCCGAGAGAAATCTTATCGATGCAGCTAGTGGTGGTGCCTTGACAAACAAAACCATTGAAGAAACGACGGAATTGATCGAGAATATGGCTGCAAACACGCAGCAATTCAACACAAGAGGTGTGTCAATGAGTCAAAGGGTTAATGAGGTTACTTCTTCACCGCATTTAGAACATAGGATTGGTAATATGGGGAAGATGATGCAATAAACGGCCGCAATAATCATTCCCTCTTATGAGGACGAAGTTAAACAAGTGAATGCAGTTTTCCCGAATCAGCAGAGACAAAGGTATGATCCCTTTTCCAACACTTACAATCCAGGATGGAGAGATCACCCCAATTTCAGCTATGCGAATACGCAAGCAGCAGCTCCAGGGTCGATTTTTAATCACCCTAGTGGTTTCCAACAATAACCAGAACCAGCGCACAACTCAGAATCATCAGAGATGCTTGCTATGATGTAGAATCAAACCACAATGGTGCAAAAAGATCAGCAAACGACTGATGGTGCAATCAAGGAGTTGCAGACACAAATGAGCACCATGGAAGGTATATTGAACCTTTTGGAAACGCATAATAGTGGGAAACTCCCTTCTCAACCTATTAATCCTAGAGAAACGGTTAATGTTGTGACATTGAGAAGTGGTATACAAATTGTGCAACCAGAAGATACTGGGAAAAGCAAAGACCCCAAGGGACGATTTTGGAGAAAGAGATTACTGACTCTTCCCAAACCAATGAGGTACCTCTAAACCTCTTGTTTCAACTTATGTTCCTCCTTTACCTTTTCCTCGCAGGTTCGATAATGCTAAAAAGGTGGAAGAAGACAAGGAGATTTTAGAATATATGCAAAAAGATTCATGTGAATATCCCGCTGATAAATGCAATTAGGCAGGTTCCTAAATACACAAGAGTTTTGAAAGACCTATGCACCAAGAAGAAACGATTAACCGGTAATGAGGTGATGAGTGTGGGAGAAAACGTTTCTGCTATCCTCCAAAAGAAACTTCCACCTAAATGCAAGGATCACGGTAGTTTCGATATACCTGTTTTGATTGGTAATAAAAGGTTTGGAAAAGCTATGCTTGATTTAGGAGCACCGGTTAATGTTATGCTTGCATCTATTTATGAATCTTTGAATTTGGGTCCTTCGAAAGAAACCCGTATTGTTCTTGAACTAGCTGATCGTACTAATGTTTACCCTAGAGGTATTATTGAAGATGTGATTATGTAGGTGAATCAAATCGTATTTCCAGTTGATTTTCGTGTATTGTAAATGGATAGCGGGTTTGATGCATCTATAACGCTGTTATTGGGGAGGCCTTTCATGAAAACGGCCAAAACCGTTATTGATGTTGACAAAGGAACGCTCACTATGGAATTTGATGATGAAAAGATTCGCTTCAATATTTTTGGAGCAATGTGGTATCCTAGCGATGTTCATTCAGATGTTCATGCTAATGTATTAGACGCATGCTAAGGAGTAGCCAAAGAGTCTACAGTCGGGCTGACAACGTTAAACCAAGCGCTAATGGGAGGCAACCCATAGGTTTTGTATCTTAATCCCTTTTATTTTCAGTTTTTATTACCTTCATATCATATTTTCATCCCCATGTTTAAATTCTTAGAGTCCGGAATCTATGTTGAAGAAAATTTTGACGAATACCTTTTCGTCAGAAAAATTCAGACTGCACGTAGTTCATTCCAGAGACCATAACTGTCAGATCGTTAGCCGAAATACTGTTCCCTATTGACACTTTGTAGAAAAGACGTAGACGAACAACTTTTGTGAAGTGGTATTTTTCCAAATTCCTTACCAATTTGTACAGTTGTCGTGTTTTGTCTTCTGCTACGTCAGAATTCAGAATTTTCAGTTTTGTACATTGAGGACAATGTGAAGTTTAAGTGTGGGGGAGTATTTTGCATATAAAGTTTTTATATTTTTGAATAGAATTTTTCAAAATTATGTATATATTTGCATCAAAATAATAATAAAAAAAAACCTCCAACTTGTAGAGATTTTAGAGTCACTAGCATACTTCTAGGTATGTTTACATAGAGATTTCTGACCAACATAACTGAACTTGGAAGTGTTAGGGAACTACGTTCAGATTTCTTGCTTGTTAGAGTGTCAAATAATGGATTTAATCATGCCGGTGATGCAAATGAGGAGCGGGGAGAAATGCATTATTAGAGTTGTTGATCAATCATTAGTGGAGACTACCGATTTTCAAATCAACAGAGGCATCAGACCAATTTTTTTTTTGTAGTTGAATAAAGAGCTTTCTTTTGAGTGTGTCACAGTACATTAATTCTGGGTAGAATGGTGAGATACCCAACCTCCCACCGATAGAAGCACTACTCTTTGATCTCTTGAGTGCTAATTTTGTCAATCATGAGGGTGACGTTTATAGATGAAAACCACCTTCTTGTAGTTTGATTTGCAGTAGCACCATTCTCTCTCGCCAACAATAAGTCCATAGAAACACAACCATCATCAATAAGGGAGCGACATCAAAATCTACAAGGAAAGTTGAAGACGTTTGAGGTTTACAAGCAATAGTACAGGGAAGAGCAAATTTCATATCCAA
Organism: Papaver somniferum; assembly: GCF_003573695.1. NCBI lineage: Eukaryota > Viridiplantae > Streptophyta > Magnoliopsida > Ranunculales > Papaveraceae > Papaver > Papaver somniferum. Next base: position 53,000,735 of record NC_039366.1, read on the forward strand.
GTAAAGCAACATACAATGAGAAGATTTTTATATACATGTTGAAGACTTACACATAAGGAGCGGAATTATATACGCAAGTTGAAGACTTATTTACAAGAGCGAAGAAAATCAAAAGATGAGAATTATATTGAAGTTTATGATAAGAAGACAATACAAGTTGTGAAAAATCAAGCGGTAAAGTACTTATCCCATGGCTATAACAATTTCATTGTTTATTTTATATTCAGTTCGTAGTTATTTCTTTTGTCATAAAAAAAACAAAAAGAAAGAAAAGAAAAGAAAAGAAAGGAAAAAAAAGACAAGAGAAATTCTTTGTATTATTTTGGTTTGTATTTCTTTTTGTATTCATTTAATAAATCCATGGAGAAGAAGAAAAATCTATGAAGAAGTTTCAAGCAACAAGGAATTGAAGAGAAAGAATCACAAATTGTCGAAGTTCTACGAAGTTCAAGAGTTTATCATCAACAGTTGAAGACTGAAGACGAAGACCAAGAAAATGAAGAAGACGAGCTGAAGACTACGTTTATATTGGATGCTGTGAGAATGGTGCTTTCGTCACTGCTGATCGGATGTGAAGGTGGTATCCCATCCTTGCTATAGTGGTTGATTTCCTTTCTTAGAGATCATCAGAAAAAAGTCTTTTATTTCCCACGATCTTGTGGGGTCTCCAGAAATATTTCGGAAGGTTTCCTTCCCACCATTCAACGTGTGTAGGATTTCTCTCTTCAGTCCTACCTACACACATGTGAGACCCGTAGAAAAGCCGTCTTATTGAGTGCAGTTATCATAAAATCCTTTTAAATGAGGCAGAAGTCGAGGCGAAATGCTTATTGATCGCTCTCAAACACGCGTTCTCTCATTATGGTGTGGTTATTTCTCACTCAACATTTAAGAATGAGAATATGTTCTTTGGTATTTCTAACTTCTTATTACTAGCATGCAGAAACTTTATGTCCTCATAGCTCTTTGGATGCTTGGGAAGCTGGAACGCTTTGAATTTGGAGTATGTTTTATGGGTATACCTCTCGTAAGCCTTCACGAGACTATAACTCGTCCACTAGGGACACCTAGGGGTTTAAAGGCCTGTTGCACATGCTAAGTGCAACCGTGACTTCGACGACAATGAGTTGTTGTACCTTAGTTTATTTTTGTAGTTTGCTCGAGGACTAGAAAAAGGAAAGTGTGGGGGTGCAGTCATGGGCACTTCTATGCCTTTTTCTAAGGTATTTTCTGCTAAATCTTTGTTGAGTAAGAAATAAATATTGATGGTTGTACCATCTTTAGGAGGTACAAAAAAAGTTTTTTTCACAAATTTCTTCTGGTTCTTATTAGATGCAGGAGCAGTATTGGCAGTGATAATCGAAATGTTCTTCTTGATGTTGATAGCTTTCTGCAAAAAATATGGTTTTTCATGAGCTTTGGCCAAGAAAAATGTTGCATATATACATAACCCCTTAGAATGATTGATGGCGTAACATTCTGGGCATATGTTGTAAGGCTGTCTCTCATAGAAATATTTCTGCCGACGAGTAACTCCTGCATTGGTTATAGATTTAACTCCTCTTCTAAGGGGCACAAAGAGTTTAATGTTTACACAAACCTTAACGGGGTCACTACCAACAGGTATAACATCTTTAGGTTCAATTCCTGTGACTTCTCCTATTACTTCACCCATATTAGTGACAGAGACCACATTCATGTGCTCTGGCAGAAGATACTTGAGCTGAAACCATAATTGGTAGAAACCCGGTGCTTTTCAGTGTAGAACAAGTCTGGGATATAGTCATGGACAACTATTATGTTCTTATTGATGCTCCATGGTCTCTGTTTGATAACTTTATTCAAGAGGTTCCAGTTGCTGAACTTAAAGATCATTGTGTTAGGCTCAACCTATACTATCTTTAAATCTTCTGCTGCCATTAAAGGACATGTAAATTTAAAATATTTCTCTACGGTCTGATAGTTCATTCTTCCTTCAATAGTTACTATCTCATTAGCACTTGATTCCCGGTTTGATTCCTCCTCATCTTTATTCTTGCTGAAATACCAAAAACTTTGTTGGAGTCTCCTACATCTATATTTGCCTGCTTAAACTTGTTGACTAAGTCACCCACTTGACTAGTGTTTCCTTATTTCATTCCGCAAATTTTTTTAAAGGTTCTGAAACTAGAATGATGAGAAAGAAGTATAACTTTTGAGAAGTTATAAGGATTAGGGTTGGAGAATACATTTGATATGGATATGTGCAAGTATTCTGGCTATCATCAAGGAAGCAAATTGGACGAGATATTTGTTTATTTGGTAAGTGTAACAACTGGCTATAAACCAACCGAGTAAACACATGAAACAAACTTTCCTTTTTAATTTTGAATTTTTTTTGCACTGGATAGGACACTGGATAAATTTAAGATCTGACTCAATGAGTTGAACCGAAGCCGTAATTTCTTCCACAAAACATCATAGACCAGAGATACCAACACAAACAATTCTTTTTAGCAAAAGCTTGATGACATACTCAACATACAAAAAGGCAAAAGTCATTAAAGATATAACAAACTGCATACACATAATAGAGAAACAAAGAAAGTTCGCTACTCATAGTGCACGAAAAAAATAGGGTTTTATAAATTGGAGAAACAAAAAATATTTGAAAACTAAATAACTTAAATAAGCATCATTACTGATTACAAAGACTTAAAGACAAGGAAATATGAAAAGAAAAGATCAAAAACAACAACAAAAATCTAATGGAACAAAAAAAAGGTCAAACTGAAAAAGATTTAAGCACTCAGTTCACTCATTCTGATTACCCGATACACAGAGAAGAGAGGACCATACGGGTAAAGACTAAAAAATAACCTTGATTTTTTATATATAACCTTTTTCTTTTTCAGAAAAAAAAATGGAAAAATAACAATTGATTAAACAAAATAAAGAATAGAATACAATAGATTCCGCAGGCTGTTGTATGACACAACTACAGAGAAGGAAATCAAGCAGCAAATGGCTTAGCCAATCATGTGACAGATGAAAGTCAAATAGGAAAATTTTCAACCAAAATTTGGGACCAGACAATCCCAATTTTTATTAGTCAGATTATTTTCCGTGACTCCGTGGATATCACATACCCACGTCAAATTGTAACCTAATCTTAAAAATATCGTTTGGTCCTTTTTTAGGTGGTCCCATGTCTGTTTAGTCCTTTCAGAAATCACCTTCTCCATTTGGTCCATAATTATTTAAAAATATTAAATGGACCAAAGTACCCTTCTGTGTTAATTTTTATTTATTTTTTGTAGCAGTTCATTCGTCAAAATGAACTCCTGTTAATTTCTACTTATTTTTTCAGAAATCACCTTTTATCAGGAGTTCATTCGTCAAAATGAACTCCTGATAAAAACCTATATGAAACCAGAGTTCATTCCAGAAATGAACTCCTGATAAAACCTGTATAAACCAGAGTTCATTCGTCAAATGAACTCCTGATAAAAACCTATATAAACCAGAGTTCATTCCAAAAATGAACTCCTGATAAAAACCTATATAAACCAGAGTTCATTCCAGAAATGAACTCCTGATAAAAACCTATATAAACCAGAGTTCGTTCGTCAAATGAACTCCTGATAAAAACCTATATAAACCAGAGTTCATTCCAGAAATGAACTCCTGATAAAAACCTATATAAACCAGAGTTCATTCGCCAAATGAACTCCTGATAAAAACCTATATAAACCATAGTTCATTCCAGAAATGAACCCCTGATAAAAACATCATAGTCTTCAAAACAGCAGCAACAACATCGTATTCATCATGTTCATCATCTTCATCATCTTCAACAACAACATCAAACAATGTAGACGAAAAAAGAAACACGAAAACTACATCGTCTTCAAAAACTAAATCATCATCATCGTCTTTGGTATCATGAACATCATCTTCATCGTATTTATCATCTTCATCATCTTCAACAGCAGCAGTAAATCAACAAAAAACGAAAACGAAACGCAAAAACTTCATCAACATCATCTTCTTTATCGTCTTCATCATCATTATTATCAACAGCAGCATTAGCAGAGAAAAAAAAACCCAAAAACGTCGTTGTTCATCATCATCTTCATCATGAGCAGAGAAAAAAAAATGGGGAGAAGAAAAAAACTAGATCTGAAAATTAAAAAGAGCGAGAGAGTAAATCTGAAAATAAAGAAGAGAGAGAAAGTGAATATGAAAATAAGATATTTTCTACTCATTTTTTGTACTCCCTCCGTCTCTAAAAGATAGGCTTGTTTGGCTTTCACAAAAATTAAGAAAACCAATCATTGTAGCCACTTTTTCATGTTTTTTCCTAATCTATCCTTGATCCCCACTCATTTGTTATAAGAAAGATGGGAGACAGAAGTGGCCCCCCTTTAATATTAAGAGAGAAAAGGGAGAGAGAGAAGTGGTCCCTCTATGGATATACTAGTAAAATCATAACATTTGACTTTCCACATATGGAAACAAGCCTATTTTTTTGACATACCCAAATAAGGAAACTTGCCTATCTTTTAGAGACGGAGGGAGTATATATATATGGACCTAAAAGGGTATCTCTGCCACTACAAGATGACAATTACATCATCCATAACGTCACCCTAAGACCAAATTATTATTTCTAGGATCAAATAATAATTTATATTTTAAAAAAGAACAAACAGATAATTGACTAGGTCAACTTGACCAAACTCACTCTAATATATTATTTTTAGGACCATATGGTATTTCCTACTTAATAAAATGCATGTTTCAAGGAAAAAAAATAAAACTTAATAAAATGCATGTTTGAAAGAAAAAAAATAAAAAAATCGACAACTCCATCAAGATGAGAAGGCATGGCAAGTATATGCCAGCTATAAGATAGCGTATTCTACACGTGCAACTGAGACCAAACTAAATCAAATGATAAACTGGGCCATGATTGAAATAGATTTTGAATTGTCCTGGCTTTAAGGGGGGAAGAACGTTAGTCGTTGGTGTTGAGGGGTCACCAAACCAACTGTTTTGGCAAATGGGTTGGAGGCCCCGTTTCATGTGCCTAGCCTTCTCCCAAGAACTAAGCTCCCTAACAACCCGACCTCCCGCTTTGCGTTAAACCGTCCTAACATATTTCGCCTCTTACGGAACAATTTCCAATATCCAACCATTTTTCGGCGTTCATGGAACAAAATGGGTGGAAGGAGAATATTATCCATTTTATATACTAGAGAAGGTTGACTTTCACTAAGATAACCATTTTATCCATTTCAGCACCCAATCAACTAGTCATACACGAAGATTACTTGAATTTGGTGGTGCTTTTGCCATCTAGGTGTAGATGGCTGTGCGATGCCCACCGGTGAATGGATGATGCTCACACGCTAATTAGCATGGGACTTCTTTTTAAATCCGAGAATCAGCCTTGCAGAACTCGGAGACGATTCAGTCTCAAGCACACATTTTAAATCGCATCTCAAAGACTCGAACTATCCTGCATGGTGTTTTTCTTTCGTTTGTGTAGCAAAAGTCTTGGATGCCGTACACAAAAAGGTAAGAGAGTCTGATTCTGTTTGGCTCACCACAAATATTATCACATTACAAAGCAGTGACAAACCAATGCTTATGGGATCGTCATTGTTCACTAAATGGATGCGCTATAGAAATGCGTGTACGCAAGTCCTTCGGCGGAAAGCAGTTTGGTAGGAAGACATAGAACCGTGCATCTCCTTTATTATTAGCAAACAAATTGCATCAGTATAAAAATGAAATCGTAGATCGTGCACTCATAAAATAATATTTGTCTGTTAATTGGAAATTGAAAAATGTCGACAGAAACCTCAAAATCACATCAGACATTGATAGCGTACGTGCGGTTTTCCCTTTAAATATAAGAAAGTATTAACGTCCGAGGAAAAACCGAGAAAAAAAAAACCGCCCCCAATTTTTCTCACAAATACCGGCCTACTGTCCTTAGCGGGGTCCACCGTGACCCATCAAGAAAACTGAGCCTGACGGTTATGCCGTACTCCGTTTTCACGGTCTGCACAGAATCATTGTTTAAATAATCAACCCTGAAATGAAATTTAAAATAACTAACCTTTATACGTTTATAGTAAGAACAATGCTTTCCAGCACGGAGATGATTGATTGACCGGAAAAAATATCTGAAAAGTGCACCGTGTGAGAGAGTGGTAGGGCCCATTCATGTCCTTCACTATCCCAATGTTGAGAACGCAACATTATGTCCCTTCGATCCCTCTCGATGTAGTTTTCGATTCTTTTTCGGTGGATCTAGCATTTTCGTTCTAGCAAACTCTCCTACAGTTGGGATAACAGTGTTTGGGGTAATTATGCGACAAGACGTGACACAGTCTAAATGGTTGAAAGGAAAATGACTCTAGTATTGGGATTAGTAGCGGGTTGGAGATGGGAATGATCAAGAGTTTAGATTTATTGTCCAAGATTTGGACCATAAAATTTGTCCCATATATAGAGTTTTTGAATTACATCGCCAAAAAACCTACATAATGCATATGGGGTCATATAAAAGCAGTAGAATTTGTGAAATTTAAACGAATCGCAGGATTTAGTTTAGTTGATCTGATATATGTAGTTGAAACTGTGTAAACTAATGTCTTTGGGACCAGCAAAATTTATTAATGGGACGAAATCATTAATTAAACTAGCTAAAATTGAATTTTTTGTAAGCCTAGCTGGATCAGGAAATTATATTATCGTTAAAAGCTTATTAAATAATCAAGTATTAATCAATAGAGTTTCAACAATATTTGAAAGTTTTGTTATTGTTCCATTGGAAAATGTAAAAAGAAAATAATAATAAAAATGATGAGATATATGTAAAAGATAAGAGTCAAACTATGATACACTAGTTGGTCATTGCTTCTATTTAATCAAGATGATAACTGAGCACCGTGGCCAATTTTATATAAACTTAAAATAAGATACAATATGACCTCGATAAATGAGTATTTTTGGGACCGGTCGGAAAAAATATTTGTTTGGTTTGGTTATTTATTTAGAGAGTATGTTTAGGTTTTTACCTATATAATTTTGACACTTCCGAACCAGAAGTTGGTCAATTAAAAGAAGATATTTAAGAATTAACTGATGTCATTTCTAACTTACACTAAAGAAATGTGATGGATGTCGAATATTTTCTGAAGTATCCTAACGAGAATTATGCAGTTACGGAATCGCCTATGAACGAAGAACTTATAGAGTCAGTATTAAATCCTGAAAATGATCATGAAGTAGATGATAGTAGTGCCATACGAAATGTGTCATCAAATGAGGCATTTCAAGCAGTAAGCATCATAAAAAAGGATTTGCTACAATACAAGCAAAATGTTCCAGAAATTATACAGTACATGTATTACAAAAAATTAAGGATGATGCCTTTTAGCTTTGGTGGAAGGAAAAAACAATCAACTTAGATACAGTGCTTTTTTTTTTGAGAAAAAATGACTCCTTATAGGAACGCTGTTGATTGGAATGAGATATTTTGATTTATTTACATACATTTTTTGTATGAAATTCAATGATTATTCATTCATGCATTTATCGAGGTTATTAATTTATCCCTTTATCCAAATAGGAATCGAATAAAATTATTCATTTGGCGAGATTATTTATTTATCGAACATTCCTTTGTTGAGCTTAGACTGTAAATGGTAATGGCGTCAACTTATTTTTTTCCAGGGTATACAAAAAAACAAGAAAAAGCTAACTAGGTGCTATATTCTAGAGAGTAGCAACGTTAGCTGACATATCATGCATAGTCATATTTAAAATGATAAACTAGTGATCATGCTTAAACTCGAGATAATGAAAAGTTGGAGAGCTTATCAGAATATCTACATGTAAATCTTAGTTTAGTTTATTAATTAATTAAGGTTTGAAAAACTAAAGTTAGCAAATTCGGCACTCAACCCACCTTACCCGTTTGGTTGTTTCCACTGTTTTATGGCTTTATCCAGTTAGAAAAGCCAATTTATTTACTTATTTGTTTCCAATTTTGCCTTCAGGGTAGATTTGATTTTCAAGGTAGTTCTTACTAATTTAGCAAAAATTTATGTACGCTGGTATAAATCCACTTGTTTGCCATCTCGACTTACGGCCCTTTTGCTCTTTTCTTAAGATGATGCTTTTGGAGAATTAATTCTATTGATTGGATTTATAATATTGGGGGATAATATCGCATAATACACATTAAATATAATATGGAAGGACCACTCCAGTCATAGTTATTCAGGTACGCACATACTTAACACTACTATCACCTAATAGTGGTTCATGATTCGGTCCAAAAAAAAATTCTGTAACACCCAATAGACCCAGTAGCTTTAAGTCATTTGATATTTTCAGCTTTAAGACTACTATCAAATTATCTTTCATCCAAGACAAAACCGCTACAACTTGAGGGAGCAATTGTCTCTGGTTCCAAATCTGATGACCTAATTATTAGTGATGAGCAAATAAATATTTAGTTTGATTTGCATATGACATTTGACAAAAAAAAATGGGACTTTCAGTGCATCAGTCACATATGAGGTCAGTTTGCAAGGAACTTATTGAAAAGAATTCAAAATAAAAAATTAATTTGGAATCGCAAATCTGTTAACGATATCTATGACTACGCTCAAAGTCTTATTGTATCTTTTCACTTTAAGGAACACTTACAGAAGCTGGTGATGGTTTTGGAACTTGTTGACTCTAATAGCGAGGTTTTTAAATAGAAGCAAAGTGGGTGTGGCGATATGGAGGTTGTTAGAGCATAGCTCGGTTGAACTCACCAAGCATTGGTATGTCAAGTTTGGTTGTCATATTTTAGTGTGTCAAAACTCATCTAAAGTCGCTTGATTAAATTCTAGAGTCAACTTCGGTTAGGTTAGACTAGAAATTCTAGGAATATTAAGACATACAAGTATTACTCCAAAGACCAGAAGAATGTGAAGAAGTAGCGAACTACAATAACGACATCATCCTTCCACTTGAGGTTATTAATATTGACTTGAACTGTTTCATTCCTAACGTATCTTTCAAGTCGTGCTATATTGAAAACATAACTGTGAAGTTGTATATACTATACATATTGTACAATACTCTAGTGATGTGACATGATCATAGTATCAGGGAATTAGACTACGAAGTATAACACTTATCTTTTGAACTTCGTAGATATTACATCGACATAATCTTGTATATATTGTTATGATTATGTGAATCGGTTATGGTGAAGATTTCATCTTAGGATACGCTTATCTTTTGAACTTCGTAGATATGACATCGACATAATCTTGTATATATTGTTATGATTATGTGAATGGGTTATGGTGAAGATTTCATCCTAGGATACAATATTTTACATTTATTTAAAGGAAGTATATTCATGAACTTGTTTCGTGAATCGAAAGGGAAATCATTAGGCTTATTGGTCCGGCTATTCATTGCAAATCTTTAGATGACCAATATGTGTGAGATGGTAGAACCGATCGTAACTATGTTATGTATCTTGGTATAACTAATCACAATGCCTGACTTATGATTTGGTATGCTGGTTTTATTAATTAGTGTAACCGATCCTAAGTAATCACCATGTTTGGTATGATCGATCCTTATAATTGGTGTGACCGATCCTAGTAATTGGTGTGACTAATCACGAGTGTTGTATAATCGATCCTTGTAATTGGTAACTGGTGTAACAGGTCCTGGTAATTGGTGTGACCGGTCACAAGAATTACCATGTGTAGATGGAGTCGAACCTTGTAACTAGTCCTGGTAACTTGTGTGACCGATCACAAGTATTTCCATATTGAGGTATAACCGATCCTAGTGATTGGTAGAACCAATTGAACCCATGTATGTGACTTGGTATTTGATCAACCACATAGTTGTCTCGGAATACAGGGAAACCAATTCTAAACTTGTTTGGAAGTATGGTATGACCGATTCCAAGAATGTAAATCCATGTGAATATGAAATAACGATTTACAATGAAAAGATGTCAACATACTTTGAAAACGAGCAATAACTCTTATCATTTATTGTTCAAAGATATTCCTTAGTATTCAAGGAGATCATGTGCCGAAATAAATTGAGAATCTTTTAATTAAGGTTTTTGATTTTATATGCTTTAATTACCAGCAATTAAATGCATATCTCTATAGAATAAAAATTAGTAATGTGCATTTACTAATTGGAGATTTTCCATTGAGAGATTCCGGAAATATTGGACAAGCATTTATTGGAATTGGGAAAACTGAATTTTGCCATTTATTGCAAATCTTGAGAATGTTTTCGGTTTTGGAAATTTCTTGATGTCCAAAGATCCTTGGTTTATAAATACCTAAGTTTGCATTTCTAGCAAACCATCCTAAGATCCAGGCAAACTTCATCTTTTTTTTGTTCTGGTGGAGTCGTCTATCCGGAGAGGAAGTACCCTAATTAGGCGAAATCTCTTACTACCGCTCCTTTAAATACTTTTGTGGGATCAAGAAGCTCTACGAGTACCGGTGGTGGGAAACTAGATAATGGCAGTGTTATTAGTTTTTGATTGATTTGATTGACTAATGGTTGTTGAAACTTTGATTGCACCTAGTTTGTTTATTCTTGAGAATCTTCTCTTCTGATATAAGATTCACTCAAACTAGATCGAAGTATCAACGAGATCTTTAGAACTGTCTGTAGATCTAAAGAGATCTTGTGATAATCCATTGTTAACAGACTCCGTTCTGTGCGTGATTTATCACAAGAGATTCAAGTGGTGTTGTGAAGGTGTTAATTGAAGATTAAATAATATTTGAAGACGAAGAAGATTTCTTATTGGTTTCTCATATCTTTGTGTTTCACAAACCTTGATCGGATAGGATCCAACTAGAATCGGATTTATTCGATTGATTAGTTGCGTGAGATCGGCATTCTCGATATTTCTCTTTGGGATTTATTTTGATTGAGTGCGAATCTAGACTTGACTATTTCGATAGTTAAAGTTAAATTGATCTAACCAGGAAAATGAGCTTATTAGATTAAACTGAAGAGCCTTTGCGTATGACTTGAGATATCTTTATATTGAAAAGAATCTAAGAAGTTGTTACCAAACATATTTGTTGTTCCTTTGTTGTTTGGAACAATCCAAAGGAATTGTACCAGTGCGTGACCTTCGAAGTCGGAAACACATGGATACTGAGGAAACTAAGTGAGCTAAAGGTACTTGCTTGGTCTCAACTATACGAAGTTGGTTTAAATTTTGTATAGCGGCTTAATTCTGTGAGTATTCAATTCTGGACTAGGTCCCGGGGTTTTTCAGCATTTGAAGTTTCCTCGTTAACAAAATCTTGTTGTGTCTTTTACTTTGATTTCCGCATTATAATTGTCTATTATAATAAAGTAAAATACACAAACATTAACTCTGTTATACTTGATAGTGATCCTATAGAGTTTGGTTATTACCGAACCTATTAACAAGTATCACACTTTGTTTGTTGTATTGTCTCGATCTCGTATCCATAGAAGATCACACAAAGTGTGAATACTGAAGTTGTTGTATTGTCTCGACTTTGTCCATAGATGATCACACTTGGTAAGAGGAATTATAGGTTGAAACAAAAAGATTGTGTTGTATTTGGGTACCCTCATCTTTTCAGAGGTAATGTAATATCCCGATTATGAAAGTAGGGTTCGTCGAATAAATATAAGTAATGGTTTGTCATTTCCTAACACCGAGGTATTTTCTGCATAATTGGCTCAAGAGTTGGCAGAAAACTCTATACATTCAGGCAGGAGTAATTCCAGGGTAGGTGACTTCCCGGGAAGCTGTTGTTGGATGACCGTAGTGATTCCCGTTAAAAATCCCACATCGTCGGATAACCGCAGTGGCTAAGTGGAGTAATATCGGTGGAAGGTTGGGTCATTATAAATGGTATCAGAATCGTCGATGGGTCACCTGTGGAGGCTGAGATAATATGCTGGAGGGTAAGGTCAGGTACTAGTATCATGAGTGACATGGAATACCGCAGTGACTCAGTCATAGGAAAAATTTCTCAGTTAAGAACCTCTCAGGAAGCTGTTGCTGGATGACTGCAGTATTTCCGTTAAAAATATCACACTGCTGGATAACCGTAGTGAGTAAGTGGGAACAATATCAGAGATAGTTGGGATAGAACTAGGGACGGGTCGCTTGTGCTCGGGTGGGAGAATGTGTTGGAAGGTTATACCAGATACTGGTCTCTCAAGAGTCAAGGAACGTATACATTATATCGAGGCCTTTTTAGGATTATCGACTCCAAAGTTACCATAAAACTGTGCAGTTAAGCGTGCTCAGACAGAGGTAATCCACGGATGGGTGATCTCTTGCGAAGCTGCTGTTGGATGACCGTTGTGGTGCATGTTGAAAACCGCACACTGCCTGGTGATAACAGTGACTAAGTGGGGATAATATCAGTGGAGGGTCGAATCCTTACGGGAAAACCTAATCAATTACTGAGAAAGATTATCCATAGGAAATATGGGGATAATATTGTGGAACCTTGGTTACCAAAATACGTTTGTATAACGAATGGTTATGGGTTGTGGAAGGGGATTATGCAATATAAGCAATTAATTCAAAATAACTCCCTCATGACGGTTAACGAAAAATATCCTCTTCTATGAGGGCTAAGTGGAGCTAAGGAGGAAGCAATAAATCAAGCAATAACATATGTGCACTTGAATTCAGCATGTAATTTTCACTTCAGTCGAAATTTGAGATTTTTGAAAGCATTTAACTTGGTAGAGCATACATATACGTTTCAGGCGTGGATGATTATCATAAGAGATTCCCAACATATCATAAGATTCACGTTCTTGGAAATCCGCACTTTTCCAAATCCAAAAAACAGACGGAATCCTGGGATTTATTCTTGGGGCAAATACTTTTATGCATACCTCCTCTGGCTGAAGCATTTAACTTGATAGAGCATACATATAGGAAATCAGATCTCATCATTACACAAAAGACGATAGAAATTAATTTCCTTCAAATTCAAGTAGATTCCTCACGAAGTCATTCCATGACATTCAAAAGGCGACCAGTGATACATGGTTTCACGTATCCAAAAGTGATTTGGAATGCTATTGTACCTCCCAAGGTCTCCTTTTTATTGAGACTACCATATGGAATGCCACACCAATCTTATATAACTTAGTACGAGTAGGTGTTAGAGTGATGTCTCGTTAATGCGTTTTCAATAGAGCTATCGACGAAGCAATTTATCATGTACTACTTCATTGTATGTTTTCGTATAAGGTGTGTGATGGTGTGTTTTTGGATATTGGAAATTGGATTTGGCAACGAGAGAGATAACAAAAGTCTACATTAAGTCCTGGAAGAAGAAATTTCCAAACATAGTTCATAATTATTTTATATGGAACAACCTTTCTTACGCGATCTGATAGGCGTCATGAATCGAGAAAAACAAGAAGACTTTACACAACAAAGGATCATGAACCAAGTGATGTAATTATCGTTATAAAGTGTTTTAATGCGGACTTCTCTATCGAGTTTTTAAAGGTTTGTAGTTTGATGATTTGGTTCACAGTAGAGTGGAAAAAATTTATATATAACTTTACCATTGGCAAGGTTTTATTTTTGGCACCTCCAGCCTCTTTGATGATTGAATATTTGTTCCTTTTTTGTGTCTCCTTAACACCCGAAATCAATGCTAACTTCTCTCGGAAAAAAAAATTAAAAAATCATGTTCTATAAGAACGTAATCTAACGTTTGAATTTTAAGTTTTGAACCTTGTGATTGTTGAACCGACCGACTGGAGGACCCGAAGGGAGGGAGTCCCTTTTATGGCCACTTTTTTGTAAAATGAAGCATAAAGCAAATGTGCAATTTGATAAAAAAAATTGTAAATGGGTTGGCAGTTTGCACTTGATAATACCAAAATACCCCTCCCGTTTAGTTTAATTATTATACTAACTCCTTATGTATCATATTTTTCATGGGTAAAATTGGAAAGCAAACTAGAATATTACATATCTAAAAATCTGTGTCTTGGAATTTTATAAATTTTATCTCGTTACAAAGATTTTAAAGATATCAACGCAATGAGTACAAACAACAATATCAAATTTAGAGTTTTTACGAAAAATTTGGAGGTGTTTATCTTTTTTAGGTACAATTTTCGAAAATTGAATGCCCAGTCATTATGCAAACCACCACAAATGATGCATAACACATTATACATCCATATTTTGTTAGTTGTACATCAAATAATTTTCCGTCGCAACTAATAAAACGATATACTCTCTCCGTTTCAGGAAAAGTGATACTTTCACTTTTTCAATTTCCCTCTGTTTCAGGAAAAGTGATATTGCCACTTTTACAATTTAGCCTATTTTTAGGCAAAATTGAAACGGTGAGAATATCATTTTTTTCTTAAAATAGAAATCGTATATTCCTACCCGGCGGAAATGGTTATTTGTTACGTTTTTCTTCGATCGACCCTCTCCACCGCGACAGCGGTGTTCTAGTATTACTCTCGGGTCCCGACTTTTTCTTCCGGGAATAAAATTACTGTACGTGCAAAATTAATTATCTATTATATTATATAAAGCCAATTACTCTTAGTTGAAGCCGTAAATTTTTTGGACTATTTTGCCCCTGTTCTTATATATCACACGGTTTCATTAGGCAATTACCCGAGGGCATAATGGTAAATGAATCCTGAAATTATTAGTATTAAGAATTTACCCATGTTAAAATATTTTAAATGTACATTCTAGCAACAGTGTGAATCAAGAAAATAAGGGCACTAAAGTACTTTTAAGGCTCCTAAAAATGAATCTCTAAATTCATCTCATGTAGCCATATTCTAGCAACAGTGTGATTGTGATCAAATCGAACATCTAGCATGAAATGAAGAAACGGATCAAAGAAGCCTTTATCAACAAAAATAACAAATTACTAGACCCTCCAATAAATCTTTTTTTTTGTGTTTAGATAGATGGAACTACGGCTTAAGATTTCAGTGAAAGAAATGGAGCCGTGTAGCAGAGAGGTGGGCACAGAAAAAGGAAGAAAGATCACCGTTAAAGCAGATGGACGCAGGAAAAAAAATAGAGGGCGGTGGAGACGGTAGTAGAGGAAAGAAAGGGAAGAGGAGTGGGAAGGAGAAAAATCTGGGTTTCGTTTTAGATTTGGGGGTAAATGAATGGACAGGATCAAATATAAAGGATCCACGGCTAAGATGGATTTCACATAGATTATAGCACGTGCAAAGCACGTGCGGTGTGTTCTCGTATTTACGAAAGAAACCTTTTTTTTAAGGAGGAAACAAAGACAAACAACAAAAAAACTAGCTAGTAGCATACTGCTCATTCTCAATGAGATGAACAATACTCAGAGGAGGGGAAGATAGCCACACATTCGAAGTGTGGGTAGATGCAGCTAGAGATGCTAGATTATGTGCCACGTTATTGGCATTCTTTCTGATAATTCGGAATTCCACCGAGTTGAACTTTCTCAGGTCATCTCTGATGCTGCTAATGGTGTTCTGGATCCTCCAGCTTGAGTTGTAATGCTTATATCTCAGTGCATTTATAACGTTCAGTGAGTCACCTTCCAGGATGATGTCTCTGAATCCTTTATTGATCCCCAGCTCCACTGCCAGACCTGCACTGTATGCCTCTGCTTCAACTGCTGTGCAGTAGTCAATTATCTTGTTTTGGCACCCCTGCACCTTAGCCCTTTTTTCCCTGGCAATTACTCCACAAGCGAATCCTTTTGGCCCTGCAGCTCCATCAAAGTTGATCTTTATTTTCTCTCCTTCCGGTGGTTCCCAGTAGTCCTTCTAAGCATCCATCATGTCATTCTCTGTTAGCTGCACTTTATCAGTCTCCACTTCAAGCTTCATATTGTACCAGTACATTGCCTCTTGGATCACCTCCCTTATATTGAACTTCTTCTTGTTAAAGACAACATCATTTCTACCCTTCCATATTGCCCATAAAACACACAATCCCATTCCCAGTTTAGCATAGTCACCCCCTTCTTCCAGCCACATAAAAATGATGTCTTTAACTGATAAATTTGGGCACTCCCCAATTCTGAGACTTAATGGTGAAGCAAAGAGTACTGCCTGAGTCAGCTGACAGTATAAAAACAGATGCTCCATGCATTCAGTGTGTCTTTCACACAACCTGCAATCATCATTTATTCCTTGAATGTGCTTCTTGATATTGCTAGCTACAGGGAGACCATTTTTGAGCATTCTCCAACCAAACATTTGAATTCTTGGAGGGATATTTCTCACACTCCAATATTTCTTCCATGGAAGCTCATTATTAGTTGAAGTAGAAGGGGTTCTGTCATTCAATGATTTAAGGAAGGATTTAATTGAGAATTCACCTTTTGGATGGTGAATCCACATCAATTTATCAGTAGTACTCTCCTCTGGCTCAGCAGGTATATGGATCTCCTTTATTTTGGTCACTTCAGTTGGGGTGAAGAGATGTTGCAGCTTGAGTTCATCCTACCTCCGTTCTCCTTGTATAATAAGATCTTTCACCTTCTTTGTACCATGATCTCCATTATCCCTCTTCTCTGGTTTCATTGCTGGAATGCTTGGTATCCATGGATCATCCCATATATCAATATTGCCACCATTCACAATTATCCAACAACATCCCTCTCTCATTTCTTCCCTGACTTTCAACATTGCACTCTAAGTAGATGAGCAGCCATTTTGTTTCTTGACCTCCCAAAAGTTTCCATGCTTCACATATTTCGCTTTCATAATCTGACCCCAAACACAATCTTCATCCTCCAAGAACTTCCAGATTAGCTTAGCCATCATTGCCATGTTCAGCTTTTGAAGTGATCTTACCCCCATACCTCCCTGCTCCTTTTCCATCTCAAATATACTCCAATTAATGAAGTGCATTTTTTTCGTATCCTTGTCATGCCCCCGCCAAAAGTTTTTTATTGTTCTTGTCAGCTTTGCTAGCACCTTCTTGGGTATAATTGAAATAGCCATATAATTAGGGGGAATGAGTCCCAGTTCTGTCTTAATCAGCATTGTTCTTCCTGCATGGGACAAAAATACTCTCTTCCACCCTGCTGTCTTGGAGTCGAACTTGTCCTCGAGACCATCATGTGAAGATATCAAATGTGCTGGCTTGAGTAGTTGGTGTCCCAAATACTTCTCTGTATTTTCCATCATTTGTACACCCAATAGATTAGCTATCTCCATTCTTCTATCACTTTGTACTCCTTTTCTGAAGAAAACTGTTGACTTCTTCATATTCGCTGTCTGACCAGACCAACCAGCATAAGTGAATAATATCCTCATGAGTGTATCAACAGTCCTGTTATCCAGTGTCCCAAATAGCAGCAGATCGTCTGCAAACATAAGATGGGAGACAACTGGTGCACCCTTGCAAACTCTGTAGCCATTATATAGTGCATTACTTTCCATAGTGCGCATAAGCCAAGTGAGTCCTTGTGAACACAAAATGTACATATATGGTGATAATGGACACCCTTGGCGCAGTCCTCTTTCACTCCTAAAGTATCCCTCGGCTTGCCCATTTACAACAATAGCAAAACTAGTTGTGGTTACACAATGCATGATCAACTCATATGTATGCCCTACAAATCCAAACATTCTTAGACAATGGCTCAGAAATCTCCAGCTAATCTTGTCATAAGCCTTGCTAATGTCTATTTTTAAGGCAAAAGCTCCTATTATGGACTTTGAGTTAGACATGGTGTGCATAATCTCTTTGGCAGTTACTATGTTTTCTATAATTGATCTGCCAGGGACAAATACAGATTGCACTTTGTCCACTAATCTATCTAGATGGATTCTGATTCTCTGAGCTAGAATTTTTGTGATCACCTTATACATGATGTTTTTTAAAGCAAGAGGTCTAAAATCAGAGAGCAGTGAGGGGTTTTTGACTTTGGGGATTAACACTATATTGGTATGATTAAGCCCTAGGGGAAGAGTTGCTGAGGAGAAACAAGTTTGGATGGTTTTTGTTACCTCATCTCCTATCAGCTCCCAGCATTTTTTGTAGAAAAGAGCAGGCATTCCATCTGGTCCTGGAGCTTTCAGGCTTTTCATTCTCCTAATTCGGTTCCAAATTTCCTCCTTCATGGGCACCATTGAAATGCTGGCATTACTAGTTTCATTAATCTTGGAGTTTGCTTGGAACTGAATTGGATACTTCAACTCATCTGGATCTCTCTTGAATAGGTTTGTAAAATGCTCAACTAGATACTGAACAATATCATTATCTTCAGTTACCCACAAGTCATTTGGTAGCCTAAGAGCAGCTATCTGATTATTCTTCTTCCTTTGTAGTACTGACATGTGAAAATTTTTAGTGTTCTTATCTATATTGGAAATCCATTTAACCTTACTCCTCTGCTCATAATATCTTCTCTGCATAATATTTAGCTTTTCTATCTCCATACACAGCTCCTTCTCTTCTTTTCTCGTGTCTCTAATATGAGCTTCCATTTGAATCTTCAAGAGTTTTTCTTTCAATTCTTCCCCAGTTCTAAATATGTTCCCAAAGGTCTTCCTACTCCATTTGTTCAACTCTTCTCCCATTTCATTGATCTTCCTTGTTGTCTCATTGGAATTTGACTGCCAAGCTTCATGAACTACATCTTGGAAAGCTGGATGTTCTATCCAATAATATTCAAACTTGTTAGCATACTTCCTTTTTCTCTTGCTTGTTCTATGAGTATTTACAAGTATTGGAGCATGATCACTACTTATCCTGGGTAGATGAAGGACTCCATTGTCTTGAAACATAAAGTACCAATCTGGTGTATACAATGCCCTGTCCAATCTTTCGAAAATGGGTTCATTCACTACAACACCATTAGACCAAGTGAAGGCAGGACCAACAAAACCCATGTCTATGGGTCCTCTATCTTTGATAAAATTCTTGAATTCATTATTTGCAGAGTTTATAGTTTGACTTCCTCCCTTTTTCTTATTAATTGAGCAAATAGCATTAAGGTCTCCTACAATGAACCAAGGGTTTTGTAATTGAGCAGTATAGTGATAAAGATCATACCAGAACCTGTTCCTTGATTGTTGTTGAGGAGGCCCATACACACATAATAAATCCCAATCTTTCTCGATGATATGATGAATTCGACAATGAATTACATTCTTGTCAGCTCACAACACTTCCAGATCAACTGAATTCTTCCATAATAACACATTTCCACCACTTCTCCCTATTGCAGGAATGTACTTGTACTGGTCAAAATTAAGCGAATTGAACAATCTATATGAATTCGCCTCACCCATTAAAGTCTCCGTCAAGAATGCAATTTGAGGGTTGCAATCCCTAAGAAACGCTTTTAGATTTTGTACTGTCGAGGTGTTTCTCGATCCTTGACAGTTCCATGAGAAGATTAACATTGACCTTGTGGCTGATTCTGGGCGGCCACCACACCCATAGAAGGGTAATTCGTAGTGTTGAACTTCTTCACTGGTACATCAATTTTCATTGGACAAGCTGTTCTCTTCATCCCACTCAGAACTTCTTCAACATTTTTGTTTTTCTGAACTCTACTTGAGTTTCTTGCTTTTTTATTTCATCCCTTCTCCTTCTTTTTCGAATTTTCCTTCGTTGATGTTGATGAAGAGATGAGATCATCGTCTTCTGTGTCATTGATTGAGGAATTTTGGCTTGATTGAGGATTAAAATTAATTGGATCTGGGGTATTAGGGTTAGGTTGGGGACATGGGTTTTGTGGTTTTTTGTTTTGATTGACTATGGGATTAGCTGAAGCTTTTATTCTTCCTTTTGGTCTTTCAATATCCACACCTATTGGGTTGCCCATATTTTGATTTGGATCTTCATACGTGGACTCCACGTCAGTTTTACGTGGTTGTGAATCATCTCCTCCACCTGTCTCACAATTAAATATCTCTTTCCTTACCGTTTCCAACCCCGACAAAATCTGCTCCATTAACTTCTTTTCTGCCACACGTCTGTTGTCTATACTAGACGGTTTTCTTGGATCTGCTAACATGTTTTCGTCTACCGTATTCTCTCTGCCAGTGATGTCATTTGTTGCACTACCACCTGCGGATTTGTCCTTACACAGATTGCCATTCGTCTTCTGCAAATTTGTCTCACTTGGACTGCACCTGAGTGCTTTCTCGCCTTTGGATCCGCTCATTCTCATCGACTCCAAATCCATATCGAGTAGCCGCGTGCGCGTGGCATTGTTCTCACCGTCCAGATCAATTTCCTTCATCAACGGTTCTTGAGACTCCACATTCATCTTCTTCACCCCTTCAATGCGTCGATTCATGTCATCTTCAGTGTGCTTATAAAAGCACGAATCTCTTCATTGTATCTCGCATAAGTTCTATCATTCATTCTTAGCATAATATCTTCAGTACTGAGAGCTGTATCCTCTTCCAGTTTTTTGGATAGATGAGGACATTGTATCATTATGTGACCAAAATAACCACAGTAAAAGCATAATCTGGGCACCTTCTCGTATCTGAAAGTGATTCTAATCTTCCTCTTGGACTTTAGAGTAATCTCCATATCCTTTGGGAGAGGCTTTGTTATATCAAGTCTTACTCTTACCTTTGCAAATTTACCCCATTTTGCAGCCATGGCTGTATCAATAGGTTCAGGGGTACCAAATATACTGAGAATGTTCTAGTATTACTCTCGGGTCCCGACTTTTTCTTCTGGGAATAAAATTACTGTACGTGCAAAATCAATTATATTTACGAAAGAAACTCGAATGCGCATTCATGTGTTAAGTCTCGTGCAAAATCAATTATATCTACCTTTCAAGGTTATAGCACACAGACAAAACTCCACCGACGGCCTCTCCTCCTTTCTTTAGACGAGGATTTCTTTTTCCTCCCCTTTCTCTTTCCTCCCATTTCTCCTTATTTCTTTTTCAACGAAAAGAACTCCACCGACAACCTCTCCTCTGCCCAGATCGGCTCTTAATGGAGTGGATCTGGGCAGTCCTCCTTTGTTTGTCGTTTTGTTAGATAGTCTTTTATCTTCTGGTGTAGTATGTAATTTAATCTGTGATTTTTTAGTATCTTTTTTCTTCAATTTATGTTTTGATCTAGTTTTCTCTTGGAGGATTTGCTATTATGGCTTTTATGATGGGGTTTTCTATAGATCTGCTATTACAGTTTGTTGGTTTAAAGGGATTGAAGTTTTTATGATTTGCAGCGGTTTATCGCTCACCGGAGAGTTTCTCCGGCAGGTACAAATGTTTGAAGAAAGTGAAGATCTGATTGTATCAACTAGAGAAGAAGGTTGTTTTGTATTGGGTGATTTTTATCTCTGTGGATGGTTGAATTGGGATCTTTGGAAACAAAGAAATCAAAGCACATAAACGTTTTCAGCTCTAGTCTATGAGAAAAAGAAAGTGACAACATCTGTGTGTCCTTTGGCATCATCTGCACCTAATTTTTACAGGTTGGGAGTTTTCAAAAATAATGGTGCTGGTCGAATTTCTCTTTGTGATCTTGGTGTTATGGGTTGTTTACTGATCTACTTTCACCTGGGTTATCTCTGTTATCAGTCGGTAGTTTTAGTTCTAGGTTTATACTAATTTTCTGCTTTCGTTGCTTAGTCCTTGTAACTTTGGTTCTTGTGGTTCATCCTGTGGATTGGGTCTCTGGGTGTGTTAGTTGGTTTGTGATGTTGGATTACCTCAAGAGTAGTGTTGAATTTAATCTTATTCAGTGGGAAATAAAGCTACGTCGCGTTCTCCGGCAAGCTTTCTTGGTACCAGCAGGAGAAGTTGAGATTCAGTATGAGACTTCAGGTTTGGATATTAAAAAAATTGGTTCGTCGAGCTGTGAATCTAGCTTCACCGATTCAAATTCTCCCTTAAAGGCGGGTTTTACTGTTCTATGGTTACATTTCGATTGTCCGGTGGAGATTCTGGTAAAAGGATTCGGGTTATAGGAGATTCTGATTATGGGATTTAGGTTACAGGTTTCGGGTTACGGGACATGGTTTGAAAGTCACTAAGTTGTAAACTTTGTTTGTTTGGGATTCTCTTTGTAATTTCAGGAATTTCACTGCTTATTTATAAAAAAGAAAAAAAAAATTGGCCCCTCGTGTATTTATCAACATGTGATGCATTAAAGACTTGCCTTCCTCTCAGCCTCTCTCTACCCATGCATGCTTCGCTTTGATATTTTTGTAAATATCCAAATCGAAGATCCTAGACCACAAATTGGTTCAATAACTCGACATGCATGAGGCTGGTCTGAAGTAATATGTGATCATAAACTCAAGTCTATTGATCAATTGCAATATTCCAGGGAATTTCTCTGTTTCGAGGACAAAAATGTGTGGATAAAGAGAGAAGCTGCATCGGGCAAACACAAAAAAGAAAGACTTCTGTGATGATAAATGAGTTCTTGGAAATTTCTATTTCAATTTCCTTTAATCTTTTTTTTTTGTCAGCATGAATGCATATCGCAAGTACAATAGATAAATAAGCACTAGACCCGA
Source organism: Papaver somniferum (assembly GCF_003573695.1). NCBI lineage: Eukaryota > Viridiplantae > Streptophyta > Magnoliopsida > Ranunculales > Papaveraceae > Papaver > Papaver somniferum. Next base: position 53,023,296 of record NC_039366.1, read on the forward strand.
GGGAGAAGGCCTATTTCCCATCCTTCTATCATGCATATATATCTTGTTCATCATCTTATCCTCTTACTCCCAACTTAATGTGGGGTACATCTTAATCTCGTGAAATCCTAATCGATCATCAAAGACATGTTAGCTGGTTACCTCTGTCTTGACAGAGATATGGAAGTGTAACGGTGCATCGTACATTTTCGTATCAATAGTGCACTACGTACAATCCCGTTGCATCACCACAAACGAACTTATATAGTAATTATATTCGTAGTCAAATAGTGATAAGGTACACAGCGTGATAGAAAACACAGAAAGAGTCGAATGACGAAAAGAAACATATAGAGAAAACAACAGCTATAGCGCCTATCATATAATTTTCGTGTATTTCTAGTTGGCATTTGCATGATACAGATGTAAAAACTTGTTGTTTCTTTTTTTTTTCTTTTTTTTTCTTTTTTGTAATTTGCATAATAATCTTTCACTCTCAAATAGATGGTAAGAACGTTATTGTGATTTTCAACATCGTTATAAAAAAAAATTTGTGATACAAAGAATGTTCAACAAAGAGCTTTGTCAAAATTGACTCGATGAATTTGCATATATGTTACTCCTTAGAGCGACTGCAATGGTACGACTAAACTCAAAGATCAAAGACCAAATAAAAAGACTAAATATGAGTTTAATCTGTATTGTGACGTTATGGGGAGAAGACCAAATTTGGTCGCGCGTAAAACAATTTTACGCATGAAGACGGGCGGAAGTATTAGTTACGTTTCATTTCTGCGCGGAATTATAAATTACGTTTCAAACGGGCGTAAATATAAATCACGTCTGTTATCAAGCGTAAATATAAATTACGTTTCGTATGGGGCGGAATCTTAAATTCCGCCCGTTGATCAGACGGATTCCAAATGACCGCTCGAAGAAACGTAAAAATAAATTCCGCCCGAGTTAAACACGGTCACACAGCACGTGTCCGCGTGAGGAATTGTACGAACGGACATCTTCTGTCCGCGTGATGAATTTGTGAGGCGTAAAATATTTTTACGCCTGAGACGGGCGTATCCAAAATTTCCGCCCATTAGGTTTTCATTAACAGACCACATCTCCACTACTAACCTACAACTGTTTCTTCTTCTCTCTTTTCTTCTTCTTCTTCGTATTCTTATTCTTCTCTACTAACAGTACTACCAGTCTACCACTCTACATATCTTTTTCTTCTTCTTTCTTCTTCGTATTCTTATTCTTCTCTACTAACAGTACTACTAGTCTACCACTCTACATCTCTACCAAGTCTCCACCACCAATTTTAGTCGAGTGAGACAAGATTTTTAATCAAAATCGATCAATAACTTCATTAAAAAGGTGTGAATCGTAGTTATGGCGTTCTTTTATCATCATATTCTTACTTGATTGTGATAATTTATGTTTGAATTTCACAATTTTAAAAGTTAGGGTTTTGATAGAATTAAAACATTTTTTGGGGGTTTTCCAAAATCAGGGTTAAGAAGATTGATTTTTTTAATGATATGAATTGGGTTTACGTTTAATTTATGTTTTGTCAATTTTTAATTTTTTAATTTGAGTTTTGTTCATATCAGTTTGGGATTTTATGATTCTTACAATAGGTTTAAAGTGGAGATGAAATTCATGGAAGAATGAACACCTTCAGTAAGCGACCCTTCTTCTTTCTTAAGAAGTTGAGGTTGCGGTTGTTTATTGGATTTTGAATGTATTCAATTTTGAATGGATGTGTAGTGGCAGTAATGTTCTTATGGTAGTATGGTTGTGGAATGCTTGTATTCTAAAGTCTGTAATGAATATGCAGTAGATTGATTTCATATGGATTCTAATGAATTTTTTTTTTAAAACTGTTAATTTGGTGTATTGGGAATTAAAAGAGATTGAAAAAGTTGCAGACTTATTTCTTGCTGATACTATTTTTTTCTTGCCGAATACAACGAATGATATGAAAATGTTAAAGGAATTCATCTGGTATATATAGGTATAAAATAAACCCGTTATTAACATTCAATTTCAAACGTTCGAAAAAGATAAATATCTTACCAACGGTCAAAAATCTGCTACGCAATCTCCAACGCCAACGTTCGAAAAATTTATCATTCCAACGTTCGAAAATTTTCATGAAATGAAAATTTTCATTTCATGTCAAAAATCTGCTACGCAAACCCGTTTGAGAGGGGCGGAATTTTGGTGTCCGCCCAAGAGAGGCGGATTTTGGTGTCCGCCCGTATGGGGCGGAATTTTGGTGTCCGCCCAAGAGAGGCGGAATTTTGGTGTCCGCCCAAGAGAGGCGGAATTTTGGTGTCCGCCTGGCAACGCGCGGAATTCTGCTGTCCGTCTCATCAGGCGTAAATTTATGTTACGCCCGCAACAAACGTAACTTTAAATTCCGCCCCACCAACATACGTAAATTTGGTTTACGCCCGTTAACAAACGCAATTTAAGTTTACGCCTGACAACAAACGGATTTTAAATTTACGCCCGACTATATTAGGATTTGGGATTTGGTCGCGACTAAATATGGTCTGGGTTTTGATCTTTGGTTGAGATTTGATCTTTACTCCGTCCCACTGTGTTACGATCTCATCCCAAATTTTTGGTTATACTCGCCCACTGTGGATGCTCTTAATGGAGTATTTTGCAATCAGTTTGCAAAGGCGTATGTTTGTCGTTCATCTTTATTCATTTCGTCCCAAAAACTCCTTAATGGAAATCAAGAAAAATAGCAAAGGAGTACCAGTATATGGCAAGTCGCACACATAAGCAACGTGCAACCGATGACTGACAGTCATAGTATTTCAGTTGGCAAGATAAATTTTTTGGGGGTAAGAAATGTTTTCGGTCATAAAACGCAGGTAGAGTATTGCTTATTGTACAAAGCAAAATATCACAATCATCCTCACCTCACCCTCTTAGCTGCCTATCATGATCATGAATGATTTTTCAACAATTTAGAGCCCACAATATTAATCACTATCCCATCATGAGTCATCACCTTTATATACCTCATCATCACTTTCACTTTCGTACCACCCTTTGTCCTCTCTCTCTTTCCCACTCCCTCCCACTCCCTCTCCCAACAAACACATCTCTAGCCTGAAGTTATTCCATCCAAAAAAGAAAAAAATGGCCAAGGGAAGGTTTATCAAAGCATACTTGAACAGGTGGAGACAACTGGGCACTACAACATTAGGACTTACTCCATCTTCATCGTCAACCAGTTATGATCGAGATGGTGACAATTGTTGCTTCTTACAATGTTGGGCAATGTTGAGGGCGCCATGTGCCAACGATACTCTACTCCATGCAGAAGAAGAAGACGAGCAAGAGAATAGTATCAAGGAGGAGAAAATCATTATGAAACGAACATCCTCCTCCCTTGGTATCCCAAAAGATGTACCAAAAGGTCATTTGGTAGTATACGTTGGAGAAGACTACAAGAGGTTTGTTATCAAAATCAGTTTACTTAAACATCCTTTGTTTAAGGCGTTGCTTGATAGAGCAAGAGAAGAATATAATTTCACTCATCCTCATTCCAAACTATGTATCCCTTGTGAAGAGAAAGTTTTCCTCAGTGTTATTCGCTGCGCTAACACGCCAGGGAAGCCGAGTATTTTGTTATGCCGATCTTGAGGATGTGGGACTAGATTGTCACAGAACATATTTTATCACCCATCGATATCGATCGGCTGCTTCATCTATTTTTCTTATTAAAACCCCGTGTTTAATTAATGATCGATTAAGTCTTAGGCGAAGTCTGAGTAGTAGAGTTGTTTTATGAGAACTGTGGCATGTAGTTTACTAACTGTTGTAATTCTAAACTAATTATTGTAATTCTATTTTATTTTTGCTTAATTATTACTACTGTTAATGAATGTACTTATTCTTGTACCTTAACAATTACCCATAGATGTTCTTGTTTCAACTAACTACTATATTCTCTCTTAATAGGTGTCTGCACACAGTTTCAAGGCATTCGTGAATGAATGAATGCAAGAGACTTTTCCAGTAGCATATTTATTGTCTGGGAAATCTCACTCTCATCACATCTTCCACCCCTCATAAAAGCCATAGTTATGGGCTCATGTAAGAGTGATTCAGCTGACAGAGTGAGAGAGAGAGAGAGAGATAGAGAGAGACAGATCAAGGCCATGACCATGATTCATGGATTCGGACCAAATCAGGTTGGTTGGATCCCCCAAGTTCTGAAAATTCATTTACTTCGATTTCATATCGACTTAAATGCGTTCCAGGAATAAATTAAGAATGCCACAGGTTGGATAATCAATTGATCCAAGTTTGGCTAAGTGATTGCGTTTAGCGTCTATATCAGCAGGAGGGGATTATCATGACACTTGTCTGGCTGTACTTCATAACACACACAAGAAATGATGCTAATCTTGATTACTAAAATGTACTGATTTTATGTGAATTGCTCATTTGCTTGTATAGTTGAAAATCCTCACAGTGCGAATCACAGACGGATACACCACCTGTGTACCCATCTGAAGTCATAATTGACAATAAAAGTGCAACAGTTGAGCTTCCTATCTGCGGGATTCATCTCCAATGTCATTTACAGTGATTTTGTATATGTATAACAAGTTCCAGGACTAGATTTGAAATCTCACGCGCATATTCAGTAGCTGGATTCATAGAGCAGAAGAATGTGGAACCTGGAGTCTTGCAGTTACGCCCAGCTGGATTATAGAGCAGAGGAATGTGGAACCAGGAGTCTTGCAGTTCCACCCAGGCTTGGTTGAATTGCCCATCATATTTACAATTTTACATCAGTAGTCTTAATATTTTGAAATCCAACAAACACTAGAAAACAGAGAGGAGGACAGACATCCAATGCAGCTTTGTGCTATAGAAACAAAACGACTCATCAATTTAGTTCATACTAATTTTATTAGTTTTTTTTTTTGTTTGACACAACTAATTTTATTACTTACGGTCTCTTTCTCTAGTTAAAACAAGAATGTGGCCCAACAAAGGGTACTACAAAGGATAATTGACCAAAAACATATGAAGCTGCACCCAGTTCCTCCTATACCCTCCCATCCACATAATATGTTACCATCCGCGCTAAACAAATACACCAGCTAATACATCAAAGGTATAGAGAGATAAGAATATTAGTCCTCAAAATCAGGCTTTGCGGGGTAGGTACAGGCGGATCTTTGGATGATGACATTTGCAGCGTAGCATCCAGCTTTCACACAGTCCTCCATGGGCTTCTCTTTAACCAACTGGGACAAAATCCCCCAACAAATGCATCTCCTGCAAACCAAAATGTAGATATAAACTGCATTTTTTTTTTTCAAAAGAATTTCAGGGAGCTCATTTTCTAGCTCAAAGACCAGGCTTTACATAATGAAACTAGGTTATAAACCACATAGAAAAGGTTCCCACCTTCTATTTGGACTTTAGAGAGTTCAGGTTATCACCATGTGTTTCATTTGGTCCTTAGGGTAGTGCACCAACTTGGTCGATGCGTGAAAGTGGAGGATGTAAACGACAGTAATTAAAGCAAGGCCCTTGATGCTTAATACGAAAATATACCTGCTCCATTGGTATCAACAAGCTTTTCCTTCGGCAATAAGATCACGGGGAACAATGTCACCTTTCCATCCTCAGCAACGACCACTGGATCTTTACCTTGGGTAATAACAGTAACCCTCCTGTGAGTTCCAGAAGCCTTGGGCCACTGGGAAATCTTCAACGCAATCTCTTCAGTATTATCAGTCTGCCAGAAAGATGGCATAATCATATAAAAACTTTGAACCCCAAGAAAATCCTCAAAATTTAACGTTAACCAGGTGTACCTCCCATCCATGAACTTTTGAAAAAGTTCTTGCTTCAGTTTCGCTGCCAAAAACATAGTCCACATACCTGAATTATGAAGTTCGGTGGTGATATATGGATTTATTTTAATTCTTATCATAGAAAATGCAGGTTTAAAAGCTTACTGGAGAGCTTTCTCTTGCACATCGCGGAAGAACTCACAGATAAAGGGAGCAGAAAGGTTCATTGCGAAGATCTGCAAACGGGTTTAAATTTAGCTGCAGTTCAGTGTGACTACTAAGATATGGAAAAACAAACAAGCTGGATGGCAATTTAACCTATCAGCAATTACCTTGTTTTGAGCTACAACATGTTCACCTACAAGCTGGATGGATTCCGGAGACACTGTGAGGAAGAACCCAGCAACATAGAAGTACTTGGCCTTCTCAACTGTCCAGGATAAGAATATAACTTTGGGTTGGCTTGAAAGAACATACAACAAAAGTCGAAAGGAATAGTGATGAAAAGCGAGTAAAGAGGAAATATCCAGAGCCCAGTTTTCTGGCCTCTTAAGATGTTCAGATTTGTAACAATTTGCTGCTGATAAGTTTGCAATAAGAGACCTGCACATACATTGCAATGCATCGAATCCAAATTTCTCAACATTATATTTCGCAAGAAGAAAAAGAATAAAACAAGGGGTCCGTTTCCTTTGAATTTCAAGTATTAAGTTTCACCAATAAAATGCGGAGACTCACTTTCCATTTTGAATTTCACAAAAAGGACTTTTTATCTCGGACCTAAAACCAAATTGTATCCCCATTTACAGGCTTACAGCTACCATACCAAACCCTGACATTACATAAACCTTCTATGTTAACTACAGACGTGTCAGAGATATCCAAATCATCACCAGGGCTCATGCGTGTAATCAGAGCACCATCACCCTTGTGTCATGGTCTCCATCGCACTCCCCAACAATGATTTGAATGATACCAAAAATACACATGGCTGTTTGAGTATTTTTCCCGGGGTGAAAATAGCATGGACCAAATAAGATTCGTGAAATAAGTAGCCAACAGACACACCTCTTTAATGAAACCACCTACAACTAAATCACTACTTTGAAAACTGAATTTCAAAGTTCGAACACAACACTCAGTTCAGTTAACTAATCTTACAATAACTCCTCGGCTACAGATTTCTCATCACCATTATGCATGATCAGACAATAAAGAACTGAAGAGAAGTGAGATTCAGAACTGACCTTTCACCACCCACCACACAAACAGCACATGTACCCGTTGGTGCAGTCTCATCCTCGTAATATTGAACCTGATTGAAGATAGTGGATCATATTAATAGGCATTAGATATCCTTGATGAGATTGCGAAACATGCTCACCTTAATTTTGTACATACAAGAAAACGATTGAAGTGTCAAGGACTACTGAGAGGCAACTTACGTTAACACCAGCAAGTTTGGAGTTCTTTTTCATCTCTTCCCCAAACTTATCCTTTCCAATACACCCGATGTAACTAGTTGCTCCAGGAATTTGAAGCATCCACTGCGAAAGACAGTATATTCACTCAGCTAGTCAGCTTGCATGTACGGTACAACTGTAGCGATTACACACCATAAGGGTAACGATACCTGGGCTACCCTGATTGAATTTTGAGTTGCACCTGTATGTATGTTAAGATAATGTAAAACTCAGTTAACTTATGTTTAACGACAACCCATCGAATAAGCGTAATCAGCTTAAGAAATAGGCTTTGTGTTACCTCCAGCAATGTACTCAACGGAGTATTTAGAAGCCAGCTCATCGTACCTAAGAATACACATACAAAGATTCTTATTTTACGAAAATATCAAGAGTTGTGGCTATGTGGTTACATTACAATTCTTGGGACAATAATACAACAATAGTCCATCATAGGAATCTGCTCTAATAATTAGTGAATGATTTATAATGATGACATAATCTATTCTTATTTTGACATGGAGAATTGGAGATTCAAGGTTAATGTAAAGTCATACTAAGAACTATATAGTCAAAATGTGAATATCCAATTTCGCCATCAATGTTCGCATAACTGGGTGTGGATAAAAGGTTTCAAGGTCTTCTTTCTATCATAGGACAGAAAACGATTAGAAAAGGAGCAAATTAGTCAGATGTACTTACGCATGAAACTAGAATAACATTACTATTTCCAAGATCAAAAATAGTTAACTTACATAGGTAGGTGCTTATCCTCTGCAACAATGGCATTGGCCAACTTGACATTGTATCTGTCAGATGAATACAAAACTCTCAGAACCATCTTAACTTGATCAATCCAAAACACTCACTGAACCTCAAATACAAGCTTTCGGCCAAACACTAATCTTGATCTTAAGTAATCAACTAGATAGATTATCTACACAACTGCGACAATCCAAACAATTATTAAAGCAGAAAAATGAAGTGCACTTAGAATGGAGCAAAACAGAACAAGTACACCGTATTGTACGACTGTATAGAAGAAATGCTATTATAAAAAAAAGAAACCTCACTACAGCAACAAACGCCACAAATCATTAACGTTCAAAAGACACAAAATGGAAACATAGAACATTTTCAGGAATAGATAAGCCTAATCATTAACGATATCAGCACGAAGATGACGATGCCCTGGGATCAATTAATGAACAGCTCACCTGCGAAAATCATCTTATACTCATTTAGGCATGGCTAGCTCAAACGTACAATTAAAAGACAGATAACTGCTGAGATTTACAAAGAGAGAGAGAGTTACTTTTCTAGGAATTTTTGGTCTACGACAGCGGAGATGTCGAGAAGGGGATTCCCCATTCCCAATAGGATTCCATCGTAAGACATTTCTGGTTGATTACGACTACGAGAGTAACGAAAGAAGGAAACAAGATTTCGGAGAAGAGGAAGAACGGGAGAAAGAGGAGAAGGAAAGCGAGGGTGTAAGACTGGGTCTTATGGAGATGCCTAGGCTCTTCCCAAGGCCAAAAACCGTGGCTGAAATTAGGGGTGACAACGGGTTCTATCGGGTCCGGGTAGTACACTACCCAGAATCAGTGATTTTAGTCGGTTCCGGGTCCGGTTTCTAAATTAATGGATTCGAAACCGGACCGAATAAAAACCTTAAATATCCGTCGGGTCTGAATATTTATCGGGTCTTCTAAAATCAACTATGGAAAACTTAGGCTAAGGCCCCACCCATAGGTTACCCATAATATGAGGCCCCTAATTTAAAAGAGGTTTAAATCTAAGTCCCGAATTATTAAAAGACATTCATACCCTTGTGTATATTGTCAAACCCCTAATTAAGAAAACTTAAATTTAGCCCAAATTATTAAGAATAGTAAAATGATGTCCCCATCACCACCACCTCTCACCACCACCTCCAACCGCCGTCGCCGACCATGGGAATTTCTGTATGAAAAAGTTACACATTCATATGTCATGAAACAGTTAACATGGGCATTTGGCATGTGTACCAAAAAGCTACACATGCATATGGCATGTGTATTTTTGAAGTTACACATCCATAATAAGGCTAAGTTTTATGGGCTAGATTGAGCTGCTAGATTGGCTGTTAAGTGTTGCAATTCAAAAAAAAATGTGACCTAAAAGTTAACACTAGTTCTCTCTCCTAGCATGTGCTCGCAGTTCAACTAGCAGCGAGATTGAAGCGCTGAATGGTTCAGCGTTCAAAAAGTGACCTTAGCGCTGAACGGTTCAGCGCTCACAAAAATCACACGGATCACAAAAATCACAAAATTCGATCTGACGGCTGAAATTTAAAGCGCTGAACCAAACAACGCTGGCAGTGGTCCTAGCTGACGTGGACTGCTAATTTAGCTGCTAGATTAGCACTCCCATAAGACTTAGGAGGTTGCCCTAGTTGGCGTGGACTGCTAATCTACTTGCTAGATTAGAGGACCATAGGACTTAGCCTAAATGTGTATCTAGAAGTTATACATCTATATTCAGTTGTTATTGAAACAATAATTTCATTTACAAAAATTTCTTTGTTTATCAATTGTTATTGAACACAATAAACGAGCTAAAACACGAAATACGTAAAACGAAAGCTTGGAAATAAGCTACGAGATCTTCTAATAAAAATGTTCTCTTCCCTTCTTATCTTCCTCGATTCCAAAATGCTTGTGTATCTGCAACAAAATAAACATCCAAGGGTTAGGTTTGATAAAAAAAATCTATAGAAGCAAAACTATGGAATAATTACAAGGCGAATAACAAAGATCACAGAAAGACACTTGATGACTTATCTAAGAAAGTGTAATTAGGAGTTACACATACTTTGTGTAGTGTAACTGGGATTTACACATGCATCTTCTAATAAAATATGACGTGTACTCAGCAGTTACACATCCATAAAAGCTTGTGTACCTTTGTAAATTTTTTGTTGCAAGATTTTTCCATTTTAGCATGTGTAATTAGGAGTTGCACATGCATTAAACTAGTGTAATTAGAAGTTACACATGCATATGATTTGTGTAATCATGAGTTACATGTGCATATGACTGGTCTACTAATTATGGAATTCACACCAAAATATGGCTAAAGTACTATGCAGTTACACATATATCTTACCATATATCTAGTTTCACTTTGGCCAGTGTACCTAAATTTATACACACTAAATATTCAACATTCATCCTACGTCACCATCTCCATCTCTAACCATACATGTTACTTTGGCTAATCATCTAATTACTAAACTGGTTTGTAAGTTTCAAAGTAGTAATGGTGTAGTTACTAATTAAAAAAATCAGTATAAGAATAACAATCATATGAGAGATATACAAGGCAAATTTGAGGAGAAATATGTTGAATGAAACTGAGAAAGCACAACATACCTTGGAAGAATATTCGCTAATAGAGAAAGATTAGGATGGTGTGTGACTGCTTCCACGGAAAGAAGCATATTGCGATGCCTCAGCCTAAGCATTATTCTCACCTTCGAAAGGAATAAAATTAGTAAGACTGAATCTGGTTATTACTCACGCTTGCATAGATATTTTATGGAGGAATTTTTTTAAAAAAATGTGTAATGCTAGTGTGGTTGGGAGTTATGCACCAGCTGACTTGTGTAACTGAGAGTTACACATGCATATAACATGTGTAATTAGGAGATACACATGCATCAGACTTGTGTAACTTTCAGTTAAACATGCATATGACTAGTGTAACTAGGAGTTACACTTGCATATGATTAGTGACTGAAAAATTATATATTCAATCAAAACTAGATTTCATAACAACCAAGTCGACCAAAAACTAGAATTGCAATCAATGACATCAATCATTAAGAAGAATAACGTACAAAGAGTGAAAAGAAAATGAATACTCAACTACAAGAAATGAACGACTACGATAAAGCTATTCAAACAATTCCTAATATGTGTTTGTTAGTGTCTAACATATGCAAGAACTTTCCAACTGCAAAATTAATACCAGACAAAAACCAACAAAACATCATTTGAAACCAATAAATAGTCGACATAAAGAACCAGTATCAACTTACTATTGTTCACACATGCTCTATCAAGATCATGACTACCAACGTAAAAAAAAAAAAAAAAACTAAGACAAGCAGAATGTAAAGTAGATCCAACTTACAGTGTCCACTACAACTCCAGCATCCATACCAAACCTCTCAGTTTCATACCAAAACACCACCACTATCTCCAAATCTAAATTATCTTCCAAACCTGATCCAGTACCACCACCACCACTGCCTGCTCATCCTCCTCCAAAACCTGCACCTCCACCACAAATTCTTTAATCAAACTCCATATTTGTAGGCCAAGACTCAAGATAAGCAAACTAAAATCAAAGTTCATACATATTTCAAAGCATGTGTAACTAGCAAATACACATCAATGTAACCAGCAATTATCCCAAATTAAAAGTTGTTAAGGTTCACTTCAATTAAAAGTTGAAATATATAGTGGATGTGTAGAGGAAAGTTACACAAGCTAATTGGATGTGTATACACTAGTTACACATGCAATTTGGATGTGTAGACGCAGGTCACACATGCAATTCGGATGTGTAGATGACAGTTACACATGTTATGCATCATCATCAAAATGAGAAACTCAATCACATTGAAATATATATCAAATTCTGAACAAAAGAACAGTAAACTCAAACCATGAATTTTATACAATTTCAATATAATACAGTCAAACCACATGATTTAAACAATTGAAGTAAACCTTAACAACTTAACAACTTTTAATTTGGGAGGATGCTAATTATAACCACAAATACTGATGAGATTATTTGTTGTTCTATTCATCTAGCATTTAATATATAGTGGATATGTAGAGGAAAGTTACACAAGCTAATTGGATGTGTAGATGCAAGTTACACATGTTATGCATCATCATCAAAATGAGAAACTCAATCACATTGAAATATTAATCAAATTCTGAACGAAAGAACAGTAAACTCAAACGTGTGATGACCACCAACACCATCAACAGAAACTAAACATGGTTCATCCTCTTTCTTCTCATATTCTCCTTCAATTTTATCCACTTATTATTCAACATGTCCGTCAAAATTATCACCAACACCATTAATCAACCCTATAAAATCAAATTGAAATATAAAAAACAATAAATCGAACCTAAAAGAACAACAAAAACAACATCAACAATAACAATAAAAAACATAAACGTGCCTAGATTCAAATTACATGAATCGATCGATTCAAGAAAAATCGTGTTGTTTCCATCTCCGATCTCATTTGACGGGTAACGGAGATTAAGATGCTCTGAGTTCATAAATAAACTTAGATTTTCTATCGGAAATATAGATTAAAAGCTAAATCGATTTTCAATTCGGAACCCTAGAAAATTTGTTGACAATTTTTTTTGAAAATTCCAATCTCAAAAGAGAGATCAAGATGAAATAACTATAGATCTATATTATGATCATGTTTTGAATAAATATTTCTAGATGAAATCAGATCGATTAGGTTTTCAACAGTAAACAAATTTTTTTTCTTCTGATATCGATTTGGAAATCAACAAATCAGAAGTTTAAATCGAATGAAAAGATGAAGATATATCGAACTTATCTTTGTCATCATGATTTGATGATTAAATCTTCATGTATAGTTGTTGTTGACGATTTTCATTCATTTTTCTTCACCAATATGCACTGAAATCGCAAGAACAAGAGTTATTGACGATGTTGTTCTGTGTGAGAACTTGATTTCGGGAGAAAAATGTTGTTTCAGATCTGGAAATGAAGAATCTGACGAGAAACCATTTTGCAAAAGAAAATCTCGTCTGGAGGAGAGAGAGAGACAAAATCTAAAAATGAAAATATATTATGATTTCTCTCTTGTATATATGCAAAAGGGTAGTGTTGTCATTATTAAAATTCATAATAATTAATTATGGGCCAGATCTGAAGAAAAATTGGTTTTTTGGGCCTAGTAATATCATTTTCCTAAAGTATGGAGTTGATAATGAATGATCCATTTAGTGGGGCTTCTATATGTTGAACCCATATAGAAGTGGGGTTATAATATTTTTTTCACTTTTTATGTTTGTTATGTTAGCTTGATTCTAATAATTTTTCATATAAAATTATTATTATATCTATGTCAATGTTCTATAAGGATTAAATGAAAAAAATGTAAGCGAAACTATACAAAATACTCCTATTTTAAGTAAAATTAACAAGTAAAAAGCAAATATATACCCGTCGGGTAGTGATTTTACTAATGGGTACAATCTTGGGACCTGGAACCGGACCCAATACGCCTGGGTCCGGTTCGGTTCCGGGTAATCAGATACCCATTGGCAGTCCTAGCTGAAACCCCCTCTTCTCGCAAGCTTTCCCTGGTATATAGGAATCCCAGCGGAAAGACTCCGGATACGGGCAATGGTTGGCCGTTCTAATAAAGTGAAAACGGAACTTCATTAACCGTTCTACATCAAAAAACCGGCCAAAGGTTGCCCGTTCCTTAGTAACGGCTACCCATTATCCGTTTTTGGATTTTTAAAAACGGTTAACAAATACCTGTTCCTTGACCTTCTTTAAGTTTACACTCCATCTACACTCATTTTCAGTTTTAGTGTTCCTTAACCAAATATTATTACACTCTCTTTACACTAGGCTGGTAGACAGTTCCGAGATTTCTTGGAGTATAATTTTTTTTCTTAGTGTTGGATGTACGTGTCTAAGGTGAATTGTGCTCACAGGCGACTCACATTGTTCATAGATAGTGCATTTACCTTTTTTAAACCTACAACTTGTTTACACCCAGACGACTTAACTCACATTGTTCATAGATAGTGCATGTTCTGCCCGGGATATCTGTTTCTGTTAGCCTTGAGATTCTGACCACCCTTTCATCAACGCATTGTTATTGATATCTCATTCAGATAGATATCTCTTTGACCTTATCAACACATTGTAATTGATAAGACGAAAATCGGGGAATTCTCTTATAAATAAAGATCATTTTTTTCACATAACTACAATCCATTAGCCATTCAAAGAAACACACCGTGATGCATAAAACCATTCTTGAAATATACACAGTCATAAATAAATTTTAGTCGCAAAGGAAAACAGATAATATGTGTGGAAGCAAACCAAGTTTGTCCACTATGTTTTTTTGATGACCATACTGCCATGCAATGCCCTTGGATATACTCCAAGTGCCATCATAGAGGTTGTACGAGAATCAAAATGTTACTCGAAATGGAACCGGGACAAAGTAGGTACTTGTGTTGCCAATTCGAGAATTTTCGTGAAAAAGCAGTGGTTGGAAGATGCAATCAAGGCCAATGATGATAGGAAGGTAAATGAACTATGCAAAAACTTCAAAGACAAAGGGAAATTTAAGGTTGAACACGAAAAAGTGGCGCCATGCTCAATCCCTGGTTGTAAATTTGTTATGAAACTGCATCGTTCTAGAGATAAGAACACATTTGGTGAACATTTCTGGAAATGTTCTGGGTGTCAGTTGGTGGAATGGGATGACTAAGTCTATTTTATGTTGATCAATAGTTTCTGGCGTGTTATTTTGGGTTTATGATGTAATGTTTTAACTGTGTTTTAGTTTTGTCAAGACATGTTTATGATGTAATGTTTATGTTTTATGTTTATGTAGTGTGTTTATGATGTTTATGTTCATCTCTCCCTAAGATAAAGTGCCTCATCTTTCTTATCAACTATTCCCCTAAAATATATTCTCTTTCGACTAACCTCTCTTGCTAAAACTACATCCCCATCTCCATAGTGGGCATTGCGGACCCATGGTTTCCAAACAACTGCTCTAGATGACACTCACAAATCCATCTGTCTTTTAGAGTTGTTCACGGAATGTTTTCCAGCGTCTGTTTGTTGCACACCCTCTTTATGGATTGATTTGAACATAATCGCATGGTACATTTCTTACGGTGCAAATGATCCCATTTTAAGTAATGGTTGAGAATTACGAAAGTAAATATAATACCAATACTCTAATATCATCCACATTGTTGCCATGTTCTTATCATCACCACTACAAACCTTGTCCAAGTTGTTTAACAATCTACCATAAATAAATGAACCCCAATCATACTTACCAAGGTTTTGTGAGCTCTCAGAATCTCCAAAAACAAACAACCATGCTTTTGAAACATTAGACGAAGTCGTTCCGGTGAACACTTGATCAATAACCTAAAGAAGAAAAATCCTTGTCAATTCCTCCCAGTTCTCAGAGTTTTCCAAGTTTATCCTACTGTTTATATAAGATGAAAGGTGAGAGATACATACAACTGAGGATTTCCTATCCCAAAGTTTTTAGAAGTTTTCGCTTCTTCGGGGGGGCTTGGGCATCATCTTCAGAATTTGCAGGTTGACGTTGTAGGTTGGCGATCACACCACTGAAGTACAAATCATCTAAAGTTTCACAAACTTCTCTGGATAACCTCCTCAAGAAAGTGATAGGTTCACCTTTACATGTAGGAATTCTAGTTAACATTACAATAGGAACAGTTGATTTACCGTTTTTTTTTTTGCTTGGAACGACTACCCATTAGCCGTCCCTAGATTTCTCAGTGAATTACTGCTAGACCTAGGCCCTTCCCAAGATGAGGTGTAAAGGCAATTGGGAAGAGGCTAGCATCTCCATAAGACCAGGTCTAAATGCAAGATCGTTTGGAAGAAATAACAGTGTCGATACACATCTGGAAGCAACATTTTGACTTTTAGAAGTCGAAGCAAGAGTTGGTTTCATAAAATAAAATGTTTTTTCTCGTACCATAAAATGTTTTTGCTTGTACCTTAGTAAAGACTAGTATATTACTAGAACACTGCTACCACGGTGGGGAGGACCGACCGAATAAAAAAAGGAAACACTGATATAATCGGACTGTGAAAGAAAATTTGTGCCTAAAATGAAAGTATCACTTTTCCTGAAACAGAGAGATTACATCGCTCAATTAGTTGCAATAAAAAATTAGTCTATGCATAAACCAAAATACGGCTACATAATGTGTTATGCATCCTTTGTGGTGGTTTGCATAATGGCTATGAAATCAATTTTTCAAAATTGTGCGTAAAATGATAAATACCTCTGAATTTTTCGTAAAAACTTTAAATTTGATATTGTTGTCTGTACTCAATGTGTAGATCTCTTTCAAATCTTTCCAACAAGATAAAATTTGTAAAATTCCAAGACACGGAGTTGCTTGCCAATTATGCCCCTGAAAAAATATGACACATAAGGAATTTTAATACAATTTGACTCTTATACCTATTTAACCTTCCTTTTTGGTTTGATTTTAAAAGCGATGAAGCTCCAAAGAGGATCATGCGATATATCAAACACACTATCGGGTATAGTATATCTTATACTTTTGATACTAACATAGATCTTACTGCCTATTCAGATGCAGATTGGGATGGATGTGTGGAAGACAGAAAGAGTACTTCAGGGGGATTTTACTATGTTGGGTTGAATCTTGTGGCATGGCATAACAAGAAACAGAACTCACAATCCTTGTCTACATGCGAAGCAGAATACATTGCTGCAGGTTTGTGTCGTACTCAACTTCTATGGATGAAACAAATGCTTGCTGATCATGGAATTGACACTGGTGTAATGAAGATCTTTTGTGATAACTCAAGTGCGATTCGTATCACTGAGAATCATGTTGATCACTCAAGAATGAAGCACATTGACATAAGGTATCATTTTATTAGAGATCTCTATGAAAATGGTATGATCAATATGGAATTTGTGTCTTCCGAACAACAATTGGCTGATATTTTCACCAAACCTTTAGATACTGCTACGTTTCAACACTTACGGCAGTTTATTGGTGTTGTTTTGGTTCATTAGCTTTCTTTCCTTTTGCCCCTGGACTCATTTATATCTATTGGGCAATCAAGGCTTAGAACGTCAGTGTGGTGTTGTTTCAATTCCGCATTTTTTTATATATAGATAAATGCTATGTTAGGGATCAAAGTATACGAATAAATTCTTATCTTATTGTAAAAGTAAGGTCGCTCTTGTTGTTCTCTCGGGAATGACATTTTATGGGGTAGAGTTATTAATTGAATTTGTGCTTAATTGCCAAATCTTTGTCGACAGTGCGGATGTGGAATATTGTAGGAGTTTTCTTGTATCTTTATAAACTCCTTGATAAATACACTAAGTTTCGACTATGTGAAATCATCGAAACAAAATTGATATGTTCTCTTTTAGTCATGAAGTATCTCTATGAGAATTTCATTATGATCCCACTAGTTTTCATACCTTTGCCAATTTATATTGACAAAAAGGGGGAGAATTAATGTGTAGTACACACTACACATACATATGGTTTACGGATCATCATGTAAGGGGGAGTGGTTTTCATTGTGAGATGAAGTGTTGACTAAGGGGGAGTGATACATATCACCATAGTATTGTTGTAAAAGTTTTGACACAATTGGACTTTGATGTTGTCTAATGATACTATGACACTGTATAACAATGATTGAGAGCTACTGTTTTCTCATTGTTATAGCTACAAATATTCAACAATTACGATGCCGAGTTGAACACGTTCAGAATCACTGGAGTACTTGGAAGTGACGAAGATTTCGAGTAATGTTGAAGAAACAAGGAAATCAAGCATTTGGATGAGAAGCTACAAAGTTTATTTCTTTTGTAATCCATATGTATTGATAGTTTTGTCACTAAAATTGACAAAGGGGGAGATTGTTAGAGCATTGCTCGGTCGAACTCGCAACCGTTGCTATCTCAAGCTTGTTTGTCAAGTTTATTTGCCAAAACTATAAGTCTTGATTTCTAGTCTACTTATAGCTAAGTCTCAGATTAAGATAAAAAGTGTACTTGAGCTTTAGACTTCACGACGTTCATCGATTGAAGACGAAGAACTACTAAGGGAGCTTGCGGAACTTCATCAACAAATGGTATGTGGAGACTTGAACTCATCTGTCACTCAAAATTCTATCTACTTTATCTCTTATTTGAGACAAAAGTCGTATAACTATATAGACTTCGATTATACACATTTAATATTTCGCGTTGAGTTTAACTCGCTTGCATATTTCTCGAAATATGTGTTGGTAAGCTTTCGCTTTAACCAAGTTCATCTTATATTCTTAACGAAAGTCAAAAGATGATCATGTGAAAAATCATCTGGTAACATCTTACATGATTTGTGTGAGACAGTCATTTGATGTAGACTCGGAATGTTTCATATTGATCTATCGATCACTCGAAAATTTATTTGAAGCTAATAGTTTGTGTGAGGTAGCTATTGTCGTCTTCCAAGAATGTTTCAATAATTGAAATGAGAGTTTAGAAAAAATAACCATGATTGGATATAACACAGTATGCGCACTTGTATGCTAACTGTTGCAAGTTATTCCAAGTCCAGGAACCATAGTATGCATACCCGTATGCGTACTGGTTGGTTTAATGAAAGTCCGAGAACTTAGCATGCATACTCGTATGCGTACTGGCGTAAGTTCATGTCCGGAAATTCAACTGAGTTTGGAAAGTATGCGTACCCGTTCGCATACTGGCGAACTCAAACTAAGTCCGGCCACTTAGGTATGCGTACCTGTTTGCATACTTGAGTAGGTTATGTTCTAAAATCGGTTTGTTCATGAACTAATATATTTATATAATAATAAATGTGATCTTTTGCAAACCGTGGCTATAATGTTCATGAATTGATTCGAGTGAATCAAAATCGATTTTCCTTCAATTGTGTCTTGTATACTTCTATGAGAATATAAACAATTGAACAACTCTAGAACTAGTTTCATTTGAACTAGTTGTGTTAAGATGAACAAGGTTGATATGAAAGTGTTCATATGGATAAATTCGGTTAACTATTGTTGAGCCAACAAGGTGTACACGTTTATGTATGGTTACCCATATCTAAATGAAGTCACTTTTCATTTGTGTGTAACAAGCTAAGTTCGATCTAACGGTTGAAAGATATTAGCTTGAGTCTAATCAGATTTTCATCTAACGGTGAATATTGAATGCTTTGTTACCAAGGTAACATTGATTGCAAACCCTGATTTGAAGACTGAAAAGACGAGGGTACCCAAATATACCACAATCTTAAACTTTTCCACCTATAATAACTCTTACCGAAAGTGATTGTCTATGGACTTAGTCGAGACGATACAACAAATCGGTATACACACTTTGTGTGATCGTCTGTGGATACGAGATCGAGACAATACAACAATCAAAGTATGATTACTTGATAATAGGTTCGCACTTAAGAAAACTCTATAGGATCACTATCAATTAATATGGAGTTAACGTTTGTGCAATTTACTTTAAATTATAATAACAACAATTATAATTGCGGAAAACAAAAGTAAATGACACAACAAGATTTTGTTAACGAGGAAACCGCAAACGCAAAAAAAAACCCGGGACCTAGTCCAGAATTGAATACTCTCAGAATTAATCCGCTATACAAAATCAACCTAACTTCGTATAGTTGAGACCAAGCAACTAAACCTATAGTTCACCTAGTTTCAGTATCCATGTGCTTCCGACATTAAATAAGTGCACGCACTGGAACGATTCCTTTGGTTCGTATTCCAAACAGTAAATGATCAACAAATATGTTCGGTAACACCTCTATTCAATCTCAGTGATATGAGTTAGACAAAGGCTCTTCTGTTTAATCCAATAAACTCTTTTGTCGGGTTTAGATCAATCTATCCAACAACTACCAAAGTAACAGAGTTTAGATTATGCAATCAATAATAGGATCTATCAAGATGCTAAATACTGATGTCGATCTACGCAACTAATCAATCAAATCTATTAAAGATAAACTGATTATAGTTGGATCCCAACCGATCAAGTTTTGTGCACACTAAAGATTATGAACCCAAATCAGAAATCTTCTTCGTATTCAAATCTTCTTAAATCTTCAATAAACACCTGCACACCACAACTTGAATCTCTTGTGATCAATCACGCACAGAAGGGAGTCTGTTAACAATGGATTATCACAATACGTCTTTAGATATACAAACAGTTCTAAAGATCCCGTCGACGCTTCGATCTAGTTTGAGTGAATCTTATATCAGAAGAGAAGATTCTCAAGAATAAACAAACTAGGTGCAATCAAAGTTCAACAACAGTTAGTCAATCAAATCATATCGAAAACTAATAATACTGCAATTATTTAGTTTCCCACCAACGGTACTTGTAGGGCTTCTTGATCCCAAAAAATTCTTTAAACGAACGGTCGTAAGAGATTTCACCTAATTAGGGTACTTTCCTCTCTGAATAGACGGCTCCACCAGTAAAAACACAACAAGGTAGTTTTGCTGGCTCTTAGGATAGTTTGCTCGAAATGCAAACTTGGGTATCTGTAGACCAAGGAAGTTTGGACACCAAGGAATTTCCAAAACCGAAAATATTCTCAAGATATGCAATATATTTCCAAATTCAGTTTCATAATTCATGGAAATGCTCTGTCCAATATTAACCGAAATCCTACTAGAAAATCTCCAATTAGTAAATGCACATTACCAATTTTTATTTTTCAGAGATATGCATTTTAATTGCTGGTAATTAAAAGCATATAAAATTAACAACCTTAATTAAAAGATTCTCAACTTATTTCGGTCTGGGATCTCCTTGAATTATTAAGGAATATCTTTGAACAATAAAAGATAAGAGTTACTGAACATGTTCAAAGTATGTCGACATCTTATTTCTTTGTAAATCCTCTTTCATATTTACAATCTTGGAACCGATTATACCACACTTCCAAACAAGTTTAGAACTGGTTCATCTGATTTCCAAGAACTATGTGATTGATCAAATCAACACACTAATCATGGTTTTACGGTTCTACCAAACACAAGGATCGGTTCTACCTTAATATGGTTACTGGGACCGGTTACATCAATTAACAGGACCGGGTTACCATATTCTCATGGTATTACTTGTGATCGGTCACACCAGTTACCAGGATCGGTTACACCAATTACCAGGACCGGTTACACCAATTACAAGGATCGATTACACATCTTTTGTGATTAGTCACACCAATTACTAGGATCGGTCACGCCAATTACAAATATCGGTCTTACCATCTTAGGTGATTACTTAGGATCTGTTACACTAATAAAAGTCATACCAATACATAAGTCAGGCACTGTGAATATTTTTACCAAGATACATAATAAATTATGATCGATTGTACTAATCACACATATTGGTAATCCAAAGATATGCAATGAATAACAATACCAATAAGCCTAGCGATTTCACTTTCGATTCATAAAACAAGTTCACGAATGTACTTCCTTTAAACGAATGTAAACATTGTTTCCTACGACGAATCTTCACCCATACCCATACACATAATCAGAATATCATTCATACGATTATGTCGATGTCTTATATACGAAGTTTAAAAGATAAGCGTTATACTTCGTATTGTAATTCCTAAACACTATGTCTACTAGAGTATAATCATTCACAGCTTCGCAGTTATGTTTTCAATATAGCGTGACTTGAAAGATACGTTGGGAATGAAACAGTTCAAGTCAAAATATTACTAACCTCACGAGGAAGGATGATGTCGTCGATGTAGCTTGTACTTCTTCACATTCTTCAAGTCTTCGAGTAATACTCGTATGTCTCATTATCCTAATCTTTCTAGCCTAACCTATACGAAGTTGTCTCTAGTACATAGTCAAGCGACTCTTCAATTGAGTTTTGATTCACTAAAATATGACAATCAAACTTGACATACCAACACTTGGTGGGTTCAACCGAGCTATGCTCTAACAATCTCCCCCTTTGTCAATTTTAGTGACAAAACTCTTACAATCATATGGATAAACAAATTACAAAAATTCATTATACATACGCTTGATTCCAAGTTTCAACGGCACAATACCCTGCATATATTCAATCCATAAATGTCGTTGAATACATTTAAATAAAAAAGCTAATACTCCCCCTAAAGGTGAGATAGGTAGATTTTCAATCCGCACATCTTTGTTATTTCCCTTTGTAGTCCAAATAACTGCAATCATCATATGATATGTTTCTCCCCTTAGTCAATGTTTTACTCTTTCGTTAGATATAACGTTTAAGCACAATTGTCCTTTCCTAAGTGATCACAAATCACTTCGTTTAATCCATATATTTCTCCCCCTTTTTGTCAAAAAATGACAAAGGTACGAGCAAATACCAAAAACCGAAAGGATCTTACAATTTAAAAGAATTGTACAACCTCTAAAAGTTAAGCACGAAGGTTTCACATACCACTTTAGATGACCAATATCAAAACCGAAACTACAAGTAATTTGGTTTTAATGTGTTATCAAGGAAACAATTTCCCGGAGCAATTTTCCTTAATAGTTTAACAAATTGACTAAGAAAACTTAGTTCCCTTGCTAAACCGATTGCACAAGTACAATCGCTTGTTTCGATAAGACCAAAATAAAGATCAGTATTAACTTTATTTTTCTCATTAGGCACTAATTATTCAGACAATAACTTAGACCTTTCACTTTAGACAAGATAAATACTAGGTTAGTTAACTAATATTTCTTGTCAAGGTATTCGATTAGACTTGAATAACCGAATCCTTTACTTTTGATAAGTCTAACTAAGATCGAAATTAACTTAGTTTCTCTTATCCGGAATCGAATTGGACTAAACAAATGATCCCGTATTTTGTTAAGCCATAAAAAATACATACAAACCAAATAAATTGACTTGTACAATTATTTTTCTTAACCGGAAGCAATTGAAATAAACATAGACATTAGAGCACCGCAATTTCACCGAAATTTCGTTAAGTCTAAAACCATGGATACCAAACAATAAAGAAAGATATCAAACCAGTTTTTCTTAACCGGAAACAATTGAATCACACATACACATCCATCCATACATACACACATAATGGAATAAACATCAATTGTACCGAATTTTGTTAAGCAAAAGAAAAATATATGCAATAAACTCAAGCTTTTCTTAAATAAGAAAACGATTAACTAACAAATTCGTTACCTCAAATTCCGCATCCTCTTCTACCCACAAAGATATATCATTAAGCGCAAGTTCAAGTTAGAACTCTCCCCCATTTTGTTGTCATCCTCTCGCAAGAACAAAAGAACAACAACAACAACAACAACAACAACAACCTTTACTAGAGAAAGGTTGAATCGGTTTTCATGCAAATAGCAAAAGTTGAAAACCCGAAACACATATGCTTTTATGTTAAACAAAAATTCAACATATTGTAACTTTTTCACATATGAGTTTCAATCAGAACACCTTATGATCCTTTGATAAAGCCTACCAACATGGGCTAGAACTTAATCCCGCTAAATCAAAAAGCCACACAAACCATAAGGGTTTACACATCGTATGAGATCGAATATTAAGGTTATGAAAACCGAAATCAAACATACCTTACACATATCAATAATATAAAGCATTTAAGCACGGACTATGTAATCGAAAAACTATCACAAGAAAAATTACAAAGTAATAATTTTATTCATAAATAATAGAGAGTTTTATCCATCAATAAACCTTACACAATAATCGACAAAAATCAAAAACTGATGTCTATTTTGTTTGGATTAAATATTACAACATGTAACTTAATATTTAGTGGTGCTGTAATGACTCGTCCCTCAACCAATACTGTCCCCACTTAGCCACTACGGTTATCCGACAGTGTGGGGTTTTCAACGGGTATCGCTGCGGTAATCCAACAGAATCTTCCCGGATGGTCACCCATCCTTGGATTACTCTCGCTCGAGCACGCTTAACTGCAGAGTTTTCTGCCAACTCTGGATCCAATTGTGCTTAAAAGTCCTCGGTGTTAGGAAAGGACGAACCATTACTTATATTCCATCCGGCCAACCACTGCCGAAATCAGGATATTACAATACCACCATGATAGACGCATTTATGTGTCTATTTTGTTCTCAATGTTCTGTATTGTTAGACTTGATTAAATACTTATTGTGTTATTTTATGTTTTTGTAGATGTTTTTGGAAAAATAAGCTATTGCGGCGAAATTGGCTCGAAAAGTGGTGTTTTACACCCCAGGATAGAGACTCGCCAGGACAGTCGTTTTCCAACAGTGAGAACGACACACAGGCGTGGGTCGTAGAGATACTGCGTCCGTGACCATTACTATTTATCGTTCTTCTTGGACCCTTGTTGTGGGTCGTACTTTCGCTGTTTTACACCTTTTCATCATTTTAATCAACTTTTGAGCAACAAACATGTATTTTGATCAAGTGATTAATATGAGAAGCTAAACCCCACGCTGGGACGAGGGAGGAAACCAAAATTCATCATGCGATAAATTCATTTAATTCTTTATTTGACTATTTGCATTAAATTAAAATTAAAAAAAAAAAATTCTTAGTTAATTGTCATTTCGTTTGATGGTTTACGCTTAGGATTAATTCTTTTGATATGCCATGCTTAAGATTTACAATTAATATTTTAAGAATCTATCTTAGGCAAAGAAATAGAGCCAAAATACTTGTTAAATGAGCTAAAATGGTTTAGAATAAATAGGTGAATCACATGAATTTGAATATTTGGTGGAATCCTAGTCCCAGTACCTCTCACCATTGTTAACATTATTTGTATATTTATTTTTATTAAATTTAAAAATCGAACCTTCACGAGTCTTAGACGAACTCTACTACTACAACAACTTTTGAAATCACATCAAATTTTTGGCGCCGCCGACGGGGATTTGTGCTTAGGTAGAATTTTTAGGTTTTTTTTATTTCATTTGTTCTTTTTACGTTTCTTTGGGTGTGTCTTTGTATTACAGGTTTGAAGTTGGATACTAAAGACTTGGAATCAAAGCTTAAAGCTAAAAGAGAAGGAAAAAGACAAAGCAAAAAAAAAAGAGCGAAAGAAAAAATTTTAAAAAGAAAGAGAGAGAATTTATTTTATTTTTTTAGAGACCTTCCATTTTTTGTAATTATTATTATTATTTTTTTTATTTCTTTTCTTTTGCACTTTATTTGGACTTTGGACTTGGACATTTTTTTTTAACCCTAAGGAAGGGTACATTAAATATAAAACTGTTTGCAGGGAAGGACGACGATTACAATATCGTCTCGGCCCCTCGGGTTCACACATGACATAGGAGTCATGGCCCGAGTCGACTTCAGCGGTTCTTCGCCCGTCTGGTACGGGAGGTAATCTTTCCGTGAATCCCCTGTCAGCGGGTTTATTGTATGCCTTAAAGTGAATATATGCTGAGGATTTGAATACGGTTGTTTCAATTTCCTAGTAAAGGGCAAGGCCTGGTCAAATGCAAAATGAATAACAACAATTATAATTTCGGAAAATAAAAGTAAATGACACAGCAAGATTTTGTTAACGAGGAAACCGCAAATGCAGAAAAACCCTGGGACCTAGTCCAAAATTGAATACTCTCAGAATTAAGCCGCTATACAAAATCAACCTAAATTCATATAATTGAGACCAATCAACTAAACCTATAGTTCACCAACTTTTTTCAGTATCCCTGCGCTTCCGACATTCAATAAGTGCACGCACTGGAACAATTCCTTTGGTTCATATTCCAAACAGTAAAGGAACAACAAATCTGTTCGGTAACAACTCTATTCAATCTCAGTGATATGAGTTAGACAAAGGCTCTTCTGTTTAATCCAATAAACTCCTAGGTTTCTCTAAAACCATTATAGGTTAACGACTTAAAGACTTCATTGGGATTCTGAAGCCAGACCCAACTATTTTCTCTGTAGTTACATGTTCTGATCTTGCTGTTTTCTATCGTATTGAGTACTATCTTCTTTAAGATTTGCTCGAGATTGAATCTCCGATAGGAAATATAAAAAGTAGTCACAAACATGTTCCTCTCATCGTTTGTGATTCCACAATATCTTGTTTCGTTACCACACGATTAAGATTATTGTGAGGTTGATATTACTAGGTTGTGGGAGACAGATTTATCTATTCAATAGACTTTTTTATGTGAGACAGATTGGTTTATCAAGTCTTCGACTTTGGGTCATACCAACTCTTAGTTGTGGGTGATATATGTAGCGCCCCCTAAGCTAGAAGCTTACTAATCCAAATTATTAACTATAACATGAGGCACTAAGGATGTAAAACATTTAATAAAACACTAAGAAAGAAGTTCTAAACAAAGATTAACCCAAATCTAAACCCTTTCTGAAATAAATACAAGAACTCCTCTCAAATGATACATATTCAATAGCGAGTTGATTTACAAAAAGAATATAAACACAAAATAACATAGCGGAAGCTAACCAACTTCTTGAAGCTTTCATCGCCACGTGCACATCTTGATCTATCTCTGAAACTGAAATTGGGAATTGAGTGAGCACATCATCCCGAAAGGTGCCCAGTAGAAACAACAACTAACTTTCAAGTAATCACTAGAATGATTTAAAGACAAAGCATGTTTTACTGAAAACCGTTAAAACACAGAAAAACAAATAAAGCATATTAAGATTATAAGTTGTACGGAAATAGGGAAAACATATTGGACAAATTTAAACCAGACCTATATAATATTCAACCTAACGAGGCCTAATAGATATAACATTTGGGGCACACATCTCACACCAATCAAAAGGGAACCTTCTCCCTTTCATGCTAACAATAAATAAAGATTGTAACCAATTTCCATTCAATGGAAAGAATCACTTTTGAAAATAAGTAAATACTCCCAAAACACAGATATCAGATGTTTCTAAAGATCCAATCCCATCCCAAAATGTAAAAGAAAACTAGTTTGTATTACTCACGTATAATACATGCATACACATATCATATAGTAACAAAGATGTGCATGAATTTCACCAAAGATAGATTTGTAAAACAATAATGAATACAATAGAATTCGTTATCGATTCCCACTTCTTTTGATGACAAGCCTCGCCTACCTTGAGATCCATAATCCACTGTTTCATCCTTTGATTTAGTCGTTGTTAATAAAGACTAATTGTTAATCACACAAGCACTCTGAATATTAGCCAAAAGGCTCAGACATGGCTCATAACATAATCTCATACAATTCTCTAGTTATAGGCTAAATAAACTATCTAATTGTTCTAAGCCCATTTATGGTTCTACACTTTTCATTATCTATCTATAGCACATCTAAAGGTTTACTAATTCAATAATGTTGATTTTATAGTCCATTAGGTATGTCTTAAGAATATCTACAACTTTGTAAAAGGAACCAAAGGTCAATTCGTACCATAAGGGATCCAAAGCATGTTCAAGTGGGAAATTGATTCTAAACCCAAGTTCACTATTAACCAAAGCCCGGTCAAACTGGTCAACTGACAGTCTATAACGGTCAATGGAGTCGTCTAACAGTCAACATCAGTTAAAATTCTAGGGTCAAGGTTCAACTCGGTCCACTGAGTCAACTCAGGGTTAGACTGATTTAAGCCAGATAAGTCAGCTAGACTGACTGGAATGACTAACAGGCATAATGCACATGGCCTGAGCCATAAGCTCATGCCACAACTAATGCACAAACACAAAACTCAAAACACAATCAAACATAAATACAAACACACAATCTCAACAACATTCCAACTAAACACAATTCTCTGAGTTACAAACTAACTTCCATCTCCAAAGTCTTGTTTTCATCAAACACTACACTCTGATTCCTAGCTCTAGATAACATATTCTTTACATTTATACATAGCTTCATAATCTGCGCATAACCCACTTGTACCTGCAGTTGTTCTCCATTTCAATCTCTTACACAAAATCATACACCCATAGCCAGCCAGCAAGACTCATTTCTGTAACACCATTCACTTCTTCTCAAACAACCTTGTATGGCATTCATAGACCAGCATCATCACCTGTAGTTCAGTTCCAACACCATTAACTCCAACACTTCATTTATACTCCTCTCAACTGCAATTTCAGCCTCAACACTCAAACACCACCATTTATCAGTTCACCACACCTGCAACTTCAGATACAACTCTTGGTCTCCCTCTTGCATTTGATCTAACTACTTCTCATTTCAACCCTTCCACTGACACAACAACTTCAGCTCGGATTATTCCCCATTTGAACACCACCAACACGAGCTCCTGGAATTTCAATAGCTTCAACTGCAACTCAATACAATCACCAATCCTAACACAACCTGCGCCACCTAATCAGCTAAACTAAAACCAATCCCCTTTACAGCTTCAAGCCAACAACACAACCACAGAATTGTAAGCTTCTTTCAATCTCAAACCCACTTTATAGCACATCTTCATCCCTTGTAACTCAACTTACAACTTTAACTTCTCAAGTCAGCAATCTTATAATTCAAAACCACTAACAGCTGCACCTGCCACCTGAACCTCACCAGTAATTGTTCTCTTGATCACCTTGTTCTTCTTCCAATTTCAGATCACCATTCAAAACCCTAATTCTCTCTGAACTTCAGAAACCTAATATTCCTTCTCAATTTAACAAAACCCTAACTCTAAATCACTAATTCATCTTCCTTCCAGTACAAATTAGATGATTCCTAATTAAAAGAAACTCAAACTCTTATTTCTAATTTGATTTAAGAACGAACTGGAACTCTAGTTTCTCTATGAAATCAAATTAACCTTCATACATCCATTTAGACTTCAATCAAACACAAACCCATATACTAATTCAATCAAATAACAACAAATCCAAGAAGAGAAACGAATTAATTTGAAACCCTAAATTTATCTTACTGTTCCTATGAGATTGAATCAATTCCTCGAATCAACACAAGCATAAATCACCAAACCCTCAACAGATTCATCAAGTTCTCTTGATTCCTTTATCTCTGAAACATAACCCTAATTTCTAATTTCCATCAACATCAGATTCTTCTTCTCCCAAGCTTAATCGATCACCACACCATCACCTACTCCTTTGAGTCAACACCCAAAGCTTCTTATGAATTTCTAAACAAAACCACACTCAATTAATCTTTCATACATCAACAGAGGAGAGCAGAGACGAAGCAGAAGAAAATAGAAGAAAGAGAAGAAGAAAGAAAGAATGAGCTTATCTGCTCGTTCTGGGTTGATAAGACCAAAGAAAATATTAAGGCACCTAGAAAATGGATAAGGGAAGCCAAGGCGTTCATGATGAAAAATGATGATTTTTACCTTCTAACTAAACTAATAAAATCTTCTTCGCTCGGCTTTCGATTGACGCGCTCGAGTAGTCCATATCGGATAACTTTTCGATATCTATCTAGTGATACTAATTTCGTAATTAGATCGTTGTTAGATTAATTTCTATTAATTAACGTTCGTCTCTAATTAATCAAGTCAATAGCGGCTTAGTCGTCTCATGACTGGTCTAATAGCGTTGACGAGCTTGAGGGTCCTTGCATTCTCCATACCTTATTCATTTTCGTCCTCGAAAATCGATCCATCCTTCTGGTCTGCAAAACTCTCCACCTTATAGAGAAAAACTATCTCTCATCCAAATGCAAGTATTGCTCATACTTACAAACGCGCGAAAAAAAAACTAATTCATTTCAAATGAGTTCGAAGCCAAAAGAAATGAAAAATAAACCTATATGGTTTTCTACAACTAGAATCTATAATTTGTAGCTTCAGGTTCAATAGACTAATTTTTCTTTCATAATATGATTGTCTCTAAGCTCACTCTGTTAAATTAATCTCTAACAAATAAGTATGTCTAAGCTCTTCGCGCTAAAATTTATAATTTAATATTTAATAATTTATTAATTTGATGTAGTTCTATTTTTGTTATACATTTATTCATATAGTTAATCCAAATTTGATTTCACGTAAATCTATAATGCTTGGTATTTTAACTTACTGTTAATACTATATATAAATTTTCCAAATATTATTATCTACTATAAATTTGCTATTAACAAAATTATTGAAATACTATTATCAGCAGTGTTACTATTTTCTATATTTTTATTATTATCGTTATTAGTTTGTTTATAATCCCGTTGGTACACTAAGTCTTAATTTTAGAAGTATGACTATAATTGATTTTACCTAATCATATCGAGTGTGTATACTATATATATATATCTTATTAAATATTAGCGTTGGTAACTTAATATCATTTCAACTTGAGTCTGCATAAAATTATAATGTATTCTAATAGTCTTTAATGTAAAGTATCTTATTAATATACGAATTTATTTCCTTTCAAGTTTATTTTTGTACTAAGCATTCAAATTCTATTATTATTTCTTCACGTATATTTGTTTAATTTCTAATGATTTACTAAATCAGTTATTGAACTAAAAATAATTTGGGTATAAGATTACTATATGCAAAAATGTGTCCTCACATTCTTAGGTCAAATCTAGAAATTCTTATATTATCTATTTGATTTAAATGCAAAAGAATGTATTTCCAATTTTTATTTTATTTATTTTATTTACAAAAATTGATTGTGGATAATTACTAATAATGTTGCGTAGCTACTTGACCCTAATTATTACTTTTATCGTCATATATTTACTAATAAGATTTCAATTAGATAAGGTTCAATACAATACTATTTTTAATAAGTGTTAATATTAATTCTATTGTGATCACTAGTGATGTTATTATCATTTATTATTATTCTTAACATTAATGGCCGAAGTATTATCTTAACTACTCTTAAAATTTTAACTTCATTTTTTATTTTAATAGATTAACGGTTCTAATTACGGGAAAATGTACTCTATCAGTTTCCAAGTAAAATGTGGGATCTAACAGTTCACTAATAGAAGTAAGTCCTCCCTTTATGAATGAAAATCCATGCATGCAGTTTCCCTGTCTAGGTTAGATAGGCCCGACAATGCTTTCCTACAAACAAAGATAACACAAACATTCCAGCATTACAAACCTCACTATTCTCCAGTGCTAGATTATCTATGTGTTAAATAACTGAGACTATGTAATCTTTAATCCTATATTAAAATTTCTAACTATAACACAACTGGTTTCACCCTACAATTTTTACTTCATAATTTATATACATACAAAAACAAGAAACAAGCAATCAACATGTTATACAAATCAATCTTTCAATTCAATTCATAAACCTTTTAGTTCTTGATTGTTTTTAGTGATTTAAGATTTATCTCACAACCCAAACCAATTCTAAACTAATCTAATAACTTGTCTGGCACTAGCTATTATCTATTGTTTCCCATATATGATCTAATGGTGAGCTCTGATACCTACCCCTAAGCTAGCAGCTTACTAATCCAAATTATTAACTATAACATGCGGCACTAAGGATCTAAAACATCTAATAATACACTAAGAAAGAAGTTCTAAACAAAGATTAACCCAAATCTAAACCCTCTCTGAAATAAATACAAGAACTCCTCTCAAATGATACATATTCAATAGTGAGTTGATTTATAAATAGAATATAAATACAAAATAACATAGTGGCAGCTAACCAACTAACGAAACCAACTCCTCGAAGCTTTCATCGCCACGTGCACATCTTGATCTGTCTCTGAAACTGAAAGTGGGAATTGAGTGAGCACATCATCCCGAAGGGTGCCCAGTAAAAATAACAACTAACTTTCAAGTAATCACTAGAATGATTTAAAGACAATGCAGGTTTTACTGAAAACCGTTAAAACACAGAAAAACAGATAAAGCATATTAAGATAATAAGTTGTATGGAAATTTAAAATTCTACCAACCAATCTTGCGGCACATATTCACAACAAAAATTATAGTTAAGCGACGTAATCCTTCGGAGTAGCAAGGCATGACTGTTGCGGAGTCTTCAATGATCGTTAAAGTACCGTAAGGTTTCCGGCCTCGAATTCATAAACGATATGTACCTTACCAGTACCTCATTCTACGCGCACTCTACATAGCAAGTATCCAAAGAAACTAATGGTAACAACATTATATCCTATAGAAGTGCTTACACAGTGGAGGTGCTCAGTCAGCCCACGCGTAAATTCAACCATCATATATAAGATTCTCAACATCATTCTCTCTAAACACCAAAACATAATATAATAGCTTTTGAAAGTAATTTAAAAGAACAGTAAACATTCATGTATGAGACATGCATTGCCCGTACAGAAATAGGGAAAATATATTGTCCAAATTAAAACCAGACCTATATAGTATTCAACCCAACGAGGCCTAGTAGATTTGCATAAAATAGATATAACATTTGGGGCACACATCTCACACCAATCAAAAGGAAACCTTCTCCCTTTCATGCTAACAATAAATAAAGATTATAACCACTTTCCAGTCAATGGAAAGAATCACTTTTGAAAATAAGTAAATACTCCCAAAACACAGATATCAGTTGTTTCTAAAGATCCAAAATGTAAAATAAAACTAGTTTGTATTACTCACATATAATACATGCATACACATATCATATAGAAACAAAGATATGCATGAATTTCACAAAAGATAGATTTGTAAAACAATAATGAATACAAGAGAGTTCGTTATCGATTCCCACCTCTTTTGATGACAAGCCTCGCCTACCTTGAGATCCATAATCCACTGGTTCATCCTTTAATTCGGTCGTTGTTAATAAAGACTAACTGTTAATCACACAAGCACTCTAAATATTATCCAAAAGGCTCACACAGGGATCGTAACATAATCTCATACAATTCTCTAGTTATAGGCTAAGTAAACTATCTAATGGTTCTAAGCCCATTTATGGTTCTACACTTTTCATTATCTATCTCTAGCACATCTAAAGGTTTACTAATTCAATTAGGTTAATTTTATAGTCCATTAGATATGTCTTAAGAATATATACAACTTTGTAAAAGGAACCAAAGGTCAATTCGTACCATAAGGGGTCCAAAACATGTCCAAATGGGAAATTGATTCTAAACCTGAGTTCACTAAACAGGCCCATTAACCAAAGCCCAGTCAAACTGGTCAACTGACAGTCTCTAACGTCAATGGAGTCGTCTAACAGTTAACGTTGGTTGAAAGTCTAGGGTCAAGGTTCAACTCGGTCCACTGAGTCAACTCAGGGTTAGACCGATTCAACTCAATCAGATGATATAAGTCAGATAAGTCAGCTAGACTGACTGGAATGAATAACAGGCATAACACACGAGGCCTGAGCCATAATCTGATGCCACAACTAATGCACAAACACTAAACTCAAAACACAATCAAACACAAATACAAACACACAATCTCAACAACATTCCAACCAAACACAGTTCTCTAAGTTACAAACTAACTTCCATCTCTGAAGTCTTGTTTTCATCAAACAATACACTCTGATTCCTAGCTCTAGATAACATATTCTTTACATCTATACAAAGCTTCATAATCTGCGCATAACCTACTTGTACCTGCAGCTGTTCTCCATTTCAATCTCTTACATAAAATCATACACTCATAGCCATCCAGCAAGACTCACTTCTGTAACACCATTCACTTCTTCTCAAACAACCTTGTATAACATTTATAGACCAGCATCATCATTTGTAGTTCAGTTCCAACACCATCAACTCCAGCACTTAATTTATACTCTTCTAACTGCAACACAACAGCTTCAGATATCAGTTCACCACCATTTATCAGTTCACCACACCTGCAACTTCAGATACAACACTCAAACACCACCATTTATCAGTTCACCACACCTGCAACTTCAGATACAACTCTTGGTCTCCCTCTTATCAGTTCACCATCCCCAACACTCAAACACCACCATTTATCAGTTCACCACACCTGCAACTTCAGATACAACTCTTGGTCTCCCTCTTGCATTTGATCTAACTACTTCTCATTTCAACCCTTTCCGATGACACAACAGCTTCCACTTTCTAACACATCTTCATCCCCTGTAACTCAACTTACAATTTTAACTTCTCAAGTCGACAATCTTATAATTCAAAACCACTAACTAACAGCTTCACCTGCCACCTGAACCTCACCAGTAATAGTTCTCTTGATCACCTTGTTCTTCTTCCAATTTCATATCACCATTCAAAACCCTAATTCTCTCTGAACTTCAGAAACCTAATATTCCTCCTCAATTTAACATAACCCTAACTCTAAATCACCAATTCATCTTCCTTCCAGTACCAATTAGATGATTCCTAATTAAAAGAAACTCAAACTCTAATTTCTAATTTGACCCAGTAAAGAACTGGAACTCTAGTTTCTCTATGAAATCAAATTAAACTTCATACATCCATTTAGACTTCAATCAAACACAAACCTATATACTAATTCAATCAAATAACAACAAATCCAAGAAGAGAATCGAATTAATTTGAAACCCTAAATTTATCTTACCGTTCCTATGAGAATGAATCAATTCCTCGAATGAACACCACCATAAATCACCAAACCCTCAACAGATTCATCAAGTTCTCTTGATTCCTTTATCTCTGAAACATAACCCTAATTTCTAATTTCCCGCAACATCAGATTCTTCTTCTCCCAAACTTAATCGATCACCACACCATCACCTACTCCTTTACGTCAACACCCAAAGCTTCTTATGAATTTCTAAACAAAACCACTCTCAATTCATCTTTCATACATCAACAGAGGAGAGCAGAGACGAAGCAGAAGAAAAGAGAATAAAGAGAAGAAAAAAGAAAGAATGAGCTTATCTGCTCGATCTGGGTTGATAAGACCAAATTTTTTTATTAAGGTATCCAGAAAATGGATAAGGGCATCCAAGGCGGTCAGGATGCAAAATAACGATTTTGCCCCTCTAACTAAACTGATAAAATCTTCTTCGTTCGGCTTTCGATTGATGCGCTCGAGTAGTCCATCTCGGATAAATTTTTGAGATCTATCTAGTGATACTAATTTCGTAACTAGATCATTTTTAGATTAATTTATATTAATTAACGTTCTTTTCTGATTAAGCAAGTCAATACCGGCTTAGTCGTCTCATGACTGGTCTAATAGCATTGACGAGCTTGAGGGTCCTTACAAGATCAGCTAAGGGAATCAAGTGTGTATAATCCTGCTGGGATTCATAGGCATAAGGAACGCGACTGTACCTTAATACAGTGTGGTGTTCAAATATGGACTAAGTCCCGGGTTTTTTTTTGCATTTGCGGTTTCCTCGTTAACAAAATTTCTGGTGTCTGTGTTATTTCTTTTCCGCATTATATTTTCTATATAATTGAAATATCACAAGTTGTACGTAGTTCAATCAATTAGATAATACAACCTTTGGTTGTTGATATAAATTGATTGACACTTGAACATTGGTCTTTGGTACCATTCAAGTTGTTTCACATAATAGGCAGGCTCGCGGATTTCTATCAGTTTGATTTGCTGATTACATTGTGAAACAAAGATACAACTCTTGGATATATTTCCATTGATTAAGTCTGACTGTGTAGTTGATTCTCTTGGAATTATATTGGAGTTTGTCCATACAGATTGCCTAAACGAAATATTGGGTGAGGTTGTTAGACCCCCACTTTTTCAATTGGTATCAGAGCCGGCAAACACGTTTAAGACCTTATAAGTCTGTGTTTGTAGCAATCTGTCTCTACGGATAGTAAAATCTCTATAAACGCTTCACCAAGATTTAACTATGATCTTAGAGAACGTTCCGAAGAGCTTATTAATCTCCATAAGAAGTTGGATGAACAAATTCAGATCAATTCTGATCTTGTTGCAGAAATCGCAAAGTATAAGGATTTGAAGTCTGTCAAAGTATCTTCAATGAATTTGAATAACCCCTTTAATTCTTCCCTGAAGAATTGTCGCAAGTCAGGTGACAAGCAAGGTTTAGGCTTTGTGAAACCTGATGTGACTCAGAACTTCTCAGATGAGTTTAAAGATGTTGGTCCATCTATGTTCTATGATTCTCGTAATCGTTTTCAACATATACGTGTACATCCTTCAAGAAAAGTTTAAAAGTTGTTAGTAATCTTCATAAGAAAGATGAACAATTGTTTACTTCTTTAAAAAGGTGTACAAATCTAACCAGAAATCCCAAACTGGATAGTAGTGTTAGTATGGGAGCTTTTGCTCTAAAATCAACATCATCCTTTCAACGGTTCCTTGATACTGGAGACTGGAGATCTTTCGTGGTTTGTGAATTCAAGCAACTTTGAAGGAGGTCTTGTAACATTCAGAGATGAGAGTTGTTGCTACATAAGCAAGAAGGGGACGATCAAACTTCCTGGCGTTCCTGAAATCCATGATGTAGTATACGTTAAAGGTATGACCGCAAATCTCCTTTCTGTTAGCCAAATTTGTGACAAAGGCCATAAAATTGTCTTAAATACGAACGGATGTGACATTGTAGACAAAACTGGAAAAGTAATTTTTCAGGGAACTCGTGGTAAAAATAATTGTTATCTTCTTGATACTCAGTTTAGTAATTGTTGCAATTTGAAAGGTTGAATCTACTCATCTTTTGCGTGAGCGTTCTAGTCACATCAGTTATCGCCTTCTAATTAAGATCATCAATAAAGAACTTGTTAGATGCGTTCCCAAAATCAATGCTAAGATTGATGGTGTCTGTGGTGCCTGTCAAAAGGGTAAACAAACGAAAGTTCCACATAAATCATCTCGAGATATTCTCACTAAACCTCCACTTGATTTAATTCATATGGATCTCTTCGGTCTTATTCAACAACCTACGGTTGCTGGGAAGAAGTATACTTTAGTTATGGTAGATGATTACACCAGATTCACTTGGATGGCATTTTTATCTCATAAGAATGAAACCCTTGGTGAATTCAAGACTATTGTTAATAGAATCCGGAACGAACAAGGTCGCAAGCTAAAGATAATTAGAAGCGATCGTGGAACTGAATTCAAGGACACTAAGGTGTTTGAATTTTGTGACAAACTGGGGATTATTCAACAATACTCACCACCCATTACTCCCCAAGCTAATGGAGTTGCAGACAGGAAAAAGAGGAACATTCAGGAAATGCCCAGGGTAATGCTCCATAACAAAAACTTACCGTTAAGGTTTTTGGGAGAAGCTGTTTTCACAGCATGTTATTTGATCAAACGTGTATACCTACGGTCGAAAACCCTGAACACTCCTTATGAGTTGTGGTACTGCAGGAAGCCCAACTTACACTATCTCAGAGTGTTTGGAAGTAAGTGCTACATTCTGAAAGATCGAGAACAGAAAGGGAAATTTTATTCTAAAAGCGATGAAGCTGCAAAGAGGATCATGCGATATATCCAACACATTATCGGGTATGGTCTATCTTATACTTTTGATACTAACACAGATCTTATTGCTTATTCAGATGCACATTGGGCAGGATGTGTGGAAGAAAAAAAGAGTACTTCAGGGGGATTTTACTATGTTGGGTTTAATCTTGTAGCATGGCATAGCAAGAAACAGAACTCACAATCCCTGTCTACATGTGAAGCAGAATACATTGCTGCAGGTTCGTGTTGTACTCAACTTCTATGGATGAAACAAATGCTTGCTGATTATGGAATTGGCACTGGTGTAATGAAGATCTTTTGTGACAACTCAAGTGCGATACGCATCACTCAGAATCATGTTGAGCACTCAAGAACTAAGCACATTGACATAAGGTATCAGTTTATTATAGATCTCTATGAAAATGGTATTATAAATTTGGAATTTGTGCCTTTCGAACAACAATTGGCTGATATTCTCCCAAACCTTTAGATACTCTTACGTTTCAATACTTACGACAATCTATTTGTGTTGTTTTGGTTCATTAGCTTTCTTTCCTTTTGCCCATGGACTCATTTATATCTATTGGGCAATCAAGGCTTAGAACGTCAGTGTAGTGTTGTTTCAATTCCGTATTTGTTTCTACGTAGATAAATGCTCTGTTAGGGATCAAAGTATACGAATAAATCCTTCTTTTCTTGTAAAAGTAAGGTCACTCTTGTTGTTCTCTTGGGAATGACATTTTATGGGGGAGTGTTCTTAATTGCCAAATCTTTGTCGTGAGTGCGGTTGTGGAATATTGTAGGAGTTTTCTTGTATCTTTATAAAATCCTTGATGAATACACTAATTTTCGACTATGTGAAATCATCGAAACAAAGTTGATATGTTCTATTTTAGTCATGAAGTATCTCTATGAGAATTTCATTATGATCCCACTAGTTTTCCTACCTTTGCCTTTATATTGACAAAAGGGGGTGAATTAATGTGTAGTTCACACTACAAGTACATATGCTTTACGGATCATTATGTAAGGGGGAGTGGTTTTCATTGTGAGATGAAGTATTGACTAAGGGGGAGTGATACATATCACCATAGTATTGTTGTCAAAGTCGTGATACAATTGGACTTTGATGATGTGTAATGATACTATGACCCTGTATAACAATGATTGAGAGCTACTGTTTTTGATGTAGTTTTTTACAGTGATAAGTAGGGAATTAATTTCTCGGACTTGGGAAGTTGATTTTAGACTTAAATAAAATTAATCTAACAAATAAAATAAAAGATAGTGATAATGTTGAGAGACCTACTGGGAATCAGGATTTCATCAAACTCTTATTCTATGGTTCAATATTAAATCTTAAACAATTATGACTCCGAAAACAATAATTATTGACTCTTAATATTTGCCAATGTAGATTTTATAAAACATTAATTGTAAATGGTAAGCATGAGTTATAAAAATACCTAAGCTAAGCATAACCCATCAAACTAAATCATAACTAATTAATTTAAAATCATAATTCAAATTATATCAATGCAAAAGTCATAAAAAGAATTAATAAAATTACCATAGTGTTGAGAATTGGCTTCCTCCGTCATCCCAGTGATGGGGTTTAACTCCTCATATTTTTCACACGCTCAAAAAAAATTTTCATTTCTCAAAAGTGCTTACAAGAGGTGAAAATAAAGAAGAATAATAAAAACAGAAAACTGTAACTTTTATAAGTGTTGCAGAGCAACTGTTACATTGATATTTATTGTAGTAAGAACGACAGTTCTGTTTTGCAGCAGATTTAGCGATTGTTTCTTGCAGGCTTATGTTCTTCGTGTTCTTGAGTCTCTGCAGCAGCAAAAACGTTTCCTGCGAGCTCTTATTTCTTCTCTGCAGCATTCGAAACTCGACCCCCAACTCTTCGTAACCCTTCCAAGATACCAGAACAGCCTTTAAATACCCAACTACTTCAAAATATCCCGTAATAAATCCTCCAAATCCTCATAGTAAAGAGAATATTATTTCATGGGATTATTTCCTTTTTATTTCTTTTCACGCTGCTGCATTGTTGAAATTTTCCATACTCAAAGATTGAACGTGCTAGATGATGTCCTACACGCTGAAGACACATGCCAAGTGCCAAGAGCGAACAAATAACTCGGGGAAGAGAATAGAAAACCTATATCTTCTTTCCCTGTACTACTCTCCAGTACTTTTTCTTCCCTTTGTTATCGAGACCAATGCACTTACCAACTCTGTTAAGGTGAGTCAGGGTGGCAGTGAATCAATCCCGTGAAAGAATCTCATAAAATATCTTCCAAATTACATCCATAATAATTCGCAGTTTAAGCTGCAAACTTTCTCACCCTTTTTTTACTTTCAAATGAAGAAGATAAAGGGTCCCCCTTATCCATCCTGGGGTGCCAATAGTAGTTGTCCAGGGGTGCCCTTATCCAACTGAAAGGTGCCTTTAACAATTCTATTGGGTGCCAATAACACTTTTATGGGGTACTTATTATACATTCCCGGGGTGCCTTCAACGCATCTTCTGGGTGCCTTTAGTACTTTATCCCGGGGTGCAAATAACCACTTTTTGGGCCTATTTCTTCGCCAAAGCTTATTTCTCTAAAAAAACCTACAAATACATAAATTAACAAAATAAGTACAAAATCGAGTACTAATAATACATAGAATTGAGACCAAAGTAGACACATAAATGTGTCTATCAGTTTTCTCATTGTTATGGCTACGGATCCTCAACAACTAAGATGCTGAGTTGAACACGTTCAGAATCACTGGAGTACTTGGAAGTGACGAAGATTTCGAGTAATGTTGAAGAACCAAGGAAATCAAGCATTTGGATGAGAAGCTACCTAAAATTTATTTTGTAATCCATATTTATTGATACTTTTGTCACTAAAATTGACAAATAGGGAGATTGTTAGAGCACTGCTCGGTCGAACTCGCAAGCGTTGCTATCTCAAGCTTGTTTGTCAAGTTTAGTTGCCAAAACTATAAGTCTTGATTTCTAGTCTACTTATAGCTAAGTCTCGGATTAGGATAGGAAGTGTAGTTGAGCTTTAGACTTCACGACGTTCATCGATTGAAGACGAAGAACTACTAAGGGGAGCTTGTGGAACTTCATCAACTAAAGGTATGTGGAGACTTGAACTCATTTATCATTCAAAAGTATATCTACTTTATCTCCTATTTGAGAAAAAAGTTGTATATTTATATAGACTTTTATTATACACATTTGATATTTGGAGTTGAGTTTAACTCGCTTACATATTTTCCAATAATATCCATGAGGCTTCACCTCCTTAGTCTTATACGTTTTGTTAATTCCTTAACTAATGCTCAGCTTTCCAAATTAAGCCAAGTATCCACCATAACGTTTAATTAATATTTATTCACCATGTAAATATGAAATAAGGATTTGTAGTGAAAAGATGTCAACATACTTTGAACAGGAGCAGTAATCCCTATCATTTATTGTTCAAAGATATTCCTTAGTACTCAAGGTGATCATATGCCGAAATAAATTAAGAATATTTTAATTAAGGTTTTTGGTTTTATATGCTTTAATTACCAGCAATTAATGCATATCTCTAGAGAAATAAAAATTAGCAATGTGCGTATACTAATTGGAGATTTTCTATTGAGAGATTTCAGAAATATTGGACAAGCATTTATTGGAATTAGGAAAATCGAATTTTTTCATTCATTGCATATCTTGAGAATATCTTCGGTTTTGGAAATTCCTTGGTGTCCAAACATCCCTGCTCTGTAAATATGTAAGTTTGCATTTCTAGCAAATCCTAAGAGACGTGCGAACTTCATTTCTTGTTGTTTCTGGTGGATCCGTCTATTCGGAGAGGAAGCTATCCTAATTAGGTGAAATCTCTTACGACCGCTCGTTTAAAGACTTATGTAGGATCAAAAAGCTCTACGAGTACCGTTGGTGGGAAACTAGATAATTGCAGTGTTATTAGTTTTCGATTGATTTGATTGACTAATGATTGTTGAAACTTTGATTGCACCTAGTTTTTTTATGCTTGGGAATATTCTCTTCTGATATAATATTCACTCAAACTAGATCAGAGTATCGACGGGATCTTTAGAACTGTTGTAAAATCTAAAGACATCTTGTGATAATCCATTGTTAACAGACACTATTCTGTGCGTGATTGATCACAAGAGATTCAAGTCGTGTTGTGCGGGTATTGAAGATAAAAGAATCTGAAGAAGATTTCTTATTGGTCTTCGTATCTTGTGAATTTTGTGCACAAACCTTGATCGGTTGGGATCCAACTAGAATCGATTTATCTTTGATAGATCTAATTGATTAGTTGTGTGAGATCGACATTCTCTAAATTTCTCTTTGAGATTTATATTAATTGAGTGTGAATCTAAACTTGACTACTTTGGTAGTTATTGGATAAACTGATCAAACCATACAAAGGAGTTTATTAGATTAAACGGAAGATCCTATGTCAACCACTCATATAAATTTTGTAGCAAGATTGATTAGAGTGGCTACCTGTAGATGGGGAAAAACGATTTGCTGGTTTTTTAGGGAATGGAGAGACGACCGTGTGGACGGAGGCTCCTCAACCAAGCAAACTGCTTATCCTCAAACAGATGCACTGCACGGGAGTGCTTTGAGTTCGAGAGATAGGACTCCGGCCTAAACCAAGACAATGGTAGTTCCAGAGTCAATTCGGTCAAAAAGAGGAAAGAGAGTTGATCTGTAGGAGGGAAGCTGAGAAGTGTGCGAGATCAATGATGATCAAGGATTGTGAATGTGTTTAAGGTTTCTGCAAGTTTTCTGTTAACTGTTGTTTTCAAATAAGTTCTGGTCGATTGATTGAATTCTTGAGAATGATTGCTCGGATCAGAATTCTTTTGTCCTT
Source organism: Papaver somniferum (assembly GCF_003573695.1). NCBI lineage: Eukaryota > Viridiplantae > Streptophyta > Magnoliopsida > Ranunculales > Papaveraceae > Papaver > Papaver somniferum. The sequence continues at coordinate 53,065,747 of NC_039366.1, forward strand.
CAATCGTGGATTCAGAGACTTATTTATATTTCCATAATAGTAGACACATTGTTATCCAGTAAGTGTGACGGTTACTCGAGTGAAAGAGTGGGAAAGTGGGAAATCGTGGTTTAACCAGTTCCAGGTAGTGCAGAGACTTGGTTGATTGTCCACCCACTACTTTGCTAACTCCCTCAACTGCTTGCACGACTTACTCACATTTCTCATCGTGGATGAACACACGTGTCGTAGGATGACAGACCAAAACCCTAATTAATATCCCCCATGTGACATGATTGATGTCTCACGAACGTGGAGTCTACAAGGCAGACATGTATTTGATTAGTCAATCGTTGACTTGATTAGACGATGAGTCTAAGTATTGTTTAGTCGAGCATGATTGTTGAATGCTCTAGGATTCATGAATTGAACATGTCTGCTGGGACGTATATTTCTCGAATGAATGATGTTGATAGTTGAATCAATATAATAAATATTGATCTGAGAAAATATTGCTCGTATGATGAATTGTTAAATATTGATGGTTGGATCAATAGTTGAGCATCTGAGAAAGTATCGCTCATTCGATAAATTACTGAATATTGATAATTGAATCAATATTCGAGCATCTGAGCAAGTACTTTCTCATTCGATAAATTACTGAATATTGATAGTTGAATTAGAACCTGAACCTGAACCTGAACCACAATTAGATGTAGTTGTCTTAATCAGGAAAATAGGTAAGGGCATGCTAGTCTTGTTCATTTTCTTGGTTTACTGCAGTTTCCTTTGGTCAGCTCTTTTTGGTCTTGAAGACCCACAGTTATTCCAGCTACTGTTATACGGTTCGAGTTGACTAATCCTTTCCTAAGTCTGGCTGAAGACTTTAAACTTAGCACTTCTTGGGAGGTAACCCATGCTCATGCAACATGGTAATATCTTTCCTTAACTCTTTATCTTCAAGTGGTAACAGTTTCTCCTTGTTCATGCTTTTAATTTTATCTTTAGAACATCGAGGACAATGTTAGATTTAAGTTTGGGGGTGGGGAAGAACTTTTTAGTTGCACTTTTGAAACTTCTAGCGTCACATGGTATCCGGTTAGCTAAGTTTACATACTGTTTCTCACCGAAAAGATAGAAATTGGAATGCTAGGGATAACAACCTTTTGAGACATTAGAGAAAAATACATTGAGATCCTTGAAATTCAGGAGAGAACTTGTTCCTTTTAGAGGGTAACCGTGATGGACCTAACCATACATGATGGAAAGGCAAGTAGGTCAGGAAATGTCAGAAAGACAAAGCAACCTCACAATGTAGTCTTAGTTACTGGATTGCGACTCTTTCTCCGTAGAAACTTATCATCATCAACAAGCGGAGCGACATCAAAATCTATGAAGAAAGTTGAAGACGTTTTAGGTTTAGAAGCAACAATAGAAGAGAATAATTCAAAAATCAAAGTTGAAGTTATAAGAGCAAATGATATAAGTTGTTAGAATCCATGATACCAAGACATCACAAGTTGCGAAGATCCAAGTTTTGAAAGTCCTTCTCTCATGGCCATGTAAATTGTTGTCTTGTAATTTTTGTTTCCAAAAAAAAAAAATGAAAAATGAAAAATAAAAAAAAATCATCGTTACGTTTTGTTCAATAAGGCCAAAGGGAAGTAGAAATTTATAAGTCAAGCAAGAAATCGAAGAGAAGAGTTAATTGTCAAGGTTCTATGAGGTTCGATAGTTTATCATCAACAGTTGAAAACCGAAGAAGACGTTGTTTCTACTGAGCACTATGAGAGATTCGAAAAAAGATACATTTGGTTGCTTTGTTAGTCCGTTTTCAATCTGGCACAAGATCTTTCTAGCACTGGTTTAACTCATCACACGTAATTAGTCCAGTTGTGTAGCAGATGTCCCTCTCATCTTTATCTCTCTCCTAATCTTATCCAGCTGTAAAGCAGCGGACGCATCTTACAATGTTTATCTAGCTATGTAGCATATATCTCTTTATCTAGCAGTGTTGCGGATGTGTCTCCCCTTTTCTTCAGTCATCTTTAGAGTTGGCACCTTTAATTTCTCTGGCATTCTAGTTACTTGGAGATAGGTTGAGAATGTGTATGTCCTCATAGCTCTTTGGATGCTTGTGACCAATTAGAAGTAATGGTTTTGTGGGTATACCTCTGGTAAACCCTCCCGAGATTAACTCGGTTTTATTTTTTAGTTTTGCTCGAGGACTAGCAAATAATAAGTTTAGGGGTATTTGATAGACACATTTTTGTGTCTAAATTGTACTCAATGTCTCTATTGTTAGTGCTTGATTTTTGTACTAATTTTGATGCTTTGTGTGTTTGTAGGTGTTTTTAGAGAAATACACTTGTGTGGAAAAAGTTGCTCAAAAAGTGCTATTTGGACTCCCGGAGAAAAGTACTAAAGGCACCCTCAATTTGGATAAGGGGCACCTCAGTTGTGCACCTGCTATTCGAACCCCCAGTTTGGTTAGGGGGACACCATCTTCAACATTTCAAAAATTCGTTTTGGCGGGAAAATTTTATTCTCAACTGTGTAACTTTCGATCGATTCTTGAAGGAGTTATGGGTAGACTAAAGGGCTGAAACTTAATGGGTAGACGTGATATGTCATAACAAAGCTGGTGTGAGTGTTTGTTTCGATCAAATTTGGCTGAAAAATCCGTGAGAAGAAAACAGGGCAGCACGTACACGGAAGAAGATATCCACGGGATTACAGCAAGTTAGACGTGTGATGCTCGTGTTTGGAAGAACCTAACCACTATTTGGAGTGTGAAGAAGTTAAATATGGCAATATGGAAGCTTCAGAACGCGTGAAAATCAATATCAGTGATAAAAATGAAAAGAAAATATTCGAAGAATATTTTTTCTTCAAGCCGAGTTATGGAGAATTTGATGAAGTTATGACGAGATATTTTGGTGTTGAAAGGCTATATAAGTGGCTGAGGATTAGTACGAAGGGAGGACGGATAGTTTGGGAGAGAGAGAACCCAACAGAGACGAAAAATTAGAGTTTCAGAAACCTCCATTGCTGCTGCACCAAGAACACGAAGAACATAAGACCCACACTGAGCAGTCTTATTTTGCTACAGTTTTTGCGACACAGCGGCAGCAGTCTTATTTTGCTACAGTTTTTGCGACACAACGGCAGCAGTCTTATTTTGCTACAGTGACAGCCGAGGGTCGTAGTTCTCTGATTTGTAATAAATATAATTGTTACAAACCCGGTTTTGAATTATTTCTCCATTTTCATCATTTGTAAACCCATCTTTGAGTATAAATGAAATCAACTTTTGAGCGTGTTTCCAACATGATGAGAGGCTAATTTCTCCCACAACCAAGGGAGTGAGGAAGCTATTTACGCATGAATAATTGGTAATCATTTATTTCCTCTAATTTATAATTCACTCAATCACTGCTTTTGCAGAGTTTTTAATTGTTTGCAAAAAAAATTTCATTAGTTGTGATTCAATTAAATAGGTTATGCTTTGTTTAGATAATCTATGCTTAGGGATACAATTAATTTTTGAGAATTTTCCAGATTATTTGTGAATTAAGAAATAAGAGTCTTAAAAGATAATTAGAGTTTTGGATTGTTTACCATAATTTATTCATGTGTAATAGTGAAATCAGTGTCTTGGTTGTTTTCTAATATCTTGAAGTCAATTTTGTAATAAGTTTTCTTTGTTTTTAAATTTTTATTAAGTCAAAAATTCATTGCCTTCACAAGTCTTAAAACAACCCTTTTATCACTATCTACAAAAACTTTGAAAACACATCACTGAACTGCTTTGAGAACCAGGTCCACTTCATGAAACTTGTTAGGCTTGGTCGATCATGCCTTGAATATCTTCCGCTGATTCGGAATTCCCTGTTTGACGGAATTCCACGATTGTGGCACATATGGACACTCGCGCAGAAGAGAGTATCCAGCATAATGTTGATCATGCTTAGCCATGTCTTCAACAATAAACCTCTCGATGGAGTGACCGATTTGAAGAAGTTCTGAACCCAACCATTGGGTGTAATATTGTTGAGGTGAAGTTACCCACTCGTAGCTTTTGATGACTGCTAAATTTTTCATGGGGAGAAGTCCCTGTACCATAGTAGCGTATCTGAACATTGGTAATATTGGAGCATGAGGAGGAATAAGACTTGCCTGAGCTCGAAACCTTCTGACAAAGTTTTGCGGATTTTCTCCAAGTTCCTGCGTAAGTCCCATCAGAGTTTTTACTTCTTCCAGATGCTCAAACGGTGGTGCGTCCTCTGCTTCGTCTTCCGACTCGGAATCCTTGTCGATGACAGGATGTGTTGAAGGCATCGTTATCCTTCCAGCATGAATCCAAGTTCTTCCAAGGACCATGTCGTATCCAGGGTCTTCCCGGATTATGAAAAACTTGGCCTTAGTGCAGATCAATCTTTCCGTAACTTTGAGAGTGATAAAGCTGTATGCGTCTCTGGAGATTCCTTCGTGGTCCCTGATTGCTATGGGAGCGTGGGTGGCTTCCTGTCGAGTAATACCAGCAGCTCTGAGAGTTTCCAAAGGGATGATGTTGACAGCGATACCAACATCGACGAACGCCCTCTTGAACTCATTTCCTTTAATGTGCACTGTGGTGAGCAGTCCCCAGTCATACATTTCTTTGTCGGTGGCTGAATGTTCGGTGGTGGCCTCTTGGATCAGCAGACGTTTTCCGGACACGATATGGTTCAGTGCAGCAAACATGTCTTTCCTTTGAGATTTCGAAAGATACAACAACTCGCAGACATGTTCGATCAGAGATTGGACCGCTTCCTTGACATGAGGTTCAGAGATGGTAAAAGTTCGGACTGGGGGGGGGTGGGGTTGTGTACTCCCTCAGTCCCCAGGTTGAGCTCTCCTGATTCGACCTTTTCTTTGAATATGCGCTTCAAAATTTTGCAATCACTTGTGTGATGGCTGACGTATCTATGGAAGAGGCAATACCGAGGATTTTCCATGGCTTCTTCAGTTGGTTCCTTCTTGACATAAGGCAATTTGATTGCACCATCTTGGATCCAGGCATCGAGTAGTTCATTAACTTCTTCCATTGAACAGGGAAAATCGGGTGCTTATGGATCTTTCGTATGCTGAGGAGGGACTTTCGAATTCTCCTTCTTGTGTGCCTTTGAAGGGGTGGAGGAAGTCTGCTTGTGTTGTGGTTCTTCTTTTCGCTTACTCCCTTCTGTGACAATATTTGTTGAAGGTTGCAGGTTGTACTGCTTGTTGATCAAACACCTGCTTCCTCGAGTGTCTTTTGAATCCTCAGTCTTTGTAGACTTTGTTCTTTCCAAAAGATCGGGTGCAGTGGATGCTGACCTCTTCGCAGCTCGTGAAGCTCTGAGAAAGTCTGGAATCGAAGATTCTCCAGCAAGGCCCTGTAGACCGGGAGCATGCCATTGATGCACAAGTCCACCAATTGTTGCTCTGTGACGTTTGGGTCATGACAATCCAGGGATTGAACTCTGAACCTTTTCACATAATCATTGGGATTTTCACGGACCCTCTGAAACATTCTTCCAAGGTCGGAGAGGGTGACTTGTTCTGACACGAAGAAGTATTTTCTGTAGAATGCGTTAAGCATTTCTCCCCAATTGTTGATGGTCCCTGGTGTGATGTTGTTATACCAGGTGTATGCCCTGCATTTCAGAGATTTTGAGAATTCCTTGAGACGAACGACATGATTATGTTCATTTTCTCCCAGGGCTTCGAGAAAACGAGAGACATGTTCCCAAGCATTGCCAGTTCCATCATACAAGGTAAAAATTGGAGAAACGTAACCTTTGGGGAGTGGAATCCTCTGTGTAGCGGAAGGATAAGGAGGTTGATGACGATGATCATGCGATGTCTTTCCTTTTCCACGGTTCTCTAAGAGGTGCTCCAGATCCTCGCGAGTACTGAAGTTCGATGATCCCTTCGCTGATGAGTTGTCTGCAGCAGTTTTGCGGACTTCGTCGTCTTCTAATATATGGATTGGAATTACTTCAGGATCGTCGTCTGAGGATTTCTCCTTTTCCTTTCCCTTCTCTTGAGTTTTTTCTGACATCTTGTCAGTAAGAGTTTTAAGATAATTACACAGCTCCTTCTGTGCAGCAGCCATGTCAGTCTGATTCTTTGCAAGGGTCTCCTGCGCTTTGATAAGATCAACAATGGTAGGTGGTGGATTTCCTCTGACTTCTTCAGGGTGTCGTCCGGACAGTGGATGACCTTCGACGTGAGGAGGAGTAACGTCACCACCATCAGTGTTGGAGGTCGGAATTGTCTCCGGGATATTCTGATTGTTGTTGTTGCTAGTGCTAGCACGGTTTGCGTTAGGATTCGTAACTGAACCTAACCTGAGATCAACCATCCTGTGAAATTGTGAGATTGCAACCGAGAGAATGATCTCCCGCTGTGGTCGCCAATCTGTAGATGGGGAAAAACGATTTGCTGGTTTTTAAGGAATTGGGGAGACGACCGTACGGAGGAGACTCCCCGAACCGAGCGAAGTGTTAAACCTCACACAGATGCACCGCTGCAAAGGGGGTGCTTTAGATTCGAGAGATCAATCTGTAGTACTCCGGCCTAAATCAAGACAATGACCGTTCCAGAGTAAATTCGGTCACAAGAGAGGATGGGTTGATCTGTAGGAGGGAAGCTGGGAAATGTGTGGAATCAATACTAATCAAAGATTGTGGGTATGTGAATTCTGAATATGATAAGCTTTGAATGATTGAAATTGCTCAATTGAGAGTAGTTGCTCAATTGATGAGTTGATGATCTCGTGTTGTCGATGAGACGTGATACTGTTGATACTGATGATTCAATCATGATTCAGAGACTTATTTATATTGCTGGAATTTTAGACACCATGACCCCATGAAGTGTGATAGTTGATGGAATCAAGGAGTGGGGAAGTAGAGATCGTGTTTGAAACCAGTTGCTCGACGTGTGGAGACTTGTTCGATTTTCCACCCACTACCTCGTGAATTCCTTCAACTGATTGCACGACTTGCTCACATTCTATCATGTGTTTGAACACACGTGCCATAGACCGCCAGACCAAAACCCTAAGTGATATCCCCCCCCCCAAAGTGACACGATTGACGTCTCGTGGTATGTTAGTCAATTGATGACTTCGTGGTTTGATGGGACGATGAGTCCATGTAGTTGCTGAGTTGAACATGATGTTATGAAACTCATGAGTTGAACATGTCATGAGACAGAGGTATAGTTCTTACGAGGAAGTGAGCAAGTATTGCTCATTCGATGGATCATTGAATATTGATTGTTGAACCAATATTCCTTGGTTTGAGCAAATATTCATCTGATCAAATGTTGCTCATGGGATGAATTATTGAATATTTGATCATCTGAGCATGTGTTGCTCATCTGATGGATTATTGGCAGCGTACCAAAAATATTAATTAGGATACTGGTCGTTGAACCGAGCATAATTAATAAAATTAATGACCATGAGGTCGTCATAAAATTATTAAGGTTGGAATCTGGAATGATGATCCTTGGATTCAGAAACCCTAATTTGATCAATTCATGGTTCGTCAGAATTTTAACCATGGGATGAAGGAGGGAGCGACTACATGGGACCGTGGATCAACCATGTAGTGTACATATGCCCACGTGAGCAAATACAAAGAACTCCTGAAGAGTTGACGATTTTTTGGTGAAAGAATGATCAAATGCTGGTTTAATCATTTATTCGAAAATGCTCGTCTGAGCCTTAGGTGAGAAAACCTAATTAATTATGACGGAGTGAGGGACCGACCATGGGGTCATGAAACCGGACCTGGGTAGTCATGTGACCGCCTGATGATCACTTCATGAAAATCCAAAGTGTTTGGAAGAGTCTTGGACCTAATACGTGCAATTGTGCAAATTAGGTCAAAACTGTGAAACTTGATGGGACCGGCTTCTGTAAGCCAAAGAGACAATCTTGGTCGGTCAAGATAGTGTGCTCGTGTCCCCAAGGCATCCGCGTCTTAGTCCTGAGAATTTTGATATTTTCTGGCGTGCAATTGAGCATCTATTCGAGAAAATATGCCAAAATTAGGGTTTCGACGAAACTGAGGAAAACACCATGAGATGATGGAAAATAATTATAAAATAAGGAATAAGGAGGCTTGGGACCGACGAGGCCAAGGCATGGTCGGCGGGTCGTGGCCACGGTCCCGTGGTGCTTTTCCTTAATTTTATAATATTTTGATGATTTTATGAAAAATTCATGAATTTTGAGAAATTTGATGAATTTAGGAGTTTCCATGAATTGAAGGAGTTTTCATGAGTTCAGGGAAGCAAAAATATTAAAATAATAAAAACAAGGGCGTGTGGGACCGTGGAGGCGCGGCCGGCCGGCTAGAGCCCGGTCCCACGAGTTTCCCTAATTTTTATGTATTTTTAATGTATTTTTCCATGATTTGAAGGGATTTTCCTAATTTGAGAGAAATACCATGAAATCAAGGAGTTTCATGGGATGAAGGAAATCCTAAAAATAATAATAATAAAACACATGGGCGTGTGGGACCGACTGAGGCATAGCCGGCCAGCTGGGGCCCGGTCCCACGTGTTTCCGTAATTTTTATATTATTATTTTTTATGTATTTTTCCATGAAATCAAGGAGTTTCATGGGATGAAGGAAATCCTAAAAATAATAATAAAAAAATACATGGGCGTGTGGGACCGGCTGAGGCATAGCCGGCCGGCTGGGCCCGGTCCCACGTGTTTCCCTAATTTTTATATTATTATTTTATGTATTTTGAAAATACCATGATTTGAAGGAATTTTCATGAAATCAGGGAAATAATAATAATAATATTAAAATAATGAGGAACCATAAGGTGTGGGGCCGGCTGGGACCAAGGCATGGCATGTTGGCCAATGGTCACGCCCCACACTATTTTCCTTAATTTTATATTATTTTCATGGGTTTATTAAAACGCCATGAAGTCGAGGAGTTTCCTCGAGACGAAGGAGATTTGTTCAAATGAAAGGATTTTCATCGGATGAAGGATAAAAACATGTTTTCATCGGATAAAAACATGATAAAATATAAAACTGGCGTGGGATTGGTCATGGCACGGTCAGCTAGTCAATGAATCCAATCCCTTGGCGCCTTGGTCAATATTTTGATTATTTATTATTTTCTTCCTATTTTGCAATAGGTTAAGTTATGTCGTATTTTGAAATACTCGTTCGTGCGGTGAATGTTAGTGCATCGTCGTTGAACACACTTTCACCATTTGGATCGGAGCTTACTTAGAGGTAGCTCAAACCCCCGGTTATTGATTATTTATTACTAATTGTGGAATTCAGTGGAGAATAATTCACAAAACTGAGTAATAAGATGTTTATTATTAATTCATAGGATCAGCTGAGGATTCACTACGAATTCAGAATAATAAAGTGAGCATTACCATTCCATGGAATCGTAGATTCGACCATAGAATCGGAGTAATTAAGTTTTATCTATTACCATTTATGAGACCAGTTGTGGATTCGATCATGAAATCGGAGTAATGAGATAATATAATTATTGCTATTCTATGAGATCAAGTCGTGGATTCGATCATAGAATCAGAACAATTGTTTATTGCCATTCCATGGGACCAGTCGTGGATTCGACCATGGAATAGGAGCAATAATAGATTATTCTGGGAATTCAGTAGTGAATGTCACGGCAGAATTAATCTTAATTAGGAATAATTAACTTTGTGGCTCTATACTAGCAGAGCAAGCTGTCTAGGAGCATTAATTATCCCGATATGAGCTTGTCGGTAAGTCATATCCTTTATATAGTCAGGGTAAACTCGTTGTTTGTTCCTGAAGACGTTATCGCTCTATACTAGCAGAGCAAGCTTTCTAGGAGCCGTCCATCTCGTGATACTATATATAAATAATCACAGAAAGTGTTCAGTGTTCATGAGATATGTTGTTGTCCAGTCGTGAGACTACATATTTACATGTACTCTGAGAGAAAGTACTCTCCGTTGAGAATTCGATGAGAGAGCCGTGTCTCAATACTCACGTCTGATTGCTGGATCAGAGCTTCGTATAATTATGAGTTCACGATTTTACCCCTTGTCGAAAATCCACCATCTACAGGTTTTACTACCTTAATATTCGATATCATATGTTATGAACCCTTGTGGTTTGGGTGACTTTTTGATTTAGCAGGATTAAGTTCTAGCCCGTGTTGGTAGGCTTTATCAAGGAATCATGAGGGGTTTTGGTAGAAACAATATGTGAAAAAGTCACAATATGTTGAATCGGTTTTGGTTTAGCATAAAAGCATATGTGTTTCGACGGTTTTGAACTTTTGCTTGCAATTGTTAAAACCAATTTTCAACCTTTCTCTGATAAAGGTTGGTTGTTGTTATTCTTTTGTTTTTGCATAAGGATGACAACATGATGATATTTCGATATCAATTCTCCCTGGACGAATATGTAATCATATTGGAGAAGTGGATGCGAAATTTGAGGTAACAATCTTATTAGCTTCACGGGTTTCGAGGCCATTGAGCTCGTGATTCATAAAATCAACTGCGTCTTCGGAGAAGATATCCTCATTGAGAAGTTCTTTAGCATGTGACTTTATGAGACCAAGGTCAGTAGTAACCTTTTTCAACTCAATTCTAACCACATCAAGATCCTTCATTGTATCAACAAGTTGCAGTTTTGCTTCCTCAAAGTATTTAAGAAAATCATGAACCACTTCAGCAGAGACCATATCCTAATTCTCAACATCTTGGTGTGACTAGGCATAGTAGCATGAGGCATTAGGTGCACCATCTTCTACAAGAGTTATTTTATTCCTACCGTTTGATTCGAAACCAAAACCTTTCTCAAGAAATCCCTTTGCAGAATCACCATAGCGAGATGAAGAAGATGACATTCTCGATAACCCAAATAACCTAGAGTATGCGTACGTGACTTACGTAAATCAATAGGTCGGGTACTTAAAAGGTTTCTTAGGGAAGGAGTTTTAGGGTTTCCTTAATTGACTCGTTCCAGTCACACGGGTAACCTGTACGAGAGCAATCTCGACCCAAAATAAAAACAAAAGTCGTACGCACACAACCTTGTTGAAGACTCTTGCAATTTGAAGAAATCATAATGACTCCAAAAATCTATGTCTCATAGAGAAGTAATTTTAGAGTACATGAGTAGCACCTTGTTTAACCAAATTTTTTTTTGACACAACAAATAAAAGTACTCGTACAAGTATTTTACAAAGATACTCATGCTAAAGACGATAAGAAAATAGCTTGAGAATTTGAGAATACTATTGACACAAGTATACCTGAGCATATCTCTCAACCAGGATTTTGTGTGAGAGATTTCAACCTTGTGATCAATTGGCACAAGTATGAGCTTTTAGCTCATCAAATGAATATTGTTTTTGGTTAAACCTCTTTCTTCGATACTTTGGAAGAAGACTCTTATGATGTGAAAAATTATCATAAAATTTACTATCATCAAAATACACATAGTAAGGATTCTTACCTGAAGAGTGTTGTCTAGATGGAGTACACAATTTGTTGATGATTTCCTTATATCCCTCAATAATTAATTTTAGGTTGTCATCCATCTGCTCATATCTGCATTCTTCACTTGATAAATGATTCACATCAGGATTAGCATTATCTCCATTTCTGATAGGAGAGAGAACAAAAGTTCTTTTTGGACAATATTTGTTAACGGGTCTATTATGCTTTTGTGCATTTGAGGAACTCATCGAACGGACTTTCCTGGTAGGGAACACAGGATGTGTACTAAAACCAATTGGTTTAGACATACGAATGTCAGTTACACCTTTAAGAATTAAGTCTAAGGTGTGTTGAAGTTGAATCAACGATTTGTTTTTCAATTTGGATTTCCTTTTTTGCACTATATTCCCTTTTGAATCACAAAAGAGGCACACTTTCTGATCACGGACACGATTAGAGATCTTAGACCGAACATTATCGTCTGGAGATTTCTTTCTTCCAACTGATGTATGGATCCCCTGCACATTAGTTTGAGTGGGAAGAGAATCTAAAATTACTTCTGAAACTGGAGATCTTTCAGTTTGAACAGAAGTAGATGGTATAGCAGACTTTTATGAACCTCCTTGAATGGAGAGTCTACTCAAGAGGTGTTCAACATCTAAAGCATCCTTTTTAGGTTTTTCCTCAAGTAGGATACGAGTTGATCGAACTTCAGGATTTTCCTTATAAGAAGCCTTTTCACTGGAGCCGCAGTCATTTACTACACCAAGAAGAACATTGACATGTTTTTTTAACTGTTTGAATCTATCATCTTGAATTCTAACAAGGTTTTGAATTAGTCTACTCTCTCTAGTTGTTTCCTCTAGAATAAAAGAGTCAGATTCATTAGAAAAAAACGTGTCAGTGTTAGTCTATTTCGTTTGAACACCAGGTTCGTATATAACAGAGATTGAGGGATCTTTCTCTTTGGTAGACTTATTAGAAACAAAATCTTTATTTCTGGTGACGCGTTTATCAGAGATATTACAGTCCATCTAGTCAGATCGCTACAAACACAGACTTTTGATGTCTTAAACGTGTTTGCCTGCTCTGATACCAATTGAAAATGCGGGGGTACAACAACCTCACCCAATATTTCAATTAGAAATTTGTATGGACTAACTCTAATATACTTTTAAGAGAATCAACTAGACAGTCATACTCAATCTTAATAAAAAGTATATCAAAGAGTTAATATCTCAATCTCTCGATTTGATCTTTACTCAAGCAATCTGTGAGTCTTTATCAAATATTAGAGATATAAACTTTGATGGTACCAAAGACCAATATCCAAGGATCAATCAATTTCCAATCAACAACCAAAGGTTGGATTTCACAATTGATCGATACCACGCACAACCTGTGATATTTCAATTATATAAAAAAATATAATGCAGAATAGAAATAACACAGACACTAGAAGTTTTGTTAACGAGTAAACCGCAAATGCATAAAAATCCCGGGACCTAGTCCAGATTAAACACCACACTGTATTAAGCCGCTAGACACTAGCCTACTACAAACTAACTTCGGTCTGGACTGTAGTTGAACCCTAATCAATCTCACACTGATTCAAGGTACGTTTGCGCTCCTTACATCTCTGATCCCAGCAGGATACTGCGCACTTGATTCCCTTAGCTGATCTCACCCACAACTAAGAGTTGCTACGACCCAAAGTCGAAGACTTTAATAAATAAATCTGTATCATACAGAAAAGTCTATGATAATAGATAAATCTGTCTCCCACAATAAACCTATGAGTTTTTGTTCCGTCTTTTGATAAATAAAGGTGAACAGGAACTAATTGATAACCCGGACTTATATTCCCGAAGAACAACCCAGTATTATCAATCACCTCACAATAATCTAAATCGTATGGTAGCGAAACTAGATATTGCGGAATCACAAACGATGAGACGAAGATGTTTGTGATTTCTTTTTATCTTGCCCTATCGGAGATATAATCTCAATTCAATTATTCAATTGAACTCGTACGATAGAAAATGGCAAGATCAGATCGCTCAACTACAAGAGAAGTAGTTTCGTCTGGCTTCACAATCCCAATGAAGTCTTTCAGTCGTTAACCTACAGGGTCTCGAGAAGAAACCTAAGGTTAAAGGAGAATCGACTCTAGCAAAACCAACTAGTATCGCACAGGAGGTGTGGGGATTAGTTTTTACAGTTGCTAGATGTCACCTTTATATAGTTTTCAAATCTGGGTTTGCAATCCAAGTTACCTTGGTAACAAAGCATTCAAAATTCACCGTTAGATGAAAAACCTGATTCAACCAAGCTAATATCTTTCAACCTGTTAGAGCATTGCTCGATCGAACTCGCATGCATTGCTATCTCAAGCATGTTTGTCAATATTAGTGATCAAAACTATAAGTCTTGATTTCTAGCCTACATAGCTAAAGGTCTCGGAGTAGGATAAAAAGTGTAGTTGAGCTCAAGAACTCCATGGAAATCATCATACAAGACGAAGGACTTCTCAAGGAACTGGTGGATCTTCATCGACTAAAAGGTATGTGGAGACTTGAACTTATCTGTCACTCAAAAGTCTATCTATTCTATCTCCTACTCTTGAGACAAAAGTCGTTTTGATATATAGACTTTCATTATACACATTTGCTATTTCGATCCGAGTTTATCTCGCCTATCTATTTCTCGAAATATGTGTTGGTAAGCTTTTGCTTTAGCCGAATTCATATTTACCTAGTGACGAAAGTCATGTTATGTTTCAATCACTTTGAAAATTGCTCTGACGAAAAATGGTTTGTGAATAACGGCTATATCCGTCCTTTGAGAATGTTTCAATAATTGAAATGAGAGTTCAGATTACATAACCATTGGTAGGATATAAGCATTGTTGTGGAAACACATATATGTATAAGTCCTTATTCCTTGAACCAAAGTTTGCGAACTTTGTTGATCAAGAGAAATGGAAGTGGCGTGAGCCAAGTCCGCAAACTCAGTCTTCGAACTGGCGGAAGTTCTCGACCCGAGAATTTCTGCTGGAGTTTGTGAACTCCTTCCATGAGCTTAAGTCCGCGAACCCAGTTCGCGAACTTGAGCAGGTTATATCTAAAACCGGTTGTACTTGAACTCATGTTTATTTAAACTAAGGAATTCTTTTGCAAACCGTGGCTATAAAGTTCATGAACCGATTCGAGTGAATCAAACCGTTTTTGCTTCGGTTGTGTCTAACTAGTTCATTTGAGTCATTTGAACTAGTTATGGTGAAGAAGAATATGGTTGATATGAAAGTAATCATATTGCTAACCATTTGGTTGACTTGTTGAACCAACAAATGTTAATGTTTGGGTACGGTTAATAAACCCAAAGTTGGACATTTCATTTGTGTGTGACAAGCTAAGTTTTCGATCTAACGGTTGAGAAATATTAGCTTGAATCTAATCAGGTTTTCATCTAACGGTGAATATTGAATGCTTTGTTACTAAGCTAACATTGATTGCAAACCCTGATTTGAAAGTGTATATAAGGGAGAACTCTAGAAACTGGTAAACCTAATCCCCACACATTCTGTGTGATACTATTTATGCTAAGCTAGAGTCGATTCTCCTTTAACCTTTGGTTTCTTCTTCTAAACCAGGTTAACGACTTAAAGACTTCATCGGGATTGTGAAGCCAGACTGATAGACACATTTATGTGTCTAATATGTCTCAATTGTACGTATTGTTAGTGCTCGATTTTGTATTTATTTTGTTATTTTATGTCTTTGTAGGTATTTATAGAGAAATAATCTCTTGCGGCGAAATTGGCTCGAAAAGTGGTGTTTTACACCCCAGGATAAAGTACTAAAGGCACCCCAGAAAAGTACTAAAGGCACCCCAGAAAAAAGTTGGAAAAACCCCAGAAAAATTACTAAAGGCACCCCATGGGAATGTGTTATTCGGACTCCAGCAACGGATAAGGGGCGATCACTGGATAAGGGGTGTCCTTCTTCTAAAATTCAAATTTCATTTTTGGCGGGAAAATTTCCTTTTTCACCGGCAGATTTTTGATCGAAGTTTTGAACGTGTTCTAGGGAGATTCAATGGCTGATTTTTGGTAGGAAGTTGTGATATGGCCTAGCAAACACGTTGTGGGATTTTGGTTCGATCAGAATTAGCTAGAATCGGCTAGGCAATCCACGAGTTGCAAACAGGGAAAACACGTACAGGGAGAAGATAGCCACGGGTTCTGGAAGAATTTGTACGTGTTCTGATGATGTGTAATGACTTGAACGACTTGTTGGAGCGTGACAAAGATAAACAGGGATAGTTTTCACGTAATTGACAGCTGCAGATACGTGATCGAGATAAAAAAAGGAAAGAAAAATATATCGTTTACTGCCGAGTAATGGGAGAATATTTGGAGTGATTGAGCAAGATTTTATGAGGCTGTTGGGTTTAAAAGGATTCTCGAGAGTCAGAGAAGGGTGTCGAGAGTTTGGGGAGTTAGCAGAGACAAGAGAACGAAGAAATCACGAGTTGCAGGAAAAGTTTTCTGTTGCTGCAACTCAAGAACATGAAGAACATAAGACCCGTCAAGGAAAGTCGTTGAAAACTGTCGTAGTTTCTCGACAGTTTGCAATACCTTCCAACGACTTCGGAACAGTGTTTGCGACGCTTTCCTTTTATCGTTATGTAACAGTGTATTCTGTAACGCCTATAAACGTTGCAGTTTCCCGATTTTCACTATTTTCTTCATTTTCTCTCCATTGTAAACACCATTTGAGCTATAATAAATTATTTTGAGCGTGTTTTCATCATGATGTCTAAACCCAACACTGGGATGATGGAGGAGGTTGAATTTCATACATGGGTAAATTTATTTTATTCTTTTTATGACTTTTGCATTAATTTAAAATTGAAATATGATTTGAATTAATTGGTTGTTATTTAATTTGATGATGTATGCTTAGCTTAGTTGTTTTGATACATCATGCTTAGGACTTACAATCAATGTTTTAAGAATCTATTTTGGCAAAATCAGAGTCTATGTTAATTTTATTGAGTTTTATTTGTCAAAGAATATATGAATGAACCTTGTGTAGTGAATTCAGCCAAATCCTTAGCCCCGGTACCTCTCACCCATTGTTAATATTTTTGTGTATATAATTTTATTAAATCTAAAATTCCATTTCCTTCACAAGTCTGAAAAAAATCTTCTTACCACTATCACTACAACAATTTTGAAAATTCCATCACAAACCGATACTACTTTTATCGTAGTTGTGTGATCTGATCTTGGTGTTTCTATCGTTACGAGTACAATTGAAATAATTGGCTCGAGATTTTATATCTCCGATAGGCAAGATAGAAAAGAAGTCACAAACATCTTCATCTCATCGTTTGTGATTCCGCAATATCTTTTTTCGCTGCGTCAATTAAGATTATTGTGAGGTGATTGATAATACTAAGTTGTTCTTCGGGAATATAAGTATGGTATTATTGATTGGTTCCTGTTCACCTCGATTTATCAAAAGACGAAACAAAGCTCGTAGGTATATTCGTGGGAGACGGATTTATCTATTATCATATACTTTTCTGTGTGATACAGATTTGTTTATTAAAGTCTTCGACTTTGGGTCGTAGAAACTCTTAGTTGTGGGTGAGATCAGCTAAGGGAATCAAGTGCGCAGTATCTTGCTGGGATCATAGGCGTAGGAGCACAACTGTACCTTAGATCAGTGTGAGATTGATTGGGGTTCAACTGCAGTCCAGATCGAAGTTAGTTTGGAGTAGGCTAGTGACTGTAGCGGCTTAATACAGTGTGTGTTCAATCTGGACTAGGTCCCGGGGTTTTTCTGCATTTGCGGTTTCCTCGTTAACAAAATTATGGTGTCTGTGTTATTTCTATTTCGCATTATATTTGTTTATATAATTGAAATAATACAGGTTGTGCATTGTTCAATCAATTACAATATCCGACCTTTTGGTTGTTGATTTAAATTGATTGACACTTGGTCTTTGGTACCATCCAAGTTATCTCTCTAGTATTTGATAAAGACTCGCAGATTTCTATTTGCTTGAGTATATATCAAATCGAGAGATTGAGATATAAACTCTTTGATATACTTTTATCTAGATTGAGTCTGACTTTCTACTTGATTCTATAGAAAGTATATTGGAGTTTGTCCATATAGATAACTAAGCGAAATATTGGGTGTGGTTGTTAGACCCCCGCTTTTTCAATTGGTATCAGAGCAGGCAAACACTCTAAACCTAATAAGTTTGTGTTTGTTCGTTCCTTAAAAATTGTCCTATGGGAAATTTCTTTGGAAAACTTACTCGTGGCATCTGTAACGCACACCAGAAGTCCTTAAAGATTACTCAAGGATTATTATTGTTAAAACCTCGGGTTTACATGATAATCTCATTTCATCTAAAAAGGAAAATTTAGATGATGAGATCCAATCTAAAGGAAAAAATAAAAAGAAGGAAAGATTGAGGAAATGTTCATCACACTCAAGGATATGGACTCTCACTATATTAACTCTTGATCTCTTTGAGGAATACTATCATAATGGATCAATTGATAAGGATCTATTTAGAGCGTTCGAAGGCGTTTTTAATCTCTTAGAAAAACTTAATTCTGTTAAGTCTAAGAATCCTCCCGAAAAAGGTTTTGTACATGATAAACCATCGAATAAAATTGTACAACCTAGAATTCGGAAAATTTTTCCTTCTAGCCAGATTAAGCGAAGGATAGAAAGCCCTGACTGCCCGGATTATCATCATTACATTGATTATATCACAGGGACTGTTCACACATATCAACGAGAAATGTTGCATGAGAAATCCTCTGCACATTATGCCTCTTGGTAACAAGTCTGGCACCACCCCATTTGTATATATCTTGATATGGGGCAAGAAATGTTGAGTTGTGTACAGTTTTTCTATTCTCTTTTAGAATACCAAATAAAGCTTTCTACTGCATCCATCGTCTCTCTCAAAAGTGTGTTGTCACGGGATGCATAACAAATGGCTAAGAAAATCCCACTTTCATTGTGTGGGTCACGGTTCATAAACGGATCCAATCCCATCTTTGGTCTTATAAAGAAGAAGTCCGCGCACTCTCTTCTTCATCACCCGTCCGCGTACGTGAACTTTTAGGGTTTTGTGTGTTTTTCTCCATTGAGGCCATCTTGGATAAATTGAAAGAAAGGGTGTTCAAGATTCACTCCAAGTAAGTAAATTCCTATTGTCCCTTTCAATTTCTTAGATCTCATGATGAATTCTAAGGGCTCAAAAAGGAGCCCCAAAAACTCAAATACCTCCAGCATGGATGTTCCTTGTGACCAAAACTCTCTTAGGATTAGGTTTGTGGATGATTCTTGTGCTAGAATTTTTAAAAAGATTTCATATAAAGGTTCTTATCCTAGAAAATAAATTGGATTTCTCTAGTGGGCATGAAGAGGATTTAGCTTGCTTCAAAAAATTCAAGATTGGAAATATCTTTGATGGTAATGGTCAAGGTTTTGATTCTCTCACAAGAATTTTCTATGCCAACATTCATGATATTGATATTAATAAGATGGAATTCAAATCCATGATAAATAGAGAAAGGTTTCTTGTTGATAGAGAATTAATTTCAAAGATTACCAACATTCCGTTGGGAAACGTGCGTCTTCCTAGACCAAGTGAAGAACGTCCATCATGTGATGAAATCTCTCTTGGGCTTTGTGGCAAGAAGGTAACTTGGAATCAAGGGAAGTTTCCTACTAATGATCTTAGCATCCCGTTGTTGGGATTTGGGAAACTTGGTATCCCCAATCTTTGTCCCTCCACAATTGAGAATTCTGTGGAATCATGAGTTTGCGGAATTAGTTTATTTCCTTGAATCGGGTATTCAAAGTCTCGATATTTGTGGTTTTATCATTTATCAAATGATTTCGATGACTTCACCCATCAAGATTTTAGGCTATCCTTGCTTGATTGGACAAATTTTCCATGATCGTGGTCTTGTTTCGATTGGCAACTCTCTCTGGGTTCCCAAACTAGTTCATCCGTGTACCTTTAGACGCATAAGGGAAAATGGGTGCAAAAGACAAAGAGATGCTTCACTTAACGATTGTGACCCTACCACTTTGAGTTTTCTTCAAAAAATTCATAAGGGTGTGCGTAAGGTCGATTCAAGGGTGAAATGTGTCCAAGAACAATTGTCTTTGGTTGCAACGAAGTTTTCCGAGCTCAAGGAAGAATTGAACACAATTCAAGCATCTTGGAATATCTCCGATGAGGAAGAAGATGAGTAATTTTGTGTTCATCTAGTAAATCTTCTATATTTCTGTTTTTGTTTAGAAGAATAACTAGAGTTTGGAATAGCCATTATTGTGATAACACATAGCTATGTCCAACGATTTTCATCTTCATGTTTTTAGATTTATTGGTTTAAATTCTAAACTTGCTTGGAAGATGATTTTTGCAGTATTAATATTTATGATTTTATATATTGCAATATTGTTATGGGATATGTGTGTTTGCGTCCGTGAACTTGATTGTCCTGTATCTTATCAAAAGTAAAGTCGTTGATGAATTGATATGCATGTATTGATGAAAGAATGAATGGACTTTTGACAATTACAAAAGTCAAGCCTATATTGTGAATAGATAGGTTAAAATCATTTGTTTGCAAGGATTATGTCTATTAAATGTCGTTATGCAAATAGTGATAGGAAATAGAATGAATTCTTGTATATTCCGCAGTAATTGATCTTCCCTGATCCATATTTTATGTATTATTGTGTGGCTCCGTAATGTGTCTTATGTTGAGCACGAAACAACCAAGTTGATTATTTTTATGATTAGCCTTGTTTTTGTTCCGTAAGGTACTTTATGTTGAGCATTTTGAACTAAATTAATCATCTTGTTTGGTTATTTAGTTATGACTCCATAAACCTTCTTATGTTTGAGCATTCATGATTGGGTTGATTGTTTAACTTAGTCATTGCTCCATAGACTCTCTTATGTGAGTATGACCAATTAAATTGATTACTTTTGTGGTTAATTTGGTTGTGTATTTCGATTAGATTAATTATGGGTTTACTTGTGATTAATCTAATTGAGTGCTCTTAAGTCTCCATAAGTTTACTTGTGTTGAGCATTTTTGGTTAAATTAGTCATGAACTTCTTATGGTTAATTTAATATTTTGGATTCAAATTCATACTTGTTGTTAGAGCATGGCTCGGTTGAACCCACCAAGCGTTGGTATGTCAAGATTGGTTGTCATATTTTAGTGAATCAAAACTCATGTTAAGAGTCGCTTGATTATGTACTAGAGTCAACTTTGTATAGGTTAGCTTGAAAGTATTAGGATATGAGACATTACAAGTATTGCGAAGTCTTGAAGATGTGAAGAAGCAAGGAGCTACAACGACAACAATCATCCTTCCACTTGAGGTTAGTGATATTTGAATTGAACTGTTTCATTCCCTAACGTATCTTTCAAGTCGTGCATATTGAAAACATAACTGCGAAACATATT
The DNA here is from genome assembly GCF_003573695.1 of Papaver somniferum. Classification (NCBI taxonomy): domain Eukaryota; kingdom Viridiplantae; phylum Streptophyta; class Magnoliopsida; order Ranunculales; family Papaveraceae; genus Papaver; species Papaver somniferum. The sequence continues at coordinate 53,086,782 of NC_039366.1, forward strand.
TCAACTCTAGATAGACATAGTATTAAGGAATACAATACGAGGTTTATTGCTTAACCATTAAACTTTGTAGATAAGACATCGCCATAATCATTTGAATGCTATTGTGATTATGTATGGGTATGAGGTGAGGATTTCATCCTAGGGAACAATGTTTACATGTGTTCTAAGGAAGTAAGTTCATAAACCTGTTTTGTGAACCGAAAAAGAAATTACCAGGTGTTATTGGTTTTGTTATTGATTGCATATCTTATGAACAACCAATATGTGTGATAAAGTAAAACCGCTCACAACGTGTTGTGTTTTTGGTAGAACTATTCACAAAGGCCTGACTTTTGTATTGGTATAACTTTTATTAGTAAAACCAATCTTAACTAATCACCTTGGTATGATCGTATTATGTATGCCTTGGGGAAAGGGAACCGATCCTTGTAAGGGAAAGGGAACCGATCCTTGTAAGGGAAAGGGGAACCGATCCTAGTATGGGAAAGGGGGAACCGATCCTTGTAAGGGGTGCAGTACATCAAGGGGAACCGATCCTTGTATGGGGTGCAACAAGGTTTACAGCAGAAAGGGGAACCGATCATGTGAACATGTGCAACACATATAAGTTAGATACCATATATATGTGGGGAACCGATCCTAGTACCTAGTCAACCGAATCTTTTGGGAAGCTAGTGTGACTATGCGTAGTACTCATATGGAGGTAGAACCGAAACTTGTTTTGGTAGAACCGTAAACCCATGATTGTGATTGAATGTTGGTTTGATCAATCACATAATTCTTGAAAGTCATATGAACCAATTCTAAACTTGTTTGGAAGTGTGGCAAATTGGTTTCAAGGTTGTAAGTGTGGAAGAGAACTTACAAAGTAAAGATGTCGACAAACTTTGAACACGTGCTGAGAATGTTTATTTCTATAATTGTTCAAAGATATTCCTTAACGGCTAAGGGAAGAGAATCCCAGGATCGAAACACGAATAAGTTAAGAATCTTTTAATTAAGGTTATTAATTTCATTTGTATGGAAATTACAGAATTGGTAATGTGCATTTACTAACTATATTTTCCAAGAGATCTAAATTTTTATTTTTGGACAGAGCATTTCCAGGAATTATGAAAACCGAATCTGTGCATTTATGAATATCTTGAGAATATTTTCGGTTTTGGAAATTCCTTGGTGTCCGAACTTCCTTGTCTATAAATACACGAAGTTTGCCTTTCTAGCAAACTAATCCTTCGTAACAACAGACTTCCTCTTTTGTCTTTGTTACTGGTGTAGCCGCCTATCGGATAGGAGAGTAATCTAATTAGGTGAAATCTCTCTTGCGTCCGCTCGTTTTAAAGTCTTCTTTGGGATTGAAAAGCTCTAGCGCGACCCGTTGGTGGGAAACTAGATAATTGCGGTTTATCTTTATTTTCGATTGATTTGATTGACTAACGGTGGTTGAAATCTGATTGCACCTAGTTTGTTTATTATTGAGAATCTTCTCTTCTTATATAAGATTCACTCAAACTAGTTCAGAGTTTCGACAGGGATCTTTAGACTGTTGTTAGTTCTAAAGACGATCTTGTGATAATCCATTGTTAATAGACTCGTTCTGTGCGTGATTGATCACAAGATATTCAAGTGATTGTGTGCAGGTTTTTATTGAAGATTTAAGAAGATTTGAATAAGAAGAAGATATTGAAGATCTGACTTGGGTTTTATAATCTTTGGTGTGCACAATACTTGTTTCGTTAAAAGAGGATCCAATTAATAATCGGTTTATCCTTGTGGTAGATTGGATTGATTAATTGAGTAGATTGGCATCAACACGGTTCTTCGGATTAATTGTTGGCTTAATCTTAAACGATTACCTTAAGGTGATTAAACATAAGATAGATCTAGACCCCAAAAAGGAGTTTATGTTAAGATAAATGGAAGAGCCTTTGTCCGACTTATATCACTTGGTTGAATAGAGTTGATACCAAACAGATTTTTTGTTCCTTTACTGTTTGGAATACGAACCAAAAGGATTGTTCCAAGTACGTGACTTATTCATAGGTCGGAGGCGTGGGAATACAGGCGGAACTAAGTGAACTATAGGGTTAGTTACTTGGTCTCAACTATACTAAGTTAGGTGTAATTTTGTGTAACGACTTAATCCTGGGAGTATTCAATTCTGGACTAGGTCCCGGGGTTTTTCTGCATTTGAGGTTTCCTCGTTAACAAAATCTTGTTGTGTCATTTACTTTTATTTTCCGTATTATGATTGTTTTATTATAATTAAAGTAAATTACACAAACGTTAATTCCTATTTACTTGATAAGCAATCCTATTGTGTTTGGTTAAGTACGAACCTTTGTATCAAGTAAACATACTTCGTTGTTGTATTGTCTCGATCTCGTATCTATAGACGATCACACGAAGTGTGAAACGATTAGTTGTATTATCTCGACTCAGTCCATAGACAATCATTTTCGGAGAAATGACTTATAGGTAGGAAAAGTTTTAGCTTGAGGTGTATTTGGGTACCCTCGCCTTTTCACTTGTATGTGATTTGTTATGTACAAAGAAATCTTTCTTTTCTATTTCGAATTAAGGTCGTTCTTGTTGTTCCCTTGGGAATGACATTTAATGGGGGAGAGTTCTTTTTGAACTTGCGCTTAATTGCCAAATCTTTGTGGGGAGTGCGGCTGTGGAATATTATAGGGGTTATCTTGTATCTTTAAACTCCTTGATGAATGCATTATCTTCGAATTTATGATTGCATCTAAATAAGATGATGTGTGTTCTCTCTTTTGGTCATGAAATGTCTCTTTCAGAAATTTCATTAGGATCCCGTTCTTGTACCTTTTCCAATTTTATTGGCAAAAAGGGGGAGAATTAATATGTAGTTCACACTACAAATACATATGGTTTTCGGATCATTATGTAAGGGGGAGTGGTTTCCATGTGAGATGGAGTATTGACTAAGGAGGAGTGATACATATCACCATAGTATTGTTGTTGAAGTTGCGATACAATTGAACTTTGACGCTGTGTAATGATACTATGACACTGTATAACAATGATTGTGAACAATTGTTTTCTTGTTGTTATAGCTACGGATTTTCAACAACGATGATGCTAAACTTACAACCTTTGGGATCATTGGAGTACTTGGAAGTGACGAAGATTTCGAGTAATGTTGAAGATTAGGCATGTGGAATAGGAGCTACAAAAGTTAATTTATTTATTTTTTGTATTCCATATGTATTAATAGTTTTTCCACTAAAATTAACAAAGGGGGAGATTGTTAGAGCATTGCCCGGTCGAACTCGCATGCGTTTCTATCTCAAGCATGTTTGTCAATGTTAGTGATCAAAACTATAAGTCTTGATTTCTATCCTACATAGCTAAAGGTTTCGGACTAGGATAGAAAGTGTAGTTGAGCTCAAGAACTCCATGGCAATCATCATACAAGACGAAGGACTACTCAAGGAACTGGTGGATCTTCATCGACTAAAAGGTATGTTGAGACTTGAACTTATCTGTCACTCAAAAGTCTATCTATTCTATCTCCTACTCTTGAGACAAAAGTCGTTTTGATATATAGACTTTCATTATACACATTTGCTATTTCGAGCCGAGCTTATCTCGCCTATCTATTTCTCGAAATATGTGTTGGTAAGATTTCACTTTAGCCGAATTCATCTTTACCTAGTGACGAAAGTCATGTTATGTTTCAATCACTTTGAAAATTGCTCTGACGAAAAATAGTCTGTGAATAACGGCTATATCCGTCCTCTGAGAATGTTTGAATGATTGAAATGAGAGTTTAGATTACATAATCATTGGTAGGATATAAGCATTGTTGTGGAAGCACATATATGTATAAGTCCTTATTCCTTGAACCAAAGTTTGCGAACTTTGTTGATCAAGAGAAATGGAAATGGCGTGAGCCAAGTCCGCGAACTGGCGGAAGTTCTCGACCCGAGAATTTCTGCTGGAGTTTGTGAACTCCTTCCATGAGCTTAAGACCGCGAACCCAGTCCGCGAACTTGAGCAGGTTATATCTAAAACCGGTTGTTCTTGAACTCATGTTTATTTAAACTAAGGAATGCTTTTGCAAACCGTGGCTATAAAGTTCATGAACCGATTCGAGTGAATCAAACCGTTTTTGCTTCGATTGTGTCTTGTGTAGTTACATAAGATTTAAGAAATTGAACAACTCTCTAACTAGTTCATTTGAGTCATTTGAACTAGTTATGGTGAAGAAGAATATGGTTGATATGAAAGTAATCATATGGCTAACCATTTGGTTGACTTGCTGAACCAACAAATGTTAATGTTTGTGTTACGGTTCATAAACACAAAAATGGACATTTCATTTGTGTGTGACAAGCTAAGTTTTCGATCTAACAGTTGAGAAATATTAGCTTGAATCTAATCAGGTTTTCATCTAACGGTGAATATTGAATGCTTTATTACTAAGCTAACATTGATTGCAAACCCTGATTTGAAAGTGTATATAAGGGAGAACTCTAGCAACTGGGAAACCTAATCCCCACACATTCTGTGTGATACTGGTTGTGCTAAGCTAGAGTTGATTCTCCTTTAACCTTTGGTTTCTTCTTCTAAACCAGGTTAACGACTTAAAGACTTCATTGGGATTGTGAATCCAGACCGATACTACTTTTATCGTAGTTTTGTGATCTGATCTTGTTGTTTCTATCGTTACGATTACAATTGAAATAATTGGCTCGAGATTTTATATCTCCGATAGGCAAGATAGAAAAGAAGTCACAAACATCTTCGTCTCATCGTATGTGATTTCGCAATATCTTTTTTCGCCGCATCGATTAAGATTATTGTGAGGTGATTGATAATACTAAGTTGTTCTTCGGGATTATAAGTCTGGTATTATTGATTGGTTCATGTTCACCTTGATTTATCAAAAGACGGAAAAAAACTCGTAGGTATATTTGTGGGAGATGGATTTATCTATTATCGTAGACTTTTCTGTGTGATACAGATTTGTTTATTAAAGTCTTCGACTTTGGGTCGTAGCAACACTTAGTTGTGGGTGAGATTAGCTAAGGGAATCAAGTGCGCAATATCCTGCTGGGATCAGAGGCGTAGGAGCATAACTGTACCTTGGATCAGTGTGAGATTGATTGGGGTTCAACTACAGTCCAGACCGAAGTTAGTTTGGAGTAGGCTAGTGTCTGTAGCGGCTTAATACAGTGTGTGTTCAATCTGGACTAGGTCCCGGGGTTTTTATGCATTTGCGGTTTCTTCGTTAACAAAATTATGGTGTCTGTGTTATTTCTATTCCGCATTATATTTCTTTATATAATTGAAATGATACAGGTTATGCGTTGTTCAATCAATTAGAATATCCGAACTTTTGGTTGTTAATTTAAATTGATTGACACTTGGATATTGGTCTTTGGTACCATCCAAGTTATCTCTCTAGTATTTGATAAAGACTCGCAGATTTCTATTTGCTTGAGTATATATCAAATCGAGAGATTGAGATATAAACTCTTTGATATACTTTTATCTAGATTGAATCTGACTGTCTAGTTGATTCTCTAGAAATTATATTGGAGTTTGTCCATACAGATTGCTAAGAGAAATATTGGGTGTGGTTATTTGACCCCCGCTTTTTCACAACCGTTAGATCGAAACTTAGCTTGTCACACACAAATGAAATATATTCATTTAGGTTTGAGGAACCGTACCTAAACGTGTACACTTAGTTGGTTCACAAATAGTTAACCAATGGTTAGCCATATGAGCACTTTCATATTAACCGTATTCATCTTTCTCATAACTAGTTCAAATGACTCATAAGAACTAGTTGAAGAGTTGTTCAATTGCTTAGGTCTTTATTCATAGACACAATTGAAACAAAATCGGTTTGATCCATTTGAATCAATTCATGAAAAATATACCCACGGTTTGCAAATATTGCATTCCTTATAATTTATTATTTTAAGTTCATGAACTGCCGATTTGAGAAATAACCAGCTTGGGTACGCGTACGGGTATGCGTACCTTAGCTACCGGATTTGAGTTTACAAACTCAACAGAAATTTTCGGTTCGAAAACTCCGGTGGGTACGCCTACGGGTATGCGTACCTAAGGTGACTGGTTTACTAGTTTGCAAACTACAAACTCAGCAGAAATTTTCGGTTGAAAACTTCCGCTGGTACGCGTACCCAACCTGTCTCCTTCACCAATACCGTATGCACACATATGCACACACTTGGTTTCTGGCACATGGATTTATACAATGTGCGAACACACTATATATTCTTATATCCATAGTTGGTAATCTCAACTCTACATTTCAATCATTGAGATATTCTTCTATAATGTTATAACAATCGTTATTCACGACTATCGTCATCAAAGCTATTTTCAAGATTGATACGTCATCATGACTTTCGTCACGGGTAAAGATGAAAGTGGTTAAAGCAAAAGTTTTACCAACACATATTTCGAGAAAAAGATAGATGAGTAAACTCGGCTCGAAATAGCAAATGTGTATGTATGAAAACTATCATACTTATACGACTATTGTCTCAAGAGTATGAGATAGAGTAGACTTTTGAGTGATAGATAAGTTCAAGTCTCCACATACCTTTTTAGTAAGATGAAGTTCCACAAGTTCCTCGAGTAGTTCTTCGTCTTCGTAAGATGATCGTCATGGAGTCTGGAACTCAACTACACTTAACTATCCTAGACCCAGACTTAGTCATAAGTAAACTAGAAATCAAGACACATAGTTTTGATCACTAATATTGACAAACATGCTTGAGATTGCAACGCATGCGAGTTCGATCGAGCAATGCTCTAACATCCTTTAACCTTAGGTTTTTCACGAAACCTTGTAGGTTAACGACTTAAATACTTCATTGGGATTGTGAAGCCAGACCTTACTATTTTCTCTGTAGTTGCGTGATCTGATCTTGCTGTTTCTATCGTGATTGAGTACAATCATAAGATTGGCTTGAGATTTATATCTCCGATAGGCAAGATAAAAAAGTAGCCACAAACACCTCTGTCTCATAGTTTGTGATTCCACAATATCTTGTTTCGTTAATCGATTAAGATTATTGTGAGGTGATTGATAATTCTAGGTTGTTCTTCGGGTATATAAGTTCGGGTTATCAATTGGTTCATGTTCACCTTGATTTATCAAAAGACGGAACAAAAACTCGTAGGTACATCTGTGGGAGACAGATTTATCAATTCAATAGACTTTTCTGTGTGATACAAATTTTTTTATCAAGTCTTCGACTTTGGGTCGTAGCAACTCTTAGTTGTCGGTGAGATCAGCTAAGGGAATCAGGTGCGTAGTATCCTGCTGGGATCAGAGACGTAAGGTGCGCAACTTTACCTTGAATCAGTGTGTGATTGATTAGGGTTCAACTACAGTCCAAACTGAAGTTATATTTGTAGTAGGCTAGTGTTTGTAGCGGCTTAATACAATGTGGTGTTCAAATATGGTGTAGGTCCCTGGGTTTTTCTGCATTTGCGGTTTCCTCGTTAACAAAACTTCTGGTGTCTGTGTTATTTCTTCTCCGCATTATATTTTGGTATATAATTGAAATATCACAGGTTGTGTGTTGAATTGATCAATTGGTAAATCCAACCTATGGTTGTTGATTGAAATTGATTGATCCTTGAACATTGGTCTTTGGTACCGTTCAAGTTATCTCTCTTATATTCAATCGGGATCGTAAATTATAATTTGTTTGATTGCGGATTGAATTGAGAGATTAAGATATAACTCGTTGGTATACTTTCAGCATCATGTGTCTACTTGTACAAAGTCTAAAGAAGCCTAGGATATCTTAGAAACTGTATTTGAAGGGACTACCTCTGAAAAGGAAGCTAGGCTTCAAAACCTATGTTCCGATTGGGAAAACCTTTGTATGGCAGATGAAGAGTCAGTTGATGAGTTTAATCACAAAGTGTCTGAAATTGTTAATGCATCTTTTGCATTGGGTAAGACTATTCCTGAAGAGGACATTGTGATAAAGATTCTTAGATCTCTTCCATCCATATAAGATTCTAAGAAACACGTCATTGTTGAAGGAAATAACCTTGATATGCTTTCCAGAAATACTCTGATTGGAAATTTAAAAGTTCTTGATCTTGATCTGAACACAGTCAGAACATCTGCGTTCAATGTTGTGACCAATGCAAGTTAATCTTCTAACTTGTCTTGGGCTGATGAATTTTTTCCAATTATGTTGATTTTGATAAATCACTGATAACAGAAAAGATCAAAGAATTTGTAAAAAGAAGCAATAGATGTGATAAACGTCTCTCTCCAGTTAATGCTTCAGATGATTCAATACAAGGAAAATCTTCCCTGGGTGTCAACATCTTGTATGCTACTGATGGGTGCAATGAACTTTCAGCTCTTGCAACAGAAACCTCCACCTACTCAATTTCTGATTCTTCAATGTTAGAAGCAAGTAGAAATCATCGTGATACACGAGGATTGGGCTATAAGGGAATAAATGCTTCAAATATTAACAAAGAGGTAAAATTTGTTAAAGCTACTAATTCTTCTCAACCATAGGCTTCCACTGATGGAAAAGATGCTCATATTTCTTGTAAAGAAGAAAAGCCTGCCAAGCCTAAGAATAGTGTTCAACCAGCAGTAATCAAAGAAGGCATTTCTGCTAATGTCAAGAAAGCAAAAACATTGAACAAAGACAAGAAGAAGAAGAAAACTCGTCGAGCTCCAATGCAAGAGGATCCACAAAAAGGTAACATCAAAACTCATACTTCACATATTTATACTAAGCATTGTTATTATTGTGGTAATAAAGGACACTTGGAATGGGGATGCAAAGTTCGTAAGATGCAAGATGCACTTTATTTTGTATCAAACAAATTGGCTAAGTTTTCTCCTCATAAGAACTCAGATCGTTATTGTCTTAAGTTCAGGCAAAAGAATTATTATAATGATAGTTCAAATTTTGCATATCACTCGACAAGGTCATCTCATAAAAAACCTGAATATAGAAAGAGAGATAACTTTGTAAATGTAAAGAAAAGATCTGATGTTCCAAATTGGAGAAAGCGTGTTTCGCAAAATATTCAAAAGGACAATAATCCTAATGGTACGAAGGAGAAGGCTGCTCCTGCGAAACCCAACTCTAAATGGGTCCCGAAGTCCTCCATAGCCAAGAAGGGACCAAAAGTTAGTCACAAGAATGACTCTCAGCTGTTAATTGTTGGTGACAATAATTACAAGAGTCATCTTGAAAGGCTAAAGAAAGACATTATGTCTGAAGTCTCTTGTACTAGTAAAGGTTGTGATAATGACAGTCTTCATCACAAGTCAAAGAAGAAAAACAAGAGATTGAACAAGAGAAAACAAACCAAGCAAGAGGTCAAGAATGATGATTCTGTCTTAGCCACTCGTGACGAACAAGACAAGGATAAACCCAACACAACCTAGTTGTGTTAGAATGTGCATACTCACCTTGGTGCTCAATTTTTTGAAAGGTGAGGAAGCACATGAAACTGAGCACATGATCTCTCGGTTATTATATGACTAATTAACATCTTTAGGAGATTTCTTTTCTTCTATACTCATACTTTCTCTATCTATATTTGAGGTTTTTTATAGAAGCGATAATTGTGAATTTATGATATTGATATCTACTGATCATATATGTGTAGCTCTTGTTTTTACGGTTAAACCGAGCAAATAATCACTGAATTCGGACATCGTATGCAAAAGTTATGTCAAAAACAGTTTAGTGTTGTGATCCATCAGAAGTAACACTTGGGGTACCGATCCTAGTGATAGGTGCAATATGGGGAACCGATCCTAGTGAGAGGTCCCCATACGAAGAAGTGTAAAACTGTTTTGCCATAACTTCTTCGTCCGAACTCGGAATGACCTCATTCTTTTTGCGTTGGTTTCGTAATTTAATTCCCTACAAGATTGATGTAATTGAAATACTTGATTTTACGTTGAATATTTATGATGTATTGCAAATTGATTTATGAGACGTATGATTTCGGTTTCATGACCTTAATATTCGATCTCATATGTTGTGAACCCTTATGGTTTGGGTGACATTTTAATTTAGCAGGATTAAGTTCTAGCCCGTGTTGGTAGGCTTTATCAAAGGATCATGAGGGGTTCTGATAGAAATAATATGTGAAAAAGCCACAATATGTTGAATCGGTTTTGGTTTAGCATAAAAGCATATGTGTTTCGAGGGCTTTCAACATTTGCTTGCAATAGTTAAAAACCGATTTTCAACCTTTCTCTGGTACAGGTTGGTTATTGTTATTCTTTTGGTTTTGCATAAGGATGACAACATAATGATATTTCGATATCAATTCTCACTGGAAGAAGATGCAAACATATTGGAGAACATGATGCGAAATTTGAGGTAACAATGTTGTTAGTTAATTGTTTTCCTGTTTAAGAAAAGCCTGATTTTTATGTCATATATTTATTGCTTTTGCTTAACAAAATTTTGGTACAATTGATGTTTTATTCCATGATGTGTGTATGGATGTGTGTGTGATTCAATTGTTTCCGGTTAAGAAAACTGTTGTTATCTTGCTTTATTGTGTGGTGTCAATTGTTTAGTGTTAGAGCATAGCTCGGTTGAACCCGCCAAGCGTTGGTATGTCAAGTTTGGTTGTCATATTTTAGTGAATCAAAACTCATTTTAAGAGTCACTTGATTATGTACTAGAGTCAACTTCGTGTAGGTTAGCTTGAAAGTATTAGGATATGAGACATTACAAGTATTGTGAAGACTTGAAGAAGTGAAGAAGTAAGAAGCTACAACGACAACATCATCCTTCCACTTGAGGTTAGTGATATTTGACTTGAACTGTTTCATTCCCTAACGTATCTTTCAAGTCGTGCATATTGAAAACAAAATTGCGACGCATGAACACTCTAGACAGACATAGTATTAAGGAATACAATATGAAGTTTATTGACCATTAAACTTTGTAGATAAGACATCGACATAAGCACTTAAATGCTATTGTGATTATGTATGGGTATGAGGTGAAGATTTCATCTTAGGAAACAATGTTTACATGTGTTTTAAGGAAGTAAGTTCATAAACTTGTTTATGAATCGAAAAGGAAATAGCCATGCGTTATTGGTATCGTTATTCATTGCATATCTTGTGAACAACCAATATGTGTGATTTAGTATAACAACTCATAACTTGTTTGTGTTCTTGGTAAAACTATTCACAAAGGCCTGACTTATGTATTGGTATGACTTTTATTAGTGAAACCGATCTTAAGTAATCACCTGAGATGGTATGATCGAGTTTGTGATTTGTGTATGACCGAATCTGGGTAAAGGGGAACCGATCCTACACTACACCATTTTAAGGGATTCGCAACGGACTCTGGTCGTTGTTGATTGGGGTCGCAACGGCAGATCCTTGTTGCAAAACACCGTGTTGCATTTTTCGCAACGGCATAAACTCTGTTGCGACTCTCGGTCATTCCTTTGCGATTTTTATTATTCGCAACCGAGGTCTGCCATTGCTAAGCTGGTGCTAATTACATGAATACCCCTACCCGAAACTTAATGTTATTGGTTCTGGTTCTAATTTATTGGTTCTGGTTCTAATTTAGCAACAGATCAGAGACGTTGCTAATATTTTGCAACATAAAAAAAAGGTCAAGTCTTCATTGACCTGGTCAAAATCCATTTCCCCCCATATTCCCCCCCCCCCACCCGCCCCTGCAGTTACCCAGATCCCCATATTCATCATTTCCACAGATATACAAACTATGATTCATTCATTCAACATACAAAACTGTATCATATTATGAAAAATGGATTCTTCAATTGATGTTAACAAAAAGTAAGAGTATTTGATACAAATGTATTCTAAGTATCACAACAAACTAGTGTACACATAGAAACATATTTGTTTCCTAAGTTCAGTTCATGGAAAGTTACGAAATTCGTAAGTTCTTCCAACTTAAATCACTATAAGGAGATACTACATAAACTTACAAATCTTGCAGCTTCTAAGGGACCTAATGGCTGCTTCTTTGTTCTCCAACCTTAATTTCTGATCTCAGAACACAACATCATTCAATAAACCTGCGAACAAAGCATCACTAATTCTTCCAATCAGATAACCATTATGCTTTATAAAGATTGAGTCAAAAACTAATAAAGAAATAATATGTTGTATAAGTACAAGCAGGCAAAATCTGTGGAAATAAAGAATATGGGGAACTGTATAAGTTTCCATTGTCTCTAATCCTCCTTCCAATGACCTAAGTTAAAACAATGATACATCAAAAGCTTGCGCATATAATTGGTGTTCTGTAAACACATTGAATCTGCACCAGAATTTGGGGATCATCTTGTAATCCCTCTGAAGTCAGCCAAATCCTAAATTATGCTGGATTCTGTGATATCTGTTTAGGTCTGCACTAGCATCTTGCAAGCATAATACACAAAACTATCCCCTAAAATTGTTTTTGTTCTATTTAGTACAAAACATTCACCAAAATCTTGAGTCTTGACTACACTAAAAACGAAACTAAGAACTGGTGAACTACTAAATAATTTAAGATATATGACATATCATCAGTCATCTTGGCCTCGATTTTGGAACATCTTTATCATCATTCACACGAGCATAACCATAGCGAAGTTTCCATGAATGAGTATGCTCAACCGTAGAGAGTTCACAATCCACTGAAAAAAGCCAAGTAATTTGCTATCAAAGTAATTCACACATTCACAATATTGGGAAAAAAGTTAAAATGTAACACAGAGGTTGATTTATATTCAGAACCCACATAATAAATTCAACTTACGATAGATAGAGTGACCATTAAATCCAAAACCAGTTGTAGATGGGGAAACGATTTGCTGGTTTTTACGGAATTGAAGAGTCGACTGTGTGGAGACTCCTTGAACCGAGCGAAATTTTGAACCTCACACAGATGCACTGCAAGAAGGGAGTGCTTTAAGTCCGAGAGATCAATCTGCAAGACCCCGGCCTAAACCAAGAACAATGGTCGTTCCAGAGTCAATTCGGTCACAAGAGAGGATGGGTTGATCTGTAGGAGGGAAGCTGAGAAATGTGTAAGATCAACGGTGATCTGAGATTGTGGGTGTGTTGTGAATTCAGTGTAAGGACGCTCTGAATGATTGAATTTTACTCATTTGAGAGTGATTTCTCAGACAATGAGTTCGTGTATGTGAAGGATTGTCTGTATGAACTTTCCGAGAAATTCCTTGTTTAGACCAATGTTCAAGTATTCGAATCTTGTTCTTTCAATCATGATTCAGAGGTCTTTTTATATTACTAAATTAAAACACCATGATCCCATGAAGTGTGACAGTTGCTGGAATCAAAGAGTGGGGAAGTGGGAAATCGTGTTAAGACCAGTTGCTCATCGTGCGGAGACTTGGTTAATTTTCCACCCACTACTTTGCTGACTCTTCCAACTGATTGCACGACTTGCTCACATTCTCGTCGTGGGTGAACACACGTGTCGTAGACCGCCAAACCAAAACCCTAGTTAATATCCCCCCATGTGACACGATTGATATCTCGTGATTGTGGAGTCAGTTGCTGACTTTATGGAACGACGAGTCCATGTATTTCTAAGTTGAACATGATTTGCAAATGTTCTGAAACTCATGAATTAAATATGTCTGCTGAAACGAGGTATTATTATGTTGATTACCTAAGACGGGCAAACTGTGTTGCTGAATTTTTGAATATTGATAGTTGAACCAATATTCTTGATTCTGAGCAAATATTGCTGGTTCAAGCAAATATTGCTAATTCGAGCAAATATTGCCGGTTTGAGCTAATATTGCTCATTTGATGAATTGTTGGTAGCAGGATCAAATGAAATATTAATTTAAGATACTGACTGCTGGGTCGAGTATAATAAATAAAAATGTTGATCATGGAATCAGCATAAAATTATCCGTTTTTTAATCTGCTCAGAATCATGTTTTTGCAGAGCCCTGGATTCAAAAACCCTAATTTTAATGAAATGATGATTTATTCAAAATAAACCACCGAGTGAAGCAGGGATCGGCTACATGGAATGATGACTCCACCATGTAACGCCCAGATGCTCGAATGAGCAAAATACCAAAGTCTTTTGAGGACCAGTTGGTGAAAGAATGATTAAATGCTGGTTTAATCATTTATTAAAATAATGCTCGTGTGAGCGACACATAACAAAACCTATCCATGAAAAGATGAGGGACCGACCAAGAGGTCATGAGACCGGCTCCTGGTGGCCGTGGGACCAATTGATGGTCGTTTGAGCAAACCATTAATTGTTTGAAAAGAGTTTGAACCTAATATGAGCAACTGAGCAAATTAGGTTAAAATAATTAAAACATGTGGGACCGGCCACTTGGAAGCCTCAGGGTCACCCTTGGTCGGTCAAGGGGATGTTCCCGTGTCACCATGGTGTCCATGTCTCAGTCCTGAGAGTTTCGATATTTTCCGATGCGCATTTGAGCAACATTTTGAGAAAATATGAAGAATTCAGGGTCTTGCTGAAACTAGGAAAATACATGAGATGATGAAAAATAATTAATAAAATAGGGAATTGCAAGGTGTGGGACCGGCCACGGCTAGGGCATGCCGGAAGGATGGCAGTCACGGTCCCACACACTTTTCCCAATTTTATGTATTTTCTCTGAATTGAGGGAAATTCCATGAAACTGGAGAGTTTTATGAAATTAGGGAACTTGCATGAGATGAGAGAAATAAAATGATAATAAAATAGGGAATGATGGAGTGTGGGACCGGCAATGGCCAAGGCATGGTCGGCCGGCCAACGGGCACGGTCCCAGGGCACTCTTCCTAATTATATGTAATTTTCATGATTTTAGGGAATTTTCATAAAATCAAAGAGTTTTGCTGAAACCAAGGTATTTTGTTGGAATCAGGGAGTTTTCATGGAATGAGTAAAACAAAATAAATAATAATAATAAAATAATAGGCGTGTGGGACCGGCTAGGGCATGACCGGCCGGCTTGGGCCCGGTTCCACAGGTTTTCTTAATTTTATAATATTTTTCATGGTTTTAGGGAGAATTCATGAAATCAGGGAATTTTCATGGTTTTAGAGAAATAATAAAATAATGGGGACGTGAGGTGCGGGACCGGCCACGGCTAGGGCATGGTCGGTCGGTTGGTTCTCGGTCCCGTGACACCTTTCCCTAATTTTATTATTTTCTTGACATAAAGAAATATCATGAGAGTAGAGAATTTCCTTGAATTGAAGGAGATTTGCTCGAACGAGAGAATCTTCATGAGATCAGGAAAAATAATAAAATATGATAAAAACATAAAATTGGGTGTGGGACTGGTCACGGCATGACCGGCCGACTGGTGAGCCCAGTCCCTGGCGCCTTTGCTAATATTTTTTTATTATCATTTTTCCTTCCTATTTTGCATAGGTTCATCGTTCATTCGTATTTTTGAAATGCTCGTTTGCGCATTCAAATGATGGTCTGTGCATTATTGCTAAGTACACTAGCACCATTTTAGTCAGGGCTTATTCGATGCTCAGATGCCTGTTTCGTTGAATATTTATCACTAACCCATGGAATTCTGCTGGGAAGAACCACGAATTCAAGTGACGAAATATAACGAAGAATCGTAGAATATTGCTGGATATTCAGGCGATTAGAGATAATTAACTGATGTCTCTATACTAGCAAGGCTTCCTATCTAGGAGCATTAATTATTTGAGAGTTGAGCAGTATGAACTTGTTGGAGTATCATATTTATCCTATATAGTCAGGGAAAACCTGGTTGCATCCTGAAGACGTTGTCGCTCTATACTAGTAAGCATGCTGTCTAGGAGCCGCCCAATCTTTGAATTCTATATAGAAATAATTACTGAAATTGCTCAGTATTCATGAGATGTGTCGTGGTCTCAGCTGGGAGACTACACATCTACAGATACTCTGAGAGACAACCTTCTCAGTCAGAAGTTTAATAGCATGAGCTTTCATGCTTTATTGAGAGACATGAGTCTCAATACTCATCCAATTGCCGGATCCGGAGCATAAATAATTACTGAAATTGCTCAGTATTCATGAGATGTGATGTGTCCTCAGCTGGGAGACTACACATCTACATATACTCTGAGAGACAGCCTTTTCAGTCAGAGGTTTTATGGCATGATCTTTCATGCTTTATTGAGAGACATGAGTCTCAATACTCATCCAATTGCCGGATCCGGAGCATAAATAATTACTGAAATTGCTCAGTATTCATGAGATGTGTTGTGGCCTCAGCTGGGAGACTTTACATCTACATATACTCTGAGAGACAGCCTTCTCAGTCAGAGGTTTTATGGCATGATCTTTCATGCTTTATTGAGAGACATGAGTCTCAATACTCATCCAATTGTCGGATCCGGAGCATAAATAATTATTGAAATTGCTCAGTATTCATGAGATGTGTTTTAGCCTCAGCTGGGAGACTACACATCTACATATACTCTGAGACACAGCCTTCTCAGTCAGAGGTTTGATGGCATGAGCTTTCATGCTTTATTGAGAGACATGAGTCTCAATACTCATCCAATTGTCGGATCCGGAGCATAAATAATTACTGAAATTGCTCAGTATTCATGAGATGTGTTGTGGCCTCAGCTGGGAGACTACACATCTACATATACTCTGAGAGACAGCCTTCTCAGTCAGAGGTTTTATGGCATGAGATTTCATGCTTTATTGAGAGACATGAGTCTCAATACTCATCCAATTGCCGGATCCGGAGTATAACTAGTTAGGGTTTTACAATTTTACCCTTGTTGAAAATCCACCATCTACACCAGTGTAGACCTAGATTAAAAATGAAAACTTTAGACCCAAAAAACTACCAAAACCAGTGTTAAATCTGTAACTCAACATTAATGGAACACAATAAGGAAACCCAAACCAATATTTAGTGAAAATGAGACACAATTAAGCATGATTTATGTTTCTATTCTTGTCCTTAACCACGACTGAACTAATTGGGTTGTGTTCAGATAGTCGCAGCTGCAGACTACTAGTGTAATTTAGATCATTGACTTTGTTAGCAGTGTGGATTTTGACATCTTAGTTTTGTATACCATCCAAAAATGCTATCTTAGTTCATTGAGGCAAAAGGCATTGTTCAACTTGCACATACTCTACAAGTATGAAATAACTAACTTCATTCTTTATCAAATAAAATTCCAAAACTTGCAATACCTTCCCGAATAAGCGTGGTTGGAAAACAAATTCATCTTGACTGGGGATGCTAATGCTAACACTTAGCTGCAAATGAAAACATAAGAAACATTCATTAATTCCATGGAAGTATCTTTACCAATTAACAATTAATGCTCGTTACAAAGTCAATTCACATTTTTAACCATTAAACTTTGTAGATAAGACATCGCCATAATCATTTGAATGCTATTGTGATTATGTATGGGTATGAAGTGAGGATTTCATCATAGGGAACAATGCTTACATGTGTTCTAAGGAAGTAAGTTCATAAACTTGTTTTGTGAACCGAAAAAGAAATTGTCAGGTGTTATTGGTTTTGTTATTCATTGCATATCTTATGAACAACCAATATGTGTGATAAAGTAGAACCGCTCACAATTTATTGTGTTTTTGGTAGAACTATTCACAAAGGCCTGACTTTTGTATTGGTATAACTTTTATTAGTAAAACCAATCTTAAGTAATCACCTTGGTATGATCGGATTATGTCTGCCTTGGGGAAAGGGAACCTATCCTTTTAAGGGAAAGGGGAACCGATCCTAGTATGGGAAAGGGGGAACCGATCCTTGTAATGGGTGCAGTATATCAAGGGGAACCGATCCTTGTATGGGGTGCAGCAAGGTTTACAACAGAAAGGGGAACCGATCCTGTGGACATGTGCAACACATATAAGTTAGATACCATATATATTTGGGGAATCGATCCTAATACCTAGTCAACCGAATCTTTTGGGAAACTAGTGTGACTATGCATAGTACTCATATGGAGGTAGAACCAAAACTTGTTTTGGTAGAACCGTAAACCCATGATTGTGATTGAATGTTGGTTTGATCAATCACATAGTTCTTGAAAGTCAGATGAATCAATTCTAAACTTGTTTGGAAGTGTGGAAAATCGGTTTCAAGGTTGTAAGTGTGGAAGAGAACTTACAAAGTAAAGATGTCGAAAAACTTTGAACACGTGCTGAGAATGTTTATTTCTATAATTGTTCAAAGATATTACTTAACGGCTAAGGGAAGAGAATCCCGGGATAGAAACACAAATAATTTAATAATCTTTTAATTAAGGTTATTAATTTCATTTGTATGGAAATTACAGAATTGGTAATGTGCATTTACTAATTATATTTTCCAATAGATTTTGATTGTTATTTTTGGACAGAGCATTTCCAGGAATTATGAAAACCGAATTTGTGCATTTATGAATATCTTGAGAATATTTTCGGTTTTGGAAATTCCTTGGTGTCCGAACTTCCTTGTCTATAAATACAAGAAGTTTGCCTTTCTAGCAAACTAATCCTTCGTAACAACAGACTTCCTCTTTTGTGTTTGTTACTGGTGTAGCCGCTTATCGGAGAGGAGAGTAATCTAATTAGGTGAAATCTCTTACAGCCGCTCGTTTTAAAGTCTTCTTTGGGATTGAGAATCTCTAGCGCGACCCGTTGGTGGGAAACTAGATAATTGTGGTTTATCTTTGTTTTCGATTGATTTGATTGACTAACAGCGGTTGAAATCTTATTGCACCTAGTTTGTTTATTCTTGAGAATCATCTCTTCTATATAAGATTCACTCAAACTAGTTCAGAGTTTCAACAGGGATCTTTATACTTTTGTTAGTTCTAAAGACAATCTTGTGATAATCCATTGTTAACAGACTTCGTTCTGTGCGTGATTGATCACAAGAGATTCAAGTGATTGTGTGCAGGTTTTTATTGAAGATTTAAGAAGATTTGAAGACAAAGAAGATATTGAAGATCTGACTTGGGTTTTATAATCTTTAGTGTGCACAATACTTGTTTCGGTAAAAGATGATCCAATTAATAATCGGTTTATCCTTGTGGTAGGTTGGATTGATTAATTGAGTAGATCGGCATCAACAGGGTTCTTTGGATTAAAGGTGTTGTTGGCTTAATCTTAAACGATTACCTTAGGGTGATTAAACATAAGATAGATCTTGACCCGACGAAGGAGTTTATGTTAAGATAAATGGAAGAGCCTTTGTCCGACTCATATCACTTGGTTGAATAGAGTTGATACCAAACAGATTTCTTGTTCCTTTATTGTTTGGAATACGAACCAAAGGGATTGTTCCAAGTACGTGACTTATTCATAGGTCGGAGGCGTGGGAATACAGAGGGAACTAAGTGAACTTTAGGGTTAGTTACTTGGTCTCAACTATACGAAGTTAGGTGTAATTTTGTGTAGCGGCTTAATCCTGAGAGTATTCAATTCTAGACTAGGTCCCGGGATTTTTCTGCATTTGCGGTTTCCTCGTTAACAAAATCTTGTTGTGTCATTTACTTTTATTTTCCGCATTATAATTGTTTTATTATAATTAAAGTAAATTACACAAACGTTAATTCATATTTACTTGATAAGCAATCCTATTGTGTTTGGTTAAGTCCGAACCTTTGTATCAAGTAAACATACTTCGTTGTTGTATTGTCTCGATCTCGTATCTATAGACGATCACACAAAGTTTGAACCGATTAGTTGTATTGTCTCGACTCAATCCATAGACAATCACTTTCGGAGAACGGACTTATAAGTAGGAAAAGTTTTAGCTTGAGGTATATTTGGGTACCCTAGTCTTTTCAATTGGTATCAGAGCAGGCAAACACGAAATATCTAATAATATGTGTTTGGTGCGATCCAACCTATAAGAATTGAATCCATGTCTGATTCAGTTAACGTTATGCAAGAGTATGAATGCTCAAATGTTGAAGATGTTAATACTTCGTTGACTCATGATCCAGGAGTTACGAAAACATCTATGTCTTTTTCTGAAGAAAACAAGATGCTGATAAAGAGTTGATAAAACTCCTAAAGCCTATACAATCTCTGTTTTCTAAAGTGTTTATCTTAAAGACAGAGTCAAATCTTCTTAAGCAGGAGATTAGAGAAAAAGACATTCAACTGAACTGTCTATCCAAATAGAAAATGGATCTCGCTGTTAAACTAGAAGCTCTTGGTAAATCTCTTACAGATAAAGAGATACATCCTATGATTCTGACTAATGATGTTGTTGTGATTTCTTCTGATGAGGAAACTAAAAGTCCTTGCTCGACTTTTACAGATTGTGACAAAACCGGGTTAATCACATCTGAAACAGATCAAGACGATGGTAGTTTTCCTAACTACATCAAGTTATAAGAGGATGAGAAACCAGCTTCTAGATCTACTGATGATCAAACGAAATCTTTTCCAAAGGAAACTTTGAACCGATTCCGTGATGACTCTAAGGAATACAACTTTCAGTCACTTGACAGGAAACTTATACTTCTTCAACATACGGTGGTAAAATTTTTGAAAGAAGTTTCTTGTCTTAAAAAACTGAAAGATTATTCCTCAGTAGAAAGACAGATTATACTACATCCCGATAAGATCAACTCAAAAGAGTCAGAGGAAAGAGTTGATAATCGCTTCTGGAAAAAGGTTCCTCCGCACCCATATCAAAACAGTTCTGGTTTTGATAAGGAATGACTTCAGAAGGAATGGAAAGAGCGAATCTCTGCCAAAAGAAACAATCAGGATTTTCTGATAGTTGTTTCAGGTGATCACACTAATGTGAATAATAAGGAAGTCCTTAGAATGAGAAAATCTTATGAAAATCTCATTGAAAGAATTAACAGAGATCTAGCTATCTCCGAGAATTCTCACATTAGTACATTTTCTCCATATGATCATATCTCTAGAGCTAGAAAAGATCATCGTCTTGGAAGAAAATATTTTGGGCAGAAACTCCTTAGAGGAAACATGAACTATGTTTCTGATAATCACTGTAAGCTGGAAAGGGCTTACTCTGATGCAACTTAGTTGTATCGGAATTGTGCACTCTCATCCCATACTGTGCTCGTGATATTGTTTGAGAAAAGGCACAATAAAACAGGAGCACATGTACTTTGTGTAGTTGTTTATCAGAAAAACTCTGTAATCTATGGGTTGCTGCGATTCCATGGGAGTCTAAAAATTGTTCATGTTTATCATGACTTTCCAAAAATAGGTGTTATTTGGAATTTTCGGATGTTTTTAATAAACCTTCCAACTTAGTATTCTCGGACTAAGGAAACGTAATATATGGTCTTATATTTTCGGATTTTCCAGAGGACTTTTGGTCCGAAAGTTGTCTCTTTATGAAGAGAAACTTTATCTTGTCTGTATTCGAAACCCTCAGGAATCCTTTATAAATTCGTTCATAACTGAACATGCCTCCAGTAACTCGCAGTGAGACTAATAAGGAGGAAGCTCAAAAAGTTAAGGATTGTCACGGAATCAATACAGAGAGAAAGAGGAAAGGCATTATGTCTGATTATGAATCTGATAATTCTGCTGGATCACAAGATGAGTCATGTCTGTTGGCTTACAACCTTCAAGATCCAACCAAAACCAAGTGGATTCGTTCTGATAGTATGATTGAATATATCCAAGGTTTTGAGGAATTGAGATCCAATCTCATTATAACCGTTCGAAATCAAGATTGGCTCAAAGACAAGATTGATGAAACAAAAGCTGATATAGCTGGTATGAAGATTCAAGTTGAGAGACTTGAGAAACAAGAAGTGGTTGCGGACAAGTCCCTAGAGATATGATTTAAGAGTTTGAACACTGAAGAGACCTCAGTGAACAACAAGAGCACCACTAGAGATTAAGTTATTTGCTGTAATACTTAATCTAATTTAATAGACATCAATTTTTGATTTCTTTCATTGATTGTATTGGTTTATTATGAATAAAACTATTATGAATAAAATTATTCGATTAGTAATTTTTCTTGTGATAGTTTTTTGTTTACATAGCCTGTGCTTAATTGTTTTTACCTTATTGCTATGTATGTTTATGGGATGTTTGATTTCGGTTTTTTACCTTAATATTCGATCTCATATATTATGAACCCTCATGGTTTGGGTGACTTTTTGATTTAGCGGGATTAAGTTCTAGCCCTAGTAGGTAGGCTTTATCAAAGGATTTTCGACGGTTTTCAACTTTTGCTTGCAATTGTTAAAACCGGTTTTTAACCTTTCTCTGGTAAAGGTTGGGGTATGTTGTTATTCTTTTGTTCACGCATAAGGATGAGAACGTTGTGATATTTCGATATCAATTCTCCCTGGACGAACATCCAATCATATTGGATAAGTGGATGCGAAATTTGAGGTAACAATCTTGTTAGTTAATTGTTTTCCTGTTTAAGAAAAGCCTGAGTTTATATTATATATATATTGTTGCTTTTGCTTAACAAAATTTAGTTCAATTGATATTTATTCCATGATGTGTGTGTGGATGTGTGTTTCAATTGGTTCCTGTTAAGAAAAACTATTGTTATCTTGCTTTATTGTGTGATATCAATCGTTTAGGCTTACAAAATTTCGGTACAATTGATGTGTGTGTGATTCAATTGGTTCCGGTTAAGAAAAACTATTTTTATCTTGATTTTGTATGGTATCAATTGTTTAGGCTTACAAAATTAAGGTGCAATTGCGGTGCTTATAATGTCTATTATTGTTTCAATTACTTCCAGTTGAGGTGAATAATTATGCAAGTTGATTTATTTTGGTTTGTATGAATTATTTATGGCTTAACGAAACAATATGTGTACGGGATGAGTTGTTTAGTCCAATTCGATTCCGGATAAGAAACTAAGTTAATTTTGATCTTAGTTTGTCTTATCAAAGTGAGGTTTTGGTTATTCAAGTCTAATCGAATGCCTAAACAAATAAATACTAATTACCTAACCTAGTATTTGGTTTGTTTAAAATTGAAAGGTCTAAGTTTGTGGATAATTAGAACCTGATGAGAAAAATGGAGTTTATTCTTTATTTTGGTCTTATCAAATTAAGCGATTGTTTTTGAACAATCGGTTTAGCAAAGGAACTAATGTGATTAGTCGTTTTTGGTTTGCTAAACTAAATGGGAAAAATTGTTTCGGGCAATTGTTTCCTTGGTAACATATCAGAATAAGACTACTTGTAGTTTCGGTTTTGATATTGGTTATCAGAACATGATGTGTGGAACCCTCATGCCCAACTCTACAGGTTTGCAAGTCTATTCTGAGATTTGTAAGATTCTTTTCGTGTTGTCCTTTATTTTTTCGTTTCTTTGTCATTTTTGTGACAAAAAGGGGGAGAAATATATGGAGTAAACAAGTGATACTGGCATTGATTTTATATTAATTGGTATGACTAAGGAAAAGAACATTGGTACTTGAATGTTTCATCTAACGAAAGAGTGAAAGCACAGACTAAGGGGGAGTAACATGTCATATAGATTGGTATAACAAAGACGTGTGGATTGAATATCTACCTATATTCCTTAGGGGGAGTATTTTCTTTGTTATTATAATGTCAACAATGAAATTTTCAAGGATTGAATGTAAGCAGTTTCACTGTGCTGTTGAATCAGTAATCAAGCGGATTGTAATGAATTATTGTAATTTGTTTATCCACATGATGTAAGAGTTTTGCCACTAAAATTGACAAAGGGGGAGATTGTTAGAGCATGGCTCGGTTGAACCCACCAAGCGTTGGTATGTCAAGTTTGGTTGTCATACTTTAGTGAATCAAAACTCATGTTAAGAGTCGTTTGATTATGTACTAGAGTTAAACTTCGTATAGGTTAGCTTGAAAGTATTAGGATATGAGACATTACAAGTATTGCGAAGACTTGAAGATGTGAAGAATCAAGGAGCTACAACGACAACAATCATCCTTCCACTTGAGGTTAGTGATATTTGACTTGAACTATTTCATTCTCTAATGTATCTTTCAAGTCGTGCATATTGAAAACATAACTGCGAAGCATATTTGAACTCTAGATAGACATAGTATTAAGGAATACAATACGAGGTTTATTTCTTAACCATTAAACTTTGTAGATAAGACATCGCCATAATCATTTGAATGCTATTATGATTATGTATGGGTATGAGGTGAGGATTTCATCCTAGGGAACAATGCTTACATGTGTTCTAAGGAAGTAAGTTCATAAACTTATTTTGTGAACCGAAAAAGAAATTGCCAGGTGTTATTGGTTTTGTTATTCATTGCATATCTTATGAACAACCAATATGTGTGATAAAGTAGAACCGCTCACAACTTGTTGTGTTTTTGGTAGAACTATTCACAAAGGCCTGATTTTTGTATTGGTATAACTTTTATTGGTAAAACCAATTTTTAGTAATCACCTTGGTATGATCGGATTATGTCTTCCTTGGGGAAAGGGAACCGATCCTAGTATGGGAAAGGGGAACCGATCCTAGTATGGGAAAGGGGGAAGCGATCCTTGTAAGGGGTGCAGTACATCAAGGGGAACCGATCCATGTATGGGGTGCAACAAGGTTTACAGCAGAAAGGGGAACCGATCATGTGAACATGTGCAACACATATAAGTTAGATACGATATATATGTGGGGAACCGATCCTAGTACCTAGTCAACTGAATCTTTTGGGAAGCTAGTTGACTATGCGTAGTACTCACATGGAGGTGGAACCGAAACTTGTTTTGGTAGAACCGTAAACCTATGATTGTGATTGAATGTTGGTTTGATCAATCACATAGTTCTTGAAAGTCAAATGAACCAATTCTAAACTTGTTTGGAAGTGTGGCAAATCGGTTTCAAGGTTGTAAGTGTGGAAGAGAACTTACAAAGTAAAGATGTCGACAAAATTTGAACATGTGCTGAGAATGTTTATTTCTATAATTGTTCAAATATATTCCTTAACGGCTAAGGGAAGAGAATCCCATGATTGAAACACAAATAAGTTAAGAATCTTTTAATTAAGGTTATTAATTTCATTTGTATGGAAATTACAGAATTGGTAATGTGCATTTACTAATTATATTTTCCAAGAGATTTCGATTGTTATTTTTGGACAGAGCATTTCCAGGAATTATGAAAACCGAATCTGTGCATTTGTGAATATCTTGAGAATATTTTCGGTTTTGGAAATTCCTTGGTGTCCAAACTTCCTTGTCTATAAACACACGAAGTTTGCCTTTCTAGCAAACTAATCCTTCGTAACAACAGACTTCCTCTTTTGTCTTTGTTACTGGTGTAGCCTCCTATCGCAGAGGAGAGTAATCTAATTAGATGAAATCTCTTACGACCGCTCGTTTTAAAGTCTTCTTTGGGATTGAGAAGCTCTAGCGCGACCCGTTGATGGGAAACTAGATATATAATTGCGGTTTATCTTTGTTTTTGATTGATTTGATTGACTAAAGGTGGTTGAAATCTGATTGCACCTAGTTTGTTTATTCTTGAGAATCTTCTCTTCTGATATAAGATTCATTCAAACTAGTTCAGAGTTTCGACAGGGATCTTTAGACTGTTGTTAGTTCTAAGGACGATCTTGTGATAATTCATTGTTAACAGACTTCGTTCTGTGCGTGATTAATCACAAGAGATTCAAGTGATTGTGTGCAGGTTTTTATTGAAGATTTAAGAAGATTTGAAGACAAAGAAGATATTGAAGATCTGACTTGGGTTTTATAATCTTTGGTGTGCACAATACTTGTTTCGGTAAAAGAGGATCCAATTAATAATCGGTTTATCCTTGTGGTAGATTGGATTGATTAATTGAATAGATCGGCATCAACACGGTTCTTCGGAATAAAGGTGTTGTTGGCTTAAGCTTAAACGATTACCTTAGGGTGATTAAACATAAGATAGATCTGGACCCGACGAAGGAGTTTATGTTAAGATAAGCGGAAGAGACTTTTTCCGACTCGTATCACTTGGTTGAATAGAGTTGATACCAAACAGATTTATTGTTCCTTTACTCTTTGGAATACGAACCAAAGGGATTGTTCCAAGTACGTGACTTATTCATAGGTCGGAGGCGTGGGAATACAGACGAAACTAAGTGAACTATAGGGTTAGTTACTTGGTCTCAACTATACGAAGTTAGGTGTAATTTTGTGTAGCGGCTTAATCCTGAGAGTATTCAATTCTACACTAGGTCCCGGGATTTTTCTGCATTTGCGGTTTCCTCGTTAACAAAATCTTGCTGTGTCATTTACTTTTATTTTCCGCATTATAATTGTTTTATTATAATTAAAGTAAATTACACAAACGTTAATTCTTATTTACTTGATAAGCAATCCTATTGTTTTTGGTTAAGTCCGAACCTTTGTATCAAGTAAACATACTTCGTTGTTGTATTGTCTCGATCTCGTATCTATAGACGATCACACGAAGTTTGAACCGATTAGTTGTATTGTCTCGACTCAGTCCATAGACAATCACTTTCGGAGAAAGGACTTATAGGTAGGAAAAGTTTTAGCTTGAGGTATATTTGGGTACCCTAGTCTTTTCACTTGTATGTGATTTGTTATGTCCAAAGAAATCCTTCTTTTCTCTTTCAAAATTAAGGTCGCTCTTGTTGTTCCCTTGGGAATGACATTTAATGGGGGAGAGTTATTTTTGAACTTGCGCTTAATTGCCAAATCTTTGTGGGGAGTGCAGCTGTGGAATATTATAGGGGTTATCTTGTATCTTTAAACTCCTTGATCTAGCTTCGGCTTCATGATTGCATCTAAATAAGATGATGTGTGTTCTCTCTTTTGGTCATGAAATGTCTCTTTCGGAAATTTCATTAGGATCCCGTTCTTGTACCTTTGCCAATTTTATTGACAAAAATGGGGAGAATTAATATCTAGTTCACACTACAAATACATATGGTTTTCGGATCATTATGTAAGGGGGAGTGGTTTCCATGTGAGATGGAGTATTGACTAAAGGGGAGTGATACATATCACCATAGTGTTGTTGTTGAAGTTGTGATACAATTGAACTTTGATGTTGTGTAATGATACTATGACACTGTATTACAATGATTGAGAACTATTGTTTTCTTGTTGTTATAGCTACGGATTTACGACAACGATGATGCTAAACTTACAACCTTTGGGATCGTTGGAGTACTTGGAAGTGACGAAGATTTTGAGTAATGTTGAAGATTAGGCATGTGGAATAGGAGCTACAAAAGTTAATTTATTTATTTTTTGTATTCCATATGTATTAATAGTTTTGCCACTAAAATTGACAAAGGGGGAGATTGTTAGAGCATTTCTCGGTCGAATTCGCATGCGTTGCTATGTAAAGCATGTTTGTCAATGTTAGTGATCAAAACTATAAGTCTTGATTTCTAGCCTACATAGCTAAAGGTCTCGGACTAGGATAGAAAGTGTAGTTGATCTCAAGAACTCCATGGCAATCATTATACAAGACGAAGGAATACTCAAGGAACTGGTGGATCTTCATCGACTAAAAGGTATGTGGAGACTTGAACTTATCTGTCACTCAAAATTCTATCTATTCTATCTCATACTCTTGAGACAAAAGTCGTTTTGATATATATACTTTCATTATACACATTTGCTATTTCGAGCTGAGTTTATCTCGCCTATTTATTTCTCGAAATATGTGTTGGTAAGCTTTCGCTTTAGCCGAATTCATCTTTACCTAGTGACGAAAGTCATGTTATGTTTCAATCACTTTAAAAATTGCTCTGACGAAAAATGGTATGTGAATAACGCCTATATCCGTCCTCTGAGAATGTTTCAATGATTGAAATGAGAGTTTAGATTACATAACCATTGGTAGGATATAAGCATTGTTGTGGAAACACATATACGCATAAGTCCTTATTCCTTGAACCAAAGTTTGCGAACTTTGTTGATCAAGAGAAATGGAAGTGGCATGAGCCAAGTCCGCGAACTAAGTCCGCAAACTCAGTCCGCGAACTGTCGGAAGTTCTCGACCCGAGAATTTCTGCTGGAGTTTGTGAACTCCTTCCATGAGCTTAATTCCACGAACCCAGTCCGCGAACCCAGTCCGCGAACTTGAGCAGATAATATCTAAAACCGGTTGTTCTTGAACTCATGTTTATTTAAACTAAGGAAAGCTTTTGAAAACCGTGGCTATAAAGTTCATGACCGATTCGAGTAAATCAAACTGTTTTTGCTTCGATTGTGTCTTGTGTAGTTACATAAGATCTAAGCAATTGAACAACTCTCTAACTAGTTCATTTGAGTCATTTGAACTAGTTATGGTGAAGAAGAATATGGTTGATATGAAAGTAATCATATGGATAACCATTTGGTTGACTTGTTGAACCAACAAATGTTAATGTTTGGGTATGGTTCATAAACCCAAAATTGGACATTTCATTTGTGTGTGACAAGCTAAGTTTTCGATCTAACGGTTGAGAAATATTAGCTTGAATCTAATCAGGTTTTCATCTAATAGTGAATATTGAATGCTTTGTTACTAAGCTAACATTGATTGCAAACCCTGATTTGAAAGTGTATATAAGGGAGAACTCTAGAAACTGGGAAACCTAATCCCCACACATTCTGTGTGATACTAGTTGTGCTAAGCTAGAGTCGGTTCTCCTTTAACCTTTGATTTCTTCTTCTAAATCAGGTTAACGACTTAAAGACTTCATTGGGATTGTGAATCCAGACCGATGCTACCGTTATCGTAGTTGTGTGATCTGGTCTTACTGTTTCTATCGTTACGAGTACAATTAAAATAATTGGCTTGAGATTTTATATCTCTGATAGGCAAGATAGAAAAGAAGTCACAAACATATTCGTCTCATCGTTTGTGATTCCGCAATATCTTTTTTCGCTGCGTCGATTAAGATTATTATAAGGTGATTGATAATACTAAGTTGTTCTTCGGGAATATAAGTCTGGTATTATTGTTTGGTTCATGTTCACCTTGATTTATCAAAATACGGAACAAAACTCGTAGGTATATTCGTGGGAGACGGATTTATCTATTATCGTAGACTTTTCTTTGTGATACAGATTTGTTTATTAAAGTCTTCGACTTCGGATCGTAGCAACTCTTAGTTGTGGGTGAGATCAGCTAATGGAATCAAGTGCGCAGTATCCTTCTGGGATCAGAGGCGTAGGAGAATAATTGTACCTTGGATCAGTTTGAGATTGATTGGGGTTCAACTACAGTCCAGACCGAAGTTAGTTTGGAGTAGGCTAGTGTCTGTAGGGTGCTTAATACATCGTGTGTTCAATCTGGACTAGGTCCTGGGGTTTTTCTGCATTTGCGGTTTCCTTGTTAACAAAATTATGGTGTCTGTGTTATTTCTATTCCGCATTATATTTGTTTATATAATTGAAATGATACAGGTTGTGCGTTGTTCAATCAATTAGAATATCCGAACTTTTGGTTGTTGATTTAAATTGATTGACACTTGGATATTGGTCTTTGGTACCATCCAAGTTATCTCTCTAGTATTTGATAAAGACTCGCAGATTTCTATTTGCTTGAGTATATATCAAATCGAGAGATTGAGATATAAACTCTTTGATATACTTTTATCTAGATTGAATCTGACTGTCTAGTTGATTCTCTAGAAAGTATATTGGAGTTTGTCCATACAGATTGCTAAGAGAAATATTGGGTGTTGTTGTTAGACCCCCGCTTTTTCACAACCGTTAGATTGAAACTTAGCTTGTCACACACAAATGAAATATATTCATTTAGGTTTGAGTAACCGTACCTAAACGTGTACACTTAGTTGGTTCACAAATAGTTAACCAATGGTTAGCCATATGAGCACTTTCATATTAACCGTGTTCATCTTTTACATAACTAGTTCAAATGACTCATAAGAACTAGTTGAAGAGTTGTTCAATTGCTTAGGTCTTTATTCATAGACACAATTGAAACAAAATCGGTTTGGTCCATTTGAATCAATTCATGAATAATATACCCACGGTTTGCAAATATTGCATTCCTTATAATTTATTGTTTTAAGTTCATGAACTACCGATTTGAGAAATAACCAGCTTGGGTACGCGTACGGGTATGCGTACCTTAGCTACCGGATTTGAGTTTACAAACTCAGCAGAAATTTTTGGTTCGAAAAATCCCGTGGGTACGCATACGGGTATGCGTACCTAAGGTGACTGGTTTACTAGTTTGCAAACTACAAACTCAGCAGAAATTTTCGGTTGAAAACTTCCATTGGTACGCGTACGGGTACGCATACCCAACCTGTCTCCTTCACCAATACCGTATGCACAGATATGCACACACTTAGTTTCCGGCACATGGACTTATACAATAATGTGCGAACACACTATATATGCTTATATCCATAGTTGGTAATCTCAACTCTACATTTCAATCATTGAAATATTCTTCTATAATGTTATAACAATCGTTATTCACGACTATCGTCATCAAAGCTATTTTCAAGATTAAAACGTCATCATGACTTTCTTCACGGGTAAAGATAAAAGTGGTTAAAGCAAAATCTTACCAACACATATTTCGAGAAAAAGATAGGCGAGTAAACTCGGCTCGAAATAGCAAATGTGTATGTATGAAAACTAGCATACTTATACGACTATTGTCTCAAGAGTATGAGATAGAGTAGACTTTTGAGTGATAGATAAGTTACCTTTTTAGTCAGATGAAGTTCCACTGGTTCCTCGAGTAGTTCTTCGTCTTCGTAAGATGATCGCCATGGAGTCTGGAGCTCAACTACACTTAACTATCTTAGACCGAGACTTAGTCATAAGTAAACTAGAAATCAAGACATATAGTTTTGATCACTAATATTGATAAAAATGCTTGAGATTGCAACGCATGCGAGTTCGACCGAGCAATGCTCTAACATCCTTTAACCTTAGGTTTTTCACGAAACCCTGTAGGTTAACGACTCAAAGACTTCATTGGAATTGTGAAGCCAGACCCAACTATTTTCTCTGTAGTTGCGTGATCTGATCTTGATGTTTCTATCGTGATTGAGTACAATCATAAGATTGGCTTGAGATTTATATCTCCGATAGGCAAGATAAAAAAAGTAGCCACAAACACCTTCATCTCATAGTTTGTAATTCCACAATATCTTGTTTCGTTAATCGATTAAGATTATTGTAGGATCAGAATCTCGCAGAAATAATGCCTCAGTGAAATTATTAACAACACAACACAACAATGTCGCAGAACAACTTCAGAAATGACATAATAAACGACGTCAGCTAAATCATGAGAAAAATGTGATGGTCCTGCGAAAATTAGGGAGTTTGCGAGATTAACACTTGTAAGGTTGCGAGAATGTCGCAAACCATATCCGAAAATAAAGGATAGATTAGCTGTCATCCACTATGTATTTCCCTATAAATAGTCATTCAGTTGTAAAGAAAATGAGAGAGATCTTTTTTGAGTGAGAAGCAAGTAAATAGGAGAGAGAAAATTTAGAGCAGAGATTATTCTTGTTTCCTTTATCTTTTCTTGTAAGATTGTTTAAAGATTCATCAATAAAATTAAGATTGTTAATCTAAAACTGAGTTGAATGTTAATGAAATCTTGTGAGGGGTGTAATGTAGGATTTCCTGCAACTACATAATGGCGCTAGAAACAGGGAACGAATATTGAAGATCACCCTAGAAAAAGTTGAAGATTAATATTCTGATTTGTGGGAAATTAGAATAACTGGTGAAGAATTTTACGGAATCTCTTACAATTCATTAGTATTGAAGAAATGGATAGAAGGAGAAATGTATCAGAACAACCGCCAACTGCTAGAAGAAGAAGTAAAAGACTTGCTGGAAGGGAGAGAAGTGAAATGGGAGAATCTACTAGAAGGAGAAATGATGCAGAAAATCAAATTCAACAACCAGTTCAACAAATACCGGTACAAAATAGAACTATGGATTATGATAGAGTGAGCGTACACACTTGGCGATCAAATTCAGCAGAAAAAGTAGAAGAAGAGCAGCAAACCAGGAACCATAGACATGTAGAGAGAAATCAAGAAGCAGATGAAGGAATAATTCATGGAGATGAGGAAATTGGAGCGTTAGAAACGCTGAGACGAAGAATACATGAAGAAAGAAGAGCTGAAGCAGAAGAACGTGCAAATCAAACAAGGCAAAATCACGAATTGAGGATGGAAAATATGAGACTACAGAGTAGAAGATCGAGAAGTACTACAAGATCATATTCAAGATCGACTAGAAGAGAAATGAGGGGAAACTCACCCACAGTTAATGCTGGAAATAATATTCGAGAAGAAATACCAAATCCTAATGAAGAACATTGCGAAGATAGAGAAAGGACTGATGATCGTTACGTTCCACAAAATGAAACTTTTGATGATAGGAAAAATGATAGAAATCAAGAGAATGAACAACGTCAGGGACGCAATAATCAAGATGGCGAAGGGAATCGAGAGGAAGAAGGATAATTTTACATGAGAGAGAAGCTCAAAGAAATCAACAAACAATAGAAGAAGAAATTGAAAGACATCATGCTGAACAAGCACGTTTAACTCGCGAACGTGAAAGATTGAGAGCGGAAATGGAAGAACAAGAGCTGCAGGAGGCGATTCGCCAGAATAACCAAGAGCAATCGAGAAAGAAGGCGTACACAGAACCGGAATAACAGTAATCTCAATGAAGAGTATGATAGAGTACACAGGGGTGCTGAAAGACAACGAATGGAATTGATAAGAAATGAACAAAATCGTGGAGGGGAAAATGGGAGACATCATCATATGCGAATTCAAGATAGAGATGAGGAAGAGAATCGCAGGAGAAGACGAGATGAGGATGATGAAGAAGAAATGCATAATTTCGCAAGAGAATAAAGACATGAACGTAGAAGAAGGGAAGAGAAATTAAAGAGACCAATGGATCAAAACTCAGACGTAAATGGACAAATCTTAAAATAATTGGAAGAAATGAGAGGAATGCTGAACAATAGAGGAGAAGTAGGAAGAAGATAATTAGATAAAGCTATAGAGGAAGCTGCGAAAACTCCATTTACAAGAGAAGTACAGCTAGGAGGAATACCCCCGAAATGCAATTTTCCTGCATTAACCAACATTTTTGATGGAACAACTTGTGCAATTCAACACATTAAATCCTATGTGAGGTGCATGATACAATGAGAAAATCATGATGCCGTATTGTGCAAGTATTTTGCGTCCATCCTAATAGGGGAGGCGTTAGAATGGTTCGAAGGTTTACCAAAGAATACAATAACATCCTTCAATCATTTGCAGACTACATTCCTGGGGGCATATATAAGTAACAATTCTTCGCGACCTGGTATTGAAGACGTGTTTGGATTAAAACAAAGGATTGGTGAAAGTTTGAAGCACCTAACTAAAAGATGGAGGACTATGTGTAGCGAAATGGCTGTTCGTGCGGATGAGAGATATCTTATCTTATCATTTATCAATGCTACGTTCGCAACCAATCTATTGTATATCCAAATTTTCAGAGTCAAGAATACAATCACAATGACTGAACTGCGAGAACTTCAGGAAGAGTATATTGCTCTAGAGGAAAGGCAAAATGAAATGGAATCATATCCAGTTGCGAACACCAATTCACAAGCAGCGAATGAAAGCTTATTACCTAAACTAATAAACACGGCGGCGAGTACTTCGCAAGTACAACAAGAAAAGGTTACGGGCAACAACAATCAACAAAAACTGGTGGCTATGGGAAACCGAGATCAAGAGGAGTATGAAAGAGAAAGAAATTTCTATAATCGTGGTGGAAATAATAAGATTAAAAGACTTGATCAGCCGCAAGAAACTTATGGAGGTCAAAGACAAAATTATAATAGAGGACAAGGAGGTCACAAAGTAGTATGGGAAGAAATCAAAATGCCACCTCTGAATGCAAGTGTGGAGAAAATATGGGAAGCTATAATTTTGATGGAGAATATACCAACACCATGGAACATGGGAACGGAACCACCTCAAAGCCGCAGAATTCATGAGTTCTGTTCTTATCATCATTTTCACGGACATACTACAAATGATTGCAGAAATGTAAAGAGAATTATTCTGAGAATGATAGATCAAGGAAAACTAAACCACTTTCTGGTAGGGCACCCACAATCTCAACCATTACTACCACCACCAACAGAGCATCACAGAGTAAATACGGTGAAAGAGAATGAAACATTCTTCGTAGAAGTTGGAGCAAAAGCAGAAAATCTATTATGTCACTCTATCGTACATTCATACAAGACAGTTGAAGATTTTCATGAAAATGTTTTGAGTAGAGTGTTCGCAAGAGACAATGATGGAAGAGAAATTATGAATATTGCGAAAATCTCGCCGCTAGAGGAATGGCAGAAACAGACTATTTCTTTTACCGCAGAAGAAATCCCTGAAGGTGGAGAAGTACATGACAATCCATTAGTGGTAAAATTAGAAATTAATCCAAAACCGAAAGAAGATGAAGATGATGAAGCTGAAGACTCATGGGAAATTAATAGGATTCTAATCGATACCGGAAGCTCTGTGAACATCTTATTCTATCATACTTATAAAACTATGGGAGGAAGAGATGATGATCTTATACCATCTACATATAAGATATATGGTTTTATTGGTACTGCCAACAAGCCTAAAAGGGAGGTTACTATGCGAATTTCATTGAAGGGAATATCTTCTGAAATTCTGTTCTGTGTTGTTGACGTAGAGTCACCCTACAATGCGTTAATTGGTCGACCTTGGCTGCATGGGATTCTATGTGTATCTTCAACTTTCCACCAGTGCATCAAATTCCCTTACCCCAGCAGTGTAGGAATCATAAAAGGAGATTGGGTTGGAGGAAAGAAATGTTGCGAAACTGAGGGAGAATCCTGCGAAGGAAGAGCAAACAAGAAGGAAAGTTGGCGACACAAAATCAAAGAGACACAAAGAAGTGAGATATTGATGGTGGATTCAATCGAACGAAAAGAAGAAGAAATGTTGAGAAACTAATGCTAGCTCAGACTAAGAAATGGTGAACATACCACTACCAAAGAAGCAGTAGCAGAAAATAACAAAGAAGCAGAGAATAGCAAAGGTAATAAAAATAAGAAGTGTATGAATGATTGATTTGTTGCGACATTCTCGCAACAAATAAAATTCTCAAAAATACATTTTACTGAATGATGAAAATGAGATTGAGAAGTGCAAATACGATATGATGATGTGAGAGAATCTCGCAGAGATAATGAATTCTACAAAAGACAATCAGAGAACAATGACAAAAGAGAAAGGGGTGAACCTTTATGGCGTACACCCTAGTTCGCGAATTCAATTTCGCAAGAGGCAAATGTAATACCTAAGTACGTCATATAAGGGGGTACCTGTTGCATGGCTCAGGGAAAGTCTACACCGCCCCCGAAACCTGAGTCATGGAGATTTGGGGTCAATAAAGCCCATCCGGGAGAGGCACCTTGGATTCTCAACTTAAGCATATGATTTAAGTTGGGAGACTAAGGTAATAAGGACTCTCCCAAGGAGTGCATAATCTGACCAAGGCGCCGAGGTACACGGTTGAGTCAAGAGTGCCAGGGGCGTCTGGAGCGTACCTTGCCATTCTTGACAAGTCATGGCTTATACTGCGCTCGGCCCGAAGAAAACCCCACTTAGGGTGCAGTCTCGTAACCATAATCCCTATAGGTAAAAGGGATAAGAGGCTGTGAAAACAACTGGTTGTTGTTAAGACCGGATGGGAGGAGCCAACCTTGCATGGTAGAGGTGCGCCTCCTTGAAGGGGCAACCAGGGGGAAGATAAGGGTGGCACCCTCGATTAGGGAGCTGATAAGTGTCTTAAGACGCAAATGTCATGAGGCTTTTTATTCGCAAGGGTATTAAGGCTTGTCATATTTGTGCGACAATCCTGAAGAGGCAATAATACAAAAGAAAAAGATAAGACGAGATCAATGGGTTTTCGCATGAAAGTGCAAAAACGTCCTGCAATTTCGTCGCAAGACGGCAATGTAATGGGGCTTTATTTTCGCAAGAATATTTAGGCCTATCATATTGTCGCAACATTCCTGAAGAGACAATAATACAAAAGAAAAAGTTAAGGCAAGATCAATGGGTTTTTGCATGAAAATGCAAGGACGTCCTGCGATTTTGTCGCAATGACAAGAGGTGGCATAATAAGACCTTTAACTAAGAAGGCAAAATAAGACCACACAGGAATGAGATTTTGAAAAGAATCAAAATTCACCCCCCATATGATTGCGAAATTATACATAAACAATTGCGAAGTTGAGGCACAAAATAAGAAAAATATGCAAAATCTCTCATTTGGATACAAATAACAGAGGCAAGTATGGGAATGAATGAAATTAGAAAATGTTATTTGTCTCCACGTGATAGATTTACGCAAAAATTCAAAAATTAATGATTATGTTGATTAACCATATTGCAAGGAAGAATTGTTTTAATGAATGTAGGTCTAAATGAAAGAAACTCATATATTAAGGAATATGGGGAACCAAAAGAATTCGCAAATATACAAAAAGAAGGAATAAATGTACAAGTATTACAGAAGATCAAAGAAAGAAACAAAGACTACTTCTTAGTTTATCCTTCATCATCTCCATCAGACTTGTTATCTTCTTCATCTGCATCAGAACCTTTATCTCCATCAGAACCTTCATCACCATCAGATTCTTCATCATCAGCTTCGCTATCAGGGATGTTCAGACTATGAATGTTCTTTGTGATCTTCTCCAAGAGACAAGGATAATCAGAGTGAGGAATATTATGGTCATCACAAACCATTTGAATAGTTTGATTGCGAAAGTGCAGAGCGTCGTTCTTAAAGTTCGCAACAGTGATCTTGATTTGATTCTTTAATCTATAATATTTGTCGTTGGGAGAAGAAAGATTCTTTGCGAGTTCCTCTTTTTCAGCTTTAAGTTCCTCAACTATTTGGCGATATCTACTTTCAGATCCTCCGAAGCATATAGCAATTAATCAGTAACTTGATAAAAACTCGTGAAAAACAAAAGATTAATAAAGGAAAACAATTAATGACCTTCTCTCTCAGAAATCATATCTCTAATCAAGGCTGTATTCTCAACCTGGAGACTAACATTTACACCTAAATGTTTTCTGACGTTATCCAAGATTGTCACGGCCCAAGCGAACTCATCATCACTATTTATGAGAAGACGAGAACGAACTTGGTTTTCCCTCTCGCTAAGCACAGCATTTTGACGATTGGCTTCATCTCGTTCAATTTGAACCTCAAGAAGAGTCTCTTGGAATTTCGCCAAATCCTTAACACCTTGATCAGAGATACGATCTTTATCATCTATAAGTTTGCTAATCTTGGTTCTTAATTCATTGATCTTCTCTTTAGAATTGAGATAAAAACGTTTAAATTGGTTGGCTAAACCTAAACTAGATCTATGATC
This sequence comes from Papaver somniferum, assembly GCF_003573695.1. Taxonomy (NCBI): domain Eukaryota; kingdom Viridiplantae; phylum Streptophyta; class Magnoliopsida; order Ranunculales; family Papaveraceae; genus Papaver; species Papaver somniferum. The sequence continues at coordinate 53,124,243 of NC_039366.1, forward strand.
AATCTCTAAGAGGCGAAATTTGGATTTAAGTTCATTCAAAGGCAGAGATGAAATTTTATCATTAGAGAAACTATTCAAAGATTTATTAATATGTTCAAGAAGAGTGTCATTATCTAAGGCATCGGGAAATGAACGAAGAAGAATGACTTCATCAGAAAGACCATAAATGTCTGCAAAAAGGATTAATCAAATAAGATAAGAAAATAGGATGAATGAATGAAAGGAAAGGAGAAAAATTGCATACCATAGAGCTGATCATTAGCTTTTTGAAGAGTAGAGATTTTGTTCCTTTGCGAAGACCTTTGACTTCAGCTTCTAATTGTTCGTTCTTCTCACGAAGACCTTTGACTTCAGCTTCTAATTGTTCGTTCTTATCACGAAGACCCTTAGCTTCAATTTAAAATTCCTCATTCTTTGTACGAAATTGAAGATTCTTCTTTTCAAGAATTTCGCGTCTCCTCTCCAGATCTGAGACAACAGCAAAAGAAGCTTTTCCAGCCTGTGAGAAAATACAAGAAGTGCTAAAATAAAAAGAAATTTTGAGTCACAATAATGAAGAAGTAAAAAGACGAAGGCATGCCAAACTATTGAGAGAATTTAGGAAGTTAGGAGTCACTGGTCTGGAGACCCCACGAAGAGAAGTATCACCATCCAACAAAGGAGTATCGCAAATAGTTGCGAGAGCTTTGCATATACTGGCGAGACAATTATCTCCCATCCCTTGCCAAGAATCAGAGAAGATACCAGATAACTGTGCCATAGAGGATTCAGGTGGAGAATCTTTATTCGCGGCAGAGTCGTCATCATCATTTTTGTTGTCTTCATCATCTTCAAAACCATCAGGGAAATGAACATCTGAAGGAGGAGGAGAATTCCCTCTCTTTCTTTTATTTGAAGAGGATGCAAATGATTTTCCTTTGCGAAGAATATCTTTACCTTTATCACCAGCCGTCGCAACTTTGGTGGGTTCTTCTAATTCAGCAATAATCTTCACACAAAAATGAAGATAATAAATAGAGGCAACAATATATTGTTTAAAATCATAAAAGAATATTTCTTACCTCATCTGTGTATGAGCGAAGAGCTAACAAGGTACTGGCTTTCCCAGTCCTATGGTAGCTATCTTTCAGTTTCTGGATCTGTAGAATGTCGCAAGAACCAACGAGCAAAAGAATAAATAAAAATAAAGAAATGTAAAGTGGGCGAAACTGGAAGAAACATACCTCTTTCTTCTTCTCGGGCCAAGAAAATACCCAAGGTTGATAAGTAGCGAGATTCTCAGGAAAAACATTTGACCCAGCAATGTAAGGTCCTTTCAGCATCAAGGGAAAAATGCACCATTTATCATCTTTGGATTGGAAAGGGGTTGTGTTCCTACCAGAGTGTCAATCAATGTCATGCATGAGCATTTTATCTTCAACAATAACATCCTTCCTTTTCAAGCGAATACCCCAGCGAGTATTCTCTTTCTTCATGGATATTAGTTCATAATTTTCGAAGAAATTTGCTACTGTATACTTCTCAGCGACTATTTCTAGATCTACGAATTTAGGATCCCTAAGTTCTTTGGAATAAAGAGATCCTTTACCAGCACCACGGTTAGCGAACTCCAGCATCAGACGGATGCAATCCCCACTCAATTGGAAGATAGCTCGCGAAAACTCCGAGTGAGCAAGAATTTCATAAAACAAAGGAATATCTGGGTCATAAAGAGGAATGGGGAGACCTGCGAGAATTTGACCCAGCGAAACTATGATTGATTGATCATCACAATGTTGATCAGAGAAAAGTTTGATAGAAATAATTGACTTGGCACTTTCACCAGGAATGGTAGAAAGTGTGAAACCCTTCTCAGCAAAATCTTTTTGAACATCCTTTAAAGTTTTCTCATGTTTTTGACCGCTTGGAGGCATATCTGAATATAGAGTATGGGAATGGATGAAAAGTAAGAAGATTGAAGAGGGAAGAATTACAGTAGCAGAACTTACGGAAGAAAAATAGGGTTGCAGAGATGAGAGAGTAAAAAGAGAAGAGAAAGTAAAAATAAAATGGAAAGAAGAGTAAGAAGAATATATAAAGAAGATTTTTTACTCGAAGAAATAAACACCATTAATGCGAAAAGACGTGAGCGGTTGAAAAGCAGCGGTTACAGAAGACGTGTCAAGAAATAGATGGAAGAAAGGATACGTGTGATAAATGCAGAATATGAAGACATGGACAGTTGCGGCATTTCTCACATCATTCTCTACTTCGCAGAGAAGATATGAGAAGAGGCAAGATGTAGGATCATAATCTCGCAGCAATAATGCCTCAGTGAAATTATTAACAACACAACACAACAATGTCGCAGAACAACTTCAGAAATGACATAATAAACGACGTCAGCTAAATCATGAGAAAAATGTGATGGTCCTGCGAAAATTAGGGAGTTTGCGAGATTAACACTTGTAAGGTTGCGAGAATGTCGCAAACCATATCCGAAAATAAAGGATAGATTAGCTGTCATCCACTATGTATTTCCCTATAAATAGTCATTCAGTTGTAAAGAAAAGGAGAGAGATCATTTTTGAGTGAGAAGCAAGTAAATAGAAGAGAGAAAATTTAGAGCAGAGATTATTCTTGTTTCCTTTATCTTTTCTTGTAAGATTGTTTAAAGATTCATCAATAAAATTAAGATTGTTAATATAAAAATGAGTTGAATGTTAATGAAATCTTGTGAGGGGTGTAATGTAGGATTTCCTACAACTACAATTATTGTGAGGTGATTGATAATTCTAGGATGTTCTTCGGGTATATAAGTGTGGGTTATCAATTGGTTCATGTTCACCTTGATTTATCAAAAGACGGAAGAAAAACTCGTAGGTATATCCGTGGGAGACATATTTATCTATTCAATATACTTTTCTGTGTGATACAAATTTTTTTATCAAGTCTTCGACTTTGGGTCGTAGCAACTCTTAGTTGTGGGTGAGATCAGCTAAGGGAATCAGGTGCGTAGTATCCGACTGGGATCAGAGACGTAAGGTGCGCAACTTTACGTTGAATCAGTGTGTGATTGATTAGGGTTCAACTATAGTCCAGACTGAAGTTATCTTTGTAGTATTCTAGTGTTTGTAGTGGCTTAATACAGTGTGGTGTTCAAATATGGACTAGGTCCCGCGGTTTTTCTGCATTTGCGGTTTCCTCGTTAACAAAACTTCTGGTGTCTGTGTTAATTCTTCTCCGCATTATATTTTGTTATATAATTTAAATATCACAGGCTGTGCGTTGAATCGATCAATTGGTAAATCCAACCTATGGTTGTTGATTGAAATTGATTGACCCTTGAACATTGGTCTTTGGTACCGTTCAAGTTATCTCTCTTATATTCAATCGGGCTCGTAAATTATTATTTGTTTGATTGCGGATTGAATTGAGAGATTGAGATATAACTCGTTGGTATACTTTCAGCATCATGTGTCTACTTGTACAAAGTCTAAAGAAGCCTGGGATATCTTAGAAAATGTATTTGAAGGGAATACCTCTGAAAAGGAAGCTAGGCTTCAAAACCTATGTTCCGATTGGGAAAACCTTCATATGGCAGATGAAGAGTCAGTTGATGAGTTTAATCACAAAGTGTCTGAAATTGTTAATGCATCTTTTGCATTGGGTAAGACTATTCCTGAAAAGGACATTGTGATGAAGATTCTTAGATCTCTGCCATCCAGATACGATTCTAAGAAATATGCCATCGTTGAAGGAAATAACCTTGATATGCTTTGATGTGACTCAATAATGTTGTAGTAAAAAGGTTCGTTGAGACTTGTGAAAGCAAAAGAATTTAGACTTAAAAATTAAAGAAAACTTAACTCAAAATTTGATTTCAAGATATGAGAAAATAACCAAGACACTGATTCCACTATTACACATGAATGAATGATGGTAAATAACCCAAAACTCTAATTATCTTTAAGTCCCTTATTTTATTAACTCACAAATAATCAGGCAAATTCTCAAAAATTAATTGTATCCCCTAAGCATAGATTATCTAATCAAAGCATAACCTATCTAATTGAATCACAACTAATGAAGAAAATTATGCAAACAATTAAAAACTCTGCAAAAGCAGTGATTGAGCGAATTATAATTAAATATTAGAGAAAATATAATAGTTACCAAAACATTCATGCGTAAATAGCTTCCTCATTGCCCCAAGGATTGGGTTTAGCTCCTCATTATTACAAAGAAAACTAAATAGAATAAATAAAAGAAAATTGTGAAACTGGCTACCGGCTCACTCGCCCTCCTTTGGTTGTGCTCTCTTGCTCTCTATTTATACACACAAACCCATTAATCAAATATATTCTTCCATAACTCCAAAATCTTCTTCTTTTTAATTAAAAATATCTTCAAGAATTTTTCTTCTTCTTTATATTCTCTAAATTTCTTTATTATACCCAAATCTTCTTTAATTCGCAGAATCAAATCCAAGAGAAAATCCTCTAAGATATCTTTCATGTTTAATAGAAGATAACTTCTTTTTTTTCAAAACTCCGGTAATTAATACTCGTAGATTTCCTGTTTATAAGGAAGAAGATATTCTTGTCTTAAAAATTGTAAATCCTTTACTGTTGAAACCCAAATTTCTCGCCAATATTCTGTTTGAAAATGAAGAAGAATGTGGTGCCCCTATCCAAAGTGCAGGTGCCTTTATTAATTTTCTCAGAGAGGTGCAAGCATCACTATTCGAGCAACTTTTTCCACACAAGTGTATTTCTCCAAGAGCACCTATACAAACATAAAAACACCATAATAAGTACAAAATCAAGTACTAACAATAGAGACACTGATGACAAATTAGACACATAAATGCGTCTATCAAATACCCCCAAACTTATTATTTGCTAGTCCTCGCAAAACTAAAAAAATAAATAAAAACGAGTTAATCTCGGGATGGTTTACCAGAGGTGTACCCACAAAACCATTACTCCAGACCCTAGCTATCTACGCAGAACCTTGGAAGGCACTAAAGAATCTCCTTGGTTGGCATACCTATTGACTACAGGAGGAAGTACCCTGATGCGAAATTCCAATTGTTGTACACGAGTTTGCACTCAAGCATACTAAAATTCATATAAAGTGATAGAGCTCTACTCAGATAGTTTCTGGACATCATAACCGGAGTCAACCAATCACATGGAAAGATTAAGAAGATGGATAAAGAAAAAGATGGTTTAAAGTGAACGGTGTTTCCCATATCTGTCTGAAGGCCTCTGTCAGGATGAACCTATCCTAATGGACTGAGATACCGGTCAGACTAATATCAACACAACTGGCATATACAAGGGGACCAGCGGTCGATAATCCTAACTCTAGGTCAACACAACTGGCATATACAAGGGCACCAACGGTCGACTTTATTGAATTTATTCTGATTGTTCTGATGGTCTGGTCTGGTCTTAATTTAATTTATTTTTATTTATTTTTTGTTATCTCAATCACCCTATTTCACCCTAGCAAAGGTAACAAATTGAATCGTGTGCCCCACCAAATCACTTAAAAAAAAATAAAAACAGAAGGATTAGGATTCAACGAGATATGGCGAAACTACTATGTGTTTTTTTTTTTTTAATTCTAACACCTGAGCTCTGTGCTTTTATGAATAGACTCTTTAGATGTTTCCATCTAATCAGATTGGTTCCTCAACTCCAACAACCAAGATGTTCCCATCCACTTAGATTGGTTAATGCCGACCTTAATAAGCATAAATTTCTAGGCTCTGGAGTTTATTTACTGTAGCAAAAAGTTTCTTCCCCACCCCCAAACTTAAATCTAACATTGTCCTCAATGTTCTAAAATTAAAAACATGAACAAGGAGAAACTGTTACCACTTGAATCAAAAGAGTTAAGGAAAGATATTACCATGTTGCATGAGCATGGGTTACCTCCCAAGAAGTGCTAAGTTTAAAGTCTTCAGCCAGACATTAGAAGAATTAGTTACCTCGTAGAATCATATAGCAGTAGCCGGAATAATTGTGGGTCATCTGGATCAAAAAGTATTACCCACAAGAAGAGAAAAGTGCAACAGACCAAGAAGATATCGAACATACCCTCGCTTAAGACAACTACATCTAGTTGTGGTTCAGGTTCAGACTCTATAAAAGGGTCTAAATAAAAAGCTTTCATCGGTTGGATTTCCTCAAAGCTAAGATCCGGTTCAGGCATTAGAGTCTGGAAAAACTCAACTAAGAACTTAGAAGCACATAACAACAACCTGAATAATTGGGGATCCTCTAAGTCAATTAGATTTGACTCACACAGCTGACCACAATTAAAGAGGTGGTCTTCCTTAAGAAAATGTGTCGACCCTAATATCCTAAAGTAATTAGGTTTAGTCTCAAAACTTAATAACCGACACATCTGAAAATCATAAGTTCCCACAATTGGTTGAAAAGTTTTTGGTGGGAAAACAAAGTCAATCTTGGTATCATAGCCTGGGTTAACCACATCAACCATAGGATGGGTTTCTAACAACTGAGCTTCTCTATGGACATCATTAGGTTCGGGAAAACATGTATGAAGATAATCTTGTAAGATGGTTGAGGCATAAATGTCAATTCCTACACGAGGGAACTTTCTAAGAGTTAAATCACATGGAGAATGATAATCACCCCCAAACTTAGAGTTTTCTGTGTCTCTAGAAAGACTAGTCACAACTTCCCTAATTTCTAGGTCATCAGATTCCTGGAAATGTTCAATTGATTCTTCTAAGTTGGGTTCATCCTCACTCATTTCTACGAGTTTATCATCTTCTAAGACTAGTGTTTCTAAATCACTAGATTCTAAAACAGTATTCTCAGGGTAAACTCTTTCCTCTAAACCATCATCATAATCATATAAAGGATTATCAGCGGAATTTTCTAGTAAAGGCTCATTAACTAAGGTGTTAATCATAATAACTTCCTCTGATTCACTGATAGGCACATCAAATAATGGATTATCCAACACACTACAGGCTAAAGGATCATGAACTGCATCGTCTAAAACGGTGGTATCTCTAGTCAAATCCTCATCCTTTTGAATAGGTGAATAATTATTAAAATTATTTGGATTTGAACTAGAAACAACACTATCATTATAAAGCTCAATTGGAGTAACAAATTCCTGATCACTATGCCTACATATTTCATGTTCTTCATCAATACTATCCTCATCATAATCATCACTATAATAACATGAAAATGATCGAACCTTATCAAAACAAGTAGTGTTACCAATTCTAACCTCGTCATCTTGATTATGTGAATAAAAACTATCCTTATTTTCGAGGGTGGTATTGGGAAAACTACACTGGAAATTTAAGACTATCCTGAGCAAGTTTTTCCACAATCCTATTTGTACTCTCAGTAAATTGCTTGAGGGTCTCTTCTAGAGATATCTTAGTTGACCGCTCTACGGACTCTTCTGGGAGAAGAATATTATAAGTCTCTTTCATAAATAACTTCCGTGTTGACTCATTGAAACTCTTGAGAAACTCTTCTAGAGAAATAGAAGGATTGTTTTGCTCATATGACATGTGGGTATATGGATAGTAATTGGGCTCACAATGGTATGGACCATAACCTTCAAAAGTTTCACGTTCCCAATCACTATTCACATTATGGTCATAAAAAAGATAATGTCCAAGCTGCTCAGTCGGATACTCATTGTATTGGCTATTATAATACCAGTTCGACATCCTAACCGCAAGGTAATTCTAAACAAACACAAAGAAGGCTGACTAGACCACAACAAGACTATTTTATCTAGCAAACAAAAAGCATGATGGCTCCACTTAGATTGTTTCTAGACCATCTTCTAATCCTTCGAATGGGAATTCGTTACAATTTGAGCAAACCCCTCTAGAATCAATCCGAGTCAAAGTAAGTTGAATAGAGGCGAGGGAAGCTACGTAGAGCTTTGATACCCAAGGCCTCACCACATTCCAAGGCGGCGCAGTCACGCATTCAACTCACAGAAACCATCATGAACTTCGAAGTATGCTCAAAAGAGTAACCAATATTTTTCGAACGACTTTCCTATTAAGCTCATTACCCTATAGGTCTCGTTTATTCCAAATTTTAGGTTTAGGTTCGCGTTTGGTTTTGTTTTCCTAAGGCGGGCAAGAAGAGAACGGTGATGAAATCCGAACCCTTATCTTGTATGGCCAGTCCTTGCCCTTTACTAGGAAATTAAAGCAGCCGTTTTCAAGTCCTCAACATATATGCAAACGAAGGAATACAGTAACTCGCTGACAGGGGATTCGCGAGTGTTTCGACAAACTTACCTCCCGTTCCATACGGGGGATGAACCGCTGAAGTCGACTCGGGCCACAGCTCCAATGTCGTGTACGAACCCGAGGGGCCGAGGTGATATCGTAATCACCGTCCTTCTCTGCAAACAGTTTAATATTTAATACTACCCTTCCGTAGGGTTTAAAAATAAAAGAATGTCCAAATGTCCAAGTCCAAAGTCCAAAAGAAAAGGAAAGTCTAAAAAAAATAAAATGTCTCTCTTTTTTTTCTCTCTTTTTTTAATAAAAACAAAAAAAAAATTCTTCATTCGCTCCATTCGCTTTGTCTTTTACTCCAAGTCTTTAAGTATTCACCAAAGCTTTGGCAAAATTTTCTTTCGCTCCAAATTCCAAAATCTGTAAGGAAAAGACAAAAACCCAAAAACGTAAAGAAGAACAAATAAAATAAAAACAAATAAAAACCTAAAAAAAATCTAAAAACTCTAGCCTAAAGACAAGTCCGCGTCGGCGGTGCCAAAAATTGATGTGACTCAATAATGTTGTAGTAAAAAGGTTCGTTGAGACTTGTAAAAGCAAAAGAATTTAGACTTAAAAATTAAAGAAAACTTAACTCAAAATTTGATTTCAAGATATGAGAAAATAACCAAGACACTGATTCCACTATTAAACATGAATGAATAATGGTAAATAACCCAAAACTCTAATTATCTTTAAGTCCCTTATTTTCTTAACTCACAAATAATCAGGCAAATTCTCAAAAATTAATTGTATCCCTTAAGCATAGATTATCTAATCAAAGCATAACCTATCTAATTGAATCACAACTAATGAAGAAAATTATGCAAACAATTAAAAACTCTGCAAAAGCAGTGATTGAGCGAATTATAATTAAATATTAGAGAAAATATAATAGTTACCAAATTATTCATGCGTAAATAGCTTCCTCATTGCCCCAAGGATTGGGTTTAGATCCTCATTATTACAAAGAAAACTAAATAGAAGAAATAAAAGAAAATTGTGAAACTGGCTACCGGCTCACCCTCCCTCCTTTGGTTGTGCTCTCTTGCTCTCTATTTATACACACAAACCCATTAATCAAATATATTCTTCCATAACTCCAAAATCTTCTTCTTTTTAATTAAAAATATCTTCAAGAATTTTTCTTCTTCTTTATATTCTCTAAATTTCTTTATTATACCCAAATCTTCTTTAATTCGCAGACTCAAATCCAAGAGAAAATCCTCTAAGATATCTTTCATGTTTAATAGAAGATAACTTCCTTTTTTTCAAAACTCCGGTAATTAATACTCATGGATTTCTTGTTTATAAGGAAGAAGATATTCTTGTCTTAAAAATTGTAAATCCTTTACTGTTGAAACCCAAATTTCTCGCCAATATTCTGTTTGAAAATGAAGAAGAAGGTGGTGCCCCTATCCAAAGTGCAGGTGCCTTTATTAATTTTCTCAGAGAGGTGCAAGCATCACTGTTCGAGCAACTTTTTCCACACAAGTGTATTTCTCCAAGAACACCTACACAAACATAAAAACACCATAATAAGTCCAAAATCAAGCACTAACAATAGAGACACTGAGGACAAATTAGACACATAAATGCGTCTATCATGCTTTCCAAAAATACTTTGATTGGAAAGTTAAAAATTCTTGATCTTGATCTGAACACAGTCAGAACATCTGCGTTCATTGTTGTGACCAACGCAAGTGAATCTTCTAACTTGTCTTGGGATGATGAATGTTTTTCCAATTATGTTGATTTTGATAAATCACTGATAACAGAAAAGATCAAAGAATTTGTAAAAAGAAGCAATAGATGTGATAAACGTCTCTCTCCAGTTAATGCTTTAGATGACTCAATACAAGGAAAATCTTCCCTGGGTGTCAATATCTTGTATGCTATTGATGGGTGTAATGAACTTTCAGCTCTTGTAGCAGAAACCTCCACCTACTCAATTTTTGATTCTTCAATGTTAGAAGCAAGTAGAAATCATCGTGATACACGAGGATTGGGCTATAAGGGAATAGATGCTTCAAATATTAACAAAGAGGTAAAATTTGTTAAAGCTACTAATTCTTCTCAACCAGAGGCTTCCACTGATGGCAAAGATGCTCATATTTCTCGTAAAGAAGAAAAGTCTGTCAAGCCTAAGAATAGTGTTCAACCAGCAGTAATCAAAGAAGGCATTTCTACTAATGTCAAGAAAGCAACAACGTTGAACAAAGACATAAGAAGAAGAAGAAGAAGAAAACTCGTCGAGCTCCAATGCAAGAGGATCCACAAAAAGGTAACATCAAAACTCATACTTCGTATATTTATAATAAGCATTGTTATTGTTGTGGTAATAAAGGACACTTGCAATGGGGATACAAAATTCATAAGATGCAAGATGCACTTTCTTTTGTATCAAACGAATTGGATAAGTTTTCTCCTCATAAGAACTCAGATTGTTATTGTCCTAAGTTTAGGAAAAATAATTATTATAATGATAGTTCAAATTTTGCATGTCACTCGACAAGGTCATCTCATAAAAGACCTGAATATAGAAAGAGAGATAACTTTGTAAATGCAAAGACAAGATCTGATGTTCCAAATTGGAGAAAGGGTGTTTCGTAAAATATTCAAAAGGACAATAATCCTAATGGTATGAAGGAGAAGGCTGCTCCTGCGAAACCCAACTCTAAATGGGTCCTGAATTCCTCCATATCCCAGAAGAAACCAAAAGTTAGTCACAAGAATGACTCTCCGTTGTTAATTGTTGGTGACAATAATTACAAGAGTCATCTTGAAAGGCTAAAGAAAGACATTATGTCTGAAATCTCTTGTACTATTAAAGGTTGTGATAATGACACTCTTCATCACAAGTCAAAGAAGAAAAACAAGAGATGGAACAAGAGAAAACAAACCAAGCAAGAGGTCAAGAATGATGATTCTGTCTTAGTCACTCGTGACGAACAAGACAAGGATCAACCCAACACAACCTAGTTGTGTTAGAATGTGCATATTCACCTTGGTGCTCAATTTTTTGAAAGGTGAGGAAGCACATGAAACTGAGCACATGATCTCTCGGTTATTATATGACTAATTAACATCTTTAGGAGATTTATTTTCTTCTATACTCATACTTTCTCTATCTATATTTGAGGTTTAGATAGAAACGATAATTGTGAGTTTATGATATTGATATCTACTGATCATATATGTGTAGCTCTTGTTTTTACGGTTAAAACGAGCCAAAAATCACTGAATTCGGACATCGCATGCAAAAGTTATGTCAAAAACAGTTTAGTGTTATGATACGTCACAAGTAACACTTGGGGTACCGATCCTAGTGATAGGTGCAATATGGGGAAGCGATCCTAGTGAGAGGTCCCCATACGAAGAAGTGTAAAACTGTTTTTCCCGTAACTTCTTCGTCCGAACTCGGAATGACCTCATTCTTTTTGCGTTGGTTTCGTAATTTAATTTCCTACAAGATTGAGGTAATTGCAATACTTGATTTTACGTTGAATATTTATGATGTATTGCAAATTGATTTATGAGATGTATGATTTCGGTTTTCATGAACGTAATATTCGATCTCATATGTTGTGAACCCTTATGGTTTGGGTGACATTTTAATTTAGCAGGATTAAGTTCTAGCCCATGTTGGTAGGTGATAGACACATTTTTGTGTCTAATTTGTCCTCAATGTCCGTATTGTTGGAACTCTATTTTTGTACTAATATTGTGTTTTTATGTATTTTTAGGAAATAAACATTTGTGGAAAATTCGGCTCGAAAAGTTGATTTTGGCACCCGGAGGACAAGTGTTATTCGGACTCTCGCTTTTGGATAAGGGGTAACCTAATTACTAAGGGGCACCCCCAGGTCACCCCCAAGGCAGCTGCTATTCGCACCCCTACTCTGGATAGGGGGTTACCAGTTTCTTCCCCATTTGAAACGATTTTGACGGGAAATTTCTAAACTGTTCTGGCAGAATTTCGATCGTCAAAATGAAGGGGTTATGGGTCGATTCAATGGCTGAAATTTGGTATAGAGATGTGATATAGGTTAAGGAACATAGTATGGGTGACATGATCGATCAAATTTGGCTGGAATTTTCGGTATGATTCACACACCCAAAAAAGAGCACGTGGACTGTAACACGAGCAAAATTGAAGTTCTTGTGTGCATGGGGGAGTTCTGCTGGCGTTGGAAGAGTGTTGAGGCGTGAATAAGTCGAATTGGAGGGTGCTGGACCAGAGAAAACGCGTGAAAAGCTAAAACAGGAAAGAAAATATCCGAAAATATTTTCTTTCACTGCCGAGGATTTGTGGAGTTATGGAGGAGATTCGATGCATGCTTCGGGTTTAAATAGAGTCCTTGGAGGTCAGAGAAAGGTTGTCGAGAGTTTGGAGGAGTTTAGAGAACTAGAGAGCAAGAAAATCCAAGTTGCAGAGATTCTGGTTCTGCTACTGCTGCTGCTGCTGCGAGGAGGAGGAACGTGAAGAACAGACTCTCCAAGACCGTCGTTTATGAACAGTGACAACGACAGTGGCTCGTGGGTCGTAGGTGTGGGTCTTAAAACCATAGCGGCAACAGCAGTTAGATTTTATCGTTTATTCTGGACGCCTTTTGTGCGTCGCAGATTACAGTTTCACACCATTTTCTCTTCTTCTCTTTATTGTAAACACCAATTGAGCTTAATAAAATATTTTGAGAGGTATTTCACCATGACGAGCTAAACCCAACATTGGGACAACGGAGGAGGCGATTTTCGTCATTCTGGTAAATTTAATTTATTCTTTTTATGATTTTGCATTGATTTAAAATTGAAAAATGATTTTGATTAATTAGTTATCATTTTATTTGATGCGGCATGCTTGCTTAAATGTTTGATGTCCCATGCTTACGATTTATAACTAATATTCTGAGAATCTATATTGGCAAAATAAGAGTCCTTACATTTTATGTTTTGAGCGATAATTGTTAAGGATAAATAAAATGTACCATATGCATGAGAATTGTCCAAGTCCTTAGTCCCAGTAACTCTCTACCAATTTGTCAATATTTGTATATATATTTATTTTCTAAAAAAATTATCCTTCACAAGTCCGAGAGTTTGAACCTCATTACCACAACCCACGAAAAATCTATAAATCATTTTGGCGCCGCCGACGCGGATTTGTGCTTAGGTAGAATTTTTAGGTTTTTATTATTTTTCGTTTACTATTATTTGTTCCTTTTTACGTTTCTTTTTGTGTCTTTGATTTACAGGTTCGAAGTGGAATACTAAGGACTTGGGAACAAAAAGCTTAAAGCTAAAAGCTAAAATAGAAGAAAAAAAAAAGACATAATCTTTTTTTTTTTTTTAGGATTTGTAAATAGGCTTTATTTTTCATAATTTTTGTAATTTTTGGACTTTTTATTTGGACTTTATTCTGGACAATTGGACTTTATTCTTTTTTTAACCCTACGGAAGGGTGTTAATAAAAAAAAAAAAATTTATATAAACTGTGTGCAGGGAAGGACGACGATTACAATATCGTCTCGGCCCCTCGGGTTCGTACACGACATAGGAGTCGTGGCCCGAGTCGACTTCAACGGTTCATCCCCCGTCTGGTACGGGAGGTAAGTCCATCGAAACACTCGCGAATCTCCTGTAAGCGAGTTACTGTATTCCTTAAGGTGATTCATTGATTGAGGACGAATTTGAACTGTTTTTAAATTCCTAGTAAAGGGCAAGGCCTGGCCAATACAAGATAAGGGTTCGGATTTCATCACCGTTCCCTTCTTTCCCGCCTTAGGAAAACGAAACCTAACGCGAACCCAATCTTTAAAATTTGGAATAGAACGAGACCGATAGGGTAACGAGCTTAATAGGAAACTCGTTCGAAAAATATTGGTTGCTCTTTAAGCACACTTCAAAGTTCATGATGGTTTCTGTGAGTTGAATGCGTGACTGCGCCGCCTTCTAATGCGGTGAGGCCTTGGGTATCAAAGCTCTACTAAGCTTCCCTCGCATCGATTCAACTTACATTAGCTCGGATTGATTCCAGAGGGGTTTGCTCAAATTGCAACGAATTCCCTTTCAAAAGATAGAAGTTGGTCTAGAAACAATATAAGTGGAGCCATCATGCTTTTTGTTTGATAGATTTTATAGGTTTGATTTGGTCGAGTCAGCCTTGTTTGTGATTGTGTAGAATTCCCTTGCAATTAAGAATGTCGAACTGGTGTGATAGAAGCCAATACAATGAGTATCGAACTGAATTTGAATATGGACATCATCCTTTTTATGACCATGTTGGGAATAGTGGTTGGGAACGCCATCCTTTGGAAGGATATGGGCCATACCCTGGTGAGCCCAATTACTATCCACACATGCATCAGTCTTACGAGCAAGAAGATCATAGTACGAGTTCTTCGTCTCTAGAGGATACAATCAAACTATTGAAAAGTAGTCCTTTTTATGATCCCTCTGTTCCTATTCCTCCTTTAGAAGAGTCCCTCAGGAAGTTAGCTGAGTCGACGCATAAGTTAGCTGAGATGAATAGTATAATTATAGACGAAAGAACTACAATAATGAGTGAACCTTCTTTAGAAGACCACCTCAAGCGGATAGCTGAGATGAACGAAAGAATTGCTCGAAATTACTTGAATTGCCAATATAGTGTATCCAATAATACCCTTGAGAATGAAGATAGTTATTCACATAATCAAGATGACGAGGTTAGAATTGGTAACACTACTTGTTTTGATGAGGTTCGACCTTTTTCATGTTATTATAATGAGGACTGTGATGAGGATAGTATTGATGAAGAATCTGAAATATGTAGGCATAGTGATCAGGAGTCTAGTAATCCAATTGAGTGTATAGTGATTATATTATTTCTAGTTCAAATCCAAATAATTTTTATGATTATTCACCTATTCAAAAGGACGAGGATTTGATTAGGGATACCACCGTTTTAGACGATGTAGATTTTCCTTTTGATTACGAAGCCGATAGTGGTTTATAGGAACGGGTTCATTTCGAAAATACTGTTTTAGAGTCTAGCGAATTAGAAACAATAGTCTTGGAAGAAGAAGATAGACCCGTAGATATGAGTAAAGATGCACTACCTGATAATAACTTAGAAGAATCTCTTGAATATTTTAAGGACTCTGAAGATACGGAAATTCAAGAAATAATTAGAGGTCTATCTAGAGACACTGAAAACTCTAAGTTTGGGGGTGATTATCACTTCCCTAGTGCCTTACCTTTAACTCTCAGAAAGTCCCCACACTTAGGACTTGATATCTGTGCCTCGACCATTTTACAAGATTACCTTCATACTCGTTTTCCCGAGCCTAATGATGTCCATGAAGGAGTTCAGTCGTTAGAAACCCATCCTCTGGTTGATGTGGTTTTCCCAGGCTATGATCCCCAGATTGACTTTGTTTTCCCACCAAATAGTTTTCTTCCAACTGTGGGAACGTTTATATTCCAAATGTGTCGAATATTAAGTTGTGAGACTAAACCTAAATGCTTTAGGAAATTAGAATCGACACATTTGCTTAAGAATGACCACTACTCTCATTTTGGTCAATTTTGTAAGTCAAATCTTATTGACTTAGAGGATCCTCAGTTATTTAGGTTATTATTGTGCGCTTCTAAGATCATATTTGAGTTTTTCCAGACTCTAGGACCTAATGATTCGGATCCCACCTATGAAGAAACGCAGCCAATGAAAATTTTCTATTTAGACCCTTTCATAGAACCTGAACCTGAACCACAATTAGATATAAATTTCTTAATCAGGAAACTAGGTAAGGGCATGTTATTCTTGTACACTTTCTTGGTTCATTGCAGTTTCCTTTGGTTAGCTCTATTTAGTTTTGAAGACCCACAGTTATTTCGACTGTTACTTTATGGTTCGAGTTGACTAATCCTTTCCTAAGTCTGGCTGAAGACTTTAAACTTATAACTTCTTGGGAGGTATCCCATGTCATGCAACACGGTAATATCTTTCCTTAACTCTTTCGCTTCAAATGGTAACAGTTTCTCCTTGTTCATGCTTTTAGTTTCATCTTTAGAACATTGAGGACAACGTTAGATTTAAGTTTGGGGGTATGGGAGAAACTTTTTAGTTGCAATTATTAAACTCCAGAGCCTAGAAATTTATGCCTATTAAGGTTTGAACTAACCAATCTAAGTGGATGGGAACATCTTGGTTATAGGAGTTGAGGAACCAATCTGATTAGATGGAAACATCGAAAGAGTCTATTCATAAAAGCACAAAGCTCAGGTGTTAGAAATAACATGATAGTTGCACCATATCTCGTTGAGTCCTTTTCATTTCTGTTTTATTTTTTCATTTTAAACTATGTTTCTCTAAGTGATTAGGTGGGGCACACGATTCAAGTTGTTACCACTGCTAGGGTGAATTAGAGTGATTGAGATACCATGAAGAAAAAAAATTGAGACCAGACCATTTGACCAAAAGGAAAAAATTCAATAAAGTCGACCACTGGTACCCTTGTATATGCCAGTTGTGTTGAACTAGAGTTAGGTTATCGACCACTGGTACCCTTGTATATGCCAGTGTGTTGGTATTAGTCAGACTAGTATCTCAATCCATTAGGATAGGTTCATTTTGGCGGAGGCCTTCAGACAGATATGGGAAACGCCGTTCACTTAGTAAACATCAAAACCATCTATGTTTTTTTATATCCATCTCTTAATCTTTCCATGTGATTAGTTTGACTCCGAATATGATGTCCATAGTGCAACTATCTGAGTATAGCTCTGTCACTTATATATGAATTTTAGTATGCTTGAGTGCAAACTCGTGTACATCAATTGGAATTTCGCATCAGGGTACTTCCTCTTGTAGTTAATAAGTATGCCAACCAAGGAGATTCTTTAGTGCCTTCCAAGGTTCTGCGTAGATAGCTAGGGTCTGGAGTAAAGGTTTTGTGGGTACACCTCTGGTAAACCCTCCGGAGACAACACTCCGCCACTAGGGCCACCTAGGGGTTCAAATGATTTTCCTTTCTAGAATAAATTTGCTCGAGGACTAGCAAATAATAAGTTTGGGGGTATTTGATAGACACATTTTTGTGTCTAATTTGTCCTCAATGTCCGTATTGTTGGAACTCTATTTTTGTACTAATATTGTGTTTTTATGTATTTTTAGGAAATAAACATTTTTGGAAAATTCGGCTCGAAAAGTTGATTTTGGCACCCGGAGGACAAGTGTTATTCGGACTCTCGCTTTTGGATAAGGGGTAACCTAATTACTAAGGGGCACCCCCAGGTCACCCCCAAGACAGCTGCTATTCGCACCCCTACTCTGGATAGGGGGCTACCAGTTTCTTCCCCATTTGAAACGATTTTGGCGGGAAATTTCTAAACTGTTCTGGCAGAATTTCGATCGTCAAAATGAAGGGGTTATGGGTCGATTCAATGGCTGAAATTTGGTATAGAGATGTGATATAGGTTAAGGAACATAGTATGGGTGACATGATCGATCAAATTTGGCTGGAATTTTAGGTATGATTCACACACCCAAAACAGAGCACGTGGACTGTAACACGAGCAAAATTGAAGTTCTTGTGTGCATGGGGGAGTTCTGCTGGCGTTGGAAGAGTGTTGAGGCGTGAATAAGTCGAATTGGAGCGTGCTGGACCAGAGAAAACGCGTGAAAAGCTAAAACAGGAAAGAAAATATCCGAAAATATTTTCTTTCACTGCCGAGGATTTGTGGAGTTATGGAGGAGATTCGATGCATGCTTCGGGTTTAAATAGAGTCCTTGGAGGTCAGAGAAAGGTTGTCGAGAGTTTGGAGGAGTTTAGAGAACTAGAGAGCAAGAAAATCCAAGTTGCAGAGATTCTGGTTCTGCTACTGCTGCTGCTGCGAGGAGGAAGAACGTGAAGAACAGACTCTCCAAGACCGTTGTTTATCAACAGTGACAACGACAGTGGCTTGTGGGTCGTAGGTGTGGGTCTTAGAACCATAGCGGCAACAGCAGTTAGATTTTATCGTTTATTCTGGACGCCTTTTGTGCGCCGCAGATTACAGTTTCACACCATTTTCTCTTCTTCTCTTTATTGTAAACACCAATTGAGCTTAATAAAATATTTTGAGAGGTATTTCACCATGATGAGCTAAACCCAACATTGGGACAACGGAGGAGGCGATTTTCGTCATTCTGGTAAATTTAATTTATTCTTTTTATGACTTTTGCATTGATTTAAAATTGAAAAATGATTTTGATTAATTAGTTATCATTTTATTTGATGCGGCATGCTTGATTAAATGTTTGATGTCCCATGCTTACGATTTATAACTAATATTCTGAGAATCTATATTGGCAAAATAAGAGTCCTTACATTTTATGTTTTGAGCGATAATTGTTAAGGATAAATAAAATGTACCATATGCATGAGAATTGGCCAAGTCCTTAGTCCCAGTAACTCTCTACCAATTTGTCAATATTTGTATATATATTTGTTTTCTAAAAAAATTATTCTTCACAAGTCCGAGAGTTTGAACCTCATTACTACAACCCAGAAAACATTAAATCAGTAGGCTTTATCAAAGGATCATGAGGGGTTCTGATAAAAATAATATGTGAAAAAGTCACAATATGTTGAATCAGTTTTGGTTTAGCATAAAAGCATATGTGTTTCGAGGGCTTTCAACTTTTGCTTGCAATAGTTAAAAACCGGTTTTTCAACCTTTCTCTGGTAAAGGTTGGTTGTTGTTATTCTTTTGGTTTTGCATAAGGATGACAACATAATGATATTTCGATATCAATTCTCCCTGGAAGAAGATGCAAACATATTGGAGAACATGATGCGAAATTTGAGGTAACAATGTTGTTAGTTAATTGTTTTCCTGTTTAAGAAAAGCCTGATTTTTATTTCATATATTTATTGCTTTTGCTTAACAAAATTTCGGTACAATAGATGTTTTATTCCATGATGTGTGTATGGATGTGTGTGTGATTCAATTGTTTCCGGTTAAGAAAACTATTGTTATCTTGTTTTATTGTGTGGTATCAATTGTTTAGTGTTAGAGCATAGCTCGGTTGAACCCACCAAGCGTTGGTATGTCAAGTTTGGTTGTCATATTTTAGTGAATCAAAACTCATTTTAAGAGTCGCTTGATTATGTACTAGAGTCAACTTCGTGTAGGTTAGCTTGAAAGTATTAGGATATGAGACATTACATGTATTGCGAAGACTTGAAGAAGTGAAGAAGTAAGAAGCTACAACGACAACATCATCCTTCCACTTGAGGTTAGTGATATTTGACTTGAACTGTTTCATTCCCTAACATATCTTTCAAGTCGTGCATATTAAAAACAAAACTGCGACGCATGAACACTCTAGATAGACATAGTATTAAGGAATACAATATGAAGTTTATTAACCATTAAACTATGTAGATAAGACATCGACATAATCGTTTAAATGCTATTGTGATTATGTATGGGTATGAGGTGAGGATTTCATCTTAGGAAACAATGTTTTACATGTGTTTTAAGGAAGTTAGTTCATAAACTTATTTATGAATCGAAAAGGAAATAGCCATGCGTTATTGGTATTGTTATTCATTGCATATCTTGTGAACAACCAATATGTGTGATTTAGTATAACCGCTCATGACTTGTTTGTGTTCTTGGTAAAACTATTCACAAAGGCTTGACTTATGTATTGGTACGACTTTTATTAGTGAAACCGATCTTAAGTAATCACCTGAGATGGTATGATCGAGTTTGTGATTTGTGTATGACCGAATCAGGGTAAAGGGGAACTGATCCTACACTACACCATTTTAAGGGATTCGCAACGGACTCTGGCCGTTGCTGATTGGGGTCGCAACGACAAATCCCTGTTGCAAAACACCGTGTTGCATTTTTCGCAACAGCATAAACTCCGTTGCGACTCTCGGTCAGCAACAGGGATTCGTAACGGCACGTGCCGTTGGGATTTTGATTATTCGCAACCGAGGTCTGCCGTTGCTAAGCTGGTGCTAATTACAGGAATACCCCTACCCGAAACTTAATGTTATTGGTTCTGGTTCTAATTTATTGGTTCTGGTTTTAATTTAGCAACAGATCAAAGACGTTGCTAATATTTTGCAACATAAAAAGAAAAAGGTCAAGTCTTCATTGACCTGGTCAAAATCCATTTCCCCCCTGCAGTTCCCCATATTCATCATTTCCACAGATATACAAACTATGATTCATTCATTCAACATACAAAACTGTATCATATTATGAAAAATGGATTCTTCAATTGATGTTAACAAAAAGTAAGAGTATTTGATACAAATGTATTCTAAGTATCACAATAAACTAGTGGACACATAGAAACATATTTGGTTCCTAAGTTCAGTTCATGGAAAGTTACGAAATTCCTAAGTTCTTCCAACTTAAATCACTATAAGGAGATACTACATAAACTTACGAATCTTGCAGCTGCTAAGGGACCTAATGGTTGTTGCTTTGTTCTCCAACCTTAATTTTTGATCTCAGAACACAGCATCATTCAATCAACCTGCGAACAAAGCATCACAAAATCTTCCAATTAGATAACTAGTATGCTTTATAAAGATTGAGTCAAAAACTAATAAAGAAATAATATGTTGTGACAAAACTATTAATATATATGGAATACAAAAAAGATAATGAAACTTTGGTAGCTCCTATTCCACATGTCTAATCTTCAACATTCCTCGAAATCTTCGTCATTTCCAAGTACTCAAATGATCCCAAAGGTTGTAAGTTTAGCACCATCGTTGTTGAAGATCCGTAGCTATAACAATGAGAAAGCATCGGTCTCGATCATTGTTATAAAGTGTCATAGTATTATTACACGGTGTCGAAGTTCAATTGTATCACAACTTCAACAATAATACTATGGTGATATATATCTGTAACACCCTGTGTTTTCAGCATGGCGCATGCTAAAAGATGCGCCATGGCCTGAGATGAAGCTTCATCCAAATCTTCTGTTGCGTAGGAAAAGGAACATTGGCCCTTGGCCAATACGTTGACAATGTTCAGCCAACATGGATACACATCGGGTTGGCAGCGGACAGCTAACATGGCTGGACAACGGGTTGGCAGCTGACAGACAACATGGCTGGACATCGGGTTGGAAGCGGACGGCCAACATGGCTGGACATCGGGTTGGCAGCGGTCGACCAACATGGCCGGACTTCGGGTTGGACAGCGGACGGCCAACATGGATGGACAGCCAACATGGCCGGGTATATGGCAACGACCATGAATAGTAAAAGTGGGGAGTTGATGAATGATTTTTCCTCCCCTAATCAAAGTTGTAAAAATGTTAAGTTAACATATATAGGGAGGGGTACTTGGTTGAAGGTGCACATACATACCATGCACCAGGTGAGATAGCCTTAGAGATGTACAGCCATCACGGATGGACATTGGAGTGGCCTATGGGCCAAAGACGGAAGTACAGTCATCACGGCCCTTCACGGGACATGGCTCAGTAAATGTTCAGCCGTCATGGCCGGACAATAAAACTGGCATGTGAGCCAGAATTGAATGTACAGCCATTACGGTCGTACATCGCAGTTGGCCAGAATGGTAAGGTGCAACCATCATGGACTGGGGAGTTGATGAATGATTTTTGCTCCCCCAATTTGAGTTTTAAAAATGTCAAATTAACATATATAGGGAGGGGCAGTTGGTTGATGGTGCCTATGCGGACTATGCACCATGTAAGCTTCATAGCTTATCCGGAAGAGTATAAATGATGCCTAAGGCTCATTTATAGTTGTGTAGCCTCGCGAAGAGGGCATTTGATGCTTAGGCATCCTTATGTCATATTGCGGACCAAACATGCATCACTTGGATGCATTTTTGACGGAACGGCCTATACGGACTAGGCCATTACCTTTATTACTTGGCCACGGCCTCGCAAACGAGTTGGGTTAAGTTTCTGTCCCTTCTTTGATGAACTACGGTCTGTGCTTGATCCCTTTAGAGTACGGAAGGGTGCGTATGAAGCCGCAATGACTTGTAGCATTGCCGGTCCAGCACTGTGTCGCTCATATCATCTAACTGTGAGATGATTGCGACATTCTGGCCTCTCATATCATCTGGCTTGGTAGCTCGACGCAAGAGATGATTGTGGCCAAGCTTGATGAGGCAAGTTGCATTCCATTCACTGGATGCTCATACTTCCTATCAAGGCGTTCGACATAGGCTAAAAACCCGAGTGTCGTAATTTAGCTCAAGAGGAGTCCATTTTGATGGGAAACGACCCATAGATCAAGACATGTTGATCTATAAATCCACATGGTCACCAGAATTTAGCCAAATTCCATCGTTTAGGGCCTCAAAGGGCCGTTTTTGCAGTTTTAGGAAAGTTTTTTTTTTCTTAATAAACCCTTCGCGGAACAAGGGTAAGTTGGAAAGGTGTGGAAGCTAAGTTAGTTGTATCATGCTCAACGAGCATGCTTGCAAGGGAAAATGGACGTGTATTTTCCTAGCTTTGAGGCCCGGATCGTAGCTTCATCATGGCGCGTCGGGGAAGTTACGGCCTACGGGGTAACGCACCAAAGGCGTAATTTTCCGGTCCGTCACAGTATCACTCCCCCTTAGTCAATACTCCATCTCACATGAAAACCACTCCCCCTTACACAATGATCTGAAAACCATATGTATTTGTAGTATGAACTACATATTAATTCTCCCCCTTTTGTCAATAAAATTGGCAAAGGTACAAGAACGAGATCATAATGAAATTTCCGTAAGAGACATTTCATGACTGAGAGAAAGAAACACACATCATCTTATTTAGATGCAATCATATAGTCGAAGCTAACAACATTCATCAAGGAGTTTAAAGATACAAGATAGCCCCTCTAAAATTCCACAGCCGCACACCCCTCAAGATATGTCCATTAAGCACAAGTTCAAAATAACTCTCCCCCATTTGATGTCACTCCCGAAAGAACAACAACGAGCGACCTTAATTTCAAAAGAAACCAAGGATTTTTATTGGACAACAAAACCATGAGAATTATTTTTATTTCCAAAACTCAATCAAATTATTCATAAGTAAACCCATGAATAATTTAATCGGAATACATAATCAAATTAAACACAAAAGTGATCAATTTAATGCATTGTTCTCAACATAAGTAAACTTACGGAGCAACGACTAAGATAACCATACAAGAGACTGATTGGCTTAATCGGTCATATACTCAACACAAGAGAACTTGTGGAGTAATAACTAAATAACCAATAAGATGATTAATTTAGTTCTAAATGCTCAACATAAAGTATCTCACGGAACAACCAACAAAGCTAATAAAAAATAATCAACTTGGTTGTATCGTGCTCAACATAAGATACATTATGGATCCTCTCGGTAATACAAAAAGATGGATCAATGAAGATCAATACCGTGGAATACACAAGGATTCATTCTTTTGCACAAGCATATATAATAGCAATAATCCTTGGATACAAAAGATCTTAACCTATCTTCCGTCAAAGATTGACAATATAGGCTTAACCTTTGTAAATGTCAAAAGTCTATTCATTCCTAAACCAATAAATGAATATCAATCATGAACGACTTTACTTTTGACAAAATATGGGACAACATAGTCCACGGACGTAAACACCAATATCCCATAACAAGTTGCAATATAACAAATCATAAAGATTAAATACTGCAAAACATCATCCTTCAAATAGTTTTAGAATTTAAACCAATAAATCTAATAACATGAAGATGAAAACGTTGGACATAGTTATGTTCACTCACAATAATTGCTATTCCAAACTCTAGTTATTCTTCTAAACAAAACAAGAAAAATAGAAGATTTACTAGGCATCAAGACAAACTCGTAATGCACATATAAGATGATTTGTCCTTAAAGGGTAGAATCAATCTTTTTCGCCCGGATTTACACCAAGAATAGCTACCGCAGGCGTATAAAAGGATTTTCTTAGCAAAGAAGAACATACAAAGTCAATAACGACCATGCACCATAGTTCACAAAGGATGATTGTGAACATTCAAGAATCCCATAACAATGCGTACTACTTCTCATTCTTGAACTTCCTTCTTTGTGATTCACCAACAACATTCTTGTAAAAGCTACAAATTAGCTTAGAAGAGTAGTACTCCAAGAATCCAAGTTCCCAAGTCCAGGAGAAGTGGAGCAAGTGCGACGAAATGGAGCAAAACACTCAAAAACAATAGACAGGACAAATATCAATCTTAACTCATCCAAATTCAAGGTTTTTCATCTCCATTTTGAAGAGAATTCAAAAAGAAAGAGAATGAAAAAATAGTGAGGTCATTCCGAGTTCGGACGAAGAAATTACGGCCAAAACAAGTTTACCGAATATCGACGTCTGCAGGCAAGTATGCATACGGGTTTGCAAACGAATTTTCATGACTTTGAGCAGTTTGCAAACTGGGTTTGCGAACTTAAACCCCTGAATTTTGATTTTAAAAGATTTTATGCATACTTGGTATGTCTACCATGAATTCCAAAGTTATTGAAACATTCATGACTTTCGTCACTAGGTAAAGATAAACTTGGTCGAAGCGAAAAGTTTACCAACACATATTTCGAGATATAGATAGGCGGGGTATACTCGGATCGAAATATCAAATGTGTATAATCTAGTCTATATGTATAGCATACGACTTTTGTCTCAAAGAGTATGAGATAGAATAGATAGACTTTTGAGTGACAGATAAGTTCAAGTCTCCACATACCTTTTTGTCGAGAAGTTCCACCGGTTCCTTGAGTAGATCTTCTACTTGTATGATGAATCGCCATGAAGTCCTTGAGCTCAACTACACTTACTATCCTAGTCCGATACTTAGCTATAAGAGACTAGAAATCAAGACTTATATTTTTGATCACTAACATTGACAAACATGCTTGAGATAGCAACGCATGCGAGTTTGACCGAGCAGTGCTCTAACAGGAAGCGATCTCGACAGAACCAGTTCTTCGCTTGCCTAGCTTCGATATACCATTTGAAGTGCACACTGATGCTTCAGATATGGCTCTAGGGGGATTCTTGGTGCAAGATGGCCATCCAGTGGCTTACGAGAGTCGTAAGCTTAATGATGCTGAAGGGAGATACACTGTGCATGAGAAAGAGATGTTGGAAGTGATACATTGCCTAAGAACGTGGCGCCATTATTTGTTGGGAACTTATTTCATCATAAGGACGGATAATGTGGTCATTATGTTCTTTTCCATCCAGAAGAAATTATCGCCAAAACAAGCAAGGTGGCTTGACTTTTTGAGCGAGTTCGACTACAAGTTCGAGCATAAGCCAGGAAGGCTAAATTTTGTGCCAGATGCGTTAAGCAGAAAGTTGGTGGCAGAATATGTTGCGCCACTGACCACGATTGAGGCAGAGTTGTTGCCTCGAATCAAAGAAGAGACGAATAATGATCAGGCATGTGTGCGCCTAATGAAGCAGATCAGTGATGAGATCGTTCGTCGATACTGGCTAGATGATGGAATCATTTACGCCAAAGGAGGAAGAATTTATGTACCTCATTCAGGTGGACTGAGAAGGGAACTTTTGCGAGAGACGCATGATTCCGTTTGGGCTGGTCATCCAGGCACGGAACGAACGCATGCTTTGATAGCTCGTTCCTATTACTGGCCTAAGATGGAATAAGATGTTGAGTTGTATGTGAAGACATGCTTAGTGTGTCAATTGGATAAGACGGAAAGGAGAAACGTAATAGGATTGCTACAACCTTTGCCGATTCCAGACAAGCCATGGAAATGCTTGTCGATGGAATTTATTAACAGGCTGCCAAAGGTTCAAGGCTTTAGCTCGATAATGGTCGTCGTTGATCGCTTTTCGAAGTATGCTACATTCATTCCTTGTCCCCATTCTTTTAATGCAGACGTTGCAGCGGATCTGTTCTTCAAGAATGTAGTGAAGTATTGGGGACTTCCTCGAGATATTGTGAGTGATAGAGACTCACGGTTTATAGGCAGGTTTTGGACCGCCTTGTTTGGAATGCTTGGTTCCGAAATAAAGTTTTCTACTAGCAATCACGCCCAAACCGATGGTCAGACGGAGCGGATATAGGCATTGCTAGAAGAGTACTTGCGTCATTATGTGACGGCAAAACAGGGAAATTGGGTGGCGTTGATGGATACGGCCCAATTTTGTTACAATTTGCACAAGAGTTCAGCAACGGAGCTGAGTTCTTTTCGAGTTAGAAACAGGCCAGCAATCATTAACCCATCATGAGGTGACAAGGGATAAGAAGCAAGGTTCCTGTCCAGTAGCTTATCGTTATGCAAGGTCAAAGACAGAGATGACTGAGCAGGCGCGTGATAGTTTATCCAAGGGTCAAAGACGAATGAAGAAGTATGCTGATTTGCATCGCAGAGATGTGGAATTTGAGGTGGGAGACATGGTGCTGCTAAATCTAACGCCCCAAATTTGGAAGAAGATTTCTAGCAAGACAGTGCATAGAGGTCTGATTCCAAGATATGATAGTCCCTTTAAAGTGATGAAAATAGTTGGTAAGGTGGCTTACAGACTTGAGTTTCCGGAAAGGTTGAAAGTGCACCCCACTTTTCATGTCAGCTTCTTAAAGAAGTACCATCCTGATTTGCTGGACACTTCGAGACTACAAGCGAAGCGTGCACCACCAGTAATCAGATCACAATTCGACAAACAAGTTGAAGCGATACTTGATGATCGAGTTATGGGGCAAAGTAAGAAGAATATGAGAACTTATTTTCTGATTAAGTGGCAAGGATTGCCATACTCCGAAGCTTCTTGGGAGAAGGATACTACATTGTGGAAATTTGAAGAACAAATTCAAGCTTACCTACAGCAAAAGGAATCGACGAGGGCGTCGAGTTCAGCTGGTGGGGGAGGTCTATGACATGGCTGTCAAGTGGCCAAGTAAAAATGCGATACTGTGGCGCATTATCAGTGGCTTGGCCAAAGTGTCAGATATGCGGAGTGCATGTCTGAATTGCAGCTAGACGATGGCATGTGCCAAACAGGGTTTGGACATGTCCAAAGATGCGAGATTAGCATCAAGAGATGCCAAATGAGTTTGGATAGTAAACTGTATGCATGAGGCATGCAGGCATGCAAGCAAGACTTGCATTAGCACACTTGCATCATTGGGAGAATGGTGTTTCACAATGATTGCGTCACTCGGGCTGGCAGACGCAATCATTATGCAACAAGGCTGGATGACATGTGTGGGGCACATGGCCTTGACAGTTTCGAGTAAGTTACACGAAAGTTGAGTTGTTTTATGCATAACTGAAGGCTAGGACTTGTTTGGCTAGCTTTAGAGAGTAGTGGCGCCAGTTGGCACAGTTGGCTAACCGCCTGGCAAAAAGTAAATCTGTAACTGCCTGACAGTTACTTGTAAATAACTTTTGTAAGGCGATATAAGCCTGATCTTGTGAAGGGATTGGGTAATCCGGAACAAGAAGAGTTTGTAATCCTAAGTGTGCAATAAATAAAAAGGCTACGACCTAGTTTAAAGCTAAGTTCTGTTGGTGCATTTGTCCCTTGTTTTGGCTTATGTTTATGCATCAAGCGGAGTGTGTGTATTTGGTTAAAAGCTTGCAAGATTTGTGAGCAGAACCTCTATTTAGTATGGGCTGAATAGAGAATTAGTCAAGAAGTTGAAGTATTGGCTAAGTGCGAGTTGGCTGAAATTGTGATGTGGAGCATAGTTGTCATTGTCAGAGTTGGTTTTGCATTTGGGTGTTGCGAACCTGTGACAATAATCATAATCCGTTGTAGGGAAATTTAGTGGGACAAACACCGAAATAAGTGGTGTTTTAGGATTTGGTGGACCCAACTAATTAGAAAATGGATAATCGTTGTCTGTTTTTCTCTTAGGGCTCTTCCCAAACTTACGTGGAAAGACAATTGGGAAGAGGTTGGGCATCTCCATAAGACCCAGTCTTATTCCCGTTACTTTGGACTTATGAGTGAAGGGAAGAAAAGTTGGTACCGTAACCAAAAGAAAAAGTGTAAATGGTCGTGCAAAAACACTTGGTAAATAAAAACAATTGAACATATTGATTGGATGTCGTCAATTTCCACATGTTGATTATTAAAGTGCTAGATCTTCTGTGATCTAGTAGCGCAAGAGCAAAGAAGAAAATGGCAACTCACAAAATTTATACTTACAGTCAAAGAATGGGTGTTTTAACCATTCTAAATGGTTGCGTCCTAAAATACATCATGGTATGGTTAGAGCGTTATCCACATACTTCATGCGTCAAACTGCGAATTTCTAATTACTAGGCTGACCACTGGTATCGTAATAATAACCAGCACTCTAGAATGGGGTGTATGTTACAACAGCAGACTATATTTCTCGTCTCTTTCCTTTCTTTTTTGTATCATTGTTTTTGGCCTATAAAAGTATAGGACAAACAATAAAGAACTAAATTCTTGATCTATTTCTTTTTGAAAGTCACCATCAAGAGGTACGCCAACATGCGACTACCTACACCGTATAGGATAAGGACGGATATACAACGGTTCCAATTGCGTAGATCATAGCCCGTTCTCATGAGCGAACCGCAGCGTGTAATCAACCAAACTCCAGAATACCTGTCGAGTAACAAAACATTAGTAACAAACATAATAAATCAGTCCTGATCAGGCACATTAGTAAACACACGAAGCAATTAGAAGAGTATTTTCAAACCTTTCTGCATTTGCTATGATAAATGCTTGCAAAGCCCACTTCGGATAGCATAAATTTGCTATGAACTTAACAATTCCAGTTGTTTGCTGAGTCGAAACGAGAGTTAAAACAACAGGAAGGAGAACTGACCACTGGAAGAGAAAAGAGAAAACCTTGTCACTGGAACTTGAAATAAAAGATATAGGGAGATTAATATCTAGACGTCTGTAGACATATTCAGAGCAAATACATACCAGCTGAGCCGAACCAGGTTCAAGAAAGATGGCAAATGCGTAGGCAATACCAGTCACGCAGTACACAAGACAGACCAGAACAATGTAGTTATCCAGGAACAAAGACCTAGGACTGTTGAAAAAATAAAACATGGAGAGATAGACCACGGGCTTTACAAGGGTATTAAAAAGATCAACTGTATCCTTCGAGAGAAAATACGCCAAACTGCTCATGCCTGAACTACTTTCTCTCCAGTAAATTAGCTTATCCACTGAAAATGATCTCAAAGCAGCAATCTTGCATAGAAGAGCTGCGAGCCAGCAATTTCGAACAGATATTTAATGTGAAAATCTGTGGTTTCAACAGAGAAAGTTGAATTTCAGGGGAACTTAATAATAGATCGTTACTTACACACTGCTATTATTGTGTAGGTGTAACCTGCAGCCCCAAAATTCTCATCACTCACTTTAGCAAGTGATCCTAAACAGGCTCCAGCAAGTAATAAGATTAGAAAATCCACTGCTTGTATTTTAGATTCTCTTAGTCTTTGTTTGCCAACCCTGAAGCAAAATAAAATACCTATACGGATTAAGAAATGAGAACTAGATAAATTAAAATTAAATCAAATGGCACAGTCCCATTCTCGCTCCAAATTCTCTAACGGGCAAAATAAGCAGATATTTGTTCTCTTCCACATGAAATCAAACGGATGATTTGTACAAATTGGAGTATGATGGAGGTTCAGTACTCACCTCCCAAGATAGTATTTGTACTGTTTAAGTACACCAGGAGTTTGGCGCTTGGACAAGTCCTTAGACTTGAGGAAATTTAGATGTACATTGTCCCGGCGGAGCTCAACACTACTCCTAACATCCTCCCATAAATCTTCAGCAAAAGATTTATCTTCACTTCCAGCTACAACACCATCGCATTCTGGGTCATTACTTGTGTCTGGAGCCCTGGATGAAGAAGCAACATCAGCAGCTTCGACCTGCATATCAAGGGGTATCTTGTATCCTTTGTTAAGCATCCATCTGACTGGAAGCTGCTTCATATTTGTGCTTGTGCACGGCACTATACCCTCCAAAATGTCAATAAAGTGATCTGGTGGATTAACTCGATCAGGAACTATGATCCCAAGGCCTGCAAAATACTCTTCGACCTTCTTCACTGGCCCATGGTAAACGATTAGACCACCTTTTGCGAGTAGTATTAGATCATCAAACATCTTGAACAGGCTGTAGCTGCAGTTGGTTATTACCATCGCTAAAGACCATGAGGATATTTGAACAAACAGAAGGAAAGCAAAACCAAAAAACAAGAATAACCAGTATTTCAAAAAGTGAATTGTAATGGTTACCTGGGTTGGTGAACTACAGTACAGATGTTCACCCCTTCGAGAGCCTCCCGGCGAAGTGCTCTTAGAAGCAACTGGGAAGATGAACTGTCTAAACCAGATGTTGGTTCATCTAAGATCAGCAGTGAAGGTTCCATAACCATTTCCATTCCAACATTTACTCGTTTCCTCTGACCTCCGGAAATCCCCCGCTTCTCTACAGTTCCAACCAAGGAATCTCTTACTTGTTGTAGCCCCAAAGAGTCGATAACTCTTTCAATAACCAGAACCCTTTCCGCTTTTGGCATGTTAGCCGATAGCCTCCAATAATCAGAAAATTTACAAATTTGGTCAGGCAATAAATGCACACTTACATGAAGTATAGCACAACAATTAGAAACTTGAATTGGGCCGTACAATTTTGAGTAAGGCAAACAGCTTTTTAAATACAAGAGTAGCTACACGTGGCTTACCTGCACTTGGCACTAAACTGGAGATTCTCCTCTACAGTCAAATTTCCATGCACAATATCATCTTGTGGCACAAAACCGATAATTTTCTTATACGAGTGGATGGATTCATTCTTTCCGTTAATAAGAATATGACCAGTCATTGTGCATCCCGTAGCCTTTCCAGCCAAAGCGTTAAGAAATGTTGTTTTTCCAGCTCCAGATGGACCCATGACAGCAGAAACATGACCAGGCATGATTTTCCCAGTAACACATCTCATGAGATGTTTGTTTTTCCCTTTTAAAGTAAGTGTTAGGTCTTTGAAAGCAACCTCAATCATCGGTCTAGTCGTTATCTCTGTCTCTGTAGCCATATTAATTATTTTAGAAAAGGTCAAGCTCTTGTTTTCTTGTTGCAGAGCTTTCTCCTTCTCAATTTTCCCATACGCATATCTGAAAATTTGGCTATCCGTGTGCATATCCTTCCCCTTCGGCGCAGATTTTTTACTACTATCCGAATTAAAGCCTTCACTACTTTCATAATCCCCATCAATATTGTATTTTCTTGGTTCCTTCCTTGCTGCTTTAGATGGTGGGAAAGAATCCCCGTCTGTTCAGTTCTAGCATTACCCAGATTATCATTTCCTCTGGTTGTCTGGCAGTCTTCTGATGAGAAAATGTCCGTGAAAATGATTTTTGCAGTCCAAGTGCATGCTTCTTAGCGATATCTCTTGCGACCTTCCACCTTTCACGTGCCTGTGCAGTTCTTTGGACACTCTGTGCGGCAGCTTCTCTGGATCTGGCGTCTTCTTTCGCGTATGGCGAGAACTTGATCAGAGCAATTGTACATAATAAGCAATAAAGCGCTTATTGCAGCCTAAATTGTTAACTGAGGTGTCAGTATTTATCGGTTGGAATTACAGGATAAAATCTTCAAAGTAAAAGTATGTAGTCTTTATAATATTGAGAAAGACCTATGAGTTGGTTTATTAACACTTACTATAAGAAAAGCACCGTGTAAATGGAGATTCTGACTTGCAGCGTTCGGGTCACAAGAAGTCAACTTAAAGCACTCTGCAGTGAGGCACGGTCAAACATGTCAAGTGAAATCCTTTAGTTCCAGCCTGAATTTATGTAAACTAAAGAATTTGAGATATGTGGGACCAGCAATACTGTATTTTAAGGGTATGTATGAGGAGCGCTAACAAGCAGCAAGCGCTTCCTAGGTGAGTTTCCCAGAGCATAATTTCTCATTTATTTGAAGATTTGTTTAAGTGCTAGATTTTGGGAATTCAATAACTCTCAAGTCTAGGGGTATAACAACAGACAATCAGCAAGTATGAAGAAGCTAACAAACAATGTTAATCCTTCTGGCAATGTGTTACAAACAAACATTTCCAAGCATGGTTAGAATAACTTACTTTTTTCATATGTAGAACCTGTACGGCAGTAATGTCTGCGCAATGAGACTAAATGGAGTCAGAAAGCAATATAACAATATTACTTACAAGAAATTAAACAAGTGGAGAGATCAAACTCTTGAAGCAACTAAATCAAAACATTCAATATTTCAGATGTAAATCATGTGCAACAAAAACATAGACGGACAAAGAAACGGATGCCTGCAAGGTTTGAGAATTAGGTAGTAATACCCGTCACTGCAAGGTAATTTTTTGGTAGTAGAGGGACAGTATGATCCCGCTGGACAGAACACCTCCCTACTACTCCTAATATCAGCCCATGAGTCTGCTCCTCCACAAGTGTGGTTTGAGTGTCCAGGAGGTAGTTGGTAAAGGTATCTGCAAATCATTGTGCCCAGGTATTAGCTAAGTGAACTACAGCAAGAATAAAATGGAATAAAGAAAGCTTAATAACAAGAATATCAACTTACGGGTCACACGTGCCAGTCGTAGTATTTAAATCCCCAAGTGGACAATAAGAACCTAACGGGCAAGCTTCAGCGACAGAATTAAAAATGGTTACATAAGTTAGTAAATCTGAATTTAATTGATCAAGCAGAAAGAATACTTTCACAAACAAAATACATGAAACTATCAGTAGCAAACTGGAGTCATTCGTACTGCTTTGATGATGTTTTGTTTGTAGGCATGATACTCAAACCTTACTTGCCACAATCTTTAACGAAAAAGTTCAACAAAGCGCATACTTACGTATCATACAAGTAAGACCACGTGGGCAAAAGAAGCCCTCGCAACAAGCATGACAATCGCTAGTTCTGGCAGGCATGTCACTTGAATCTCTTAGATCAACATTATCATTATTACTATCAAGGCCAAATCCACAAGCCCATCCCGGTTCACAGCCAGGATTCCAAGAGGTCAAGTTACAATTCTTATTAGGCTTCGTGGGTAATCCAAGGAATCTGCTGAAGTATAACTTTATCTCTGCTTCTGAACATATGCGCTGCGTAATATCTCCTGTTGATCCATATGAATGAAAAATGAGATATGAATCGCAAAATTAATATAAGTATATGATTACTGTTAAAATAGACCAACAGTAGAAGAAAAACTAAACTACAAAAGTAAGCTTCAACTGATTAGACCTGCAATAGGGGCAATCCAGTTAGCTAATGATTGACCACCCAATGATCCCCCAGTTAGCAAACCATGATGAAGGACTTACTCAATTGTTACTTGTACCCATTTTTACCAATTTTTTTTTATCAGTAAATTATTGTGCAGTCTCAACATTAAACTGCGGGTTTAAGTATCAAGACGCATTTTTTCAAGTACCATCGAGACATTATACTTTAACACAAGAAACAAACCAAATGACTACCATGGCTTACAAAGCAGCAGTTTCCTAATGGTAACACTATTCATAGTTACGTAAGTATTCCTTTCAATACAGATTTTCATACAGCAAAAAAAAAAAAGGGAAAGAAGGGGTATCAATCTTACCTTTTGTTTTCTCAATGCAAGAAGATAAAAAATCAAGATCCGAAGTAAAATTGAATGCACCATTCCAATCTGCTTCCCTGGAATACATAAAATACAAATTAAACAAAAGGCTACTACAATTCTATCACAAACAACTTTGAGAAGAAGAAAAAAAGAGGACAAAATGACCTACTGATCCTTGATGCAAAAACCTAAATTATCAGTAGCTTCGCCTTGTAAGATAACCGTGAGATTAGATACACGTTCGTACATAAGCTGTGTAACTAGTGGGAGTATCTCAGTCACATTTGTTTGCGTGGGATCTCCGGGTACTTGAGATTTTACTTGCCATGAAAATCCTAATGTTGATACAACGAATACAAAGTGTGAAAAGCTTGTAATCTTATTTACATCCACTCTGATGATACCCATATCTAAAAGTCTTGGTAAACCAACTTAGATTTCGACTCAATAAAGGATATATACACATACACGGAATTGACCAAATCCAGTTTCAAACATTAAAATAAGTTTTAGTCATTCACGCTACAAAAATCAGGAAAATTCAGCTCAAATACTGAAGATTTGAAATGTTCAGAAAATCAAATTAATATTGGGTTAGTCGTGGTAATTTGTTTACTAGTAGTAGTCAAAATTGTGGATAAATAATTTACAAAATCTAGACTGGTAGGTAGCTGAACTTTCAACTCAGAACTCAGGGAAGTGGAAAGATTCCGAAAATGGCGGGGAAGAGGGAGAAGACTGGTGATACTGATGATGATGAGATTGAAGCATTAAAAAGTGTACGATAAAAAGGAGTTGTATTGATTTTGTGTTAGAATACTGTCATTCAACTTAAAACCAATTGGCAATGAGTGGAGAGGTCCTTAGAGATTATAAACCGAAGGATCTTAAATTGTCCAACAATGTGGGATTAATAGTCTCAACACGCCCCTCACGTGTAGCCTCGTTGGGTCTAACACGTGGACAATTAAATCGGGTGACGCGGAGTAAAGGCGCGGTTTAATGACTCGTCGCAAATAGCCTGCTCTGATACCATGTTAGAATACGGGCATCCAACTCAAAACCAATTGGCAATGATCTTAGAGATTATAAACCACGGGATCTTAGATTGCCCAACAATGTGGGACAAATAGTCTCAACATTTTATCTGAAAATGATGGACCGTGCAGTCGTCCTTCTGTATACACTAAACACCGTTTGATTGATGATGTTTGGAAATGATAAACGAACTGGATATACGGAAGACTGAGATGTTTTGTGAAGGGTGGACAGTATTACGTTGGGCTCTATGGGAAATAGAGTATTAAATATTTAAAGTGAAAATTACCACCACGCCCATTTTTCAGTTTTTTCCCACCCTCAAACCCACGGCCGTGAAACTTCACGCGCGCACCCATTTTTGGGAAAAAAATTCTCTGAAACCCATATTTTTCTAAACTTAATGTTTTATAAGGAGACGAGATAGAGAGAGGAAATTTCCAAAAATCTTTGTATTGCAGAGCGGTTTTTGATCTTCTCTCGCACCACAAATACATGAAGATCCCAACATTCGTCATTACCATCGTTAACAACAGAGAAACTAAGAAAGGAAAATAGCGATTGGAGACGGAATTGAAGATGAAGAAAATGATTGCTAACAGAATTGTAGGTGTTCGAAAAATTCCTTTTACATGCATCCAACTCTGGTAATTAATTTCTCAAAAACCCTAATTCAGAAATCCTTAATTTTTATGAGATTTGTTGTTGTTGATGAAATTTCAGTTGTATTAGATAGTGATTCACTTGAATTTGTGTGAATATTGTAACCCCTAGGTTTTATCAGGGTGTTTGTGTGTCTGTGTATGCTATGTGTGTTTGAGAATCAAAGAATGGTGGATTCAGATGGTTTAGCTATGTATGAATGGTACTATTCATATGATTAGTTGTTGGAAACTTAAGCCTTATCAGTTGGAGTTTGGAAATACAATGTAATTAGTATATTACGGGTTTAGTGTAGCATTGCGATTAGAGTTGAAGTACTTTTGTGAAATTTTGGATAATGAAATGATAAATTTAGCCGGTGCATATTTTAGGTTCAAACTTGAGTTTTATCATTAATTGGTAACAATAGGCGCTAATAATTGACCAATTATGCTTACTACATTATTCTATATTCTTTAGATACATTAAAACTTGTATACCAAATTTTTTTCTAGTTTTTTTCTTCTTTCTGGTTCTTGTATCCTATACACATATGTTGTTCGAGCAAATTCCTAATTACAGTATATGGTGCCTTTTTATATCGACATATTATCTATTGTTTTCATGTGGTAATTGCATATTTGAGGTGCATCTTTGTTGCGCTATGTGTAAAATTTATGTGGTCATCAATTGAAATATTTGTCGTCGTCCCTCTAATGAAATCTAAAAAGTTAACAAAAGTAATACTCTTTTTTGTTCTCTCTTTCTCCAAGTTGTTTTTCAAGGGAGGGTACGCGGCTTAAGGTTTTAATTTCGCTTCCCAGATCCCACTATTTCATTGCAAGTGTTACTGTTTTTTTCTTACACTCCTTTGTTGGATAAATATTGAGAATCATCATCAATTTGGATACATGCACCTTTAAGAGGTATGAAAATTGCAACTGAGATGGAGAATTTGGATTTAAAACCATATGAAGCACCTATGAAATTCTTAAGAAAATGGTTGCTATTTGGATATATGCAGCTTTTAAAACTATATATTCCTTCTTGCTTGTATTTGGATGTCTTCTGTGTGCGTGATAATGACTGTGGCAACCTAACATTACAGCCAGAAGTAGGGTTCAGGGTGACAATGTCAGAGATTGTAGAGAATTTAGTTTGTTTGGTCGGAAGGAACTTGGATGATGCAGAGAGTGTTATTGCAGGAGGTGGTATTGGTAGTGTAAGTGCTAGTGTTGCTGGCGGTTATGATAGCGGTGGAGTGGATGACTAAGCATTACCAGAGATATCCTACCACACCGCTTACACAGTCGAGAAAATGTGCATTACCTGTTATGCAGTCGTACAAATGGATGCATAACCTATTATGCATTTACAAAATTTGTTGCATAACTTGTTATGCAGTCCAGAAAACGGTTGCATAGCATGTTATGCAACAACTTTTTTGTCACTATCGAAACCAACAAAAACAAAGACTGCATAACTTGTCATGCACTAATAATAATATCTGCATAACATGTTATGCAGTCGTGAAAATTGATGCATAACCTGTTATGCATCCGAAAATATGGCTGCATAATGCATTATGCATCGAGAAAATTGTTGCATAATCTTTTATGCATCGAGAAAATTGATGCATAACCTGTTATGCGTTCGAAAATACGGCTGCATAATGCAATTTTTTATGTACGCACTAAAATCAACCAAAACAATGGCTACATAACTTGTTATAGATGCATAATTTATTATGCAGTCGAGAAAATGGTTGCATAATTCGTTATGCGTCTGTAGAATATGTTATGCATCTTTTTTGGTGGTTGCATAATGGTTATGTATCAAGTTTTCGAAAATTTAGCCTAAAATGATGATCACCTCCGATTTTTTCGTGAAAAACAAAAATTTGATATCGTTGTTTGTACTCGTTGAGTAGCTCTCTTAAAAAGATTTCCAACGATATAAAATTTGTAAAATTCCAAGGCGCGGATTTCTAGATATGTTATATATCCAAGTTGCGTTGTCAATTATACCCCTGATGCATAACCCGTCATGCGGATGCATAATCCGTCATGCTGACATTTCTAATAATTTCATATAATTATGGGCGTCACGGAAATAATTATGAGTGTCACGGTACCTAAAATTAATTATGCACCTGACAATGAAAATATTATTTTTTTTTTCGGATATTTAAATTACAAAGAAACTTTTCGGAAGATAAGGATCGGGTCGGATACAAAACTAACGAGTAAAGACCCAGTCAATTAGTCTTTCATTTTCGTGCCTGTCTTTCGTGAGCGTCTGTTTGTTTGGTTCTTTTAATTTAATTTTTTTAACCTAATCTCAATTAAGCCGCCTTAATAAAAAAATAGTAATCAGTGTGCGTTATTGGGATTCGAGTCTGATTTTCATTTTTTTTATCTACTTGATGAAGATTCGACTTGTTACGTGTTGGAAGTATTGCTCAGGGAATTTTGCCTAGGGACGTTATGACGTGTTTTTTTTAGAAAAAGAGGAACTCAATATATTGGGGGAAAGTATCATCGCTTCCATAATTGGAACCCTAGTTAGTAAGTTATTCGCAAATTTTTTCGTTTCGTGAATTTTGATGACTAATGTTGTATATATTATTAATATCATCATATTAAGTTTATTTTTTCTTTAAATAACTCACATATATGCATAAAAATTAGTCTATGATCTTATAAATATTAATTATTTATTATATAGATACCGAATTTTCAGAGCCGAACTCACATTTATAAATCGAATTATATACGTACATATGTCGTTCCGAATTACTGAAGAATCACGTTCTGTTGACCGAATTTTGGACCGAATTTGGGTTTTACAAAACCGTATAATACTCGTACGTTTTCCGTTCCGTACATTTGTCGAATCCCGAATTGCTAACTAGGATTGGAACTACGATACATCATTACATTTTCATTCCAGTATGAATGTTTAGATAAGTTGGAATCGCCCAAAGATTGTGGTCAACCCAGTTATATTTGATCTTATATTTGTTACAAAATTTAGCTAGTTTTACTGCCCAAATTATATTTTCTCTCCTCACCAGGCTGAAATTTGTGATTATAAAATTTATGCCAAATTTTTCCTTGTTTCTAAAATCTTCACTGATCTTATATCCATGTTGTCGATCTTTTGCATACATTCCCATCAGCAGTAGCAAGGTTGGCTCCTAATCACTTGTAAAAAAAAAATCATGTGACCAGTCTACTGAGTTGCCCATTGGAAAGCCGCATCCGCTCCAACTTTTTCTTACTCCTCTCTTACTCCTTTCTGGTTTCTAACTCCTCTCTTACTCCTCTCTGGTTTCTAACTCCTCTCTAGTTGTAAAGTCAGCATGGAACCCTCTAGCTTCTCTAACTGTACCTGTAAGATCACATAAAGTTAGGCCAATTGCAATTTGAGTTGTAGACTCCATCATATCCAAGGAAATGTTTATTGTAAGATTCATTTTTTTTCTTTTCCATCATGGTATTAGTCTGGCCAGTCCAACTTCTAAGACTAGTGGTAATCTGTAATGTGTCGTCATTTTTTGGGCTGTAATACAAATCATGCATTATACTATGAGCAAGCCTATTTACAGTACTATAACTATTAATAAACTTGATTATGTTATTTGTCGTTATTGCACTATTTTGTCTTTCACGTTTGAAATCTACATTGCACCTTACTTTCCAAATGAACCAAATTGTAGTACTACATAAGACTTGTCAATCGACATCATATTCTCCTCTTTGAGGATTGGCAAAGCAATCCGTTAACCAATCATGAAAAGTAATTTTACCATTTCTAATAAAATCCATATCAAAATTAAAGTGCATCCATAGCTGAGAGACGTAATTGCATTGGAGAAAAAAGATGGGAAAGAGTTTTCTGGTTCTCGTTACAGAGTTTACATGAAGTTTCTATATCTTGGATAACGGCTGCGACTCGCATACTATCTGGAAGTATGGAATGGGCTGCCTTCCAAATGAAGATTTTGATAGCTGGAGTAGTCTCCATACTCCATATCATACTCCATTTTTTATCAGCATTACCACCTGAGTTTAAGTGGTTATAAAGAGATTTAACTGAAAACATACCTTTCTCATTTAGTGTTCATATAGGAGTGTCCAACTTGTCCTCCACTGGTATTATAATTTTCTTAATCTTTTATATTGTTTGTTTATCAAAACACTTGGCCAGTTTCACCGAGTCCCACGTTTTATGGCCAGTTATCAGATCCCTAACTTTCTTAAGGTCTTGATTGACAGTAGCCGGTCTCTGCATAGGAATTTTAGTCTGGGATCTATAAATCATCCCATATATCAATATTTGTACCCTTTCCTAATTCCCAGTGTTAGAGCATAGCTCGGTTGAACCCACCAAGCGTTGGTATGTCAAGTTTGGTTGTCATATTTTAGTGAATCAAAACTCATCTAAGAGTCGTTTGATTATGTACTAGAGACAACTTCGTATAGGTTAGACTAGAAAGTTTAGGATTATGAGATATACAAGTATTACTCGAAGACCTGAAGAATGTAAAGAAGTAACAAGCTACAACGACGACATCATCCTTCCTCTTGAGGTTAGTAATATTGACTTGAACTGTTTCATTCCTAACGTATCTTTCAAGTCGTACTATATTGAAAATATAACTGTGAAGCTGTGAATGATTATACTCTAGTAGTGAGACATGATCACATGATCATAGTGTTAAGGAATTAGAATACGAAGTATAACACTTGTTTTTTGAACTTCGTATATATGACATCGACATAATCGTATGAATGTTATTGTGATTATGTGTATGGGTAAAGGTGAAGATTTCATCCTAGGAAACAATGTTTACATTTGTTTAAAGGAAGTACATTCATGAACTTGTTTTATGAATCGAAAGGGAAATCGCTAGGCTTATTGGTATTGTTATTCATTGCATATCTTTGGATTACCAATATGTGTGAGTTAGTAGAACCGATCATAACATGTTATGCATCTTGGTATAACTAATCACAGTGCCTGACTTATGATTTGGTATGACTTTATTAGTATAACCGATCCTAATTAATCACCTAAGATGGTATGATTGATTTTTGTAATTGGTGTGACCGACCACAAAAGAGTTGTGTAATCGATCTTTGTAATTGGTCTAACCGGTCATAGTAATTGGTGTAACCGATCCTGGTAATTGGTGTAATCGATCCTGGTGACTTGTGTAACCGATCACAAGTAATACCATGAGTATATGGTAACTGGTCCTGGTAATTGACGTAACCGATCCTGGTAATTGACGTAACCGGTCCTGGTAACTTGTGTGTTCAAGCAAACCATATTGAGGTAGAACCGATCCTTGTGTTTGGTAAAACTGTGAACCCATGATTAGTGAATTGATATTTAATCAATCACATAATTGTCTTGGAATACGGATGAACCAATTCTAAACTTGTTTGGAAGTGTGGTATAATCGATTCCAAGATTGTAAATATGAAAGAGGATTTTCAAAGAAAAGATGTCAACATACTTTGAACATGAACAGTAACTCTTATCTTTTATTGTTCAAAGATATTCCTTAATAACTCAAGGAGATCCCCTTCCGAAATAAATTAAGAATCTTTTAATTAAGGTTGTTAGTTTTATATGCTTTAATTACCAACAATTAAATGCATATCTCTAGAACATAAAAATTGGTAATATGCATTTACTAATTGGAGATTTTATACTGAGAGATTTAGAAAATATTGGACAAAACATTTTCAGGAATTATGAAAACCGATTTTGGGCATTTATTGCATATCTTGAGAATATTCGGTTTTGGAAATTCCTTGGTGTCCAAACATCCTTGGTCTATAAATACTCAAGTTTGCATTTCTAGCAAACTATCCTAAGAGCCAGGCAAACTTCATCTTTTTGTTGTTTCTGGTGGAGCCGTCTACCCGGAGAGGAAAGTACCCTAATTAGGTGAAATCTCTTACGACCGCTCGTTTAAAGAATTATGTGGGATCAAGAAGCTCTACGAGTACCATTGGTGGGAAACTAGATAATTGCAGTTTATTTTAGTTTTCGATTGATTTGATTGACTAACGGTTGTTGAACTTTGATTGCACCTAGTTTGTTTATTCTTGAGTATCTTCTATTCTGATATAAGATTCACTCAAACTAGATCGAAGTGTCGACGGGATCTTTAGAACTGTTTGTAGATCTAAAGACATCTTGTGATAATCCATTGTTAACAGACTTCGTTATGTGTGTGATTGATCACAAGAGATTCAAGTGGTGTTGTGCAGGTGTTTATTGAAGATTAAAGAAGATTTCTTATTTGGTTTCTATATCTTTGGATGTGCACAAACCTTGATCGACTGGGATCCAACTAGAATCGGATTTATTCGATTGATTAGTTGTGCGAGATCGGCATCACCTTATAGTTTCTTGTTGGAATCTATATTGATTGATTGATTGATTGCAAATCTAAACTCGGCTACTTCGGTAGTTGTTGGATAGATTGATTTAACCAGGCAAATGAGTTTATAGTTAAACGGAAAAGCCTTTGCATATGACTTGAGATATCTTCATCTGAAAGAATCAAGAGAGTTGTTACCAAACAGATTTGTTGTTCCTTTACTGTTTGGAATACGATTTAAAGGAATTGTTTCAGTGCGTGCACTTATTGAATGTCGGAAGCGCAGGGATACTGAAGAAACTAAGTGAACTAGGCTTAGTTACTTGGTCTCAATTATACGAAGTTAGTTTAGATTTTGTATAGCGGCTTAATTCTGAGAGTATTCAATTCTGGACTTGGTCCCGGGGTTTTCTACATTTGTGGTTTCCTCGTTAACAAAATCTTGTCGTGTCTTTTACTTTTCCTTCCGCAATTATAATTGTTGTTATTATAATTAAAAATAAAACACATAAACGTTAAATCCGTATTACTTGATAGTGATCCTATAGAGTTTGGTTAAGTCCGAACCTATTATCAAGTAATCACACTTTGATTACTGTATTGTCTCGATCTCGTATCCAAAGACGATCACGCAAAGTGTGAATACCGATTTGTAATATTGTCTCGACTTTGTACATAGACAATCACTTAAGGTAAGAGGACTTATAGGTGGATAATTTAAAGGTTGCGGTGTATTTGGGTACCCTCGTCTTTTCAATTGGTATCAGAGCATGCAAACACGGAAAGATCTAACAATCTGTGTTTGGTGCGATCCAACCTATAAGAATTGAATCTATGTCTGATTCAGTTAACGTACCACCAAGATTTAATGGGACAAATTACCCATTATGGAAATCTGCTA
Source organism: Papaver somniferum (assembly GCF_003573695.1). Taxonomy (NCBI): domain Eukaryota; kingdom Viridiplantae; phylum Streptophyta; class Magnoliopsida; order Ranunculales; family Papaveraceae; genus Papaver; species Papaver somniferum. The sequence goes on from NC_039366.1 coordinate 53,167,152, forward strand.
TGAGAATTTTTCTTCAATCTCGAGATTTTAATACTTGGATATTAATCGAAGACGGATATCAACGACCGAAAGAAGAATATTCGAAAAACGAGTTTAAACGCTTAGCGTTATACACTTAAGAAGAAAGAGCTCTTGCAAAGCAGAATTGTGATGGATTGAATGCCATAATACATGCAGTAAGTCATGATCTTCTACATCATGTTCTGTCATGTGAAACTTCTAAGGAAGCATGGGACTCTTGAGACTGTAATTGAAGGAAATGATTCCGAAAGAGAAGCACGACTTCTTTCTCTTTCTTCTGAATGGGAATACCTTAAAATGGATGATAACGATATCTTCGAGGAGTTCAACACTAAACTCTCTGAGATTGTCAATGCCTCTTTCTCTCTTGGAAAGGCTATACCTGAAAAGGAAATAGTATGCAAGATTCTTAGATCGTTACCATCCAAATACAAGTCTAAGAAACATGTCATAATAGAAGCCAATGATCTTTCTATACTTTCTCATAGCTCTCTTGTAGGAAAGTTAAAGATCTTTGACAAAGAAACTATGTTGAAGAACCGAAATATTGGATATGATGTCTCAGCAAATACAAGTCAATCTTCGAAAGAAGTATGTATAAACAAGACTGAGAAGCGTTTTCAAGAGGATGAAATACTTGCTGAAAACGAGCTTAACTCAACAATTGTATCCTAACACAACGGATTAAGGATGCTTTATTGAAAGATAATTTTAATCCTGATACATTATCTTTCTGTTATGAAAAAGGTAAATGAATAAATCCAATGTTTCAAATGTCGTGGATTCGGACATATGGCAAAACAATATTCCAGCAGAAAAGCTTAGAAGTGCAATGTAGCAGATCAGAGAATTTTTGCTTCCAACGGATCGGGTTACGATCCGCTTGGCCAGCTCCGACTCTCTGATACGCCACTCAAGAAACTAGACTTTCAAAATTTCGGACCAATTCGGTTAAGGGTCAAGTAAATGTCAGAATTTTCAGAGTAGTTCTGGATACAAGCCACCATCGGCCAGTGCTAATGGTCTTCCGGGTAGCCACCTAGGTGGTGGGGTGCTCCAGTGGGCCTGACAACACACACCGCATCAGACGGGTGAGTAATGGCCAGTGCCAATGTCAGGGTAGTTCTGGTTACCAGCCATCGTTGCCGCAACGATCTTCCGGGTAGCCACCCATTGGTGGGGTGCCCCAGTGGGCCTGACAATCTCACCGTCCCAGACGGTTCATCCAGATGTAGTGGGGGTGCCAATTATGGCCCAATAGATGGTATGAACTGCCTTGCAGTAACCATTCCTTTTCATATGATATAAGTTACTTCGCACGATAATAACCATTGCCTAACTCACTAACCGAGGCAGATGATATGAATTACCTTGAATGGTAATAATCATCTCTTATCTCACAGACTGTATGGTTATCAAATGGTATGAATTATCTCGAAGACGCAACAATCATCTCATTATTGGGTAGTATGAATAGCCAGTACTGCAACTACCTCTTACCAACATTTTACAAATTGCTAGGGTTGCAATCATCTCCGAATAGATGGTATGAACTGCCAAGCAGCAACCAACACTTTCAGATGATATGAACAACCTTGCATAGTTGTGCTGAACCGCATAGCGGCTGCCTACGTACCCTCTCCGTTGCTCAAAGGGATCAAGCAAGACCGTAGTTCGTCATGGTTCAGATAGTATGAACTACCCTCACTAGTAGCAACTATCTCTAACGTAGATTGTATGAACTGTTTGTCGTGTCAGCAACAATCTCTTACAATGGCTAATATGAATTGCATAGCAATAACTATCCCCAGTTATCAATCAATGACAAGATGTCAATGTCTATTTATATTTGTACCCGCACCTGCTCATCTATATTTGCATCTGCACTTGTCCTGCCACTTAGAATAAACAGCGGACTACATGATATGGCATATAAAGGTGAATTCATCTAGAAAATAACAGCTATCACCAAGGTGTCCATGATACCTTAACTAATATACGAAGTAGAAATATGCATCCCAAGATGTAAAAGCAAGTGTACGCAAAACACCATCTTGTGGACTGAACTCTTACAGTCAACGAAAATCTTAGCTTAAAGAATATCCTATCATAACATTTGTGCAACCATAATTTAACACAGTCCAGCTTCACACATACTAATGGAGCACATGTAATAATTTAAGTATACAGTTCCAAACTAAGGTTAAATAACAGTTCCAAACTAGGTTGCATAGAGAGGTAGGAGATATAGTAACTACGCGCCACGACTTATATATATAGGCATATATACCTGTGGAATGATACTGGACATATATTATTTTTACGTCGACCGAACTCATACAACCAGATCCTGAACAAGCAATAATTGCTTAATTGAAAGTGCTAATGCTTTCAATGATTTCCAAGTACCATATACTGTGCATCTAATCTAGAAGATACAGATTTCATACGCCGCGTTATCGATAGCTGGCATGAACCATCCATATTGATACCTATGACATGTAAGCATTCATCCACAAGTCTCGTAACTGTCGCTTCAGGATATAAGCCTATCAATTATACAACCACAGTTCAAAGATGGTTTTTAGCATACATAGTAAGTACTGTTATGGTCTAAGTGCACAACCAAATCCATGTCATAATTAAAAGCATGTCTAAACCACCACATTTTATTTAACTATGGAGATACGAATAATTTCATAGTAGACGAGAAATTGGCATATCTTATCATACAGACGAAATATCACTCCATACATAGCTTTCCCCAAAGTTATATGCACATGATAATTAATCTAGCATATTATCACCTTGGATGTTCAGATTTGTATCAAATACTAAACTAGAACGCCAACAATGGTTAACTCGCGCAACGATGTCGACGAGGATATTGCATGGTTTGCATAAGCAGAATGATGGAAACTTGATCTCTTAAATAAAAATTCAGATCATACAGCATCATTTAAAACCATCTAGAAGTTCAGCACATGCATCACCATTCGAACTCCAAACATTTACAGCCCAATTCAGTAAATTTACCATGCAAGCTCATATTTATATTATATATTGTTCTTATCAAAGTCGCAATGTATACTCATTGGATCATAGTGAAATTTTCATCACACATTCATAACTATGTCAAGGTCATCGTATAAAAATTGCAAGGAAAAGTAACGGTTAAATCTCAAGATATGACTGATTTTACGTGCTCCAACCGAACTGAATTCTGACAGACGTAACTTCAGAAAATCAAGGGTTTGGGATACTTACCATCATCTATTAGTTTTGAAATTTTTATAGATCAATAATCACAAGGAAGGGTTTCTCATGTCCAAAAATCAGAGAAATACATGCAGTCTAAGTGCTAAACTAGAGGTCCCAATGACTTTGCTACGTTATACAAAAGTCTGTAGAATGGTTCTCTGTAACATATCAGTTTCTGCCACCTTCCCTAGTCCGATTATCCTGAAAATTTGGTCGAGTTTTCCTAACATGGTTTGGTATAACATATACAAAAATCATAAGATTCCAACGGTTAGAACTCAATTTATAAGCTCAACTCATAGTAACATTCAATAACAACAACCACGGCTTGAGCCCAACGACTATAATAATAGATTGGCAATTCTCGAAGGCACCAAACTGAAGAGTTATGAACTTAAAAATACAACATATACATCATGGTAATCTTTCTTCTATCATTAGAAACTTTACCTCAAATTGCTAGTATCGAAGAGATATAAGAGTCCTCTTCTTTCAGGATTTTTATCGAACACTTTGCAAGTAAAGCTTGTGGTGATGAGAAATCCCATGTGATATATACTCTAAAAACATATTATACCTTCTTTCCCTGGAAAGTTGATTTAGGGAATGCACCCAAGTTTCCTAATCAACAATAAACTATAAACATTCCCAAATCATGGCCATGCATCTTTGAACCGTAACGATGGAAATTAGTTCATTGTGGTGGAAAGTATGACCTAATTAATTCTAAAACAGAAAATTCCCATTTTCTTCTCTCATTTTCTCACAAATACAAACCAATTCAACTAAACACAATTACAATAGTGAGATTCGAGTAAGTTTGCACAAACTAATTCAAGTAATAATTTTTTTTTTATTCTGTGTTTTTTTGAAACAATACTAGCAAAGTACTTAAATCCCCTTGACTAGATCCTTAGATGATACATGTAAAACATGCTAAATTTTTATAGAGTTCTACTAATCATTACTATTAGTATTACTAAGGGATAGCCTAAGAGTGTTTAAGGCACCTGAGCGTTAGATTTTTTTTGGGGGCACAAAAGGTACAAACTGTCACAACATCAACACCTTCAAAAGAACTTCGTCCCGAAGTTCAAAATAAAATTCAGAAGTGAAAAGAATTACCTTGAGTCACTATACGAGTAGGACTGATGAGCTCCAAACGCACAGTACCGAATGAACCGGAACTGCTCTGATACCAACTGTAACAGATCAGAGAATTTTTGCTTCCAACGGATCGGGTTACGATCCGCTTGGCCAGCTCCGACTCTCTGATCGCCACTCAAGAAACTAGACTTTCAAAATTTCGGACCAATTCGATTAAGGGTCAAGTAAATATCAGAATTGTCAGAGTAGTTCTGGATACAAGCCACCATCGGCCAGTGCTAATGGTCTTCCGGGTAGCCACCGAGGTGGTGGGGTGCCCTAGTGGGCCTGACAACACACACCGCATCAGACGGGTGAGTAATGGCCAGTGCCAATGTCAGGGTAGTTCTGGTTACCAGCCATCGTTGCCGCAACGATCTTCCGGGTAGCCACCCATTGGTGGGGTGCCCCAGTGGGCCTGACAATCTCACCGTCCCAGACGGTTCATCCAGATGTAGTGGGGGTGCCAATTATGGCCCAGTAGATGGTATGAACTGCCTTGCAGTAACCATTCCTTTTCAGATGATATAAGTTACTTCGCACGATAATAACCATTGCCTAACTCACTAGCCGAGGCAGATGATATGAATTACCTTGAATGGTAATAATCATCTCTTGTCTCACAGATTGTATGGTTATCAAATGGTATGAATTATCTCGAAGACGCAACAATCATCTCATTATTGGGTAGTATTAACAGCCAGTACTGCAACTACCTCTTACCAACATTTTACAAATTTCTAGGGTTGCAATCATTTCCGAATAGATGGTATGAACTGCCAAGCAGCAACCAACACTTTCAGATGATATGAACAACCTTGCATAGTTGTGCTGAACCGCATAGCGGCTGCCTATGTACCCTCTCCGTTGCGTGAAGGGATTAAGCACGACCGTAGTTTGTCATGGTTCAGATAGTATGAACTACCCTCACTAGTAGCAACTATCTCTAACGTAGATTGTATGAACTGTTTGTCGTGTCAGCAACAATCTCTTACAATGGATAATATGAATTGCATAGCAATAACTATCCCCAGTTATCAATCAATGACAAGATGTCAATGTCTATTTATATTTGTACCCTCACCTGCTCATCTATATTTGCATCTGCACTTGAGCCCAACGACTATAATAATAGATTGGCAATTCTCAAAGGCACCAAACTGAAGAGTTATGAATTTAAAAATACAACATATACATCATGGTAATCTTTCTTCTAGCATTAGAAACTTTACCTCAAATTGCTAGTATCGAAGAGATATAAGAGTCCTCTTCTTTCAGGATTTTTATCGAACACTTTGCAAGTAAAGCTTGTGGTGATGAGAAATCCCATGTGATATATACTCTAAAAACATTTATAACTTATTTCCCTGGAAAGTTGATTTAGGGAATGCACCCAAGTTTCCTAATCAACGATAAACTATAAACATTCCCAAATCATGGCCATGCATCACACAATTAAACCGCAACGATGGAAATTAGTTCATTGTGGTGGAAAGTATGAGCTAATTAATTCTAAAACAGAAAATTCCCATCTTCTTCTCTCATTTTCTCACAAATATAAACCAATTCAACTAAACACAATTACAATAGTGAGATTCGAGTAAGTTTGCACAAACTAATTCAAGTAATAATTTTTTTTTTATTCTGTGTTTTTTTGAAACAATACTAGCAAAGTACTTAAATCCCCTTGACTAGATCCTTAGATGACACATGTAAAACATGATAAATTTTTATAGAGTTCTACTAATCATCACTATTAGTATTACTAAGGGATAGCCTAAGAGTGTTTAAGGTACCTGAGCGTTAGATTTTTTTTTTGGACAGAAAAGGTACAAACTGTCACATGCAGAAAGGATTATGTCTCTACTCTAGATGATATCCCGGAGGAAAAACCCTACGAAGGAATATCTAGTTGTAACTCTATAACGCACTTCTTACCAAATCTAACAATGATATACCTTGTGAGTCTAATCAACTCCTAAAGAACTGTTTAGAAAAACTTGAGTTGGGAATTAAGAAAAATCAAAGATTAATTCTAGAACTTGAAAACCTTATGAAACCCCTGTCAGATAAAACTCAAAAGGTAAAATCTGAGCAAGAAAAATTGGTTGACAAACCAAAAAGGTCAGAAGGTAAATCTTCTGGTAATATGTTAAGTTCTTTATGTGGAGAAAATAACCACACTTCCATCTTCCATGGAAATCTCCAAAAAAATAAATCCATCAAAGCACTTCGCAAGGGCCTAAAGATTTTGAAGGCTGGTGAGTTTATTAGATCTCAAAAAGGAGTTGCAGACTCTTGCAATAACAAGAGAAAGAAACAACACAGAGAAACACAATCTATTGTGTTTATAAATCATCTTAAGGATGTCTTTGTTGTCTATGGTGAGATTAATCCTCACCTCAGCAGACGCTGATTGTTTTGAAAGATGCATCCTCACTTGTTTCCCAAAATTCTGATTGTGAGGAGGCATAAAACTGGGCAGAATGTGCAAATATGTTTGTTAGGTAACAATAATCTCATAATCGATATCTTTTACTTTTGGGATAAATATATTCGGTTTCCATAAACCAAATTATATCACCCCTTGATTTTCTCCTATTATATATATATATTGTTCTTGTCTGAAAGAAGATTATCTTGCATCAGTGGAGAAATCGGTAAAGGAAGGGTCATCCCTTGATGATTTAGCACTGAGTGCATCGGTTATGACCGAAACTCATGATGTATCTCAACATGATAATCTTCAAGATGCTCTAAGAAAACAAATTCTTACTGTTAGAAGTTGCATTAGACATCATGAGCTGATGATAAAGGAATCTTCTACTGGAAAAAGAAGTGCTCAGAAAAATTTGAATCCAGTATTCGAAAGCGATTTTCACAAGACTCGTGATTGGAAGAGAAATAGACATCAGTTTTTGATTTATTTCAATTATTGTATAAGGTCTATTTTTGAATAAAACTATCTATTATTAATGAATAAAATTATTATTTTATAATTTTTCTTGTGATAGATTTCCGATTACATAGCATGTGCTTGAATGCTTTAAATTATTGATATGTGTTTATGGGATGTCTGATTTCGGTTTTCATAACCTTAATATTCGATCTCATATGATGTAAACCCTTATGGTTTGTGTGGCTTTTTGATTTAGCGGGATTAAGTTGTAGCCCTTGTTGGTAGGCTTTATCAAAGGATCATAAGGTGTTCCGATTGAGACTCATATGTAAAAAGTCACAATGTGTTGAATCAATTTGTGTTTACATGAGTTGTGTTTAGCATAAAAATCTTTGTTTCGGGTTTTTAACTTTTGCTATTGGCACACATTAGCTAAAACCGATTCAACCTTTCTCTGGTAAAGGTTGCTCTTTGTTGTTGTTCTTTTGTTCTTGCGAGAATATGACAACATAATGGGGGAGAGTTCTAACTTGAACTTGCGCTTAATGATATATGTTTCTGGGGAGAAGAGGATGTGGAATCTGAGGTAACGAATTTGTTAGTTCATCGTTTTCCCGCTTAAGAAAAGCCTAATTTTATTTCATATATTTTGCTTTTGCTTAACAAAATTTCGGTACAATTGATATTTATTCCATTATGTATGTGTATGGATGTGTGTGTGTGTGTGATTTAATTTTTTCCGGTTAAGAAAAACTGTGTCAATTTATTTGGCTTATTGTTTGATATCTTCTTTATTATTTGGTATCAAGTGTTTTTGCTTAACGAAATTTCGGTGCAATTGCGGTGCTGTAATGTCTATGTTTGTTTCAATTGCTTCCGGTTAAGAGAAATAATAGTGCAAGTCAATTTACTTGGTTTGTATGTATTTTTATGGCTTAACAAAATACGAGATCATTTGTTTAGTCCAATTCGATTCCGGATAAGAGAAACTAAGTTAATTTCAATCTTAGTTGGACTTATCAAATTGAAGGATTCGGTAATTCAAGTCTAATTGAATTCCTTGACAAGAAAATACTAGTTAACTAACCTATTACTTGTCTTGTCTAAAGTGAAACGTCTTAGTTATTGTCTGAATAACTAGAACCTGATGAGAAAATATAGTTAATTCTGATCTTTATTTTGGTCTTATCGAAATAAGCGATTGTATTTGTGCAATTGGTTTAACAAGGGAACTAAGTTTCTTAGTCAATTTGTTAAACTATTGGGTAAAATTACTTCGGGCAACTGTTTCCTTGATAACATATTAAAACCAAATTACTTGTAGTTTCGGTTTTGATATTGGTTATCTAAAATGGTATGTGAAACCTTCGTGCTTAACTCTTATAGGTTTTACAAGTCTTTTAGATTTGCAAAATCCTTTCGGTTTGACCTTTATTTGCTCGAACCTTTGTCATTTTGTGACAAAAAGGGGGAGAAATATATGGAGTAAACAAGTGATTTATAATCACTAAAGAAAAGACAATTGTGCTTAAACGTTATATGTAACGAAAGAGTAAAGCATTGACTAGGGGGGGAAACATATCATATTGTTATTGTAGTTATCTTGACTACAAATGGGGAATAACAAAGATGTTCGGATTGAAAATCTACCTATCTTGCCTTTAGGGGGAGTATTAGCTTTGTTATTCAAATGTCAACAGCGGCATTTATAGATTGAATATATGCAGGTTATTGTGTTGTTGAAACTTGGAATCAAGCGTATGAATAATGAATTCTTATAATTTGTTTATCCATATATATTAAGAGTTTTGTCACTAAAATTGATAAAGGGGAGATTGTTAGAGCATAGATCGGTTGAACCCACCAAGCGTTGGTATGTCAAGTTTGTTTGTCATATTTTAGTGAATCAAAACTCATCTAAGAGTCGCTTGATTATGTACTAGAGACAACTTCATATAGGTTAGACTAGAAAGTCTAGGATTATGAGACATACAAGTATTACTCGAAGACCTGAAGAATGTGAAGAAGTAACAAGCTACAACGACGACATCGTCCTTCCTATTGAGGTTAGTAATATTGACTTGAACTGTTTCATTCCTAACGTATCTTTCAAGTCGTGCTATATTGAAAACATAACTGCGAAGCTGTGAATGATTATAATCTAGTAGTGAGACATGATCACATGAACATAGTGTTAAGGAATTAGAATACGAAGTATAACGCTTATCTTTTGAACTTCGTATATATGACATCGACATAATCGTATGAATGCTATTGTGATTATATGTATGGGTAAAGGTGAAGATTTCATCATAGGAAACAATGTTTACATTTGTTAAAGGAAGTACATTCATGAACTTGTTTTATGAATCGAAAGGGAAATTGCTAGGCTTATTGGTATTGTTATTCATATTTTTTTTGCTTAATCACATATTTTATTAATTGAAAGGCAAAAACAATACAAAGTTTGAGACCAAAAGAAAAGCAAAATTACAAAGCCCAAATGACCAGGCCCAAGTTTTCCTTAACTAAGCAAATTTGTAATAAACAGTGTCAGGCATTTCTATGAGCTTTAAAAACAAAGGTCTTCTTGTGTGCATAACTCTCTCTCCTGCATTCAATTATGCACCCCTTTTAGCCAAAGAATCTGCAGAAAAATTAATCTCACGATAGCAGTGTTCAAAAATTATATCTTTCATTTGCCTTATAGCATTTCTCCATCTTGTTTTTATGAACCAAGGAACCAATCCTGTGCTAAACTCATTGATAACTGACTTAGAGTCAGACCTGATGATTAATCTTGTAGCATTTAAGAGAATATCCCATTCAACAACACATAAAACAGCAAAGCATTCAACTATATAATTGGTTGTGATTCCTAACCCACCTGACAGAGTGCCAATAGTGCTGCAATGTTCATCCTTGACTATGATGCCAAATCCTGCATTTCCTGGGTTTCCAAATGAAGTCCCATCACAGCAAAGCAACAAATAACCCTGGTTTGGAGGGCTCCAATAACAAGCTTTGATGCAACTGTATTTAGAAAATCTGACACCCATCTTGAAAAATTCAATAATTTGTTGATCATAAGATTGTCCCCATCTTGAACCCTTCATTCTGCAGCCACCCTCATGTACTAATTTCCATATTCTACACTTGAAACTATTTAAATCAGGTTCAACTTCTTCAAATAGTTTTTTATTTCTTTGAAACCAAAGTTCTTTCATGGTTGCACAAGCTGCAGTCATCCAAATTTCCTTAACTAAAGGGATATTCCTCTGAGTTGCTTTACAAATATCTTCAAAAGATGTTGGATTAGAGAAATCAAAGATAGAGCATATCCAAGACCAGATCTGCACACTGAAATTATAGTTCCAAAGTGTATGGTTCATACAATCTTGGTTTTCTTTGCAAATACAGTATCTGGAGACCATTTCAAACCCATTGTTTCTCATTATGTCATCATTAACATAGATTTTATGTTGAAGTTTCCAAATGTTGCTCGCTATAGTTGGGTATTGTTATTCATTGCATATCTTTGGGTTACCAATATGTGTGAGTTAGTAGAACCGATCATAATTTGTTATGTATCTTGGTATAACCAATCACAGTGCCTGACTTATGATGTGGTATGACTTTATTAGTGTAACCGACCCTACGTAATCACCTAAGATGGTATGATCGATTTTCATAATTGGTGTGACCGATCCTAGTAATTAGTGTGACCGATCACAAAAGATTTATGTAATCGATCCTTGTAATTGGTGTAACTGGTTCTAGTAATTGGTGTAACCGATCCTAGTAACTTCTGTAACCGATCACAAGTAATACCATGAGTATATGGTAACCAGTCCTGGTAATTGACGTAACCGGTCCTGGTAATTGACGTAACCGATCCTGGTAACTGACGTAACCGGTCCTGGTAACTTGTGTGTTAGATCACAAGCAAACCATATTGTGGTAGAATCGATCCTTGTGTTTGGTAAAACCGTGAACACATGATTAGTGAGTTGATATTTGATGAATCGCATAGTTTTCTTGGAATACAGATGAACCAATCATAAACTTGTTTGGAAGTGTGGTATAATCGATTCCAAGATTGTAAATATGAAAGAGGATTTACAAAGAAAAGATGTCAACGTACTTTGAACATGAACAATAACTCTTATCTTTGATTGTTAAAAGATATTCCTTATTAACTCAAGGAGATCCCGGTCCAAAATAAATTAAAAATCTTTTAATTAAGGTTGTTAGTTTTATTTGCTTTAATTACCAGCAATTAAATGCATATCTATAGGAAAGTACCCTCATTAGGCGAAATCTCTTACGACCGCTCGTTTAAAGACTTCTGTGGGATCAAGAAGCTCTACGAGTACCGTTGGTGGGAAACTAGATAATTGCAGTTTATTTTAGTTTTCGATTGATTTGATTGACTAACGGTTGTTGAACTTTGATTCCACCTAGGTTGTTTATTCTTGAGAATCTTATCTTCTGATATAAGATTCACTTAAACTAGATCGAAGTGTGGGAGGGATCTCTAGAACTGTTTGTAGATCTAAAGAAATATTGTGATAATCCATTGTTAACAGACTTCGTTCTGTGCGTGATTGATCACAAGAGATTCAAGTGGTGTTGTGCAGGTGTTTATTTAAGATTAAATAAGATTTGAAGACAAAGAAGATTTCTTATTTGGTTTTTATATCTTTGTGTGTGCGCAAACCTTGATCGCTGGGATCCAACAAGAATCATATTTATTCGATTGATTAGTTGCGTGAGATCGGCATCACCTTATAGTTTCTTGTTGGAACCTATATTGATTGATTGCAAATTTAAACTCTGCTACTTCGGTAGTTGTTGGATAGATTGATATAACCAGGCAAAGGAGTTTATTAGTTAAACGGAAGAGCCTTTGCATATGACTTGAGATATCTACATTGATAAGTGCATAATTCATATAATTTTAGTGTCTATTCCATACTTTTTTTAGTTATTATTCTTGCATATTTTCGTATTATTACTCTTGTTTTCTCTTATTTGTCTCAATTAGGTGAATCATCCAAAAAGGAGCTACAAAGTGCTGAAAATAGGTAGGAAGAGAAGTATTCCAAGCATTCAAGTTCCCAAGTCCAAGAGAAGTGGAAGAAAAACGATGAAAATGAGCAAAACTCTCAAAATCAAGAGAAGGGTCAAATACCGATCTTAACTCATTAAAATTAAGGATTTCTCATCATCATCTTGAAGAGAATTGAAAGATAGAAAATAATGCAAAGAGAATGAGTTCATTCCGAGTTCGGACGAAGAAATTGTGGCCAAAACGAGTTTTTATTGAATACCGAAGACAGTAAGGTACGCATACGGGTACGCGTACCTTAGTTCCGAAAAATTTCTGCTGGAATTTGTACGCACACCTAGCAAGTAGGAAAACGTGTATAAACTCCTTGGAAGGCCTAAGGGCACGTTTGGGAACGCTATTTCTTTATTTTGGGTCGGGTTCTTGAACCCAACTAAATACGTGAAGGCCAAGCAACGTAAACTTATAAAAAGGTGTTAGGTTATGTAAAATGAGATCATATCATTAGGTCACGAAATTGTAAGTCTTGGAGAGGAAAAATATCAAAGCTAGGGTTTCAGAGCGATTCTCAATCGTAACGTTGTCTCTCTACTTTTCTCATATGTATATCATGGATGTTTCTACATCCATGAGTATGATAAAAACCTATTGATTGAGGATGAATTCTAAGTTGTAAACAAGATTTGAGTTATTATATTAATCTACTTTGAAGTTCTTCATATGATTATCGTTTGTTTATACTAATTAATATTTATGATCGATTGATAGATTGTTTAGGTGGCCAACTAAATTGATTTGTTGATTCAATCTATTGCTAGTATTGAGTTAGGAGATAAGTAATCGTCGAATAACTTGTACACAAGTAGAGAACACAAAACCTTGCAGAAGGATTCTGCGGAGCGATTGTGTATATAAACAACACTAAAAAGTGGACCTTGATCTAAGAGTCTAACTAGTAGGATCAACTTATAAATTCCAAAAGATAAAGCATTCGACTGGATTACATCTTGAGTGATCTACTACTTGGTGGTTCGTCGAATAGAATCTGGTAGGCGAGAACTTCCTTATCCAGTGATATAAGGAGTTTAGGGGATAACACTGATTTAGCTGTTATTCTACGGTTGGTGATAATCTGTGATTAACGATGAGTAGGCAATTATAATAACTCATTGACGGTTTATATACGAAGAAGAATTCCTCGATCATATCTCTCTCTATTGATTACAATATAATTTTATTTGCTTTGATTATTTATTTTGTTCACAATCTAAAACAAAACCCCCCCCTTTTGTGACACTTTGACAGCTAAAACTCACTGCTCTTCATGGGAACGATCCTTACTTCCATTATATTACCAGTTAATTGTGTGGAAATAAGATTATTAATTTTTTGAGCCTACGACACCCATCAAATTTTGGCGTCGCTGCCGGGGAGCAGTCGGTAGCTTTAGTTTTTATTTTTATTAGTTTTAATCTTGTTTTTAAAATTTATTTTTAGTTTTTAATTTCGTATTCTAGATTTTTTTGTTTTCAGATACTTAATCTCTGGCACCGAAAGACCGGGAATACCAGAGGTGCGGAATCCAAACTCGTAGGGGAACGGTGTTACAAGCACGTCCACAGTTGCAAGAAGAACCTTCTACATCAACAATGGTGAACGATGGTACAAACCCACCTCCTCCACCTCAAGAGAGGAAGCTGCGAGAGTTGACATCTCCATGCTTAGATTCGCAACCACTGTGTATTACAATCACTAACCCAGTGGATCTGAAATTGAATGTTCTTCACCATCTACCAAAGTTCAAGGGACTTCCAGGTGAAGATCCGAATCGTCATCTTCGGAAATTTCAACAGAAGATGACGAGTCTTAGGCAAAGTACCGAAGACAGTGATACAACATTGTTGCAAGCTTTTCAATTCTCTTTAATAGATTCGGTGGAAGAATGGTTGTATTACCTTCCTCCAGGGAGTATTACAACATGGGATGAAATGAAAAAACTATTTTTAGAGAAGTATTTTCCTGCTTCTAAGGAAGCATCCATTCGTAAGGAGATTAGTGGTGTTCTTCATATTACTGGGGAGTCTCTCTATGAATATTGGGATAGGTACAAAAAGTTGGTGGCGAGTTGCCCTCACCACAACATATCACCAACACTGATCATTCAATATTTCTATGAAGGATTACTTCCAGAGTAAAGGAACTTGATTGATGCGGCTGCTGGTGGTTCACTTACTGAAAAGATAATCTCGCAGGCAACCAGTTTGATTGAGAGCATGTCTTCGAATGCTCAACAATTTTATACCAGAAATGACTCAAATGTCAGAAGAGTTAGCAATATGGAGGAAACTTCACAGTCAGAGCAACAGATAAAAAATATAGAGAAGGTAGTACAAAGGATGGCAGCAGTGATTATTCCATCATATGAAGAGGAAGCCGAGGTAAATTCTTTATTCCCTAATCAGAGGCCAAGGTATGATCCATACACAAATACTTATAATCCTGGTTGGAAAGATCATCCTAATTTCAGTTACGCTAACAAGCAAGCTGCAGCTACTAATCCATATGCAAGACAAGGTGGTTTTCAACAACACTTATAACAACCACAACAAGCTAAAGATTAGGGAACTTCTATAGATGATAAGTTCAACATGCTCCTGCAAAGCATGCATGGTGTTGCATCTATAACACAGAGTCTCAAGGAAACAGTTCAACAAAATCAACAGAAAGTCGAACAAAGTCAGTTAAAAATTGATAACACTATTAGAGATTTGCAGACTCAAGTGGGGCAATTGGCTACTGATATGAATCTCATGAAGGCTCAATCTTCAACAAAGTTGCCATCACAACCTTTTGTGAACCCAAGAGAGCACGTTAATGCAGTAACTCTAAGAAGTGGAAGAAAAACTGAAGAGCCACGTCAACAAAAGGAGGTTAGTAACGACATCGAAAATGAACTAGAGGAGGAAACCGTCCCAAAGGAAAATCCAACCTCAAACGGCCAACCTAAGGATACGGTTCCAAGTTTTACCATACCACCTCCTTTCCCTAGTCGTTTTTCCAAGTCGGAGAAGCAATCTCAAAACAAGGAGATCATGGATATTTTCAGCAAGATACACATCAACATTCCATTTATTGAGGCCATCAGAACCGTATCCAGGTATGCCAAGGTTTTGAAGGATTTGTGTACAAGGAAGGATAGGTTTATTGCTAATAAGATTACCCAGGTGCGCGAAAGTGCTACATCTATGTTACTAAAGAAGATGCCTACAAAGTGTGAAGATCCTGGCAGTTTCACAGTTCCCATTACCATTGGTAACCGACAATTCGAGCATGCTTTGATTGATTTGGGAGCTTCCATAAGTGTTATGCAGACGATGTTTATGATTCTTTGAATCTCGGACCTTTAAAAGAGGCAAAGATCATTATTCAATTGGCTAACAAGTCCAGTATATATCCTAAGGGAGTCGTGGAGGACGTGTTAGTTCAAGTGAATCAGTTAATCTTTCCGGTTGATTTTTACATTGTGGATATGCACAATGGAGATAATTGTTCATCTACTTCGTTACTTCTTGGGAGACCGTTCATGAAAACTGCAAAGACGAAGATTGATATTGATAGTGGTGCACTCACTATGGAATTTGATAAGGAGATCATACGGTTCAATATTTTTGAAACCATGCGATATCCTAGTGATGTTCACTCGACTTTATCTATTGATGTTATTGGTTCGTTAGCACAACAAATGTTTGATTTGAATGCTGAAGATGAACTTGGTGTTGTGCTACGAAATAACATTGATTTGGACGTTCATGGACAGACGAACCTGGACGTTGACTTAGCCAAAGAGCTAGTGGAGATGTGTGGTGCTTTAACAGCACCACAAGAAGCAAAAACGGGTAATATTTCTTATATTTCCGTAACTAATGAGGTTCCTTTACCTTCCATTGTGCATGCACCGAAACTAGAACTGAAGCCGCTTCCAGACCACCTAAAGTACGCGTACTTGGGTGATAAAGAAGAACTTCCGGTTATTATTGTAAAGAACCTCACCCCAATACAAGAAGAACGTCTACTTAGGGTTCTGAAAGAGCGCAAAACGGCTATTGGTTGGACAATTGTTGATATCAAAGGCATTAGTCCATCCATGTGCATGCATAGAATCCTAATGTAAGATGATTTCAAGCCAGTACGTGATACTCAGCGTAGGCTTAACCCCCCAATGATGGAGGTCGTTAAGAAAGAGATCCTCAAATTTCTAAGTGTGGGGGTGATTTACCCAATTTCTAACAGCAAATGGGTTAGCCCGGTACAGGTGGTACCTAAGAAAGCAGGTGTTACCGTTGTTAGAAATCAAGATGATGAACTTGTTCCTAGAAGAGTTCAAACAGGATGGAGAGCGTGCATAGACTACAGAAAGCTTAATGTCGCAACCCGAAAGGATCACTTTCCTTTGCCTTTCATTGATCAGATGTTATAGAGGTTAGCGGGACATTCACATTATTGCTTTTTGGACGGTTATTCGGGCTACAATCAGATTTTTATTGCACCGGAGGATCAAGAAAAGACTACTTTCACTTGTCCTTTTGGTACGTTTGCCTATAAAAGGATGTTATTTGGTCTTTGCAATGCGCCTGCTACTTTCAGAGGTATATGGTCAGTATATTTTCTGACTATGTGGAACGTATTATTGAGGTATTTATGGATGATTTTAGTCTTTATGGTGATTCATTTGATATTTGTTTACAAAATCTTGAACTTGTGCTTAAAAGATGCATAGACACTAACCTTGTTCTAAATTGGGAGAAATGCCACTTTATGGTAAACCATGGTATGGTTCTCGGTCACATTGTGTCCTATCGATGGCTCGAAGTTGACAAAGCAAAGATAGACTTGATAAGAAACTTACAACCCCACTTCGGTGAGGGAAATTCGTTCTTTTCTTGGTCATGCAGGTTTTTACAGGTAGTTTATCAAGGATTTCTCCAAAATCTCAATGCCGATGTGCAAATTATTGCAAAAAGAGGTTATTTTTTACTTCAACAAGGAGTGCAAGGATGCCTTTGATAAGCTGAAAGAGTTGTTGACAACTTCACCAATTATCAAGTCACCAGATTGGAGTTTACCATTTGAATTAATATGTGATGCAAGTGACTATGCAGTTGGAGCCATTTTGGGTCAAAGAGTAGACAAGCTGTCTCATGTGATTTATTATGCATCTAGGACCCTAAACGATGCACAAATCAACTATTCTGCCACTGAGAAAGAATTTTTGGCTATAGTGTTTGCACTAGAAAAATTTAGATCCTATTTGGTGGGTTCAAAAGTGGTTGTGTATTCTGATCATGTAGCACTTAGGTACCTACTAAAGAAGAAAGAAGCTAAGACAAGACTTATACGGTGGATACTACTGTTGCAAGAATTTGATTATGAAATTAAGGATAAAAGAGGTGTTGAAAATACTGTTGCTGATCATCTTAGTAGACTTGTTGCTTCCGAAGAAGAACTCCCTTTACAAGATCGTTTTCCAGACGAACAACTTTTCTCAATTGAAGATTCAAAACCTTGGTACGCGGATATAGTGAACTATTTGGTTACAAGACAAGTACCTAGTACAATGTCTAATTTTCAAAAGCTTAAGCTTAAGAAAATAGCCAAGCAGTATGTGTGGGATGAGCCCTACTTGTGGAAATACAGTTCTGATCAAATCATCCGCAGGTGCGTACCTAATTTTGAATTTCAGTATATTCTTACTTTTTGTCATACATATGCATGTGGTGGTCACTTTGGTTCTAAACGTATCGCTTTCAAAGTACTTGAAAGTGGCTTTTATTGGCCTACCCTATTTGAAGATGCATATATTTTTTGCAAATCTTGTGATAGATGTCAAAGAACTGGCAATCTAGGTGCTCGAAATCAAATGCCACTCACACCAATTCTAGATGTTAGTATTTGATGTGCGGGGAATTGATTTTATGAGTCCTTTTGTCAATTCTAATGGAAAATTTTATATACTTCTTGTTGTGGATTATGTTTCAAAATGGGTGGAAGCTAAAGCCACCCCTACTAATGATTCTCAAGTTGTTTCTGAGTTTGTGAAGGAATATTTTCTCTAGACATGGTACACCAAGAGTGGTTATCAGTGATGGAGGTTCGCATTTTCAAAAATCCTTTCATGCTTTACTCAAGAAGTATAACATAACACACAAGGTTGGTACGCCGTATCACCCACAAACTAGTGGGAAAGAGGAAATCTCAAATCGTGAGATTAAATCCATTCTTAAGAAAACCGTAAACACTACACGTAAATATTGGAGTTATAGGCTTAATGATGCATTATAGGCGTATAGAACGGCGTATAAAACACCGATTGGTATGTCTCCATATGGGTTGGTTTATGGCAAAGCTTGTCATCTTCCGGTTGAACTTGAACAAAAGGCATATTGGGCGATAAAGATGTGCAACATGGATTATGACAATGCGGGGAAACAAAGGAAGTTACAACTTAATGAGATAGAGGAGATACGTAATGATGCTTATGAGAGTTCTCGTATTTACAAGGAGAAGACGAAACTTTTCCATGACAAGATGATTTCTCTGAAGAATTTTGTTGCGGGGCAAAAAGTTCTTTTATTTTATTCTCGTCTTAAACTATTTCCTCGTAAGCTAAGGTCCATATGGATTGGACCATATGTTGTTCCTAATGTTTATTCTCATGGCGCAGTTGAAATTTCTAGTCTTAGAGATGGAACAAATTTAAAGGTGAACGGCCATAGATTGAAGCCATATTATGAAAGCATTTCTTATGTGGATATGGATGTGCAAGGATTTCATGATTATCTCCCTCTAGAGGAGTAATTGACGGAATGCCAAGTCGGGTTGAGGACATTAAACTAAGCGCTAAATGGGAGGAAACCCATCGGTTTTGTATCTCTATCCTTTTGTTTTTAATTTTCTTAGTTTTGCATATCATATCTTGCATTCTCATCTTAGATTTTACAAGTCTTATATCTTTAATGAAAGTTTTGACGAATTCTCGTCAGAAAATTCTGACTGCACACTTGTTACGGAAATAGCTCTCGAGACTTCATACGGAGTCCGATTTGAGTGGTTAACCCCAAATTTTAAAGATGACATACTCACCTTTCTTTTCCAAAAAGAAAATCTTAATTCGGAGTCTGTTAAGTTGGAGAGATTGGCCTAGACATTCGAGTTTCGGAATTTTTCCAGAACTTTTCCAGATTGCATGTCAGTCAGTACGGAGGCCATAAAAGTCAGACCGTTTATCGAAACACTGTGCAATTTTGACATGTTATAGAAAAGACGTAGGTGAACAACTTTAGTTTAGGATATTTTTCCTAGTTCCTACCCATTGGTACAGTTTTTGAGTTTTTCAGGGCTGTTAAGTCAGAAATCAGAATTTTCGGTTTTAAACATTGAGGACAATGTTGAGTTTTAAGTGTGGGGGGAATTTAGTATCTACTATTTGCATATACACATAATAATAATAATACTATTTCATTTCTTGCATTCTTGAGACTTCATCTTTTGGAGTTAATTATGAGCTACTTAAGATGACACTCTAAACCTTTTAAGGTTGAAACAGTTCTTACGGCTATAGATTGAGTTCCACTTTATCATTCCACGATCCTTAAATATATACGTTCATAATTGATTGTAAAACTAATCTATGGTAGTCGTATGAAAGATCTATCCTCGCAATTAATCATTACTGAATCACTTTCTTTTTATTTTTGCAGTTATATGTTTCTCTGAAGTGATTTGGTGGGATCCTGACAGTGCCGTGGATGTTGTAGCAAGGTAATCATTGGTTGAGTTTATAAAATCCCCATAAGACAATTGTCTTACACTCATAAAGAATGAGCCGGAAAGAAAAAAAAAGAAAAAAAAAACGTATATATATATATATATAAGGCTCCTCTTCATTTATCGACACTTGGATAACATACGTGTGAAACGTTGTCCCTGTCTCCGTCGCCTAACCAAGTGTGGAACGCAGGATCCAAGGCAACTATCACGTATTTTCTGAAAAGGAACATGTGTAATAGTTTCAAGTACATAAACTAGGAATGAGAGTGATAGAAGATTGATTTATGATAACTACTCTTCACTGCAGCCGCACTGGGCTCAGTTTCTTTTATATTTCTTTCTTAATGAAAGTGACGATACAACTCAGTTGCTTTTAAGGAAACAGATATCAAAACCCTAAGCATTTCCCGTTGTTACAGCCCTACATGTGGGCTTATCCCAACCGTTTCATGCTAGTCATTAATTTAACTATAAACATAATAAATTAACATGTGAAACCTAATTAACGTGTTGGAGGTAATTAAGCTAAGGCACACAATCTGATGGCTAAAGGTTGTCCAGGTATATGACAATACTCCCTTCTTCAGACCATCCTTGCCCTCAAGGATGAAATTTTGGAAAGTGAGCGCGAACGTGAGCCTTATCTTCCCATGTTGCATCGTCTGGTGAAGAGTATGACCATTGAATGAGCAGCTGTGGTACCTCATGGACATGTCTGGTGATCAGGCGCGCGTCTAGAACAGCCACAGGAGTGAGTACAATTTCACCTTCAGAACCAACAGGTGGAAGAGTTGGTGTAGTGGACTGAGTGGCTCCCAATTTTTTCTTCAACTGAGAGACGTGAAAGACAGGGTGTATACGGCATTGGGCAGGAAAGTCGAGCTTGTAGGCTACCTCTCCAATTCTTTCCAAGATGAGGTATGGGCCAAAATACCTGGCAAAGAGTTTGAAATTTCTTCTAACCTGTAGTGAAGACTGCCTGTATGGTTGGAGCTTGAGATAAACCCAGTCCCCTACTTCGAAAAATCTTTCAGTGCTCTTCTTGTCAGCAAACCACTTCATCCTCTCCTGAGCTGTTGTTAGTGCTTCCTTCAAGATGTCCAGCATAATATCTCTCTGCTTTAAATATGTTTCCACTGCCTGCACAGATGTAGTGACTTCAGATTGGAAGGAAGGGTGTGGAGAAGTGTAGCCATACAGTTCCTTGAATGGAGTCAACTTCAGGCTTGTATGGTGATTGGTATTATACCATCATTCAGCAAGTGGCAACCAGGAAGACCAGTTTCTTGGTTTATGCCCAATCATACATCTGAGATAGGCTTCTATACATGAGTTGACCCTTTCTGTTTGGCCATCTGTTTGAGGGTGGTAGGATGCACTTAGATGAATTGTAGTGCCCATTTCTTTGAAGAGCTCCTGCCAAAAGTTGTTGGTAAAAACTTTATCCCTATCTGAAATAATAGTGGCAGGAAGACCATGAAGCTTGAACACCTGAGCCATGAAATCTTGAGTTACAGTAGAGGCAGTGAATGGGAAGCTCATACTGATAAAATGAGCATACTTTGTGAGTCTATCAACCACCAAAAATATGACATCTTTCTTGTTGGATTTTGGCAAACCTTCAATGAATTCCATTGTGATGTGTTGCCAAGGCTGAGAAGGAATGGGTAGAGGTTGCAGTAAGCCAGCTGGATGAGTAAGTTCCACCTTATTCCTTTGACAAATGTCACAGTGGCTGAAAAAAATAACACATCTTTCTTGAGGCCAGGCCAATAAAAGTATGTCTTTGCTCTGACATAAGTGCCTTGGATGCCAGAGTGGCCTCATAGAGCATAAGCATGAACTGAGTGAAGCACTGAATCTCTTAAAGTATTGCCAACGCCAATGTAAAGCCTCCCTTTGTATCTTAGAATTCCATATTGCAAAGTGTAATGTGGACAAGCAGCAGCATTGACCAAGAGTTTGGGGAGGAGTTGAGTAGATATTGGATCATCAGTGTAGCTCTGGAGCACATCAGTAGACCAAGTTGGTGTTGATAGGGCTAGTGCACTGCAACTGCTAGATGGATCAGATGGTAGCCTAGAAAGTGCATCAACAGTTGTGTTGTCCTTTCCTTGCTTGTAGTGGATGGTGTAATCAAAGCCAAGTAGCTTCATTAACCATTTTTGTTGAAGGACAGTTGTCAGCTTCTGATCCATAAAGTATTTAATGCTCTGCTGGTCTGTGTGGATGATGAACTTATGTACCAATAAATAATGTCTCCATTTAGTGACTGCCCTGACTACAACCAATAATTCTTTCTCATAAGTAGAGAGTGCCATGTTTTTGGGACCCAAGGGCTTGCTGAAACAAGCAATGATCCTCTCATCCTTCATAAGTAGTGCACCAATACCAGTGGAGCAAGCATCAGTTTCCACCACAAAAGTCTTTGAAAAATCAGGTAAAGCCAAGACTGGAGCGGAGCACATTGCAGCTTTGAGGGCTTCAAAGGCTTCTAAGAGCTGTCTCTGGCCAAGTGAAGGCATTTTTATTGAGTAAGTCAGTGAGTGGTTTGCTGATAATCCCATAACCTCTTACAAACTTCCTATAATATCCAGTAAGGTCCAAGAATCCTCTGAGCTGTTTGATATTAGTTGGAACTGGCCAGTTTGTCATGGCTTCAATTTTGGATGGGTCAGCTGCTACACCTTCAGCTGTAATAATGTGACCCAAGTACTTTATAGAAGATTGAACAAAACAACATTTGGAGTACTTGGCATATAGTTGATGATGTCTGAGAAGTTAAAGCACTATAGATAAGTGTTGTACATGCTCCTCAAGTGTGGCACTGTATACTAAAATGTCATCAAAGAAGACTAGTACAAACTTTCTTAAATAATCAGCAAAAATAGAGTTCATTAGTGCCTGAAAGGTTGCAAGGGCATTGGTTAAGCCAAATGGCATTACTTTGAACTCATAATGCCCTTGATGTGTTCTAAATGCAGTTTTTGGAATATCAGGGGCATATAATTTGATTTGATGATACCCTGATCTCAAATCTATCTTTGTAAAAAAAAATTGAACCATATAGCTCATCTAATAACTCATCAATCACATGTATGGGAAACTTATCCTTGATAGTTAAGTCATTTAGTTTCCTATAATCAACACAAAAGCGCCAAGAATTGTCTTTCTTTTTCACAAGTAAGATAGGGGAAGCAAATGGTCTATTGATGTGTTGAATGATACCTGTATCCAGCATTTCCTGAACTAAATCCTCCACTATGGATTTATGAATGTAAGCGCATTTGTATGGCCTCAAATTTACTGGTTGAGCATCTGGTTTGAGGGGGATTTTATGGTCTAGACTTCTGGATAGGGGTAATGAGGAAGGTGTTGAAAGGACATCTTGATATGTATTTAATAAGTTTTCAATGGGTGGTGGAATAGGGTTGGCCAATGGTTGGACTGGGATATAAAAATGTTGGCCAATTAAACCATGAGTGTTTTTCTGAAATTTTTTGTAACAGCCCTACCAGTCATCATCTTAAGAGAGGGTTTAGATGATATACCTTGTAATGTTATCTGTTCACCATGGTGAAGGAAGTAAATGCATAATTTGGCTAGGTTGAATACCACATCACCTTTAGTTCTCAACCAGTCTTCCCCAAGGACTATATCACAACCTCCTAAGGGAAGTAGGTGTAAGTTGCATTCAAATTGGTGGCCTTGCATTTGCCAGCTGAGTTGGTGACACATGCCACAACTAGTGGTCTTCTCTCCATTAGCTACTGTAACAAGCATGTTGGTTGTAGGTTGAACTGCAAAGTGTAGTCTTTTGTCCACTTCAGTATCCAAAAAGTTCTGTGTACTCCCTGTATCCACTAGGATAGTGATATGTTGCTGCTTGAGTAACCCTTCAATGCGTATAGTATCACCACTAACATGTCCAGTGAGGTTATGTAAGGAAATTTCCATTTCAGTGGTTTGCACAGGTGGTGGTGTTGGTTCTGCACTTATAGGCTCATCAGAAGTAGAGGGTTATTCTTCTTCTATAACTACCATATATAGGTGTTGGGATTTGCACTTATGACCAGTCACATACTTCTCATCACAGTTGTAGCAAAGTTGTTTAACTCTCCTTTGATTCATTTGTTCCTGAGTGAGCCTTCTGATGGGTGGAACATACACAGATCTAGCTGGTGGGCTTGAAGGAGGGAGTGTAATTGGTGGTCTAGATTGTGAAAGTACAGGTAATGAAGGTGGTGGTGTTTTAGGAGGTGGGTTAGAATTTCTGGGGAATAAGATGATGTTGTTGGTGGTTTAAACATAGGGTTTTTGGTGGAGGGTTGTTGAGAAGATAGTGCATTTTCCTGTAATCTAGCTAAGTAGAAAGATAGTGACAGTATGGTGGGTTTATGCATTTGAACAGAACTTTTAATCTCCTCCTTAAGACCACTAATAAAGCTCATGAAAAAATATTCCTCAGAGAGGGAAGGATTTTTGTTAATCATCAAACTTTTCAATAAATCAAATTGTTCAAAATATTCGTCAACTGTGGTTATTTGTGAGAGTTTGTTAAAGAAACCCACATAGTTATCATTAGCCAGATCATCAAATCTACCACAAAGACTCTCTACAAAATCAGGCCAAAGGATAAATGGCTTACCAGTAGAATAATCAAAAAAACAAGAGTCTGCTTTACCTTCAAGAGACATAGAAGCAAAACCCACTTTCTGATATTCTTCAATAAAGCGGATCTGGAAGTATCTTTCACATTTTCGAATCCAGCTTCTGGGATTATCACCGCTGAACTTTGGTAGATCTACTTTGGGTGGTTTAAGATGGGATGTACAAGCAGAGTCTTGTGAATAAGAAGGATGAGATGGATGGAAGGAACCAGATAATGGTGGTGGGGTGATGTGAGAAGAGTGTTGTTAAGATATTATCTAACTTCTCACCATGTGAAGCAGCATCAGCAGTACAACTAGCAAAGTCACGGGTGTGGTTCTCATTCAAAGCCCTCAATAATTCCTTCAGTTCTTTAGTGTGACTATCGACATCTTTGATCGTAGGACCGTCTGTCATTATGAAGATGAAGGACACTGGCTGATACCAATTGTAATAGTTTCAGGTATATAAACTAGGAATAAGAGTGATAGAAGATTGATTTAAGATAACTACTCTTCACTGCAGCCGCACTGGGCTCAGTTTCTTTTTTATTTCTTTCTTAATGAAAGTGACGATACAACTCAGTTGCTTTTAAGGCAACAGATATCAAAATCCTAAAGTGTTTCTCGCTGTTACAGCCCTACACGTGGGCTTATCCCAACCATTTCATGCTAATCACTAACTTAACTATAAACGTAATAAATTAACATGCAAAACCTAATTAACGTGCTGAAGGTAATTAAGCTGAGGTGCGCAATCTGATGGCTAAAGGATGTCTAGGTATATGACAACATTCTTTTAGAATATATAATCATGTAGTCGATGAAACAAAAACCATATCATCATTATATAGCAAGTCAAAAAGACTGTTGATGAGGTTCTTGACACTTGGGTGGCAGTATGCGTGAAACGTTGTCCCTGTCTCCGTCGCCTAAGCAAGCATGGAATGCAGGATCCAAGGCAACTATCGCATACTTGTTAAAAAGGAAATATGCGCTTAGAGTATCTAATCACGTGGTCAAGTTAAATGGGTGCTTCTATCAACTATTGCGCTATAAATATATACCCTTTGACGACATTCATACAAGTATTGTGGGTAACATCTTTCACTTAAATCAACATTTGCACACTTCACTTTTCTATTTCCACTTTATTATCTATCCATGTGATTTCAGTATGTGAGTGTTGTGACAAACGTTGCAACAAGTACGATGACTGTCTTAGTAGAGTTTTGCAAACAGGTTGAATGTCATACATAAGTAATTGCTAATGTGTGATGATTGGAATGTATGTGGGATGTTTACAGCTAAAGAACATATGCAAGCTAATTATTTGACTTTCTACTTTGTGTCTATCCTTAGTGGTTCTTACAAGGCGAGAAATTGGAGTAGGTTTTGTGAGTATAC
The DNA here is from genome assembly GCF_003573695.1 of Papaver somniferum. NCBI lineage: Eukaryota > Viridiplantae > Streptophyta > Magnoliopsida > Ranunculales > Papaveraceae > Papaver > Papaver somniferum. The sequence continues at coordinate 53,193,433 of NC_039366.1, forward strand.
CTCTTGTAATCCCTCACGAGACTATAACTCGTCCACTAGGGACACATAGGGGTTTAAAGGCCTGTTATTCATGCTAAGAATAACCGTATCCTCACGACATGGAGTTGTTGTATTTAGGATTAGTTTTATTTAGCTTGCTCGAGGACTAGCAAAAGCAAAGTGTGGGGGAATTTGATAAGTGCATAATTCATATGATTTTAGTGTCTATTCCATACTTGTTTTAGCTATTATTCTTGCATATTTTTTCGTATTATTACTCTTGTTTTCTCTTATTTGTCTCAATTAGGTGAATCATCCAAAAAGGAGCTACAAAGTGCTGAAAAGAGCTATGAATAGAAGTATTCTAAGCATTCAAGTGCCCAAGTCCAAGAGAAGTGGAAGAAAAACGACAAAAATGAGCAAAACGCTCAAAATCAAGAGAAGGGCCAAAGACCGATCTTAACTCATTCAAATTAAGGATTTCTCATCATCATCTTGAAGAGAATTGAAATATAAAAAGAATGCAAAAATAATGAGGTCATTCCGAGTTCGTACGAAGAAGTTGTGGTCAAAACGGGTTTTTATTGAATACCGAAGACAGTAAGGTACGCATACGGGTACGCGTACCTTAGTTCCGAAACTTTCTGCTGGAATTTGAGGTATGCGTACGGGTACGCATACCTAGCAAGTAGGAAAACGTTTATAAACTCCTTGGAAGGTCTAAGGGCACGTTTGGGAACGTTATTTCGTTATTTTGGGTCGGGTTCTTGAACCCAACTAAATACGTGAAGGCCAAGCAATGTAAACCTATAAAAAGGTGTTATGTTATGTAAAATGATATCATATCATTAGGTCATGAAATTGTAAGTCTTGGAGAGGAGAAATATCAAAGCTAGGGTTTCAGAGCGATTCTCAATCGTAACGTTATCTCTCTACTTTTATCATATGTATATCATGGATGTTTCTACATCCATGAGTAGCTAAAAACCTATTGATTGAGGATGAATTCTAAGTTGTAAACAAGATTTGAGTTATTATATTAATCTACTTTGAAGTTCTTCATATGATTATCGTTTGTTTATATTAATTAATATTTATGATTGATTGATATATTGTTTAGGTGGACAGCTAAATTGATTTGTTGATTCAATCTATTGCTAGTATTGAGTTAGGAGATAAGTAATTGTCGAATAACTTGTACACAAGTAGAGAACACAAAACCTTGCAGAGGGATTCTGTGGAGCGATTGTGTATATAAACAACACTAAAAAGTGGACCTTGATCTAAGAGTCTAACTAGTAGGATCAACATATAAATTCACAAAAGATAAAACATTCGATTGGATTACACCTTGAGTGATCTACTACTTGGTGGTTCGTTAAATAGAATCTGGTATGCGAGAACTTCCGTATCCAGTGATATAAGGAGTTTAGGGGATAGCACTGATCTAGCTGTTATTCTACGGTTGGTGATAATCTGTGATTAACGATGAGTAGGAAATTATAATAACTCATTGACGGTTTATATACGAAGAAGGATTCCTCGATCATATCTATCTCTATTGATTACAATACAATTTTATTTGCTTTGATTTTATTTTGTTTACAATCTAAAACAAACCCCCCCCCCCCTTTTGTGACACTTTGATAACTAAAACTCACCGCTCTTCGTGGGAACGATCCTTACTTCCATTATATTTCCATTTAATTGTGTGGAAATAAGATTATTAATTTGTTGAGCCTACGACACCCATCATTCATTTGAAAGAATCAAGAGAGTTGTTAGCAAACAGATTTGTTGTTCCTTTACTGTTTGGAATACGATCCAAAGGAATTGTTCCAGTGCGTGCAGTTATTGAATGTCGGAAGCGCAGGGATAATGAAGAAACTAAGTGAACTAGGTTTAGTTGCTTGGTCTTAACTATACGAAGTTGGTTTAGATTTTGTATAACCGCTTAATTCTGAGAGTATTCAATTCTGGACTAGGTCCCGGGGTTTTTCTTCATTTGCGGTTTCCTCGTTAACAAAATCTTGTTGTGTCTTTTACTTTTGCTTTCCGCAATTATAATTTTTGTTATTATAATTAAAAGTAAAATACACAAACGTTAACTTTGTATTACTTGATAGTGATCCTATAGAGTTTGGTTAAGTCCAAACATATTATCAAGTAATCACCCTTTGATTGTTGATTGTCTCGATCTCATATCCATAGACGATCACACAAAGTGTGAATACCGATTTGTAGTATTATCTCGACTTTATAGGTGGATAATTTAAAGATTGTGGTTTATACCATTTAGTAAACCTTTCCATATCCAACTATCCGTTCTCTTTGGTTTACTATCTATATGAAGGATATCGTAGTTAGGGCAATACTTTTGTTTTAAGATAGTAGCACACAAAGATTTGAGGTTTTGTTTTAGATTCCATCCCATCTTTGCTATCATAGCAAGGTTAAACTTTTTAACATTTTTTATACCTAATCGTCCTTCCTCAAGAGTTTTACATATAACGTCCCAATTTTTTAAGCACACTCCTTTTTTCCCATTTTCATTCCCCCCCACCAATAGTTCCTCTGAAGTTTTGTTATCTTATCACATATTTTGACCGAAATTCTGAATTAGTTCATTTGATAGACATACAAAGAAGTACTGACATTTTTAATCATAACAGTTTTCCCAGCATTATTAAAATTACCACCATTCCATCCTATAATTCTAGTTCTCATTTTATCCACTAAAGGTTCAAAGCATTATGTTAGCAAAAAGTGGTGAACCTAGATATTCATCAGTTAAAGGTATTGTTGTTACTCCTAAGATTTATTTTACTTTTCTTCTTATATTGGTATCCGTCTTAGAACTAAAGAAAACCCTCAACTTATTTAGGCTTTTTAGTCGCCCAGAGGCAATACCAAAATCCTTAAACAGTTTAACTAAACTTTCACACGTCTTTTCATTTACTTTAAAGAAAAGAAGACAGTCATCGGCGAAAAGTAAATGGCTTATGGGTGGAGCCTTATGAACTAATTTTATACCTTTGATCAGACCCGTGTTCTCAACATTCAAAATTGTTAGGGCATAGCTCGGTTGAATCCAACAAGCGTTGGTATGTCAAGTTTGGTTGTCATATTTTAGTGAATCAAAACTCATCTAAGAGTCGTTTGATTATGTACTAGAGACAACTTCGTATATGTTATAGTGGAAATCGCAGGGTCATGGCTAGGAAAAAACCTCAAGGAGTCGAGGAAGTTATAGTGGAAATCAAAAATTTACTCTATATTTGGGGAGGCAAAGAAATCTTCAAAGCCACATTTTTCTGTGAACTTATCACACATTGGAAAATAGTTATAGATAGCAGATAAACTTTTGTACATATCAAAAATGGGGGCCTTTCGAGCCTTGTTACATTTTTCTTTTAATACAATCTCAACCTTTTAAGTCAAAAAAAAAACAAACTTCGTATAGGTTAGACTAGAAAGTCTAGGAATATGAGACATACAAGTATTACTCGAAGACCTGAAGAACGTGAAGAAGTAACGAGCTACAACGGCGACATCATTCTTCCTCTTGAGGTTAGTAATATTGACTTGAACTGTTCATTCCTAATGTATATTTCAAGTCTTGTTATATTGAAAACATAACTGCGAAGCTGTGAATGAATATTTTACTCTAGTAGTGAGACATGATCATATGATCATAGTATTAAGGAATTAGACTACGAAGTATAACGCTTATCTTTTGAATTTCGTAGATACGACATCGACATAATCTTATGAATGCTATTGTGATTATGTGAATGGGTGAAGGTGAAGATTTTATCCTAGGAAACGATGTGTTACATTTTTTTAAAGGAAGTACATTCATTAACTTGTTTTATGAATCAAAAGGGAAATCGCCAGGCTTATTGGTATTGTTATTATTCATTGCATATCTTTGAATTACCAATATGTCTGAGATGGTAGAACCGATCATAACTTGTTATGTATCTTGGTATAACTAATCAAAATGCCCGACATATGATTTGGTAGGAATAGTTTTGATTAATTAGTGTAACCGATCTTAAGTAATCACATGAGATGGTATGATCGATTTTTGTAATTGGTGTGCCGATCTTAGTAATTGATGTGATGGATCACAAAAAGAATTGTGTAATCGATCCTTGTAATTGGTGTAACCGGTCCTAGTAATTGGTGTAACCGATCCTAGTGACTAGTGTGACCAATCACAAGCAATACCATGAGTATATGGTAACCGGTCCTAGTAATTGACGTAACCGATCCTGGTAGCTGATGTAACCACTTCTAGTAACTTGGGTGACCGATCACAAGTGCTCCATATTAAGGTATAATTGATCCTAGTGATTGGTAGAACCGTTTGAACCCATGAATGTGATTTGATATTTGATCAATCACATAGTTATCTTGGAATACAGATGAACCAATTCTAAACTTGTTTGGAGGTGTGGTATAACCGATTCCAAGATTGTAAATATGAAAGATGATTTACAAAAAAAAAATGTCAACATACTTTGAACATGAACAGTAACTCTTATCTTTTATTGTTCAAAGATATTCCTTAATTACTCGAGGAGATCCCGGTCCGAAATAAATTAAGCATCTTTTAATTAAGGTTGTTAGTTGTATATGTTTTAATTACCAGCAATTAAATGCATATCTCTAGAGAATAAAAATTAATAATGTGCATATACTAATTGGAGATTTTCTATTGAGAGATTTCGAAAAATATTGGAGAAAGCATTTCCTGGAATTATAAAAACCGAATGGGCATTTATTGCATATCTTGAGAATACTTTCGGTTTTGGAATTCCTTGGTGTCCAAACATCCTTGGTCAATAAATACCTAAGTTTGCATTTCTAGCAAACTATCCTAAAAACCAGGAAAACCTCATCTTTTTGTTGTTTCTGGTGGAGTCGTCTATCCGGAAAGGAAAGTACCCTAATTAGGCGAAATCTCTTACGACCGCTCGTTTAAATACTTATGTGGGATCAAGAAGCTCTATGAGTACCGTTGGTGGGAAACTAGATAATTGCAGTTTATTAGTTTTCGGTTAATTTGATTGACTAACAGTTTTTGAACTTTCATTGCACCTAGTTTGTTTATTCTTGAGAATCTTCTCTTATGATATAAGATTCACTCAAACTAGATCGAAGTGTCGACGGGATCTTTAGAACTGTTTGTAGATCTAAAGACATCTTGTGATAATCCATTATAGACTGACTTCTTTCTGTGCATGATTGATCACAAGAGATTCAAGTGGTGTTGTGCAGGTTTAATTGAAGATTAAAGAAGATTTGAAGACGAAGAAGATTTCTTATTGGTTTCTCATATCTTTGTGTAGCACAAACCTTGATCGGCTTGGATCCAACTAGAATCGGATTTATTCGATTAATTAGTTGCGTGAGATCGGTAGCACCTAATAGTTCTATTTATATCTATTTTGATTGTTACAAATCCGAATCTTATTACTTATGTAATAGAGATTGGATTGATCTAACCTGGCAAAGAATTTTATTAGTTTAAATGGAGGAGCCTTTGCATATGACTTGAGATATCTTTATCTGGAAAGAATCAATAGAGTTGTTACCAAACTGATTTGTTGTTCCTTTACTGTTTGGAATACGATCCAAATGAATTGTTCCAGTGCGTGCACTCATTGAATGTCGGAAGCGCGGGAAAACTGAAGAAACTAAGTGAACTAGGGTTAGTTGCTTGGTCTCAACTATACGAAGTTAGTTTAGATTTTGTATAGCGGCTTAATTATGAGAGTATTCAATTCTGGATTAGGTCCCGGGATTTTTCTGCATTTGCGGTTTCTTTGTTAACAAAATCTTGTTGTGTCTATTACTTTTCTATTTCCGCAATTATAATTTTTTATTATAATTAGAAGCAGAATACACAAACGTTAACTCCGCTTTACTTGATAGTGATCCTATAGAGTTTGGTTAAGTCAGAATCTATTATCAAATAACCACACTTTGATTGTTGTATTGTATCGATCTCGTATCCATAGACGATCACACAAAGTGCGATACCGATTTGTCGTATTGTCTCGACTTTGTCCATAGACAATCACTTTCGGCAAGAGGACTTATAGGTGGATAATTTTAAGATTATGGTGTATTTGGGTACCCTCGTATTTTCAATTGGTATTAGAGCAGGCAAACACGAAAAGATCTAACAATTTGTGTTTGGTGTGATCCAACCTATAAGAATTGAATCTAATGACTGATTCAGTTAACTTAGAGCAAGAAGATGATATACTTCAGAAAGGCAATTTGTTTTCAGAACCTGATAAACAGCTCAGTATTGTTAGTTCACCAGTTGAACACAACTCGGGAAATATTAACCACGATGTGTTAATAAGAAAACAAATACTTGCGACACATAAGTCGGATTCATATGACAGTGATGAAATTAAATTTTTCGTGAAGCTTGCTGAAAAATATAATTTAAAAGATAATATATATTATCCATCTGTCGAGAGAATTATCAGAGAATCTTGGGTAATAACCATGTCTCATGAAGAAGCTGTGTTTCAAGAAAATCTTTAATTTCATGAACCTCATGACATGATGATAATCACATCTAGTCTATGTCAAGATGAAAATACAATCTTGTTTTCTCTTGAAACCGAATCTGAAAATTTTGACGATGATCCTAAAGTCAAAAAAGATTTTTTAGTTAAGACAAGGGTATGTGATTCTATCTCTCAGAATCTCTTAACTAATAAACAACATTTGGATTCTAAAAGTTTAAGCACTTGCAAGAATCAGAAGAGACTTGTTTCAAAGGATAATCCTGTGACTAATATCCGGTCAAGAAAAACCGTCATTTATTATGACAAGAATTATCTCTCTGAAAGGGACAAAGATCAGCTTAAATGAGTGGTGGTGTTATATTATGGTGTGGGAAGCTTGCTAACAACTTCTTGTACCGCTCCTAATACTCATGGAGTGATTCCCCTGAAATTTGTAAGACTCCACTAATCTCTTTACGAATCATAGCCGCCTTGGAAGCTGGAAAATACTTCTATAGGAATAGCTTTTTCATCTCGGTCCATGTTGTAACATTCCATGAGGGTAGATAATACAACCATTCTTCGGCTAAGTCTTGTAAGGAGAATCGAAAAGCTTGCAGCATGGTCGTATCAATGTTATCGGTACCTTTCCTAAGACTTGTCATCTTGTGCTGAAATTTTTGCAGATGACGGTTTGGATCTCCACCAGGATGTCCTTGGAATTTCAGTAAATGGTGAATTAGACTCAACTTCATTTCCACTGGATTAGTTATTGTGATACCCAGTGGTTGCGAATCTAAGCATGAAGATCTCAACTCTCACAACTTCTTCTCCGCAGGTGGAGGTGGTGGAGGATTTATCATCTCTTCTGATGTAGATGGTTCTTCTTGTAAGTTTCGAGCTTCTTGTAGTATTGTTCCCTTACGAGTTGTAATCCCACAACGTTGGTAATCCCACTATTTAGGTGCCAGAGATCAAGTACCTGAAACAAGATTCTCAAAAACCAAGTTAGGTACGATAATAGAATCTGACACAGCAAGAATAAAACAAAAAGTAAAAAGAAAACAACTAAAATCGTCCGTTGCTCCCCGGCAGCGGCGCCAAAATTTGATGCGTGTCGTAAGCACAACAAGTTAATGAATATTTTTCCACTCAATTAACAAGTAATATGGTGTTAGTTAAGTTTGTTCCCACGAGGAGCAAGAGGTTTTAGTTGTAAGATTGTCATAAAAAGGGGGGTTTTCTTGTTTTAAGATTGCAAAAATAAAGTAAACAAAGTAATCAAAAGTTTAAGTTGAAATCAATAAGAGCGATTAAATCAAGGAATCCTTCTTCGTTGCAAAACAATTATTCAAATTATGTTCTTGTCTACTTTTTAGTAGTCGCAGATTTTCATCAACCGTAGATTAACAGGTTCGCTTAGCTAACCCTAAAATTCCTTGTTTCACTGAATAACAGGTTCGCTTAGTTATCAGATTCTATTCAAAAGAACCACCTTGAGATTCCCTTACAAGGTGTAATTTTATGAACGCATTAAGATTTATGAATTCAGGTTTGATACTAGTAATTAGACTCGGTTCGCTCGGTCCACTTTCTAGAGTTGTTTTCATACACAATTGCTCCACGGAATCCCTCCGCAAGATCTTGTATTTTCTACTTGTGTAGTGAATTATTCAACAATTACGTATTTCCTAACCACCACTAGCTATAGATTAATTAATAAATAAATTTAGTTGGCCACCTAAACGATCTATCAATCAAGCTTAAACATTAATATTAGTAAAAACAATCGAAAATCATGTGAAAACTTCAAAGTAGGTTTACAACAAAACTCAAATCACATGTTAAGAACTAGGAATTCATACCCAATCCATAAGAAAATTAGCTACTCGTGTTTTTGAAATTCATACCAATAATTAAAAGAAGAATTTTGAAGTTCACACAAATAATTAAAAGAAGAAAAGATGTGAAAAGCAAGCAAAAAACACAAGTGTTGTGTGTGTAGAGGTGTAAAAGTATATATAGAAAAGTAAAGAACTTCTCTATTTATAGGCTTCAATTTGCTTGCAATCATCTTAGGATTAGGATCCTTTTCCCATTCAATCTCCAAGTCCTTGTCTTTGTAAAATCCCTCCACTTCTCTTCCAAATTCAATTTCAAGTCAATTTTCACATCCAATTCCAAATCCAGGTCTTCACACCATGAGAAGTTCACAAAAAATTCTGGTATTTTTGATCACCGGAAAAGTCCTTAGGATCACCAGAATTCGGCCGGCGATGGAATCTTCTTCTCCACCAACGAATATTCTGTCCCGGTGCCTTTATAATTAACTGTCAAACTAACGGTCTTCCGGTAGTCAAAGGAGTTAAGTATGAGCTACCCACACCCAGTTAACTTGAGTTAGCTGTCTTAATCGGTCTTACTGGCTGAGTCAATGGATGGATCGGCTTATCGTCTCACATAAATCGGTTCATAGCCGACTACCGAGTTAACTCGCTGGAATGGAAAACCGGCCGAGTTCTGTTTATATTCAGGGTATCTCTCAGGCCGAATTCAGGCCATTCTTCTTTCCCTGCAACAATCATTCACAGACCCTAACATACATTTATTTCAGCTTCATTTGCAGCAGTTCCATCAAGCCACAACCCATTCAGTCCATTACCATCTCCAATGTCTTTACTTATATAGCAACAGCTAACCCATCACTAGAACCACTGCCTTACAAACTTAAAGACCCACTCCCTTCTCTGCAAGTCATTGCACCAAAACCAGCTCCATCTCTTCTTCAAGCTCTCGAACCAATCAACACCACCACCGTTCTTTCCCTGTCTCAGATTCAATCTCAATCTCAACACCACTGCCAATTCCTAAATCAAATAAAACCCATCTTTTAAACATCACAGCGTCATTCTTCATCTTAATCATCCACCAAAACACATTAACTCATCTCTCATATCTCTTAGCAGTGACCATCAACAACATCCACATCTTTCACCACCATAAGCTGAGCACCACCGAACCCTTGATTGCATCCATCATCTCAAACTTCCATCTTTTCTTTGAACTCAACAGACCTTTATCCTTAATTGATTTCTCACTGCTACCTCTTACAGATTCAAATCAAAACCCATTTAATTCACGGCAGCAGTAGCTTCATCATCTTCCGATTTAGCCAAACCCTTAACTTCAATTTTCAGATCTCAAATCTTCTTCTCTTGGTTGTCTGCAATTCAACCCCTTAATTCGACAGCAACAACCAACACGATCCATAGCCACAAACCCATTTCAATCCCCATCAGTCTCATGGTTCTTCACAGAACCTTTCCTTGATCTCTCGGAAACAACAGCGCAGCCGCTGCTTTTCTCCTTCTCAATTTCAGGTGTCATGAATGAACGAGAGGAATGAAGGAGTCTCTGGATTTTAGGGTAGGGTTATAGTTTAGGGCAGGATTCAGACACCCATGTCCCATAGTTTGGGATAAGAACCACCCCAGTTTGGGTGCCTATAACAAATGGTCACCCCTTAACCTCAACTAGCTGTTTTTAGTGCTCCTCCTCTACAGAGTTGCCCCTTAACCTTGACTGGGTTCCAGATATTGTTCGCCCATGAAATGACAATTTTGCCCCTTTTGCTCAATTTGGGTGATTCTTCTTATTTTTCTCCGTGCGACTCCAAAATAGCTATAAAACTCAAAACACGCATAAAATATATAATTCACAAGAAAAATAGCAAATAAAGTATAAACAATGGATAATAAATAAGGTGTATTCTACGCCTATCATTCTCATACCTTAACTTCAATTCCTAAAGTCTAATAAACATATATACCATGCAAAATACGTTGTTAACTTTCCATTTTTCTTTCCTAGCTTGTTATAGCACATGAGTCTTTTCTTCTTGTCGTTTATATTTTCCTTATTTATTTCCACCCTAACATTTTCTAAGTAGTGAAAGAGGGTGGGACAAGAGTTTAACTACATAATTAGGACTATGGAAACTATCAAGTATCATGTATCAACTAATTTGGGAATTAGAAAAAAAATGTGCAAAACTATACAGGCAAAACAACTCTAAAATGATAATCCCCAAACTTTTTATTTGTGTTAGAGCATAGCTCGGTTGAACCCACCAAGCGTTGGTATGTCAAGTTTGGTTGTCATATTTTAGTGAGCCAAAACTCATTTAAGAGTCGTTTGATTATGTACTAGAGTCAACTTCGTATAGGTTTAGCTTGAAAGTATTAGGATATGAGACATTACAAGTATTGTGAAGACTTGAAGAAGTGAAGAAGTAAGGAGCTACAACGACAACATCATCCTTCCACTTGAGGTTAGTGATATTTGACTTGAACTGTTTCATTCCCTGACGTATCTTTCAAGTCGTGCATATTGAAAACAAAACTGCGAAGCATGAATGATTATACTCTAGTTAGGCATAGTATTAAGGAAACAATACGAGGTTTATTGCTTAGCCATTAAACTTTGTAGATAAGACATCGACGTAATCGTTTGAATTCTATTGTGATTACGTATGGGTATAAGGTGAAGAGTTCATCCTATGAAACAATGTTTTACATTTTTTTTAAGGAAGTAAATTCATGAACTTGTTTTGTGAATCGAAAGAGAAGTCTCCAGGCATTATTGGTATTGTTATTCATTGCATATCTTTTGAACTATCAATATGTGTGATTAGTATAACCGCTCATGACTTGTTTATGTTCTTGGTAAAACTATTCACAAAGGCCTAACTTTTGTATTGGTATGACTTTTATTAGTGAAACCGATCTTAAGTAATCACCTGAGATGGTATGATCGATTTTGTGTTATTGGTGTGACCGACTCTGGGTAAAGGGGAACCGATCCTAGTAAGAGGTGCAACCTATCACAAAGGGACATGGATCCTTGTATGAGGTGCAACAAGTTTTTAGTAGAAAGGGGAACCGATCCTATGGACATGTGCAACAAGTACAAGTTAGATACCATACATATGTGGTGAACCGATCCTAGTACCTAGTCAACCGAATTTTGGTAACTAGCGGGACTATGCACATTACTCAGATGGAGGTAGAACCGAAACTTGTTTTGGTAGAACCGTGAAACCCATGTTTGGTGATTGAGTGTTCTTGATCGATCACGTAGTTCTTGAAATTCAGATGAACCAATTCTAAACTTGTTTGGAAGTGTGGCAAATCGGTTTCAAGATTGTAGGTATGAAAGAGGACTTACAAAGTAAGGATGTCGACATACTTTGAACATGTGCAGTAACGTTTATCTTTAATTGTTCAAAGTTATTCCTTAATAGCTAAAGGAAAAAAATCCCGGATCGAATAAAATAAATTGATAATCTTTCATTTAAGGTTTTTAATTTTATTTTAGGAAAATGAAAATTAGTAATGTGCATTTACTAGTTGGAGATTTCCAAGAGATTTTCGGTCAATATTTGGACAAAGCATTTCCAGGAATTATGGAAACCGAATATGGAATATATTGCATATCTTGATAATATTTCGGTTTTAGAAATTCCTTGGTGTCCAAACTTCCTTGGTCTATACATATGAAAGTTTGCATTTTGAGCAAACTAATCCTCGTACAGCAAGAACTATCTCAGTTGTGTTGCTACTGAGGAAGCCGCCTATTCGGAGAGGAGAGTAACCTAATTAGGCGAAATCTCTTACGGCCGCTCAGTTTAAAGACTTCTTTGGGATTGAGAATCTCTATTAGTATCGTTGGTGGGAAACTAGATAATTGCAGTTTATCTTTTGTTTTCGATTGATTTGATTGACTAACGATGGTTGAACTTTGATTACACCTAGTTTGTTTATGCTTGAGAATCTTCTATTCTGATATAAGTTTCACTCAAACTAGATCGAATTTTCTTAACCACACGAGACATTAACGGCTGGGATTTCTTGATGTCCTAACCAACAGGCGACCCATCCGAATTACACAATATCGGCTGAGAAATGTGAGACTTCCTAACCGAAAACATAGTCTCGGCTAAGAAACATGCAGATGACCCATTCAAATTTTCTTAACCACATGAGACATTAACGGCTGGGATTTCTTGATGTCCTAACCGTTAGGTATACATTACGGCCAAGACGATATGATATCCTACCCGTAAACGCTTCAGAAAACCATTTTTGAAAAACCTAAAATCATCAATCGAACCTATTTTTTCAATCTAATGGTAAAATAACTGGTGGGTGTTTTGATTTTTACCTAGTAGGAGTCATTTGTGGAGGATTCACAGGTGTTTGAACAGATTGGTTCACCACATCTCCATTAAAAGGAACATCAGTAACTTGCCCTGTTTCAGAATCAGGGTTCAATCGGTCGGATCTTGTCACTCTTGATCTTGCTACCATCTTGAGAATCAATAAGAAGAAATCGAATCACGTTGAGCTGCTTCAAAAATCAAAGGAGAAGAGAAGGAGATATTATTAGGTTTTAGAGAGTGTTTTGAGAAAAAGAAGAGAGAAAATGAAAGGGTTTTGATTTTTGATTTTGAATTAGGATTAGGTTTTGGTTATATAAGATTTGATTTTAAAATCGATTTATTAGGGAGGGATAAATCTGACTTTTCAATCACTTCAATTCTCTTCCTATCCATATCTTGGCTACCCAAAACACGTTAAGCCCCCAAATTCCTATTGGGTTCAATCCCCAATAATAGGATTCATTTATTACCAACACCGTAAACAATTCAGGTTGAACAACCGAACCTTGGTGGTCGCTACCCACGAAGTTACCGAAGCCCCATGTTATCCCAAATGTAGCCACGTCCGATTGATCCGACCCATGTATCAAAACTCAAAACCTAAGTTCCGCGCACACACAAAATCTAGGTCGAAGAAAGATTATTCCCAGTATATAACTTTGCTCTCGAAGTCTCTCTTTCTCTTTCTCACTGTAGGGGTAAATCTCCGGCAATAAACCCCCATCACTCGACTGAACTCCAACTTCAAAGATCTCATAGGTACATTCTCTCTCTCTTCCTGTCATCATCATCAGATCTTTTCCTCCGTAGTGATCAAATCTTGTTCGAATCTGATGTGTGGTTTTTGTGTTAGGTTTTTGACAAAATACAGCAATCATGCAAGCTCCCGTTCTCGTTCTGAGTAAGTTCATGATCCCCATCTTGGTATCTCTTTATTGTTGTTTACTGGTGAAGTTAGTTTGAAATGGAACTTGAGATTTGGTTTGGTAAATGAGTTTATTAACTAGGGTTTGTGCTGTCACCAAAGTTATGTTGCTTTTAATATTATTTAGGGTTTAAACTTAAAACTCTAGTTAGCTCCCTTGTACAAGCGAAAGGAAAGTGGGTACTTGAGATTTGGTTTCTGAGCGAAATATTGGAAACCGGAGGTGCTCTTTATTTTTAGCGATTTGTGGGATTTGGCCTGGGAAATGGATTCGAGCTAGAAAAACATCGGGTGACTAGTTCTATTGTGTAGACTAAGTTGGGGCTCTATTAGAAATATATGTTTTTGTTTAGGATCATTTTTTTGGTTTCAATGAAATGGTTTGTCTCATGCAATGTGTGACCTTTGGTTCAACAGAGGATAACTTAAAGCGTGAATCTGGAAAGAAGGTTCAGCATCAAAATATTGCAGCATCAAAGGTTAAGTTTTGTTTTTGAATTAAGCTTCTATGCGATGTATCTCATTCTTCAATTACACTTGTTTTCTTATTCCCTAAGTTCATTTTCTGATTGTTGATATCGCCATCTGAGCTGGATATGTTATATTTCACTGATGTTAGTGTTTGTTGTTTCATCTCACATCTGCTGCAGGCTGTAGCAGACATCATCCGGACAACATTGGGTCCTCGTTCCATGCTGAAGATGCTTTTGGATGCTTCAGGAGGTATTCACTTTGCCATAATAATCAGTTTACTAGCTAATATATGATGAGTTGTTTTTTTGTTAAAAAGAAACCTTCCCTAGCAGTGTCAGTATGGATGAGTTGTTTTTTTGTTTCTCATCAGGTATTGTGGTGACGAATGATGGAAATGCTATATTGCGTGAGCTGGATCTGGCTCACCCAGCTGCTAAGGTAACCTTCTCATCCACCTCCTATATTACAGTATCTTTTAGACTTCTAGTTTCTTAATGTTGTAATAAATTTATATATCAATATATTGTTTTTACTATGATGCAAAGCCTTTATTTGATGCTATTGATTTTTCTGCCTTTTTACTATGACAGTCCATGATTGAACTAAGTCGCACTCAAGATGAAGAAGTTGGGGATGGAACTACATCTGTCATTGTTCTAAGTATGTAACAGTTTTCTCATATCTGTAGGAATTGAGCTATACTCACATCGACTTGATAAATTACTGTACTGGGATAGTTATTTTATGTAGCTCTCAGTCTGTTCTCTTTCGATTATTTTTTTTATTGAATTTCATTAGTCCTTGCCCGGGTTAGAAGTTTGCAGGGGATGACTTGCGAGACATCGAAACTATGGCCATGTTATGTCTTATTTTACCACAGGCCAGGAGTTTGTTAGGGATCTTGGTTAACATGGTTTGATCGAGGCTGAAATATAATCTAGGAACCTAGAGAGAGAATCACTCTTTTTCCTTCCACACACTCTCACAAGTCCCACATAGTAGCTGTTCATGAAAAGTGTCACAGCTCAATAGTTTGTTCTTCGGATTGTGAAAGTGAACCTTATTGGTGGATGCATTTAGGTTTCTTGCAGATATAAATAGTTGACTAAATGTCAGTTGTAGTTTATTAGGAAAGATGAGTTGTTGAGATTTTCATTGATCATATGTTACTGCATCATTTGACTGTTATTTATTTATTTATTGTAAAAAGCTGGTGAGATGCTTCATGTGGCGGAAGCTTTTCTTGATAAGGGTTACCATCCAACAGTCATTTGCCGAGGTAATTTGTAGTACTATGATGTACAATACATCTTTCTCACACACGCTCTCCCTCTCTCTCTTGCTATCTATCCTCGTACACACTTACAATGTGTGGATGTTTCTTTTCTTTATAGTGTTCCTTTATGGATCTAAACTTGCCAAATTTTGCAGCTTACAACCAAGCTCTTGAAGATGCTATTTTGGTGCTTGAAAAAATTTCCATGCCAATTGATGTGAATGATCGTAAGTTCTTATGCCGATAATCAGAACCAAATATCTCGTTTTGTACTTATTACTTATTAGTTGTTTAGGTTTCCTGAAACACAGTTGTTGAGTTTTCTTCCCTTATAACCTGTTCAGAACCTGTTCAGGTTTCCTGCCTAAATATCCATTTAGTGTTAGATTTTAAACATCTGTTGCCATGTTTCTGTTTCAGATATGTAATTTCAATTACTAAGTTTCTTTCCTTTTGGCAGGCCCCTCAATGTTGGGATTAGTTAAAAGTTGCATTGGGACAAAGTTTACTAGCCAATTTGGAGATCTTATTGCCGTGAGTTACTTATATATATATAATCTACCTTCTCCCCCTTGTCCTTTTGTATTTTGTTCAGTTCTACTCCATCAGCCATTTTTTGTTCTTCCTTCGATTTTAGTTGTGAATTGAAAGTATTAACTTGCCATTCTGTGTATATGGTTGATTTTAGGACTTAGCAATTGATGCTACTACCACTGTTGGTGTGGATCTCGGTCAAGGAGTCCGAGAAGTGGACATTAAGAAGTACATAAAGGTCGAGAAGATACCTGGTGGCCAGCTAGAAGACTCCAAGGTTCTGGAAGGAGTTATGTTCAACAAAGATGTTGTTGCTCCTGGGAAAATGAAAAGAAAGATCGTGAATCCAAGAATCATTCTTCTCGACTGTCCTCTTGAGTACAAAAAGGGAGAGAATCAAACCAATGCGGAATTGGTCAAGGAAGAGGATTGGTAAGTTTATTCTGCTACTGCTACTGTGAAATTTGCAGCTTGTTTTAAATTGAAACTTGTCCCTTCTTATGGTCTCTGACACAGTTTGGTTTGAAATTGGTTGTCTGATTGTGATATGAAGCTTCGAAAGAACTCTTACCTTAAACCATGGTTCAAAAGTTTAGCTTGTATGGCTAACATTGTTGTACCAAACAATCTATTCTGCTTCACTTTACGTTTTGGAGTGGTGATCATAAACTATTTTCAGCAGTCCTTGTCTTGTTTCCTGGGGACAAGGACGAAATGTCCAGTTTGGTGTAATAGATTGAAAAGGTAGCTGGTCTGCCGAAATGAACAGAATTTCCAGTTTGCTAAATGAAGCAGAAACTCCCAACAATATTCTGCTTCATTCTGAATTTCGATAATTAACATTATTTATTTTGAGTAAATGGTCACAAACTAGTTTCAGTCATCTGTATCTTGTTTCTTGGGGCATGAACAGAATTTCCAGTTCTTGTAGATAAGATTGAATAAGTCTGCTAGTCTGCCCGGGTCCTGATGATCGAATGTGTAATACAACTACATATGTTTCACATGATATTTACTGCCTTTTTTTGTTGGTGTAACAGGGGAATTATGCTAAAGATGGAAGAAGAGTTCATTGAGGGTCTCTGTGCACAGATTCTGAAATTTAAGCCCGACTTGGTAATCACAGAGAAGGGACTCAGTGATCTAGCTTGCCATTTCTTCAGCAAGGCAGGAGTCAGTGCTATCAGAAGGCTAAGGAAGACGGACAACAACAGGATTGCCAAGGCCTGTGGAGCTGTTATTGTCAACAGACCAGATGAGCTCCAAGAATCTGATGTTGGGACTGGAGCAGGACTTTTTGAAGTGAAGAAGATCGGAGATGAATTCTTTTCTTTCGTAGTAGATTGCAAAGATCCTAAAGCCTGTACAGTACTTCTAAGGGGTGCTAGCAAGGATCTCCTGAATGAAGTGGAAAGAAATCTTCAGGTAACCTATTGTAGAGTCAACTTAAGGAATTTTCTCTCTTTAGTTGGTCATTTTTGAAAACCGTGTACTTGTTTAACAGGATGCGATGGGCGTAGCACGGAACATATTGAAAAACCCTAAGCTTGTTCCTGGTGGTGGTGCCACTGAGTTAACTGTGTCTGCTACTTTGAAGCAGAAGAGTTCATCTGTTGCAGGCATGGAAAAAGTAAGTGTTGCACTTGCTGTATGTGCATCTTCTTGTATACCTCAATTTCGATTCTTTATTTGTAGTATCACTTATTTGTACGATGAAAACATTTGGGAACTTAGCCAATTGAAACAGATAGTTCCTGCAGGCATCTGTTTAAGCTTTAGTGCAGTTCTGAATTTGATAATAGTGCAGTTCTGAATTTGATCATTTAACAGTGGCCATATTGAAATGCATCTGCCGGGTCATGTCTTTATTTTCCACTTGTAATATCCTATTCTTTCACATGCTAATAGTGCAGTTCTGAATTTGATCATTTAACAGTGGCCATATGAAGCCGCAGCAATAGCATTTGAAGCTATCCCACGAACTCTAGCTCAGAACTGTGGAGTTAACGTGATCCGAACAATGACAGCTTTACAGGGCAAGGTAAATATCACATAGACCAAGACCAACCTTCTTTTTTTTTAAGAATCTTGAATACTTGAATAAATCTGGTGAACTCTTTTTTGCAGCATGCAAATGGTGAAAACCCCTGGGTTGGTATTGATGGGAACACTGGTGCAATTGTTGATATGGGAGAGAAAAAGGTTTATGTTCTAACGCACTCTTTTGATTCTCCTTTTTTTGTCTACTAGAATATCCAACTTATATTGGTTTTCGGTTTTCAGATCTGGGACGCTTATAATGTGAAAGCACAGACATTTAAAACAGCTATTGAAGCTGCTTGCATGCTTCTTAGGATTGATGACATTGTCAGTGGTATCAAGAAGAAACAACCACCTGGTGCTAGCCAAGCTCCAAGATCTCAAATTGAGGATGGAGATAATGCAGATAACGAGCAGATGATTCCAGAGTAAGACCTCGGTGTTGGCACTGAGATGTAGTTTCTGACATTCTCTGAAGAGGCTCTTGCTTCCTTTTCCATGGATGCAGTGTTGTGGTTTTCTTCCCTGGTCAGTGTATGTGATTGGAATTTTATATTAGTCGCGGTGGTTTTGCTTCACATTTTGGATAACGAGTTTTATTTCCTTTTTGTGAGCTTAGTAATGAAAAAGGGTTTTAGATGGCAGGTTAGAGGATTTCTACTATTTTTGTACAACAAACATGTAATTTTTGGGGTAGTCTTTAGTTGATAAATTTAGTGTGTTGCGTGACCTTGGTATCAAAAATTCAAAATCCTTGCTGCATTCTAGAATATGTTTAAACCAAGGCTTTGTGTTCAGAGTACAGTATTTCAAATCAAGTAATTCCTTTACCAAAACTACCTATTATCTCGTAGTTGAATCTTGTAGTTGATTTTGTTCGTAGCAGATTAGTTGAGTATGCGAATATCTTACTTTTTTTCAGATAATACTGACCGATGTCGTTAGTCTAAATTATGATCTCAAGAGCACAGACTGGACTGTAGGTGGTACTGGACAAATCTTAGCTGAAGGCGGCAAGTGATAGGAACACAATATGGATTTCATATTTTTTGTTGGGCATGAAATCCCTTCCATTGTCCATTTCAATATGGGTGGGATGTGAGATCTTTAATCTTCCACTCTGACTGCAGATGGGAAGACTCGGGTGCGCACACTTCCAAGAATCCTAATTTGCTTCTAGAAGCGATTCTTTTTGCCCGTCAATTCATTGCACTCTTTCAGACGCGTTTTTGTTTTCTTTTTTTAATACACTACTCAGATATTAACATACAGCAGATGTGTTGAACTTGTCCAAAAATATATATGACATTTTGAGTTAAGACATCACACTACAGAAAAACAATAAATTAGATCAGTTAGATTTCAACTATGGAGGTTTTTCAGAATTTGATATATCTCTTTATCTATGGAGGTCACGACTGTTCCTCCAGAGTCAATCTATGATAAAAATCCAATTTGAAAACATAAAGCCTGAATCTTGACCAATATGAAAAAGCAACGGATAGATCAATATTAGTCTCGTGTACAGCATATTGCTTGATAACGTTATCGCTGACGAATGTGATTAGCAAATTTCTTCATGCTTATCATGCCTTTCTATCGAAGTCTCAGAAGCGTTCTTTGTCAATGACAGTTAGTTCTGCAAAGATACTAGCGCTCTTACACGACAGTAGGAACCACCACCTTACTCAACTCTGGTACTTCCATTCATCGTGCATTGTGGGGCTTCCTCGTATGACATAACACTCTTGTAACGAAGGTTATAGCGGTATGCCATAAGACTGAAAGAGGGCGATAAACAACCGATACCTTACTGTGCTCTCAACCAAGATGCTGAACTGTCAATTATGTCTTCTACGTCCAACAATCATTGTCTAAGGTCTTTTGTACCCACGGACAATCATGCATTAACATCAATCGAATCAAATCAAATTTCATTCAAGCAAGTTGGCAACCTGGCTCAGTAGTTTTATAGAGTTGACCT
The DNA here is from genome assembly GCF_003573695.1 of Papaver somniferum. Classification (NCBI taxonomy): domain Eukaryota; kingdom Viridiplantae; phylum Streptophyta; class Magnoliopsida; order Ranunculales; family Papaveraceae; genus Papaver; species Papaver somniferum. The sequence continues at coordinate 53,213,401 of NC_039366.1, forward strand.
GCTACTCACCTACCTCTCTTTTTTGTAGCGTAGAAATTTTTAACCTCTTTTTTTTTTACATATAGAATGTTACTGACATTAATAAACTTAACTCTGCTCATTCTAACTCATTATGAATTCACTTCTTAGAGAAGACTTTCTATTATGACTAGTTATCTTTTCTTCATATGCAAGCTCTCCAGACCACCATTGTCATATACAGCTTTTAACCTGTCCTAGTCCCTCTCTCTTTCTTTCTGGATACTTTTTTTTTTTTTTTTAGGTGTTATATTTCAAATGGTTGGCGAAGTTTGCTGGATGGAATTGACTTGCATTTTAGAAGTTGTGGGAAGCTCGTTGTTCTCCTACCGACTTTGGATTTTGTCACTAAGGCTACAATGATCTGAGATTTCTAAAGTTTAGTATATTAGCTTCTCCTCTGGTACCAATTTGTAAAGAGCAACAGAAAAAGGTGAAGTTTTTTCTTCTGTTTCCATGACAATTGAAAGAGAAATTTCTGTTTTTTCGATTCTTTTAGTAATGTGGGCTATAATTTTTCTCATTTTGATCCTCAATCTGGAGAAAAATGGTTTTCTTAGAAATTGGTAAGGATATGGGAATTTATGGATTCAGCTTTGATTTTTTATGCAATCATGTCTTAGCTTAGAGACAAATGTTGCGTTCATAATTTTGATTTGTTTAGCAGGTATTAGATTTTTGATGTTTTCTTGCTTTCTAAATGCAGAGAAGAGGCTACTGTTTGATTACTTTTGTTGAATTACCATGAGGTGTTTTCAATCCGATAACGGGGAGAAGAGAAATGACCTGATAACTACTTCTACTACAAGGTCATCAATGCCTCATTTATCCTCTAGTGCTTCTACGTCGACCGATGATTTTCGAAGACTTGATTCTGCATTTGGATCTCAGAATGTATCAGACATGAGTGCGGGGTCATCAAGCAAGACCCCAAGCCGAAAACATTTACGGTGTCCAACACAAAAATCTAACAATCTTAGAGTGTTCACATTATCTGAGCTCAAGACTGCAACAAAGAATTTCAACCAGCTGCTTATGATTGGTGAGGGTGGGTTCGGGTGTGTTTACAGGGCGCGGATAAATAGTTCGGAGGATTCACGTGCTAAGATCGATGTTGCTATTAAACAGCTTGGAAAAAGAGGATTGCAGGCAAGTTCATCTCTTCTAATTTTATTTTCCTAGTTCAGATGCTTCAATTTCTGCATTTTGATGTACTCTTGCAGCTTGTTCATGTAAACTTGCTAGCAGAAGGCGTAAAAATACACATATGATGATTCATACAACAAGTATGCACACATATAACAGGAGAAATGAGTCTATGTGCTGCATTCCAAATTCTTGATAGCCTCCATAAGAATAGGACTACACTTGCTTCCTTCTTTGTGACTCCTGTTACATCGAAATGTCCCGTATTTTCTCATGGTTGCTGTTTTTTTATGTTGTTACCTTTTTCAGGGGCACAAGGAATGGGTTACAGAAGTAAATGTACTTGGAGTAGTTGACCATAAAAACCTTGTAAAATTAGTGGGTTATTGTAACGAGGACGACGAAAGAGGAATTCAGCGGATTCTGGTTTATGAATTTATGAAAAATAGAAGTGTGGAAGACCATTTAACGAATAAAAGCACAAAAGCTCTTTCATGGTCCATGAGACTTAAAATAGCAGAAGATGCTGCTTGTGGGTTGGCTTACTTGCACGAAGAAATGGACTTTCAGGTAAAAGATTCAGCATTTCTATTCCTATGTCATTGGATATATCGTGATTGCAGTATTACGGGCGCATTTATCGCAATTGAATCAATACTATAAGATGAAGCAGAAAGAAGTCTTGCCATTCTGCTTGTGGTGACACTGAAATCTTTTTATATGTACTTTTTGCAGATTATCTTTAGAGATTTTAAATCTTCAAACATTCTCTTGGATGATCAATGGAATGCTAAGTTATCAGATTTTGGGTTGGCCAGGGAAGGCCCGACAGAAGGAGCTAGTCATGTATCAACAGCGGTATGCCAAGGAACAACTTATATAGGTTCCCAACAGCTTATATACACTTTAGATTGGTACTGATGGGAAACAATTTTTTTGCTGAATTTTGAAACAGATTGTGGGCACTCTTGGGTATGCAGCTCCTGAATATATACAAACTGGTCGTCTCACAACCAAGAACGACGTTTACAGCTATGGGGTTTTCCTATATGAACTCATCACTGGCAGACGCCCACTAGATCGAAACCGTCCAAGGGGAGAGCAGAATCTGATAGAATGGGTGAGGCCTTATTTAACAGACATTAAGAAATTTGAACAGATATTAGATCCAAGGATGGAAGGGAAGTACAATTTGAGAAGTGCCATGAAGCTAGCAGCCGTGGCTAACCGATGCATGTCCCGACAACCAAGGGTACGCCCGAAGATGAGTGAGGTTCTGGAGAAAGTGAAGCTGATAGTGGAAGGAAAAGAAATAATAGGCTCTACCCCTAATGAGATACCACCCTTGCCCCAGAAGAGCTTTGATCCCAATGATCCTTCCGTAGAAGGCGAACATAATTCGAATTCGCCCACTTCAAAGACGTCACTTTCCACAATTACAGATAGTTGTTTGTCATGTATGAAATTCTGGTCCCCGAAGATTGTTCAGGTTAGCTGACCAAGAGATTGCCATACACCAGATGATATTTTGGTTCATAACAATTATTTGTAGCTCCACGCACGGATCCGATGCTCACTAGTCTCCATACAGCTTGCACATTGTTCCTTGAATTTTTGTTCCAAACTTTTCAATGAACACCTTTGTTTTTCCGTTTGAAATTTAGTTAGGGATGGGCAAAGTGGACTACTATGTACCTAGTTAGTCAAGTCAAATGACCCTAATGTGTGTCTACTGTTAATTTAAGAAAAAGGGACATTTTTGATAAACACATACACAACTGTGTGTATGGTGAAAAGTACATTGCACGCCATGCTATTATGACCGAAAGTGATGTACAAGAAAAAAGGTCTTTACGACTTGCAAGAAAAGAATTGGTTTTGGCTGTGTTCCTCTATTTCCTGCGCCACAAAAGAGATTACCTAAAGAAGTCCTTTTGAAATCTATAGTCTAAAGAAGTCCTTTTGAAATCTATTTCTAGAGATTCTTCAGATTCTACTTTCCTTCCTTCACACCCGTATTTCTTGTCACTGTCTAACATGTGCATCAACAGTAACACTTTAAAGTGTCTTGGTTTGAGTTGCATACAAGAAAAAAAGTTGCCATGCTAAAACGTCACATATAGTAAAAAAAGTTTCATATGTTGGTTGGATATGTATGTTTCACTTGCTTCATTGAAATGCCGTACTTGATTTGATTCCTTGACATGTACTGTACTGTACTGTATAAAATAAAATAATAGATGCAGGTACTACTGTTGAGTTATCTGCTGTTATATTGATATTTGCGCCTGAATTATTGGCTTTGGGTCTGTCTCCCCATGTTGTTGATTCATGAACCACAATTCACAGTTCTGAAATTTTCATTATTTCAACCTAATTATGTACCCTAAAGAAGCTCACTGATATCAAGGATCTGTCAAGAAGGAATTGGGTGCAACTTGTTTGTTTATAGATGCTGTGGTTTGGCATGCTTCAAACTTCAAAATTATTGTTCCCGGGGCGTCTACTAACATTTCTTTGGTATGGAGTTATTGAAACCGGATGATGCTGGCTCTACTTTATAGTCATACGATAATAAGTAAAAAGGTGTTGGAAAAGCGGGTTAAACTAGAGGATAAAAACACATACAAAGAATGGGGTATTCCTGACTTCAAGGGTTTTTGGATTCTTTGAGACACTAATTCGACCTTTCCCACATACTTCTCTAGCTGACCTCGTTGTTTAAGATTTCTGGTGATTATTAGAAGAGAAGAAAACAATAACATTTTACGTGTTTTTCAGAGAAACAAATACCATTATTCATAAGGGTTTGCATCTTCTTGAGATGTTTGTTCATCACCCACAGACACCTTTAAGAGGCATCAATAATGGCTATTGGCAGAAACGCGTCTATTCAAATTTTAACTAACTTTGAGATTAAGTTTTCAAATTAAAACCAGAAAAAATGTTTGGGGCACCTTCTGGACACCACATCGTATCAGCATAATGCATACATTTTGAGAATATTCAACGAAAGATTGAAACCAGACAATAACAAGGAAAAAAAAAAGTACCAATTTTAAATTGTATCGTTTTTTTGTTTGTTTGTCACTGTACAAACTTTACAAAGTGGCAAGTGCTCGAGTTCTTTTTTTTTCTTTGGAAAAGAGTCGAACTTCATACAATATATTAATAAACTCGATACTGAAAATCGGTAACATCAGATAAATATTCCAAGTTCATCGTACAATCATCAAAATTATAGTATCCCCTGATTTTTGAACCATCCCATGCTCACAAACACAGTAACCAATTTAGAATTCCAAGAGGACCAAACCTCATCAAAGGGTTATATTGATTTTGTAGAAAAATCAATATGTATGACTGCATAAAGCAGTGAACAAATCCAACCCCAATGGTTTCAAGGCCATGCAAAACTAAGAAACATGATATGTTTTAACAATTCATAAATCTAAGTAACAATAACAATTCCTAATGTAACAAAGGTCATCGAAATGGGTTTTTAGCGGTCTGTAAAGGGACAAATCGGACTGAATCGGCTTAGGTTTTTTGGTAGCATCGGCCATAGTTGATGAAGTAGAAGATGATCTCGATCTAGTTATCTCTGTCTTTGTTTCCATTTCTTGGATTATTGATGTTCTTGTTTCTGCATTTGATTCCATAATTTGGATTGCTGATGATCTTATTAATGTTGTGAGTGAGTTTTATCCATAGAGAAACATGCTTAAATAAATGCTAAAAGACCAAAAGTGATAAGAATCATCAGTTGGGAACCAATGAGCTCGCCGGAGAAGACGTTGGAACTCTTATACCTGTCAGAGATTATTATCATTGATCTTGAAGTAAACATGGATCATACCAAAACCCAAACTCAAGAACATTGTTACATAATCAATCACAAAACCCAAATGTGAAAAACCAAAACAAGCAGTAATCCCATAAGATTGTAATCAGAAAGATAAAACCTAAATCATATAAAGCTACACCTTAATAAAAACCGACAATAAGTAGAATATATAGATCTGATCAGAGATGTCGTAGATGATGCTAGAGAATCTAGATGCACGAACAACCCAAGATCAAAGAACAAAACCAGAAAACACAAGGTACGGAACCGAAAAATAACCTAAAACGAAAAAGAAAAAGCTAGAAAGTAAGTACCAGGCAAGTGATGGGAAGAAGATAAAGCTTGTGAAGGAGGTTGATCTACTCATATCTTCTCCTAAGGAGACAATTTGAGTAGAAACGGTTTCATGTGGTTAGGGTTTTGGAGCACCGTTTTAGAAGAGAGGGAGGAATGCATTTTCAATGTGTGTTTTTAATACTATTTGTATTATTGCAACTGAGTTTGTTTTGAAATTAAAATCGATCAACCACATCTTTTACAGAAATAACATCATGAAATTACTCAATGACCATTACAACAACTACTCAATATCCCTACTAATATTGTTTCCACCACCACCAGTGTCACTGCCTCCTCCAGTTCCCACTAACACCATCACAAGCACCACGCAAAACAAGCTGAAAATCGACCGAATAGACTTCCTAGTCTAACATAACAAAGTTGACTCTAGTGATCTAATCAAGCGACCTTGAGTTTTGGAACTAAAATATGACAACCAACCTTGACATACCAACACTTGGTGGGTTCAATCGAACAATGCTCAAATGTCCTCAAGTCTGTTGGTTGTTCCAGCCATTGGTGTGATCTTATCCACCAATGCATTAGTATTACCAACACAGATATTATGCTTAATGGCTCCCCACGTAAATCTTTTAGCCCAACTAGGGGTATGAGACAGGGTGACCCCATGTCTCCTTGCCACTTTATAGTTTGTATGAAGTCTTTTTCAAGATATCTATCACATCCAGAGGATATTCATCTTATTCATGGCCTCAAGTTAACTAAAGAGGCTCGTAGCATTAGTCATCTGCAAAAAAGCAGATGACTGTCTCATCTTTGCTAGAGCCTCTTATTTAGAGGCCAATAACCTTGTTAGAATTATTAAGGATTTTAGTGTCATTTCAGGTCAAGTCATAAACTTTCATAAATCTGATTGTTTTTTCAGTAATAATATCCATCCTGAATATGCTATATCTCTCATCAGATCTTTAAATCTCAACAAGATTTCCCTCACTAAGAAATATCTAGGCATTCTTCTGTCCATTTCGAGATAAAAATCTTATTCTTTTCGACATCTCATGATCAGTTTGATAAGAGAATGGAAAAATGGAAGGGAAAACATTTAATCCAAAGTGATAGGTTTGTTTTGATCCAGCATATGTTAAAGGCATCACCTATTTATCACATGAATACTTTTAATATCTTTAGCAAAACTGTTCAGCAAATGGAACAATCCCAAAGGGATTTTTGGCTGGGCAAAACCAAGTCTGGTGGTGTGCATTTGAAACAATGGAGTTAAGTTTGTTCTCATAAACTCCACGATGGTTTAGGTTTCAAAAACCTAAACCATGTCAACCTGTCTTTACTTTGGATAACTACTTGGAATTTAATTCATAATTCTTAGGAGTTATGTGCTATTATTCTCAGGTGTAAGTATTTTCAAAATGGTTATCCCCTTTATTATGATAAGAAAAAAGATGGTTCTTATGTATGGAGAAGTATATGTAGAGGTCTAGATTTTGTTAGGAATAAATCTCACTGGGAGGTTATGAATGGTGAAAACATCTTAGCCTTTAGAGACGATTAGATTCCTAATGTGATTTAACCTCTCCATGTAGCTAAACCCAACCCAAAATAATTTGTCTCAGACTTTATCAACAAGGATACTAATACGTGGAAGGTCGACATGGTCACTGCATTCTTCACTGCCCACATTGCTCAACAAATAATTAGTTCTAGGACTCCTTATGGTGGCTAAGATAGACTTATTTGTCCATATAACAAAAATGGCTAGTTTTCTGTTAAATCTGCTTACAAGGTGATTTCTGGTCAAACTGCTTTCACGCATAGTCCTAAATCTAATAATACCATCTATAAAGCTCAGTGGGGGGTTAAATATTCTTCTTGAAGTCCAGATTTTTATATGGAAGTGTGTCATGAAAATATTCTACCATCTAAGTTGCTAGTTAGTAGATATAATAACCATGATCCTATTTGTTCTATGTGTAATTTAGGGGTTTGTGAATTATCTGAGCGTATTATCCTGCATTGTACTTTTGCCAAATCCGAACGGTCTGTGACTCCCTATAATGATCTTATTACTCTAGTCTGTAATAAAAAACTTAATATACGTGATTGGATTATTCAATGGCTATATGTTCCTCATCTCAATGACAAAGCCCCAACTGTTTTCACAATTTCTTAGTGCATGTGAAGAGAAAAAGATGCTTTCACATCTTTCAAAATAAAACTTTGAATCATCGAAGCACGGGGAGAGTGTCTCTTAAGCTGGTTGAAGAATCTACTGTTTGTCTTAATGCTACTCCTCCATCTATTAATGTAGTGAATAATAAGTAGTGTCTAGGAATCTCAAAGATATATTAAGGGATTTACTTACTGACTGTTTTTAGTCTATTGTGATGCTTCCTACGATAAGGATGCTAATATGGTTGATATTGGCCTTGTGATGTATGATATTACATGTATTGTTACTGGGTGCAAAATCATCCCGCGAATAGCGAGAAACACTAAAGAGGCAGAGAGCTTCACTCTACTTGAAGCTGGAAATGGGCGCAATCACTTATAGGGTGTTTGGATGCCTGCATGAAGTATTTTTTTTTTGATTTTTTAAGTCAAAAAGAAAAAGGTAAGTTTGAGAACCAGATTTATAGGGTGTTTGGACGTACACTAGGAAGTAGCTTTCTGATTTCTAAAAGTCAAAAAATAAGAAGTCAGTTTGGCTATGTTATTCAAAACAACTTCTAAAAGTAAAAAAGTTAACTTTTTGTGAAGTAAAAACATTTTGCTTCTGGAGAACTGGAAGCACTTCTACTTCTGATATCCAAACGCGCTATTAGTAGCAACTTTTAAAAGTTAAGAAATAACTTCTTTTTGGAGCAAAAATGTTTTTGCTTTTCTACTTCTGAGGAGACGACTTCTCATAGGAGCGAGTTTTTTTCCTCTCTTTTCTTCTTCTTTGTTTTCTCTTTATAGTGGAAAACCCATTATTAATTTATTTCGATGTAACGATTTACGATCTTCATTTTAGGTATTTTGAAAATTTTGGAATGTTTTTTTTTAATATCGACTGGTGATGTTTTTATTTCTTCCCTAATCAATTTTCCCACAAACCAATGTAAACGAAATTCGAGTTTATCAAAACTTTCGCCTAATCAGTGCACCAAATTTATAAATTTGGCTCATTAATTCATCATTCGTCACTTTGTACAAAAAAGAATATCACGTTTATACCTATTATTTACTCCATGTTTTACTTCATCTTAAATCTTTCGTTCAATCAACACATTAATCTCAGATTTTTGATTTTGAACTTTTATCTTCTTTTTGGAAATCTTAGTAGATCAAATCATCAATTTTGTTATTCTTTGTAATGGATTGAAATCGTCTTTCCCCAAACCCCATTTTTGTGTTATTCGAGTAAAGTGACAGAACAATCTCTTTTCTTTTTTCATGATTGAATAAAATTTATTAAGCTTACTGATGAAAATCATAGAATATGAACTCAATCGCACATAAAAACAGACATCCAACAAAAAATCTCAAAATCAACCATTAAAGATAATTGTTCTTGGTTAAAACTTGCTGATTTTTTTGTTTTGTTTTTGTTTTTGATTTAAGCTTGCCAAACAAACTTCTCAACCTTTCTAAATTCTAGAAGTACTTCTGAGAAGTCCAGAAGCGCTCCTCAGAAGCAATTCCATATTCAAACAAGCTATCAACAAACACAAAGTATGTCTCATTAGTGATGAAAGCTAATAGTGGATTATTTGAACTCTAATAATAACCATATGTTCTGGTTTAATAGCACTATTTTAGACGATCGTCAGTTTTTACTTCATGAGTTTAGTAATGTCAAGGATGGATTTTTTGTAAGAAACCTAACTACTATGACTGACACTGCAACTAAGTACAGTAGAAGAACTATAATCTAGGGTGAATGGTTGGATATACTCGTAAGCTTTCTCTCTCTCTATATATATTTTTTTGTGAATAAGGATATCATTAGAAGACAAATTCAATGAGTCTGAGTTACAAAGGAAGTAGAGCCATCTAATATTGAAGGGACGTTCTTCTCATATTAGATTTATCTACTAGAAGTTTTTGAGTTATACACGCCGGTGGAGTATGAGTCCAATCCAATTCAGAAAATAAAGTCCTTGCATATTTAACTAATGAGTCTGCCACTACATTGCATGTTCTTGGCACAAAATGAAAACCTAAAAATTTATTGCAGGAACGTGCTATCTTATTTGCTTTCTCCAAAATGTTTTTGCTTCTACAGGAGACTTCTGAAGTGCGACCATTGAGGTGGTTGAAGAGACTCTCGCAGTCTCCTTCTATGCTGAAGTAATAAATGTTATTTTCTTTTTCCAATGAGCCGCCTGAAGAATGCATGCCGCCTCAGCCTCTTGTGGGTCTGAGATTGTGGAAGGTTCTGCTCTTCCCCCTTTCATTTCTTAAGATTAGAGTAAAGGTAGAGTAATGAAATTCCGAGATCCACGTTGCATCTACATTAATTTTGAGATAATTAGTTGTTAGGGCTGTCCATGAAACTTTTTTCTTTCTCACAGTTCTGTTGTTGTCCTTCTGATTTGATGTGTTTCTCGACCAATACGAGATATGTATATGAATTTTTATTGATAACTGGTAAGCTGAATTTGATTTTTCTTCAAAAACTCTATTGCATTTTTCCTTGTAGATAAACCACATTTTAGTGAGAAGAAGTTAACTTGATTTGTGGTATGTAATCTTAGTTTACAGAGTTCAAGAATACTAGTTGTTGAGTCAAATTGGATTCTAATAGGGTTAGGTCCTTGTTCCCAAACTGATTTTGCATATCTACAGTAAAATGAGAGATGTTCTGTTGTTTCTAGTTCTTCTCCACACATTGGACAAGAGGGTCAATGTCTTTTACTTTTCCATACAACTTTGTATTAGTGGCTAGAGCATTCTGAATACATTTCCAAAAAAAGATTTTAATTCTTTGTGATATGTTTAGTTTCCACATAGATTTCCAAAAAAATCTGATAAAGAAAGGCTAGCCTCATCTGATCCGCTTTTATTAAGCTTGTCATACATTGATTTGATTGTGTAGTTACCTGATTTTATTAGAGTCCATCTAAGCTTGTCATGTTTTTGTTTGTTAGATTTTTCTAAGAATGAGTAGACTTTACAGATTAGAGCAACTATATCAGAAGGGGAGAGGGAGTTTATAAGTTGATAGTTCCATATTTTTTTTTGCTGATGGGGTTAATTAGATCTGCCACTAGAATGGCAGATTCATTAAGTGAGTTTTTGTACTGCATTATGATGCCCTTTAGGCGTGGAATCCAATTATCTTCCCAAATATTAATGTGTGAACCATTTCTTACTTCCCAAATGCTATACTTTTTTGACTAGTTCTATGCCTTTACACAAAAATTTCCATGTTTATTATCCTTTGTCTGGTGGTTTGATTTTTAGAGAGCTTTTCTTCTTAAAGCATACAAGTTTTAGAGTTTTTGCCCAAGGAGAGTTTGGTTCATGTACTAGTCTCCAATCTACTTTTGTAATCATTGCTAGGTTGAATTATTTGGCGTCTCTAAAGCCTAAACCTCCAGAGAGAATAGGTTTACAAAGAGTAGTCCACGCTTTAGGATAAAAACCCTTAGAGCCTGCATTTCTACCCCACCAAAATTCACGCTGAATTGCATCAATTATGTTGGTAATCTTTTTTGGTAGTATAAAACAACCCATTTGGTAAGTGGGTATACCAGACAAAACTTCCTTATTAAAAACCATTCTGCTAGATTGAGGCAGAACCTTACCTTTCCAACCTTTCGATTTTGATTCCATCCTATCTAAAATTGGTCCAAAGGTTTTTATTTCATATTTTTCAATGAAAAGAGGTACTCCCAGATAGGGATCTTTCAGATTAATGTGTTTTTATCTTAAGAAGTTTGGCATTATTCGTTGATGTTTTGGCTGAAATTTTTTACTAAAGAAATCCCCTGATTTTTCAAAGTTTTGAGTTGACCCGGGCTTTGTTGAAGATATAATGGCGGACAATAATTTTTTACATCATACCAAGTCTTCCTTTACAAATAGCAAGCAGCCATCAACAAAGAGCATATGAGAGATAGGTTCACTCTTTGGTGTTATTTTAACCCCATGTAATAATTTTTCATGTTCCTGAGCCAGGAGAATTCTGGAGAAAGTTTCCATACATATTATGAAGAGATAAGGAGATAATGGATCTCCTTGTCTAAGTCCTCATGGGGGTTTGAAAAAACTCCCAAGAGAACCATTTAGCAAAACTCCTATAGAAGTGGTAGAGATGTATTGGTTAATAAGATCACAATCTCTTGGGAAAAACCAAAGGAACTTAAAGCTCTAAGAAGGAAATTCCAATTAACCCTATTAAAGGCTTTAAACATGTCTATTTTAATTCCTAAACCCCATGTTTTGGTTTTCTTTTTATTAAATGAATTAATGAATTATTTGATGAACAACAATAATATTATCCGAAATTTGTTCTAAAAGATAGAAAAGCTGGCTGGAATTGTGATATTATTTTGCCCAGAAGAGGTTTAATTCTATTAGCTATAATTTTTGAAATTATTTTATAGGTAGTGTTACAAAATCCTGTTGATCTGAACTGACTAGGATTTTTAGGATGTTTAATCTTGGGTATTAAGAAAAGATGTGTTTTATTTATTTAGTGGTTCATTATTTTAGTTTCAAAGAAAGATTGGATAGTTGACACTAATCGTGAGCCTACTGTTTCCCAGTTGCTTTTGAAGAAACCAGCAAGGAAGCCATCTGGGCCTAGGGATTTGTTTGGTTTCATAATTTTTAGAACAGAGAAGATCTTCTCTTTGGTAGGAATGGCTAATATACCCATATTATCTTGATCAGAGATAGAAGAAGATATTTCTTGAAAAATTTGGTCATGTAGGGAAGCATCAATATTGTCTTCTTTAAAGAGATTTTGAAAGTATTTCGTAAGTGTTGTACTAATTTCTTTTTTGTTCCTAGTGACTATGTTTTGACTATTTGGAAGACATTCAATATTGTTCCATTTCCTTCTCTCTCAGTGTTATGGTATGGAAGCATTTAGTATTTTTTTTCTCCTAGAATGATGTTTGTCTCTTGACTGCTGTTTCTCTATTGCTTCTTCAGTGTCGTAAAGGGATTCTAATTCAACCAGTTTAGTCTGGAGTCTTTGTTGTTGATACTCAGTTAATCTAGATGTGTTTAGTATTTAAGTTCCTTAGTTAATTTGACAATCTTCCTAGTCGTTAATCCAAAGATGTTCTTTTTCCAATCTAAAAGATTGATTCCTAGAGTTTTCAAGTTTGTTACTAGATCTTGAGAGGGTTCAGTGGAGCAGTCTGGGATCCAAGAATTTTTGATTATCTGAATACATGAAGATTCCTGTTGCCAGGTATCATAATATTCAAAAACACAACCTGCTTGGTTGGATTTTTTATCCAAGAGAAGTAAGACTGGGCTGTGATAGAGCCTATCACTACAAGATGTGTCGGACTTGCATTAGGATATTGTAAGCTTCATTCAAGGTTGGTTACTGCTTTGTCTAATCTTTCCTGAATGTTTATATCCCCCTTCTGTGATTATTCCAAGTATAGTCATGTCCTGCATATCCTAAATCGTAAAGCTTGCTTTAGGATGTTGTAATAGTAGTCACTATCTGTTTTGTTGAAAGGCAGACCTCCTAATTTTTCAGATTGATCGAAGACCATATTGAAGTTCTAAATTACTATCCAACGCATCCTCCTATTATTTACTTGAATTCTTATGTCAGTTAGAAAGTCCCGAGCAATTTTTCTGTTATGGGGGTAAGGGATTCCATAGAAGCGGGTGAGGACCCATTTACACGAATCAAAGATTTCCTTAACTAAGATATTGATCATGTTTAAGTTCCACTGCACTACGTCAAAGAAAAAACCATCTGTCCAAGCCATTACCAGTCCCCATGCTCTTTATATTGGGTCAACAATGTTGATAATTTAGGTAGAAAGATACTAGGATTTTAACAAGAGATCTTTAAGATTTTGTTTCTGATAAGAATAGAACTTCCGGTTTCTCTCTTTGAATAAGAGTTTTAAGATGATTCTGAGTGAAAGGATTCCCATAACCTTGGATATTCCAAGCTAAAGTCTTTATTATGCAAAAGTTTAAATTAAGGCAAGAGAGGATTAAAGTTATTATCTTAATACTAACTAGTATAAGAGATTAAGGGTTTGCGACAGTTTGGATTGAAATATCTATCGCAAGACAAATCCTATTGGCTTATAACTAAATCAGGCAATCAGGATATATAGACAAAATAAATTAAAATAAGCAGTAATTAAAAGCTAAACAAGATGTAAGAAAAAATTCAGATGATTGAGCCTGTGTCTCCTCCTTGGCCCCGATGGGGAGTTGAGTAAAATTGGATAGGGAGGTATTATTCAGATACATTTTGTTGTTCTTATTTCAAATTGGATCCATAGTTATCAATGTTAAGATGTTCTCCATTTCCAGTGGAGATTGTGCAAATGTTTTCAGAAGAAAAAGATGAGGAAATCTTTAATGCCAAATACAAAATGGGTTTGGGGTTTTCAAAGTTTGAAAATCAGTTGATGCAGAAAAATGCACATGAGAGCAAATTGGTATTTTAAAATTAGATGAAAATAAAGATGTAGAGATTGGGGTTTCAAAAGAATCCCTATAAATTTCATAGGATGAAAATGACAAATGCCTACCTTGAATAGGAGACGCAGCCCCGGTTCTTATCTGTTCTAGGTTAACAATATCATGGAGAAAGTCAGAACCCAAAAGTTGAACTGATTCAAGCGATCTAGCTGAACCACCGACTCTATGCGTTTCAGTATTCACCAGATGAGTGGACTCCGTCCCTGACAAATTTAAGGGTATAAAATCTGCAGGAAGGTTAAATGGGAATGTGCAGTTACCTAAGATGGAATCAAAGCTAATGGCATGTCTTCATCCATTGAAAGAGGGTTTTCTTCTATAGGTTAGTTTTGTTCAGAAATACCAGTTTGGTAATCCTCCAAAGGATACGAGGTACTGAAAAAGTTTGTTGTATGTGTCTTTAACTCCCAGCAAGCTAAGAAATTCTTCAACTGGGACTGATTCTCCTACATTATCTTTAGGGTTCCAGATTTGAATTGGGGAGTCATTAAGGAATAAAATATCATCACCAGGATAAGGCGAGTCGATGGAGATATCATAAATATCCTCTAAAGGTCTACCCTGGATGATAGCACAACTATTTTTCTTATGTCCAAATCTTAGACAATAAAGACAGGATTTCGAAGGGAGATTGAGATAGTTAAAGAAGATTTCCGTTATAAGGTATTTACCAACTTTTACTAAGAGTTTATCCACCAGGGGTTTTTATATATTTACCCAAACCATAAATCTTGGTAGAAAATTAGGTGTCGAAATTTCACTACCTAGACAAACCCTACTCACCTGTCCTAACTTAGTAGCGATTAAGCCTATCATTTCTCTACTTCGATGCTCATGTTTAGCATTTACTGCATCTGTAGAAACACTCATTCCAGAATAAGCCGTTGTAGTAGAAAGCACATTACCAAATTGATATCATGGTCCATTGGATGATATCCACTTGAAGTCAGCAGTTGAGTGAAAATTATAATGAAAAGGTTGGGATCTGCCTCTCTAATATGGAAACCAATATTTGGTCCCCAAAAGTTGCTTATAACTCCTCTTATTTGCCATGTTTTTAGGGTAACAGTTGAAAAATTCCTGCTAGAATACCGTTGTCTCTAATTCCGTAATCTCTTATGAGCTCTGTGAGTGTTAGTAGCAGGCATGTGTTGTCATGGTTTGCAAATCTTTTGACAAGAGAGAGGCCACTAGGGTGTTTATAGAGATTGAAACTATTAGCCATTGGAGATGGAGGTTTGGAAGGGGAGAGAAAGGATAACCAAAAGTAATCTATGAACTACTTTTAGAAGAAAGACTCAAAGGGAGAGATATGTATTTTGAGGATGTTGGTTTATGGGGAACTGATTTTGTAATATAGACTATTCAAAAGATAAATTCAAAATTTTCAACCCGTGACTGAAAGGTATATGTCCTGCTGTGAGAGTCAGAAAGGAGACCAATCCGTTCACAACAGACAATCAAACAAATAAGACAAAAAAAAACTAAGGTACGAGGTTGAATCTTGGGTTTTGCAAGTTAGTGACTGTTAGAGTATTGCTCGGTCGAACTCGCATGCGTTACTATCTCAAGCATGTTTGTCAATGTTAGTGATCAAAACTATAAGTCTTGATTTCTAGTCTACTATAGATAAGTCTCGGACTAGGATAGAAAGTGTGGTTGAGCTCAAGAACTCCATGGAAATCATCATACAAGACGAAGGACTACTCAAGGAACTGGTAGAACTTCATCGACTAAAAGGTATGTGGAGACTTGAACTTATCTATCACTCAAAAGTCTATCTACTCTATCTCATATCTTGAGACAAAAGTCGTTTTGCTATATAGACTTTGATTATACACATTTGCTATTTCGAGCCCGAGTTTATCTCGCCTATCTATTTCTCGAAATATGTGTTGGTAATCTTTCACTTTGGCCAAGTTCATCATTACCTAGTGACGAAAGTCGTGATATGTTTCAATCACTTTAAAAATTGCTTGGACGAGAAATGGTTTGTGAATAACAACTATATAACGTCCTCTAAGAATGTTTCAATGATTGAAATGAGAGTTTAGATTATATAACCAACGTTAGATATAAGCATTGTGTGGCATCACATATATGTATTAGTCATTTTTTCCTGAACCGAAGTTTGCGAACTTTGTTGATCAAGAGAACCGGAACAAGAGCCGTGAACTCATCCCGTGAACTCAGTCCCCGAACTGGCGGAAGTTCTCGACCCGAGAATATCTGCTGGAGTTTGAGAACTCCTTCTGGGAACTTAAGTCCGCGAACTAAGTATGCGAACTTAAGCTGGTTATATCTAAAGACGATTGTTTGTGAACTTATTTATATTAACTAAGGAATGCTAAAATACAAACTGTAGCTATAAAGTTCATGAACCGATTCGAGTGAATCAAATCGTTTTTGCTTTGATTGTGTCTTGTGTAGTTACATAAGATTTCCTTCCAATTGAATAACTCTCTAACTAGTTCATTTGAGTCATTTGAACTAGTTATGGTGAAGAAGAATATGGTTGATATGAAAGTGCTCATATGGCTAACCATTTGGTTAACTATTTTTGAACCAACAAATGTACATGTTTGGGTACGGTTACACAAACCTAAAATCGTGCATTTCATGTGTGTGTAACAAGCTAAGTTTTCGATCCAACGGTTGAAAGATATTAGCTTGAATATAATCAGGTTTTCATCTGACGGTGAATATTGAATGCTTTGTTGCCAAGCTAACATTGATTGCAAATCTTGATTTGAAAGACTATATAAGGGAGAACTCTAGCAATTGGAAAACATAATCCCCACACCTCATGTGTGATACTAGTTGTATTATCTAGAATCGATTCTCCTTTAACCTTAGGTTTCTTCTTGTAAACCAGGTTAACAACTTAAACACTTCATTCAGATTGGGAAGTCAGACCGATACTACTTTCTCGTAGTTGTGTGATCTGATCTTGCATCTTCTATCGTTTTGAGTACAATTGTAATGATTGACTTGAGATTTATATCTCCGATAGGCAAGATATAAAAGTAATCACAAACATCTTCGTCTCATCGTTTGTGATTCCACAATATCTTCTTTTGCCGCGTCGATTACGATTATTGTGAGGTGATTGATAATATTAGGTTGTTCTTCGGGAATATAATTCTGGTTTATCAATTGGTTCCTGTTCGCCTTGATTTATCAAAGGACAGAAAAAAAACTTGTAGGTATTTCTGTGGGAGACAGATTTATCTATTCATGTAGATTTTTCTGTGTGATACATATTTGTTTATTAAAGTCTTCGACTTTGGGTCGTGGCAACTCTTAGTTATGGGTGAGATCAGCTAAGGGAATCAAGTGCGTAGTATCCTGCTGGGATCAGAGACGTAGGAGCATAAATGTACCTTGGATCAGTGTGAGATTGATTGGGGTTCAACTACAGTCCATACCGAAGTTAGTTTGTAGTAGCCTAGTGTCTGAAGCGGCTTAATACAGTGTGTGTTCAATCTGGACTAGGTCCCGGAGTTTTTCTGCATTTGCGGTTTCCTCGTTAACAAAATTCTGGTGTTTGTGTTATTTCTATTCCGCATTATATTTTGTTATATAATTGAAATATCACAGGTTGTGCGTTAGAATCAATCAATTGGAAATTCGACCTTTGGTTGTTGATTGAGATTGATTGATACTTGAACATTATTCTTTGGTACCGTTCAAGTGATTTCTCTTGTATTCAATTAGACTCGCAGATTTCTATTTGCTTGAGAAAGAATTAAATCAAGAAAGAGAGATATAACTCTTTGATATACGAGTCTAATTCAAAGAGTTATATCTCTCTTTCTTGATTCAATTCTTTCTCAAGCAAATAGATATGCGAGTCTAATTGAATACAAGAGAAATCACTTGTATGGTACCAAAGACCAATGTTCAAGTATCAATAAATTTCAATCAACAACCAAAGGTCGGATTTCCAATTGATTGATTCTAACGCACAACCTGTGATATTTCAATTATATAACAAAATATAATGCAGAATAGAAATAACACAGACACCAGAATTTTGTTAATAAGGAAACCGCAAATGCAGAAAAACCCCGGGACCTGGTCCATATTGAACACACACTGTATTAAGCCGCTACAGACACTAGACTACTACAAACTAACTTCGGTTTGGACTGTAATTGAATCCCAATCAATCTCACACTGATCCAAGGTACAGTTATGCTCCTACGTCTGTGATCCCAGCAGGATACTACGCACTTGATTCCCTTAGCTGATCTCACCCACAACTAAGAGTTTCTACGACCCAAAGTCGAAGACTTTAATAAAAAAATCTGTATCACACAGAAAACTCTACAGGAAAAGATAAATCTGTCTCCCACAGAAATACCTACAAGTTTTTATTCCGTCTTTTGATAAATCAAGGTGAACAGGAACCAATTGATAAACCAGACTTATATTCCCGAAGAACAGCCTAGTATTATCAATCACCTCACAATAATCTTAATCGACGTGGCGAAAGAAGATATTGTGGAATCACAAATTCTGAGACGAAGATGTTTGTGATTACTTTTCTATCTTGCCTATCGGAGATATAAATCTCAAGCCAATCGTTACGTTTGTACTCAAAACGATAGAAGATGTGAGATCCCAATGAAGTCTTTAAGTCGTTAACCTGGTTTACAAGAAGAAAACTAAGGTTAAAGGAGAATCGACTCTAGCTAATACAACTAGTATCACACAGGAGGTGTGGGGATTAGGTTTCCCAGTTGATATAGTTCTCCCTTATATACTCTTTCAAATCAGGGTTTGCAATCAATGTTAGATTGGTAACAAAGCATTCAATATTCACCGTTAGATGAAAACCTGACTAGATTCAAGCTAATATTTTTCAACCTTTGGATCGAAAACTTAGCTTGTTACACACACATGAAATGCACGATTTCAGGTTTGTGTAACCGTACGCTGTACATTTGTTGGTTCAACAATAGTTAACCAAATGGTTAGCCATATGAGCATTTTCATATCAACCATATTCTTCTTCACCATAACTAGTTCAAATGACTCAAATGAACTAGTTAGAGAGTTGTGAAATTGCAAGGAAATCTTATGTAACTATACAAGACACAATCGAAGCAAAAACGATTTGATTCACTCGAATCGGTTCATGAACTTATAGACACGGTTTGTATTTTAGCATTCCTTAGTTAATATAAATAAGTTCACAAACAATCGTCTTTAGATATAACCAGCTTAAGTTCGCAGACTTAGTTCGCGGACTTAAGTTCCCAGAAGGAGTTCTCAAACTCCAGCAGATATTCTCGGGTTGAGAACTTCAGCCAACAGACTGAGTTCGCGGACTGAGTTCATGGCTCTTGTTCCGGTTCTCTTGATCAACAAAGTTCGATAACTTCGGTTCAAGGAAAAAGGACTTATACATATATGTGTTGCCACACAATGCTTATATCCAACATTGGTTATATAATCTAAACTCTCATTTCAATCATTGAAACATTCTTAGAGGACGTTATATAGTTGTAATTCACAAACCATTTCTCGTCAAAGAAATTTTCAAAGTGATTGAAACATATCATGACTTTCGTCACTAGGTAAAGATGAACTTGGCCAAAGCGAAAGCTTACCAACACATATTTCGCGAAATAGATAGGCGAGATAAACTCGGCTCGAAATAGCAAATGTGTATAATCAAAGTCTATATAGCAAAACGACTTTTGTCTCAAGATAGGAGATAGCGTAGATAGACTTTTGAGTGATAGATAAGTTCAAGTCTCTACATACCTTTTAGTCGACGAAGTTCCACCAGTTCCTTGAGTAGTCCTTCGTCTTATATGATGATTTCCATGGAGTTCTTGAGCTCAACTACACTTTCTATGCTAGTCCGAGACTTATCTATAGTGGACTAGAAATCAAGACTTATAGTTTTGATCACTAACATTGAAAAACATACTTGAGATAGAAACGCATGCGAGTTCGACCGAGCAATGCTTTAACAATCTCCCCATTTGTCAATTTTAGTGCCAAAACTATCAATACATATGGAATACAAAAAATAAATGAATTAACTTTTGTAGCTCCTATTCCACATGCCTAATCTTCAACATTACTCGAAATCTTCGTCACTTCCAAGTACTCCAATGATCCCAAAGGTTGTAAGTTCAGCATCATCGTTGTTGAAAATCCGTAGCTATAACAACGAGAAAACAAGAGTTCTCAATCATTGTTATACAGTGTCATAGTATCATATATAGTATCAAAGTTCAATTGTATCACAACTTCGACAACAATACTATGGTGATATGTATCACTCCCCCTTAGTCAATACTCCATCTTACATGGAAACCACTCCCCCTTACATAATGATCCGAAAACCATATGTATTTGTAGTGTGAACTACATGTTAATTCTCCCCCTTTTTGTCAATAAAATTGGCAAAGGTACGAAAACGGGATCCTAATGAAATTTTCGAAAGAGACATTTCATGGCCAAAAGAAAGCATATATCAACTTGTTTAGATGCAATCATAAAGCCGAAGCCAAAATGCATTCATCAAGGAGTTTATAAAGATACAAGATAACCCCTATAATATTCCGCAGTCGCACTCCCCACAAAGATTTGGCAATTAAGCACAAGTTCAATTAAGAACTCTCCCCCATAATATGTCATTCCCGAAAGAACAACAATAGCGACTTTAATTTCAAAAAGAAAAGAAGGATTTCTATGGACATAAAAAATCACATACAAGTATGAATTTGAATCCAAAATACTCAATTAAATTAACCACAAGAGAACCCATGATTAATTTAATCGGAAATGCTCAACATAAGTGAACTTACGGAGACTCAGAAATACTCAATTAGATTAATCACAAGAGAACCCATAATTAATCTAATTTGAATACACAACCAAATAAACCACAAAAAGTAATCAATTTAATTGGTCATGCTCGACATAAGAAAACTTACGGAGCAACAACTAAATAATCAAATGAGGATGATTAATTTAGTTGAACATGCTCGACATAAAATACCTCACAGAGCAACAACTAAGAATAACTCAGTCGATTGTGCTCAACATAAGTTACTTTATGGAACAACAAATTATATGCACAAAAATTGTAGACCGGAGGTCGACCAAATACTGTGGAATAATCAAGGATTCATTATATTTTCCATCACCATTTACACAATCACATACAATAGACATAATCCTTGCAAACAAAAGATTTTAACCTATCTTCCATCAATAATTGACATAATAGGCTTAACTTTTGTATTTGTCAAAAGTTCATTCCTTCTTTTATCAACACATGTATATCGACATATAAAGGATTTAACTTTTGACAAGGTATGGGACAATCACAGTTCACGGACGCAAACACACATATCCTATAAAAAAAATTGCAATATATAAAACCATAAAGATTAATACTGCAAAAATCATCTTCTAACAATTTTAGAATTTAAACAAATAAACCTAAAAAACATGAAGATGAGAATGTTGGACATAGCTATGTGTAATCACAATAACGTCTATTCCAAACTCTAGTTATTCTTCTAATCAAAACAAGAAAAATAGAAGATTTACTAGTCAATAAACTCCTATAAAGCATTTCACTTACTTTGAATACTCTTCTCATATTCTCTGTATTTATCAAGCTCATCTTCGATCAGATCAATTCTAGACTCCAGATGATCCATCTTTTCTTCAAGTTTCTTGGAAGAGGTTTCAATTTCACTTTTTAGGGCACGAACTTGCTCCAAAACGAGATTCATGGTTAAAGAGAGCTTATCAAAATGAGAAACAGAGATGTTTCCGTCCAGAGAAGAGCCGTGAATGTCAGGGCTCATCACATCATCAGAAGAATCAAAGCGTACCTTCTTAGATGGAAAGAAAACAGTCCAAACATCACTTTTTTTGCTTGAAAGGCTTGAAGAGGAAATGATAGAAGAGATAGATGGAATGTTTATTCAAAAGAGAAAAACTTCATTTTAAGAGGAACTGAGGATAAGGGATAAATATCCAAAATAGCCTTTGACCAAAACTCTAAAAGGATTATCCTCAGAGTCGGTCTTAAGAAGAAAACCGTTTGAAAACAAAAACAGTTCTAGGCTAAAACAATAAATTATCATAACCCTCTTGAAGATTATGATTTTTGTCTAAGAGGGATAGACAAGAATCATCAATACAGTATTACAAACTGTAGTTGTTCCAATCCTCTGCAGGACTGGGTATCTTCTTTCGAGGGGATGAAGTATTTGTTATACCTTGTTTATGTCTTGTTTTTAAGAAAGAAGAGTTATGTACTTCATACTTTCTTTCTTTTAGCACAGATTTGAATACCTTGATTGTTGATTTTCGTAAACTATGCATTCTATTGGAAATCTCTTTTACAAAAGATGATGGTTTTGTATGAGATTTCTTTTTCTTCTTCTGCAAACGTCTTTTGAGAGAGGAGAACATTTCCTGTTTCATAGTGCCACAGGTCTTAGGATGATCCTGATGATCATATGAGGAAATCATGAGATTAGATAAATCCTTATGATTTTCTATGTGATTCTCGTCATCAAGGTGACTTACGAATGATATAGAATCAGGAGGAATTTGCTGACAATTCATAGTCGAAGAGGTTCGATATGTCTTGTAAGAATCATGATTGCTCATCTCCAATTTTAAATTATACAGTTGGCATTCCAGATTTTCAATTCTTTTAATTAAGACTTCCTTTTCAAGTTGAAGTATTTCTGAAGAAGTAAGGTTGTTTATCATGGAATAATCAGGACTGTTAGGAGGACAGACGTGATTATCAGCAAATAGATTAAGAGAACCATCATAGACATCATCCTCGGGATAGTAGTCAAGAGTATCCATCCATGCTTTAGTTATCTCGCTTGTCTCCACATCAGGACAATTAAAAGTATTGTGAACACTTCTATAACACTTGAAACTAGAATTGTTAACATAGTTTTTCTGAACCTTTTTATTGATTGACTGAGCTTTCTTTTGAGACTTTCTTTTTCTCTGTCTTAGAGATTTCTTAAGTCGTTGTATAAACGGTGCCAGAGTTGAATTAAAGCAATTCTCATTTCTTTTGTCAGTCAATTTAGAACGTCGAGACTTACGATTAGATGCAACAACAAGATTGTTAAGCAAATGATATTTCTCTCTTCGTTCAAGTTTAAGATCGAAAATTTTCAACTTTCCAGCTAGGGAATTTCTGGATAGTGTATCAAGGTTATTTCCTTCAACGATGGCATGCTTTTTAGAATCGTATCTAGATGGCAGCGATCTGAGAATTCTCATCACAACGTCCTTTTCAGGAATAATCTTACCCAATGCAAAAGATGCATTAACAATTTCAGACACTTTGTGATTAAACTCATCAAATGTTTCTTCATCTGCCATACGAAGGTTTTCCCAAACGGAATTAAGGTTTTGAAACCTAGCTTCCTTTTCACTGGTATTACCTTCGAATACGGTTTCTAATATATCCCACGCTTCTTTAGACTTAGTGCAATTTGACACATGGTGCTGAAGGTTCGGGGTAATGGCATGTATGATGGCATTCAAACCGTCGGAATTTTGCTTTGCAACAAGTATCTCGGCAGGGTTGTATTCACCAATATCCTTGGGAACGTTTACATTTCCAACTGCCACAACGGGAGCATTATAGCCATTAACAACATATACCCATGATTGAAAATCACGTGCTTGAAGAAAAGCTCGCATAGCAATTTTCCACCATAAGTAATTAGAGACATCGAATACTGGTGGTACGTTGATAGAGATAACACCTCTGTCCATAGAGTCAGATCGCTACAAACACATCCTTATAAGGTCTTGAACGTGTTTTCCTGCTCTGACACCAATTGAAAAAGCGGGGGTACAACAACCACACCCAATATTTCGCTTAGCAATCTGTATGGACAAACTCCAATATATTTTCAAGAGAATCAACTAGACTCAATCTTAATAAAGTATATCAAATTGTTATATCTCTCTTTCTTGATTCAATTCTTTCTCAAGCAAATAGAAGTCTGCGAGTTTGAGAACTCCTTCCGGGAACTTAAGTTCGCGAACTAAGTCTGCGAACTGAAGCTGGTTATATCTAAAGATGATTGTTTGTGAACTTATTTATATTAACTAAGGAATGCTAAAATGCAAACTGTGGCTATAAAGTTCATGAACCGATTCGAGTGAATCAAATCGTTTTTGCTTCGATTGTGTCTTGTGTAGTTACATAAGATTTCCTTGCAATTGAACAAATCTCTAACTAGTTCAATTGAGTCATTTGAACTAGTTATGGTGAAGAAGAATATGGTTGATATGAAAGTGCTCATATGGATAACCATTTGGTTAACTATTGTTGAACCAACAAATGTACATGTTTGGGTACGGTTACACAAACCTAAAATCGTGCATTTCATTTGTGTGTAACAAGCTAAGTTTTCGATCCAACGGTTGAAAGATATTAGCTTGAATCTAAATCAGGTTTTCATCTAACGGTGAATATTGAATGCTTTGTTACCAAGATAACATTGATTACAAACCCTGATTTGAAAGACTATATAAGGGAGAACTCTAGCAATTGGGAAACCTAATCCCCACACCTCATGTGTGATACTAGTTGTATTAGCTAGAGTCGATTCTCCTTTAACCTTAGGTTTTTTCTTGTAAACCAGGTTAACAACTTAAAGACTTCATTGGGATTGTGAAGCCAGACCGATACTACTTTCTCGTAGTTGTGTGATATGATCTTGCATCTTCTATCGTTTTGAGTACAATCGTAACGATTGACTTGAGATTTATATCTTTTATAGGCAAGATATAAAAGTAATCACAAACATCTTCGTCTCATCGTTTGTGATTGCACAATATCTTCTTTCGCCGTGTCGATTAAGATTATTGTGAAGTGATTGATAGATAATACTAGGTTTTTCTTCGGGAATATAAGTCCGGTTTATCAATTGGTTCATGTTCACCTTGATTTATCAAAAGACGGAACAAAAACTTGTAGGTATTTCTGTGGGAGACAGATTTATATATTCCTGTAGACTTTTCTGTGTGATACAAATTTGTTTATTAAAGTCTTCGAATTTGGGTCGTAGCAACTCTTAGTTGTGGGTGAGATCAGCTAAGGGAATCAAGTGCGTAGTATCCTACTGGGATCAGAGACGTAGGAGCATAACTGTACCTTGGATCAATGTGAGATTGATTGGGGTTCAACTACAGTCCAGACCGAAGTTAGTTTGTAGTAGGCTAGTGTCTGTAGCGGCTTAATACAGCGTGTATTCAATCTGGACTAGGTCCAGGGGTTTTCTGCATTTGAGGTTTCCTCGTTAACAAAATTCTAGTGTTTGTGTTATTTCTATTCCACATTATATTTTGTTATATAATTGAAATATCACAGGTTGTGCGTTAGAATCAATCAATTGGAAATCCGACCTTTGGTTGTTGATTGAAATTGATTGATACTTGAACATTGGTATTTGGTACCGTTCAAGTGATTTCTCTTGTATTCAATTAGATTCGCAGATTTATATTTGCTTGAGAAAGAATTGAATCAAGAAAGAGAGATATAACTCTTTGATATACTTTATTAAGATTGAGTCTAGTTGATTCTCTTGAAAGTATATTGGAGTTTGTCCATATAGATTGTTAATCGAAATATTGGGTGAGGTTGTTGTACCCCCACTTTTCAGTGACAATACTAGGTTTTGGGAAACTAAACACAAACAAATTCAGCTATGTCAACTCAAAGGAACAGGTTTTGCAGAAGGGGATCAAAGATAATTTAAAATATACGAGATTATCAAAAATAACCCCAAGGTCAATCGACTGAGTTTGACTAAAAAATTTAGTGAGTTAAATGGTCAAGGATTGGGAGCTGTTGTATGTTTAAAATTGGGATTGAATGAATTGAGAGAAAGCGTTTCCCCACTCGTCCAAGCATGCAAGAAGGTGGATTGAAGTGACATACTGTGTAACAGAATATTAAGAGTTAAGACGTGAAATTAATAGAATTATGAGGGATAGGTGGGTGCAGTTAATGAAGTAATTCACTAGATAAGAAGATCAAAGAGAGGTTTGATGGAGCATATTAGAGAGGAAAATAAAGAGACAGAGAATTTTTTTTAGAGACCATGACTTGCAATCATTCAAAACCACCAAAAGATGCATTGATTTCATCAACTCGGGTCATGAGGTGCAAGTAAGGATAATTACATCAGATTCAATATATCTATGTACCAGGTGCTATATTGAGGCTTTTCTACATCGTGAGCAAGCTAAAGTGTTGGCCTATTGCAACATAAGTGAGGAGGAATAGAGCAAATTGATTGAGGGGACAAAGGTATGGATTCAAGCAAAGATGGAGAAGGAAGGACCTATAGATATTCCAATTTTTCTGTGAGAGATGCCTCCTGGAATGGATTACACCTATGCACTGATGAAGGAAGCACGATATAAGCGAAAGAGAGGAAAGTGTAACTATGAGGAGTCTGAGAAAGATGAATGAAGGCTACTTAGACAGAAAGCTTGCTAGAATGGTATTTAGCTTTATATAAGACCTATTAGTATGTTAATGTGGGTGTGTATGCTTTAAGACTATTGTTCTATTTCTTGAATATTTATACTTGTGTTTTAAGAATATCATGCATGCTATGAAAGTGTTTAGTTATAAAAATATTGTTGTTTCCTTCGTTACATGTTATCAATTTGTTTAGGAGAAAGTAGAATACAGAGTTTCTAGCCTTCTAAAACTGAATTAAGTTTAAATTTAATAACTCTGGTCAGGGTCAGGAAAGAATCATGAAATTTTAGAATTTAAGCATAAGCAGAAGATTAGAAAGAATAAAACAGTTGTATTTGAAGAGATTGCATAGGAAAGGATTGGGCTACTAATTTTAATTTTATTTCCTGAGAATCTGTCAGCATATACTTCCTAAAAGTCAAGAATACATGTCTTAGGATCAAATTACAATTCCATTTGTTAAAATCCTCTTAGTTGAATGGTTAGAGTTGAGGAGGAAACGCCCTAATGATCAGTCTAAACCCCTAGATTTGAAATCTATAAAGAAGACTAAGAAAGGAAACAACAAAGATCTGGAAACTTCTGATCCCAAAAACAAAACAGAGATACTAGTCTCATAAGATACCAATTCAAAAGAATACGGTGACATTATGCAGAGGGTATCCAACAAAATGGCGATTACCCATAAGAAGATTTCAATTATCCTGTCGGTTTACATATAATTGGTTTAGAATTTTATTCTCGATTTCTTTTGGTTCAAGATTATTGTACTAATGATGTACTCGATTTATGGATGGAAATGAGTATTATGTAATTATATTTTATTATTATACTAGAACTTCACCCGTGCCGTAACGGCACAGTCTTCATAATAAGTAAAAGAAGAATATGTCAGTTTTAATCGTTGTAATTTTTTGTTGGATATATATAGTGACAATATTTTTTGATGTTTTTTTATTTATTTTGAGAATTGCTAGGTTGACCGTAATAGCTGTCTCGAAGAAACCACCGAGTGAAACATGTAGTTGGACCAACTGAAAACATTTAACTATCCAAATAGTAGATTATTGCTCTATCATCCTTGAATTCTTCTAAGGTTGTTTTTAGGAAAAATTGCGGTCAGCCTGTACAATTGTTTCTTCTGTATTATAACCAACTTATTTTCGCATTAAAAAAATCAACCACAACTTCCATTTTCACATTAAAAAAATCAACCACAACTTCCATAATAGTTTACTTGTGTCCTAAAGACATATAATAAGAATTGTCCACTACCTGATTACCACACTGACCACCTGCACTTCCACCACCACTACCTCATCACTATCGTCACCAGCTTCCATGGACCACCACCCGCAAATACCACCCGACTGATATGATTATAAATGAATTTATTATTTATTTAATAAAAGTATCTATTAAGATAATCATAAAACATTTAAAACATTAACAAAAAATTTAATAATGAAACTATATTTATTTAATGATGAATATTTAATGTTGCGAATGTTAAAGTGGGCGATTTTCTTTTCCCTAGGTTAGGAACTTAGGGTTGTCATTCAAAAATACGTTGGAACCCTTCTTGTTGCAAGGCTCCCATCCAATTTCTTGTAACATGTTCCACTCTCCATCGTACTCTTTCCCACTAAAGGAAAATCTGTTTAAAAATTATACGACATTTATAATGAAAAATTAATATAATATTAAGTGAGAGTTAATTTATAAGGATAATTATAAGATATTTACGACGTAAAAAGATATTTATAATGTAAGATTAATGATAGTTTATTTATGAAGATAATCATAAGATATTTATAATGTAGGATTAATAAAAGATTTATTATGAGAAATTATTGATATAAAATTATGATGTAAACCACCACAACTGTTGATTTAGCTTTTCCCTAAACAAATATTGGCCACTCTTTATCTTTCCATAATGGCAAGGGTGTTATATAAATTACGTATAATCATATTAGATTATTTATTGAAAATAACTTCTAGTCAAATTATTCTGTACTTTGAAACATAAGCCCGGAGAACAGAGGCTTTTGTATACATGTAAGATTATGTTGTAAATACCAATCTATTATCAAATTATAATGTATAATCTGAATAACCTTATAAGTTTCTCTCTAAGTTTATCTATCAAGACGAAATAAAAATTCTATTTCCTCTAATGTCTAAACCTAGACAAAAAAGTTGTGAATAAATGAAACCTCGACGACATGTGATAGCCAAATTTTCGTAACCTAACTAATCACAAAATACAGGCACCCCAAAATTTCAACCACGAGGTTATTGTAATCAATAAGTTTATCTTTGAAAATGTATGCTTCAGCTAAATATACAACACAACAAATGATATTCAAGAAAATGATAGAAATTCCAAAAAATCATACATGAAACAATATATATATATATATATATATATATGTAAAAGAATTTTCTCATATGTTGTTAGCTCAGAATAGTTTAAGGTCACAGATGTACGTTTTGGTGGACGAAGATTGAGAGAAAATTGAAACAATATTGAGCGGAACTATACTCTTAGATTTGAGTTTTTCCCTCTCCGCAATCTATCTCCCTTCCCAACTTTATTTCTGATTTTCGTTTGCTCTAAAGTAAGGAATTATAGTTTTCAAATCCATTCATTATGCCGAATGTGAGCGACAGATCAATTGGTCAATTTTATGGGAAGGCAGTTTTGGTATTTTCAGTTGATCAAATTTTTCCATTTTGATTTTGACTTTTGAGATGGGAATAAAAGAATATGTAATAAACTCAAATAAACGTGTATTCGTGAATTTACCAATTGTAAGGAAAAATCAGGACCGGTCTTTATCTTCCTAACTTAGCGAAGCTTCATTGTATAATACAATACAAAGAAATAGGCAGAAAAGTATGCATACCTAGGGTACATCCCTTACCATAACGACACCTCCCGATAATAAGTAATTTTTTGGGTATTGATTTTACCTTGTGCCCGATTGTTTGTAGTAATTATATAACATGACATTTTTTGGTTTATTTTATTTTTTTGATTTTCACGTATTTTAGCGGAGATTATTTTATTAATAAGACCATCAACGACAACTTCTAATTTATAATGTTACTCATTTTGTAGCGACACAAAATTAACGTAGCCTATTTCTACGCACCAACCGCCGCCACCACTACAAAACTATCTAATACCATTTATTTCTCCTCCACAACCGCCGCGTCCTCCCGTTGGCCGTTTCTCATACCTCTAATTTTAAATCACACACATCATGAGTAAAGTTTTTATTGAACAAACTTAGGTTGTTAATTAATTTATTCAATTATATTTATTATTGTTATATACTTTGTTGTATTGCAATCAATTTTATTTTAACCCGTTTTTGAATCAAGATGAAATCAATATTCTATTTCTACTAAGTCCAAACAAATATGAACGAAAAATTGGATCTTGAAAAAAATCTCACATTTCTAGACCAAAAAGTTTTGAATAGATTGAAATTCCGACGACCTGTGATAGCCAAATTTTCATAATCTGGCTAATCACAAATTTTTGTAGCCAACTTTTCATATTATACAAAATATGATATCTGTTTTTATCAATCATGATGACCAACTACATCTTTCACGATACAATGTTGCATGTGTTGTAAATATACAGAACTAATAATGTTCGCGACTATTCACCAACATCACCACCATAAAACCACCCTTCGACATTATTTTTTCCACCACCACTGATATTATCGCCTCCACCACCACCGCTTCTACCAGACACTATTTCTTCCACTACTAACCACTAATTTCTATTGATATAATTTTTATTAAAATTATTTATTAATGTAAAAATACATATTTATTAAATTAATTAAGAGGACATTAAATGATGAAAATTTAATAAATTATTCATTATGAGAGATTAATGAGACACTAATTAATAAAACACTCATAATTATTAATTTTAATTAAAGCAAACCACAACCATGGATTTAGCTTTCCCAAAAATGAATCCGGACCACTCTTTAACTTGCCTAAGTTGTCCAAACTATATGCTTTATAAGGGAGATTTCGATTTGGGGTTTTCATGCTCCTGATTCCTTCAAAAAAAAAATATCACGTAGTTGATTCCTGATCAGATTGGGGAATACCCAGATTAATTGGGATATACCCACTTTTAAGTGGACTCTTTTGTTGGGCTAAGGGGTGTCCAAACGGGATAAACTTACCTAAATACCCTCACCAAATTCTTTTTCTTCCCAACCTAAAAAACAATTTACTCCCCTTCCCAACCTAAAAACCACCGCTTTTAATCTTTCATCATTCTCTTCTCTCGTCGACTAAAAAGTAGCCCCTTGTTTTTATCAAACTCAAATGAGTCCATTCTCCTTCTCAACCTAACGACCAATACTTTATTTTGTTGCTTGATTGTCAAAATAAGGTCAGAAAAATTGGATTGTTGATTTGCAGTTATATAGTCGTCAGGGTATTACTTCATCGATCTTGACGACTTTTCAAGTTTTATTTTGGTCGTCATCTTCCTAGGTATAGTATAGTTACGACTTTTCATCTCTGAAATTAACATTACAAGGTCGTCATTGTTTTATGTAATTAAGGTCGTCATGTTTTGAAAACTTGAACCTTGCCGACCAATAACTGTCATAAAACGATTTCTCCGTGTACATTTTTGCTTTTAGTCGACATGGTTTGTTTTATCTGTAACCGTGACTACCCTATTTATAAGATTTTTAGTCGTTGGTGTTTGGAATTATCGACCTTGACGATTATAGTTTAGTCGGCAGGTTATGAAATTAATACCTTGCCGACTAATCATGCATCTGTAACACCTTTCTTTGTGTGTCAAATCTTATAGCCGACATTATGGTTTATTATCAGCATGCCTGCTACTAATGGTCGCTATCTTCCAAATTTTTCGACCTTGTCGACTTCTCATACTTTCAGAACTGAAAGTGTTGATTCCTTCTGTAATTTTGAGTATGAAATCACTTACCAGCTTTACAATCCCCTTTGTAGAAGTGTTTCGCTAGTGTGGTTTCATTTCAGTTACAAAAAAAAAAATCAAAAAAAAGAATTCCTTAAAAATCATAACATATAATCCATGAGTTCAATCCAAATAAAACCTAATTTCAGAATTTTAATTCAATTAATTAACTAACTAAATTAATCAACCTAAACAGATTAATAGTGTTAATTAAGTAAGAGTAAATTTGGCATTTTGAAAATAAATGGTTAAGGGGTATTGTATTTTATTTCAAAATAACCCTGATTGGTGTACCCAATTAATCTGGATACCCCAATCCGGGTAGGATTTGATTAGTTAATCATTGTCATTTAGGTAAGATCTTATCAAGTCGACACCATATTCTCTTTAATCTCGTACATCCAAAAGATCTTAAAATTGGGGCCAAAATAAACCCACATAAACTAATCAGAATCAAGACAATCTCGGCCACTTATCACTCCCTGTTAAATTTAATCTAACAGCTACGATCACATCAAACGCAGATATTTCGTTATTCAACAGAAGTGGATTTCAGAGAATTCTTATGAAAAGAAACGGATTATTTTATTTTATTTTTGTTTCCATTCAAAGAAAAACCGCTTAAATAAACAGCACCTTTCATGACTCCACGAAAGTGTGATTCCCGGCATCATTTCCTTAACCCTGTAGGAAAAACCTGTTCGATCTTTAACAGGATTACTATATAATACCGTGACGTTCGCGGTTTTCTAATTTTTTTTCGTTTCCGTAAAATCCTCCATCGTTATCTCCCTGTTGTGGCGTCTCGTACGCGCTCTCTCTTTCTGATCCTCTTTTTTCAAAAATTCTTTGTAATCTCCTTCCACTTTCGTTGGATTTGATGCTCTTTTGGTGTCTGATTAGCAGTTGAATTTGGGAACTTTGTTTCTCTTCGAATTAAAGGTGAGTAATTTAATTAATTTTGATTTTGTTTTAGGTTTCTTGATATCAAAATTCGCAGGGATTTTTTTCTTCTTTTTTTCTGTTTGCTAGAAAATTAGGGTTTTTGGATTGATGGATGTCTGTGGAGTGTAGATAACTAATTAAGAACAAGGTTTTCGTTTAAAGGAGTTTGATTGATCAATACTTTATTGTCATCTTATTTGATGAGTTAAAATGTGTTTATGTGTGACTTTTTTTAAAAATTGATTTAAGTATTTAAGTTGAATTTAAAATTGTTTAGGAGATTTAGCATTATTAAGGAGATAGGAAATTTGTGATTGGATATTAAGAACAGAATGTTTTAGCGCTTTAGGGCAAAGAAACAGTGTAATGTTTGGTTTTAGGTAAAGGGTCACACCCAATTAGGTTATGGGACACCATCCCTAGTCTTGCTTTGTTTGGTCTGAGTAACTAGGTCTGGTGTAACCTACGACACTAGCAAATCAATGGTGAAGCTTCATACCATTGACGGCAAACATAAAGAGACCAATTTAATACTTACATACATTGCCATGATCCACATGATTGATTCATATATTTTTGTTTTGTTTTTAGGTGTAGTGTTTCCCCTTAAGAACATAGTGTTTGTAGTACCCTTTGTGTAGTTCAGCTATTTGTTTGTTAGAGTTTCAGTTTGTTGTTTTCTCACAATGTTATTGGATGATAACTCCTTGTCCTAGTAGATCTTTGGTTCGTATGAATTACGTTTCATTTCAAAGTTTAGATTTTCTCTGAATGCTTATTGGCCTTTACATGGTACACCAGGTCTTTTGTAGGAGCATACAGCTTGTTTCTATTTGTGAAAGGTTGCAGAACTGATGTTAACCCACGGGCAAGATCCTGATGTTGTACGTTGGGGCCTGAATCTTCTTGAGGGTGATCCCTTTTCTAATTCTGGGTATTGTGGAACTGTGACTCAAAATGACATCGTTTACTATGAAGGGAACTATGGAAACGAAAATCATTATGACACTCAGCAGCATAGCAATGTAGAAATTTATCATTATGACACCCAGCAATGTAGTAATGTAGAGAATGATGAGATTATAGCACATACTCTTCAAGAAGAACTATCACAACTAGCAGTTGCAGAAGCAGCTGGATCATCTTCTCATGTAGAGGAGGCTAATTTTCAAGCATCTATTCTTGCTCAGGACTGGCTGGGTCCATCCACACATTATACTTCTGGTATAAGAAAGATGTGACTTTCATATTGCTTTTTTCCTCCTTGTTATTACTGAAAGTGGTTGTTTCTCATATTCTTTTTTACCGTATGCAGTGCATGAGAATGTCCAGGAAGAGGGAAATGATGTGGGGCCTTCTAGTTCATGTTCTAGCCCAGAAGAAAAACCGTATAATGGGGAAGATTGGTTCTCTACACTAGAGCTAACAGATGAATCTGGTCTTGATGGTGAAGTAGGGAAGAGGTTGTATCAGATGGTTCCCATTCCTGTAAGTGTGTTTATTTTAGCGTTCCTAATAGTTGAGCATCATGTGAAAGCAACATATATACAGTAGAGTATCTTTTCTTAGATAACGCGATCTTATGTTACAAGCAAGTAATGTTGCATCCCATGTCATTAGTATTAAATAAGTTACGCCTTTTGGTGAGATATCCAGTCTAAATTGTTTTGTACTAAATGTTGCACCTAGTATATCATGCTTTTTGGGTATAACGTGGAGCATTGTACATCATATAGCTTATTATCACTATAGGAACTCTTTAATTAGGATACAGAGTCGGAGTTCAAGGTCCTTAAATTATACACAATAATACACTATGTTAAAAAAATTCTATTGGTCACTTTCGGTTTCGATAACAAAGAGTCCTGCTTCTCTTAAAATTAAACACGCCAATGCACTATTTGAGAAAAATCTGTTTGTCATTTTCGGCTGTTGTCCGTCCGTTTCTTGATAACCGAATGCATATATCTATGTCACCATACGCTTTTTTGCAGTGATACACACGATTGTTATGCATATCATACATACATATGCTCCATCTACTTATAGCGATTATTCTGTACTCTTGAAGTTAGTTATATTGTTTTGTTGACGCAGCATGTTCCTAAAATCAATGGGGAAATACCATCAGTTGATGAAGCGACTTCAGATCATCAAAGGCTGCTTGACAGGTAGCATCTTTAGATTTCTCCCTTAGTCCTATTTTTGTTATGCATAGTTCCACAATTGTCTACCAATTTCTATAATTCAATTAGTTAGTTGTAAAATTAATTAATTGTATTTACAATATCTGATAATCGATCTGTTTTTTTCTCTTGTAGATTGCAGCTGTATGATTTGATTGAGCTTAAGGTTCAAGGAGATGGTAACTGCCAGGTCCGTCGCATTTTAGTTTATTCTTTCATTGTTCAGATACAGTATGGGCTTAGTCAAGATTTTATATGTGAAGTAATCCTGGCTCTCTGGAGCTGCAAATATTCATTTAGAAGAGTTATTTTGTGCATTGGAAAGAAAGCAGAAATTCTTTGGTTTCTCAGCATTTTCTCTCTATTTCTATGGCAATTATATTAACTAGGTGAGAGCAGGAGAAATTTTTTTAGACTTCCGTATTGGCCCACCTAAATGGCTTTACTTAGATTAATTCAAAATAATGGATCTGAATACTTCACATCATAGGGAACTTCAGTACCTTGCTTTCCTATTAGCATGCAATCAGATATATTTTCCACCACAAAAACACTTGGATTTCATACTCATACACAGTTGCTGCCCCTGGTCCTTTTTCATTTGCATGTATGAGTAAATTGCATCATTCTTGACACGTTGTTGTTCCTTTTGCTGTATAGCCATGTTGCTTCTCGTCTTTTGTCATCATATAGTGTTCTTGACAAGCAAATTATCTTTTGTAATGTTTTGGATTCAGTAACATGATGTTAACTCTAAACTTTTTTCAGTTTCGGGCATTATCTGATCAGTTCTATCGAAGTACTGAGCACCACAAGTTTGTCAGGCAGCAAATCGTTAATCAGGTTTGTCAATTAATTCTGTGTTGTGAATAGGCAATTTGACTGGTGCTTTAAGTGAGGAAAATTCATTATGCTTGTTGTCAATCATCTTCGTATTGGGTTGTTATATGTGCCTATTTTAAACTGCTCTATGTTGGGGTAATTTTCATCAGCTGAAGTCTCAGCGAGAGATGTACAAAGGATATGTTCCTATGGAGTATGGTGACTACTTGAAGAAGATGTCCAAGTATACTGTTATCCATATATTCAAATTTTCTTTAGTAGGGTTTTTTTTCTTTTTTGGCTAAGAGATGGTTTTTCTTACACTAACGAATCTTGAAAACAGGTCTGGCGAATGGGGGGATCATGTCACTTTGCAGGCTGCTGCAGATTCGGTATGTATCATGTTCAATCTTTTCCTCAGTCCGGGCTTTATGTTTCTTTATAGTTGAACTTGCTTTTTTTATTTTTATTTTTGATTATGAGGGCCTATTGAGTCCTTGACTTTGGTCATTTTTAGAAGTAGGATTATATCGATAAACTCAGAACAAAAGGTGCTTGAATAGAAAGGGCTTTTTTTTTTGAGAGGTGGGTGGGTGTTCAATGAATGATTTTCAAAAAGAAACAGTGTCGACTATTTAGAAACCCAGATTAAAGGTGCTTGAAATGAAAGTTCCACTTTTGTCTTTTAGTCGATCACCTTTCTGTATGTACAACCACAACAAGACCGTAACATTCTAAATAGAATACCTGAGTTCGTTTTCTTTGATTTCTACTTATGTTCCTTTGTTTTGCTGCAGTATGGAGTTAAAATATTTGTCATAACATCTTTTAAGGATACCTGTTACATCGAGATTATCCCCAGTGTTCAGAAATCAGCTCGAGGTAGAGAATCTTTTTTTTTTCTTTTGCACTCATACATGTTATTTTGTGAACTCTAAGTCTAAACGCTATCATGTAAGAGCGTTGGTAAGGCTAACATAAGAGTGCCGTTAACTTAGGTTTTTATTGTGTACCCTGCAGTTATCTGCTTGAGCTTTTGGGCTGAGGTTCACTACAACTCCATATATCCGGAAGGAGGTGAAGACAATATCAATTTTTCTTATCTCTAGATTTCTTCCTCTTGTTCTTTTTTTAAATTGATGGGAGAAATGACTTGTAAATGGTTACTGTTGAGACTCGTCTAGCAATACTTAGTCCATATCAACGTCATTGTTATCCCGTTATTGATTGAATAGCGAGGGTTGATGTTGTATGAGGTTTTCTTAATCACCTCGAGGGTTGATGTTGTATGAGGTTTTCTTAATCACCTCGTTATTATTTCCCACAAATTGATAAAGATAATGAGACTAGAGGGGGAAGATAATAGAAATATAATAGAAACATATTTCACTTGATAATATGAGCAGTAATTTTGTTTCTGTTTTGTTTTTGTTTTGTGGACCCAGATGTTCCAGCATTTGAAACTAAAAAGAAAAGAAGGTGGTGGATCTTTGGAAATAAGCATTAGTTGAGGAATAAATGATAAACTTATACGGCTCTGTTTGTAAATTACTTTAGTTTGTGTCATATTATACTTCCATAAAAGAAACTTCTGTTCCTCATGTTGATGCTCTAATGGTTCGTGTTTATCAGGGTAAATTTTATGGAGCCATTGTTCAACTGCACTGTGATGTAATGGTGGAGTTGTAAAGGCGCGCATTTCTCTTTGTTATTTCCCCCCTGCTTTGCAGTGCAGCTCTTACCTGTATATATGCTCACCAGTCATTACACCCCGTGTATGATTTTCTTTCTTCCTTTTTTGTTACAGTCCTCTTTCACTGACTATACTTTTTACATTTAGCTTTATACAAAGGTGCAAGAGTTCTTCATAAAATAGTAAAACGAAGCAGAAAAGAAGCTCATGCAGAATTCAGTATCTTCCTTTCAGCTGAAATTGACGAGGCTCACAGTTTTACATCGTTTTCTAATCCAAGCATACATTCACACAAGTCACGACTCAAAATCCCTGAAGTTTACACTTCGCACTAATAAAACTGGAATCATTCATGTGCTCAAAACATTTCAACTGAATCATAAGATAATGGTTGACTTGGTGGCGATGTTCCTAAGATTGTTCTTAATGGCCCACTCCCCCCACATTGTTAAGAATGATGCTAGAATTTCAGGTTTAAGTCAACTTGGATCAGGTCCTACAGGAAGAAATGACTTGTGTTCTTTTCAACCATGTGCAAATCAAAACTTGTTTTCTTTAATCAACTGTGGACCACAAAAATTATCTCAAATCCCAGCATCCCATGATGTAAAAATTTCCAAAAAGAGTGCAAACACAACAACACACAAGCAGATTAAACCAAAAATAGCAAAAGATTACTGGGAACACATATAATACTGTTTTATGCTTTCCTTTCTTTTATATACCGTTTAGTATATCATCCACATCCATATCTAAACACCCATAACAAAAAAAAAACAAGAAAGAACCCTAGTCCTTGACATTGAAAAGGGCAAAATTTATGGAAGATGGTGATAAGGATTCCCCTTAAGAATTTGCATTGGAGTAACATGTTCAAAATCTACACTTTTTTTTTGATCGGAATAAGAAGGATCATGCAAATTACCTGCTCCATTTGCTTGTAACAACAACTCAGTAAAGGGCATATGCCGATACGGGTCTCCAAGAGAAAAATCCATATACATTGGTGTTATACCCAAATCCAATTTACAATCCATTGCTTCCGAATCGAATTCAACTTTAGGAACGAGTTTACCTACATTCTGATCCGGATACACATTCCTAGTTGGGTCTTCAGGCATTAATTGAACGGCCAATTGAGAACAACTTGGAACTGACGAAGCCGACGATGATAACAACAATGGTAGAGCTTGTGAAGGAGAATGTGGTTGTGGTGGCGGTCTCCGTGTAGGGGAAGCAGATGTAGTGACACAGCTGATAGGAGTAATACCAGTACCGGTAGCAGCAATAATCGAAGGTTCAGCTTTGCGAAGAAGCCAGTCAATA
Source organism: Papaver somniferum (assembly GCF_003573695.1). Classification (NCBI taxonomy): domain Eukaryota; kingdom Viridiplantae; phylum Streptophyta; class Magnoliopsida; order Ranunculales; family Papaveraceae; genus Papaver; species Papaver somniferum. The sequence goes on from NC_039366.1 coordinate 53,251,906, forward strand.
GTTTCACCATCAGAACGATGCCCTAATTCTCTAGTTAATTGAAAAATCCTTGCAGCAGACATAGCAGGGATTCGGACTCTTCTACCTCTTCCATTAACTTTTGTATGACGATCTTTTGTTTTTGCTCCTGAAGAAACCCTTCTTCTGCGAACTGTCAATTTCTCACTACTTTCAGTACCTTCTTCAGTCTTGATTACAGAGATCTGAAGGTTTTCTTCTTGATTTTGTGTTACTTGGTTATCAGAAGTAAAAATCAATTGAGAATCCATGATTTTTGAAAACTAGGGTTTTTGGGGTGACGAGGTTAAATGATTTTAGGGCTAAATCTTGTTTCTTTCTTTATCAGAAAGAAACAGAGGATTCAGAGAGGAGGGGGAAAACAAAACACAGAGAAGAAGATTTACTACATACACTACTTAAGCTAGGGTTTTAGGAACAGTACGGAGAAGTTAAAAAAAGGAAAAACTGACGACGCTTGACTGTGGAAATAAAGGGGTTATTTATATAGCTCTGGGAGGCAAAGAGAGTATATGGAACTCTGTAAAAGGAGTTACTAAATTTTCGAGGCCTCTAGCTAAATGAATGTGAATTTCATCTATTTCCATTTCTGGAGCAACTAGGTTTTTTACACTTTTAATTGTTCTTTCAAGGAAGAGAGAGAATCTAGGTTTGGTTGGTGACCTTATCAAAGTGTTTTTTTTGTTACTAATTTTTATTTTATCTTTTTCGTTACACTCTTTCCTAACAGGACCATTTCGATTATCAAAGAGCTGAACTCCAATTTAGTACAGTGGTAAAGTTTATGGACGATAGAGTTTGAAATTTGCCAATACCAAATTCTCTACCGGTCAAGAAAAAAATAATGAGTTCCACATTATTTGGTTGTGCGCAGCATCAATTTTTTTATGTGTTTTCTATTTCTTTTTATAGTATAAAATGTCGTAACTGAACTATTTTTTATTTTCTTGGTGAAAAATATGCTCTTCATTTCAAATGATATTTTTTTTAATGTGTAACTCCTTTTTTTTAGAAAAAAAGAGATTTAATGATCAGAAAAAAGAACGCATAAAAGATTTATACCACCCTAACCCAAAAAACAATAATAAAAAAAAAACCTATAGAAAGACTAAGCTAAAAAAATAAGTTGATAAAGGTCTACAAATAGACCTAAGCCAAGCAAAACTCTAATGCCAAAACAGAAAAAGAAAAGAGTGTCGTTTTTTATAACTTCTGGGGAGGAAATGATCTCAAATTATTTCGCAACTAAGGACCAAGAGTACGAGGCAGTAAATTGCTTTATTAGCAACTGAAAAATCCTTGAAAGTCTTTTCAGTGAATACCTTTGAATTTCTTTCTTGTCAAATGCACCATCAAATTACAACAAGAATTAGGTTCCAAATAATAGTTCAAGTAGTAAAAGACCGAATCAAATGCTAAGATTGAATAGTTGTGGGAGGAACCTCAGGCATTGCAAAAAACTAATCTTACTCCAAATTTTCTTTGAAAAGCGCAATGCGCGTCAAGTATGAGGTTGTCTTAGGTTAATTACAGAAAAGACATCCAACTAGAACATCAATCTCTCCTTCTTAGTGGGTTCCTGGTTGGCAGCCTACTATGAGCAATGTACAGATTGAAACATATCTTAGGAGAATACTGTTATCTCCACATAAAAGAGAAAATTGCTTTGTTATCTTGATCAATATCAATAACAGAGAGGAAGTCATAAAGGGATTTAGCAGAAAACACTTTCTTATAGCATAAAGTCCACCATAATTCATTATCAAGATCGTAGTTGAAATAGAAGGAATTTAGGTCAGAAGTATAAATAATAAACTCCTCGGCAGTTACACCAAACAATCTTTTAGGAGATCTTAGATTCCAAATTACCATGTTTTATGTATAATTTACGTATGCTTATTTTTCTGAAAATGAATGTAAATTCTTTGGTGAAGTATTTTTCTTTTCACATTATGTGCATCATTTCTAAATATGTTAAACTACTTATTTGTTAATGTCATTCAGGTGACATAGTAATATTCTGTATAAATTACTGGTTGAAAAGTAGAACTATGGTATTAATTAACCTATCAGTAGTCATTTAAAATATATATAAATATAAATTATTGTCATTTTTTGTGCATTTGTCTGAGAAGAGTCATCTTACAAATATGTTATCGACTTAAATAATCTTAAGTAAATATTTCTTAATCACATCTATGTCGATATCCATAGAAATATAATTACTTTTTATGTCGTATTTTAGGATGTTGTAATTGTTCATGTCATTCTATAGAGTTCAATATACTAATTCTTTACTGTTGATAACTAACATTAGTAATACCTTATTAAGTTACATATCAATAACTATTTCTGCCATCCAGAAAAATAGGATTATTTTCCTATCATTTCGAGGAATGTGATAAACAGTTGTTTATTTAAAAACAAGTTGTTGGTTATTTGAACCAATGTAATACAGATATTTCATTGATTTAGATATTTTTTCTACATTTGTTTATCGATTAATTTTCGTGTCATTCAGAAAAATATAATTGTTGTTCTAAAATATTGCAATAAATAGAATGTATTAGTAATTAGGTTGTTAATCGCGATTTAATAAAAATATAATAAAAAAATAAATATTCCACTACATGTGACATAACCGATTTTTAAGCATGAAAATATATTCTTTTTTAATGTAATCAGCAAGAATATATTGAAAAAATTATTAGTAATAATTAGTTTCGCGATCATCAGTAAAAATCCTGACTAGTCGGTTGAAGTTGCAGTTGTTGGTAAAATGCTTCAAGTTCAATTTATAGGCATGAATAACATTAGAAAATTATGGGACCTGATATAACTTCCATGGTCCAAGATATTTTTAGATCTAGTATTCTACCCAAAGTAAAAAAATTCTTTTATATCACTGATACCTGAAAACTCTGATTTCTCAAACGCCGACGAATTTTTAGAATTATTAGCTTGAGCAACACTGTTTACAAGCTCATGACCAAACCTATAAAAAACCGTATAAAACTCTTAACCCGGTGTTGGGGCCAATAAAGATCTCATTGAAAAGACGAGGGTACCCAAATACACCACAATCTTTTTATTTCAACCTATAAGTCCTCTACTGAATGTGATCGTCTATGGAAAAAGTCGAGACAATAGGACAATTCGATTCACACTTCGTGTGATCGTCTATGGATACGAGACCGAGACAATACAACAACAAGATTACTTCTGTGATTGACTACAGATACAAGATCAAGGCGATACGACAACAAAGTGTGTACTTGATAATAGGTTCGGAAATAACCGAAACTATATAGGATCAATATAAAGTATTACGGAGTTAACGTACTTGTGTATTTTACTTAATTATAATAATAATTATAATTCGGAAAACAAAGTAAAAGACACATCAAGATTTTGTACGAGGAAACCGCATATGCATAAAACCCCGGGACCTAGTCTAGTTTTGAATACTCTCAGAATTAAGCCGTTATACAAAATCAAATACCAACTTTGTATAGTTGAGACCAAGCAGACTACCCCTAGCTACTTAGTTTCCTCAGTATCCCTGTGCCTTCGACTTCTAGAGTCACACACGTGAATAGCATGTCCTTTGGATTGTATTCCAAACAACAAAGGAAGAATCTGTTTGGTAACTATTCTAATCAATCTTGCTAAAGATAAGATGAATAGTTGATAAAGCTCTTATCTTTAATCTAATAAACTTCTTTGTCTGGTTAGATCAATCTATCCAATAACTACCGAAATAGTCAAGTCTAGATTTTCACTCAATCGATATAGATCTCAAAGAGAAATACAGAGAATGCCGATCTGACGTAACTAATCAATCAAATATATCAAAGATAAACTGATTCTTGTTGGATCCCATCCGATCAAGGTTTGTGCAATAAATCCACAAGATACGAAAATTAATAAGAATTCTTCTTCGTCTTCAAATCTTCTATTGCCTTCAAATACTTGCACAATAACACTTGAATCCTCTTGTGATCAATCACAGAGAGAACATAGTCTGTTAACAATGGATTATCACAAGATGTCTTTAGATCTAAAAATAGTTTTCAAGATCCCGTCGATACTTTGATCTAATCTGAGTGAATCTTATATCAGAAGAGAAGATTCTCAAGATTAAACAAACAAGGTGCAATCAAAGTTTCAACAACCGTTAGTCAATCAAATCAAATCGAAAACTAAGAACATTGTAATTATCTAGTTTCCCACCAATGGTACTTGTAGAGCTTCTTGATCCCAAAGAAGTCTTTAAACGAGCGGTTGTAAGATATTTCACCTAATTAGGATACTTTCCTCTCTAAATAGACGGCTCCACCAGAAACAACAAAAATTGAAGTTTGCATGGCTCTTAGGATAGTTTGCTAGAAATGCAAACTTGAGTATTTATAGACCACGGATGTTTGGACACCAAGGAATGTCCAAAACAAAAAATATTCTCAAGATATGAAATGAATGCCCAAATTCGGTTTTCCTAATTCCAATAAATGCTGGTCCAATATTTCTGAAATCTCTCATAGAAAATATCCAATTAGTAAATGCACATTACTAATTTTTATTCTCTAGAGATATGCATTAATTGCTGGTAATTAAAGCATATAAAACAAAAAAAACTTAATTAAAAGATTCTTAATTTATTTTGGTACATGATCACCTTGAGTACCAACGAATATCTTTGAACAATAAATGATAAGAGTTACTGCTCGTGTTCAAAGTACGTTGACATCTTTTCATTGCAAATCCTTATTCCATATCTACATGGATTTGCATCTTGGGATCAGTTCTACCACACTTCCAAACAAGTTTAGAATTGGTTCTACCAGACTTCCAAGACTATTATGTGATCGGTCAAACTAAGTCACAATGGTTAGTGTTGATCGGTCCTACCAAGTCACCTACATGTGTTCGGATAGGTTAAACCAATCACTAGGATGGGTTCTACCTATACATGGTATCTACTTGTGATCGGTTACACCAGTCACTAGGATCAGTCATACCAATTACAAGGATCGGTCACACAACCACTTATGATCGGTCACACCAATTACCAGAATCGGTCACATCAATTATAAGGATCGATCATACCATCTCATGGTGATTACTTAGGATCGGTTACACCAATTACCAGGACCGGTCATACCAAATCATAAGTCTAGGTATTGTGATCGGTTATAACAAGATACATAACCGAAGTTAAGATTGGCTCTACCAACTCACACATATTGGTCATACAAAGAATGTGCAATGAATAGCCGGACCAATAAACCTATTGATTTCCCTTTCGATTCATGAAACAAGTTCATGAATGTACTTTCTTTAAAAAAATGTAAAACATTGTTTCCTAGGATGAAATCTTCACCATATACCCATACACATAATCATAAAACTATATACAAGATTATGTCGATGTCATATCTACGAAGTTCAAAAGATAAGCGTTATACTTCGTAGTCTAAATCCTTAATACTAAGATCATATTATTATGATCATGTCTCTCCACTAGAGTATGATATACAGTATATACAGCTTCGCATGTTATGTTTTCAATATAACACGACTTGAAAGATACGTTAGGAATTGAAACAAGTTAGTGTCAATATTACTAACCTCAAGTGGAAGGATGATGTCGTCGTTGTAGTCCTTACTTCTTCTCATTCTTCAGGTATTCAGAGTAATACTTGTATGTCTCAACATTCCTAGACTTTCTAGTCTAACCTAAACGAAGTTGACTCCAGTATTTAATCAAGCAACTCTAGATGAGTTTTGATACTAAAATATGACAACCAAACTTGATATACCAATGCTTGGTGAGTTCAACCGAGCTTTGCTCTAACACCCGTAACAAGTTACATACCTTCACGTGTTCAGATAATGATCCTTTAGGTTAATTCCTTCGCTTAGATTTAATCAAGATTTGGTTATAAGTCGATTAGGGTTTGTTGGTGAAAACTAAATCAACAAACATGTAACAATTAATATACATGAAAGAGAGAAAATGTAGAATGTGTAATTTTATTAGGCTGAGTGTTCTGGCACAAAATGAGCCTTTCTCGGCTATTTGTACAAGTGAAAATCAGGGGATTCTCATAGCAAAGGTATGATTTGCGGGGACTGTTTTAATTCACATGTGGTCTGGGAATCTTTTGATTACACTTCAATTTCCCGCCTAATCTTGCGAGGATATGAACTTGATATTTATCTACATTCAACTGCCAAGTTCACTTCTTTATAGGTTCGGGTTCTTTCTCAGCTGATAGCGCTAGGATTCAGACTTATTACCTTTCACCTTGAGGTCATATGTTTCTTAGCTTGAGGTTCCCTCTCAGCTCCATAACGCTTCAGTTATAAGTTCATGCATTACAGATGTTGTATTTTGTCTTCTACAAAAAAATCCAAAAAAATATTCAAACAAGTTCGATTTTTTTTATAGATCATTCTGGTTTTAAGGAGTTCGTTATGTATTAGAGCATTGCTCGGTTGTACCTACAAGTAATGATATGTCAAGCTTGTTTCTAATGTTAGATTACCAAAACTATTAACTGCTTTATTGTCTACTAAAGTAAGTCTCAGACTAGGATAATATTTAGGTAGTTGAGTAGCACAAATCACTTGATACCCTTGAAGATTGAATACTGAATTAGAACGAACACATTTACGAGAACTTTATTACCAAAGGTATGTAAATAGTGACTATCATATCTATCAATTATTTATGCCATTCCATCTCGTGACACAATATCACATCACTTTAGTATATGTGATGAATTATTAAGAAGAAGTTTCGAGTTCATCCTTGTACTTGACTAATCTTGAAATACGAACTCAATCATCGAATGTTGACAAGACTTATCGTATTTGAGGTTAAGGACATTTTTTACGGTTCAAATGTTAGAGCATTGCTCGATTGAACCCAACAATCGTAGGTATATCAAGTTTTGCAGCTGCTTAAAAGCTAACCAGCACACCCAAATAGAGATAAACTCACTACTAGCATAAGTAAAGAGGCAATTAGAGAGACAACTTGTGGTTCATTGTAGAATCTTCAAGTTTGGTCTTGAGGAGTTCAAGGTGGGATCTTGTGTAGACAAGATGGGATCCTTAGTTTGGAGACTAAGATTACGTATTTATAGTCTTTAGGGAATACCTTCTTAGTGATCCAGTGCTCCTTAAAGGTGTATGTTAGCTAAGTTAGATATACTCTATAGTATTTATAGACTTGGAGTTGGGTTTGATACCTTTACATAATACTAGCTTTATCGTCTTAGGAGGACATATGGAATATGGTATCCTGAAGTTTAGCTTCAGTTCCAAAAATCAAGTTTATTGATTAGCTTACTAAAGTCAACTTTGTTAGGTTAAACTAGGAATATAAAAATATTGAGACACGATCTAGTTACTCGTGAAGACTTGAAGGCGTATTAAAGAAAACGAAGACCTCATCCTTCATCTAGCGGTTAGTAACTACAAATTTGACTTGTTTCATTTCTTGTTTCTTCTCACAAGTCTTTATTCATTGAATACATAATTTAACACCCGTATTTTTCACGTGACGCATGCTTATAGATGCATCATTGAATGAGATTTACTCAAGGATGCATCATATTGCAGATGCATCAGATTTGCATTATGATGCTACGTCATCATTATTCTTATTGTTAGAGCATTGCTCGGTCGAACTCGCATGCGTTGCTATCTCAAGCATGTTTGTCAATGTTAGTGATCAAATCTATAAGTCTTGATTTCTAGTCTATTATAGCTAAGTCTCGTACTATGATAGAAAGTGTAGTTGAGCTCAAGGACTTCATGGCGATTCATCATAAAAGTAGAAGAACTACTCAAGGAATCGGTGGAACTTCTCGACAAAAAGGTATGTGAAGACTTGAACTTATCTGTAACTCAAAAGTCTATCTACTCTATCTCCTACTTCTTGAGACAAAAAGTCGTATGTTATATATATAGACTTAGCTTATACACATTTGGTATTTCGAGCCGAGTATACCTCGCCTATCTATATCTCGAAATATGTGTTGGTAAGCTTTTCGCTTCGACCAAGTTTATCTTTACCTAGTGACGAAAGTCATGATATGTTTTAATCATCTTGAAAATTTCTTTGGCGAGAAATGGTGCAACAACTATATAACGTCCTCTAAGAATGTTTCAATGATTAAAATGAGAGTTTAGATTACATAACCAATGATAGATATAAGCATTGTTGTGGAAACACATTTATGTATAAGTCCTATTCCTTGAACCAAAGTTTTCGAACTTTTTTGATCAAGAGAACCGGAAGAATGACAAGTGCCAAGTCCGCGAACTCAGTCCGCGAACTGCCGAACTTCTCATCCCGAGAAATTCTGCCGGAGTTGACAAACTAGTTGCGTGAGTACCAGTCCGCGAACCGGCGGAAGGTCTCTTGCCGAGATTTTCTGCTGGAGTTTGTAAACTCTGCCGGTTGCTTAAGTCCGCGAACCTAGTGTGCGAACTTAAGAAGGTTATATATCTGAAGATGATTTCTGAACTTAAACTTTAAAAAGACTAAGGAATGTTGTTTGCAAACCGTGGCTATAAAAGTTCATGAACTGATTCAAGTGAATCAAATCATCTTTGCTTCAATTGTGTCTTGTGTAGTTACATAAGATTTCTTTGCAATTGAACAACTCTCTAACTAGTTCATTTGAGTCATTTGAACTAGTTATGGTGAAGAAGAACATGGTTGATATGAAATACTCATATGGGTAACCTTTTGGTTAACTATTGTTGAACCAACAATGTACACTTTTGGGTAAGGTTAACAAACCTAGAAGTGTGCAGTTCATTTGTGTATAACAAGCTAAGTTTTCGATCTAACGGTTGAGAAATATTAGCTTGAATCTAAATCAGGTTTTCATCTGACGGTGAATATTGATTGCTTTGTTACCAAGGCAAAACCCTGATTTGAAAGACTATATAAAGGAGACATCTAGTATTGTGCAAAACTAATCCCCACACCTTACGTGTGATACTAGTTTGCGTACTAGAGTCGGTTTTCCTTTAACCTTTCGTTTTCTTCTTCTAAAACCTGGTTAACGACTTAAAGACTTCATTGGGATTGTGAATCCAGACCGATACTACTTTTATCATAGTTGTGTGATATGATCTTGCATCTTCTATCGTACGAGTACAATCAGATTGATTGGCTTGAGATTTGATATCTCCGATAGGCAAGATATAAAAAGTAATCACAAACATCTTTGTCTCATTGTTTGTGATTCCACAACATCTTGTTTCGCTGCCATACTATTAAGATTGTTGTGAGGTGATTGATTAATCTAGGTTGTTCTTCGGGAATATAAGACCGGATTATCAATTGGTTCCTGTTCACCTTGATTATTATCAAAAGACGGAACAAAAACTTTAGGGTTTTTCTGTGGGAGACAGATTGATCCTTTGATAGACTTGTCTGTGTGAGACAGATTTGTTTATTGTCAAAGCCTGCAATTTTGGGCCGCAACAACTCTTAGTTGTGGGTGAGATCAGCTAAGGGAATCAAGTGCGCAGTATCCTACTGGGATCAGAGGCATAGGGAGTACAAATGTACCCTGGATCAGTGGGAGACTGATTGGGGTTCAACTACAGTCCAGTCCGAAGTTAGCTTGGAGTAGGCTAGTGTCTGTAGCGGCTTAATACAGCGTGTGTTCAATATGGACTAGGTCCCGGGGTTTTTCTGCATTTGCGGTTTCCTCGTTAACAAAATTTCTGGTGTCTGTGTTATTTTAATTTCCGCATTATATTGTTTTATCTTTATACTTGAAATAATACAGGTTGTGCGTTAGATCATCAATTAGAGTAATCCAACCTTTGGTTGTTGATTGTCATTGATTGATCCTCGGATATTGGTCTTTGGTACCATCCGAGTTATTCCTTGTATTTGATTAGGACTCGTTGATTTTAGCTTGAGTAAATCAAAACAAGAGAGAGATATTAACTCCTTGAGATACTTTTACGTAGATTGAGTCTGACTGTCTAGTTGATTCTCTATAAAGTATTTCGGAGTTAGTCCATACAGATTGCTAAGCGAAATATTGGGTGGTGTTGTTAGACCCCCGCTTTTTCAATTGGTTTCAGAGCAGGCAAACACGTTAAAGACCTTATAAGTCTGTGTTTGTAGTGATCTGATTATGAACGAGTCTATCTCTAATAACGTACCAGTTCAGAAATTACCAGATGATTCTAAAAGCTTGGATTCACCTGAGAGAACTATCACATCTAAGTCAATATCTAAACATTCTCTTGATGTAAAAACCGTTGATTGGTAAACTCTCCTACAAGAACAGTTGGATGAACTTTCTGATGAAGGTGATTCAAATATTGATAGAGATGTTGATGAGGAAGTCTCAGAGTATGTTAAGTTTTTGGATTTGTGGAAGATGAAGAAGATTACAACTCGTCATGTCTCACCTCTTCTGACTCCTCTCTGTCGAGAAAACAAGAAATTGAGAAGATGTTACGCAAGTGTTTATTTTTCGAATCGTTCAAACGAATCGATCCTCAAGGATTCTGAGAGAAACCTACGTATGAAGTCACTTGAATGTGATAATCTTTATCAAAAGTACTTTTTGTTGGAAGAGAAACTTGCAGAATCTGAAGCAAGGTTTAACTCTCAACAAATTAGTTTTGATGACAGAGAAAGTGCTTTTCTCGCTCGAGAAAAACGACTTGAGGCTGATTTAGCTGCTGCTCTTGATAAAATCAAGATATTGGAAGATGACTTGAAAAAGTACAATACTAGTTCAAGCAAATTAACCACTATGCTAGGAGCAAGTAAAAATCATCGTGATACACGAGGATTGGGCTATAAGGGAATAAATGCTCCAAATATTAGTAAAGAAGTAAAATTTGTCAAGGCTAGTGATTCTTCTCAACAAAATGTTTCCACTGATGGCAAAAGTGAAATACCTTCACCGGCAATTAAGGTTCGAAAGAGCAAAGAATATCAACCTCCAAAGTCATCACGTACGGATCGAGGTAAGAACATTCCTTATGTTTGCCACTATTGCGGAAATAAAGGTCACCTGGAAAGGAGATGTCATTTTCGTATAAGGAATAAAAAACTTCATGATGTTCTTGTTTGGGCATCACAAGAAGTTGTGAAACCAAGATCATATGCTAAGGCTAATCCCCTTAACATTACAGGTTGTAACTTTCCAACCTTTAGGCAAAGGAATCGTTGTTGTGATATACATATATTTGCCTATAAACGTTATACGAAGCCTTTTCACAATCGTAATGGTTATCAAAAGGATAACTTCGTAAAGACGAAGACAAGACCCGATGCTCCCAATTGGAGAAAGACTTACTTGCAAAAGAATAGTAAATCCAATTCTTTTTCGAGAAATCTTGAAGAGAGTAATGGGAAGAAGGTTCCGGTTATTCCTAAACGCACTCAGAAGTGGATACCAAAGAAAGATAATGATGCTTTGAGTGTGAAAAGGAATGATCTTCCAGAAAATTCCATGACTACTGAAAAGGCAGTATCCATGATGTTGGAACTTAACAAGTTTTTTGGAAAAATGGAATTCGATGTGAAAGGCTCTAAAAGTGATCCCTTTCATGATAATCCAAAGGTCAATTGTGTTGAATAAGACATTGTTCACCCCAACACAACTTGATTGTGTTGTAAGTGCATCCTCACCAAGGAATTCCCTGCTATGTATACGGTGAGAGAAACACGAAAATTGGGGCGCACCGATTATGTTCGGTAAGGCTGTAGAATTCAATTGGATTCATCTAAAAAGGTATGTCTATAAACTTGAGCAATATTTGTGCTTTTATTTGTTTAGAGAACTTATAATGATTCACGTACCTTTCTTATCGTTCTTTTCTACCTAACTTGATCTGTGTTTAAGGTTCTTAAACGTTTAGGTTTGAAAATAGTAGTTCAGGATGTTTGGACTTCATGGTACACCTACCAGGTATGCATAACATCTTTTAAAATCAAAAGTCCAGGGGTTTAGTTCGCGGACTTGAAATTTCGTTTGGAAACCCGTATGCATACTTGACATCGATATTCGGTAAACTTGTTTTGGCCGTATCTTCTTCGTCTGAACTCGGAATGACCTCATTATTTCTGCATTCTCTTCCTATTTGAATTATCTTCAAAATGGAGGTGATAATTATTGAATTTGGATGAGTTAAGATTGGTATTTTTCCTGTCTCTTGTTTTTGAGTGTTTTGCTCCGTTTCGTTGCACTTGTTCCACTTCTCTTGGACTTGGGCACTTGGATTCGTGGAGTAGTACTATTCTAAGCTCATTTGTAGCTTTTACAAGAATGTTGTTGGTGAATCACAAATAAGGAAGTTCAAGAATGGGCAATAGTACGCATTACTATGGGATTCTTGAATGTTCACAATCATTTTATGTGAACTATGGTGCATGGTCGTTAATGACTTTGTATGTTCTTCTTTGAAAATATTTTTATACACCTTTGGTAGATATTCTTGGTATAAATCCGGGCGAAAAAGATTGATTCTACTCTGTAAGGACAAATCATCTTATATGTGCATTACGAGTTTGTCTTGATGCCTAGGAAACTTCTTATGAGAATTTATTCTTGTTTTTGAGAAGGATTACAAGAGTTTGGAATAGAAAATATTGTGATTACACATAGCTATGTCTAACGTTTTCATCTCCATGTTTTTAGATTTATTTGTTTAAATTCTAAAACTTTTTGGGAGATGATTTTTGCAGTATTAATCTTTATGATTTTATATATTGACGATATGTGTGTTTACGTTCGTGAACTTTGTTTGTCCCATACTTTGTCAAAAGTAAAGTCGTTCATTGTCGATATTCTTGTATTGATAAAAGAGTGAATAGACTTTTGACAGATACAAAAGTTAAGCCTATATTGTCAATTCTTGATGGAAGATAGGTTAAAATCTTTTGTGAACAAGGATTATGTCTATTAATTGTCGTTATGCAAATAGTGATGGAAGATAGAATGAATCCTTGTATATTCCGCAGTATTGATCATCCCTGATCCATATTTTATGTGTATACTGCAATACTCCAAGTTTTTTCTTGTGTTGAGTATATGGACGATTAAGCTAATCTTTCTCGAATGGTTGACTTAGTCGTAGCTCCGTAAGTTTACTTATGTCGAGCATAATCAATTAAATTGATCACTTTTGTGTTTAATTTGGTTGTGTATTCCGATTAAGTTAATCATGGGTTTACTTGTGATTAATTTGATTGAGGTTTTGGATAGAAAAATCATTCTTATGGTTTTGGTGTTCAATAAAATCCTTCATTTCTTTCGAAATTAAGGTCGCTCTTGTTGTTCTTTCGGGAATGACATCAAATGGGGGAGGGTTCTTTTGAACTTGTGCTTAATTGTCATATCTTGAGGGGTGTGCGGCTTTGGAATTTTAGGGGTTATCTTGTATCTTTAAACTCCTTGATGGATGTTATTAGCTTCGGCTATATGATTGCATCTAAATAAGATGATGTGTTTTCTTTCTTTTAGTCATGAAATGTCTCTTACGGAAATTTCATTATGATCCGTTCTTGTACCTTTGCCAATTTTATTGACAAAAAGGGGGAGAATTAATATGTAGTTCACACTACAAATACATATGGTCTTCGGGTCATTATGTAAGGGGGGTGGTTTCCATGTGAGATGGAGTATTGAATAAGAGGGAGTGATACATATCACCATAGTATTATTGTTGAAGTTGTGATACAGTTGAACTTTGACGTTGTGTAATAATACTATGACACTGTATAACAATGATCGAGACCGGTGCTTTCTCATTGTTATAGCTACGGATCTTCAACATCGGTGATGCTAAACTTACAACCTTTGGGATCATTGGAGTACTTGGAAGTGACGAAGATTTCGAGGAATGTTGAAGATTAGACATGTGGAATAGAAGCTACTTAAGTTTCTTTATCTTTTTTTGTATTCCATATGTATTGATAGTTTTGTCATTAAAATTGACAAAGGGGGAGATTGTTAGAGCATTGCTCGGTCGAACTCGCATGCGTTGCTATCTCATGCATGTTTGTCAATGTTAGTGATCAAAACTATAAGTCTTGATTTCTAGTCTATTAGAGCTAAGTCTCGGACTAGGATAGAAAGTGTAGTTGAGTGATTCAGATTTTTGATTGTCATTGTTTTTTTAGTAAATAGGATTCGAACTCTAAGACTTGTTAAGATTAATTTTAAAGGAATAAAATAGAGAGTTACTGGGTCTAGGATTCGGCCAAACTCATATCAATAGGTTCAATTATTCATTCTCAAACAATTATCGCTCGACAAATAAAACAACATCGACTCTTATTCTTGCCAAGGTAGATTCTTAAAACATTAGTTATAAATCGTAAGCATGGGACATCAAACATCTAAGCAAGCATGACCCATCTAATAAAATAATAACTAATTTTTTCAAATCATAATCTATTTTAATTAAGTGCAAAAGTCAAATAGAAAATAAAACAAATTCACCCATGTATGAAGTCCGGCTTGCTCCGTCGACCCAGTGTTGGGGTATAGCTTCTTATGATAAAAACACACTAAAAAAAATATGATTTATAACTCAAATGGTGTTTTTATTAATAAAACAATGAATCTGCAACGTTGAGGCGTTACAGAAATCACTGTTACAATATTTGTTGCAAACTGAAGCTACTTGTTACAATGGACTGTTACAAAATTTAAGACGCTAGGATGTTGGAAAAATAAGACACTAGAAATAACGACTGCAGTTTGCCGTCTTATTTTCTTCGTGGCTTATTCTTCTTGCAGGTGATGATTCATTGTGCAACCTCCTATTTTACACTCAGTCTCTGCCCCAAACTCTCGATTCCAACTCATATACCAGTCCTGTTTTAGTCAAACAGGATATTTTAAACTGATTTCAGCGATTAAATATCCACCGAGCTTCTCCAAAATCTTCACAAAATCTATACAGGGAATATCGCAGGTGACACACCGTTTTCCCTGTTTTGTCTTCAAGTTCGATATCCGGCCCAAACTGATTGAAACTATCGACCATACCATCCCTGTTTAGTAGAAACAAACCGGTTTCAATCCAAATCCGAGGTTTAGTCTCTCTCGAACTCCCCACAATCCTTCACAGAAACTTTCGGGTTTTTAAGCCTTCCCTGTTTTCTTCTCTCCGACGATATAGACCAAGTTAATCCAATCCAAAGCCCTTACCAACCTTGTTTGGGTCTAATAAAGCTATCACAAAAAAAATCAGCGATTGAATCTCTCCCTAGAATGCCCAAAAATCAAACCCTAAATTCTGTTCTTCACTGCCATATTTTCCCGCCAAAACTGTTCTTGCTATTTCCATCAATCGTTGATTATCCAACCAAATGTAACTGAAACAAAGCATATTACCACCTCTGTTTAGGCCCTAGGAACAAAACCGTTTGATTTCAGCGCTTAAGTCTATTCCTAACGCCTTCAAATATTCAACCCTAATTATGCAACCATTTTCCCGCCAAAATTCAAAATTCAAACGAAGAAGATGACTGCCCCTTAACCAGATCCAGCGTCCCTTTAGCAATTTGGGGTCTATTTAGTAATTTTTGGGGTAAGAATAGTAATTGGGTTACCCCGTAGTAATTGAGGTACCCCTTAACCAGCGATGAGAATCCGAATAACACGCGTCCTCCGGGGGTACAAAAACCACTTTTCGAGCAACTTTATCCATAAGAGCTTATTTCACAAAAACACCTACAAACAAGTTTATTAGTGATAAAATGAGTCCCAGCTAATGTATTTATGGGTGAAAATGTGTCGCACTTTCGTGCTCATCATTGAGCTCGAGGAATTCGTGGCGATTCATCATACAAGTAGAAGAACTACTCAAGGAACGGTGGAACTTCTCGACAAAAATGTATGTGAAGACTTGAACTTATCTGTCACTCAAGAGTCTATCTACTCTATCTCCTACTTCTTGAGACAAAAAGTCGTATGCTATATATATAGACTTAGATTATACACATTTGGTATTTCGAGCCGAGTATACCTCGCCTATCTATATCTCGAAATATGTGTTGGTAAGCTTTTCGCTTCGACCAAGTTTATCTTTACCTAGTGACGAAAGTCATGATATGTTTCAATCATCTTGAAAATTGCTTTGACGAGAAATGGTGTAACAACTATATAACGTCCTCTAAGAATGTTTCAATGATTGAAATCAGAGTTTATATTACATAAACAATGATGGACATAAGCATTGTTGTGGAAACACATTTATGTATAAGTCATATTCCTTGAACCAAAGTTTTCGAACTTTGTTGATCAAGAGAACCGGAAGAATGGCAAGTGCCAAGTCCGCGAACTCAGTCTGCAAACTGCCGAACTTCTCATCCTGAGAAATTCTGTTGGAGTTGACAAACTAGTTGCGTGAGTACCAGTCCGCGAACCGGCGGAAGGCCTCTTGACGAGATTTTCTGCTGGAGTTTGTAAACTCTGCCGGTTGCTTAAGTACGCGAACCTAGTGTGCGAACTTAAGAAGGTTATATATCTGAAGATGATTTCTGAACTTAAACTTTAAAAAGACTAAGGAATGCAGTTTACAAACCACGGCTATAAAAGTTCATGAACCGATTCAAGTGAATCAAATCATCTTTGCTTCAATTGTATCTTGTGTAGTTACATAAGATTTCCTTGCAATTGAACAACTCTCTAACTAGTTTATTTGAGTCATTTGAACTAGTTATGGTGAAGAAGAACATGGTTGATATGAAATGCTCATATGGCTAACCTTTTGGTTAACTATTGTTGAACCAACAATGTACACGTTTGGGTACGGTTAACAAACCTAGAAGCGTGCAGTTCATTTGTGTATAACAAGCTAAGTTTTCGATCTAATGGTTGAGAAATATTAGCTTGAATCTAAATCAGGTTTTCATATAACGGTGAATATTGATTGCTTTGTTACCAAGGCAAAACCCTGATTTGAAAGACTATATAAAGGAGACATCTAGTATTGTGCAAAACTAATCCCCACACCTTATGTGTGATACTAGTTTGCGTACTGGAGTCGGTTCTCCTTTAACTTTTGGTTTTCTTCTTCTAAAACTAGGTTAACTACTTAAAGACTTCATTGGGATTGTGAAGCCAGACCGATACTACTTTTAACGTAGTTGTGTGATCTGATCTTGCATCTTCTATCGTGCGAGTACAATCAGATTGATTGGTTTGATATTTGATATCTCCGATAGGCAAGATATAAAAAGTAATCACAAACATCTTCGTCTCATTGTTTGTGATTCCACAACATCTTGTTTCGCTACCATATGATTAAGATTGTTGTGAGGTGATTGATTAATCTAGGTTGTTCTTCGGGAATATAAGACCGGATTATCAATTGGTTCTTGTGCACCTTGATTATTATCAAAAGACGGAACAAAAACTTTAGGGTTTTTCTGTGGGAGACAGATTGATCCTTTGATAGAATTATCTGTGTGAGACATATTTGTTTATTATCAAAGCCTGCGATTTTGGGTCGTAACAACTCTTACTTGTGGGTGAGATTATCTAAGGGAATCAAGTGCGCAGCATCCTGCTGGGATCAGAGGCGTAGGGAGTACAACTGTACCTTGGATCAGTGGGAGACTGATTGGGGTTCAACTACAGTCCAGTCTGAAGTTAGATTGGAGTAGGCAAGTGTCTGTAGCGGCTTAATACAATGTGTGTTCAATCTGGACTAGGTCCCGGGGTTTTTCTGCATTTGCGGTTTCCTCGTTAACAAAATTTCTGGTGTCTGTGTTATTTTAATTTCCGCATTATATTGTTTTATCTTTATAATTGAAATAATACAGGTTGTGCGTTAGATAATCAATTAGAGTAATCCAACCTTTGGTTGTTGATTGTCATTGATTGATCCTCGGATATTGGTTTTTGGTACCATCCGAGTTATTCCTTGTATTTGATTAGGACTCGCTGATTTCTATTAGCTTGAGTAAATCAAAACAAGAGAGAGATATTAAGTCCTTGAGATACTTTTACCTAGATTGAGTCTGACTGTCTAGTTGATTATACAGAAAGTATATCAGAGTTAGTCCATACAGATTGCTAAGCGAAATATTGGGTGGTGTTGTTAGACCCGCGCTTTTTCTCTTGTCAATTACTAAGAGAAGAGATATTAACAAATAAAGTTTCTTAAAGAAAGCATCTGGATGCTACTGCATTAGCATGCTTGTCCCTTACTCGAGTGTGCAATATTTACACATGTTGCTTATTAGTGAAAGCATTAATGATGCTTATCTTTTGAACTTCGTAGATATGACATCGACATAATCTTGTATATATTGTAAGAAATGCAAACTTAAGTATTTATAAACCAAGGATATTTTGACAACAAGAAATTTCCAAAACCAAAAATATTCTCAAGATATTCAACGAATGTCCAAATTTGGTTTTCCTGATTCCAATAAATGCTGGTCCAATATTTCCGAAATCTCTCATGGAAAATCTCCAACTAGTAAATGCACATTACTAATTTTTATTCTCTAGAGCTATGCACTGATTGCTGGTAATAAAACCAAAAACCTTAATTAAAATATTCTTAATTTATTTTGGCACATGATCACCTTGAGTACCAAGGAATATCTTTGAACAATAAATGATAAGAGTCATTGATCGTGTTCAAAGTATGTTGACATTTTTCACTGCAAATCTTTATTTCATATTTATATGGATTTGCATCTTGAAATCAGTTCTACCATACTTCTAAACAAGTTTAGAATTGGTTCTACCAGAATTCCAAGACTACTATGTGATTGGCCATATCAAGTCACAATGGTTGGTTGTGATCGTCTACCAAGTCACATACATGGGATCGGATCGGTTATACCAATCACTAGGATCGGTTCTATCTAAACATGGTATCTACTTGTGATCGGTCACACCAGTACCAATTACAAGGATCGGTCACACCAATTATGAGGATCGATCATACCATCTCATGATGATTACTTAGGATCGGTTACATCAATTACCAGGACCGGTCATACCAAATCATAAGTCTAGGTATTGTGATCGGTTATACCAAGATACATAACCTGAGTTAAGATCGGTTCTACCAACTCACACATATTGATCATCAAATAATATGCAATGAATAGAAGGACAAATAAATTTATTGATTTCCCTTTCGATTCATGAAACAAGTTCATGAATGTACTTCCTTTAAACAAATGTAAAACATTATTTCCTAGGGTGAAATCTTCACACCCACATACATAATCATAAAAATATATACAAAATTATGTCGATGTCATATCTATGAAGTTCAAAAGATAAGCGTTATACTTCGTAGTCTAATTCCTTAATACTATGATCATACTATTATGATCATGTCTCATCACTTGAGTATTATATACGATATTTATATTATATACAGCTTCGCAGTTATGTTTTCAATATGCACGACTTGAAATATACCTTAGGAATGAAAAAAGTTCAAGTCAGTATTACTAACCTCAAGTGGAAGGATGATATCGTCATTGTAGTTCGTTACTTCTTCTCATTCTTCAGGTCTTCGGAGTAATACTTGTATGTCTCAACATTCCTAGACTTCCTAGTATAACCTAAACGAAGTTGAATCTAGTATCTAATCAAGCGACTCTACATGAGTTTTGATACTAAAATATGGTAACCAATCTTGACATATCAACCCTTGGTGAGTTCAACCGAGTTATGCTCTAACAGAATCGTCTGATGCTACTCGATCACCATTTCCGACTCAAACTGGTGAGTTACGAATATGTTGGAAGATCAAACTGGTGTGGCGATATATCTTTGGAGGTCAAGGAAATCGTTAGTTTGATAAATGTAATTAGGGTTTTATGTAGTCGCACTTTTATCGGATGATCATTTAACGTTATTGCACCTTTTTTTGTTGTAAATAAAATTTTACTTTTTCATTCATGCTTAAATGAACAATTAAGAAATTAAAACCTATAAACTGGATTAAATTTGGCATCACTCTTAAGATTTCACAAAAACTTCCATGTCAGAACTTTTTCCTGTTGTTATAGGGTCACTCTGCACGACACCTTTGTTCACTGTCCATCAGGGTTACACCACTCCTCATGTTTTGAGTCGTTTCCCTTATTAGAGAAATATAATTTTAATATTCTTAGAAATTATAACAAACCGACTACTCAACACAAGTGGATAACGATTATTGAGGTTCATTGTTTCTTCTTTAAATTTCTGAAAAATGCATCCGCAAAATGGCATGGCCTGAAGTGCGCTATCGACGGAATGATTAGTAAACAAAAAATTTCATGCAGATGCATTTATCTTATACATTATTAAGGTTGTGCTGATGTGCTCTGTTTTGTTAGCTTTTGCTCTTCTATTTTGCGCATGGGCTCGTTGTTTAGCTCTTTGATTTTCGGCAGCTTGTTGCTATGAACTGAGCCATGTTCATATTTTGAAAAATTGGAAGAGCTTAGAAAATGAGACTTTCGAGAAGTTGTTCATCTTCATCAGAATAATCGTCAACATCCCAACGACGTTCAAATTTCATGTTTATGGCCTTGTTAATTTCGTCAAGAGTCTTTTGTGATGCACCGGTTTCTTCCAGTTGGTTGTATCGCGCATATAGTTATGATGTTAATACTCTTTTCGTAGTTATGCATAATAGAGTTTCTAGACTGTACCTCCTCTTTTGAAAAGCGTGAAGGAAAAACACAATAAATAGGAGTAGTTCTTGATTCAATATCATAACTTTTTAGTTCCAAGCTCTCTGTCATCTGCACATTACTAGAAAACAATTGATCAGAAGCATAAATATCCTTTCATCCTCGTGATTGTTCACTTACATACCTGTCATATGGTTGTTGATATACATGTGAATATCCATAAGGTTCTGTGGGATATTGATCATAGCCAAAATATTGGTTTAGATTATACCCATAGGATGGTTGGTAGTTGTCATATGATTGGGATTGGAAACTATATTGATTACTACAGTTGTATGTGTAATCTTGTGCTCCATACATGTTATTTTCGTAAGGAAACATGACGACTCACAAGAAAAAGAAAACCAAAACAAAAATCTAAACAAAAATAAAAACAAGCTAAACAAATAACAAATCAATTAGCAACTGCTCCCCGGCAGCAGCGCCAAATTTAATGTGTGTCGTAAGTGCAATAAATTAATCAAGATATTTTCCACTAATTAACTAGTAATATAGTGGTAGTAAGAGATCATTCCTACAGAGAGTTGTGTAATTGATAAGTTGTTTGAATCAGCAAAATAAAGTAAAAGACAAAGGGGGATTGGTTTTAAGATAAATAATAAGACAATAAGAAAGAAAAGATATGATTAAAGAATCCTTCTCCGTTACCAAACGATAACTGGATTAAAATACTTATCTACCTTTTGTTAGAACCATTCATCACCAACCGGAGAACAACAGCTAGCTCAGTGCTATCCCCAAAACTTCTTTTACCACGAATACGGAAGCTCTCCAATATCAGATTCTGTTAGAGCATTGCTCGGTAGAACTCGCAAGCATTGCTATCTCAAGATTGTTTGTCAAGTTTAGTTGATTAAAACTATAGTCTTGATTTCCAGTTTACCTATAGGATTTTCGGACTAGGATATATTGTATAGTTGAGCTTTAGACTTCACGGTGCTTACAACTGAAGACGAAGATCTACTGAAGAACTCGAAGGAACTTCATCAACAAAAGGTATGTGGACACTGAAACTTATCTATCCTCAGAAATCTATTTTATTCTTACTTATCTCCTATTGAGACAGAAAGTCATATACGACATAGTCTTTCGTATCATACACACTTAATATTTCGAGCTAAGTATAACTCGCTTATCTTTTTCTCTAAATACGTGTTGGTGGATTTCTGTCTTAGCTACATTCATCATTATTCTTCACTTTATGTCAAAAGATGATCACGTGGAAATTGCCTTGAAACATCTTACATGATTTGTGAGAGACAGTCATTTGATGTCGACTTGGAAAGTTTCGTATTGATCATTTGATCACTTGAAAATTGCTTATTAGCTAATGGTGTGTGTGATACATCCATTGTCGTCTTCTAAGAATGTTTCAATGATCGAAATGGAAGTTAAGAGCTAAAACCCTTGTCTGGATACATTGCGTTTTGTGTACTTAGTGTACGAACTGTTTTGACGGAATCCAGGACCGGAAGTTTGCATACCCGTTCGCAAACTTATTCAACTGTTTAAGTCAGGGTACTTAAGTTTTTCTCAAATAAGTAAATTTTCTCGAATGAAGGAGTTTTCGTGAGATTAGGAAAAATAATAAAATAATGGGAGAGGCATGGGACTGGCCGGCCGGTGGGCCCGGTCCCCTAGGCGCCTCTCCAATTATTTTATTAATATTATTTTTCTCCCCTATTTTGCATAGGTTTCCTCGTTCGTGCATTAGGGTGCTCGTTTGTGCATTATTTGCTAGGTACACTTGCACCATTTTCTCGGGGCTTACTCGGTGGTGGCCCAGACGCCCGATCAGTGAATATTTATTACTAATTCATGGAATTCAACTGAGAATCATCCACTAAACATAGTAATAAAATAAAATGATTATATATTACCAATCCATGGAATCCAGCTGAGGATCATCCATGGAACAGAGTAATGAGATAAATATATTATCTTCTAGGAATTCAATTGATGAATGACACGCTAGAATTAACCTATTTGCAGAATCGAGATATGAGATAATTGAAGCATCATACTCGTTCTGAGGGGGTGTATAGTCAGGGAACAACAAATAGCGTGACGTCCTGAAGGCGTTAGGCTTATACTAGCATGCAATATGTCTAGGAGCCTCCCAATCATTGAGAGATTTTATACACGGTCTCTCTATATAGTCATGGAACAACGAGCAGCGTGACGTCCTGAAGGCGTTATGCTCTATACTAGCATGCAGTATGTCTAAGAGCCGCCCAATCATTTTGATTCTATGTAGAGGTGATGATGAAATGTGTGAAAAATCGAAAGCTCAAACGAGAGGATTTTCGAGAAACATATTCATCATAGCTCTGACAGGAACGTTCGCTCAGTCAGAGATCGTGAAATGGTTCACGGATCATAAATATGAATTGTCACATACATTCCTGAAGCCGGGTCAGAGACATGCAATATCATGATTTTATGATTTTAGCCTTTGTCGAAAATCCACCATCAACATTAAGTCCTCTGCTTAGTGAGTGACAGTCATGTTCCGCAGTGAACACTAGATGGTGATTTTTCAGTAGACGACATAAGTAGTTGAACTCAGTCGTACAAAGGTATTCCAGAATCCCCGAGTTGCTTTAACGATGCCATGTACAAGCAAATGCCTGGATAAGGATTCTGGCGGTATGATAGAACTTCATCCCGTGAGCACGGAGAGACAAAGCACTGCTGATTTGGACGCTCAGACATCTAGTTTTGGTCGGTTTAATGTTTACGGGCCCAGGCCCAAAAGGGAAAATAATTTGATTAAGTTTTGGAAATAGAATTGTTATAAAAGGGAAGGAACCCTAAAAAAAAAAAAATTATCCACCAACCGACCACTCTCCCCTTGACCTATTCACGTCCGAGCAGAGGAGGAGAAAAAAATTTTCGTCGGAATTCAGTCGCCACCGACCGTCACTAACCATCATCCGGCCAAGTTCCGGGCGGCGCCGAACAAGTAAGTCAGGTTTTTAAAAAAAAAATTGAATAGTTCATAAAGCAAAACCCATATGCGTATATGCATGCGTAGGTTTTATGAAAAAATTGTTTTTAGTAAACGGACGTTCGTCCATCCGTCGGTTTAAGAAACGAACAATAATCCCTAATATGAAAGAGATGTACATATTATTGAATAGACATGATCCAATTTGCAGTGAAGAAAATTTTTTCTATGAGCTTTCATGAAAACAAAATTTTATTTGGAATATGCGGACTTTTATAAAAATAAAAAAGACCTTCATTTGATAGATGAACGCTCGGTCGAGCGATTTTTTTTTTTGACGTACGTGAGTTATTTACTCACACCTATTTTTTTTTTACGTGAGTTATTAAATCAAATTAAAATTTTATAAAATCAAATTTTGATTTTGAATAATTGTTAAACACAAACAACTATTTGAAATAACATGAATTATGTGATTTAATAGTGTATCCATACAATAGAAAATCAATGATTAATGTTCACTCGGTGTAAATTGCTCACACGGTGAGAATTATGCGAGTTGCTCACAGTTTTATGGAAAATCAAATTATGATTTTGAATAATGAATTTTTTGTTCGTCCTTGCAGCTTTGAAGAATCGAACAGATTCTCAAAATTTTTGCGTTACAACTAGTGAAATTGTAAACTGTTAAGAGTTGGAGAATTACCATTTTTATAGACGCTGATGTGAGCATCCTTATTATTTTGTTGTTCTTTAATTCCACAGCTTTGATGAAATTTGCATCTACGAATAACGCACTGAAGTATAAACGTTGTATGGATGTCACAACAACTTAAGGATGACTGATTCCCGTGATAGCGTCTCCAGAAATGATACTTTCAGAGATGATACCTCCACAGATACAACTTCAAGAAATGGTACCTACGGGACTTCTATTGATGAAGAAGAAGAAGCACATGGAGTAAAAACTATTCCGAACACTGATGATGATTTCTTTGTGGTTCAGTATAGACCTGAAAAACGTCTCCCAGGCTCTTCGTTTCGCCTGCTTATAAATCCCATGGATATTTCTCAGGGAAAATTAGTATCTCCATGAGCGACAGTTCGATTATGCCTACAATTAGGGTATTATGCTGCTTCACACATATATTTTAAGCTTTCCCGAAAACCTTTAACAGACTTCTCCGGATGCATTAACAATTTCAGACACTTTGTGATTAAACTCATCAAATGAATCTTCTTCTGCCATATGAAGGTTTTCCCAATCGGAATTTAGGTTTTGAAGCCTAGCTTCCTTTTCACAGGCATTCCCTTCGAATACGGTTTCTAAGATATCCCAAGCATCTTTAGACCGAGTGCATATAGTCACATGGTGTTGAAGATCTGGGGTAATGTCATGTATGATGGCATTCAAACCGTCGGAATTTTGCTTTCCAGCAAGTATCTCAGCAGCGTCATATGCACCAATATCCTTTGGAAGGGTCGCACCTACTACTGCAACAACGGGAGCATCATATCCATTAACAACATATACCCATGATTGAAAATCACGCGATTGAAGAAAAGCACACATAGCGATTTTCCACCATAAGTAGTTTGAGCCATCGAAGACTGGTGGTACGTTTATGGAGATAAAATATCTGTCCATATAGCCAGATCGCTACAAACACAAACTTTTGAGGTCTTAAACGTGTTTGCCTGCTCTGATACCAATTGAAAATGCGGGGGTCTAACAACCTCACCCAATATTTCGATTAGCAATCTGTATGGACTAACTCCAATATACTTTTAAGAGAATCAACTAGACAGTTAGATTCAGTCTTAAGAAAGATATATCAAAGAGTTAATATCTCAATTTCTCGATTCAATACTTACTCAAACAAACAGAAATCTTCGAGTCTAATTGAATACAAGAGGAATAACTTGGATGGTACCAAAGACCAATATCCAAGGATCAATCAATTTCAATCAACAACCAAAGGTTGGATTTATCAATTGATTGATTCAACGCACAACCTGTGATATTTGTATTATATAACAAAATATAATTCGGAAAAGAAATAACACAGACACCGGAAGTTTTGTTAACGAGGAAACCGCAAATGCAGAAAAACCCCGGGACCTAGTCCAGATTGAACACACACTGTATTAAGCCGCTACGTACACTAGCCTACTAAAAACTAACTTCGGTTAGGACTGTAGTTGAACCCCAATCAATCTCACACTGATCCAAGGTAAAATTGCGCTCCTTACGTCTCTGATCCCAGCAGGATAATACGCACTTGATTCCCTTAGCTGATCTCACCCACAACTAAGATTTGCTACGACCCAAAGTCGAAGACTTTGATAAACAAATCTGTATCATACAGAAAAGTCTTCGGTAATATATAAATCCGTCTCCCACATAAATACCTACGAGTTTTTTTCCGTCTTTTGATAAATCAAGGTGAACATGAACCAATCGATAACCCGAACTTATATTCCTGAAGAACAACCTAGAATTATCAATCACCTCACAATAATCTTAATCGACTAGCGAAACAACATATTGTGGAATCACAAACGATGAGACAAAGATGTTTGTGACTTCTTGGTGGGCCCGGAGATGTGTATAAAAATGAAGCAATGGAAACGGGCCTACAGTAATACCGCAAGTGCACGGTCGTCAGTTGTAGCTCGTGCAAGTACGGGTCGATCCACAGAGATCGGGTGTGTTTCGGAAGTGTCTTAGCTATTTGGGTTCCTAGATTTGCTTTGGGCTTAGAAGCCCCTTTGGAACTATTGGGCTTAATGGGTTTGTTAATAAAATGCTTTAGGTATTGGGCCTGTGAGGTAAACTGAGCCTTGGACTCAATTGGCTTGGACTTGGGCTTTTGAGTTTAGGCTTATGGAATAAGCCCACAAGTTTGTTGAATTGGGCTTTGATTTTTTATGAGCTGGGCTTCAACTTTTAGTCCAAACCTGGGCTTGTAACTGTGGATTGGGCTTTAATCTTTTTGGAATGAGCTGAGCTTTGGGCTCAGTTGGGTTGGCCTTGGAAGGCTGCAGGAAGCAGAAGTGGCAAGACTGCACAGCAGAAGTGGCAGCAAAGTGGAGCTGCAGCTTGGCAGCAACACAAGAGAGCAGCAACCTTGGCAGCAGCTGTAGCAAGACTGCGCAGCAAGGCCAACAGCAACAGCAGCTGCAGGGCACAAGCAACAGCAGCTTGGCAGCAGCAACAGCAACCTGGTAGAGTAACAGGCACCAGCAGCAGCACACCAGAAGAAGTGGCAGCAGCACAGAAAATGCACAGTAGTGCAGTAACAACAGAGCTGCAGCAGCAGCTGCAGCTGCTCAAGCAGTGAACAAAAAGCAAAGCAGGGGTGCAACAGAGTTGCAGGGCAGGGGGGAACAATCAAGGTAAAAGCAAAACAAAGCAAGAACAAAGCTAAACTAAACAGTTGAAGAATGAATTGTGGTTGAGAATGAAGTAGATTATGGATGGGAACTAGGGGTTGAATTCACTCTAATTTTTACTGTGTATTCTCCTATAGAAAGTTAAACACAACTATGGTATTATTTCCAAAGCACTAATTGTCTTTCTACAGCACAACTAGTCAAGGGATTATGAATTCAGCTTGAGTTGCAGCTTATCAGCAGCTCATGATCCTAACTACAAAGTATACATGGCATACATTGTGAAAGTGAGGTGATGATGAGCTAAGTTCAAGTTTTTCCTAAACTTGTTTAGCTTTCTAGAGCAATGTGGTCAATATACTACACAACAAGACATTAGTGATTCAACAAGTCCCTAGCAGGGTGATTTAGAACATGACAAACTGCATAACAGTGGGTGACAGTGAGTGACAGGGCAATACTAACATTGAGCATAACAGTGAATATTTAACATTGAGTAAACTAACATAACATTGCAAACTAACATAACATGGCAACAAATGCAATTTAGAATGGAAATGCAACTAACAGGAGCATCAAAAACTAACAGTGCACAAGGAGAAAAATATGCAAATGGTTAACAGTGCAGCAGAAATTAAAATCAAACCTAACCCAATTAGGGGGAAACTTGGCTAGTCCAAGAACAGTTTTCTCTCTACACATCAGTTCCTATTTATAGTTTACAACAAAAAATACAAACCCTAATTCGAAACCCTAAAATTTTGGGGAAAATCAAATTCTCTCACCAATTTTCTGAATTAAGCTCGACCCATGCCTCCTCTAGTCCTTGATGCTCTTCCTCTGCTCCTATTGTCCCCTAATTTCGAGTTATTTTACTCACCCCAAAACCTAGGGTTTCAGAGGTTGTGAGATGAAGAAAATAACTAGGCTAGGGATATGGGGGTGTTGTCGGTATGGAGATAGTAGTGGCAGTGATGGAACTGGTGGTGGTGACGGAAGTGACAGCGGCAGAGAGGGGAGGTGGTGGAGTTGCAGAGCTCTGCAACTGTCGGGTGAAGGAGATGAAGTTTTGGGGCGATGGGTTGTTTGGGTGGATAATAGGATTCGGTGCTAGGGTGTGAAGCGGGATCATCTGGTTCGATGTTTGGCGAGCTGAGCCGCTGGATATGGAGATGGTAGGTAGATCGGACGGCTAAGAGAGAAGCAGTTTGTAGCGACCGTTGGATGTGGAACACAACGAAGTCAACGGTTCTAGATTAGGTTAGGTGCTATAGTGTTGGGCGGAATCATCGGGATTTGATGCACAGGCATAGGAGCGACCGTTGGATTCAACTACCATCTAATCTGAAGGCTTGGAATTTCAGCGCTGTGGTGCTTGGCAGAGACTTCCGATTTTGATGCTCTATGAAGGAGCGACCGTCGGATGCTTCTGAGAACTGATCTGATGGCTGAGAACGGAGGCGCTTTTGTGTGTAGAAAATGAGGTTGTGCGCACCATTCTTCGCGGCTTCCTTGCGTAATTTCTCCCGGCTTTTCACTGCTTTTCTGCTCTTTTCGCTCCACGACTCATCCGAACTTTATTTACTACCTAAAAATGCAAAATTAATTAATAAAAATATTTATTCTTGAAAACAATGAAAATACAGAATATGGGATAAAATGTAGAATTAATGCACAAAAGATGAGTTAAATGCCAACAAAAAAAGGATAAATATATGCAATATTTGGCACTCATCACTTCTTTTCTATCTTGCCTATCGGAGATATCAATCTCAATCCAATCTTACGATTGTACTCGTACGATATATACAATAAGATCATATCACACAACTACAAGAAAAGTAGTCCGGTCTGGCTTCACAATCCCAATGAAGTCTTCAAATCGTTAACCTACAGGGTCTCGAGAAGAAACCTAAGGTTAAAGGAGAATCGACTCTAGCTAACACAACTAGTATCACACAGGAGGTGTGGGGATTAGGTTTCCCAGTTGCTAGAGTTCTCCTTTATATAGTTTTCAAATCAGGGTTTGCAATCAATGTTAACTTAGTAACAAAGCATTCAATATCCACCGTTACATGAAAACCTGATTAGATTCAAGCTAATATCATTCAACCGTTAGATCGAATCTTAGCTTTTCATACACAAATGAAATGTATTTCATTTAGGTTTGAGTAACCGTACCTAAACGTGTACACTTAGTTGGTTCACAACAGTTAAACAAATGGTTAGCCATATGAGCACTTTCATATCAACCATATTCATATTCACCACAACTAGTTCTAATGACTTCAAAAGAACTAGGTAAAGAGTTGTTTAATTGCTTAGATCTTTTGAAAGACACAATTGAAATAAAATCGGTTTGATTCACATGAATAGATTCATGAGCATTATATCCACGGTTTGCAAAGATTGTATTACTTATAATTTAAATGTTTAAGCTCATGAACTGACCGATTTGATAAAGTAACCAGCTTAAGTATGCGTACCTAAGCAACCAGATTTGAGTTGGTTTTAGTTTCTGTAGATGGTGGATTTTCGACAAAGGCTAAATTCGCAAACTCATAATTATACGAAGCTCTGATTCAACAATCAGACGCGAGTATCGAAACACGGGTCTCTCATCGAATTCTCAACGGAGAGTACTCTCTCTCAGAGTACATGTAGATATGTAGTCTCACGACTGGACAACGGCATATCTCATGAATACTGAATACTTTCAGTGATTGTTTCTATATAGCATCACGAGATGGACGGCTCCTAGACAGCTTGCTCTGCTAGTATAGAGCGATAACGTCTTCAGGAACAAACAACAAGTTTACCCTGACTATATAAAGGATATGACTTACCGGCAAGCTCGTATCAGGATAATTAATGCCCCTAGACAGCTTGCTCTGCTAGTATAGAGCCACAAAGTTAATTATTCCTAATTACAATCGCTCTTATTCCATGGTCGAATCCTCGACTGGTCCCATGGAATGACAATAACAATTGTTCTGATTCTATGATCGAATCCACAGCTTGATCTCATAGAATAGCAATAACTATATTATCTCATTACTCCAATTTCATGATCGAATCCACAACTGGTCTCATAAATGGTAATAGATAAACCTTAATTACTCCGATTCTATGGTCGAATTTACGATCCCATGGAATGGTAATGCTCACTTTATTATTCTGAATTCGTAGTCGAATCCTCAGCTGATCCTATGAATTAATAATAAACATCTTACTCAGTTTTGTGAATTATTCTCCAATGAATTCCACAATTAGTAATAAATAATCAACAACCGGGCGTCTGAGCTACCTCTAAGTAAGCTCCGATTCAAATGGTGAAGGTGTATTCAACGATGATACACTAACAGTCACCGCACGAACGAGTATTTCAAAAATACAACGAAACGATGAACCTATGCAAAATAGAGAAGAAAATAATAAATAATTAAAAATATTGAACAGGGTGCTGGGAGCACGGACATATGAACGACCGACCGTGTCGTGGTCAATCCCACGCCAGTTTTATGTTTTTAATGCATTTTTATTATTTTCCATGATTTGATGAAAATTCTCTCATTTTATCAAATCTCCTTCGTCTTGAGGAAACTCCTCGGTTTCATGGTACTTCCATAAATCCATAAAAAATAATATAAAATTAAAGAAAGGAGCGTGGTGTGTGACCATTGGCCAATCGGCCCCACACCCACAGTTCCTTGTTATTTTATTATTATCACTATTATTTCTCTAATTTCATGAAAAACTCCTTGATTTCATGGTATTTTTGCACAAAATCATCAAATAATAATAAAATAAAATAAATTATGATAACTTGTGGGACCGGGCCTTGGCCGACCGGCCATGCCCTAGCCGGTCCCACACGCCCCTTTGTTTTATTATTTTATTATTAGTTTTCCTTGAATTCATCAAATTCCTTGATTTCATGGTATTTCTCTCAAATTAGGAAAAATTCCCTAAAATCATCAAAATACCTAAAAATATTAAAAAATTAGAAAAACTCATGGGACCGGGCCCTAGCTGGCCGGCCATGCCTTCCAAGGTCCCACACGCCCTTGTTTTTTATTATTTTAATATTTTTTGCTTCCTTGAACTCATGAAAACTCCTTCAATTCATGGAAACTCCCAAAATTCATCAAATTTCTCAAAATTCATGAATTTTTCATAAAATCATCAAAATATTATAAAATTAAGGAAAAGACACCACGGGGCCGTGGTCACAGCCAGTCGACCATGCCTTGACCACGGCGATCCCAAGCCTACTCATTCCTTATTTTATAATTTTTTTTCATCATCTCATGGTGTTTTCCTCAGTTTCGTCGAAACCCTAATTTTGGCATATTTTCTCGAATGGATGCTCAATTACACGCCAGAAAATATCAAAATTCTAGGACTGAGACGCGGACGCCTTGGGGACACGAGCATGCTATCTTGACCGACCAAGATTGGCTCTTTGGCTCACGGAAGCCGGTCCCATCAATTTTCACAGTTTTGACCTAATTTGCACAATTGCTCGTATTAGGTCCAAAACTCTCCCAAACACTTTGGATTTTCATGAAGTGATCGTCAGGCGGTCACGGGACAACCCAGGGCCGGTTTCATGACTCCATGGTCGGTCCCTCGCCTCGTCATAATTAATTAGGTTTTCTCACCTAAGGCTCAGACGAGCGTTTTCGAATAAATGATTAAACCAGCATTTAATCATTCTTTCACCAACAAATCGTCAACTCTTCAGGAGTTCTTCGTATTTGCTCACTTGAGCATATGGACACTACATGGTTGATCAACGGTCCCATGTAGTCGCTCCCTCCTTCGTACCATTGTTGAAATTCTGATGAACCGTGAATCTATCATCAATTGATCAAATTAGGGTTTCTGAATCCAAGGATCATCATTCCAGATTCTAACCTTAATAATTTTATGACAACCTCATGGTCATTAATTTTATTAATTATGCTCGGTTCAACGACCAATATCCTAATTAATATTTTTGGTACGATGCCAATAATCCATCAGACGAGCAACACATGCTCAGAATGAGAAACACTTGCTCAGATGATAAATATTTGTTCAAACCAAGGAATATTGGTTCAACAATCAATATTCAACGATCCACCGAATGAGCAATACTTGCTCACTTCATCGTAAGAACTATACCTCTGTCTCATGACATGTTCAATTCACGAGTTTCAGAACATCATGTTCAACTCAACGACTATATAGACTCATCGTCCCATCAAATCACGAAGTCATCAATTGACTAACAAACCACGAGACGTCAATTGTGTTACTTGTGGGGATATCACATAGGGTTTTGGTCTGGCGGTCTACGGCACGTGGGTTCAAACACACGATGGAATGTGAGAAAGTCGTGCAATCAGTTGAAGGAATTCACGAGGTAGTAGGTGGAAAATCGACCAAGTCTCCACACGTTGAGCAACTGGTTTTAAACACGATCTCCACTTCCCCACTCCTTGATTCCGTCAACTGTCACACTTCATGGAATCATGGTGTCTACAATTCCAGCAATATAAATAAGTCTCTGAATCATGATTGAATCATCATCAATTTCATCAATCTCACGTCAAACTGACAACACGAGATCATCAACTCATCAATTGAGCAACTACTCTCAATTGAGCAATTTCAATCACTCGGAGCTTATCGTATTCAGAATTCACACACCCACAATCTTTGATTACCATTGATTCCACACATTTCTCAGCTTCCCTCCTACAGATCAACCCATCCTCTCTTGTGACCGAATTTACTCTGGAACGGTCATTGTCTTGATTTAGGCAGGAGTACTACAGATTGATCTCTCGAATCTAAAGCACCCCCTTTGCAGCGGTGTATCTGTGTGAGGTTTAACATTTCGCCCGGTTCGAGGAGCCTCCTACGTACGGTCGTCTCCTCAATTTCTTAAAAACCAGCAAATCGTTTTTCCCCATCTACAGATTGGCGACCACAGTGGGAGATCATTCTCTCGGTTGCAATCTCACAATTTCACAAGATGGTTGATCTCAGGTCAGGTTCAGTTACGAATCCTAACACAAACCGTGCTAGCACTAGCAACAACAACAATCAAAATATCCCGGAGACAATTCCGACCTCCAACACTGATGGTGGTGACACTACTCATCCTCACGCCGAAGGTCATCCACTGTCCGGACGACACCCTGAAGAAGTCAGAGGAGATTCACCGCCTACCATTGCTGATCTTATCAAAGCGCAGGAGACTCTTGCAAAGAACCGGACTGACATGGCTGCTACACAGAAGGAGCTGTGTAATTATCTCAAAACTCTTACTGACAAGATGTCAAAGAAGACTCAAGAGAAGGGAAAGGAGAAGGAGAAATCCTCAGACGACGGTCCTGAAGTAATTCCAATCCATATAGTAGAAGACGACGAAGTCCACAAAACTACTGCAGACAACTCATCAGCGAAGGGATCATCGAATTTCATCACTCGCGAGGATCTGGAGCACCTTTTGGAGAACCGTGGAAAAGAAAAAACATCGCATGTCCATCGTCATCAACCTCCTTATCCTGCCGCTACGCAGAGGACTCCACTCCCCAAAGGTTACGTTTCTCCAACCTTCACCTCATATGATGGAACTGGCAATGCTAGGGAACATGTCTCTCGTTTTCTCGAATCCCTGGGAGAACATGAACATAATCATGTCGTCCGTCTCAAGGAATTCTCAAAATCTCTGAAAGGCAGAGCATACACCTGGTATAACAACATCGCACCAGGGACTATCAACAATCGAGGAGAAATGGTTAACGCATTCTACAAGAAATACTTCTTCATGTCAGAACAAGTCATCCTCTCCGACCTTGGAAGGATGTTTCAGAGGGTCAGTGAAAATCCCAATGATTATGTGAAAAGATTCAGAGTCCAAGACTTGGATTATCATGACCCGAACGTCACAGAGCAACAACTGGTGGACTTGTGCATCAACGGCATGCTCCCGGTCTACAGGGCCTTGCTAGAAAACCTTCGATTCCAGACTTTCTCAGAGCTTCACGAATCTGCGAAGAGGTCGGCAACCACTGCACCCGCTCTTTTGGAAAGAGCAAAGTCTACAAAGACTGAAGATTCAAAAGACACTCGAGGAAGCAGGCGTCTGATCAACAAGCAGTATAACCTGCAACCTTCAACAAATGCTGTCGCGGAAGGGAGTAAGTGAAAAGCAGAACCACAACACAAGCAGACTTTCTCCACCCCTTCAAAGACACACAAGAAGGAGAATTCGAAAATCCCTCCTCAGCATACGGAAGATCCAGAAGCACCTGATTTTCCCTGTTCAATGGAAGAAGTTAATGAACTACTCGATGCCTGGATTCAAGACGGCGCAATCAAATTGCCTTATGTCAAGAAGGAACCAACTGAAGAGGCCATGGAAAATCCTCGGTATTTTCGCTTCCATAGATACATCAGCCATCCCACGAGTGATTGCAAAATTTTAAATCGCATATTCAAAGAAAAGGTCGAATCCGGAGAGCTCAACCTGGGGACTGAGGGGGTGCACAAAAAAACCCCTCCCAGTCAGAACTTTTACCATCTCCGAACCTCCTGTCAAGGAAACGGTCCAATCTCTGATCGAACATGTCTGCGAGCTGTTGTATCTTTCGAAAGCTCAAAGGAAAGACATGTTTGTTGCACTGAACCACATCGTGTCCGGAAGACGTCCGCTGATCCAAGAGACTACCACCGGACCTTCAGCCACCGACACGGAAATGTATGACCGGGGACTGCTCACCACAATGCACATTAAAGGAAATGAGTTCAAGAGGGCGTTCATCGATGTTGGTACCGCCGTCAACATCATCCCTTTGAAAACTCTCAGAGCTGCTGGTATTACTCGACGGGAAGCCACCCACGCTCCCATGGCAATCAGGGACCACGAAGGAATCTCCAGAAACGCATACGGCTTCATCACTCTCAAAGTTACGGAAATATCGATCTGCACTGAGGCCAAATTTTTCATAATCCGGGAAGACCCTGGATACGACATGGTCCTTGGGAGAACTTGGATTCATGCTGAAAGGACAACGATGCCTTCAACACATCCTGTCATCGACAAGGATTCCGAGTCGGAGGACGAAGCAGAGGACGCACCACCATTTGAGCATCTAGAAGAAGTAAAAACTCTGATGGGACTTACGCATGAACTTGGAGATAATCCGCACACCTTTGTCAGAAGGTTTACAGCTCAGGCAAGTCTTATTCCTCCTCTTGCTCCAATATTACCAATGTTCAAATACGTTACTATGGTCCAGAGACTTATCTCCATGAATAATTTAGCAGTCATCAAAAGCTACGAGTGGGTAACTTCACCTCAGCAATATTACACTCAATGGTTGGGTTCAGAACTTCTTCAAATCGGTCACTCCATTGAGAGGTTTATTGCTGAAGACTTGGCTAAGCATGATCAACACTATGTTGGATACTCTCTTCCGCGCGAGTGTCCATACGGGCCACAATCGTGGAATTCCATCAAACAGGGAATTCCGAATCAGCGGAAGATATTCAAGGCACGATCGACCAATCCCAACAAGTTTCATGAAGGGGACCTGGTTCTCAAAGCAGTTCAGCGCGGTCTTCATTCTACAAGGAACTCCAATTGGGAAGGACCATTCATGGTCGCTGAGTCCGTGGCCGGAGGATACTACAAATTGACCAACACAGATGGCAGAACCCTACCAATAATTCACGAAAATTCGCTCAAGGAGTTTATCTGAAATTATTGGACATTTAAGGTATTGGGCATTTGAAGAACTCATAGCGTTGGGATTTAACATTTAGGATTTTCTTTCATTTGTATTTCAATTCCTCCAAAACATTTTCAATACTTGCAATCAGTATTTGAATTCAGCAATTAATCAAAATTCAGTTCATATTTCGTAAAAGAAAATCTCCATCAAATCTACAAGAAAATCCTTAACCATCAGTCAATCCAAAACCATCTAAATATCAAAACCCAAGTATAAACCTCACATCTCTCAGAAGTTCAGAAGTTCAAGAGATCAGCAAGAAAAGGCTTTCGCTCATTAGCATCCTTCAAGATTTGCAAAGCCGCCCTCTCCTTGTTCAACTCCTCGGCCAGCTTGGCAATCTTGTCCTCCTTCTCCTTCACAACATCGTTTGGAAAGGGTATGTTCTTCTCACATGAGTCCTTGATAACGTCTATTTGCTTACGAAGCCATTTCACGTTGAGGCCAAGTCTTTCTGAATTCTCCAAGTTAAACTCCCAATCAAAGAGTATATCTGGAGTCACGGTATTCCTGTGTCTCGTATGCATATCACTCACGACACGCAAGATAACGCCTACTTGCATGGTTAAAGCATAAGCACGCCCAGGGTTCCTGTCAACGATCATGTGGCCAAACTTCTTCCATATCGTCTCGTACAAGCATGCATATCCAATGGGAATGCTAAATCCACCGACCATTTCATGATACGGGAGTGAAGTGTTAAAGGGAGGATCGAAAGCAACCCCTGCAGTTGGATATTCATACACTATTATACGGTTCTCAGTTACTGGAGCGGCTTCCACGACCAAAGCAACAGTTCCTTCGGTATTCTCCGCTGCTATCTCGGTTTCTTCTATCACTGAAGCAACAACCATTTGGTTCTCCATAACATCAGCAGCGACCATCTCATCAATAACTTCGGAAAGGTTAGAGTTGTCATCATGGGCTCCAGTATCCTCAACTTCGGTATTTAGCACCTAATACGAAGATTACATGAGGTTAGAATCACGAAGCCAAAGGAGATTATGAAACACAGCATACCATCAAGGCAACATCATCAAGTTTCATCATACTACATTCAAATCACGAGCAAATAACATGAAAGTCATGAAAACACATTTTACGATGAGTCCGTCCGAGGAAACCGAACTCTTCCCTGTACTAGGAGACTAACTGGGAGCAATCTACAAGGAATCTGAGGATGGGTCATATTCCATTCTCTTCGTATGGATGTCCTCTATGACATGTCAAAATTTCATGACAATCCGATAAACGAGCGAGTATAGGTGGCCAAAATATCAAGTGATGCGCAATCTGAAAAAGTTCTGGAAGTCTCCTGGAAGTTTACTATTTCGCCTTTTTCAGGCACTGAACGTACTCAAAACTTAAAAATATTCTTTACTAAAGCTTGGAAATTTTCCGGGCTTGAATTTGCACATGCAGATCATCAAAATCCGACTCCGGACGAGGATTCTACAGCGTTTTTACTAAAAAGCTGGGTTCTGAATTTCCTGACGACGAAATTCGACTAAGTTTTCATATATTCACATGGGTTCTCATTCACTCATTCAAAATTCAACACTTTTGTACTTCTATGAAGAATATACAGGATATATACTTACTTTAAGAGTCACCGAAGTGTCCAAGGGGTTGGAATTGTCCACATCAACGACAAGAGGAACATCACTTCCATCCGGCTCCGAATCTTGGGAATTACCTCCATTCCCCTTCCCAGAGGATGATTGCGTTCCAGAATTCTCGATCTCCATGACGACATCCTCCTGTACACGTCCTTTACAATCAATATTTTCGTCCATGAAGCTCCACATTTGAACATGTGAAGAAATACTTACAGTTTCTTCGTCACTCAAATCAGCGATTGCTTGTTCAGTAGCAGAAAATTGAAGACCTTCAAGACTCGATGGAGTAAAATTCTGCAACAAAATTAACAACATTGGCTTCATGATTCTAATGTTAATAGTAATGAAAGTCACAGTGGGAAATATTGGGAACTCACCAAAGCACCAACTGGGGACTATACGGTATTGGGTAACAGCTTATAACCTTTATGCCTGCCTTCTCCGCCATGAATAACCTCCTCAGTCTCTGAGAAACCTACACCGATTTGAGGTCGTATATTACGACCGTCCTGTGGTGAAATCCAGTAATATAATCAGAATACAGTTCTTATAATTTCGTGAATATTATATGAAGAAACATACCTGAGAGAATCCTGGAGACGACTTTCGTTTATCACCAGAAAGATACTTCAATCTTGGTCGACTGGAAATCATCTCAGCCGAAGGAAGGTCCTTGAATGGAGGTCTGGGAAATCTTACAAAGCCACGCAAACGCCCAAGTTGCTGATCCCAGAATTCTACATAACCTGGGGTTACATAGGCGAATCTATCAGAACCAGGAAACCAGTAGCTACTCCCATCCACGTGAGTGTGATCCAAATGAGTCCTGAGTTGCTCAACTGAGGGCTTCCTTCTCCGTATGGTTGGAACACACTGATCCATACCCATTTGTCGAGCTGCTATATCAATGTTATACTCCTCCACTGAAAGCTCTCCAAACGTGACTGATAGCAAATGACCAGGGGTGCAACTCAACATGAAAGATCTTTCCCCATCACTCAGATGCGCACCAGACGTCAAACTCGTGCCTTCTCCAGTGTTGAAAGTCATCGGCTGAGAAACATAATCAGGGACTGACATCCACGGGCAAAAATTGAACTCAGATTCTTCATCTAACACATCAATAAAGCGTATTTTAGAACGAGGCTGCTTTGTGGACCAACGCATGATCCTAGCATTATCTTTCTCGGGGAAAGTATGGCGCGCATCAATATTCGGTCCTTGCAGAACATTACGTGGAGTAGGTGCATAATTCTTAAAATGCTCCCACATCAAAGCTTGAAGAAACATCGTGTTGGCATAACACTCAATCTTCATAGAGCCGTTCGACACACTGGAGTCTATAATCAAGAAGTCCAGGTTGTAATACAAGGAGCCTAAGAATAAACTACCTATCGGAAGTTGCTCACCTTGAGCCATCTTAATAGCAAAGGGAATCACAAAAGGCTTCAACAAGTTTCCACTGTCTTCAAAAACGTCTTTGGACAACCATAAACATAAGAAAGCAGCAATGGGTAACATACCGTCGATGGGTTTATCAGAAACCTCGTCTTTGGGCCACCAGTGTGTCAACCAGGAAGCATAGCATCCTTTACTACCAGCCTTATTCGCCTTCTCCATTGCAGCTGTCAAGACATGAGAAACGGCGGTCTCCTCATCTGAAATATCCCCAGGAAGATTGACCGTGATTGGGAGATACATCAGATCCGCTATGTCTTCCAAGGTAATGGTAAACTCTCCCCATCTACATATGAAAGTGTGAGTGGGAATGCACCAGCGAGCAAACAGAGCCACAATACCACCTGCGTCATGATAAATGAACAACTCTCTAGAAGCTTGAATAGCTCTCGTCACCTGCGCCTGGTCGAGCATAGTCCTCACATGGGGAAAACCCAACATATGCCTCGCCCAGCCGGCAAA
Organism: Papaver somniferum; assembly: GCF_003573695.1. Classification (NCBI taxonomy): domain Eukaryota; kingdom Viridiplantae; phylum Streptophyta; class Magnoliopsida; order Ranunculales; family Papaveraceae; genus Papaver; species Papaver somniferum. The sequence goes on from NC_039366.1 coordinate 53,291,335, forward strand.
TTTCTCCAAAGGTCGTCGAGAAATCTTAAATTCTATGATTGATGAGGCGAAGACCCCTCGTTCAAGACAAAATAGAATCACTGTCTTAGGAGTCACCAATTTCTTCTGAGTAACAGTTCTGGGATTTATCAAAAGACGATACACTGGGGATTTCAAGTGTTGCTCAGCTCCTGGAATATCTTTTTCAAAGAATGCATCATCTATGTTCGGGACATTCTTAATCCTAGGGATTTCGTCTTCGTCTCCCCCAACGGAAGTTTCATCCATGCATGTCTCATCTCTGGAGATACCATCATCAACCCACATCTCTTCCCTCGAGGCGTCGTCAGCTTGGGAATTGGACTTCTTTCCTAAGTAGCTGAAAAGGTTCACACTACATTCTACTTCAGTATGCCGTCCAGATATAAATGATAGACGCATTTATGTGTCTAATTTGTCCTCAATGTTTCGTATCGTTAGTACTTGTTTTCGTCCTTATTATGGTGTTTTGTGTGTTTGTAGGTATTTTTTGGAAATAAATATTGATGGAAAATTCGGCTCAAAAAGTTGTTAAAGGCACCCCAGAGGACATATGTTATTCAGACTCCAGCAATGGATGAGGGGCGACCACTGGATAAGGGGTGACTTTCTTCTCAAATTCAAATTTTCAAATTGGCGGGAAAATATTTTTATTCACTGTCAGATTTCAATCAAGGATTTGGAGGTGTTATAGGGAGATTAAATGGCTGAAAATTTATGGGATTGTTCCTGGGACATATACAAAGCTATTACAAGTGTTTTGGTCTATCAAATTTGGCTAAAAAATCCGTGAGAAGAAATCAAGGCAGCACGTGCATGAGAGGGACAGTTCACGGGATTACATGAGTTTTGGAGAATTTAAACGTGTTCTGCTCATGTATGATGACTCTAGAAACACTTTGGACCTTGAAAAAGATAAATGAGGAGATTTTGCAGCTGTAAAAACGCGTGAGAATCTAAATCAGGGAAGAAAATATTCCCAAAATATTTTCTTTACTGCTCGAGTTCAATGAAGAATATTGAGAATCATGGCGTGATTAAATGAGTCTAAGGAGTATAAATAGGTGGATGGGATCATAGAGAAGGGGATGGAGAGTTGGGGAAGAGAATAGAGAGCTACAGAGAAGAGATTGGACGAGTTGCAGAGAATATTTTTCTGCTGCTGTAGAACACGAAGAATAGACTTCCAAAGACAGTCGCTTTTCTACAGTGATAACGACTCACACGCGAGGGTCGTACATCAGAGGCAGACTCATTTGCTACAGCGTTTGCGACACAGAGCCGTGGGTCTTAGATAAACAGTAACACATATAACTGTTACAAAGGCCCTGTTTTACACCTTTTCTCCTTGTAAACACCTTTTTGAGCAATGAAAAATTCCTTTGAGTGTATTTTCACCATGCGGAGCTAGACCGCATCACTGGGACAACGGAGGAAGCAACTTTTCATGATTGTGGTAAATGAACTAATTCTTTTATTGACTTTTTGCATAGATTTAATTGTTTTATGATTTCTATTAATTATTTGTTATTTTGTTAGATGCCGCATGCTTAGTTTTAATTACTTTAGATGCGTCATGCTTTTAACTTACAAATAATATTTTACGAAATCTATTTTTGGAAAAGAACTAGAGTCACAACTTCTTTTGTTTGAGCTATATTGTTTAGAGTTAATGACTGAACCACAAAAATATGAAAAGCAGTGGAATCCTGAGTCCCGGTCTCTCTTCATCCTGTGACAAATTTTGTATATATATTTTTCCTTATTTTCTTTTTTAAGTCTTAAAAAAAATTCTCAACAAATCTGAGTGAACGAATCTTTTTACTACAACTCAATTGAAAAATACCATCAAATTTTGGCGTCGCCGACGCGGATTTGTTTATAAATTTGTTTTTAGTTTTTTTTTTATTTGTTCTTTTTTACGCCTTTTGGTATTTCTTGTTTGCTTTCAGATTTGGAGCTGAGCTAAAGAAAAGGGGAGAAAGTGCTGAAAAGAAAAGCGAAGCCAAAGAAGAAAAGAAAGGAGGAATCCAAAAGGAGTGAAGAAGAAATTTTTTGCATATAAATATTCTTTTTTTATTTTATTTTTTTAGAAAATGTAATTAAGTTTTTTATTTTTGTAAAGTTTTGTTTTTGGACATTTTTATTTTTGGACATTGGACATTTTTATTTATTATTTTTTTAAAACCCTACGGAAGGGTACTTTTAAATAAATTGTTTGCAGAGAAGGACGTCGATTACGATATCGCCTCGGCCGCTCGGGTTCGTACATGACATAGGATTTGTGGCCTGAGTCTACTTCAACGGTTCATCCCCCGACTGGAACTGGAGGTAAGAATTCTAAACACCCGCGAATCCCCTGTCAGCGGGTTTACCGGATGATTTTGTATGCATATATGTTGAGGACCTGAAATCAGATTTAATTTTCTAGTAAAGGGCGAGGCCTGTCCAAATCAAGATAAGGACTCGGATTTCATCACCGTTTCCTTCTTGCCCGTCTTAGGAACACGTAACCTACGCGAACCTAAGCCTTAAAATTTGGACTAGAACGAGACCGATAGGGTAATGAGCTTAATATGAAAGTCATTCGAAAAATATTGGTTACTCTTTTAAGCATACTTCGAAGTTCATGATGGTTTCTGTGAGTTGAGTGCGTGACTGCGCCGCCTTGTAATGCGGTGAGGCCTTGAGTATCAAAGCTCTACGCAGCTTCCGTCGCCTCTATTCAACTTACTTTGACTCGGATTGATTTCAGAGGGGTTTGCTCAAATTGTAAAGAATTCCCTTTCGAAGGATTAGAAGCTGGTCTAGAAACAATCTAAGTGGAGCCATCATGCTTTTTGTTTGCTAGATAAAATAGGCTTGTTGTGGTCGAGTCAGCCTTCTTTGTGTTTGTTTAGAATTCCCTTGCAGTTAGGATGTCGAACTGGTATTATAATAGACAATACAATGAGTATCCGACTGAGCAGCTTGGACATTATCCTTTTTATGACCATAGTGTGAATAGTGATTGGGAACATGAAACTTTTGAAGGTTATGGTCCATACCATTGTGAGCCCAATTACTATCCACATACCCACAGGTCATACGAGCAAAACAATCCTTCTATTTCTCTAGAAGATTCTCTCAAGAGTTTCAATGAGTAAGCACGGAAGTTATTTATGAAAGATACTTATAATATTCTTCTCTCAAAAGATTCCGTAGAGCGGTCAACTAAGTTATCTCTAGAAGAAACCCTCAAGCAATTTACTGAGAATACAAATAGGATTGTGGAAAAACTTTCTCAGGATAGTCTTAATTTCCAGTGTAGTTTTCCCAATACCACCCTCGAAAATAAGGATAGTTTTTATTCACATAATCAAGATGACGAGGTTAGAATTGGTAACACTACTTGTTTTGATAAGGTTCGATCATTTTCATGTTATTATAGTGATGATTATGATGAGGATAGTATTGATGAAGAACATGAAATATGTAGGCATAGTGATCAGGAATTTGTTACTCCGATTGAGCTTTATAATGATAGTGTTGTTTCTAGTACAAATCCAAATAATTTTAATAATTATTCACCTATTCAAAAGGATGAGAATTTGACTAGAGATACCACAGTTTTAGACGATGTAGTTCATGTTCCTTTAGCCTGCAGTATGTTGGATAATCCATTATTTGATGTGCCTATCAGTGAATCGGAGGAGGTAACTATGATTAAAACCTTAGTTGATGAGCCTTTATATGAAACTTTCTCTGATAATCCTTTATATGATTGTGATGATGGTTTAGAGGAAAGAGTCTACCCTGAGAATACTGTTTTAGAATCTAGCGATTTAGAAACACTAGTCTTAGAAGATGATAAACTCGTAGAAATGAGTGAGGATGAACCAGACTTAGAAGAAGCAATTGACCATTTTCAGGAATCTGATGACCTAGAATTTAGGTAAGTTGTGACTAGTCTTTTTAGAGACACAGAAAACTCTAAGTTTGGGGGTGATTATCATTCTCCGTATGCTTTAACTCTTAGAAAGTACCCTCCTGTAGGACTTGACATTTGTGCCTCAACCATCTTACAAGATTATCTTCATACACGTTTTCCCGAACCTAATGATGTCCAGAAAGAAGCTCAGTTGTTAGAAACCCATCCTCTAGTTGATATGGTTAACCCAGGCTATGATACCAAGATTGACTTTGTTTTCCCACCAAAAACTTTTCTTCCAATTGTGGGAACTTTTGATTTTAAGATGTGTCAGTTATTAAGTTTTGAGACTAAACCTAATCACTTTAGGATATTAGGGTCGACACATTTTCTTAAGGAAGACCACCTCTTTCATTGTGGTCAGCTGTGTGAGTCAAATCTAATTGACTTAGAGGATCCCCAATTATTCAGGTTGTTGTTATGTGCTTCTAAGTTCTTAGTTGAGTTTTTCCAGACTCTAATACCTGAACCAGATCTTAGCTTTGAGGAAATCCAACCGATGAAAACCTGTTATCTAGACCCAGTTATAGAACCTGAGCCACAACTAGATGTAGTTATCTTAAATAAGGGTATGTTCGGTATCTTTTTGGTCTGTTGCAGTTTCCTCTTCTTGTGGGTAATACTTTTTGATCCATATGACCCACAGTTATTCCGACTACTTCTATATGATTCTATGAGGTGACTAATTCCTTCTGATGTCTGGCTGAAGACTTTAAACTTAGCACTTCTTGGGAGGTAACCCAATATTCTTGCGACACGGTAATATCTTTCCTTATCTCTTTTACTTCAAGTGGTAACAGTTTCTCCTTGTTCATGCTTTTAATTTTATCTTTAGAACATTGAGGACAATGTTATATTTAAGTTAGGGGGTATGGGAGAAACATTTTAGTCGTATTTTTGAAACTTCTAGCGTCACATAGTACCCGGTTAGCTAAGTTTACATATTGTTTCTCACCGAAAAGATAGAAATTGGAATGCTAGAGATAACAACCTATTGAGACATTAGAGAAAAAGACATTGAGATCCTTGAAATTCAGAAGAGAACTTGTTCCTTTTAGAGGGTAACTGTGATGGACCTAACCATCCATGATGGAAAGGCGAGTAGGTCAGGAGGAAATGCCAGAAAGACAACGCAACCTCACAATGTAGTCTTAGTTACTGGATTATTACGACTCTCTCTCAGTATAAACTTATCATCATCAACAAGCGGAGCGACATCAAAATATATGAAGAAAGTTGAAGACGTTTAAGGTTTAGAAGTAACAATAGAAAAGAATATTTCAAAAATCAAAGTTGAAGAATTAGTTACAAAAAGTTATAAGAACAAATGATATAAGTTGTTGAAGTTCATGATACCAAGACATCACAAGTTGCTAAGATCCAAGTTCTAAAGTCCTTCTCTCATGGCCATTTAAATTTTTGTCTTGTTATTTTTGTCTACAAAAAAAAAAATGAAAAAAAAATGAAAAAATGAAAAATGAAAAAAAATCATCGTTAAGTTTTGTTCAATAAGGCCATAGGGAAGTAGAAATCTATAAAGAAGTTTCAAGCAAGAAATTAAGGAGAAAAGTTTATTGTCAAGGTTCTACGTTCGAAAGTTTATCATCAACAGTTGAAGCCGAAGAAGACGTTGTTTCTATTGAGCACTATGAGAGAGTCGAAGAGAGATGCATTTTGGTTGCTTTGTTAGTCCGCTTTCCATCTGGCACAAGATCTTTCTAGCACTGGTTCAACTCATCACACGTAATTAGTCCAGCTGTGTAGCAGATGTCCCCCTCATCTTTATCTCTCTCCTAATCTTATCCAGTTGTAAATCAGCGGACGCATCTTACAATGTTTATCTAGCCGTGTAGCGGATATCTCTTTATCTAGCAGTGTTGCAGATGTCTCTCCCCTTTGCTTTAGTCAGCTTTAGAGCTGGCACCTTTAATTTCTCTGGCATTCTAGTTACTTGGAGATAGGTTGAGAATATGCATGTCCTTATAGCTCTTTGGATACTTATGACCAATTAGAAGTCAAGGTTTTGTGGGTACACCTCTGGTAAACCCTCTCGAGAATAACTCGGTTTTATTTTTTATTAATTTTGCTCGAGGACTAGCAAATAATAAGTTTGGGAGTATTTGATAGACGCATTTATGTGTCTAATTTGTCCTCAATGTTTCGTATTGTTAGTACTTGTTTTCGTCCTTATTATGGTGTTTTGTGTGTTTGTAGGTATTTTTTGGAAATAAATATTGATGGAAAATTCGACTCAAAAAGTTGTTAAAGGCATCCCAGAGGACATATGTTATTCGGACTCCAGCAACGGATAAGGGGGGACCACTGGATAAGGGGTGACTTTCTTCTCAAATTCAAATTTTCAAATTGGCGGGAAAATATTTTCATTCACTGTCAGATTTCAATCAAGGATTTGGAGGTGTTATAGGGAGACTAAATGGCTGAAAATTTATGGGATTGTTCCTGGGACATATACAAAGCTATTACAAGTGTTTTGGTCTATCAAATTTGGCTAAAAAATCCGTGAGAAGAAATCAAGGCAGCACGTGCATGAGAGGGACAGTTCACGGGATTACATGAGTTTTGGAGAATTTAAACGTGTTCTGCTCATGTATGATGACTCTAGCAACACTTTGGACCTTGAAAAAGATAAATGAGGAGATTTTGCAGCTGTAGAAACGCGTGAGAAGCTAAATCAGGGAAGAAAATATTCCCAAAATATTTTCTTTACTGCTCGAGTTCAATGAAGAATATTGAGAATCATGGCGTGATTAAATGAGTCTAAGGAGTATAAATAGGTGGATGGGATCATAGAGAAGGGGATGGAGAGTTAGGGAAGAGAATAGAGAGCTACAGAGAAGAGATTGGACGAGTTGCAGAGAATATTTTTCTGCTGCTGTAGAACACGAAGAACAGACTGCCAACGACAGTCGTTTTTCTACAGTGATAACGACTCACACGCGAGGGTCGTACATCAGAGGCAGACTTATTTGCTACAGCGTTTGCGACACAGAGCTGTGGGTCTTAGATAAACAGTAACACATATGACTGTTACAAAGGCCCTGTTTTATACCTTTTCTCCTTGTAAACACCTTTTTGAGCAATGAAAAATTCCTTTGAGTGTGTTTTCACCATGCGGAGCTAGACCCCATCACTGGGACAACGGAGGAAGCAACTTTCATGATTGTGGTAAATGAATTAATTCTTTTATTGAATTTTTGCATAGATTTAATTGTTTTATGATTTCTATTAATTATTTGTTATTTTGTTAGATGTCGCATGCTTAGTTTTAATTACTTTAGATGCGTCATGCTTTTAACTTACAAATAATATTTTACGAAATCTATTTTTGGCAAAGAACTAGAGTCACAACTTCTTTTGTTTGAGCTATATTGTTTAGAGTTAATGACCAAACCACAACAATATGAAAAGCAGTGGAATCCTGAGTCCCAGTCTCTCTTCATCCTGTGACAAATTTTGTATATATATTTTTCCTTATTTTCTTTATTAATTCTTAAAACAAATTCTCAACAAATCTGAGTGAACGAATCATCTTACTACAACATCATTGAAAAAATACCATCAATAAATCAAGAAAATACAAGCAAAAATGGTAAATCTTAACTCTTACCTTTTATACTTCCACTAACAATAGTGATAGTAATTCCAGAGTTAACACCTCAAAATCGTTCGTCTCTTCGAAAACTGCAAAAAAGAACGAAACTTTATTACTCAAAACTGATTTTTCATAAAATCACGGACACAATTTTCATAATGTGAACATTCACAAAACTGACCTATGAAGTTTACAACAATAAAAATTTTCATCATAAATATATTGTCTATCTTCGAAGGTTCCTCAAAACCCACGTTTCTGATTTTTCGAAAAAACAGCAATTAATGCAATGCTTACATAAATTCTCAAGAATTTTATCTAATGAAAACAAATTCATGCAAATAAAATATACCATCATATTTTACACAATATATGTCACGGATGCATATATATATAAACTATTTTTCCTTCGTATCGTCATTATTTGTCTTTAAAACGAAGGTTTATTTCAAAAAATATTGTGAAGGCTCACATCTCATACATATGATAAAGTTTTGTATTTACATTAAAGCTCATAAGCAAAATTTTATCACTGGACACAAGATCATCATACATATTTTCCTTTGTGTCATCGTTATTTGTCTTTAAAACGAAGGATTATTCCGATTTCATGAAAATTCACTTCTTTTATGATAAAACCTTGGTACACATGAAAACTCATAAACTAAGTTTTATCACTGAACCTAGGTTCATATACTAAAAAAAAATCTCTCCTAAATCAGGGATTATAGTTAATTTGCAAAACTAACGATCGAACGAACATACGTTTTCAAAAACGAGGGTTTTTTCATAAAACTCACACTAATATACACACATGTATATAACTTCATCATGATCAAAGTATGAAAAACTCATGGGGATCATAAAAATCAGCAAACGAAAAAAAAAAAAAAAAACCTAACGTGCGGCGACCGAAATTCGGTCGGACGACGGTCGGACGTCGCCGGCGATCGGTGGCGGCTCCGACGGGAAAACTCTCCTTCCCTGGCGTGAAGGTGATGAAGGTGATGGTCGTGTGTGAGGAAAATAATAAAAAAAAAAAGAGGATTAATCCCTTTTATATCAATTTTATTTCCAAAACCTAATTTTCTAAGGATTTTCTTATTGGGCCCGACCCGCGAATCCTAACCGACCACGGACTCGTCGTCCGAACCAGCGGTTTAACACCAATTTATGCTCATCAAACGACGCTCCAATCATGACATTGAAGCCTTCATCAAGTCGTGGTCTGCTCATGCTCTCTAAATCCGGTAACGTCTCAACTTACGACTAAGTTCAATTACTGGTATTATTATTTATGGCCGTAAAATCACCATTTAATGCTAACTGAGGAACACAACTTTCCTCAGTAAGCGTGGACTTAATATAGATGGTGGATTTTTGACAAAGGCTAAATTCGCAAACGCATAATTATACGAAGCTCTGATTCAGCAATTAGACGCGAGTATCGAGACACGGGTCTCTCATCGAATTCTCAACGGAGAGTACTTTCTCTCAGAGTACATGTAGATATGTAGTCTCACGACTGGACAACGGCATATCTCATGAATACTGAATACTTTCAGTGATTATTTCTATATAGCATCACGAGATGGACGGATCCTAGACAGCTTGCTCTGCTAGTACAGAGCGATAACGTCTTCAGGAACAAACAACAAGTTTACCCTGACTATATAAAGGATATGACTTACCGGAAAGCTCGTATCAGGATAATTAATGCTCCTAGACAGCTTGCTCTGCTAGTATAGAGCCACAAAGTTAATTATTCCTAATTACAATCGCTCATATTCCATGGTCGAATCCACGACTGGTCCCATGGAATGTCAATAAAAATTGTTCTGATTCTATGATCGACTCCACAGCTTGATCTCATAGAATAGCAATAACTATATTATCTCATTACTCCAATTTCATGATCGAATCCACAACTGGTCTCATAAATGGTAATAGATAAACCTTAATTACTCTGATTCTATGGTCGAATCTACGATCCCATGGAATGGTAATGCTCACTTTATTATTCTGAATTCGTAGTCGAATCCTCAGCTGATCCTATGAATTAATAATAAACATCTTATTACTCAATTTTGTGAATTATTCTCCAATGAATTCCACAATTAGTAATAAATAATCAACAACCGGGCGTCTGAGCTACCTCTAAGTAAGCCCTGGTTCAAATGGTGAAGGTGTATTCAACGATGATACACTAACAGTCACCGCACGAACGAGTATTTCAAAAATACAACGAAACGATGAACCTATGCAAAATAGAGAAGAAAATAATAAATAATTAAAAATATTGACCAGGGTGCTGGGAGCACGGACACACGATCGACCGACCGTGTCGTGGTCAATCCCACGCCAGTTTTATATTTTTAATGCATTTTTATTATTTTCCATGATTTGATGAAAATTCTCTCATTTTATCAAATCTCCTTCGTCTTGAGGAAACTCCTCGGTTTCATGGTACTTCCATAAATCCATAAAAAATAATATAAAATTAAGGAAATGAGTGCGGGGCGTGACCATTGGCCAACCGGCCCCACACCCACGGTTCCTTATTATTTTATTATTATTACTATTATTTCTCTAATTTCATGAAAAAACTCCTTGATTTCATGGTATTTTTGCACAAATCATCAAATAATAATAAAATAAAATAAATTATGAAAACTTGTGGGACCGGGCCTTGGCCGACCAGCCATGCCCTAGCCGGTCCCACACGCCCCTTTGTTTTATTATTTTATTATTATTTTTCCTTGAATTCATCAAATTCCTTGATTTCATGGTATTTCTCTCAAATTAGGAAAAATTCCCTCAAATCATCAAAATACCTAAAAATATTAAAAAATTAGGAAAACTCGTGGGTTCGGGCCCTAGCCGCCATGCCTTCCACGATCCCACACGCCCTTGTTTTTTATTATTTTAATATTTTTTGCTTCCTTGAACTCATGAAAACTCCTTCAATTCTTGGAAACTCCCAAAATTCATCAAATTTCTCAAAATTCATGAATTTTTCATAAAATCATCAAAATATTATAAAATTAAGGAAAAGGCACCACGGGACCGTGGTCACGGCCGGCCGACCATGCCTTGACCACGGAGGTCCCACGCCCCCTTATTCCTTATTTTATAATTATTTTTCATCATCTCATGGTGTTTTCCTCAGTTTCGTCGAAACCCTAATTTTGGCATATTTTCTCGAAAGGATGCTCAATTGCACGCCAGAAAATATCAAAATTCTCAGGACTGAGACGCGGATGCCTTAGGGACACGAGCACTCTATTTTGACCGACCAAGATTGGCTCTTTGGCTTACGGAAGCCGGTCCCATCAATTTTCACAGTTTTGACCTAATTTGCACAATTGCTCGTATTAGGTCCAAAACTCTCCCAAACACTTTGGGTTTTCATGAAGTGATCGTCAGGCGGTCAAGGGACAACCCAGGGCCGGTTTCATGACTCCATGGTCGGTCCCTCGCCTCGTTATAATTAATTAGGTTTTCTCACCTAAGGCTCAGACGAGCGTTTTCGAATAAATGATTAAACCAACATTTAATCATTCTTTCACCAACAAATCGCCAACTCTTCAGGAGTTCTTCGTATTTGCTCACGTGAGCATATGGACACTACATGGTTGATCCATGGTCCCATGTAATCGCTTCCTCCTTCGTTCCATGGTTGAAATTCTGACGAACCATGAATTGATCATCAATTGATCAAATTAGGTTTTCTGAATCCAATGATCATCATTCCAGATTCTAACCTTAATAATTTTATGACGACCTCATGGTCATTAATTTTATTAATTATGCTCGGTTCAACGACCAGTATTCTAATTAATATTTTTGGTACGCTGCCAATAATCCATCAGACGAGCAACACATGCTCAGAATGAGCAACACTTGCTCAGATGATAAATATTTTTTTAAACCAAGGAATATTGGTTCAAAAATCAATATTCAACGATCCACCGAATGAGCAATACTTTCTCACTTCATCGTAAGAACTATACCTCTGTCTCATGACATGTTCAATTCACGAGTTTCAGAACATCATGTTCAACTCAACGACTATATGGACTCATCGTCCCATCAAATCACGAAGTCATAAATTGACTAACAAACCACGAGACGTTAATCGTGTCACTTGGGGGGATATCACTTAGGGTTTTGGTCTGGCGGTCTACGACACGTGTGTTCAAACACACGATGGAATGTGAGCAAGTCGTGCAATCAGTTGAAGGAATTCACGAGGTAGTGGGTGGAAAATCGACCAAGTCTCCACACGTTGAGCAACTAGTTTCAAACACGATCTCCACTTCCCCACTCCTTGATTCCGTCAACTGTCACACTTCATGGAATCATGGTGTCTACAATTCCAGCAATATAAATAAGTCTCTGAATCATGATTGAATCATCATCAGTATCATCAATCTCACGTCAAACTGACAACACGAGATCATCAACTCATCAATTGAGCAACTACTCTCAATTGAGCAATTTCAATCACTCAGAGCTTATCGTATTCAGAATTCACACACATACAATCTTTGATTACCATTGATTCCACACATTTCTCAGCTTCCCTCCTACAGATCAACCCATCCTGTCTTGTGACCAAATTTACTCTGGAACGGTCATTGTCTTGATTTAGGCCGGAGTACTACAGATTGATCTCTCGAATCTAAAGCACCCCCTTTGCAGCGGTGCATCTGTGTGAGGTTTAACATTTCGCTCGGTTCGAGGATTCTCCTCCATACGGTCGTCTCCTCAATTCCTTAAAAACCAGCAAATCGTTTTTCCCCATCTACAGTTTCCAAACTCGGCATAAATTTTCGGGTAGAAAACTTCCGCTAGTATGCGTACGGGTACACATACTTAAGGTGACTAGTTAAGATCTTGTTGATTCACAAAATCAGCAGATATTCACGGACGTGAACTTTCGCCAGTATGCGTATCTGTACGCATACTTAACCTGTCTCTTTTAGCAATTTCGTACACACACATATGCATACACTTGGTTCCCGGTTCATGTATTTATACACTAATTTGCGAACACACTATATATGCTTATATCCAAAGATGGTTACATAATCTCAACTCTACACTTCAATCATTGAAACATTCTTAGAGGATGTTATATAGTTGTTATTCACAAACTATTTTTCATCAAAGCGAGTTTCAAGATATTTAAATGTCAACATGACTTTCGTCACGATTAAAGATGAACTTGGCTAAAGCGAAAGCTTACCAACACATATTTCGAGAAAAAGATAGGCGAGTTAAACTCGGCTCGAAATAGCAAATGTGTATAATTGAAATCTATATACTTATACGACTTTTGTCTCAAGAGTAGGAGATAGATTAGATAGACTTTTGAGTGATAGATAAGTTCAAGTCTCCACATACCTTTTAGTCGATGAAGATCCACCAGTTCCTTGAGTAGTTCTTCGTCTTTGCATGATGAACGTCGTGGAGTCTAGAGCTCAACTACACTTAACTATCATAGTCCGAGACTTTAGTTATAAGTAGACTAGAAATCAAGACATATAGTTTTGACAACTAAATTTGACAAACAAGCTTGATATAGCAACGCTTGCGAGTTCTACCGAGCAATGCTTTAATAAATAAATTTTATGATGTTAGATCACTTACATTCTGAATTTGATGATTGCTTTTGATTTCCATGCTTGGAGCATCCTAATCCCGTGTAATCCTCACATTAGGTGCCAAATGTTGAAGTTGAGAACAATGGATCCAATGATGATTCGAATAATATGGTGAATCATATGATGATATTACCATTTCCGCACCTCAGGGTCATATGAATGTTGCTACTGGATTTGTTGAGGATAACGATGCTCAAGTCGCCATTACTTCAGAGATGGAAGAAATCGGGCCAGGAATAGAAGAAACTATGATAGAAGAAACTGCTCCTGCTCCATCAATAGAAGAAATTAATCCAGAGATATGAGAAGCTGCTCCGATAACTGAGACTCGCATGGTGGTGCATAAATATTCTACTGCAGGGATTGCTTTTGTTCCTTCATTCAGTGAGTTACTCCCGTACCATGAACTAGTTGGTGGATTTAGCATTCTTACTGGATATGCCAGCATATATGAGGAGTTATGGGAGACGTATGGTCATATCGTCGTTACCAAAGACCCCAAACGAAGTTACTTCTTGACAATGCAAGTAGGAGCTATCCTACGGGTTATAGACGATATACGAACCAGAGCTAGAAGTGTTGTTACTCCAGATGTACTCTTTGGTTGGCACTACAATTTGGACCATTCTGAGAAGCTGGGTTTCAATGTGGGATGGCTTCCTGAGAGAACTGAAGCCATTACAAAAGCAGTCGAGAAGAATGTACCTCTAGCAAGTGATGATGTGATGGAGAAGGAGGCTAAGATCGCCCAGTTGATTGAAGAATTGGAGTTGGAGAAAGCAGCCTTGCGAGACCCAAAGATTGCACAGGAGCAAAAATATTTCTTTGCTGATTTCCTTTAGTTTCCTTTCCATAATCTCTTTAACTCTGAACTTATGATAAGGTTTTATTTTGGTTTTGATTTTGATTGATTTTGGATAAGTAGATGATTGAGGATTTTCTTTTGGATTTGATAGAGATTTTATTTAAGTAAACTGAACTTTGATTAATTACTGAATTCAAATAATAAATGCAAGTATTGCAAACATTCTGGAGGAATTGAAATACAGTGAAAGAAAATCCTAAATGCCAAATTCAGATGTCTTGGGTGTCCATGCCTTGAACCCCAATACCTCAAACGTCCAATATCTCAAGCATCAAACGCTTTGAGCCAAGTCTCGTGTATTATTGCCACGTTCGCTTTGCTATCCATGTTGACTAATTTTTTAATATCCTCCAGTAACGGACTTAGATATCATGAAAGGTCCTTCCCAGTTGGAACTCCTTGTAGAATGGAGGTTGCGCTTAGTTGCTTTGAGAACTAAATATCCTTCATGAAATTTGTTATGATTGATTGCTCGTGCCTTAAAGATCTTATGCTGGTTCGACATTCCTCTTACAGTGGAATTCCATGCTCGTACAGCCATTGAAGCTTTCTGAGGTACATACGGGCACTCATGCAAAGTTATAGGAGGATATCCCAGGTACTCTTTGTTGCACTTGTTCATCATTTCAGCAACAAGTTTTTTGGTGAGATGCTCAATTCGGAGAGATTCCATAACCATTTAGTAAAATATTGTTGAGGTGAGGTTTCCCACTCATAGCATCTTGCAACAGCTAGGTTGTTGGTGGATTAAAGTCCCTGGACTAGGAGAATATGTTTGAAAATAGATAATAAGGGCGCATGAGGAGGAATAGGACTTGCCTGAGTGCGGAACCTCTTAATGAATGCATGCGCATTTCTTCAGGCTTTTGTGCTAACCCCATTAGGGCTTTGATTTCCTCCAGGTGTTCGGACGATGAAGTGTCCTTTATTTCTTTTGAACCAGAGGTTTCTTCAACAGAAAAATGTGCAATTGAAGGTGTTGTAGTTACCTTTCCAGCATGGATCCACGTCCGTCCGAGGATCATGTCATATCCCGGATCTTCCCTGATTATGTGAAACTTGGTTTCCGCCCAGGTCGAACCAATTTTCATTTTGAGAATGATGTAGCCATACGCATCCATGGGTATTCTTTCGTGATCTCTGACTGAGATAGGAGCATGAGTGGCTTCTTGTCGAGTGATGCCTGCAGCTCTGAGAGTCTTCAAAGGAATAATATTTATAGTCGTGCCAACATCGACCAAAGTTCTCTTGAATTCATTTCCTTTGAGATTGACCATGGTAAGAAGTCCCCAGTCATACATCGCTTTGTCAGTGACCGGAGGCTTAGTGAGCATTTCTGGAATGGACAGACGTTTCCCAGACACTATGTGATTCAAAACCGCGAACATGTCCTTTCTTTGAGCCTTTGAAAAATAAAACAACTCGCAGATGTGCTCGATCAATGATAGAACTGCTTCTTTGACTGGTTGTTCAGAGAGTGTAAAGGTTCTGATTGGGAGAGGATTCATGTGTACTCCTTTAGTCCTCAGTTTTCCTGAATCGGCCTTCTCTTTGAATATGCGTTTCAAAACTCTGCAATCACTTGTTGGATGATTGACAAACCTATGAAAGCGGCAATAGCGCGGATTCTCCATTTCCTTCTCTGTTGGTTCTCTCCTAACAGGAGGTAGTTCGATCGCACCATCTTAGATCCAGACTTCCAATAGCTCGATCATCTCTTCAATGGGAAAAGGAAAGTCTGGTTCTACCTGGTCGTTCTGCTGACGCTGAGTCGGTGCTTGTGCACTCCGAGTTTGGTTATCCTTCCTAAATGCTTTTGTAGGATGGGATGCTGGAGGAACGTTCTTATGCTGTTGCGCCTCGGCTTTCCAAATTTTGCTCCCTTCAACAACCTTCATGGAAGGTTGGAGATTGTATTGTTTGTTGATCAGGTGCCTGGCACTGTCTTGATTTTCTCGTGGTTCCTCAACTTTTGTAGCTTTTGTTCTTTACAGTAAGGCTGGAGCAGTGGTTTCTGACCGTTTGGCTACTTCATGAAGCCCTGAGAAAGTCTAGAATCGCAGATTCTCCAGCAAAGCTCTACAAACTGTATCATTTCGTTGATGCAAAAGTCCACCAGTTGTTGTTCAGCGACATTCAGGTCATGACAATCCAGAGCTTGGACTCTGAACCTTTTCACATAATCGTTCGGATGTTCATTGTTCTTCTGAGATATTTTTCCTAAATCAGAAAGATTAATCTGCTCTGAGACGAAGAAGTATTTCCAGTAGAAAAGCATTAACCATTTCTCCCCAACCGGTGATGCTCCCTGATGCGATGTTGTTGTACCAGGTATATGCTCGGCCTGTCAGAGACTTTTAAAATTCTTTCAAACGGACGACATGGTTGTGTTCATGTTCTCCTAATGCTTCTAAGAATCGATAAACATGTTATCGGGCATTCCCTATTCCATTGTAAAGTGTAAACGTTGGAGAAGTATAGTCTTTCGGGAGAGGGATCCTCTGTGTAGCAGCATGATATGGAGGTTGGTGACGGTAGACAAATGATGTCTTGTCTTTCCCTCGATCCTCCAAAAAGTGTTTTAGGTCTTCACGAGTGATGAAACCTGTAGATTCCTTTGCTGGTGGGTCATCTGCAGCTTTGCGTACTTCATCATCATCTACCACGTGGATTGGAGAGATTTTGGGATCATCAGCCGGGGATGACTCTTTGGCTTTTCCTTTCTCCGACCGGTCCTGAGTTTTCTATGACATTTTGTCTGTAAGAGTTTTGAGATAAGTGCATAACTCATTCTGTGTCGCGGCCATGTAGCGTATTTTCCCTGATTTCTTTGGCAAACCGGACGAAGAGAGGATTGTTTCCGATGTTGGTTTGAGGAGGAGTGGTACCGCCAGTACCGTTGTGGGAAGCGGGAGTAGTTTCTGGAGTACCACCATTGTTGCTAGTGCTAGCACCGTTCGAGTTTGGATTTGTAACTGAACCTGACCTAAGATCAACCATTTTGAAGAATTGAGATTGCAATCGAGAGATTAATCTTCCATTGTGGTCTCCAATCTGTTGATGGGGAAAAACGATTTGCTGGTTTTTCAGGAAGTGGAGAGACGACCATGCGGACAGAGACTCCTCAACCGAGCAAACTTCCTAACCTCAAGCAGATGTACTACACGGGAGTGCTTTGAGTTTGAGAAATCAATCTGTAGGACTCCGACCTAAACCAAGAAATGGTCGTTCCAGAGTCAATTCGGTCACAAAGAGGGAAGAGGGTTGATCTGTAGGAGGGAAGTCGAGAAGTGTGTGAGATCAATGGTGATCAAGGATGGTGAATGTGTTATATGTTTCTACAAATGAACTGTTGGGTTCGAATAAGTTTGAATTCTGCTCAATTGAGAGAGATTATTACTCACACGATGAGTCTTGGTTAGATAGATGTTACTTGTTTCAATCGTGGATTCAGAGACTTATCTATATTACAAGAATGTAGACACATTGATCCCCAGTAAGTGTGACGGTTGATCGAGTGAAAGAGTGTGAAAGTGGAAATCGTGGTTAAACCAGTTCCAGGTCGTGCGGAGACTTGGTTGATTGTCCACCCACTACTTTGCTAACTCCCTCAACTGCTTGCACGACTTACTCACATTTCTCATCATGGATGAACACACGTGCCGTAGGCCGCCAGTCCAAAACCCTAATTAATATCCCCACATGTGACATGATTGATGTCTCATGATTTGTGGAGTCTGCAGGGTAGACGTGTATTTAATTAGTCAATCGTTGACTTGATTAGAAGATGAGTCTAAGTATTGTTCTGTCGAGCATGGTTGTCGAATGCTCTATGATTCATGGATTGAACATGTCTGCTGGGACGCATAGTTGTTGATAATTGGATCAACATGATGAATATTAATAGTCTAAGCAAATATTGCTCGTCTGAGCGAATATTGCTCGTATGATGAATTGTTGTATATTGATAGTTGAATCAATATTCCTCGTCTGAGCAAATATTACTCGTTTGATGAATTATTGGTAGCATGATAAAATAAAATATTAATTAAAATATTGGTAGCTGGACCGAGTATTATATAATTAAGATATTGATTGCTGGATCAATCATAAAATTATTAGTGTTCAAACTTGCTTAGAATTAGGATTTGCAAAGAATTCAGTTCGAAACCCTAATTTTGATCGATTGTTGATCAATTGATGATTTACTGAAAATTAATCACTGAGTGAAGAAGGGACCGGATACACGGGATGATGGCCGATCATGTAGTGTCAAGGTGCTCAAGTGAGCATTACCAAAGTCCTTTATTGACCAGTTGGTGAAAGGACGATTAAATGCTGGTTTAATCATTTATTAAAATAGTGCTCGTCTGAGCGTTGAAAGCTAATTAGGTCAAAATTGTAAAAGAGTGTGGGACCGGCTCCTTGCAAGCCTAAGGGCCGAACTTGATCCGTCAAGATGGCATGCCCGTGTCATCATATTTCCCGTGTCCCAGCCCTGAGAATTTTGGTATTTTTTGATGCGTGTTTGAGCAATATTTTGGATTTTCAGAATTGTTTGATCTTGACTGAAACTCTCGATTTTGCTCGAATGAGCAAGTAGATTTTTGCTCGTGCGACCAATATTTTGAGAATATTAAAATAATAATATTTTAATATTTTCTGTGAGTAGCCTAGTCGGGTCATATGACCATTTGACTTTTTGGCTTTTTGATGGTTTGAGCAATATTTCAAAAAAAATATGAATAACTAGGTTTATTGCTCAAACGAAGGAGTTTCATGAGATGAAGAAAATAATAATAAGAAGAAAATATGGTATAATAGGGTATGGGACCGTCCACGGCTAGGGCATGGCCGGCCGGCTAGGTGGTCCCATGACTCCTTTACCTATTTTTTATTATTTTCTCATTGTTTGAAGGAAAATATGGAGAAACTAAGAGTTTTGCTCAAACAAGGAAATTTGCTCGAATGAAAGAGTTTTCATGAGATTAGGAAAAATAATAAAATAATGGTAAAATAATGGGAGAGGCCCCACGGCCGGCAGGTGAGCCTGGTCCCCTAAACGCCTCTATAATTTTTTTATTAATATTATTTTTCTCCCCTATTTGGCATAGGTTTCCTCGTTCGTCCATATTTTTGAATGCTCGTTCGTGAGTTCGGGTGCTCGTTTGTGCATTATTTGCTAAGTACACTCGCATCATTTTCTCGGGGCTTACTCGGTGGCGGCCCAGACTCTCGATCAGTGAATATTTATTACTAATTCATGGAATTCAACTGAGAATCAGCCACGAAACAGAGTAATTAAATAAAATGATTATCTATTACTAATCCATGGAATCCAGCTGAGGATCAGTCATGGAACGAAGTAATCAGATAAATAGATTATCCTCTAGGAATTCAATTGATGAATGACACGCTAGAATTAACCTATTTGCAGAATCGAGATATGAGATAATTGAAGGATCATACTCGTTCTGAGGGGGTGTATAGTCAGGGAACAACGAATAGCGTGACGTATTGAAGGCGTTAGGATATATACTAGCATGCAATATGTCTAAGAGCCGCCAAATCATTAAGAGATTCTATACACGGTCTCTCTACGTAATCAGGGAACAACGAGCAATGTGACGTCCTGAAGGCGTTAGGTTATATACTAGCATGCAATATGTCTAAAAGCCGCCAAATTATTTTGATTATATGTAGAGGTGATGATGAAATGTGTAAAGCATCGAAAGCTCAGCTGAGAGGCTTTTCGAGAAACATATTCATCATAGCTTTGAGAGGAACGTTCGCTCAGTCAGAGACCGTGAAATGGTTCACAAATCGTAAAATATGAATTTTCACATACATTCCTGAAGCCGGGTTAGAAACTGCAGTATCATGATTTTACAATTTTAGTCTTTGTCGAAAATCCACCTTCAACAAGAACAATGAATAGCCTAATCTAGTATGCATATCAAGTAAATCTAAGAATCACTCATAAACCCTAGATACGGTAAAAATAAACGATGATGATAAAAACTCTCAATAGATTTGTATGAATAATAAAGCTTCAAGCTTAGAACATTGAATTCATCCTTAATCAACAAAGGATTTAGCCATTCATATTACAAAGAAGATGGAGATGATGAATAATGGTGGTTTCCCCTGAAAAAGCGGGGGTCTAACAACCACACCCAATATTTCGCTTAGCAATCTGTATGGACACACTCCAATATACTTTCTAGATAATCAACTAGACATTCAGACTCAATCTAGATAAAAGTATATCAAAAAGTTAATATCTCAATCTCTCGATTTGATATATACTCAAGCAAATAGAAATCTGCGAGTCTTTATCAAATACTAGAGAGATAACTTGGATGGTACCACAGACCAATATCCAAGTGTCAATCAATTTAAATCAACAACCAAAAGGTCGGATATTCTAATTGATTGAACAACACATAGCCTGTATTATTTCAATTATATAAACAAATATAATGCAGAATAGAAATAACACAGACACCAGAATTTTGTTAACGAGGAAACCGCAAATGCAGAAAAACCCCGGGACGTAGTCCATATTGAACACACACTATATTAAGCCGCTACAGACACTAGCCTACTCCAAACTAACTTCGGTCTGGACTGTAGTTGAACCCCAATCAATCTCACACTGATCCAAGGTACAGTTATGCTCCTACGCCTTTGACCCCAGCAGGATACTGCGCACTTGATTCCCTTAGCTGATCTCACCCACAACTAAGGGTTGATATGACCCAAAGTCGAAGACTTTAATAAACAAATCTGTATCACATAGAAAAGTCTATGATAATAGATAAATCCGTCTCCCACGAATATACCTATGAGTTTTGCTCCGTCTTTTGATAAATCAAGGTGAACAGGAACCAATCAATAATACCAGACTTATATTCCCGAAGAACAACTTATTATTATCAATCACCTCACAATAATCTTAATCGACGCAGCGAAAAAAGATATTGCGCAATCACAAACGATGAGACGAAGTTTGTTTGTGATTACTTTTCTATCTTGCCTATCGGAGATATAAAATCTCGATCCAATTATTACAATCTTACTCGTAATGATAGAAGATGCAAGATCAGATCACACAACTACAAGAAAAGTAGTATCGGTCTGGCTTCATAATCCCAATGAAGTCTTTAAGTCGTTAACCTGGTTTAGAAGAAGAAACCAAAGGTTAAAGGAAAATCGACTCTAGCTTAGTACAACTAGTATCACACAGAATATGTGGGGATTAGGTTTCCCAGTTTCTAGAGTTCTCCCTTATATACACTTCCAAATCAGGGTGTGCAATCAATGTTAGCTTAGTAACAAAGCTTTCAATATTCACCGTTAGATGAAAACCTGATTAGATTCAAGCTAATATTTCTCAACCGTTAGATCGAAAACTTAGCTTGTCACACACAAATGAAATGTCCAATTTTGGGTTTATGAACCGTACATAAACATTAACATTTATTGGTTCAACAAGTCAACCAAATGGTTAGCCATATGATTGCTCTCATCTCAACCTTACTCTTCTTCACCATAACTAGTTCGAATGAACTAGTTAGAGAGTTGTTCAATTGCTTAGATCTTATGTAACTACACAAGAACAATCGAAGCAACAACGGTTTGATTCACTCGAATCGGTTCATGAACTTTATAGCCACGGTTTGCAAAGGCATTCCTTAGTTTAAATAAACATGAGTTCAAGAACAATCGGTTTTAGATATAACCTGCTCAAGTTCGCGGACTGGGTTCGCGTACTTAAGCTCATGGAAGGAGTTCACAAACTCCAGCAGAAATTCTCGGGTCGAGAACTTCCGCCAGTTCGCGGACTTAGTTTGCGGACTTGGCTCACGCCACTTCCATTTGTCTTGATCAACAAAGTTCGCAAACTTTGGTTCAAGGAATAAGGACTTATACATATACGTGTTTCCACAACAATGCTTATATCCTACTGATGGACACATTTATGTGTCTAATATGATCTCAATTGTATATATTGTTAGTGCTCGAATTTGTATTTATTATGGCTTTTTGTGTCTTTGTAGGTGTTTTTGGAGAAATAAGCTTTTGCGGCGAAATCGGCTCGAAAAGTTGCACATGGCACCCCCGGAGGACACTTGCTATTCGGACCCCTCAAATGGATAAGGGGTGACCAATTACTAAGGGGCGACCTAATTACTAAGGGGCATCCATTTCCAGGCAGCTGCTAAAGGGAAACCACTGCTGGATAAAAGGAGGTCATCTTCTTCATTTGAAATTTGAATTTTGGAGGGAAAATAAGAACAAATTAGGGTTGAAGAATTGAAGGTGTTCTAGGGAGATTCAATGGCTGAAATCAAATGGGTTTGTTCCTCTTGGCTAAACAGGGCTGGTAATGGTCTTATTTTTGCCCAGAATTGGCTAGACAATCCGCAGGAGATGAATCAAGTTTTATAGTTTTTGGCGGGAAAAATATACATGCAACTGGCAGAGTTGGGGATTGAATTTAATCGATTTCCAGAGTGATTCAATGGCTGAAATTGATTGGGTTTACTCCCTAGGCCTAAACAGGCCTGGTGAAGTCTTTTGTTTTAACCCAAATTGGCTAGAATAGCCGGAAAAAGAAATAGAAGTCAGGTTTTGCACGAATCTTTGTATGACTTATTTTTGGAATTATAGGAAGACTAAAGGCAAGAAACTCTTCCCAAAGATACATATCTATCTAAGGAAGAGTTTGAGATAAGTTGGAAAGCTCAGAAACGCGTGAAACAATTTTGGGAAGAGATTATTGTCGTAACTGCCAAGAAAAGAAAAAAAGAGATTTCGAGAAGTTTTGGGGAGATTAAATCGCTCTGTTGGCTATATATAAGTTGTTGGGAGTTCATAGAAGTGAGTCGAGACTTTGGGGGACCGAGCTGAGGGCTTGGTGAAGCTGCAGAGGTGAAAATCAAGAGTTGCAGAGAAGACGTTTCTGCTGCTGAAGAACAACGTCATAGAGTGGTTTACAACGTTTTCTGCTGAAGAACAACGTCGTAGAACACTTCGCAACTTAGCAAGAAACCGTTACCTAATCTTTCAAATCCAATACCTTTGTAACAGCTTTGCAACAACTATTCCTGTGAGAATTTATTTGTAACGGCAGCTTCCGTAACAGTGGATTCTGTAACAATTATATCTGTTACAGATTCACTTCTTCAATAAAAACACCTATTTGAGCTATGATTAAATATTTTGAGCGTGTTTTTGACATGAGGAGCTAAACCCCAACACTGGGATGATGGAGGAAGCCCTATTTCACAATCACTTGGTAACTATAATTGATTCTTTATGACTTTTGCACTTGTTTTAATCGATTTATGATTTTTCTTGATTAGTTGTGATTTTGTTTGATGTCGCATGCTGGGTTTTAGGAACTTTTGATGCATCATGCTTGCGATTTACATCTAATGCTTTATAAAATCTACTTTTGGCAAAGAAAAGAGTCAACAAAAGAGCTAGAATTGTTATGAGTCATTATATGAACCAATTGAATGTGATTAGTGGTGAAACCCTAAGTCTCAGTACCTCTCGATATTCGTGACAACCTTGTGAATATATTTTTAGTATTTTTATTTTTAGTTCTTAAATCAAACCTTTACACAATTCGAGTTGAACGAACTTTACTACCACTTTCAAAACTACATCAATTTTTGGCGCCGCCGACGCGGATTTGTATTAGGTTTTAGGTTTTAGATTTATTTTATTTCTTTTAGAATTTTTGTTCTCTTTTACGCCTTTGGTATTTTTTGATTCTTTTCAGATTTCGAGCGAATCTACAAGGAAAGAAAAAGTGCTATAAAAGGAAGCATCGCCAAAGAAGGAAAGAAAAGAGGAATCCAAAAGGAGTGAAGAAGAATATTTTGTATATAGTTTTTTTGTTTTATTTTTAGAAACTTTAAATAGGGTTTTAGTTTTTGTAATTTTTCTTTTTATTTCTGGACACTTTTTGGACTTTATTTTTGGACTGGACATTATTTTTTTAAAACCCTACGGAAGGGTTAAGATTAAATATAAACTGTTTGCAGGGAAGGACGGAAGTTACGATACTGTCTCGGCCCCTCGGGTTCGTACACTGACATCGGAGTCGGTGGCCTGAGTCGACTTCAACGGTTCATCGCCCGTCTGGTACGGGAGGTAAGACTCTATCCACCCACGAATCCCCTGTCAGTGGGTTTTATTTTGTGTGACAACTCACACCCCTGCAATAGAATGTCGAACTGGTATTACAAGAGCCAATACAACGAATATCCGACTGAGTTTCAAAATGGACGTTACTACTTTGACCATAATGTGAATAGTGGTTGGGAACATCAGCCTTTTCAAGGTTATGGCTCATACCTTGATGAGCCCAATTACTATCCACACACGCATCGGTCATACGAGCAAAATTCTTATATTTCTCCTTTAGAAGAGTCCCTCAGGAAATTAGAGGAGTCGACACATAAGTTAGATGAGATGAACAACTTAGTTTATGACGAAAGAGAACTTTCTATAGAGGAATCCTTCAAGGTGATAGCTGAGACGAACGAAAGAATTGCTCGAAATAATCTTAATTTCCAATACAGTGTTTCCAATGGTACCCTTGAAAATGAGGATAGTTATTTGCATAATCAAGATGACGAGGATAGGATTGGTAACACTACTTTAGATGAGGTTCAACCATTTTCATGCTATTATAATGATGATTATGATGAGGATAGTGTTGATGAAGAATTTGAAATATGTAGGCATAGTGATCAGGAATTTGTTACTCCAAATGAACTTTATGATGATAGTGTTATTTCTGGTTCAGATCCCGATATTTTTAATGATTATTCACCTATTCAAAAGGACGAGGATTTGATTAGAGATACCACTTCTTTAGATGATGTAGTATTTCCTTTTGATTACGAAGTCGATAATGGTTTAGAGGAACGAGTTTATTCTGAGAATACCGTTTTAGAGTCTAGCGATTTAGAAAAAATGGTCTTAGACGAAGAAAATGAACTCGTACAACTATTAAATATGAGTGAGGATGCGTCACTTGAGTATAACCTAGAAGAAGCAATTGACTATTTTCAGGATTCCAACGATCTAGAAATTAAGGAAATTGTAGCTAGTCTATCTAGAGATACCCAAAACTCTAAGTTTGGGGGTGATTATCATTCTCCATGTTCCTTAACTCTTATAAAGGTCCCTCACTTCGGACTTGACATATGTGCCTCAACCATTTTGCAAGATTATCTTCATACACGTTTTTCTGAACCTAGTGATGTCCATAAGGAAGTTCAGTTGTTAGAAACCCATCCTCTGGTTGATGAGGTTAGACCAGGCTATGATACCAAGATCGACTTTATTTTCCCACCAAATATTTTTCAACCAATTGTGGGAACGTATAAATTTCAGATGTGTCAATTATTTAGTTTTGAGACTAAACCTAATTACTTTAAGATATTAGGGTTGATACATTTGCTTAAGATTGACCACCAGTTTCATCATGGTCGATTGTGTGAGTCAAAACTGATTGATTTTAAGGATCCGCAATTATTCAGGTTATTATTATGTGCTTTTAAATTTTTACTTGAGTTTCTTCAGACTCTAATACTTGAACCGGATCTTAGCTTTGAGGAATTCCAACCCATGAAAATATTTTATTTGGACCCAGTTATAGAACCTGAACCTGAACCACAACTAGATGTAGTTGTCTTAAACAGGAAACTAGACAAGGATGTGCTTTATTTGCTTATTTTCTTGACAGGTTGCAGATTCCTTTTATTTGTGATAGCTCTATTTGGTTTTGATGACCCACAGAAATTTCGGCTATTAGTTTATGATTCCATGAGGTGACTAATCATCTATTAGTCTGGCTGAAGACGTTAAACTTAGCACTTCTTGGGAGGTAACCCAATATTCATGCGACACGGTAATATCTTTCCTTATCTCTTTTGCTTCAAATGGTAACAGTTTATCCTTGTTCATTGCTTTTAATCTCATCTTTAGAACATTGAGGACAATGTTATATTTAAGTTTGGGGGTATGGGAGATACTTTTTAGTTGCAATATGAATAAATAAACTCCAGAGCCTAGAAATTTATGCCTATTAAGGATTGCACTAACTAATCTAAGTGGATATAAGCATTTTGATTGTAGGAATTGAGGAACAAATCTGATTAGATGGCAACATCTAGAAGAGTCTATTCATAAAAGCACATAGCTCAGGTGTTAGAAATAACATGATAGTTCACCATATCTCGTTGATTCCTTTTCACTTCAGTTTTTATTTTATTTTGTTTTTAAACTATGTTTCTCTAAGTGATAGGTGGGGCCCACGATTCAAGTTGTTATTCAATGCTAGGGTGAATTAGAGTGATTGAATTACTAAGAAAAATAAAAAAAATGAAAAAAGAAATGAAAAAGTTAAAGAAAAGAAAGAAAGAAAGCTGAAAAAAAATTCAGTGAATAAAGTCGACCACTGGTTCCCTTGTATATGCCAGATGTATCGAACTAGAATTAGGATTATCGATCACTGGTTCCCTTGTATATGCCAGTGTGTTGATACTAGTCAGACCAGTATCTCAATCCATTATGATAGGTTCATTTTGGCGGGGGCCTTCAGGCAGATATGGGAAACGCCGTTCACTTAGTAAACATCAAAACCATCTATGTTTTTCTATATCCATCTTCTTGATCTATCCATGTGATTAGTTTTGACTCCGGATATTGATGTCCATAGTGCAACTATCTGAGTAGAGTTCTGTCACTTTATATGAATTTTAGTATGCTTGAGTGCAAACTCGTGTACAACAATTGGAATTTCGCATCAGGGTACTTCCTCCTGTAGTCAATAAGTATGCCAACCAAGGAGATTCTTTAGTGCCTTCCAAGGTTCTGTGTAGATAGCTAAGGTCTGGAGTAAAGGTTTTGTGGGTATACCCCTTGTAAGCCCTCCGGAGACAACACTCCGCCACTAGGGACACTTAGGGGTTTAAAGGCTTATTGCATACGCTAAATGCAATCGACGATGCCTGCGTCAGTGAGTTAAGATTTTATTTTATTTAATTTACTCAAGGACGAGCAAATAATAAGTTTGAGGGTATTTGATGGACACATTTATGTGTCTAATATGATCTCAATTGTATATATTGTTAGTGCTCGAATTTATATTTATTATGGCTTTTTGTGTCTTTGTAGGTGTTTTTGGAAAAATAAGCTTTTGCGGCGAAATCGGCTCGAAAAGTTGCGCGGGGCACCCCCGGAGGACACTTGCTATTTGGACCCCTCAAATGGATAAGGGGTGACCAATTACTAAGGGGTGACCTAATTACTAAGGGGCATCCATTTCCAGGCAGCTGCTAAAGGGAAACCACTGCTGGATAAAGGGAGGTCATCTTCTTCATTTGAAATTTGAATTTTGGAGGGAAAATAAGAACAAAATTAGGGTTGAAGAATTGAAGGTGTTCTAGGGAGATTCAATGGCTGAAATCAAATGGGTTTGTTCCTCTTGGCTAAACAGGGCTGGTAATGGTCTTATTTTTGCCCAGAATTGGCTAGACAATCCGCAGGAGATTAATCAAGTTTTATAGTTTTTGGCGGGAAAAATATGCATGCAACTGGCAGAGTTGGGGATTGAATTCGATCGATTTCCAGAGTGATTCAATGGCTGAAATTGATTGGGTTTACTCCCTAGGCCTAAACAGGCCTGGTGAAGTCTTTTGTTTTAACCCAAATTGGCTAGAATAGCCGGAAAAAGAAATAGAAGTCAGGTTTTGCACGGATCTCTGTATGACTTATTTTTGGAATTATAGGAAGACTAAAGGCAAGAAACTCTTCCCAAAGATACATATCTATCTAAGGAAGAGTTTGAGATAAGTTGGAAAGCTCAGAAACGCGTGAAACAATTTTGGGAAGAGATTATTGTCGTAACTGCCAAGAAAAGAAAAAAAGAGATTTCGAGAAGTTTTGGGGAGATTAAATCGCTCTGTTGGCTATATATAAGTTGTTGGGAGTTCATAGAAGTGAGTCGAGACTTTGGGGGACCGAGCTGAGGGCTTGGTGAAGCTGCAGAGGTGAAAATCAAGAGTTGCAGAGAAGACGTTTCTGCTGCTGAAGAACAACGTCATAGAGTGGTTTACAACGTTTTCTGCTGAAGAACAACGTCGTAGAACACTTCGCAACTTAGCAAGAAACCGTTACCTAATCTTTCAAATCCAATACCTTTGTAACAGCTTTGCAACAACTATTCCTGTGAGAATTTATTTGTAACGGCAGCTTCCGTAACAGTGGATTCTGTAACAATTATATCTGTTACAGATTCACTTCTTCAATAAAAACACCTATTTGAGCTATGATTAAATATTTTGAGCGTGTTTTTGACATGAGGAGCTAAACCCCAACACTGGGATGATGGAGGAAGCCCTATTTCACAATCACTTGGTAACTATAATTGATTCTTTATGACTTTTGCACTTGTTTTAATCGATTTATGATTTTTCTTGATTACTTGTGATTTTGTTTGATGTCGCATGCTGGGTTTTAGGAACTTTTGATGCATCATGCTTGTGATTTACATCTAATGCTTTATAAAATCTACTTTTGGCAAAGAAAAGAGTCAACAAAAGAGCTAGAATTGTTATGAGTCATTATATGAACCAATTGAATGTGATTAGTGGTGAAATCCTAAGTCTCAGTACCTCTCGATATTCGTGACAACCTTGTGAATATATTTTTAGTATTTTTATTCTTAGTTCTTAAATCAAACCTTTACACAATCCGAGTTGAACGAACTTTACTATCACTTTCAAAACTACATCACCTACCAATGGTTATGTAATCTAAACTCTCATTTCAATCATTGAAACATTCTCAGAGGACGGATATAGCCGTTATTCACAGATCATTTTTCGTCAGAGCAATTTTCAAAGTGATTGAAACATTCGTCACTAGGTAAAGATGAATTCGGCTAAAGCGAAAGCTTACCAACACATATTTTGAGAAATAGATAGGCAAGATAAACTCGCTCGAAATAGAAAATGTGCATAATGAAAGTCTATATACCAAAACGACTTTTGTCTCAAGAGTAGGAGATATAATAGATAGACTTTTGAGTTACAAATAAGTTCAAGTCTCCACATACCTTTTAGTCGATGAAGATCCACTAGTTCCTTGAGTAGTCCTTCGTCTTGTATGATGATTTCCATGTATTCTTGAGCTCAACTACACTTTCTATCTGTTAGAGCATAGCTCGGTCGACCTCGCATGCGTTGCTATCTCAAGAATGTTTGTCAATGTTAGTGATCAAAACTATGAGTCTTGATTTCTAGTCTACATAGCTAAGTCTCGGACTAGGATAGAAAAGTGTAGTTGAACTCAAGGACTTCATGGCGATTCATCATACAACAACGAAGATCTACTCAAGGAACCGTGGAATTTCATCAACAAAAAAGTATGTGGAGACTTGAACTTATCTATCACTCAAAAGTCTATCTCTTCTATCTCCTACTTCTTATGAGACAAAAGTCGTATACTATATAGACTGGATCATACACATTTGATATTTCGAGCCGAGTATATCTCGCCTATCTATATCTCGAAATCATGTGTTGGTAAAACGTTTCGCTTTGATCGGGTTTATCTTCATTTAATGACGAAAGTCATATTGTTTCAATCACTTTGAAAATCACTTTGACGAGAAATAGTGTAACAACCATATAACGTCCTCTAAGAATGTTTCAATGGTTGGAATGAGAGTTTAGGTCTATATAACCAATGATTGATATAAGCATTGTGTGGAAACACATGTGTGCATAAGTCATATTCCTTAATCCGAAGTTTGCGAACTTTGTTGATTGAGAGAAACCGGAGGAATTGGCTTTGCCAAGTCCGCGAACTGACGGAAGTTCTCTTTCCGAGAATTTCTGGTGGATTTTCCAAAAACTCGTTTGCGTGTTTAGTCCGCGAACCTAGTACGCGAACTGGAGAAAGTCTCCTTGCCGAGATTTTCTGCTGAGTTTGGAAAACTCTGCCGGTTGTCTTAAGTCCACGAACTTGTTTGCGAACTTGAGTGGGTTATGATATAAAGATGTGCTACTTAAATTACTAAGGAATGCAGTATGCAAAACGTGGCTATAAAGTTCATGAGCCGATTCAATCGAATCGAATCATATTTGTTTAAATCGTGTATTGTGTAGTTACATAAGATCTCGTAGCAATTGAAAAACTCTCTAACTAGTTCATTTGAGTCAATTGAACTAGTTATGGTGAAGAAGAACAAGGTTAATATGAAATGCCTATATGGTTGACCTTTTGGGTTACTATTTTGAACCAACATACCCGTACACATTTGGGCACGGTTTTCGCAAACCCAGTAAACGTGTATCTCAAGTGTGTGTGACAAGCTTTGTTTTTGATCTAACGGTTGATAAATATTAGCTTTAATCAAAACCAGGTTTTCATCTAACGGTGAATATTGATTGCTTTGTAACTAAGGCAAAACCCTAATTTGAAGACTATATATAGGAGACATCTAGCATTGGGAAAAATTAATCCCCACACGTCTGTGTGATACTAGTACGCTCGCTAGAGTCTATTCTCCTCTAACCTTTGGTTTTCTTCTCTAAAACCAGGCTAACGACTTAAAGACTTCATTGGGATTGTGAAGCAAGACCGATAAGACTTTTATCGTAGTTGTATGATCTGATCTTGCATCTTCTATCGTACGAGTACAATCTTTGATTGGTTTGAGATCGTGAGAGTTCTCCGATAGGCAAGATAAAGAAGTCACAAACATCTTCGTCCCACTGTTTGTGATTCCTCGACGTCCTCTTGTGTATTCAAGTAAGTCTGTTGAGAGGTGATTGATTAATCTAGGTTGTTCTTCCGGAATATAAGACCCGATTATCAGTTGGTTCCTGTTCACCTTGATTTCATATCTTAAGACGGAACAAAAACCTAGGGTTTTTCTGTGGGAGACAGATTTATCCTTTGATAGACTCTTCTGTGTGAGACAGATTTGTTTATTATCAAGTGTGTGATTTTGGGTTGCAGTAACTCTTGGTTGTGGGTGAGATCAGCTTAGGGAATCAAGTGCGCAGTATCCTGCTGGGATCAGAGGCGTAGGAGTAAAACTGTACCTTGAATTAGTGGAAGACTTATTGGGGTTCAACTATAGTCCAGTCCGAAGTTAGCTCGGAGTAGGCTAGTGTCTGTAGCGGCTTCATACAGTGTGTATTCAATCTGGACTAGGTCCCGGGTTTTTCTGCATTTGCGGTTTCCTCGTTTACAAAATTTCTGGTGTCTGTGTTATTTCATTTTCCACATTATATTGTTTATCTTTATAATTGAAATAATACAGGTTGTGCGCTAAAGGTTAATTGATTGGAGATCCGACCTTGTAGTTGTCGTTTTCATTGAGTAACACTTGGACATTGGTCTTTGGTACCATCCAAGTTATTCCTTGTATTTGATAAAGACTCGTTATTGTTTTTAACTTGAGTAAAAATCAAATCAAGAGAGAGATATTAACTCCTCGAGATATTTTTATCTAGATTGAGTCTGACTGTCTAGTTGATTCTCTAGCAAAGTATTTCAGAGATTAGTCCATACAGATTACTAAGCGAAATATTGGGTGGTGTTGTTAGACCCCGCTTTTCCAATTGGTATCAGAGCAGGCAAACACGTTTAAGACCTTACAAGTCTGTGTTTGTAGCGATCTGACTATATGGACAGAAGTGCTATCTCAATAAATGCACCACCAGATCCAGGGATTTCAGAATTCTCTTCAATGAATGATTTAATAAAATCTGTAGAAGAAATTCTATCTAAACCTCCACCAGGTTTAAAATCCCTTGAAGTGTTTTCAAGGCTTGAAAAGAGCTTGAGAGCTTATCTCTTGATGTTGAGTTATACCTCCAAAAAGAGCAAGAATCTCTTGACAGGCTAAATCAAGTTATGATGAATAATATTCATGTTGAGGTTGATATTGATTTACTAATCAGTGGGAGCAATGCTCCTCCTCTACGTAATCTAATTAGTTCTGATAAACTAAAAGAATTACAAGAGGAGTTTAAATCTCAGTCACCTGAGTGTATCACCTCAAAGCATGAATTGATTCATTGCTCAATTCCTGATACTTCCTATCAAGATAGTAGTGTTGTCTTCTTTTATGAGGAATCTAGGACGTCTCTTTTTATCAAAAGAGTTTCCCTTCGCAGTACTAAAAACTATATGCAGAAACTGTTTTTTATAAGTTGGAAAACAAGAAATCAGAAACACAAATCTTTTTTGGTTCTCTTGAAGTTCTTTGTTAGACTTATAAAAACAGTTCCTTGCGTGTTTCTCAACACTACAAGATTTAAGAGTTGTTGGAAATAAACTCTTTCTTTGTGCCATGGTGAGAAAGACATTGTTCACCTCAACACAACTTGATTGTGTTGAAAGGTGCATCCTCACTAAGAAATGCCTTGTTATGTATACGGTGAGGGAAGCACAAGAACTGGGGAATACATATTAAGTTGGGTATGATGATTTTGAATGTTTGGTAACGTTGTAGAATTCGATTGGATTCTTCTAAAAAAGGTATGTCTATAAACTTGAGTAATATTTGTATTTTTATTTGCTTAGAGTAATTATAATGATCCATGTACCTTGCTTATCGTTCATTTCTACCTAACTTGATCTGTGTTTAAGGTTCTTATATGTGTAGGTTTGAAAATAATAGTTCGGGATGTTTGGACTTCATGGTAGACATACCAAGTATGCATAACATCTTTTAAAATCAAAATCCAGGGGTTTAAATTCGCGAACCCAGTTTGCAAACTGCTCAAAGTCATGAAAATTCTTTTGCAAACCCGTATGCATACTTGCCTTTAGACGTCGATATTCGGTAAACTTGTTTTGGCCGTAATTTCTTCGTCCGAACTCGGAATGACCTCATTCTTTTTGAATTATATTTCTTTTTGAATTCTCTTCAAAATGGAGATGAGAAACCTTGAATTTGGATGAGTTAAGATTGGTATTTGTCCTGTCTCTTGTTTTTGAGTGTTTTTCTCCATTTCGTTGCACTTGTTCCACTTCTCTTGGACTTGGGCACTTGGATCATGGAGTAGTACTCTTCTAAGCTTATTTGTAGCTTTTAAAAGAATGTTGTTGGTGAATCACAAAGAAGGAAGTTCAAGAATGGGCAGTAGTATGCATTACTATGGGATTCTTGAATGTTCACAATCATTTTATGTGAACTATGGTGCATGGTCGTTAATGACTTTGTATGTTCTTCTTTGAAAATCTTTTTATACGCCTTTGGTAGCTATTCTTGGTATAAATCCGGGCGAAAAAGATTGAATCTACTCTCTAAGGACAAATCATCATATATGTGCATTACGAGTTTGTCTTGGTGCCTAGGAAACTTCTTATGAGAATTTATTCTTGTTTTTGAGAAGGATTACTAGAGTTTGGAATAGCGATGATTGTGGCTACACATAGCTATTTTGTTTACATCTTCTTATGTTTATTTTTTAGGTTTATTGGTTTTAAATTATAAAAATATTTGGAGGATGATGTTACTGCAGTATTAAAGGTCCCATATTTTGATATTGCAATATTTTTATGGGATATGTATTGTTTGCGTCCGTGAATTTGAAGGTCCCATATGTCGTCAAAAGTAAAGTCGTTCATGAATTGGTTTTCGTATTGATGAAAGGACGAATGGACTTTTGACAAATACAAAAGTTATGCCTATGCAGTCATTTACTTGATGGAAAATAGGATAAAATCTTTTGTGTGACAAGGATAAAGTCTATTATGTCATTATGCATATAGTGATGGAAAGATAAAATAGATCCTTGTATGTATTCCACGGTATTGATCTTCTTTGATCCATTCTTTTTGTATTACCGTGAAGGATCCATTGTATGTCTTATGTTGAGCACGATACAACTAAGTCGATTATTCTTATTGGCTTTGATGGTTGTTCCATAAGATGCTATATGTTGAGCATTATGAACTAAATTAATCATCTTGGTTGGTTATTTAGTTATTTGCTCCGAAAGTCTTCTTTTGTCGAGCAAAACTTTTGATAATTAAATTGATTACCTTCGTGATTAGTTTGGATGTTTGTATTCCAATTAGATTAATTATGGGTTCTATTGTAATTAGTCTAGTTGAGTTTTCATATATTCCACAAGTTCTTGTGTCGAGTATATGAACGACTATACTAACTATGTTCTATTGATTGATGTAGTCGTATATTCTGTAAGGTTTTCCTTATGTTGAGTATGTGAACGATTAAGTTAGTCATTTCCGTATGATTACCTTAGTCGTAGCTCCGTAAGTTTACTTATGTTGAGCACAATCAATTAAATTGAACACTTTTGTGGTTTGATTTAGTTGCGTATTCCAATTAAATTAATCAGGGGTTTACTTATGATTAATTTGATTGAGTTTTGGATATAGAAAATCATTTTCCTATGGTTTTTGGTGTCCAATTAAAAATCCTTCTTTTCTTTCGAAATTAAGGTCGCTCTTGTTGTTCTCTCGGGAATGACATCAAATGGGGGAGAGTTCTTTTGAACTTGTGCTTAATGGTAATATCTTGCGGGGTGTGCGGCTGTGGAATTTTATAGGAGTTATCTTGTATCTTAAAACTCCTTGATGAATGCATTTAGCTTCCGCTTTATGATTGCATCTAAATTAAGTTGGTATTTATTTTTTCTTTTAGTCTATGAAACGTCTCTTCTCGGAAATTTCATTAGGAACCCATTCTTGTACCTTTGCCAATTTTATTGACAAAAAGGGGGAGAATTAATGTGTAATTCTACTACATATACATATGGTTTTCGGATCATTGTGTAAGGGAGAGTGATTTCCATGTGAGATGGAGTATTGACTAAGGGGGAGTGATACATATCACCGTAGTATTATTGTTAAAGTCGCGATGCAGTTGGACTTTGATGTTACATAATAATACTATGTCATTGTATAATGATGATCGAGAATCTCTATTTCTCTCATTGTTATAGCTACGGATCTTTAACAACGGTGATGCTAAACTTACAACCTTTGGGATCATTGTAGTACTTGGAAGGACGAAGATTTCAGGGAACGTTGAAGATTAGACTATGGAATAGGAGCCACTAAAGTTCTTCTTTTTTGTATTCCATATGTATTAATAGTTTTGTCACTAAAATTGACAAAGGGGGAGATTGTTAGAGCATAGCTCGGTCGACCTCGCATGCGTTGCTATCTCAAGCATGTTTGTCAATATTAGTGATCAAAACTATGAGTCTTGATTTCTAGTCTACATAGCTAAATCTCAGACTAGGATAGAAAAGTGTAGTTGAGCTCAAGGACTTCATGACGATTCATTATACAACGACGAAGATCTACTCAAGGAACCGTGGAACTTCATCAACAAAAAGGTATGTGGAGACTTGAACTTATCTATCACTTAAAAGTCTATCTCTTGTATCTCCTACTTCTTATGAGACAAAAGTCGTATGCTCTATAGACTGGACCATACACATTTGATATTTCGAGCCGAGTATATCTCGCCTATCTATATCTCGAAATCATGTGTTGGTAAAGCGTTTCGCTTTGATCGGGTTTATCTTCACCTAATGACGAAAGTCGGATTGTTTCAATCACTTTGAATATCGCTTTGACGAGAAATAGTGTAACAACTATATATCATCCTCTAAGAATGTTTCAATGGTTGGATTGAGAGTTTAGGTCTATATAACCAATGATGGATATAAGCATCGTGTGGAAACACATATGTGCATAAGTCCTATTCCTTAATCCGAAGTTTGCGAACTTTGTTGATTGAGAGAAACCGGAGGAATTGGCTTTGCCAAGTCCGCGAACTGGCGGAAGTTCTCTTGCCGAGAATTTCTGGTGGATTTTCCAAAAACTCGTTTGCGTGTTTAGTCCACGAACTCAGTCCGTGAACCTAGTCCGCGAACTGGCGGAAGTCTCCTTGTCGAGATTTTCTGCTGAGTTTCGAAAACTCTGCCGGTTGTCTTAAGTCCGCGAACTTGTTTGCGAACTTGAGTGGGTAATGATCTAAAGATGTGATCTGAACATGTAACTTAAATTACTAAGGAATGCAGTATGCAAACCATGGCTATAAAGTTGATGAGCCGATTCAATCGAATCGAATCATGTTTGTTTCAATTGTGTCTTGTGTAGTTACATAAGATCTCATAGCAATTGAACAACTATCTAACTAGTTCATTTGAGTCAATTGAACTAGTTATGGTGAAGAAGAACAAGGTTAACATGAAATGCCCATTGGTTGATCTTTTGGGTTACTATGTTGAACCAACATACACGTACACGTTTGGGCACGATTTTCACAAACCCAGTAAACGTATATCTCAAGTGTGTGTGACATGCTAAGTGTTTGATCTAACGGTTGAGAAATATTATCTTGAATCTAAATCAGGTTTTCATCTAACGGTGAATATTGATTGCTTTGTAACTAAGGAAAAACCCTGATTTGAAGACTATATATAGGAGACATCTAGCATTGGGCAAAACTAATTCCCACACGTCTGTGTGATACGAGTGCGCTCGCTAGAGTCGATTCTCCTCTAACCTTTGGTTTTCTTCTCTAAAAATAGGTTAACGACTTAAAGACTTCATTGGGATTGTGAAGCCAGACCGATACTACTTTTATCGTAGTTGTGTGATCTGATCTTGCATCTTCTATCGTACGAGTACAATCTTTGATTGGCTTGAGATAGTGAGAGTTCTCCGATAGGCAAGATAAAGAAGTCACAAACATATTTGTCTCACTGTTTGTGATTCCTCGACGTCCTCTAGTGTATTCAAGTAAGACTGTTGAGAGGTGATTGATTAATCTAGACTGTTCTTCAGGAATATAAGACCGGATTATCAATTGGTTCCTGTTCACCTTGATTTCATATCTTAAGACGGAACAAAAACCTAGGGTTTTTCTGTGGGAGACAGATTTATCCTTTGATAGACTTTTCTGTGTGAGACAGATTTGTTTATTATCAAGTCTGCGATTTTGGGTTGCAGCAACTCTTGGTTGTGGGTGAGATCAGCTAAGGGAATCAAGTGCGCAGTATCCTGCTGGGATCAGAGGCGTAGGAGTACAACTGTACCTTGAATTAGTGAGAGACTGATTGGGGTTCAACTATAGTCCAGTACGAAATTAGCTCGGAGTAGGCTAGTGTCTGTAGCGGCTTAGTACAGTGCGTATTCAATCTGGACTAGGTCCCGGGTTTTTCTGCATTTGCGGTTTCCTCGTTAACAAAATTTCTGGTGTTTGTGTTATTTCATTTTCCGCATTATATTGTTTATCTTTATAATTGAAATAATACAGGTTATGCGATAAAGGTTAATTGATTGGAGATCCGACCTTGTGGTTGTCGATTTCATTGATTAACACTTGGACATTGGTCTTTGGTATCGTCCAAGTTATTCCTTGTATTTGATAAAGACTCGCTATTGTTTTTAACTTGAGTAAAAATCAAATCAAGAGAGAGATATTAACTCCTTGAGATACTTTTGTCTAGATTGAGTCTGACTGTCTAGTTGATTCTCTAGCAAAGTATTTCGGAGATTAGTCCATACAGATTGCTAAGCGAAATATTGGGTGGTGTTGTTAGATCCCCGCTTTTTCACTATCCTAGTCCGAGACCTTTAGCTATGTAGGCTAGAAATCAAGACTTATAGTTTTGATCACTAACATTGACAAACATACTTGAGATAGCAACGCATGCGATTTCGACCGAGCAACGCTCTAACAATCTCCCCGTTTGTCAATTTTAGTGGCAAAACTATTAATACCTATGATACAATAAATAAATAAATTAACTTTTGTAGCTCCTATTCCACATTCCTAATCTTCAACATTACTCGAAATCTTCGTCACTTCCAAGTACTCCAATGATCCCAAAGGTTGTAAGTTTAGCATCATCGTTGTTGAAAATCCGTAGTTATAACAACAAGAAAACAATAATTCTCAATCATTGTTATACAATGTCATAGTATCATTACACATCATCAAAGTTCAATTGTATCACAACTTCAACAACAATACTATGGTGATATGTATCACTCCCCCTTAGTCAATACTCCATCTCACATGGAAACCACTCCCCCTTACATAATGCTCCGCAAAACCATATGTATTTGTAGTGTGAACTACATATTAATTCTCCCCCTTTTTGTCAATAAAATTGGCAAAGGTACAAGAACGGGATCCTAATGAAATTTTCGAAAGAGACATTTCATGACCAAAAGTAAGAACACACATCATCTTATTTAGATGCAATCATAGAGTATATGAACGACTATACTAATTATGTTCTATTGATTGGTGTAGTCGTATATTCTGTAAGGTTTTCCTTATGTTGAGTATGTGAACGATTAAGTTAGTCATTTCCGTATGATTACCTTATTCGTAGCTCCGTAAGTTTACTTATGTTGATCACAATCAATTAAATTGAACACTTTTGTGGTTTGATTTAGTTGCGTATTCCAATTAAATTAATCAGGCGTTTACTTATGATTAATTTGATTGAGTTTTGGATATAGAAAATCATTTTCCTATGGTTTTTGGTGTCCAATTAAAAATCCTTTTTTTCTTTCGAAATTAAGGTCGCTCTTGTTGTTCTCTCGGGAATGACATCAAATGGGGGAGAGTTCTTTTGAACTTGTGCTTAATGGTAATATCTTGCGGGGTGTGCGGCTGTGGAATTTTATAGGAGTTATCTTGTATCTTAAAACTCCTTGATGAATGCATTTAGATTCCGATTTATGATTGCATCTAAATTAAGTTGGTATTTATTTTTTCTTTTAGTCTATGAAACGTCTCTTCTCGGAAATTTCATTAGGAACCCATTCTTGTACCTTTGCCAATTTTATTGACAAAAAGGGGGAGAATTAATGTGTAGTTCTACTACATATACATATGGTTTTCGGATCATTGTGTAAGGGAGAGTGATTTCCATGTGAGATGGAGTATTGACTAAGGGGGAGTGATACATATCACCGTAGTATTATTGTTAAAGTCGCGATGCAGTTGGACTTTGATGTTACATAATAATACTATGTAAGTATATAATGATGATCAAGAATCTCTATTTCTCTCATTGTTATAGATACGGATCTTTAACAACGGTGATGCTAAACTTACAACCTTTGAGATCATTGGAGTACTTGGAAGGACGAAGATTTGAGGGAACGTTGAAGATTAGACTATGGAATAGGATACACTAAAGTTCTTCTTTTTTGTATTCCATATGTATTAATAGTTTTGTCACTAAAATTAACAAAGGGGGAGATTGTTAGAGCATAGCTCGGTCGACCTCGCATGCGTTGCTATCTCAAGCATGTTTGTCAATGTTAGTGATCAAAACTATGAGTCTTGATTTCTAGTCTACATAGCTAAGTCTCGGAATAGGATAGAAAAGTGTAGTTGAGCTCAAGGACTTCATGGAGATTCATCATACAACTACGAAGATCTACTCAAGAAACCGTGGAACTTCATCAACAAAAAGGTATGTGGAGACTTGAACTTATCTATCACTTAAAAGTCTATCTCTTGTATCTCCTACTTCTTATGAGACAAAAGTCGTATTCTATATAGACTGGATCATACACATTTGATATTTCGAGCCGAGTATATCTCGCCTATCTATATCTCGAAATCATGTGTTGCGCTTTGATCGGGTTTATCTTCACCTAATGACGAAAGTCATATTGTTTCAATCACTTTGAAAATCGCTTTGACGAGAAATAGTGTAACAACTATATAACGTCCTCTAAGAATGTTTCAATGGTTGGCTTGAGAGTTTAGGTCTATATAACCAATGATGGATATAAGCATCGTGTGGAAACACATATGTGCATAAGTCCTATTCCTTAATCCGAAGTTTGCGAACTTTGTTGATTGAGAGAAACCGGAGGAATTGGCTTTGCCAAGTCCGCGAACTGACGG
This sequence comes from Papaver somniferum, assembly GCF_003573695.1. Lineage (NCBI taxonomy): Eukaryota > Viridiplantae > Streptophyta > Magnoliopsida > Ranunculales > Papaveraceae > Papaver > Papaver somniferum. The sequence continues at coordinate 53,331,448 of NC_039366.1, forward strand.
AAGTTCTCTGGCCGAGAATTTCTGGTGGATTTTCCAAAAACTCGTTTGCGTGTTTAGTCCGCGAACTCAGTCCGCGAACCTAGTCCGCGAACTGGCGGAAGTCTCCTTGCCGAGATTTTCTGCTGAGTTTGGAAAACTCTGCCGGTTGTCTTTAGTCCGCGAACTTGTTTGCGAACTTGAGTGGGTTATGATCTAAAGATGTGATCTGAATATGAAACTTAAATTACTAAGGAATGCAGTATGCAAACCGTGGCTATAAAGTTGATGAGCCGATTCAATCGAATCGAATCATGTTTGTTTCAATTGTGTCTTGTGTAGTTACATAAGATCTCATAGCAATTGAACAACTCTCTAACTAGTTCATTTGAGTCAATTGAACTAGTTATCGTGAAGAAGAACAAGGTTAACATGAAATGCCCATTGGTTGATCTTTTGGGTTACTATGTTGAACCAACATACACGTACACGTTTGGGAACGATTTTCACAAACCCAGTAAACGTATATCTCAAGTGTGTGTGACAAGCTAAGTGTTTGATCTAACGGTTGAGAAATATTATCTTGAATCTAAATCAGGTTTTCATCTAACGGTGAATATTGATTGCTTTGTAACTAAGGAAAAACCCTGATTTTAAGACTATATATAGGAGACATCTAGCATTGGGAAAAACTAATTCCCACACGTCTGTGTGATACTAGTGCGCTCTCTAGAGTCGATTCGCCTCTAACCTTTGGTTTTCTTCTCTAAAACCAGGTTAACGACTTAAAGACTTCATTGGGATTGTGAAGCCAGACCGATACTACTTTTATCGTAGTTGTGTGATCTGATCTTGCATCTTCTATCGTACGAGTACAATCTTTGATTGGCTTGAGATAGTGAGAGTTCTCCGATAGGCAAGATAAAGAAGTCGCAAACATATTCGTCTCACTATTTGTGATTCCTCGACGTCCTCTTGTGTATTCAAGTAAGACTGTTGAGAGGTGATTGATTAATCTAGGCTGTTCTTCGGGAATATAAGACCGGATTATCAATTGGTTCCTGTTCACCTTGATTTCATATCTTAAGACGGAACAAAAACCTAGGGTTTTTCTGTGGGAGACAGATTTATCCTTTGATAGACTTTTATGTGTGAGACAGATTTGTTTATTATCAAGTTTGCGATTTTGGATTGCAACAACTCTTGGTTGTGGGTGAGATCAGCTAAGGGAATCAATTGCGCAGTATCCTGATGGGATCAGAGGTGTAGGAGTACAACTGTACCTTGAATTAGTGGGAGACTGATTGGGGTTCAACTATAGTCCAGTACGAAATTAGCTCGGAGTAGGCTAGTGTCTGTAGCGGCTTAATACAGTGTGTATTCAATCTGGACTAGGTCCCGGGTTTTTCTGCATTTGCGGTTTCCTCGTTAACAAAATTTCTGGTGTTTGTGTTATTTCATTTTCCGTATTATATTGTTTATCTTTATAATTGAAATAATACAGGTTATGCGATAAAGGTTAATTGATTGGAGATCCGACCTTGTGGTTGTCGATTTCATTGATTAACACTTGGACATTGGTCTTTGGTATCGTCCAAGTTATTCCTTGTATTTGATAAAGACTCGCTATTGTTTTTAGCTTGAGTAAAAATCAAATCAAGAGAGAGATATTAACTCCTTGAGATACTTTTGTCTAGATTGAGTCTGACTGTCTAGTTGATTCTCTAGCAAAGTATTTCGGAGATTAGTCCATATAGATTGCTAAGCAAAATATTGGGTGGTGTTGTTAGACCCCCGCTTTTTCACTATCCTAGTCCGAGACCTTTAGCTATGTAGGATAGAAATCAAGACTTATAGTTTTGATCACTAACATTGACAAATATGCTTGAGATAGCAACGCATGCGAGTTCGACCGAGCAACGCTCTAACAATCTCCCCATTTGTCAATTTTAGTGGCAAAACTATTAATACCTATGATACTAAAAATAAATAAATTAACTTTTGTAGCTCCTATTCCACATGCCTAATCTTCAACATTACTCGAAATCTTCGTCACTTCCAAGTACTCCAATGATCCCAAAGGTTGTAAGTTTAGCATCATCGTTGTTGAAAATCCGTAGCTATAACAACAAGAAAACAATAATTCTCAATCATTGTTATACAGTGTCATAGTATCATTACACATCGTCAAAGTTCAATTGTATCACAACTTCAACAACAATACTATGGTGATATGTATCACTATCCCTTAGTCAATAATCCATCTCACATGGAAACCACTCCCCCTTACATAATGTTCCGCAAAACCATATGTATTTGTAGTATGAACTACATATTAATTCTCCCCCTTTTTGTCAATAAAATTGGCAAAGGTACAAGAACGGGATCCTAATGAAATTTTCGAAAGAGACATTTCATGACCAAAAGAAAGAACACACATCATCTTATTTAGATGCAATCATAAGGTCGAAGCTAAATGCATTCATCAAGGAGTTTAAAGATACAAGATAACCCCTATAATATTCCACAGCCGCACTCCCCACAAAGATTTGGCAATTAAGCGCAAGTTCAAAAAGAACTCTCCCCCATAAAATGTCATTCCCAAGGGAACAACAAGAGCGACCTTAATTTCCAAAGAGAAAAGAAGGATTTCTTTGGAAATAACAAATCATATACAAGTATGAATTTGAATCCAAAATATTCAATTAACCACAAGAAGTTCATGATTAATTTAACCAAAAATGCTCAACACAAGTAAACTTATGGAGACTTAAGAGCGCTCAATTAGATAAATCACAAGTAAAACCATAATTAATCTAATCAAAATACACAACCAAATTAACCACAAAAGTAATCAATTTAATTTTTCATACTCACATAAGAGAGTCTATGGAGCAATGATTAAGTTAATCATGAAAACAATCAACCCAGTCATGAACGCTCAAACATAAGAAGGCTTATGGAGTCATAACTAAATAACCAAACAAGATGATTAATTTAGTTCAAAATGCTCGACATAAAGTACCTTATGAAACAACAACATAGCAAATCAAAAATAATCAACTTGGTTGTATGATGCTCAACATAAGACACTTTTACGGAGCCTCACAGTAATACATAAAATATGGATCAGGGATGATCAATTACTGCGGAATATACAAGGATTCATTCTATTTTCCACCACTATTTGCACAATGACAACTAATAGACATAATCCTTGAAAAACAAAAGATTTTAACCTATCTTCCATCAATAATTGACAATATAGGCTTAACTTTTGTATTTGTCAAAAGTCCATTCATTCTTTCATCAATGCATGCATATCTTGAGACCACGTCCTCAGAAACGGTATGGCCAGTCACTTTGCACATGTCATCAATCGAAGATAAAGCTTCCTCCACACTCTTGACCAGCGCAAACCGACTAGTAACCTTTTTGGTTGTGGCGATCCATACCTTTCCCATATCTTGGTATATAACGTCTCGTATTTGGCTGGCACGCTGAAGCCACCGATCAACACATGATCTGGATAAGGAACTAAGAATGGAGGAGAGAAAACGACACCCGCAACCGAACCGACAACTAGCAAGGGATTCATAACTACAATGGCGCCAGCGGTCGCTGGAGCACTCTCCGCTACTTGAGACGCAATAACATCTTCATCTTGATCGACCTCCATTTCCGGGTCGCCAGGCACAACTGCCACGATTGGAGACAAAACTGTATCTCCACGGTTTTCCGCCTCGGGGACATCTTCAGGAGCGGGTTCTCCCTGCGATATCGTGGTTTAGACATTTTTCAAAAAAGAGAGAGAGAGAGAAAGGAAGAAGAAGAATGCGTGGAAGACTCACTGATTCACTTTCACACTGACTAGAAGAAGACTCAGCGCTACTGTTGGAAGAGTTATTTTCATCATCACTAGATTCCCAGCTTTCCTCCTTTTCGAGCTCTTCTTCACCGCAAGAAGGCTCAGCATTGCCACCCTCTTCTGCGAGAGCCGCCATTTTCTGACTACGTGCAAGCTGCGCAAAGACATTCACGCCCTGGTTAAGGAATAAGAAAAGATTTTCAGTAACGAAAGAACTGTACAATACGACTGAGTGGGCAAGAAAAAGAATACATACCCGAACGTTGGAAGAACTGAAAAGTCACAAGGGTCGTTGAATCTGATCGAAAACCACCCGCGCGATCTTTCGACCTTCCCTCCTTCTTTGGGGACTGTCTGTGTCCGTGTTAGGAGATTTCCGTTTGGGCGAGGAAGGATCCCTTAACAATGGATATCTTGCTAAAGTTACAGCAGAAGTCTTACCACGGGTATTCTTCACTACGTCATTCACGAATCCATGAATGGCAAGGAACTCGTCCTGCCAGAATATGTTATAATTAGAAGTTGTTGTCGCATTTTGTGCCGAGAGCAAGAAGGGAAGACTTATACCCGGTGCAAGAGACTAGCATCAAGAGCAGCTGGCAACAAGTTTCTGGAACGACCGACTGATGAGAGAACGGGACCCCTTGGTCAAATCTCATATGTCGAGCCGCCCTGTGAATGTTGTAAGAGACTGCCTGACAAGATCCTCGAAAAAAAGACGGTACATAACCAGGCGTGCAACTTCGCATTAACACAACCTCTCCAATGCTCGTATTCTTTTCAGAAAGCAAAGATGTATTCGGAACAGAGGCAAAAGTGTTTATTTGAACTATAGAGCCATGCACTGGAACTCATGGACGAAAGTTGATTGTGTAGGAGTTGTCAAGAAAGTCAACCAGGTTCGAGCCAGATCTTGGGCGCCTGTTCACCCAGCGAAGTATCCTAGAACCACCCAAGACTCGGGAAGTAAAGCCAGCGGTTTGGGAGCGCACTTCTCGAAATGCTCCCATAACCACACTTGAAGAAAAGCAACATGGACGTACGAGTCCACTTTCATGTAGCCGTTTGAAGCACGCATGTCCGCAACCAGATGATCCAAATGTGTGTACAGGGAACCGAGAAATAAGCCGCCAATGGGGAGAACAACACCTTTTGCTAATCTGATGGCAAACTTAATGAGACCCTGTCTTATTTCCTTCTTACCAGAGCCGTCGTCAAAAATGTCCCTGGATAACCAAAGAACCAAGAATGCCGCGACATGAAGCGTACTATTCTTTTGATCTGGATCCGACTCATCTGGGAACCATTGAGACACCCACCAGCTGTAGAAAAACCTCGTCTCGTTTTCCCTCCGTACAAAACCTTTTGACTTCGCAACGAGAGTAGCGTGCATTTGTTCTTCATCTTCAGACAAGGTGATATCAAGATTCCCTGTTATGGGAAGGTTCAGCAAGACAGCCACACTTTCCAAAGAGACAGTCATTTCACCCCACCTGCATATAGCCGTGTGAGTGTCTGGACACCATCGGGAGATGAAAGCAACTAATCTCGGGATATCTTTCCTGATTTGAAGCACCGCAGAAGCTGTGGCAGCGCCAATGACTTGCACTTTGATCAAATTTTCTTTTACGCAATCCTGACTTATCATGAATTGCATCCACTTGTAGGAAGAACGCAACAGACTCTGAAAAATTCTGGATTCAATGGAAGAAGCATGATACTCTTGCCCCTGAAGGAAAAATCGTATTACACAACCTGGTCGAACCGACTGGGTGTCTCCTTCACCCTCTGAACCGGTCAGAAGGACGGGCACAAACTTAGGATGATTTCTCCTAGCTGTGGCGGACGTTGTTAAAAATTAATCATCCATGTTTGGCTTAGAGATGCCAATATTTTTCAAAGTTGCGGCAAGGATTTTCTCAGGTGACATCCTAACGAAACCTTCTTAAGCTGCTTACACTTTCAACTACAACAAAAAAAGGGGTACGAAGAGAAGTTACTACGAAGTGCATGAAAACTATTTTATCAACAAAGGAGAATCCATTTTGGACGTGGACCAATTTGTTTTAAGTTGCAAGCCATAACGCTCATAACCGAAGAAAGGGGGACTGACAAACCCTACGTTGCCGCGGAAAGCACACCCCTTGCCAAAGTCGTACCTTGCAGCGGAAAGTACGTACCCGGCCAAGAAAGCGCGCCCCACCGCGGAAACTATGCACACAGTCACCCCAAGGAAAAGGAGGAAACCCTAAAAACTAGGTTTTCGTGGGAAAGGAATTGGTGGAAGTCACCTGCCCGTGCACGCCTATTTTGCATAATCATTGAGGTGGCTAACATTATTGCGGTATTCACGCTGAAATATTTCTACAAGTTCATGGAAGATACACCTATGGCTAGGGTTTGCACCAATACAAAAAAAAAGAGATTGAAAGAGAAACGTTAAAATACATACCTGGAATATGCTTGCCCGCTTTATTGGTACCACTCTATCGCTAGCGCAAGGACGTGAGAACAAAGATGCGAGATAAAAAGGAGAGCAAACCATTTTACAGGCGTGACGCTTTTGGAATTTGAATAAGGAAAGGATTTCCTATTTGAGCTATGTATGGAAAAATGCAATTGGGTCCGAAAGAACAAGCTTCACGGTGCCAACAATCCACGTCACGCCAAGCCAGCGTCGTGCCAAGCAAACGCCGCGCCATGCCAGCGCCCACACTGTGTCATGCCAGCAATCACGCCACACCAAGCCAGCGCCCAAGCCCATGCCAACGCTCACGCCATGCCAAGCCCATGCCAACGGCTTGCCAAGCCAAGCCAGCAACGTCAACCACTCCACGGCCTAACTCGCAGCACCACGAGCGAAATCTACACAAAGCCACCAACACAGGAATCATGAATTCTCCTTACCTCTCGAAAAGGTTAGACGGATCTTCCTGACCATCTTTTCATGACTTGCCATTTCGATTTGTCCTTGTCTGTCACCATCTTATGCTTACCTCGCAACAATGCCCCTGTTCCGAGCTAAGCAGGTGACTTAATGTTGATGGTGGTTTTTAGTTTAGGGTTAAAATTGTAAAACCTTAGTCAAACAGTGACGTCACACTTGAGTAATAATGTCGCCGCTAGCACATTTATTTAATCATTCAACATGTCTGCGTAAAATTACCGGGGTACCTTTTTTATGTGCCATGCTCTACGGCAGAGCCCTTGGTACTCACTGGCATCATCTCTGCACATGCCAGCCGCGCATCCTAGCCAAACGTGCCAATCACGCGTGCCACATATCCGCGCCAAAGGCATGCCCACCATGCCAGCCGCACCACCGTGCCAATGGCATGCCATGCTAGCCACATCTCCGCGCCAATGGCATGCTGTGCCAGCCACATCTCCACGCCAAAGGCATGCCAACCATGCCAGCCGCACCACCGTGCCAATGGCATGCCATGCCAGCCACATCTCCGCTCCAAAGGCATGCCAACCATGCCAGCCGCACCACCGTGCCAATGGCATGCCATGCCAGCCACATCTCCGCTCCAAAGGCATGCCAACCATGCCAGCCGCACCACCGTGCCAATGTCATGCCATACCAGCCACATCTCCGACCCAAAGGCATGCCAACCATGCCAGACGCACCACCGTGCCAGCCACATCTCCACGCCAAAGGCATGCCAACCATGCCAGCCGCACCACCATGCCAATGGCATGCCATGCCATCCACATCTCCGCGCCAAAGGCATGCCAACCATGCTAGCCGCACCACCATGCCAATGGCATGCCATGCTAGCCACATCTCCCGCCAAAGGGCCAACCATGCCAGCCGCACCACCGTGCCAATGGCATGCCATGCCAGCCAAATCTCCGCGCCAAAGGCATGCCAACCATGCCAGCCGCACCACCGTTCCAATGGCATGCCATGCCAGCCACATCTCCGCGCCAAAGGCATGCCAACCATGCCAGCCGCACCACCGTTCCAATGGCATTCCATGCCAACCACATCTCCGCGCCAAAGGCATGCCAACCATGCCAGCCGCACCACCGTTCCAATGGCATGCCATGCCATCCAAATCTCCGCGCCAAAGGCATGCCAACCATGCCAGCGGCACCACCATTCCAATGGCATGCCATGCGAGCCACATCTCCGCGCCAAAGGCATGCCAACCATGCCAGCCGCACCACCGTGCCAATGGCATGCCATGCCAGCCACATCTCTGCGCCAAAGGCATGCCAATCATGCCAGCCACACCACTGTGCCAATGGCATTCCGTGCCACATCTCCGCGCCAAAGGCATACCAACCATGCCAGCCGCACCACCGTGCCAATGGCATGTCGTGACAGCCACATCTCCGCACGAAAGGCATACCAACCATGCCAGCCGCACCATAGTGCCAATGGCATGCCATGCCAGCCGCACCTCCGCACCAAAGCCACGCCGGCCATGCCTCCATGCCGATGGCTGCCAAGCGAAGGGTTGCAGAAATCAACGGCCACCCTTCCCTATGATATGCAAATCTCAGCCGTCCAAGTTTGCCACCAAACGCGTGGCAACTTTTGGCCCAATGCAAACCTTAATTTTGGCCGCACCTAAAACTATGCCAAAATCCTAGTTTAGCCGCGCCTAAACCATGCCAAAGCCACACCGGCCATGCCTCCATGCCGCTGGCTACCAAACGGAGGGTTGCAATAATCATTGGCTACCCTTCCCTCTGAGATGCAAATCTCAGCCGTACAAACTTGCCATCAAACGACTCGTGGAAACCTTTGGATGCGGTGCCAACTCTTGGCCACGGTGCCAAAACCCTAATTTGGCCACGGTGCCAAAGCCCTAATGGTGGCCACGCCAAAGCCATGCCGGCCATGTCTCCATGCCGCTGGCCGCCAAACGGAAGGTTGCAACAATCAACAAATATCCTTCCTTCTGAGATGCAAATCTCAGCGGTACAAACTTTCCACCAAACGACTTGTAGCAATCTCTTGGCTATGATGCCAACTCTTGGCCACGGTACCAAAACCCTAATTTGGCCATGGTGCCAAAACCCTAATGTGGCCACGCCAAAGCCATGCTGGCCATGCCTCCATGCCGCTGGCCGCCAAACGGAAGGTTGCAACAATCAACGGCTATCCTTCCTTATGAGATGCAAATCTCAGCCGTACAAGCTCGCCACTAAACCAAACGACTTGGCCACGGTGCCAAATCTTGGCCACGGTGACAAAGCCCTAATGTGGCCACGCCAAAGCCATGCCATCCATGCCTCCATGCCGCTGGCTGCCAAACGGAAGGTTGCAACAATGAACGGCTATCCTTCCTTCTGAGATGCAAATCTCAGCCGTACAATCTCGCCACTAAACCAAACGACTTGTGGCAACCTTTGGCTACGTTGCCAACTCTTTGGCCACGACGCACACTTAGCTATGCCAATTCTATATTCACGATACCAAACCCTAATTAGCCACGCCAAGAGCATGTGCAAGCCGTGCCAGCACCATGGCCACGCCACTGGCTACTAACGGAAGGTAACCACGATCAACGGCTAACCTCCCTCTCAAGATGCAAAATCTCGACCGTCGAAGGTCACCACCGAGCCGGCAAGTCTCCCAAGCTCAACTTTCCAAACAATAGCAACATGCTACACAAAACACACGAGACATCAAAACATGTCACAAACTGGGGGATACTCATCAGGGTATTGGTCTGGCGGTTTACAGCGTGCGGCGTACACTACGCCCGTTACAAGAAAGTGTCATAAGAGTGAGGCGGTTAGTAAATACAAGAAATAATGGTGAAACGTTTCCTTCATTATGGAAACATCAATTCCAAGCGTTACCCGTTACCGCTTTCTTCCATTTACTCAACCGTTTCCACTTCTTACGAGACCAGGGTACGTTTCGTTGCGACTTGTATAAATAGGTCTCACCTATTTCAACCAAAGGACAAGTTTTGGTCAGGAGAATACAACACTCAGAAATCACTTGTTAGCTTTCCCATCTGTTAGCTTTCCACTTTCTGATACAAGTCGTCAAACAACTACTTTTCCCGAATCAACTATTCTGGTCTCAACACTCTCTTCGCTTCCCTCCCTAGACCAACCATTCTCCTTCACTTTGTGACCGAAGCAAGTCTGGAACGTCCATTTCTTGGTTTAGTCCGGATTTGTACTGATTGATCTCTCGAATCAAAGTACTCCCTTGCAGTACATTGTTTAGGGTTTAGACTCGTTTCTCACCACACACTCGAAATTACCAAAATCAACAGAAACTGTTTTCACCCTCAAACAGGTCAAAATATTGTTGTTGTTCAATTGTGCAAACATGTGCGCGATGTCGTATACTTCTATTGACGAGTACCATGAACCAATAACACAAAGAATGCTATAGTTAAGCCTCAAGCGAGTTGTGTTTACGATCTTACTATGGGTCATGGTATTTGGTACTACGGAGAAAGACATGTTTCAGCTACAACGCATAAAGGTAAAAGCAATCAACCCGTTTTCAACTTCAATAATTTCACAGGATGGTTAGATGACGTTGATAAATAATGGACAATCATGGGATGAAGCTGAAGATTTTATCCAAATCTCAGATGATGACTTTGATTACTATAGTTGGTTGGTTCCAGAAGGTATGCAAGCTAAATATTGTTGTTCAACCACAAAACTTGGGTAGTGTTGATTTTCCAGCAACTGGCAATTTACCACTTACAGATATTCCATCCCGATCTCCACCATCGACGGGCGAAGCATATAAGTATCCTAGCAGTCAAATGGATTCGTCAAACATGCCTCAAATATTTTGGGAAGTCCAGATATTGTCACTGTTCCACTTAGTACTGAAGGTCTGCAGTAGAGGTATCCATATTACAGTATGGTGGCATCACCAAAAGAGTATCAGAACCAGTTGAACACTTTAACGCTTCTTGTCGATGGATCCAGAATTTTCACGTGAGAGAGATGCAGATCTAGATGGAGAAATTGACTTATGAAATGCCTGAGACTCCGGTAAGAACAAGTTCTCAAATTGGTTTAGGTCGTGATGGGATGCCCTCAGGTAGCAGTCAAAGAAGTCGTGGAAGTTGTAGAGGTCGTAGAAGTCGTCATTCTACTCCAAATTTAATGAAATAGACTCAGGTAGCAGCAGTAGGAGGAGAGGTGGAGATGAAGGATATCTGGTTCTAGACCCCTAGTGGTTTCATTCCCCAAGGTCTTGTACTTACTCCTGGTGGTGGCGTAAATATGAATGCATTTAGGCAATTTGCAGTATATATTCCAGCAACTACTTCAGCATTTCACCCTTTTCAAGCACTTGCACATCCAATTCAACCATCTCCTATACCATATCAAGGTTATGAATCGCCTGATGCTACTCAATCAACATATCCGAATCAAACTGGTGAGTTACGAATGTATTGGAGGATCAAACAGGTGTGGCGGCATATATCTTTGGAGATCAGGGAAATCGTTAGTTTGATAAATGTAATTCCTTTTTATGTAATCCACATTTATTGGATGAATATTTAATGTAATTGCACTTTTGTTTGATAAATGAAACTCCACTTTTGCATTCATGATTAAATTAACAATTAAGAAATTAAAACCTATAAACTGGATTATATTTGGCAGCACTCTTAAGATTTCACAACAACTTTAGTATCAGAACTTTTTTTCGTTGTTATAGGGTCACTCTGCACGACACCTTTGTTCAATGTCCATCGGGATTACACCACTCCTCATGTTTCGAGCAACTTCCCTTATTAGAGCAATATACTTTTTAGTATTCTTATAAATTATAACAAACCGACCACTCAACACCAGCGGATAACGATTATTGGGTTCATTGTTTCTTCTTTAAATTTCTGAAAAATGCGTCCCCAAAATGGCATGGCCTAAAGTGCGGTATCGACGATGGGATGATTAGTAAACAAAACATAATTCCTGCAGATGCATTCATCTTCTACAATATGCAGATTGCGCTATTGTGTTCTTATTTGATTAGCTTTTGCTCTTCTTATTTCATTTTGCACATTGACTCATTGTTTAACACTTTGATTTTTGGCAGCATGTTGCTCTTCTATAAACTGAGTCATGTTCATATTTTGAAAAGTTGGAAGAGCTAAGAAAATAGGAAGAAGATGTGAGTTGGAATGAAATTAGAATTGGGTATTCATAAGAGATGAAATTATCGCTGTTGGATCATAATTACTGCGCGATCTAGTATGCACGGAACGGTCGAGTCTCCACCACTGGAGAACTAGACTAGTTCATTCGGCGTAGTTTCAATCGAACGGTCGAGACTACACCACTCGGTAGAAATTTTGCCACTTTGCCATGGCAGGTCCAATATAGAACGAACGGTCAAGAGTAAACCGCTAGCGGTGTAAACTCGGCCGCCCAATGCATCTCATCCAACGGTCATCAATTGATCGCCCTATAAATACAATATCAAATTTCATTTCAACTCATACCATTTCTTCAATCTCCATTCTTTCACTCCACAAATCTAATATGGCAGTTCGAGGTCGCAAATTTAGCTTTGCTGAAGATGAATGCATTTGCAGGAATTATGTTCATGTTATAGAAGAAATGGTCAATGATGCACACCAACAAAAAAATGCAAATACTTTGTGGCAAAACATAATTCAGAGATTTCAAGTAGAAACACTGAACCTCAATAATCGAGAGGCAAATACTTTATGTCATCGCTTCAGAGTAATCAACAAGGATGTGATGTTTTTTGTTGCTGCGCTTATTGAAGGCAATCGAAACCGAGTAAATGGTCAAAACAAATTTGATGTGGAGCAAATGTGTCAGGTTGAATGACGCAACAGAATGGAAAAGATTTTCAATTTGATAGTTTTTACCTTATCTTGAGGGTGTTGCCCAAATATGATGCATTTAGATTTTCAATTAGATTAGCATTTGTATGATGCTTCTTTCATTTGTATGATGCATTTAGATGTAATCAAGATTTAAAGTTATTATATCAAAGTTTAATTTTAAGATGTTAATATAAACTAGTGCATCTTTCATTAATCTAGATAATTTACATTAGTGCCTCTTTCATTAATCTAGATAATTTACATTAATGCCTCTTTCATTAATCTAGTACGAAAGGATAGAATTTTTTTATATAAAAAATTTGGTGTAATTGGCGTGTTTGAATGTCACATTTTCATAACGGTGGAGAAAGAGCCGTTGGAGGTTTAAAATCTACCAAGCGGTAGAGACTACCGCTAGATTGAGCCGCGATCGCTTATCTCTTTTCCCATACTGGCGCAGCCAGTTTTCTAGGCCAGCTGGCACGTGGCAAACCAAAGAGTTTGCCATTTTTGCACTCACTACGGAGCTAGAAAACCGGCCTGGCTAAGTGGAAAATTTGCCACTTATCCAGGCCAGGTCAAGTTTCTACCACTCGACCGCTCGGTCAAGGTAACACTGTTAGGTGCTTACTACACCGCTAGCGATTCCTATAAGACCGGCCGGTCTAGTTTACACCGCTAAGTAGAATCTGATCCAATGGCCATAAATCTTCCCTCTATAAAGATTACATTCCTCTGCCATTTTAACTCACACCTTCTCTTCTCTACTCTTCACATTTGTTAATCTAAAACAAATTTCATCATCCAACTCTTTCATTCACTCGTATTGTATAATTTCTTTAATATGTCTCAATCTAATAAAACTAAGAAGATTAGAGGTGCAAAATTTACCGTAGCCGAAGATGAAAGCATTTGCAGAAACTGTGTGTTCTATACACAAGATAGTGTCGATGGTACCCATCAACAATCTACTAAGTTGTGGGATAACATATTTGCTAAATTTTATGATGAAACTATGAACATCAACGATCGTGATGCAAATGGATTATCCGGTCGCTTCGTTATAATCAACGCCCAAGTTGCCTTGTATGTCGCTGCTCTAATGCATGTTGCTCGTGCTCGAGCGAGCGGTCTTGTCGATGTTGATGTCGAACGAAAGTGTCGAACTGATTGGCACCATAAACATGGGAAAAATTTTGCTTATGAAAGTTGTTATCATATTTTGAAATTGTTACCTAAATATAATCCAAAAGTGTTAGAAAACATGCAGAATGTACATGCAAGTTCACCATACACTTCTTCACCTTCAACGCCAGCTTCACAACCCTCTCAATTATCTCATGCCTCTTCGGAGAATCCATTTTCTTCATCAGAAACCACAACAAACAATAACTCCAACTTGAATGTCAAAGCTGCGATTAAGAGAAAATTATTAGGAAGAAACGCTGCAAGAGCAGCGAGAAAAGATGCCCAAGAAGGAGAACCAAGTGAAGGTGTTTTGGATACTTTGATAGAGAATCAGAAGATTGCCGAAAAGCAAAGAGTTGTAGACCGGCAGTTCTTGACTAGGGAGATGAAAAACATCGACGAACTCAAGAGAAATTCGTTTCAGGCTATGACAAGAATAAGATTCTCAATGCAAACACCACAACAATGAATCCCAGATAATATATGGTATGGGAGATGCAGACGGACAGGTTAGCAGAGGAGTTGGAAGAAAAACGAAACAATAGAAATTTGGAAAAACAATTTGGAGTTCAAGCTGAAGATGAATACCATGATGAAGTAGTGTCACTTAATTAATTAATGTCAGCTTTAATGTTAATGAAGATGTAGTAGTTATGGTGAATGAAATTTTTCTAGTTTTTTCATTACATTAAAACTTAAACTAGTTTTTCATTACATTAAACTTGACAACATCCATGAAAACTAATATTAAGCCTAACATCCCATACGATTCATTAGAAACTCCTTAAGAAATTGGTAATGCGCTTCGTATTCGAAATCTTTTACCCAAATAACTCATACTAGGTAAATCGTGCATCCGTCCTTCTTCACCTCTCTTCGGGTAGTATATTACATAGTTTCTACAAAGAGATAAATCTTCATCCTCAGTGAATCTAGGATCATCCATAAATTAACCAGAAAAGTGTTTTTGTAGAGAAGTGAAGGTGTGATTTTGAAATGGATGAAGCGAAGTGAAGGTGTGATTTTGAAATGGATGAAGCGAAGGTATATTGATAAGTGAATGTTGGTGATTGAGTGTAGACCGCTACTTTAAATGACCGTTAAAAAATTAAAACTTAAACAGTTTCAAAACAAAACTATGGAACAACAAATGAAACTTAAACAATTAAACATTAAAAAAAAACTATAAAATAACAAATGAAACAACACTACTAAATTCGTCCTCCATCCCTTCCAAACTCAGCCGACATATTCGCTCTGAGATCTTCCCTTAACCTGTTATACAAAGTTCTGTTCTCAATATGACTGGTCATTTGCGCATAGTTCCTTGCAGGTAATCCTCTTGCTGGTATAATCTCAGGCCTTAAGTCTTCATCTTGATGGTTAGTCCAATTCTTATTAGGACGAGTTTCCTGGATTACCATGTTATGCATAATGATGCAAGTCAGCATAGTCTTATGCATTTCACGAGCACTTAGACCACGATAAGGCCCACAAATGATTGCGAACTTCCGCTTCAGAATTCCCAAAGCACGTTCCACATCCTTTCTCAGATCCATTTGTCTGCTATTGAAATATGAGTATGAACGACCCATTTCACCGGAAGGTGGCTGACGGTAACATTGAACTAAAGTTGACCATTTTGGATAAATTCCATCTGCAAGATAATAACCATGAGTGTATTGATTCCCGTTGATACTGAAATTTACCCGAGGAGAAATTCGATACTTTAAATCTTCAAATAAAGGCGAGTTTTGTAAAACATTTATATCGTTTTGAGATCCCGGGAGACCAAAAAAAGCGTGCCATATCCAACAATCATCTGAAGCAGCAGCTTCAAGGATAACCGTTGGTTTTGCGTAGTGACCCTTATACTGAACGACCCAATAGGTAGGGCATCCGGTCCATACCCAATGCATGCAGTCAAGACTACCCAGCATTCCGGGAAATCCCCTTTCCTGATTTTGCTTTAATATTTCTCTAACATCTGCATCAGTTGGTTTTCGTAAATAGGTTGGACCAAAATGATTAATCATTATTTCGCAAAACAACGAAGATACTTCTATGCAGTTGTTTTGCCAATGCGAAGGTACTCATCACTAGAATCTGGAGGTCTGCCATATCCTAGAATCCTTAAGGCTGAAGTAACCTTTTGTTCAGGGCTATGACCCCTAATATTCAGTGCATCATACTGATAATTAAATTGAGGTTTTACCTGACAAAGCTCACCAATAATCTTTAGCACCAAATGTCGGGCATGCGGAATCGGCCTTGGAAATTTTCATCAGAGAACACACAGTCGGGAAGAAAAATAATCGTGCATCAGCTTCTCGTGCCATTCATCCTGATCCTGGTACGTATATCTTCTTATGAACACTTCTTTTGGCTATGGATCTCTAGGTATTTGCCCTGATGAATATAGCTGCAACAAGTTGTTGGTTAGATCTTTATCTTCATCTGACTCATCATCAATTTGTTTCAACGCCTGAACGAATATTCGTTGTTGTTCTTCAAATCGATCCATATGAATACACACTTCTTCGTCAGAAGAATCCATTGAGTTGAAAATAAAAATTAAACAGATGATTAAAAGGTACAAAAGAGTAAGATGATAGAGTTAATGAGAAAATGAGGTGTTATTAAATTGAATTGAATGGGGTGAATTTATAGGGAGACGTGGGAGAGGAAATAACCGTTACTTCACTATTTAATAACCGACAATGACTAGACCGACCGGTTTTATGTAGACCGCTAGCAGTTTTCATAAAACCAGTCAGTCTAGTGTCAACCGTTCGGTGAAATCTCGATTGCTTAAGTTTTTCCCCATAGTGGCGCGACCAGTCTACCAGGCTAGCTGGCATGGCAAATGGAGGGTTTAGCAACCCCCACATGAATCGGCCTTAGCAGCGTTCTTCGACGGACCCAAAATAATGAAGCTACTTTGAACGCACACATCCGTGGAAATCGGGCGAAGTAGGATACCGAGTAAGGCAAATCCGGTGCGCACAAATGGCCAGCGGGGTCATCCTAGTGTAGGGTCATCTTGGTGTATAGAGGTTTGAGGAATCTTCTCGAAACTCCGCCTTGAAGCAGTAGAAAAACCCTAATAAACTCACCTATTCACAACTACTACTCTTATCCACACAACAAACTCAGAAACTAGGAGAAAAAAAATCTGCAAGGAGCTCAAAGACCTCATTTCTAACCCCTCCGAAAAGCCTAAATCTCCATCTCTTCTCTGCAGTTACCTTGTTTGGTGAAGAAAATGGCGTCTGCTAATGCCGTATCTACTGCTTCTATGCTTAGTACTCCCAAACAGGTATACATATCTTACTCCTTTTACCATTTCTGCAAATTCATTTATCGCTTTTATGTGGTTGGTTTCGGTTATGTTGTAATTCAAATCAATTGTGTTTCTGTATCGAAATTCTATTTGGTTTTAGTTTGAAAAGGAAACTCTTTTCGCTCTGTTAGGTTTAGATGTCCATGGACTTTAAGTTTATTTTTTACTGGTTTCTTAAAAATTAGCAGTGAAAAGACATGTTCTTGTGATGTTTCGATGTTAATGCTGTCAAGTTTTGAAGTTTAGGCTTACTTTCTCAAATGAAGAGATGGTTATGAAGTCTTGTTGCTTTATTTGTGCTGTTTGGTTACATGTCAAGGTGTTTATCTAAGAGTGGGAATTTATGGATATGTTGATAATGCAGGTGACTTCTAGAAGAATGAATCAGGGGTCGAAGGTTCATTACAGGTCATCAAGCCGAAGATTTTCTGTGCGTGCAGCTGCTAAGAGAATTGCGTTTGACCAGGATTCAAGGTCAGCGATGCAAGCTGGTATTGATAAACTTGCTGATGCTGTTGGGGTTACTCTTGGTCCCAGAGGTAGTCTATCTGTCTCTTACATTGTAGTTATATGTTCCATTACCATTTTGTCTTTCAGTAGGTATATGGTATTACTGATGGCCAATAGTAAAATTTGCAAGCTTTGTTTCTTGACCAATTTTTCTGGCTATCGATCAGGGAGGAATGTTGTTTTGGATGAGTTTGGTGCCCCAAAAGTAGTTAATGATGGAGTCACAATTGCTAGAGCTATTGAGCTTGCAGATCCCATGGAAAATGCTGGTGCAGCTCTTATAAGAGAGGTACAGAAACTTAATTATTATTTGCATCTGTAGTCATGTTGGTGCCTTCTGTAAAGTTAATAGAATACACTGTTCTAAAGCCATTTTGGTCATAGTTTGATACTTCGATTTAGTACTTGAATTGGGGTATACATATCAGGAATGTCTGGGAGCCTGTAATTTTTAATGACTAATTGGTTTATCTTGGACTCCAGGTGGCTAGCAAAACTAATGACTCCGCTGGTGATGGAACAACAACTGCCTCAGTGCTCGCCCGGGAGATTATTAAGCTAGGCCTTCTTTCTGTTACTTCTGGTGCTAATCCAGTCTCAATTAAGAAAGGAATTGAGAAGACTGTGAATGGGCTAGTGGAGGAGTTGGAGAAAAGAGCCAGACCCATTAAAGGAAGTGAAGATATTAAAGGTAATCATATAATTCATTCTTTTGTATGATACATATGGTGTCATGAGTGAGGATAGGTAGGGGTGTTTTTCCTACTTAGAGATATTGTTGTTTCATTAAAAGATATTCCGATTTCTTATAAATTGCAATATGCTTGCCAGTTGCACCTCAGTAACCTAATACCTTGTATGATTTTTTTCAGCTATTGCATCCATCTCTGCTGGTAATGACGATGTCATTGGTACCATGATTGCTGATGCAATCGATAAAGTTGGACCAGATGGTGTTTTGTCTATCGAGTCTTCGTCATCCTTTGAAACTACTGTTGAGGTGGAAGAAGGAATGGAGGTTTGTTTTCTCCTCAGAGTCTGAAATCATATTTCACATTTGCTGTTACTTTCTCTCATGGTTTCTGTTCATCAATGTTCTCAAATAGCTCCCAGTCCATGATAATTGTCTTCTCATCGCATTTGCAGATTGATAGAGGTTATATCTCCCCCCAGTTTGTCACAAACCCTGAGAAGCTGATTGCCGAATTTGAGAATGCAAGAGTCTTGATTACCGACCAAAAAATTACAGCGATTAAGGACATAATTCCTTTGTTGGAAAAGACCACTCAACTAAGGTCCCCCCTACTTATTATTGCTGAAGATGTCACTGGGGAGGCTTTGGCTACTTTGGTTGTGAACAAGTTGCGTGGTATTATCAATGTTGCTGCTATCAAAGCACCTGGTTTTGGTGAGAGGCGAAAGGCACTTCTTCAGGATATCGCAATCCTCACAGGTAGTACTTTTGTTTTCAACATTGGAGTTTTTAGGATGATTTTATTAATTACAAATATTTTCTATTCTGCCTTTGCTTGTTGCTTTGCTATGGTTATTTGAGATGAAATGATTTCACTGATGGACCTTGTTGTCTTTATCATTATACAGGAGCTGAGTACCAGGCCACTGATTTAGGAATGTCGGTAGAGAACACTGAAGTTGATCAGCTTGGCGTGGCAAGAAAGGTAACTATCAGCAAGGACTCAACAACCATCATTGCCGATGCTGCATCAAAAGATGAAGTGCAGTCAAGAATTGCACAATTGAAAAAGGAGTTGTCTGAGACAGACTCTGTTTATGACTCCGAGAAACTGGCTGAGAGAATTGCCAAGCTTTCGGGTGGAGTTGCTGTGATTAAAGTTGGTGCTGCAACAGAAACTGAGCTCGAGGATCGTAAGCTTCGTATTGAGGATGCCAAGAATGCTACTTTTGCTGCCATAGAGGAAGGTATTGTTCCCGGTGGTGGTGCTGCTTTGGTCCATTTGTCGACCTGTGTACCCAAAATTAAGGAAAGCATCGAAGACCCGGATGAAAGGCTAGGTGCAGACATTGTGCAAAAGGTAAGCTGTGACAGCCATGTTAATTTTTTTCTATCAGACTTTGCAAAATATTGTTCTTTAGAAGTTATGCAGTGGCTTTTCATTTGTTATACAGCTGGTGGATTGAAAATATGAAAAGAAATGATGTTTTCATTTCAGCAATAGTATGGCTCACTTAGATTTGTGTTTTTCTTGTTTTGCACCTTACCCTTCAGCATCTGCAGGTTACTTACTGTGCCCAAAATAAACAAACAGAATAACCTGGATATGCTTTTATTCTTTCCTAATGTTGATTAATACTTACCAGCCAAATTAATGGTTTGATTGTAGGCACTAGTAGCACCAGCTTCTCTGATTGCCCACAATGCAGGTGTGGAAGGGGAAGTGGTTGTTGAGAAGGTGAGATCGCGTGAATGGGAGATTGGCTACAATGCAATGACAGACACATATGAGAATTTAATGGAGGCTGGAGTTATCGACCCAGCAAAAGTGACCAGGTGTGCACTGCAAAATGCTGCATCCGTGGCTGGGATGGTCCTGACCACACAAGCCATTGTTGTTGAGAAGCCTCAACCTAAGGCAGCAGTTCCTGGGGCAGCACAAGGCCTGCAAGTCTGATTTCCCTCGTAATTAACAGAATCCTTCACCTTTCCTTCTTGTAGTGCCAGTTGTGATATCAGAGATGATAAGGCCTTTTAGAAAATGAGAGTCTAGTTTGATTTGAAGTGGTTATTAAAGCGGAATTTTTGTATGAAAACGTAGGTGATTACCAGGATTAATATTAATAACAGATCAAGAAAACTCTTCTGTGCATTTTATGTTGTTGCCACTGAAACCTCATTTTTCTAATTCTGGGCCTAACTTCTGTACAGTCCGTGAAGTAAAGTGTAGCTTTTTGTTGTATGACTTGCATGAGGCTGACCCAATTCTAATTTGATAAAGAGCCCAAAACTTGAACATAGAACGCACATATGACGGAGTTTGACAGAGCTCGACTCTTGGCCTTGCACATATACCCTCTGACACAGCCAGATCAGAGATTAGCTAAATTATTTGTGGTATGTCGACTTGGTGTACGTGCAAACAGACTTGCGGGTGATACTATGAACCCTGATTTTGGGCATACCAAAATCTTTCTAGGCATACAAAACAATAGTCCCACCTTGGGTGACCTTATAAGGGGTACCCAATGGGTAGTTCAATTACCTATATGCCCTTAATACAAAAATCTAAAATCAGTTTTCTAAAAAATCAAAATCAGTTTCCCTTACCATCTCTTCCTCCTCCTCCTCTAGCCGAACTCTTCCCCCTCTTGCGAAGAAAAAAAATTCATCATCGTGATTAATCGTCGATTCGTAAAAATTTGATCGTCGATTAAACTCAACCACATAATGACTCGTACAAAGAAAAGCAGGGACTAGGCAAACCAAATCGTCTTCTAATCCATCAATTGAAGAAGAAGAACCAATTGAAGATAAAGGTGTAGAAACTGAAAATCAACCACCAATTGAACCAGAAATTGAACCAACTGCATCTCCAACTCCGGAAATGAGGATAAGAAAGCAAGTTTTACAAACCCAATCTCCTATTTGCTGTTTTTCATCGATTAAATGACGGTTACAGTGTTGGGTTCGGCTCAAAATTGAGTTGCGTTTTTAGCCGAACTGTTCTTCACAAAAGCTTCCTGTAAGTGTATATGAACAATTCGGCATGAAATTTCATGAAATTTCAAGCCGAACCTAGTCACAGATAGAGATGCATAGGGGTTCGGCGTATTCGATAATCATAATATGTGCGGAACCTAGCACATTAACGAGGTTCGGCTATTACGATATTCTCAATATGTGCCGAACCATTAACAATATTTTAACCCAAAAAATAACAAATTGATGTTCGGCTCATACGATTTTCGAAATATAAGCCGAACCGGTAATTATTTTTTTTCCGAGCTATTCAGGATGTTGTTCGGCTTACTATGAAACTTTCATATAAGCCGAACTAGTGTCTAGCAAACAGTTCGTCACATGCAGTAAACAAATTCAGTAAGCCGAACCGTTCATCAATTGGTAGATTCGGCTCATAGATGTGAGCCGAACCTCAACCTGTTTCGCCGAACCATGATTCAAAAAACCTAACTTTTGATAATTGAGAGCTATAGAAGTGAGATTAAGTATAGGATATAAGTGTACCTGTGTATTAGAAGCATTGGGTTCCTCATCAATGTCTTCATCATCAGGATTTGGCTCATAAAAATCATCATCTTGAGTTTGTGTTTGAGTTTGAGCTTGAGTTTGAGTGGGTGTAAAATCATTCTCATAATCTAAGAAATCAGCCATTTCTGGATCATTGTTGTAGTTGATATGTATTTTCCTAGGTTTTTTAGATGAATGATGACCCTGCTCATCCTCCATTGAATCAAGAATTAGAATTTTCTCACTTTCTCCTTCTCTTTCTCTCCTTCTTAACCAAACCAAAACTTTGATTTTTTTTTTCCTCAAATTTTTCATCTAAACAACTCTTATAATTCTGAAAATTATTTTAATCACTAAACAAAATATTTAATCACTAATCAAGATTATTAACACTAATACGTAAAGGGCAGATTTGCCATTAAATTTTTTTTGGGTTAAGGGATTATCTGATTTTACTATTTCACAACCTTTTTTGTCTTCATTCAGTATGCCTTGTAAGATTTTGGTATGCCCAAAATTATAGTTCGATACTATAGTTGGGAACTTGGGACCATCAAAGTCCAGGCTGAAGACATTACCGATTAATCTCACTCGCACTCCTTCTAGAAGCCCATCTTTTACTCTGTCTCTCTCTATCCTACAATGAATGTACAGCGACAGAGATTCGAAAGAGAAGTTTTCATATCCATAGATTCCATACAGGCATACATCATATCATGCTGGGTCGCATTTCAACCGATTTCGAAATTCCTTTTGGCATATAGAGACATGGAAGAAGGGACCTTGAGTTTTAGCTCTTCTGTTTCTTGCTCTGATTCGTTGGATTACTTTTATCTTTTTTCTTTTTCACTCCTGTCTATTGTATGATTAGACTTTAAGTATTAATTTTACCGATGTGTACATGACACGATAAATGGATGTGGGGAGCCAAAGGGTAAGGGAGAACATCAACTTCTTTAGACTTTGTTCATTCGATTTTGGAACGTCATTTTCCTGCAAGATTCTTGTAATTTATGGAATGTTTTTGACATTTCTAGTTTTGTGTCCCTTGCAGAATCTGACCTACCATAGGCCCATAAGCCACGTAAAATAAGATTCTTCCCCCACCAAACATATTAAAGGAGCTCTATAGATGACGTTTATCAATTTCGTGCTCCTTACCGGTATTTCAAGTTTTCAAAATGAAATGAGCCGTTTGAAATGTTCCTATGCTAATTCCCATGATTTCCTTATGTTTCACTATGCTCATCGACACTAGGTATAACCTGTGTTGTACGACACGAAATCATCTGATTTTGTGTTCTAAAGTTCTTCCTCACTGTCTTACCATATGAGTTTGCGAACGTTGGTAGTGATGATGAATATATTCTGTTTAGACTTTTGGACCAAGTTTATAAAAAGAAAAAGACGTTTGTACCGCCTTATGCAAACTAGGTCTTAGTTAAACTGGTAAAGCGAAAAAGAAAGCCAGACGAGAATCAGTAATGCGAATACAAAATCAAGCTCGAGTGATCGTGAGGAATTTTACCCAGTCTTGTTAGATAAATAAGAAAAGGAAGTAAAATATATGAGGTTGGACTTTTAAAGCCTGGCTAAATTGGGGCCTATAGCTATTAATTGGGGTCTATCAAATTTTCCTTCCCACACCACCAAATTACTTTGGGCACCCAAACTTCTAAAAAATACTAATTTACCCCCCACATTAATTCCTAAAACTCTCACATATAAATACTAATCTTTCCATTTTCAGTAAATCCAAAAACAAAAAAAACCTAAACCTAAAAAAACTTTCTATTTTTATCCTAATCTCTCCAAATTCTCAAAACCCTAATTTTCATCTTCTTCTTCAACGAGTCTTCGATCCGCACAACAAAATGATAAATCTCCATTAACCCATTCTATGATTCTTCTTATCTTATTGATTTACATGTTTAAATCTTCGTTTTTGACAAATCAAAAATCTGATTAACCCAAAATCGGTTTTTATTGACATATCTAATAAACCGATTCTGGGTTTTGTTTTCTGCCATGAAGAGCATGCACAGTAATTGGTTTACATGATGATTAATCGATTTTGTAATATGAAATATGAAAATACATCACCAAAATATGAAAATACATCAACCGATTTTGGTTTAGAAATGAAATATGAAAATACATCACCAGAATCGGTTTATATATGTAATATGTATAATCCGATTACCATAGTCTTTTCATCTTCCTTTCCGCAATCGGGTTTTATACATGTAGAACATACCCCGATTCTTGTAGTCTCTTCAAAATCGGATTACTTTTGTTTCTATATGTACCGATTTCTTACTTGATTTCTGTTAAATTTTTGTGTAGAATGGACTTCGGACACCTAGCATTTTACAATCGAGAGCTGACCTTGGAGGATGTTCTGAGGAAACCACAAAGAGTGCCAGAGAGAAGCCTATATAAGTTTGCTTTCGGAGGTGAGACCCGTCTTGAACAAGCCCTCGCATTGATTGACATGCTTGCACTGGAAGAGCTTGTTGAGGTCATGAGGTTCGCTAGGATGAGGAGAAACAGGATTTAAGCTGAGAGGGATCGCCACCATGAATTGGAAGGTATGTTTAAAGAAATGGCTGAATATATAGCCATGGAAGAGGCAGAAGCTGCTTCTCTTGATGATGATGATGCTGGTGGTGCTGCAGCTGCTCCTGATGCTGGTGCTGGTGGTGATGTTGTTGCTGCAAATGTTCCTGGTGCTTCTTAAGTTTTTAAGTTTAACTTTTAAATATTAAAACTTTAAGTTTATAAGACTTGTGGTTGTTTTAAGTCTTTTGGGATGGTTGATGTTTGTATTTTGGATGATATTTGTGTGGTTGATGTTTGTATTTTGGATGATCTTTGTGTGGTTGATGTTTGTATTTTGATTCTAGCATGACATGCCAACAATCGGTCTACACGATATGTCAACATAAACCGATTGTGCAAGCAATTTTTCCTGGATGTTTTTCAAGCACGAATCGGATCACATATAAACATATATAAACCGATTGTGCAAGCAATTTTTCCTGGATGTTTTTCAAGCAAGAATCATATCACATATTAAAATATATAAACCGATTATAGCAAATTATTTCACGTTTTTCAAATAAAATAGCCGTTAGGGACTTTCTCTATAAATAGAGACCTCACCCTTGGACCCCATTCTCCCCAAAATTGATCATTTTATTTCCCCTCACTCCATATACTCCACAACTACTCATTTCATACATATACATACAAGAAATGGCATCATTTGACTCCGCGGAAGATTTGGAAATTACCAAAGCATGGTATGCGGAAAATCGACTTAGACGTCAATCCTCCGAAGGGGTGGATTCCACAACCTTTTGGGCTAGGGTACACAACAAATTTAGGCAAGATTTTGGGAATCCTAATGCAAGAAGTGTTCAACAAGTCCATGATAGGCACCAAGTCATCAAAAATGCGATACTTGCTTTTTTAGCTCTCCAACCTCAGATTTTTAACACTCGCCCCTTCACCTTGTCCATTGCACAATTTGTGAGTATTTTTGTGGTTTGTTTTACATAACCCATGTTGTTTTATCTTCTAATGAAACACCACTAACAAATGTAAGTTTGTTTTTGTGTTTTTGTAGCACGAAGTCGTGAAAGCGCGCTACTTGGAGGAAAAGGGGGAAGCATTCACTTTCGATGCAAGCTATCACTTCTTGGCAGAAAGAATCCCGGAGGATAACCCGGACTACTTGGATGTTGTATCGTCTTCTTCGGAGGAGGAAGCTTGATGGATTTATAAGTTTTTGTATAGGTTTTGTGGGTAGACCTCTATGTAAACCCTCACGAGACTATAACTCGTCCAATAGGGTCGCCT
The DNA here is from genome assembly GCF_003573695.1 of Papaver somniferum. NCBI lineage: Eukaryota > Viridiplantae > Streptophyta > Magnoliopsida > Ranunculales > Papaveraceae > Papaver > Papaver somniferum. The sequence goes on from NC_039366.1 coordinate 53,357,232, forward strand.
AGGGGTTTAAAGGCTTGATGCATGTGCTAAATGCATCCTACAATAATAATGCAATGAATGAAAATTGGTAATGAAAGGAAACAATCGGTTTATATATGTTATAAGTAAAATCTGATTATCAAAATCGGATTATAAACATGTCAACGTTAACCGATTATAGATGTCCTATGTTAATTCGTAAACACCAATCCAGAATCGGTTTACAAGTGCATGAACGTAAACCGATTCTGAGTACTGTTTACGAATTTTTTTCAAAATGTTTGATGTTTTGATGAACTCTCTAACATTAGTTAATCTCACATCCAAAACAAAATTAATCCCAATTACGATTAATTAGTGCTAATTATTCAGGGGTAAAATAGGTATTTAGGTAATTATTTTGATAAGGGGTGGTGTGTAGGTGATTGCTAATGACCTTTTTTGTCATCTATCTATATGCCCCAATTTAGCCAGGTTTTAAAGCTATCCAGATGTAAGATTGTTTTGTTATTTTAAGATTCGAAATGAGCTAATTTAAATTTAGTTGATCATTTCAGTGTCTAGACTCTTAGTCATGTGTCTCTTTCTTCTTCCTTTCTCTTCCCTTCTCAAAGAAAAAAAAAACCAAGAGTTATTTCATCTGTCTTGCTCAGATTTGGTCTAAAAAGACTAGATCTGAGCAAGGATTTCTTTTTCTAGTTTTAGGTAATACTTATCAAATAAGATGTTTCTACATCATTTTTTGTGTTTTTCGACATGTTTCTTCGTCATTTTGGGTTGATTTTTCTTCGTCGTTCTGGGGCGAGTTCTTCAATCTTTGATGGATGGTTCGTGGCTTGCCACTCTCGATTCAAAAACATCAACGACTCAACACTCCTTCATTTCAGGAACATCTCTTATCATAGAAGAATAAAATCAAATTAAATGGTCAGAATCATTTCCGGATTTTACCATCATCTTTTCCTTATACATAATTAAAAATCGGGTATCTCTGCGGTTTATCGCTCTTTCTCTTCGCGATCTACTTGTAGTTGATATCCTTATTTGTATTGGGGCTTTGATTATCTTGATGTTTTTTTTATGTATTTTGATGTTTTTGTTAATCTTGTAAGCGAACATGTAATCATTATTTTGGTTTGAATGAATTGAAATTTGTTGATTGGCCCAAAAAAAAACAAAAAAAAAACTCAGTCATGTTGTTGTTTTACCACATCCTTCCATCCGGTTTTGAGTGGGAGGCGATGCGGTTGATGAAGCCCAGGTAACCATAGGATAAAAATAAATAACCTTTTTAAAAAAAATAATAAACCTATTTTAAGGGGATGGAGGATCCCCTTGCATGTTTATTTTATTCTCACACTGTCTCACATATTATATGTTATTTTTGCGAATAAAAACTAAATAATAACGGATTCGAAATTAATATTTTAAGGATATGTTCCTCTTACAAAGCTCTACTTTCCTACCAAAAATGAGCGTATTCCGAAATAGTAAACCTCACCATCTATCAATCTTAATTTAAACGGTTAAAAATCAATTGATTTTTAACGGCTTATATTCAAAGTCATAGATGGTGGTGTTATACGTCTCGGAATGCATTCATTTCCGGTAGTTATGTAGAGTTTACAAGAGGAACCTATCCCCAAAATATTATCTTCAAAGCCGATATCATTTGGTTTGTGTTCGCAAAAAAAGACGCCTAACATGTGAGATAATGTGAGAACAAAAGCGTGAAGGGATCCTCCTTTGAGGGGAGTTAGAATTTTGAAAGAAGCTACATAATGAGACAAAATAAGATTATTTAGTAATAATTCAAACTATCCCTGTATTCAAATATCTTTTTGCAATGACTAAAATGTCCTCGTTCATTGGCTAGAATCGGCCAGGTGGAGAAAACGAATTCCTAGCCGGAATCCACATTTTCAGTTTGCACGATTAGGAAATCAAGAAATGTTAGACATAGAGTTAGGTCGACGGATGAACTCCAACCATAGAAATCGAAAAACTAAACTACGACTGGGAAATTGTGAACTTTTCGTCGTGGATAAGTTTTTCAATTGTTACGGCTAAGTAAACTCATATTAATTTTCCAGAAGAATTGTTAGTAAACCGTCGAGTATTATAGATTGCCGCCCCCCCGCCTTGTCATTGAAACTACCGAGGATCAATGGATCGAAGAAATTATTAATAAAATTTATGGGTATTAAAGTGTTGGAGAAAATGAGTTATTTAATAAATGATTTTTTGGTCTTGGTGTGGTTTGATCTCATGATCTAAGGGTCTAAGGATACTCACTCATTTTTGAGTGAATGAAATGGAACCTTTAGTCCCACATTGTGGAAAACTAAAGAGGTGCTCCATTATATTACCATGTTCTCATGGATATGTTGTAAAACAATGTGGGTGGGGCGAAAAATACATGTTTCGACCCATGCCCATGCGCGTGTACCAAGCACCATGTCCGTGTCTACTTGAAATTATTTTTTGCAAGTTTTTAACTTGATAAATAATTTTTCAAGAGTTTTATTTATGGAAAAAATTCCTTTTTTGTGTTTAATTGTTTTACAAGAAACAAAACTCGTTTTATAAGAAAAAACCTAAACCTAACTTGATTTGGAAGTTAATTTTCCTATAAATACAACTCGAAAATCTCTTTTCAAAACACGCAAGCAGCGAAAAATACATGTTTCGACCCATGCCCATGCGCGTGTACCAAGCACCATGTCCGTGTCTACTTGAAATTATTTTTTGCAAGTTTTTAACTTGATAAATAATTTTTCAAGAGTTTTATTTATGGAAAAAATTCCTTTTTTGTGTTTAATTGTTTTACAAGAAACAAAACTCGTTTTATAAGAAAAAACCTAAACCTAACTTGATTTGGAAGTTAATTTTCCTATAAATACAACTCGAAAATCTCTTTTCAAAACACGCAAGCAGCGAAAAATACATGTTTCGACCCATGCCCATGCGCGTGTACCAAGCACCAAGTCCGTGTCTACTTGAAATTATTTTTTGCAAGTTTTTAACTTGATAAATAATTTATTCAAGAGTTTTATTTATGGAAAAAATTCCTTTTTTGTGTTTAATTGTTTTACAAGAAACAAAACTCGTTTTATAAGAAAAAACCTAAACCTAACTTGATTTGCAAGTTAATTTTCCTATAAATACAACTCGAAAATCTCTTTTCAAAACACGCAAGCAGCGACCATCTCTAGGTCTACTTTTCTTCATCTTCTTGCTTTTATTTTCGTGCGACGTTTTACTTCCATCCCCGTTGCTGAGTTTAAGAGTGGGTAATTTGTATTGTGCTAATACAAGTTATATCGGGCAGTCTTATCTCGGACACATCTTCGCACGTTGGGGTTTAGCATTACTTTAGAGTATACCCGCGAACTAATGTGTTAAGGACAGCTTGTTGAACCTGTGATTCTGCCCTCATCAATTTGTTCGTGGTAGAGTTGTTTGATACGGTTCTTTATATTTATTGTTTGATACATTTGACGTTTCTTCTATTGTTGCAAGACACCAACATAAAAAACACCCGATCTCATCGTTAATAAAATTTCCTAGTACCAATTTTCCGGAGAAATTTTTCCAAAGTTGTAATCACTACAAATTCCATTATCTATGGTAGCAAAACTGTGAGACAAAATCACATTTTTTACGGCTAGGTCTTAGATGACATTTCCTAGCTGTATCTGGGGTAGTTTTTCATTTACGAATAACATACATATCTACGGCTAGCTTGTTTTTCATTTACCAATAACATACATATCTACGGCTAGCTCGTTTTCTAATTGTGGATTATGTAAAACCCGGAATCGACTAGGATATTTCATCTACTACCTAGTCGTAGATGGATTTGTAAAGAAAAAAAAAATGGTTCTTGATCAACCGAAAGTGTTTTTGAACTCGGATAGTCGCTAAAATTTCTAGGGGTTAAATTGTATCCTTCGAGTCATTTATAAAAAAATTTAATCGGCAATGAAAAGTTGTTCAAATCGGCGATTGATCATAGACATATTTGTTTAGCAAAAAAAAAAACAAGGGAAAACAAAAGCAATTAGCAAGGAAGAGAGTGAACTAGAGGTTAGCACGTGTTATTGATTTTGAATATTTTTTGTTAACATCAGGATTGAAGGGTGATATGGTATATGATTTAATTAAAGGATAACTTACACGTTTATTGGGTGTTTGGACACCCTTATATAAAAATCTATGTCAGCCCTTTTAGAATTTGAGCAGTCCCTAAAATAACTTTCCAATCAGGGACGAACTCAGGATTCTTCTTTCCTTCGATAAGGCTGGAATGTTATTGATTGCAGGCAATGGTAGGCTGCGATTTGTTTTTATTGAACGAAATGTATAGTTAATGACTAATTCTAATTCACATGCAGAATAGCAAATAGATAGACAGTTAAAACATAAAACAAAGAAAATTAATGACAATATGTGATTGTAAAAATAAATTTATAATCTATGGAAGTGAAATGAGAGATAATTAATTCCGTTGAGAATAATTTTTTTTTCTTTTTTTTTCTTCAAATAAGCTTTAAGTTTTAATTATTCTTAAGGCGGGCTGAAAATTAAATAAGTTAAAATTTATATCTCTCTAAAAATAATTGCTATCCTTTCCTAATATTTCTTTGGTTTTTTTAATATTTGGTCTATGTGATTTGCTTTTATTCTAGGAATGAAACTGTTAGCTTGGAATGTACAGGGTTGTGGCAACCCATTTACCCAAAACCACTTAAAACAACTTATTTCGAAAGAGAAACTTGAAATCCTCTTTCTTTCATAAACCAAATCGCAAAGGTACCCGGTGAAATATCTTATCTCCTCCTTTCCCAACTATCATATTATAGGTCCTATAGGGAGAAAAGGAGGATTAGTCATTGCTTGGATAGATGGATTTTTCTTTGATATAGTACATTGGAACATTAACATGATAAATGTTATTGTGCACTTAGTACTATCAATAATCAGGTTACTGAACTGGAATTGAATTAATGTGAAAAAATGGTAACAATCTGCCTAAGCAGCCTCAACTACCTCAACTATTTCATTCATCCAAAACTTGACTTACACAAAAACGTTCTTACAGATAATAAAGAAGGAGGAGAACAACTCCGATCGGAATTAACCAACCCCAGTGCTCCATCTGTCCCTAATCTTGACTAATTCCTAAGTGACAGTTGCCGCCATACTATTAGCCAACTCCTGGAATGAGTACACCCCACCAACCAATCTGAGTACACCCAACTGCTAATATGAGTACACCCAACTGAATTACTCAGGGCAGACCACAGTCATATGCAGGTATATGACAAATACCTCCCCTTTACCAAATCCTTGTCCTCAAGGATTGAATTTTGGAAAATGGCTTTTGATGTTGCCAGCATCCTCCCAAGTCGCATCTGCAGCTGAGGCATTGGTCCATTGGATAAGCAGTTGAGGAACTGAGACACCATTTCTGATAATGACTCTGGAATCCAGTACAGCTGCAGGGATGACAAGCACTTGGCCTTCACTGTTGATGACTGGAAGGGTTGGGGAGATGAGATGTTGAACACCAATCTGTTTCTTGAGTTGGGAGACATGAAAAACAGGGTGTATCCTTGCTTCAGCAGGTAACATCAACTTGTAGGCTACACTACCAATTTTTTGAAGTACAGTGAATGGTCCGTAGTATTTGGCAGCAAGCTTTAAATTCCTTCTCAATGCTAAGGAAGCCTGTCTGTAAGGTTGAAGTTTCAAGTAAACTCTATCACCCACAACAAAACTTTTATCCACTCTAGACTTGTCTGCATAGATATTCATTCTCTCTTGAGACTTGTGGAGGGAGTCTTTCAGTAATTCCAGCATAACAGTTCTTTGCTTCAAATACTCCTCAACAGTAGCAATAGAAGTGGTAGAAGTAGAAGGAAAAGCTAAGTGAGGAGGGTTGTAACCATAAAGAGCTGTAAATGGGCTGACCTTGAGTCTAGTGTGGTAGTTGGTGTTGTACCACCATTCTGCAAGAGGTATCCAGTGATGCCACTTCTTTGGCTGATGCCCACACATGCACCTAAGATAATTTTCCAAACATTGATTCACCCTCTCAGTATGGCCATCAGTTTGTGGATGGTAAGCAATGCTGAGATGTAACTGTGTACCAAGATCCTTGAATAAATCTTGCCAAAAGTGGCTTGTGAAAATCTTGTCTCTTTCAGACACAATGGAAGCAGGCAAACCATGTAGTTTGTAAACTTGAGCAATGAACTCTCTTGCCACAGAAGCAGCAGTATAAGGATGATGCAAGCCAATGAAATGTGCATATTTTCTTAGTCTGTCTACCACCACTAGTATAACTGACTTCATGTCACTCATTGGAAGTCCCTCTATGAAGTCGATAGAGATGTGCTTCCAAGCATGTTCACGGATTGGAAGGGGTTGCAACAAGCCAGCTGGAAAATTGTGGTCACCCTTATTTCTCTGGAAGACATCAAAAACTGAGACAAACTGTAGAATGTCCTTCTTCAGTGTAGGCCAAAAGAATGTGGATTTAGCTCTCATGTAAGTGGCTTGAATACCAGAATGGCCACCAGCTGCAGAAGAATGAATGCAATCCAAAAAATTTTCCTTAACATCTGATGAGGAACCCACATAGATTCTTGACTTAAATCTCAAAACACCATCAGTATAGGAGTATTTTGGGAAGAGTAGTTGGATGGAGTGCAAGCCGTGCAATGAGAGCCTGTACTTTTGCATCAGAAGAGTAGCTATCAATAATTTCTTGAGACCAAGCTGGCTGTGAAATGGATATACTCTGGCAAGTACCAATCTCAAAAGGTCTTCTTGAGAGAGCATCAGCAACAGTATTTTCAGAACCCTTCTTATATCTAATTTCATAATCAAAGACCATAAGCTTCATTAACCACTTCTGTTGTAAATTAGAAGAAATTTTCTGCTCTAAAAAATATTTGATGCAATGGTGGTCAGTTTGAATAATGAAGTGGCTGCCTTGAAGATATTGTCTCCATCTGGTGACACCTTGAACAATAGAGAGGAGTTCCTTTTCATAAGTGTACATAAAAACTGATTTTGGTCCCAGAGGTTTACTGTAGAAAGCCAGTGGTTTGCCTTCTTGTAGCATAACAACACCAAGACCAATATCACAAGCATCAGTCTCAACAACAAATGTCTTGCTAAAATTGGGTAGAGCTAAAACAGGAGTAGAGGTCATGGCTGCTTTGAGATGTTGGAAAGCTGATGTGGCTGCAGGGGACCAAAGGAAGGCATTCGTCTTGAGTAAGTCAGTGAGGGGTCTTCTTATGAGGCCATAGTTCTTTACAAATTTCCTGTAATAACCAGTGAGACCCAATAATCCTCTTAGCTCCTTAAGTGTGTGAGGAAGTGACCAAGTGAGCATAGCAGAAATTTTTGCAGGGTCAGCCTTAACTCCTTCTGCAGTAATTATGTGTCCCAAATACTCAATCTCTTGTTGGACAAAGCAACACTTGCTAAAGTTGGCAAACAACTGATGTTTTCTCAAAATATCCAGTGTGAGTTGCAAGTGTAGTAGGTGCTCCTCCAATGAAGAACTATACACAAGGATATCATCAAAGAATACCAAGATGAATTTCCTTAAATGGTCTTGAAATATGTCATTCATAAGAGCTTGGAATGTAGCAGGTGCACTTGTAAGTCCAAATGGCATCGCCTTGAATTCAAAGTGGCCATGGTGAGTTCTAAATGCAGTCTTGTATATGTCAGCAGAAGTGATCCTAATTTGATGATACCCAGCTCTTAAATCAATTTTAGAAAAAAATTTCTTACCATGTAATTCATCAAGAAACTCCTCTATGATTGGAATTGGAAATTTGTCCTTGACTGTGATGTTGTTAAGCTTCCTATAATCAACACAAAATCTCCAAGTGTTGTCCTTCTTTTTGACCAAAAGTATAGGAGCTGCAAAAGGACTGTGACTTCTTTGAATAATGCCAGACTGAAGCATATCTTGAACTAGTTGTTCCACCACTGACTTCTGAAGATAGGGACACTTATAAGGTCTCATGTTAACTGGTTCAGAATTTTGTTTAAGAGGAATGAAGTGGTCTAGGTTTCTCTGTGGTGGAAGGGATTTTGGCTCAGAAAAAACATCAGAATATTAAGTAAGTAATTCTGAAATTGGGGTGGTGGTGGTGGAGTAGGTGTTGCTGAAGTGTAGATGGAAAATAGGTGGCCTATCAGGCCATGAGTGTGTTTTTTGAAAAATCTTGTAGCTGCATTGCCACTCATCATGCTGCAAGAAGCTCTATCTTGAGTACCAATAAGTGTAATCTTCTTCCCATTATGTCTAAAAGAAATACTCAACTTGGAGAAGTTAAAAATCACATCTCCCAATTGCTTCAGCCAATCAGCTCCCAAGACCAAATCACAGCCACCAAGTGGTAAGAGTCTTAAACTACCAGAAAACTTGTGGTTTTGCATAGACCAATTTAAGTTTGAGCAAATTACATTACTCACAGTTATATCACCATTAGCCACAGTGACTATCATGCTAGCAGTTGGCTCAATGGTACGGTTGAGTTGCCTAGAAATGTCACTATCAATGAAACTATGTGTGCTACCAGTATCTATAAGCACTGAAATAGTTCTCTTGTTAATAAGACCAAAGACTCTAATAGTTTCACCAGAATTATTACCTGTCAAGGCATGAAGGGAAATCTCCATGTCACTCTCCAAAGGTGAGTCCTCCTCTTCAAGATGAGTAGCTTCTGTTGTATCTAGAGGATTGTCTTCACTCTCAGCTCCAATCATTAAGCAAAGATGTTGTTGATTACAGACATGACCTCTTTTATAAACTTCATCACAATTATAACACAGACCTCTGGCTTTCCTAGCCTGCACTTGGTCAGGGGTGAGTCTTTTAATAGGAATAAATGTGTGTTGTTTTGGTAATGAGTTTGAAGTGGATGAAGATGATTGGGTGGAAGAAGCAGGTGTAACTGGATTCTGTGGGGTAAAATGTCTAGTGGTGGAAAAGGAAGTAGAATAAGCTCTGGGAGCAGGTTTGACAGACTTTTGTTGAAGAGCTAATGTTTTCTCTTGCATTCTAGCTAGAGAAAAATATGTCAACAATGTAGTAGGACCAAACATAAGTACTGGCTCTCTTGACTCCTCCTTTAACCCACCAGTAAAACTGCTAATGAAATACTCCTCAGTAAAGATGTTATGCTTGCTTAATAGTAAGGCCTTCAAATGCTCAAACTCCTCAAAATATGCATCCACAGTTGTAATTTGTGACAATTTATTGAACATACCCACAATGTTTTCATGATCAGGATTTTCAAAACGAAGACAAACATTCTGACTCAAGTCTTTCCAAGAGATATGTGGTCGATTCAATCGAAAATTCTCAAACCATTTACTAGCTTTTCCATCAAAGTGCATAGCAACCATTCTGGCTTTGTTAAATTAAGCAATATCATGCATCTGAAAGTAATACTCGCATTTATTAAGCCAGCCTTTTGGATTATCGTCATCGAAACATGGAAAATCCATCTTGGGAAGGCGATGATGATTGTAATCACGGCCACCTGATTGAATGTGAATGGGGTTCCTAATTTGGCGATTAGGACCACGAGCTCCACTAAATTCACCCTGATGGGAATCCCTTGTGGAGAAGATCTCTGCTAGCTCAGATTTAAGCATCGATTTGAGGGACAACATCTGTGAATCCAGGCCAGCTTGCAGTTTGGTGGGGAAATCATCTGTGGAAAGCTTCGATTCTAGTTGGAGATTGATGCTATCGATTTGAAGTTGTAACTTAGTAGTTGTCTCCGTAAGCTCTTTACAAGTTAGAGCAACCATGGTGAGAAAAGAAAAAAAAATTGAGCTAATTTGGATGCGTGGGTAGGGAAAGAACAACTCTGAATACCAATTGTACTATACTTAGTACTATCAATAATCAGGTTACTAATGTGAAAAAATGGTAACAATCTGCCTAAGCAGCCTCAACCATTTCATTCATCCAAAACTTGACTTACACAAAAATGTTCTTACAGATAATAAAGAAGGAGGAGAACAACTCTGATCGGAATTAACCAACCCCAGTGCTCCATCTGTCCCTCATCTTGACTAATTCCTAAGTGACAGCTGCCTCCATACTATTAGCCAACTCCTGGAATGAGTACACCCCACCAACCAATATGAGTACACCCAACTGCTAATATGAGTACACCCAACTGAATTACTCAGGGTAGACCACAGTCATATGCAGGTATATGACAGTATACAAATTTTAACTCAAAAAAAATGGGCACTCACCTGTTTTTATGGTATCCCTTATCCTTCAACTAAAAATGTGGCTTGGGATTTCCTAGAGGAAATAGGAAAACAAATCAATCTTAGAAACATGCCCAGGAGATTATAACATGATCTTCAACCAATCGGAAAAGCTAGGAGGTTTCCCCTTTAATATAAAAGATAGTGAATATTGTCATAGAATTCTAGAAAGATCCGACCTATATGACTTAGGTTATCCAGGATACGATTTTACATGGGATAATCATACAAAAGGTGATAAGAACATACAAGAAAGACTAGATAGAGCATCACAGAATGCAGATTGGAATATCCAACTTCCAAATGCATCTCTTACACATCTAGTGGTTATAGGATCTAATCATTCCCCTATTTTTTTGTCTTTGGAGAATCCATTCAAAAAATCTGAATGGGTTTCTAAATTTTACGATACCTGGCAGAAGGAATCTTCTTGTGTCAAAATAATCAATAGTTCTTGAATTAATACCTTAACAGATGATCCTTCCTCATTTGAAATCCTTAGGAATCAACTTGCTAGATTGGAAGAAAAACATCTTTGGTCTTCCTGCTAGGAAAATTACAAGACTTCTAAGAGATATAGAAAGACTTAAGTCTAGTAGGGTTACAAATTACCAACAGAAGAAGCTTACTGAAAAATTATTGGAGTTGGAAAACTTTATAAAACCCAATAAGTTGTAGATAAGCAAACTTCATTGAACTAGGTGAAAGAAATACGAAATACTTTCATACGATTACTCTAAGAAGACGTAAATGGAACAATATAGATTGCCTCCTAAATAGTCAAAATATAATAACAAGAAACAAAGATGAAATAAGTGAAACACTTGCTGATTATTTTCAATCACTCTTTACTAAATCGAGTATTGATTCTACTTCCATTGATGATATGTTTGATAATATAGTTACAGGTATCTCAGACACTGACAATTTAAACATACTTGAAAAAGCGGGGGTCTAACAACACCACCCAATATATTGCTTAGCAATCTGTATGGACTAACTCCGAAATACTTTGCTAGAGAATCAACTAGACAGTCAGACTCAATCTAGATAAAAGTATCTCAAGGAGTTAATATCTCTCTCTTGATTTTATTTTTACTCAAGCTAAAAACAATAGCGAGTCTTTATCAAATACAAGGAATAACTTGGACGGTACCAAAGACCAATGTCCAATTGTTAATCAATGAAATCGACAACCACAAGGTCGGATCTCCAATCGATTAACCTTTAACGCACAACATGTATTATTTCAATTATAAAGATAAACAATATAATGTGGAAAATTAAATAACACAGATACCAGAAATTTTGTTAACGAGGAAACCACAAATGCAAAAAAACCACGGGACCTAGTCCATATTGAATACACATTGTATTAAGCCGCTACAGACACTAGCCTACTCCAAGCTAACTTCGGACTGGACTATAGTTGAACCCCAATCAGTCTCCCACTAATTCAAGGTACAGTTGTACTCCTACGCCTCTGATCCCAGCAGGATACTGCGCACTAAGAGTTGCTGCAACCCAAAATCGCAGACTTGATAATAAACAAATTTGTCTCACACAGAAAAGTCTATCAAAGGATAAATCTGTCTCCCACAGAAAAACCCTAGGTTTTGTTCCGTATTAAGATATAAAATCAAGGTGTACAAGAACCAATTGATAATCCGGTCTTATATTCCCGAAGAACATCCTAGATTAATCAATCACCTCTCAACAATCCTTCTTGACTACACAAGCGGTTTGTCGAGGAATCACAAACAGTGAGACGAAGATGTTTGTGACTTCTTTATCTTGCCTATCGGAGAACTCTCACGATCTCAAGCCAATCAAATATTGTACTCGTACGATAGAAGATGCAAGATCAGATCACACAACTACGATAAAAGTAGTATCAATCTGGCTTCACAATCCCAATGAAGTTTTTAAGTCGTTAACCTGGTTTTAGAGAAGAAAACCAAAGGTTAAAGAAGAATCGACTCTAGCGAGCGCACTAGTATCACACAGACGTGTGGGGATTAGTTTTGCACAATTTTAGATGTCTCCTATATATAGTCTTCAAATCAGGGTTTTGCCTTAGTTACAAAGCAATCCATATTCACCGTTAGATGAAAACCTGATTTAGATTCAAGCTAATATTTATCAACCGTTAGATCGAAAACTTAGCTTGTCACACACACTTGGGTAGACGTTTACTGGGTTTGTGAAAACCATGCCCAAACGTGTACGTGTATGTTGGTTCAACATAGTAACCCAAAAGGTTAACCATATGAGCATTTCATATTAACCTAGTTCTTCTTCACCATAACTAGTTCAATTGACTCAAATGAACTAGTTAGAGAGTTGTTTAATTACTATGAGATCGTATGTAACTACACAAGACACAATTGAAACAAAGATGATTCGATTCGGTGAATCGGCTCATGAACTTTATATCCATGGTTTGCATAAAGCATTCCTTAGTAATTTAAGTTTCACGTTCAGAGCACATCTTTAGATCATAACCACTTAAGCTCACAAACAAGTTCGCAGACTTAAGGAAACCGGCAGAGTTTTCCAAACTCAGCAGAAAATCTCGGCAAAGAGACTTCCGTCAGTTTGCGGACTAAATACGCAAACGACTTTTTGGAAAATCCCAGCAGAAATTCTCGGTAAGAGAACTTCCGTCAGTTCGCGGACTTGGCAAAGCCAATTCCTCCGTTTTCTCTCAATAAACAAAGTTCAAAACTTCGGATTAAGGAATACATGGTTATGTAATCTAACTCTCATTCCAATCATTGAGATATTCTCAGAGGACGTTATATAGAGGTTATTCACAGACCGTTTCACGTCAGAGCAATTCTCAAAGTAATTGAAACTTTTCATGACTTTCGTCACTAGGTGAATATAAACTTAATCAAAGTGAAAAGCTTTACCAACACACGATTTTGAGAAAAAGATAAGTAGTGAATACTCAGCTCAAAATGTCAAATGTGTATGATCCAGTCTATATAGCATACAAATTTTTGTCTCATAAGAAGTAGGAGATAGAATAGATAGACTTTTGAATGATAGATAAGTTCAAGTCTCCACATACCTTTTTGTTGATGAAGTTCCACGGTTCCTTGAGTAGATCTTCGTCGTTGTATGATGAATCGCCATGAAGTCCTTGAGCTCAACTACACTTTTCTATCCTAGTCCGAGACTTAGCTATAACAGACTAGAAATCAAGACTCATAGTTTTGATCACTAACATTGACAAACATGCTTGATATAGCAACGCATGCGAGGTCGACCGAGCTATGCTCTAACAATCTCCCCCTTTGTCAATTTTAGTGACAAAACTATTAATACATATGGAATACGAAAAAGATAAACTTTAGTGGCTCCTATTCCATAGTCTAATCTTCAACGTTCCTTGAAATCTTCTTCCTTCTAAGTACTCCAATGATCCCAAAGGTTGTAAGTTTAGCACCACCGTTGTTGAAGATCCGTAGCTATAACAATGAGAGAAATCGAGATTCTCGATTATTATTATACAGTGTCATAGTATCATTATGTAACATCAAAGTCCAATTGCATCACGACTTTAACAACAATACTACGGTGATATGTATCACTCCCCCTTAGTCAATACTCCATCTTGATCATGGAAACCACTCCCCCTTACACAATGATCCGAAAACCGTATGTATTTGTAGTGTGAACTACATTATTTCCCCCCCTTTTTGTCAATAAAATTGGCAAAGGTAAAAGAACGGGATCATAAAGAAATTTCCACAAAAGACATTTCATAGAATAAAAGAAAAATACATACCAACTTAATTTAGATGCAATCATAAAGCCGAAGCTAAATGCATTCATCAAGGAGTTTTAAGATACAAGATAACCCCTATAAAATTCCACAGCCGCACACCCTGCAAGATATTACCATTAAGCACAAGTTCAAAAGAACTCTCCCCCATTTGATGTCATTCCCGAGAGAACAACATGAGAGACCTTAATTTCGAAAGAAAAGAAGGATTTTTAATTGGACACCAAAAACCATAGGAAATGATTTTCTATATCCAAAACTCAATCAAATTAATCACAAGTAAACCCATGATTAATTTAGCTGGAATACGCAACTAAATCAAACCACAAAAGTGATCAATTTAATTGATTGTGCTCAACATAAGTAAACTTACGGATCTACGACTAAGGTAATCATACATAGATGACTAACTTAATCGTTGACATACTCAACATAAGGAAAACCTTACGCAATATATGACTACATCAACCAATAGAACATAGTTAGTATAGTCGTTCATATACTCAACACAAGAACATGTGGAATATATGAAAACTCAACTAGACTAATTACAAGAGAACCCATAATTAATCTAATTGGAATACAAACAACCAAACTAATCACGAAGGTAATCAATTTAATTGTCAAAAGTTTTGCTCGAAAAAAGAAGACTTTCGGAGCAAATAACTAAATAACCAACCAAGATGATTAATTTAGTTCATAATGCTCAACACATAGAATCTTATGGAACAACCAACAAAGCCAATAAGAACAATTGACTTAGTTGTATCGTGCTCAACATAAGACACACAATGGAGCCTTCACGGTAATACAAAAAGAATGGATCAAAGAAAATCAATACCGCGGAATAATACAAGGATCTATTCTATCTTTCCATCACTATACGCATAATGACATAATAGACTTTATCCTTGTCACACAAAAGATTTTATCCTATTTTCCATCAAGTAAATGACTGCATAGGCATAACTTTTGTATTTGTCAAAAGTTTATTCATCCTTAAATCAATACCTGAATACTGATCATGAACGACTTTACTTTTGACAAAATATGGGACAACATGGTTCACGGACGTAAACACCAACATCCCATAACAAGTTGCAATATAACAAATTAAATACTGCAAAACATCTTTCAAACCAATTTAGAATTTAAACCAATAAATCTAAAACATGAAGATGATATCGTTGGACATAGCTATGTGTAATCACAATAATGGTTATTCCAAACTCTAGTAATCCTTCTCAAAAACAAGAATAAATTCTCATAAGAAGTTTCTTAGGCATCAAGACAAACTCGTAATGCACATATAAGATGATTTGTCCTTAGAGGGTATAATCAATCTTTTTCCCCCGGATTTACACCAAGAATAACTACCAAAGGCGTATAAAAATATTTTCTTAACAAAGAAGAACATACAAAGTCAATAAATACCATGCATCATAGTTCGCACAAGATAATTTTGCACATTCAAAAATCTCATAGTAATACCTACTACTGCCCATCTTAAACTTTCTTCTTTGTGATTCACCAACAACATTCTTGTAAAAGCTACAAATGAGCTTATAAGAGTGGTACTCCAAGAATCCAAGTTCCCAAGTCCAAGAGAAGTGGAACAAGTGCAATGAACCGGAGCAAAATACTCAAAAACAAGAGACAGGACAAATACCAATCGTAACTCATCCAAATTCAAGGTTTCTCACCTCCATTTTGAATAAAATTCAAAGAGGAAGAGAGTGCAAAAAGAATGAGGTCAATCCGAGTTCGGACGAAGAAGTTACGGCCAAAACAAGTTTACCGAATATCGACGTCAAGTATGCATACTTGGTAGGTGTACCATGAAGTTCAAACATCCCGATCTATTATTTTCAAACCTAAACATTTAAGAACCTCAAACACAGATCAAGTTAGGTAGAAAAGAACGATAAGAAAGGTACGTGAATCATTATAAGTTCTCTAAGCAAATAAAAGCACAAATCTTGCTCAAGTTTATAGACATACCTTTTTAGATGAATCCAGTCGAATTCTAAAGCCTTTCCGAACATAATTTGTTTGCCCCAATTCTCGTGCTTCCCTCACCGTATACATAACAGGGCATTCCTTGGTGAGGATGCACTTACAACACAATCAAGTTGTGTTGGGGTGAGCAATGTCTTGCTCACCACAAGTGACCTTTGGATTATCATGAAAGAGATCGCTTTTAGAACCTTTCACATCCAATCCCATTTTCCCAAAAAACTTGTTAAGGTCCAACATCATGGATATTTCCTTCTCCATAGTCATGGAATTTTCTGGGAGATCGTTTCTTTTTACACTCAAAACATCATCGACTTTCTTTGGTATCCACTTCTGAGTACGTTTAGGAACAATTGGAACCTTCTTCCCATTACTCTCTTCTAGAATTCTCGGAAGAGAATTGGATTGACTATTCTTTTGCAAGTTATTCTTTCTCCAGTTGGGAGCATCGGATCTTGTCTTCGTCTTTACGAAGTTATCCTTTTGATAACCATTACTATTGTGAAAAGGATTTGTACGACGTTTATAGGAAAATCTAGGTTTATCATAACACTGACTCCCTTGCCTAAAGGTTGGACAATTACAACCTATAACGTTAAGAGGATCAGTCTTAACTTATGATCTTGGTTTCACAACTTCTTGTGATGCCCAAACAAGAACATCATGAAGTTTCTCATTCCTTATACGGAAACGACATCTCCTTTCCAGGTGACCTTTATTTCCGCAATAGTGGCAAACATAAGGAATGTTCTTACCTTGATCCATGTGTGCTGTCTTTGGAGGTTGATAAACTTTGCTCTTTTGAACCTTAACTGCAGGTGAAGGTATTTCACTTTTGCCATCAGTGGAAACCTTTTGTTGAGAAGAATCATTAGCCTTGACAAATTTTACCTCTTTGCTAATACTTGGAGCATTTATTCCCTTATAGCCCAATCCTCGTGTATCACGATGATTTTACTTGCTCCTAGCATAGTGGTTAATTTGCTTGAACTAGTATTGAACTTTTTCAAGTCATCTTCTAACATCTTGATTTTATCAAGAGCAGCAGCTAAATCAACCTCAAGGAGTTTTTCTCGAGCGAGACAAGCACTTTCTCTGTCATCAAAACTAATTTGTTGAGAGTTAAACCTTGCTTCATATTCTGCAAGTTTCTCTTCCAACAAAAAGTACTTTTGATAAAGATTATCATATTCAAGTGACTTCATACGTAGGTTTTCCTCAGAATCCTTGAAGATCGATTCGCAAGAACGATTCGAAAAATAAACACCTGCATAACATCTTCTCAATTTCTTGTTTTCTCGACAGAGAAGAATCAGAAGAGGTGAGACATGAGAAGTTTTAATCTTCTTCATTTTCCATGAATCCAAAAACTTAACATACTCTGAGACTTCCTCATCAACATCTCTATCAATATCTGAATCACCTTCATCAGAAAGTTCATTCAACTGTTCTTCTAGGAGAGTTTCCCAATCAACAGTTTTTACATCAAGAGAATGTTTAGATATTGACTTAGATGTGACAGTTCTCTCAGGTGAATCCAAGCTTT
This sequence comes from Papaver somniferum, assembly GCF_003573695.1. Lineage (NCBI taxonomy): Eukaryota > Viridiplantae > Streptophyta > Magnoliopsida > Ranunculales > Papaveraceae > Papaver > Papaver somniferum. The sequence goes on from NC_039366.1 coordinate 53,374,895, forward strand.
TAGAATCATCTGGTAATTTATGAACTGGTACGTTATTAGAGATAGACTCGTCCAAAATCAGATCGCTACAAGCACAGACTTATAAGGTCTTTAACGTGTTTGCCTGCTCTGATACCAATTGAAAAGGCGGGGGTCTAACAAAACCACCCAATATTTCGCTTAGCAATATGTATGGACTAACTCCGAAATACTTTGCTAGAGAATCAACTAGACAGTCAGACTCAATCTAGATAAAAGTATCTCAAGGAGTTAATATCTCTCTCTTGATTTGATTTTTACTCAAGCTAAAAACAATAGCGGGTCTTTATCAAATACAAGGAATAACTTGGACGGTACCAAAGACCAATGTCCAAGTGTTAATCAATGAAATCGACAACCACAAGGTCGGATCTCCAATCAATTAACCTTTAATGCACAACCTGTATTATTTCAATTATAAAGATAAACAATATAATGCGGAAAATGAAATAACACATACACCAGAAATTTTGTTAACGAGGAAACCGCAAATGCAGAAAAAACCGGGTACCTAGTCCAGATTGAATACACACTGTATTAAGCCACTATAGACACTAGCCTACTCCAAGCTAACTTCGGACTGGACTATAGTTGAACCCCAATCAGTCTCCCACTAATTCAAGGTACAGTTGTACTCTTATGCCTCTGATCCCATCAGGATACTGCACACTTGATTCCCTTAGCTGATCTCACCCACAACTAAGAGTTGCTGCAACCCAAAATCGCAGACTTGATAATAAACAAATTTGTCTCACACAGAAAAGTCTATCAAAGGATAAATCTGTCTCCCACAGAAAAATCCTAGGTTTTCTTCCGTCTTAAGATATAAAATCAAGGTGAACAAGAACCAATTGATAATCCGGTCTTATATTCCCGAAGAACATCCTATATTAATCAATCACCTCTCAACAATCCTTCTTGACTACACAAGCGGTTTGTATAGGAATCACAAACAGTGAGACGAAGATGTTTGTGACTTCTTTATCTTGCCTATCGGAGAACTCTCACGATCTCAAACCAATCAAAGATTGTACTCGTACGATAGAAGATGCAAGATCAGATCACACAACTACGATAAAAGTAGTATCGGTATGGCTTCACAATCCCAATGAAGTCTTTAAGTCGTTAACCTGGTTTTAGAGAATAAAACCAAAGGTTAAAGGAGAATCGACTCTAGCGAGCGCACTAGTATATAGTCTCCTATATATAGTCTTCAGACGGAATGCGTGTGGGGATTAGTTTTGCACAATGCTAGATGTCTCCTATATATAGTCTTCAAATCAGGATTTTGCCTTAGTTACAAAGCAATCCATATTCACCGTTAGATGAAAACCTGATTTAGATTCAAGATAATATATCTCAACTGTTAGATAAAAAACTTAGCTTGTCACACACACTTGGGTAGACGTTTACTGGGTTTGTGAAAACCATGCCCAAACGTGTACGTGTATGTTGGTTCAACATAGTAACCCAAAAGGTTAACCATATGAGCATTTCATATTAACCTAGTTCTTCTTCATCATAACTAGTTCAATTGACTCAAATGAACTAGTTAGAGAGTTGTTCAATTGCTATGAGATCTTATGTAACTACACAAGACACAATTGAAACAAAGATGATTCGATTCGATGAATCGGCTCATGAACTTTATAGCCACGGTTTGCATATAGAATTCCTTAGTAATTTAAGTTTCATGTTCAGAGCACATCTTTAGATCATAATCACTTAAGCTCACAAAAAAGTTCGCGGACTTAAGGCAACCGACAGAGTTTTCCAAACTCAGCAGAAAATCTCGGCAAAGAGACTTCCGCCAGTTCGCGGACTGAGTTCGCGGACTAAACACGCAAACGAGTTTTTAGAAAATCCCAACAGAAATTCTCGGTAAGAGAACTTCCGTCAGTTCGCGGACTCGGTTCGCGGACTTGGCAAAGCCAATTCCTCCGGTTTCTCTCAATCAACAAAGTTCGAAAACTTTGGATTAAGGAATACATGGTTATGTAATCTAACCCTCATTCCAATCATTGTCACATTCTCAAAGGACGTTATATAGACGTTATTCACAGACCGTTTCACGTCAGAGCAATTCTCAAAGTAATTGAAACTTTTCATGACTTTCGTCACTAGGTGAAGATAAACTTGATCAAAGCGAAATGCTTTACCAACACACGATTTCGATAAAAAGATAGGTAGTGAATACTCAGCTCGAAATGTCAAATGTGTATGATCCAGTATATATAGCATACGACTTTTTGTCTCATAAGAAGTAGGAGATAAAATAGATAGACTTTTGAGTGATAGATAAGTTCAAGTCTCCACATACCTTTTTGTTGATGAAGTTCCACGGTTTCTTGAGTAGATCTTCGTTGTTGTATGATGAATCGCCATGAAGTCCTTGAGCTCAACTACACTTTTCTATCCTAGTCCGAGACTTAGCTATAATAGACTAGAAATCAAGACTCATAGTTTTGATCACTAACATTGACAAACATGCTTGATATAGCAACGCATGCGAGGTCGACCGAGCTATGCTCTAACAATACTTGCTACCCTAGTCCTGAAGAAATCTACCTAGTTTTAAAAAACATGAAAACAAACAAGTCTCCAGGACCCGATGGCTTTCCAACTAGATTTTTTAAGAATAATTTGGGAACTGTGGGCACCCAAGTAGTCTTTACTATTCAGATTTTTTTTCAAACAAAACTAATGAACCCAAAATTAAGTAAAACAATCTTTTCTTAATCACAAAAATGAAACAACCTAAAAACCCTAGCCAGTTTCGTCTAATTGGTCTTTGTAATACTATTTAATAGAAAATTCCTAGCCAATAGAATTAAGCCAATGTTAAACAAAATAATCTCTCCTTTTCAATCCGCCTTACTCTCCTCTAGGCAAATCTTTGATAACATAATTGTAGCTCATAAAATAGTACATTCTTTTAAGAAAGGAAAAAAAGATGGGGGACTAGGAATTAATATTTACATGTCAAAAGATTTTGACAGAGTCAGCTGGGATTTCCTTATTAAGGCTCTTCAATCCTTTGGATTTAACAAGGATGTCTGCACCCTCCTAGAGCAGTGTATCTCTACTACCTCCATCTTTGTCCTTCTTAATGGCTCCCTAGGAAGGCAATTTAATCCTACTAGAGCATTACGCCAAGGAGACCCTCTTTCTCCATACCTTTTTTATAATTTGTATGGAGGTTTTTTCCAAACTTCTTCTTTCTTCAGGGAGTTAAAATAACTCCAAAGAGTGAACCAATATCACATCTTTTCTTCACTGATGATTGTTTATTGCTTGTTAAGGAAGACCTAGTAGAATGTAGAAATCTCCTTCAAGTGATAGATAAATTTAGGAAAGCCTCTGGTCAATTAATAAACTTTGAAAAATCAGGAGTCTTTTTTAGCAAGAAAGTGGAACCTAAACATCAAAGAATGATGTCAAAACTTTTAAAAATCAAACACATCAACCTTAAGACCCCTATTTAGGTGCCCTTTTATTCATGGATAGATTGATAATAAAAACTTTTGATTTTATTCTTGAAAAATGGAATCTAAATCCAATTCCTTCCTCAAACTAGTAGAATGATACTGATAAAATCAATTTCTAGCTAGTGCCACAATATTCCAAATGGGATGTTTTATAATACTAAAAACGATCACCAACAAAATAAATGCAATACAAATGGATTTTTGGTGGGGAAAATAAATACATGATAGAGGATTCTATCTAAAAGTCTGGCCAAATTTGTGCAATCCAATTCATAAAGGGGGATTAGGCTTTAGGGATGCTCATAAGTTTAACTTAGCAATGCTGGCAAAACTAGCTTGGAGACTGATCAAGGAAAAAGATTCTCTTTGAGCTAAAACAATGAAGTATAGATAATTTAAGACAAAGTCTCCCCTACGGGTTAAGCCATCAGCAAAGAGCTCCTGGATTTGGAAATGTATCTGTAATTGACTAGAACTTATTCAAAAATATAGTATATGAGAAGTTGGAAATGGTCTAAGTATAAGCCTGTGGGAGGATAACTGGATCCCAGGTATCAGTACTAATTTGTTAGGTTATAAAAATTCTTCTAACAACCACCTCTCTCTGGTAGATGATCTGATAGATCCTCACTCTTATAATAAGAATAGTACCCTCATTAGAACCTTATTTCATGAAGACATTGCAAAGAAAATTTTGAATATCTACCTCTTCCTAGATAATGATGGTAACGAGAAGCAGGACCAACTTAGATGGACCCTAACTAGATCATGAGAATACATGGTGAAATCTATGTATGATAAGATAAATGAATTAGGAACAGATATAACAAGTCTTTCTATGCATGACTCTATTTGGAAATTGAATGTACCACAAAGAATGAAAGTGTTTTTATGGAAGTGTCTACAAAATGCTCTTTTTACTAATGCCAAACTCTTTGGTGAAGTTAAAGATATAGATCCATGTTGTACAATGTGTGGAATGGAAACAGAAAATAAGGAGCACTTTTTATTCCATTGTCCTTATATAAAAGGAATTTGGGAGTCATCTCCTAACCTTGTCTCTCTTCAGCTTGACCCTTCAGTCTCTATAGTTGATTTATACAAGAATTGGATTCAACATCCAAGGCAGGAAATCTCCATAGAACTTGTTTTAACTAAAATGTGGATGATTTGGAAAGAAAGATGTAACAGAGTCTTTGAAAAGAAATCTAAATCAGTGTCACAATTAGTTCAGGAAATACATAGACATATTGTTTTCTGGGATAGAAAGCAACAGACACAACCAGAAACATAAAGATTTAAAATGAACTTTAAGCCATCTTGGATTGCACCAGTGAGACACAATCTGAAAATTAATGTAGATGCGGCATGGGACTCGCCTTTTATGCCTGCAGGTTTTGCTTTAATTTTGAGAAATTATACAAGAAATTTCGAAAGTGGAAGAGCAGGACCGTCAAACACCCAAGATCCGCAAAAAGCAGAAGCAGTAGGAGTGCATCATGCAGCAATATGGGCTTAGGAGAAAGGCATCAGAAATTTTAGCATAAAAGGGGACTGTGAAAGCTTATTCAACTTTTTGAATGAAAAGAAATCAGATGTATCATGGAGAAGTAAAGCTCTTTTGGAGGAAGCGACTAAGGTTGTTAAGGAATGTCAAAACTTCCTTGGTTTTTATTTTGTTCCTAGACTAAGTAATGCAGTGGAAAATTCTCTTGTCAAACATGCAAAAAACTTTTAATTCAGTTAAGGATTGGGATGGATTCCCTCCATGTTGTATCCATCAAAAGCTTGCAGTAGATAAATCAAATATTAGAAGAGTATCACATACCTCCATATTAGATGGTTATACTTTGGATGTAATTTTGCCTCCTCTGGAGGTTTAGTTTCTTAATATAATGTCTTATTCACGAAAAATGGGGTGAGTTAAAAATAAAATTTCAAAAATATTTAATAGTAAAAGATATTGTTCGAAAAAGAGGGATGGGCTCGTTAACATGAACGAGCCTAGGTTAACATGTTAGTAAAATATTTAACATGAACGAGCCTAGGTTACCCATTGCTAGGCTCGTTCATGTTTCCAACTAAGACGTTGTAAAACAATTAAAATTGTTACATATGATTTTTTTGTTTCTCTTGAATATTTTTATACTTAAGTGCCTCGTCTAGTCTAAACACCCGACATATACTGCAATGAAAAAAACCTAAGAAGAGTTGTTGCTAGGGGACATTAAAGCATGCCATTTTTTTTATAATGGATCCTCTAATAATATTTGTTAGAAGATGTTATTAAAAGAAGAAGACTCCCTATCTCAAGACCGGTTTATAAAAAGGGTGCAAACAAAATTATACTTGAAGAAAGTAAAATTGATAGAATCTAGAAAACTGATGCAAAGAGCTTAAGTGCATAATTTCAACAGAAGGAAACAAGATCGTATTTTCATAAGATAACAAAAGCAAGAAGGAAAGCAAATAAAATTCCGAAGCTAGTGGTGGAAGGGAAGATTGTTTTAACTAATCAAGACTTTAGCAGTTAATCCAACATTACATTACTATTCTCCTTGTTCAAAGAAAGATATGGATACTCTCCAGATTTTAGTGGTTTTAACTTCAAGAGAATTTCTGATGCTGACAACAAACCTTAGAAGATATTTTTGAATAAAAGAAAGTTATCAACTTATGAAATACTGCGTACACAATAAAACTTCTGGACCATATGACTTTATCATGGAATTTTATGAAGCTTTTTGGGTTAGGATAAAATCTGACTTATTAATGGTTATTTTCTAGGAATTTCTACGCAACATAGTCAATAAATTGGAGGTTCAATATCAAGACTTTAGGCCTTTGGATCTCATAAAGATCGACTATGTACAAAATCTTATCCAAATTTCTCACATAAAGACTCAATAAGGTAATACTTCAGTATTATCAAGGTGCATTTATCAAAAGAAAGCATACTATAGATGTCATTTTGATAGATAGTGAATGTATTGACTCTAGACTGAAGCAAAATCAACCTGGTATTCTTTGCAAGGTAGATATGAAGAAAATGTTTGACAATGTAAGATAGTGTTCTCAAAATGAAATATAATCAAGGTTTTGTCTTGAAATGGAGAAAACAAATAGAACAATACAACCTCAATAAATCTTTCGGCTATAGTGAATGGAAACTCATCCGGGAAATTCAATACCCAAAGCCCTTAGACAAGGAGACCCGTTGTCTCCTTTAATATTTCTCTTAATAGATGAAATATTTACAAAGCTAATGGACAAAGTAGCAACAAGAACAAGTAAACACGGATTCAAACTTTCATATGCATACTAACGGGAAAAGATGGCATATATACAATTTGCGGGTGATAACACAGTCTTCATAGATGCTGACATCAGAAAGATAAGAGCTCCATTACTTATATTGATGTTATTTGAAATCTTGACTCGTCTTAAGCATAATTTGGACAATAACACTGACTAGTATTAGAGTAATCTAGTTTGAAGTTATTATCAGAATAATTAGGTTGTCGAACACCAACTAGATATTTAGGTGTACCTCTTGGTGGTACTGCCAAAATATTTTTAGTTTAGGAATCTTTCAATGAAAGAATGGAGCAGAAACTTGCACGATTGAAGAAAAAATATATGAATAAGGAGGAAATCACTCTAGTAAAGATTACATTATCAAGTTTAATAATTCAATATATGTATTTGTTAACTTTACCAGACAAGGTGGAGAATAATCTAACCAATGTGATGAGAAGGTTTCGGTGGCGCACTAAAGATAAAAAACTAAAAATGTGTTGGATTTTTTGGGAAAAGATATGCAAGTCTAGGAAGATGGGTATTAGGTATTGGTAATCTCGGATGTGCAGATAAACCATTATCCTCCAAATTGATATGGAGGTATGCTTACGAAGAAAGAAAAAACCCCTGGAGGAATGTCGCTCAAGAGAAAATAAAAGTTGAAGACAAATGAATTATACTCAAGGAAAGTGAGTATGGAAATGAGCTTTGCAGACTAAAAGAACAGATGTAAAATAATGGAATTGCAATTGAAAAACGAAGGGCGAGTCTATTACTGTCATGATAAATGAATAAGAGAAAGTATTTTGAATGATATATTCCCATATATATACAAAAAGACTAACTCTAAATGGTTTTTTTATGGCAGAGTGTATATATGGACAAGGAAACTGGAACCAATAGCTCAAACCATTGAACTCACGAGAAGATATTGCAAAATATCTAAAACCAATGAGAGAGTTAACTGAACCACCTACTCTGAATCCTCATGAAGAAATGCAGTTTTTTATTTTGGCAATAATAAAGAGAAGTTGAATTATAAAAAGTGGTGTGAAACTTTGTGTGATTTTAGTGGGATGCAGCCAATGGAATAGGCTCAATTTTCGTGGAAGAAAAATATCCCTCCTAAAGCTTCAACATATGATCCGCATCTCATAACTCACTTTCACTATTCTAAATCTACAATACAAATGGATCTTTGTGACAGGTACAAGATACACGATGTGTAACTTAGAAGAAGAAGATACACATCAATTATTGTTCTATTGCGCTTATGCAAAAAAAAATTGGTTCCACGTCAAGACTTTTAAGATTTCATGGTGTATATAATAAAGTTTATTACAAAACTTTACGACATGGGAGATGTGCAAGCTCAAGAAAAAACATCATATGCCTCGTGTCATGAGTTGGTTATTGGGGGAAAGAAAGAAATGCATGAACATTTGGGGGTGAAAATAGACCAACAGATGATGTGATATTAGAAATTAAGGTTAGCATAGTCCTTTGGTCTTCGAGTGAATCTAACTTGTTACTCAGTTCCACTAAACTTAATCATATTAGTTCGGGGATTAGTTCGGTTTAAGAGTGGGAAATAATTGTGGAGAGTGGGAAATAATTGTGGATTAGTTCGGTAAATCTTGTAAATTCTGGTGGTTTTTGTCTTGTATTTTTCCTTTACAAATGAACTAAAACTTTTCACCAAAAAATAAAAAGATAATACATGTTAGAGTTTTTATCTTTTTATTTTGTTGATTAATAAAAAGATAACTGATACTCAAGAAATTTCAACCTAGGAACAAACTTTGAGTTGGTCTTAATCTTTTTGATTCAGACATCACATACTGTGGGTGTTGATGTGCACGTAGACTTGAAAAATAATAGTGGATAATGCCATTTCTCTTTTGGCTACTAAATTATGAAAGATTGTAAACCTGGCATTTTTAGGGGCGATCCAAAAAGAATTAGAGGCGACTTTTTTATTCCCAACCTATACACTACGTTAAGGGATGTCCAAAAACGCGGAGAATATGTTAATGCCCTTACATAATCGGAAGCTATATTGTACCCGAGTGTAAATACCTAATCAGAAGGTTATTAACTAGATTACACTACCGATTAAGTTTGTTTATGTGCCAAACTCGTATCTGGCTTCTATAACAATCGGGAGTAACAAGATCCTCAAGAGACTACCGATTGTTAAAGTATAGAAATTAGAAATCTTTAGATTTTTGCAATGATGAAATTTTGGGCTCCTATATAATCGGACGAATTAAAACCTGTCTAAGCTAACGATTTGGGGCTTCCCATAATCGGAAAGCTACGAGTAACAATACCTCCCGATTATGGTAGATTTCAAATTCATTAAATGAAGGGTTTTAGAAGAAAACTTATTTTGGGGCAACCTATCACGGTCGTTCAAAAGAATAAACCATCCTGTAAATTGCATTGGGATAGAATGGCGCATTAGCTGATCAACCTAGGAAGGCCAGCCAACAAAGGTTTTGAAAATGCTCCCAACTATATAGAATGGTACCTGAGTGTTTCTCACATTCGTGTAATCCGTGATCTTAAACCAAAGCCAGCTTCGTACAAGAGTATCCTCAAAGACAAACCTGTGGGTTATGAAAGATTGATACGTATTTTTTTCTTAGTTTAGTTTAATATTATGGGTCAAAATAGAGTAATAACCGTTTGATGGTATGCTATGTTTTAAAACGGAAGGGCAGGTTCAAGAGTTTGTCCAAATGGTGCACTAATTGCATAAAAGCCGGAGAGCCTGTGCCACTTGATAAGATAAGAAAGCACCAAGAGTTGATTGATAACATTGACAATGAAAATTATGAATCTCAGTTTGGGGAAAAATCCAAGCAACCTAAAAAGATTGTGAAAAAAGAACTCGGGCGTCATCGAGCACTCAAGTTGATGAAACCAATGATAATGTTGGTCCAACTCGTCGCAAAGTCAAAGGAAAGACATAGTAAACTCTCGATGTTTTTCGTTCACTTTAGGATAACTTTGTTTATGTAGGATTGTGTCGTTTTCAAACAATGTGTCGGATTATATCTTTTTTTTTCAAACAATGTGTCGGATTTTTAGTTGTTACGTTATGTTTATGGATTGTGAATGGTTCCTTGTATGGATTATGAATGATTATGTTGCTATGTTATGCATTTAACGATGACTCGCAAGCGAATCACATGAAGAGACATGAAACTGTTGAATTTTGGAACACAATCGGAAGCTAAGTTTATATATTAACCTACCGATTCTGGGGATTTTGCATTTTTTGGTCAACATCGGAAGCTTTATATATTATTAACCTACCGATTCTGGGGATTTTTCAAAATATTTTGTCAAAATCGGAGTTTTTTTAATATACTTTGCCTTCCGATTTTTCAGTGTAAAAAAACTTTGTTTCCTGGAACCAAACAACACCATAATCGGGAGGTATATGTGCACCTTGACTTCCGAATAGTAATAATCGGTAGGTTTAGTTTTTATTACCCTATCGATTATTATATGTAAAAAAACTTTGTTTCCTGGAACCAAACAACACCACAATCGGAATGTAAATGTGAACCTTGACTTCCGAATAATAATAATCGGTGGGTTTAGTTTTTATTACCCTCTCGATTATTCTATGTAAAAAAATTGTTTCCTGGAACCAAACAACACCATAATCGGAAAGAAAGTTGACTCATAACATAACCGAATATTACAATCGGTAGGTTGTTTAACAAAATAATCTACCGATTTCGTATAATCGGCTAGTTTTTATATTAATAATACTCCGATTACATCCATTACATAAAGTTCAAACGAACTTAACCTTACAATTTCGTCAAAAGGCACCTAAATCCATACTCCTAATTGACCATAAAAGTATTAAAACATATCATAACTTCCAGTGACCATAGAAATTGTCCCTCTTGATTTTGTAGCATCCTTCATGTTCAAATCATTTCCCGTAGAGGTCCACATACCGGCGATCCGCAAGATTTCTATGAAATTACGAATGAGTAACAAGTTAGTACTAACTTTTGTTAATGTGAGTTGGAGTTACATAGATACTTACTCATTTTTCATACGTCCACCAAGGAAAAGTGTTCCTAACAAACCGTTCCTCATCTTCAAGTTTGTCAATCTCCTTATCGAGCGCATTCTTTCTCATCTTAATGTCATTGGATGATCTTCGAATTCGGTTACCATCTAAGGCCTCAAATACCATTAAGATACGTTCCATATCTGCTCTTCGGATTTCGATTTGTGGAACTTGTAAACACGATCATGAGCAGTTACCACAATCCACGCTCTATAAATAGCACAATCTTCTTCTTCGGCAAAAGCAATATCCATGTTTTTTGTTATGAAAATTAAAACTGAAGAGAGGAAAGAGTTTGGTACAATTTTTGGGGTGATAGATATGAGTTTCTTTATATAGGTTTAGGGTCCAACGGCTCTTTTTGTTTTTCTCAAAAACTCCAACGGCTAATTTGACGAAAGTTGAATGTGGAGAAACCAATAATCGTTAGGTATTGTATTTAGCATATCTACCGATTATGGTAGCTTTCAAAATTTGAATTTGGGGCAACTTATAATCGGTAGGTTTTGTAATATATTTAACTCATCCAAAACAAGAACCAAGTGGTTATGGCTGGCTGTGTACACTCAAAACGTATGGAATATGGCAAGGGTTCGATCTGCGGCTCCTTATAATCGGTAGGTTGTTAAGTTGTATTCCCTTCCTATTATAGCAGGTTTCAAAATTCAATACATGAAGGATTTTAGAAAAACTCATTTTGGGGCAACTTATAATCGGTAGGTTTTGTAATATATTTAACTCCCGATTAACGCTGCATCCAAAACAAGAACCAAGTGGTTATGGTTGGCTGTGTACACTCAAAACCTATGGAATATGACAAGGGTTCGATATGTGGCTCCTTATAATCGGTAGGTTGTTAAGTTGTATTCCCTTCCGATTATAGCAGGTTTCAAAATTCAATACATGAAGGATTTTAGAAAAAACTCATTTTGGGGCAACTTATAATCGGTAGGTTTTGTAATATATTTAACTCCCGATTAACGCTGCATCCAAAACACGAACCAAGTGGTTATGGCTGGCTGTGTACACTCAAAACCTATGGAATATGGCAAGGGTTCGACCTGGGACTCCTTATAATCGGTAGGTTATTAAGTTGTATTCCCTTTCGATTATACCAGGTTTCAAAATTCTATACATGAAGGATTTTAGAAAAAAACTCATTTTGGGGCAACTTATAATCGGTAGTCATATATGTTGGATAACCTACCGATTATAAAAGGGATTATTAGCCGAAGTATCTACACTATAATCGGTAGGTACAGTTTCAATTTAACCTACCGATTCACCTCTAACCTACCGATTCACCTCTAACCTACCGATTATGGTGTAGGCTCCCGATTATATAAGGGCATATTAGCCATTTCGAAAAATCAGAAATAAGGGGTAGCTTAGAATTACGTTTGGGTGACATTTTTTGTCTTTTAATGTCGTTCCTGATTCCTTTTAGGTCGCACCTAAAAAATGTCACAATTGTAAAATATAACTTCTCAACACCGGCAATATATTATATTTCTCAACTTGTTACATAATTAACTAGTGGCAGTAGCCGTGCTACTAAGAAAGAGATATTGCACCTACAATCAATAGACTGCTGGGTCATGATGAACCAAAGGGTTTATCATCTGAAATAATCTACGCACGTATTCATATTTTATGTGTAATATGTATCCCGGTCCCAGTCTCCTTGATCGAGTCTTCTAATGTACGAGTATGTTATTTTCTTTTCTTGCGTGATTCAAGCTTTCACCCTTCACAAAAAAACATAATGTGTTAAAGTGGAAACCAGTTCCAGCAACTTAACTTGGGTATATTGATGCATAACTAGCTTACCGACCAATCGACCATTAACTTACGTTTCCTTTGATGTCAGGTTCCTTGAGAATCCGTGCCGCACCTCAATTGCCCCCCCACATCGAGAGGATAGTGAAGATTCCATTGTACAACGTTTCTGTTCAACAGGATTTGATTATTGACGTGGGCCATTGCTGTTAAGACACCTCGGCTTTGCGCACACTTCGGCGTAGCATCAAAATGAATAAAAATGCGCTTCCTCTTAAGACTTTATCTATTGGTTTGCTAATTGCGACTCCTTCCCTTTCGACTCTTTCTTTGACGGACGAAAATGTCCTTGTTTAGTTTTTCTCAAGACTCAGGTGTCAAGAAAACTCATCTGCGTATAACATTTGACGGGCACAAAATGAGTGAGAGCCCCAAACTGACTAGTACAGGGTTCTATAGGATGCATGAAAAAAATGCAGCACCAATTATTTGCCCTGTGTGCAAAGTTGATCTTATCTTTACCCAGCTAGGTTGCACGTTGTCAATAGTTATATTTTTCTTTAATGAGGGAGGATCCACTGGCATTACTATTTTCACGTTATCTTACATTTTAGATACTAATATTTTTTGATTTAGCATATTTGAAGTTAATATTTTAGAAATATGTTTATGTTTGTTTTACCAAGATCTACATACCCATAAAAAAATGAGTATAGTTAGAAACGTATAATTCCGCCATCTACTACTTTGGAAATCAACCGTCAAAAATCAACAAACCTTCAACTGTTAAATTTAAGATTGGTGGATGGTGAGGTTTAGTATTCCAGAATTTACTCATCCTTTTGTGGGTATGAACAGCCTTGGAAGACGAGTATATCATCCAAATATTAATATTAGTTTCAATCGCTACCGTCTGAATTTTATTAAAAAATGTAGCTAAAAGTATAGGACAAATAGAGAGATCTTAAAGTTATTCATAGGCTACAAAACTTAGACTCTTTTAATTTGGCTTTGTTATGTAAGAACTCAATTAGGGGGTAGTGGATCTTTGGCCACTAACTCTCTTCTGTATCCCTCTTAGGTCTTTTTCTAAAGCCTAAGTTTTTCTATAAGAAAATATAAAAAATTATAGAAAAATACTCGTTTTTTTGAGAAACCTATTATAAGGACTCCAAAATTTTGGTTTTGAGGGCTCCTATGGATTTTAATGTCATAAATGTGGATGAGGGGTGACCTATTTTATAACAAAAACACAAAATGCCTTAGGACAACTTACCTAATTACCTAATCTAATTCTAATTAAAATCAAAAACTAAACCTAAACAAAAAAACACGCCTCTTCATCTTCTTCCTCTTTTCTTCTTCTTTGATCTACCATTTTTTTCTTCTTCAATTCGATTGGTTCACAAAATAGAATAGATGATTATCTAAGCCAATAATGATTTCAATTGGGTAAGAATTGATAAATCCACCTTTTATTTTTATTTTTATTTATTTTTTTTTACCTTTGATTGCATGAATAAATTAGATTTGATTAAACTAGAGTTTTAAAAGTTAGTTTCAGAACTTAATAAGATTAGGAAACCAAAACGTAATAATTTTTTACCGTTGGGACACATGAACTCGCAATATTGGGACAACTGGATAACCAAATTCATGGCATCTTGGTGCGATACAAGGACTTATATGGAGTGACCTAACAGAAAGGAATCCCTTTTCATTTCTCCCTCGCTTTGTATCTTTTGTACTTTTTGGTCTACTTAATGTCCATAACCAGGCCCTTGTATATATTATTTTAAGACAGAAAAGTGGTACCATATCGAATTTGACTAGATCTTTCTTTGATTATCACTTGTGATTTATGATGAAAAAGTATAGTCCACATTATTACTAATATTTAATCACAATTAGCACCGAAAATGCGGGAGTATCATCACTGACATTAAGTACACTAACATGGATTATGTATTGGATTAGACTAAATCTAATTATTTTATCGATTAAACATTAAGTGCGTCAATAACCAAGCTAGTATTTTCTACCATTCGTTTTTTTCTTTTGTACGAAAAGAAATCTCATTAAGATTAAACCACTCATTCCATATATGTTAGAAGTTGAGAACTGATATAATTCAGCCAATTCTTTAATAAGCTTTTGAGTTCTAGCCATTTTGGGAAGAACGTGTGCTACCTTATTACTCTTTTTTTTGCAACATAATAACATTTCCAATACCTACTTTGTTGAAAAACAGAAATAACACCCCTAATAAATTATGAATTCTGCCGGTTAATATTAATAGGCGTTAGTCAATTTGGATTAATAGAGATATTTAGAGACTTTTTATGCAAGAGATTTTGGGTGACTCTCTGTGAGTTTAGAGATTTTGAGAGACTCTCTGAATGATTTTTAACGAATTACGGTGATTCATTGAGACAATAAAACATATATAAATTTTAGCTTACACACATGAGACAAACAATATATTTTTATTTATTTTACAAAATGAATATATGAATATTTCAATGAAAATGTTTAGTCCATGCATGGCTAAGAGAAATGGTAACCATTTTGCCAATAAAATAAAAACGAGACGAACAGAAGAGATTTATATCCTAGTAAACTTCTTGGGTTTTGGAAGACAACAATTTATTTATTTTCAGTTTTTACGAATTTAATTGTAGCTTATTTGGTTATAGTTTTTAATATTTTGATATTTAATCCTTAAAGAAAAGAGAAAGAACAAAGTCTCTCAAAATATCACCTACTTAGGAGAGACTTTTTTTTAGCCATTTATGGTATGATTTGTAATAAAAGTCTCTACAAGTCTCTACAAGTCTCTCAAAACCACAAGTCATTGATTTCAAATTCCAAATCCAATAACAAAGAATTCTGAAGACTTTTAGAAAGTCACGATCCAATAACAGAGATTGTTTGAGATTTTGAAGAACTCTCTATTGACTAACAAGAGATTTTAGAAATCTCTAAAATTCTTTCAATATCTCCACAAATCTCAATTGACTAACCCCTTGTAAATTGGCCATTTTTTTGAGGAAAAAAGGTTATGTTGAAAGAAAAAAAGTTATTTACAGGGAATTCCCAGAGTCAAAAGACTGTCTAAAGAAAGCAAAAACAAAACAAAACTACATATGCAAGACATCCTCCCATTGATGAATTATCTGCGTCATAGAGACATGCTTAAACGTGTCTGTAGAAGAACTCCAAAGACAGATCCATATCTTAACTGCAATCTCCAGCTCGTAAAGTTATTTTGACCTACCACCATGCACTCTCCTGTTGTGTTCATTCCATACTTCCCAACATATAACATCAGATGCCAAACCATCTTTAGTCTTGGTGAAACTCTCACTATATTCCAACTGTGCATAAGAGATTTGAAATTGTACGACATCACCCAAAAAACTCTCATAGCTGAGATAAAAGTTTCCCAAAGTTTCGAAGTCCAAGTGCAATGAATGAACAGATGCTCCAATGTTTCCACAGCTGAGTTGCAGTACAAACACAAATTCGATTGAATGGTAATTCTTCTATGCTGTAACATTGCTCTAGTTGGAACTGAATCGTGTAGAGCTGCCTAGAATAAGAACATCACTTTAGGCGGCGCAAACCTGCTTGACAGTAAATTGTATCCATCCCAATCAGGTTCAACTTCTGTTAGCTTGATGTATATACTTCTAGCCGAGCAATCTCCTTCCAAGCCATCAACTTCTCCTTGCGTCATATTCACATTACGAAGATCATGCTTAATCTCAAGCAGATCTATCCTTTCTGTTGGGTCCAATTCTCTGCTGAACTGCAAATTCCATCCATTCTCGTAAATCATAGAAAGAATAGCCATCTTTTGGTTGCTAATATTGTACAGCCTTGGATATTTCTCCTTTAATGATCGTTTCTCATTCCACCAATCATGCCAAAATCTGATTAAACTTCCATCTTTCACCTGAACATTCACATCATCAAAAAACACGTCATTAACTTTTAGTATATTGAACCACATGCTTTTACCAATTGGGTCTTTAACTTGCATAGGCAGCAAACAGTTCCCATCTGCTTTTGACTTCTCGCAAACGATGCGTCTCCAAAGGGCCGTCTTTTCCTTTCAGTACCTAACGTGCCACCTTGCTAACAATGATTTGTTCACCAGCCTCAAATTTCTAATACCTAAACCCCCTTTGTTTTTTGGTCTGCATATTCTCTTTCAAGACACCCAGCTCATCTTATTCTTGTCATCTCCTCTCCCCACAAAAACTTTCGCATAATAGTAATTAACTTCTTCTCCACCGATGCAGGCATATGATGCATGGACATAAAATATACTTCCAAACTCTCAAGAGAGATTGTGATCAATACTACTCTTCCCGCCTTGTTAAGAAATCTTCTTTTCCAAGGGGCTAGCTTCTTTTGCATCCTCTGAATGATAATCTCCGATATTATCTCGCTTCTCCTAATCGACCCTATTGGCATACCCAAGTAAGTTACCGATAGAGTCTCAATTATGCACCCCAACTCCAAAGACAACTCCTCCACCACCTGATTTTCCCATATACTTGTCATGGTACTTTTTTCTAGGTTTAGTTTTAAGCCCGTTAGAATTTCAAACATTACTAGTATAATGAATAGCCTTCGTACCGGAACTGTAGAAATATGATTGTGTCGTCAGCGAACTGCAAATGGGACACAACCGTGCCTCCTTCCACCACTTGAAAGTCATTAATTTTTCCTTGTGCCACTGCATCATTAATGAGTAACGAAAGTACTTCCACCACCAGTAGGAAGAGAAAGGGTGATAAAGGGTCTCCCTGTTGGATACCTTTAGAAGATTTAATCATATTAGTTCCTTCTCCATTAACTAGAATCGAAAATTACGCCCCTGTAACACACCATTTCATCCATTGTATCCATTTATCACCAAATCTGTTCTTAGCCAGAATAGTAAACAAAGAAGACCAGCTGACATTATCAAATGCTTTCTGCATATCAATCTTGCACATAATTCTCGGTATTTTTTGCCTTAATCTGTTGTCAATGAGTTCATTAGAAATTAAAATGCCATCAAGAATATGTTAATCCTTTACAAAATCCCCTTGAGCATTCGAAATCAGCCTCGGCATCACTACTTTAAGCCTTTCTGCAAGCATCTTAGAGAGAATTTTATAAAAGCTACTTATTAAGCTTAGAGGTCTAAAATATTTAACCGTAGCTGAATCTTCTTTCTTAGGAATCAACTTTAAGAACGACATGTTTAATCTCCAATCCAACTTACCTTTGCAGAAGAATTCTTTTATTGCAGCCATTACATCATTCTTCAAAGTACTCCAACAAGTTTTATAAAATTCCAAGTTATACCCATCCGGACCTGGCGCTTTATTTGCACCACACAACTTAATAGCTTTCAACACCTCCTCCTCAACAAACGCACGTTCTAGCCACTCTTGTTGAACTAAATCAATAGATTTGAACTCTAAGTTATGGAAGGAAGGCTGCACCTGAGAGGTAGCAGTGAATAGACCTGCATAATAATTGTGTATCTCACTTTTTATAACATCATGATTAAAAACGTCCACCCCGTCGATCTCTAACTTGGTAATACAGTTTCTTCTTCTCTTACCATTGGCAATTTTGTGGAAGTATTGCGGATTCTTATCACCCTCCTTGAAGCCTCTCACTTTAGCTCTTTGATACGCCATTTTTGATCTTGTACTTTTCACATTATTTAGCGAGTTCAATAATACTGCTCTTTATTCAAATTATGTCGGAGATAGCGCAACTCTCTCCTCATCCAAATTCAGAGTATTAATCTTTGTCTTGAGCTCCTCCTCCTCCTTCTTTATATTCCCAAAAGTACTTATGTTCCAATGCTTAATGAAGTATTTCAAATTCTGTAACTTCCTAAAGAGAACAAAGCCAGGGCTTCCCACAAAGTCAAGCGAATTCCACCACGTTTCCACCAATTTCACAAATTCTGGATGCTCCAACCAATGATTTTCGATCTTAAAGCTCGAATTATTCCTAATACCATTAAGTCCAAAAGCAGAGCATTATGATTTGATATATTAAATTGCCCCTTGTTGATTGCATTTGTTATAGCTTTAGAATTTGTTTCGAAGTTCACTGCAGCCAACTTCGAATTTCGAGCCCACTTCACTGCTTTTAAAACAGCCAAGCCTTCCATGTATTATGGACTCAGCGGTTTACTGATGAAAACAGATTTGGCTCCCTTAGTTGCACTTGTAATTCGTAAAATCAGTCCAATGCCACCCTCATTAGTTAAATTAGAATAAGAACCATCACAGTTGATAGTTAAGACTCCACAAACTGGATCATACCATTTAACATTCATTCTATGATGTGCAGGAAGCAACCTTACTACTGGTTTGATTCTTGCTACAGATTGCTCGTAAAAGATATTGTTGATTCTATGAACCAACTTGTTAGGATCTATAGTAGTATTCTGAAGCACTTTACTACAAGGTCCATAAAATCCAAGCAGTAATAACAGTTTTTCCCACCCATTCTGCAGTAAGTAAAGCCTATTTTAACTTTGTGAAACTATCTGTCATAAATTGAAGAATAGTCATCCGACTGTCAGAATGCAAACCAGACAGTCGTACTGTAATTGTATTGAAAATAACATGAAAGTCACTTTCAACAACATTCTCATAAAAGGGAAGTTGACATCTATGTTTCTGTTCTGTCTCGCTAGTTTTTCTCTTGTTGGTAAAATATTTCTATAAATTTTCCAAAGGAAATGCTTTACCCTAAGGATTATTGTAAACTCCACAACAAATTCCAGTTTTTCTTTCTTGTTGGATCAATATTATTTCTTCCATTCTTATCTTCGTAATATTTCATATACATAGATTTAACGAATAAGCACCCGTTCTTCTCGAGCTTCCATACCAAAGAATTATTCTGATATGGATGAATAGTAATTGACAAGATTAGCCCGACTACCTATGAAGAGAATAATTCCTGCAGAAGATTATGATTCCAACCATCATTATTAGAGTTAAACAGTTGATTAACCAGTAAGTAACTCGAGGGATTCACGACATTAATTTTTGGAGTAGTAGATGATCTAAACTGGATATCCACTTGTGAACCTAGATTCTAATTTTGGTACCATTTCCTAGACACCAAAAGTTGTTGGTTTTGATAAAAGGCATCTCAGCGCTTATGCTTTTCCAAGCGTAAGATGAGTCTTCTTTAATTGTATAACTGAAATCTTCATATGGAAAGTATTTAGCACTTAGGGACTTATACCAAGTATCATCTGGTCTAGTACTCAACCTTCAAGTAGATTTGGATAACATATCCCTACTGAAACACTCCAAATCTCGAAACCAAGACCCCTCATCTTCCTCATTTTTACACAAAGGACTCCAATAAACCATAACACCCTTATTAAAGTCTTTCCTTCTCTAGAATTTAGGTTGAACTGAATTCATAGACTTAATAGTAGTATCTGGTAATTTAAAAGAAGACATGTGATAAACCGGTATAGCAATAAGGACATGCTTTACCATGACAGTGCGTCCCGCTTCTTACAAATTACTAGACCTTCATTTAGCCAACTTAACCTCCATTTTCTCTTTGAGAATTGAGAAAGGGACTTTCTTATTTCTGACAGTAAAGAAAGGAAGACCCAAATATCGTTCTTTCCTATCCATTATGGGAACCTGCAATATAGATTCCGAATCTTATGAAGCATTTGGGTCCATGTTATAACTGAAAAAAACTGAGGATTTGTTGAAATTAATTACCTGAATAGAACATTTACTAAATTCATCAATAACTTGTAACAAATACCTTGTTTGGGAAAGATTAGTTTTACAAAATAATCCTCAAATAATATATGATTTATTTTAGGAGCTCTCCAAGCTATTTTAACTCAAGTAATCAAATTTTTTTGATCACAAAAGGCCATTTTCCTTGAAGAAGCTTCCATTGCAATGATAAATAGATAAGGGGATGGTGAATCCTGTTGTCGAATACATCTTGTAGGATGAAAAGGCCTACATGGAGAACCATTGGTGAATGAGATTACTCTATTTCTCGCAAAACCCAAATTTCTTAAGCACATCGATAACAAAAGGTCACTCAAGGCTATCAAAAGATTTATACATATCCATTTTTAAAGCAAGAGAACCACCATTTACATGATTTTGTTTTCATATTGTGCACGTTTCTTGAACAAGAGACATATTCTCGGAGATGACCGACATGGAACACATGCTGCTTGCATGTGGGACATTATCTTCTCAATATGTAACTTCATTATTCTAGAAATGATATTGGAAATAATTTAGTATGTTACATGGTGCAATTGGCCGAAAATATTTCGGTTTGTGTGGAGTTTGAGTTTTAGGCGTTAGAGCACTGCTCGGTCGAACTCGCAAGTGTTGCTATCTCAAGATTGTTGTCAAGTTTAGTTGCCAAAACTATAAGTCTTGACTTCTAGTTTACTTATATCCAAGTCTCAGATTATGATAGAAAGTGTATTTGAGCATTAGACTTTCACGGCGTTCATCGATTGAAGACGAAGAACTACTAAGGGGAGCTTGTGGAACTTCATCAACAAAAGGTATGTGGAGACTTGAACTCTATCACTCAAAATTATATCTACTCTATCTCCTATTTTAGACAAAATTCGTATATCTATATAGACTTCGATTATACACATTTGATATTTCGAGTTGAGTTTAACTCGCTTACATATTTCTCGAAATATATGTTGGTAAGCTTTCGCTTTAACCAAGTTCATCTTATATTCTTGACGAAAGTCAAAAGATGATCATGTGAAAATCGCCTGGTAACATCTTACATATTTGTGTGAGACAGTCATTTGATGTAGACTCAGAATGTTTCTTATTAATCATTCGATCACTTGAAAATTGCTTTAAAGCTAATAGTTTGTGTGAGACAGCTATTGTCGTCTTCTAAGAATGTTTCAATGATTGAAATGGGAGTTAGAACTATTAACCATGATTGGATATAGCACAGTATGCATACTTGTATGCTAACTGTTGCAAGTTATTCCAAGTCCGGGAACCATAGTATGCATACTCGTATGCGTACTGGTTGGTTAATGAAAGTCCGGGAACTTAGTATGCATACCCGTAAGCGTACTGGCGTCAAGTTCATGTCCGGAAATTCAACTGACTTTGGAAGGTATGCGTACCCGTTCGCAAACTGGCGAACCCAACCTTAGTCTGGCCACTTAGGTATGCGTACTCGTTTGCATACTTGAGTAGGTTATGTTCTAAAATCGGTTTGTTCATTATGAACTAATACATTTATATATTAAAGAATGCAATATTTTGCAAACCGTGGCTATAATGTTCATCAATTGTTTCGAGTGAATCAAAATCGATTTTGCTTCAATTGTGCCTTGTATACTTCTATGAGAATATAAACAATTGAACAACTCTAGAACTAGTTTCATTTGAGTCATTTGAACTAGTTATGGTTAAGATGGATAAGTTTGATATGAAAGTATTCATATGGATAACTTCGGTTAACTATTGTTGAGCCAACAAGGTGTACACGTTTAGGTACGGTTACTCATATCTAAATGAAGTCACTTTTCATTTGTGTGTAACAAGCTAAGTTCGATCTAATGGTTGAAAGATATTATCTTGAGTCTAATAAGGTTTTCATCTAACAGTGAATATTGAATGCTTTGTTACCAAGGTAACATTGATTGTAAACCCTAATTTGAAGACTATATAAGGGAGAACTCTAGCAACTAGGAAACCTAATCCCCACACCTCCTGTGTGATACTAGTTGCGACTAGAGTCGATTCTCCTTTAGCCTTAGGTTTTTCCAAAACCCTATAGGTTAACGACTTGAAGACTTCATTGGGATTGTGAAGCCAGACCCAACTATTTCTCTGTAATTGCGTGTTCTGATCTTGCTGTTTTCTATTGTATTGAGTACGATCTTCTCTAAGATTTGTTTGAGATTTAATCTTCGATAGGCAAGATAAAAAGTAGTCACAAACATATTCGTCTCATCGTTTGTGATTCCACAATATCTTGTTTCGTTACCATACAATTAAGATTATTGTGAGGTGATTGATATTACTAGGTTGTTCTTCGGGAATATAAGTCTGGTGTATTAATTGGTTCTTGTTCACCTTGATTTATCAAAGACGAAACAAAACCCTTGGGTATTTCTGTGGGAGACAGATTCATCTATTCAATAGACTTTTCTGTGTGAGACCGATTAGTTTATCAAGTCTTCGACTTTGGGTCGTAGCAACTCTTAGTTGTGGGTGAGATCAACTAAGAGAATCAAGTGCGCAGATTCCTGATGGGATTTAGAGGCGTAAAGAATGCGATTGTACCTTGATCAGTATGAGATTGGTAAGGGCTCAACTATATTCCAGTCTGAAGTTAACTTGGAGTAGGATAGTGTCTGTAGCGGCTTAATACAGTGTGTTGTCCAAATCTGGATTAGGTCCCGTGGTTTTTCTGCATTTGCGGTTTCCTCGTTAACAAATTTTTTGGTGTCTGTGTTATTTCTTTTCCGCATTATATTTGTTTATATAATTGAAATATCACAGGTTGTGCGTAGTTCTATCAAGTAGATAATCCAACTTTTGGTTGTTGATATAAATTGATTGACACTTGAACATTGGTCTTTGGTACCGCTTAAATTGTTTCACATGATAATCAGGCTCACAGATTTCTATTTGTTTGATTTGCTGATTACATTGTGAAACAAAGATACAACTCTTGGATATATTTCCATTGATTGAGTCTGACTGTCTAGTTGATTCTCTTGGAATTATATTGGATTTTTTCCATACAGATTGCTAAACGAAATATTGGGTGAGGTTGTTAGACCCCCGCTTTTTCATTAGGTATAAGAGAAAATCTGGTTCTATTTAACTCCTTGAGAAGAAAATCGGAAGAGAATAACGGTTGTACCAGAAGAATAATATATTGGTTGATTATGCGCCATTGAGTTTTATAGAATCCGGGTGGAAATCCATTCGTCCCAGGAGAAGTCCAAGATTCCATGGACATAACCATATCATAAATTTCAGCTTCATCAGGTAACTCCATTAATTTCTCATTATCTTCACTTGAAATACACTTTGGAATATGCTGCAAAAAGGAAGTATTATTTATAGTCAATGAAGAAATATTGATACTCTGGTAATGGTTAGTCAGGAAATCTTCTATAGAAGTTTTGTTACTATACCAATTACCATTTGGAGAAAGAAGACTGTCAATTATGTTCCTAGACTTCCTCCTATTTGCTGTGATATGAAAATAGTTTGTGTTTTTATCCATAATCATTGTAATAATTATCTCCGCCCTTCTTCCTCTAGAAACTGGATTCTAAATTATCCCATTTGCTTATTTCATCCTTAATCTGTAAAACCTTTTCAGTATTAGTACCATTCATGTGTGTTCTTTTGTAACTCTGAAAGAGAATTTCCGATCCTTGTAATCATTCTCTGAGTATGGCCGAAGGTGTTCCTGTTCCAAATAAAGAGATGTTTTCTCGTATTTGAAAGCTTGTTATTAAACACAAAAGATCAGAATCCCGAATTATCACTAGTCTAAATTTTATCCTGCCTGTACCATGACTATTACTAGTCCAGGTAAACAGGTTACCACTGAAACCTAAGTCATTAAGATCAGAATACCGAATTATCTAGGAGATAATAGAATTGCTAGAGGAAGAAGTCTGATTTAGTCTATCCTCAGGACCAAGGGTTATGTCCAAGTATCCTATTATAACCAAGTGAACGTTAACACCAGAGCTAAGATTTTTGTTATAATTCCACCATGAAAGTAGTTTACAATATTAACTAAAATTCTGTTTAGTCTAAATTTTATCCTGCTCGTACCATGACTATTACTAGTCCAGGTAAATGAGCTACCAATGAAACCGAAGTCACTAAGATCAGAATCCCGAATTATCTCGGAGAAAATAGAATTTCTAGAGAAAGAAGTCTGGTTTAGTATATCCTCAGGACCAAGGGTTATGTTCAAGTATCTACAACCCAGGGAACGTTGCACACTAAAACTAATATTTTTGATATAATTCCATTGTGATTCTTGTTTATGCTTATATGGGTACCATATAAACAAGATAAGAAGAACCATTCTCCCTTAAAATGATCATTTAAGATTAATGCACGAGTCATATTAGAACTAGAATGAATAATATCAACTTTGAATCATCCCTCCGGAGAAGAATTATTTCTATTATCCTAATTATCCCCTACAAAGGTTTATATTAAATCCACCAATAAATTTTGATGTATGTACCTTGAAATTTAGTACATATGGCAAGTTTCACTTGAATGGGCAAACGACATTTTCCGATATGAAAAACTCACACAGTATCATAGATTTTACTGCTTAAAAATGGCTAGAGTAATTCCATGCTCGCTAACAATTCTATTTCTAAAACACATATGAATGCAAATCCAATTCATATTCAATCTCACATCTTTTCTTCCTTCTACTATTAAATATTTCAGACAAATTCTTATAATTTTTATTAGTTAATTTGTATCTTATATTATTATCAACTCATCAGTATTGGCATCATATACAATCGTTGATTACAAACATGGAGACGGACATTTAGTGTACAATGAGTACCTTATTATAACAAGATACTTAATTTAAACGCCATAAACATAATGGATTAGGAAGAGTTGTAAAAGGAAAAAAAAATGAAGTCCTATTTCATTTCCACTCATTTCCGCTCATTTACAACATACTACTGAAGATATATTTATAGTTTCATAATTCCATTTGCATGGCAACTAGATTGTGCTAATTACGTGTTACACTACAATTACAAGGTAAGATGAATCAATCTCTTATATGAGATTTGTGACGGATGTTAGATGGCGGGCTAGCCACACATCCAATGCTTTACTATTATCACACTCCCGCTTGATAACCACCATCTGACGATCGTTGACTTTGCCATTAAAATCCGATAGCATAAAAGCCGGACCAATAAAAAGAGCGTGACACTTGGAGACTTAGAATGATCTGGTTGTTGCAAACATGTTTTCTTTTATACCTTTTCAGGAAAACCACTTGGAAAAACCTGAACGCTGAAGGCTCATGATAATATGATGCTTCTCGTTTTGATTCATTAAAATCTTGTCAGAAAAAACCACTTGTGGTAAAAACATGAACTAAATATAATGGTGTTTAACCACAATTTAAGAAACCCTATGGATATACATATTTCTTTACAAAATCATCACCATTATAAGATTGTTATCTCATTAAAAAACTCGCCAGGGAAACCCAGAGGGAGAAAAAAATCTGAATGTAGGAAAACATGAGTACATAGAATAATGATAAATCCGCAAATGTTGCCTCGTTAAAAATATTTCCCGGATAAACCCAGAGGGTCAAAAACCAAGACGACGGGAAAAAAAGTACAATATTTCGAACTTTGGATAACAGTGGACTCGCATGCCTCACTAAAACCTTGATAATGAAAACACAATGGGAAAAAAGCTTGATCAAGGAAAAAAATACACGATGTAAAAGTCCAACATGCCCAATATCCATAGTCTTCTACTGCTTTATCCTCCCTGGTGAGTAGCCTTTTTGGTTGATCATTATTCCAGATAATACTGCATAGAGATCACAAACGATTTTTTAATATCTTCAACGGCTTCCTTTAGTCGAGAAACTTGGTATTTTCCTCTGTGCAATTTCTTAGTGATCTTTTGATTGTACCAACTTCTTATTCTCAAGTAATTTTTCTCTACGGAAGACATTATGCAATCTTTTATGTAAAAGATTAAGCCTAATGATACCACGAAGATGATTGAGTTTTCTTCGGACCGATATTGAGATATTGGTGTTGGGTATAACCAGACTTACATATTTAATACAAACCCAATATCATGTATCTAAATCTTATTTCAGCTGATGTATCATGTAATACCCGGTATTTTTTATTTACTGTTCCGGGTCGAGTTTTATCCAAATTAGCTTAGGTTATTATTTCACTTGTCTTAGCCTAGATGGGTTGCTTGAACTAGAAAATCAAGGGTAGAAATAGAGTCACCTAATTAATTTTAAGTAAGAAAATAAATTAAGAGAAAAATATAAAGAAATAATTAAAAAATAATAATAAATATTAGATCTAGCATTAATAATAACGTTAATATAAAGTTTATAATAAAGTAGGTAGGAAAGGAGTTGGAGAAGTTAGAAAATCAAATGCTATGGAGAAGAAGAAGATGAATTGGAAATAAGGTTCTTGAGGAGAATGATTAATTAGTCAAGATCAGTAGAGAATCTACTAGATCCATTTCTCTAAGGGTGATTTTACTTGTTTCTATTTGTATGAATTTGTATCAGTAGGTTTTAGTAATTTATTTGTTTAAATATATGTCAGACTTTTAATATTGATAGATAACATGTTTAGCTATCTCTGATTGAAATTGGAGCTGTCATCTCACCCGAATTGACATTCTTGCAGATTTCATGGAAGTTGGAAGTGGAAACTAAGAAGGTCGTTTAATCATTGTCTTATTGTATTTCTTGAAATATAAATTTGAACTAAAATGTCGTTAAATATGTTTAGCAAATTCATATGCATCAATTCACGTTCTATGAAGCTTTAATCATGTTTGTTATAAAAATTTAAGTAAGAGAAACAAATGCATAAGTCTCGTATTCTGACCCGTAGCGCAACGAGTTCGGATCTCCGTATATATAGGTTTGACCTGTTCCGGAACTCGGGGTATTAAATACTATCTATACATATTTTGTGTAATCCAAAACATATAGTCCTTTGGTGAGATGTAAACTGATCAATTTAACAAGTAAAAGATCGCATAACCAATTATGTCAGCTTGTCTTGTTAGAGCATCACTCCGTCATACACACAAGTTTTGGTATGTCAAGCTTATTATCAATTTTAGTTGATCAAAACTAAGTCTTAATTTATAGTCTAATAAAGTCAGTCTTTAACTAAGATTAGAGCATGGTAGTTGAGAATCAGAAATCATCAATTGACCTTAAAAAATTAAGACTAAAGACATCGCCAAAATAAACTTCATGAACAAAGGTATGTGAAGACCGACTATTCTGTTTACTCAAATTATCTACCATTCTATCTACTGGGATATATGGTATGACTTAATCATTATGATGAACATTAGTTGACGTGATGAAATTACCAATCTATCTACTGGTGTTATGGGGCATTCTCCACATGTGAAATTAGTTGTCGTGATGAAATATTTGTTTAAAAGTACAACTGCTGATAGTGTCAATGACTACACTCGTACGGGTGCCACAACAACATACTATTATCTAAAAATATTTTGCCACATAATTTGCATGACTTTTGGAGAAATATACTTGCGCTAACCTACTCCTGAAGATGTTCAGAGGTTGCTAGGTGAGAATGTCGAACGAGAATTTCTTGGAATGCTAGGTAGTATTGATTGTATGCAGTGGCCATGGAAGAATTTTCCGATAGCTTGACAAGGAACTTATCGGGTAAAGAGAAACACAATTTTATGGTGTTAGAGGCGGTGGCATCATATGATTTATGGTTTTGGCATGTTTTTTTTTTGGAATGCCTGGGTCAAATAACGATTTGAATATGTTGTACACTCACCTTTTTTGATAACATGCTCAAGGGTGTAGTACCTCCATGCAATTATGTCATCAACGACCACCAATACAAGATGGGTTATTTATTATCCGATGATATCTATCCAAAGTTGACTATAGTTGTACAAGCTTTAAGTCAAATATTGGATGTTCCATAAATTGGTAAGATTCAATAAGTATCAAATGGATAAAAGAAAGGACTTTGAGCGTGCTTTTGGAGTGCTTCAGGGGAAATTTATAATTATCAGATCACCATGTAAGTATTGGTAACATTATGACTTGAACCTAATAATCAAATGTTGTCTGATTTAACACAACATGATTATTGAGTATGAACGTCGGGATAGGGATAGGGGTACAGTTGTTCCTGTCCCGATTCCAAAGCCTACAGATGATCGTCGTGTTTTTATGTCAAGTCTAAAAAACCTTGAAATGCACCCCGACTAAGAACTGATCTTGTTGCGCACACTAGAGCGCATCCTCATAAAGGAGGCCAAACACAACCGAGAGTCCTAGCACAACAATTAGACTCGTCTAAATTTGATGGTTCAGATATGGAATACGTGGTACAAGCATCATCAGATGGGCAATACGATGATATAGACTTAGATGAAGAAGTTGTTCCTGAATCCTGGTCAAAATGAAGATGGCATATTTGATTAATATGGAGAATTTAATGATCAAATTCCAGATGATTATGAGTATGCAGGTGAATATGTTTATGAATATGGATACCTAGAGAAATAATACGAAGATGGTGATGAAGATGAATATGAGGATGAAGTCTAAGATGAGGATGAGGATGGAGATGGAGATGATCATAGTTTTCATTATGGTGGTTGCACTTTAAAACATGTGCAATGATAAATCTAAAAGTTTGAATGAGTTTAGTTATTTTTCAGTTTCTTTAGCTGAATGAGTTTTAATTTTATGAACATATGGTTTACAATTATGATATATTTATTGCCTATTTCAGTTTAATTATACAGTACTTGCGGTCGTATGATCACTTTTCTCTGTCCCATACTACAATAGTTGCAGTCGTATGACTACTTCTTTGAGTCTCATTCTACAGTATTTGCAGTCGTATAGTCACTTCTCTCAATCCCATTCTACAGTAGTTGCAGTCGTATGGTCACTTTTCTAAGTCTCATTTTACAATATTTGCAACCGTATGGTAACTTCTGTCAATTCCATCCTAAAGTATTTGCAATTATATGGTCAGTTCTCTCAACGAGTCTCTCCATTTGGTAGTCATTTATCCCATCTTGGACTGGTACAAAGTTATGATGGTTGTCAAATATGGCGTTATTTTGTGCGACAGTGAGTTGATAATCAAATCAAGGGACTTTCTCTCTCAAATTATAACAAGAATCATACTTGAATGGTTGCCCTGTTTGATTTTGAGATTGCTCCTGACCCTCTCGTGTCTGAAATAATATTTAAAAAATTAT
Organism: Papaver somniferum; assembly: GCF_003573695.1. Taxonomy (NCBI): domain Eukaryota; kingdom Viridiplantae; phylum Streptophyta; class Magnoliopsida; order Ranunculales; family Papaveraceae; genus Papaver; species Papaver somniferum. The sequence continues at coordinate 53,404,687 of NC_039366.1, forward strand.
AAGTTAATTACTATTACCACTAACCGGAAAAACTTAATACAATTGTAGAACTTACCAAATCTTCGTGTGAAGCATCGCTTTTAATTTGCCGATATATAACGTTAAGAATTGACACGAATTCTCTCACATCTTTTTTGATTGCTTTGAAATTTGTTTTTAAGGCACCAGCATCCCTTGCATAAGCATTCTCGTCCCGGTCGAGGAAAATTTCATGAATACGTTTCCAAAAAAGAGAGGTTTTTTGTTGCGTGCCAATAATTTCATCACAGCCCACATAAATGTATGCAACAATAAGATCAATTTCTTCTTGTTGAACAAAATTACATACCATTTTGAATTGAATTAAATTATGGGAACTTGAGTAGTAGAAGGATAAGAAAATCAAAAAAGTGGAATAGAGGAGAGATAAAAAAATCAATTAAACTCAATTGATTGGAACAAGATGGTATTGAGAATTAGAGTTTCCTTATATAGAGGAAAAATCTAGATTTTTTTGAAAAATATCCGTTGGGATCTGACGGTGGAGAAAATAGAGTCGTTGAGAATGATGGATGGTAACGATTGGGTGTGAGAGGAGTGTAACAAAAAAAGATCAAAAAAATATTAAGTATCAAATGGAAACTCAATTCCGTGCAATTCCATAAAGAAACTCAGTTTATGTGTGGATTAAAAAACTGAAGCTGGGTTTCTGTAAAGCAATTTCTCAAAAAATTTGTATCTCATTTCTTAGCTTAAGGATGCATCAGATCCGATTCACTCTTTAGTGCATCGAAGTGAAATCACCATATTAAAGCAAAGCGAAGGGCCATAGCAGTTGAATTTCACTACAATTAAGTTAGAGTTATTTTGTTTTTGGTACTCAGGTTTTGTCCAAATTTAGAGTTTGGTCTAACATTTGTCCAGTTTGGTGTTTGGTACTTGGAATTGACGTTGACCAAAATTGACCATTTTAAATCTTGACTTATGGTTATGAATTATTAAAAACTTAAAATAAAATCAAATTATTTAATACCGTTTAGATGGCCCTTAGGAAATAAAAAAAATTCTCGAAATTAAATTTAGGGTTCTTCCTTCAATTCAATTCCATTGTCTTAAAGAAAAAATCAACAGGGTTCATGTTTCAATTCTATTCAAATTCCAATGAAACATTCAACTCAATCTAGAGATAAAATAAACCCTAAATTTCTGAAGTTAGTTCAGTTCTAATTGATGAACCATTTGTCGATTTCTTCATCTTCACCCGCTGGATCTTCATCATCATCTTGATCTGCAACGACCACTTCTGGTTAATTTGATGCCCAGTAGAACCCTCATCAAAACCAAAAAAGAAAATCCCCAAATTCACAAGATATAACATAAAAACAAAATCAAAATCAAAGCAGATTCCAAGCTTTTAAGTGAGTATGAACATCTAGGGTTATGCACTTATGCTGTTATTATCGAAAAACAAGCTAATCTTTGCGAATCACATGATATATTATTATTACAAGCAGAAAAATCATTAATTTGCTCCCTGGAATTTAGAGTTCTTCAATCACAAAAGAAAAATAGAAAGAGAAAAAGAGAGGAGAAATTATGTCAAGGTGATGTTGATAAGGGATTTAAAGAAGAAAAAAATAAATGAAATGATTTTGAGATTCGGGTTTTGTGTGTGCACTGCATTTTTAAAAAAAGAATAAGACGCAAATGGTGTTTCTGTTCAAGTGAGAGTGATGAATAAAGGAGATAAGTTGGAAAATCTTAGCCGTTAACATTTTATGTGTGAGACTTGTGGATCGTCCACGTGTTTATGGGTTAAGGATATGGTCAGTCATTGTTACTAAAGATAAATATTTTCTAGTAAGTACGTATTAATTAACTGAAAGTTTAGACACGTCATAACTTAACCAGGTCAACCCAGATCAACGTCAATTCCAAGTACCAAACACCAAGCTAGACAAATGTTAGACCAAACTCTAAAATTGGACAAAACTTGAATACCAAAAACAAACTAACCCATTAAATTATAGTGAAGCAAAATCGTGCACCAATGTGCTTGGCCTACCTAATATTTGCAGGACACTCTGATCTCCGTTGCTATGTAATTTGATGTAAAATTTTTCCTTTTTAGATAATTTGATGTCATTATTCCTTGATTCTAATAAAAACTAAGGAAATGTACAAAACAGTCCAGTATTAGGACCTGAATCACAAAAACATCCGAATGTTACAAACTATTAACAAAATGGTCAGACTTCCGTTAAAAAGAGAGTTAAGTGATGACTCACTGTTAAATATGTTAATGAAATTACTTATGTGTCCTTCCTACTGATCCCTCCATACACAATTTTAAATTTTTCCTTCATTGTAATTTTTTCGACGGTGGTACTATTTGTAGGTGGTGGTACCGCCGCTTACATATCGTTACACCGCATTCAAGATCGTTAAATCACTACAGATTTGTGACACCGCATCCAGGATCGTTACACCACATTCACCCAAAGGGTTCACCGTTTCCCCTTTGAGTTTTAGCGAAGGTTCTTAAGCTTCCACCACCACCACCACCGCTTCATCACCACCACTTCAACCAATTAGTTAAACGGAAATGGTATTTTGGGGGAGGGTACTTTAAGAAAAGATAACACCGTTTTATTCAAAAGTGTTAAATCGGATGGAAATATGATCATTTTGTGAATGGATTACCAAAATATGACCATTTTGCGAACGAATTACAAAAAATATGACCATTTTGTAACTGCCCCTAAAAACTATTTGGTATAGCAAAAGAAAGAAAAAAAAAGTCGACTGGGTCCTCATTCTAACACGCACGTTGATCAGGCCTTATTTTAACATTGTTCGACTGTATTACATTGAAATGGTAAAGTCCATTCAACAATCTAAACTAAACCATTGTCTATTTAAGCTAAACTTGCTCAAAGTAAGACCAACTGTCTTGTTAGTTCTTCCGAGAAAGACATTATCGACAATCTGTCTTGCAAAATCTGTCTTGTTAGTTATTATTTTTTAGGCCCTAGCACTATCGACATTTATGTCTTGCAAAATCTGTCTTTCGATAATCTTTATCATAGCTCGTGTAAAGATTATGCTATTGATAATCTTTGCTTAATGCAGCTAATCTGCAAGACTATGCCGTCAATTATTTTTATATTCTCTAAAGGCCAAATATTGTTATTTTTTTTCCAAAAACCTGATAAAATATTGCGGACGTACATCTCAAAGATGTAGAGTTACTTTAGGAAATTGAAATCTTATCATTAGACGAAGATACGTATGATTTATAAAGAGAATACCACTATTAGCGAGGTGATACCAAATGAGCGACCCGATGATCGGGATTTGTTAATATTGTTTTGTCCTATAGATAATGGTATTATCCCTGCTAATATAGTATCCCTTTATGAATCGTGAAGATATGCAATGGAAGCCGTTAACATGCTAGTATCTTCATTATTTCACAGACCACTTCAGGCACTTAATTACTGTGATATTTTTTAAAGGCCGGTCACATAATTACTCATATTTTTTCAGACAAAGGAATTTTGTTAATAAATTAAGCAAATTTTTTATATCATTGCCATCTTTTCTAACACGAAATACTCTCCTCCCCAACACAAAAGTAAACTTCCTATTCCCCTATGTGATTGAATCAAACGTACTAGGCTGCGCTAAGATATCCGTACAACTACATTATACTTCCTCCGTTCCTAGACAGATGACCTATTAATTTTTAAATTTTATCCCTAAATATATGACCTATTTCATTAAGTAAGGGAATATTTCTAAAACTATCTTTAATTGATTATTGTTTGTATAATCAATATATATAATTTGATAGACATGTTTATACTCGTTATGTAGGTGTTTTAAAATGTTTTTTTTTTAGTTTTTTTTTTCTTTTATAAACAAGGAATCTTTTCATTAATGGAAATTCGAGGTTACAATGAGTTTAAGATCGAAAATAAGAGAATACAAAGTAACAATAACATACCGTAAAAGTACAATACCGAGAAATCCGACAAGAGAAAGAGAAGGATTACCAGAGTAAGACAAATACAAGTATGATCCGATTAAATTGGAGGAAAAATGATTTTTCTCGGATATAAATCTCAACCATTTAGTTTGTTTTTTTTCTTTAGAAAGATATGCTCCCAAAATAGGAGTGATTTGCTCAAATCTCTTGCAACTAGTAATGAAGATGAAGATGAAGATTTCGTCGTTGGAGAGTATCACTATCGATCTCAGAACCCAACCCAATAACCAAGAACCGCAACTAAGGCGGAGATAAACCTCAAAAGAGTATATAAAACCACCATAATAGTGTAAATAAGTAGAAAACATAATAAAAATTAAGCTAAAACTACTAACTAACCTAGAAAACAAGAAATAATGAAGAAATCTGCTCAGATCTGGTCCAAAATGGACCAGATCTGAGCAGAGAAGGTTCGTTCTTGATAGTTTTGTTGAAGGAGTGAGAGAGAGAGGAAAGAGAGGAGGAGAAGATGAAATCTACGAATGCTTGCCGATGGTCTAAAATTCATGAATATCTGTGATATATTTTGAGAGATGAATCATTTCTTAATTTTACTAGTCATTATTCATTGGGATATAATTATTACTTTTTTTTACTAGGTTTAGGTTCCGATTTCATCCATAACCATGCCAAATTACGTGCAAGCTGCAACCCTACCTAGACTATCATGTTACATATCTGCCCTTAAATTTTACTCCCTCCGTTTTTTAAAAAGATAGGCTAGTTTCATTTACAAATTACACATGAAACAAGCCTATCTTCATGAAAAGGAAGTAGTATAACAAAAACAGCGAAAGAACCATCGAAGAATCAAGGATGGCGCGTAGCGGGAGAGTTTTGCCCTATATAAAGCCATTATGTTGAACCTCGCTTAGACAAACTTTACAACAATAAAACCCGAAACTGGTGTAAAACGTCTTTTCACAGAAGAAGAGAGACAAACAAGGAGAAAAAACAAAGAGGAAAGAAAGAGAGAGACTCGTGTAACCTCGTTTTCTGTGATGCGTGGAAGGAGTGCCAGAAAATGGCGAGATCGTGTTCTTCTTCTTCTTGTAATGAGAACAATTTAAACCTTTCATCATCTTCAAAATGGCCGATCATACCATTCTTCATTAAACCAATCCCTAATTCTCATTTATTTCGAACCTCGTCAAGGTTCTCATAGATCTTAGAAGGTAAAATTTTTGAGAACTTATTTCCTTAATTGTCCGATTCTTTACTTTTTCGGGATATTTGATGTTTTATTTTCCAAAAACCTACATTGTTAAATTTATCATGTTTTGTGATTTCATTTTAATCCGATTTTTCTTTTTCTGCTTTTGACTCTGTATTTGTTGATTACTTTATTGAGTAGAAAAACGCGTTTCTGTACGAATCTCATATTAAATTTACAATCATGTTGTTCTAATTTAATGTTTTTTCTGTTTGATTCTTTTGTTGTTTAATTTTGTTGCTTAAATTTTTTGTGTAGGTAGGATTTTGGGAAAGGATATTTTCAGAGATGGCGGAAGTACCAAAATTGCTGTATATTGTTGTGTTAGACGATAATGAAGATAAGAAGAACAATAATAAGAAGAAGAATGAGAAAGATGGAAAAACAACTGATAATTCGTTTCGATATACAAGGTCTGTGTTACAGAGCACTCTACAACTCATGGGTTGCAAAGCCAGACATGCTTTTAAGGTGATTAGATTTCTTACTTTCCTACTTTCTGTTTAAATGAATTTCAGTTAGTTACTTTTGATTTCAAAGAAGAAGAAAGGTTGAATGAATTTCATCGTGCTATATTTGATTGTAAGTGTTTGGCAAGATTGGAAGTCGATTTCGTATATTTGGGCTTTAGTTTGTAATTACTAGTTTATATCTTTGGTGATCATTGAATTGTGCATGCACACCTTGTTCGTTTGATAATTTTTTTTGATTGCACAGCCGAAAGTACGACTATTTGTGGGACCATCTTAATATACTTGCTATCTGATATAATTAATAGTTGATTGATTGTTATGGTTGGAGCTCTTAGATTGTTTTGTCGTTGTTTTGGATTTTTGTACGACAGTATCTATGTTCGTTTATAGCCTGTGAGCTTTGTTAGAAGGAATTGGGAGATTTTACGAGGAATTCGTGCTAGTGAAGATCGTAGATTAGGTTTGGTTTTTTGTACGAAGACTAACGAGGATACTTGTTGGGAACACATGGACCCATCAACTTTGAAATTACTAACAGAGAAGAAAATTGCTCCTTAAAGCCATTTACGTGGTTTTCGGAACTTCGATATGTCTGTGTTCATGGTTCTCTTTTCTTCATTATCAAATTTAATGTTGATAGTTAGTTAGTTCAAATCATTGAATGCAGATCTGAAGGTGCAGAGGCAATTAAGGTAAGTAGTTTGTTCGCGATAATTTGAGACCGTTATGTGTTAACCAAATTAAGAGAATAGTAAAAAAATAGGAAAATTATTGTGAGTGTTCACTTCTAGGAGCTTTCTACATAGAGGAAAAAAATACCATGAGAGACAGAGAGAAACTATTCACATGTAATCTCTTCTTGTCTTACAATTCCAATCCCTATGATTGCCAACTTGTTTCGGAGGATGTTACTGAGAACAAGACTTGTTATGATCCAGAACTAGCAGCTAAAAGTGTCAGTAGTTTAAATTGCAGTTTCATATCGATCACCTTTCTTAGTTCGAATTCAGTGTAACTTCGGATCTTTTTAATGTAAAACAAGATGATAGCACATCGCAACTTTCCTAAATTCGATACAGTCGTTAAAATTTCTTGACTTTCATGTTATGTTCTGTTGTTATATTAGTATAGTATTATAGAAGTGAAATGAAAAACTTGGCTGAACTTTTTCAATTGCTTTGCCAGATTAGCAGAAGGGTTTTCGAAGTGATACGAAAATCCTCATTAGTGACCACGCCTCCTGCGGGGTCTGAAGCATCTGGAAATGATAATAAAGAAAACAACAATGTTGAAGTGGGGGAAGGGGATAATGCCAGCCATACAGTTATGGAAAATGAAGACATCGCCAGTAAACCATTCGAGTTGTACAAAAGGCAAACAACTATTGTCATTCGAAGAGAGGCGTTCTTGGATGTTGTTTGTGATGCTCTTTCAGTATATAAGTATGTAGGTGCTAATCAGAGGGCTGATCTGGTTTTGGCTTGCAGGTGTAGCATCTTCTCTCCAGAAAATGTTTGAGAAAACTTTATTGACACGTTTGTTTTGTGTGTGAAACCTTTCTGGTTCATGTTATTGCTTTTATCTTGTTCTTTTGATTCTAAAGTGCCGTTTTGGTGTTTAGAGTTCGAGAAAGGAAGGAATCTGTGACTGTGTTGTTATGTGGTACCAGTGGGTGTGGCAAGTCGACTTTGTCCGCGTTGCTGGTAAGTCCATTCTCTCATTTTCTAGAAAATTCGTTCGCTCTTGACACAATGTTTTCTCTCTTTTACCACCTGGACTGAAACTCTGGTTGTGGATATGTCTGTTTTCAGGGCAGCAGATTGGGAGTTACAACTGTGATTTCGACTGACTCAATCAGGCACATGATGAGGAGCTTCGTGGATGAAAAACAGAATCCTCTATTATGGGCTTCAACCTATCATGCCGGGGAATACTTGGATCCTGTTGCAGTCGCAGAATCTAAGGCTAAAAGGAAAGCTAAAAAATTAGCACGACTTCCCAGAGAGGATTCACCAGACATGGTTCAAAACAGAAACCCTGATGGTAGAACTTCAGAAACAAATACTTCCTGCAATGAGTTGATTGGTCCAAAGCGGATGGCTGTTGAGGGGTTCAAAGCTCAAAGTGAGATGGTTATTGACAGTCTTGACCGGCTAATTACTGCATGGGAAGAGCGGAAAGAGTCGGTGGTAGTGGAAGGTGTTCACCTGAGCCTTAACTTTGTGGTGAGCAGTTTCCCCTAACAGCACTCATCCTATTATTTGTGAACTTTGGTCATCTTGTCCATTTAATGGGGCACAGCACACAGCTCACTAGTAGCAAATTCTTGTTATAGTTTTAAATTCCCATCTCATCTGTCAGATTTGATGGTTTAATACGGGCGGATTAGATTGCATCAGACACTCATGAGTCTACCATATGGTTATGGGCTTGCGAAATTTTGTTTAGTGCAGAAATTTGTCTCTCTAGATTCAGCTGCTTGTATCTAAGAATATTTTGATTTTGCAGGTGGGACTTATGAAGAAACACCCCTCAATCATACCTTTCATGGTTTACATCAGCAATGAAGATAAACACATGGAACGGTTTGCAGTACGCGCAAAGTACATGACATTGGATCCAACAAAGAACAAATATGTTAAGTATATCCGCAACATAAGAACCATTCAAGAATACTTATGCAACAGAGCCGATAAACACTTGGTCCCGAAGATAAACAATACTAATGTCGACAAGAGTGTGGCAGCAATCCATGCCACTGTTTTCAGCTGCCTGCGCCGAAGAGAAGCGGGGGAGCAGCTGTATGATACTTCAACAAACACCGTGTCCTTGATAGAAGAGGAATACAGGCATCAGTGTGCTGCTAATTCCCTGAGCTCTAAGGGTATGTTTCAGCTGATTCAACGGAAAGGATCATCCAGACATCTTATGGCTTTGTTAAATACTGATGGCTCTGTTGCAAAAGCATGGCCAGTTGAATCAGATGGCAATGGGAAACCCATTTCAGGTTATGGTAGTGAGAAGGGCATAGGTAATCCTATGTATGGACCCTTGTTAATTGGCAAAGCTGAACCAGTCAATCTTCAGTTTGGTAACTTCGGAATCAGCGCATTTCCCAATGACACTGGTGGCACCAGCCATGCAGGAAGTGTTGATGAGACTGACACTGGGAGCAGATATCACTCTTCCTGCTGCAGCTCCCCGAGAATGATGTCAGATGGAGCTGCAAAGGAGGTATTTACTAATTGCATATGTTACCCTTTTTCAGCACTTCATAACTTATTGCATATGCAATGGCCTATCTGAAACATTATATTGAGAAAATGTATGTGCTTGCAGCTCAAAGAGGAATTATCAGTATCGGGCAGTGAGGAAGAGGCTGATGATCCTCCAGAGGCAGATAGTGATGAGGATCTTAGTGACACAGATGACAAAAACCATGAAGATGTATGAATGAGTTTCAGGCTCATCACTTCCATTCCTTAAAGACATATTGAGGAACCTAACCCTGAAAAATGGGCGTAGTTAAAGAAAGACCTTACCCATAGCATGATAATTGTAACTTGATTTTTGAGCTGATATGAACTAACAACATTTCATTTTACTCACAGATTGAAGGCTCAGTGGATGAAGAGTCAACCAAGTCTGATGAGGAGTATGAAGACTTGGCAATGCGGGATGGCCAAGAAAACGGATACTGGTCAGATGATGAGGGGGATCTTAAGAAAATGGTGTCAATTCTTGGAAAAGGTGGTGATGCGGGTAACGGGAAATACCAAGAGAATCTCGATATTTTCCTGAAAAACAGGAGTGGAATGTTATCTGAGCCATCCTGTGCTTGCTCCGCTATGTTGTTGGAAACGAACCAGGAAACCATGCCGTTGGCTAGCACCAAAGTCAGACTTCGAAGACGTTCCCTTAGTATTCCAGCAATGGGGAAGCGGGGGTCTTTGGTTAATGGGCCCATCCTTTCTGGAGCACCTTAGGCTCAGAGGTAGAAAAAAAGAGGAAAAGAAAAGAAGTTGCCTCGGGTTTTTGTAGATTACTTTTTTTTCTTCTTTGGTTGGTGAGGTTTTGTTAGGCAGTGGAGTCAACATTCCATTTTCTTTCTTTGTAGTATAACGCATGTCGGAAAGCTTGTGAATCTGTGATATGTGAAGACAATCAATCTCATTTCAACATTTCTTAAAACATAAGGTGGACGTGTTATCTTTGAGCAGGCTCAAGTTGAAACCTGCTTCTTAATCTTTCATTATTACTATGTTGGTAAAGTTGGTGTGCAGACAAGTTCTGCCCTAGGCGATGGGTTGCTATACCCAACAAAGAAGCGATATAAGAGACTGAGAGAGGCATCTTACTGGACTTCCCTTTCTTCTCCGTTTACGTTTCTTTTCCTTGGCTGAATCCTTGTATCTGATGAGAGGTGATCTTTGACGTAGAATTCTATTTCAGTTAAATAACAAGACAGCAAGAAAGATGTGATTGGTCTACAAATTGGAAGATGCAAAAATAGAATAATTCTTGATCTTCTCTTGGAATTTCTTTTACTTTGAAAACTAGCAATACAACAACGTATCTAAAGCAAGAAAGCATAAATTTCATATATTTAAATAAAAAGCTGAAAACTCCCGAAGTCAGAAAGACAAAACGCGACAAAAAGGCAGACTTCTTCTACTCGGGCTAAAATGTACAGTTCCATTTGCCCATTAAGCTCTGGATCTCTTGAACACATTACGGAACTTGTACATTTTTGTTTGTTATGTTATTTCATCTCTCTAAGGCAGACCATCTACAAAGAAACCTGCTTCTGTACTCTCAATTTCCTACACATTCCTAAAGATACCTCCCATAGGGTATTCCGCTACTTCATCCTCCAATACGGTAGCCTGCTATTTATACATTTTGGGAGAGGGAAACAAGCGGACTCTTTTTTCATTGAGGCATACTATTTTTTGTTTTATTTTTCTTATCTACAATGCGATTTCCAATGGAAAACAAAGACCCAGGTAAACATCCCTGTACAACCGCTGTCCTTGTTAGCTGTACAGTATCTTTTATCACATTTATTCTTCATGTATCTCTGCTGCAAGACTTATGCAGAACACAGGGATGACATCCCTATACATCTTTCTGCAAATTCGATGGAACAGAAAAGTATATTTCAGATGCTGAAAACATATAAAGATTGCCCAGAAGGAAAAGGAGGATATGTTTTCAATAGTATTTCCCACCTCCAGCGGTTACGAGCTTTTCAACACGAGCAACAATGTGTTTGCCATATGTGTATCTCTTGAGAGTATTCAAATGGACCCGCACCCGTGAGAGAATCAACTCACGGCTATGATTGTCGCAAGTCTCGAGAACCTTCTGAACAACATAGTTCCCAAATTGATCTTTCATCATTGCCTGCAATTTGTGTTATACACCTTGGCTTTAAAACTCTGAAGATTAATCAGTATATGGTCCGTGGAGACAGAAGTACCACATATATCATAGTTTTACACACACACATGAAGGGGAAGAATCTCATGACATGTTTAGCCTATGAGTGTAACTCTCCTTGAAAAGAGAGTTACAAGGAAAAGAGTGTCAAGGCTTGTATACTTGCAAATTTAGAGAATCAACGAGACATGACAGAGAAAATCACTCCTACGATGAACATGATCTCACGCTCAATATAAAACTCAGAAACTGAAAAGACAAATATCCAGCACAAAATAAGATGAATTGGAAATACATAAGGACGTGTGAGCCTCACAAACCTGCAAAGGTTCGTTCTCCTCAGTAGAGCCAAGCATCTCCTTTACCAAAACTTGCCGCTCTTCAGGACCCGCAAAAGTTAAACATTTCTCCACAACATTGGAGGCAAATTTCTGTTGACTCATTTTTACTATCAACCCACTAAGCTTGTTGATTATTGCAGATCGTTCATGTGGCTTCCCATGTTCCAGGACGTGCTAATCATGAGGCCAAACAAATTAGAAAACACAAAACATCAGGGAGCGGAATAGAACTACATATACTAGAATATGATCCGAGAGAAAAATTGTTCTTATGACCTATTATCTCTGTGAGAAAGGAGGAAATGAGCTAAAGATTAGAGTGATTGACTCAGAAATGGTATAACAGAAACAGTATCGGGATCATGGTCAAGGTATAGGAACCGGATAACAAGCAAAATTACAGATAGAAGAGGTGCGATGTAAGCTTCTCAAAAGCCATAGCTGGACATATACAGTCAGATGCTGCAAGTAGCAGATTTAGGGTATGGGACATGTTTTTCAAAGATAAACTCAGATATTGATTATTTTCCTATGCATTTACAAAGAAAGAAATACTCCAATGATGTGGGAAAAAGTGTACCTGGACAACATAATTTCCATATTGATCTTGAGCCAAAGTACAAACAGAGTGCATGATTTCCTCCATTATAATATGTTGTGTTTTTATGTCATCACAGTGCTCAAGGACTCTCTGATAGCATACAGAGCGAAACCATTCAGGTATCCATGCATAATGCATATAAAGACTCACTAAACAAACCAGTTACCAAAATGCACCTGAATGACACGGCAGCCATACGGATGCGTGGAGAGTGACACAACCTGCCCGTAGAAGGATGAGATAATAAACTGAATCCGATCTTGAGGGACACACTCGATACACTTCTGTATGACATGGTTACCATTCTGATCACGAACACATTTCATAATTGAACCATCAAGCTCTGCCACCATACGAGTCTGCTGATCCACATCCACCACCTCCAAAACCTTGACAGAACATTAAACATCTTATCATGCATGCTCAGAAATTTTTATAATGCAACAAGTGTGTGGATCATAGCATAGCCGTACTATTTAACTGTCATAAGGGAAAACCAATTTAAATTTGATTTGAAGAAAACACTAGGACAGTTAGAGACGACGTACAACGCCATAACATTAGTAAAGCTAAAGGAACAGAACTAAGGGGGAAAAGGAAGAAGAAGTGTCAAAGCTAGATGAAAGACCTTCTGAATCACTCTGCAACCGTACATTTGAAGACTCAGCGGCAAAACATGACCCGTGAGCTGGTCAGACAACTCCTTTCTTTGGCTTTCTGTGCCGTGCTCAAAAAACTGTAAATTCATGCAAAATTGTGCATATAAGTATGCAATCTCTGAGATACACTTATTGGGATAAGTGAAAGGAAAAGTAGATACTTTTTGTATGACATAGTTTCCAAAGACATCGGTCATCAAATTACGAGCATGAGGGATGATCTTTGGGAAGATCTTGTTCTTTTCCTCAACTGTGGCACTTTCTAGTTTTGTTTGGATAAATCGACTTCCATATTGATCCGCACTAAGTTAAAAGGAAAGGAAAATTTCAGTACCTACTTTATCACAATAAGAGTAGAACACCACCAAACTAGAGTCAGAATAAAAATACCTGAATTCAACCACATAATCAACAATTTCCGAGAGTTCAAAACTCCTGGCTTTGTTGGTTTTGAACTCTTCCAATAAGGATGATCCATAGCTTTCTTCTACTTTTTCACCATCACCAGAGAGCCAAGATCCTAGAGCTCCTCCAGTTGTGCCCCTCAACATAGAAGGGAAACTAGAGATCCTCTGATTCTGTAACATGGGGCTTCCAGATACCACTGAAGGAATAGATCTGGCCATTAGGTTTCTAGAATGTTTCATGCTGTGACCAAATGAAGGACTCCTTGAGTATGGATGAGTCAAACTACTAGATTTATCCAAAAATGGCATGCCATAGGGATTCTGTTGGGCAATTAGTGCTTCAAGATAAGCCCTATGAAGCGCAATCATATCTACATGTGAATAATTCCTTCCTGAAAAAGGGTCTGTTGCAGCCTGTGCTGTGTAATCAGAAGCTCTTTGCATACACTGTACATAAAGAGGGTCCAAAATTGGGACCTGAGGGCCAGACCTCACTTGATTTCTGTTTCCATCTAGACTCCGTCCCATACTGCTAATAAAACTTGCACCTGAAAGTAAACATCCAAATTGAAGCATTCAAAGTGGTGCTACTGCGACTGAACACAAGGAATATTATCACGAAGAGAACTGACCTGTATCGAAATGATTAACTGAATCATGTCCATCATTGATGGGATATGTCTCAGGCATATGGCCAGGCAAGCTCCTATCTGGCATATCTGTACTCTGATAGCGAACAGCTTGGTCAAAACTTGCAGACCCAGCATAAGGTCCTTTCTTGTACACATTAGCAGAGGCAGATGTTCCTTTTCTGAGCGCATTGCTATTCATCTCAGAAACATCTGTGAGATTGTCGTTTTTGTTTGCCAACTCCTTGTATATGGAAGGAACTGGCAGTGTTACGGCCTCAGTCTTCTTGACGAGATGCTTCTGCAGGCTCTGACTATGATCATTTGGCATACCAATATAGAAACTAGGCTGGACATCAAATTCCCATTTAAGCTGAGATAGGTCGTGACCAACTTCATCTACAAGTCTAGTTTTAGACAGGCTTAAACCAGACAAAGAAGCTGCAATGGAAGCACGATCCTCAGTGCTTGAAGGAAGACCATCGAAGGTGTTTGTGTCAAGAACATTTTTTTGGTCCACTAAACTACCTGTTCCTCCTACTGGAGGCAAACCAGGTCCAACAGCCCTGGCTGCCAGATGAGATTCAGGGGTAGTACTTTTTAGTATAGATGAACCCACAGCCGATGCAAATGTATGAGAAAGGGATGATCCAGAACTATGAACCCTGACTAGCCCGGGGGTAGTACTCCTGGAATGTGTGCCATCTATAGAGTTTAATCCACTGTGCATTTGTGTCACTTCAGAATCAGGAGTACCCATTGGATCAACATCGCTGAAAGCATTACGGCTGACTGGGCGTGAGAGATGAGCTGATATCGGTGTAGGTTCACCAAGTCCTTCCTGCAACCAAAAGAAAAGCATCAGCCTATGCTGTAACTAGTTCAACCAACAATCTACCTTGAAAGTCCCACGCAATATAAATATTTTCAAACAATAAGAAATAACCAACAACTGAACTGAACGAGAGTACCAGATTAAATAATGCACAAAATACAACCATGGTTGTGGAAGGTCATGAATGCCTGAAAAGTGATAAAATGCAAAGCCAATTCCTAATTCACCTCCATGAATTATGGTATTCCCAGAAGAACGCATGAAAGTGATCATGATTAGCTGCTATGGCATGTTTACATGATATATGCTATGTATAGCCCCGAGCTAACAATTCTGCAGTTGTTTTCTAATACCTATTTGAGTTATATCTCTACTTAAAAACCAGAGTGGCCTCTGATAAATTCAAGGTGTTCTGTCATAGGAATTTTTCAAAAGCTCGCACTATTAATTGGTATTCTCCCACTGCCCGCTTTATATTTTGATAATCTGCACTAAACTAGAACTGAAACACCATATAATAAAATGAGAAGCACCTGGATCATATTGGCGAGACTCTTCCTCTTTTCCCCCAATCCCAAACCAATTAGACCATCTGTCTCCCTCTCAAGCCATTCTGCAGAAGGTTGTTGATCAGCAAAGTTCCTTGATTTAACTCTCACCAAATCTGTTTGCCCATTTTCTGCCGAACTACCTGGCTGCAATGAGAAGAGTGATTTACTGCTATAATTCCTAATCAAATCCTCTTTCCTCCTATCTCCAATCCCACCAAATGCTTGTACCCTTTGTGCAATCCGCCAATCTTCTTTTGACATCGATGGTGGAGGCAGTCTAGGGTTATGATTCTCATGTGAATAATAATACGAATGATAAGCAGGATGTGAACGAAGCTCTTCTTCTGAAGATGAAATTACATTGCCATGTGAATTCATCCCATTATTCCCATTCCTGTTGATTCCACCACCAACAACATCAAAATTGTTCCTAGTACTAAACAAACTATCAAAAGCATTCAGAGATCCTTCCACAGTTGGTGGAGCGCTTCCACTTCGACAAATACTCGCACCCCTTTGTTTATCAACAATCTCTTTTTCAAGTCTCTCACGTCGCGTCATGATCAATTCAATCTCTTTTGATAAACTATCTTCTATAATGTTATTCCCATTTGATCCTCCTCCCATGCCATTTCTATATCTACGTTTCATTAACTCTAAATCTGAATACATCTGTAATGGATTTTCTATAACCATTTCTGCAATGACCCTGAAAATCCGACAACAACATACAAAGTTTTCTTCGAATCCGATGAAACCAACAAAATACGAATGTTAAACCTTAAAACCTAAAAGATCTTCCTTAAAAAAATCACGAGATAGATCAAATAGAATTTACATAATTCCATGCTGAGATTTTCTCTACGTTGTAACAAGATCTGAAGAGGATCATAAGATTTTAATGGAAACATTCAATAACTACTTGAAACGCGTCGAAGATTCAGTACGATTGAAAATGATAATAGACGTTAGATTCAGTAAATCGACGGTTTTCTGAGTGATTTTGATACACGTGCATGGTTATACGGACATGGACCAACGCAAAAAATTTATTTGGTGACTCATCTCTAACAATAAAGAGGAAAATAAAACCCGCCATATTTCCCGCCTCAGATTTTCAGCGTATTGTGGTTGTTGGGTAGTAGCGATAGCGTTGAATTGTTCGGTTCAGATGCTGACGCATTGTTCATTAAGAGGATGGCGGTAAAATGTTCCGATCAGAATCATCAGATGTTAAGGCATATATCGGTGGTGTTACGGGTAGGTTACTGGACGTATAGTTGAGCTAAGAAGAAGAGAGAAAAGTCAAGGGGCGAGGAGAGGCGATTTTCTAGCAACGTTGACTTTTTTGTTCTTCGATTTAAAGATCCGGTTTGTTGTCTTTGTAATCGATGGCTAGTGCTGGTTGATTAGGTGTTTTTGTCTCTCGATCTATTCTAATTTTCTTCATGAATTCTGAAAATGGTAATTGCCGAAAGTTCATTCGGGTTTTTCTTCACATCCTCTGATAATGGAGGAGTTGGATTCTGATTTTGTTATTAGATCCAACGAGAATGTTAATATTAATTGGTCTCAGATGTTGTCTAAGCAGAATAAAGAGGTGATTTATGAGTCTTTTCCATTTATGCCTCTTGTAGTCTTGTTATCTTTGAAGGGAAAGAGATTCTTGAAGTTTTTTTCTTGTTTGGATTATATATAGATATAGGCCTGTTCTGGACCCTCACTTTCGTTTCTAGGCATCTTTTTTTATTTCTTAAAAATCTAAGCCTATCAAACGGATTCCATCCACTTTCGTTATCTCAGTCAATTTATCGCGTTGACTCGTCAATTTCTCGTCAAAATATCACTAAAGGATATATCGTGGGTGTGTGGAAATTCCAGAAATATCCTTCCCGTACGTGTGTCAGACACATAAGATATTCCACCCACGTGTGTCGATCTGGATGGCTAATCTAGAATCCACGACATCTCGATGATTATTAAACGACCATGATAACACTTCATTGTTGTTATCGACAGACGTGGCATAGCGCAGGAAGGTGTAAGGAATAAGAGAAGAGAGAGATGGATCGATTCATTTAGTTTCTTCTTCTCTCTTGTTCTTCAGAGAGGGTTTATTCATAGAGGGTTCTTCAGAGAGTGTTCTTCAGTGAGTGTTCTTCAGTGAAACAATGTTTAGATTAGTAGAGATTCGAAGAAGAAATTGAAGATTTTCTGCTGGTGAAGATGACGAGACGGAAGAAGCATTCTGCAGAGAGGTAAGAAAAAACCTAATCTGTTTTTAACGTTTCAGTGTTGATTTTTACCTTTTAGTGTTGAACATATTATGGGTTTTGTTTCTAAGGTTGGTTGTGATTAGATTTATTAGGATTTGTCGGTGATTAATGTTGATTTCTAGGGTTTTCTCTTTTTATAGATTTTCTCTTTTTGTCTGTTGATTAATGTTCGATTTTGTTCTGCTGATAATGATTTTTCTAGGGTTTCGATAATATGCCATTAATTTCAAAAAATATTTCTTAATTTCAAAAATGGGTTCTGCTGATAATGATTAGTTGAAATTGATTTCTAGGGTTTTTTATGGTTTGTGTGATAATGATTTAGATAGGGTTTTCCAGAATTTGTCTGATATACCTTGTTGTTCTTGATTGTAGAAAGCAAGTGGTTCAAGAGGTTATAAATGAGGTTGAACATGACTTGTTTCCAACCAGAGATATTAGGGTTAAGGATGCAATCAACACTGCAATGTGTTTTGAGTTTAAGAGTTTGTCCAGAGTAGATATGGGTCTGAATCAGTTAAAGTCTAGGATTAGTCCTATGTTGAGATTAACCAGTAGGGAGACATTAGACCTTCTATGGTTTGTTGAACCATGCCTACCACTATCCATCATTAATGATCAAGAGTTTTGGTATTTCTAGGAAAATGCAATTCAAGATGAACATGGTTGGATTACATTGCATTTGCAAGTGTTGCCATTAGATGAGAATGGTGAGATAGATGTATCTCACATTACTGCAGAGTCAGAACCTCCTCCACCTCAGATGACACCCAAAAAGAATGTGACTCCAAAGAAGCCAGTCTCTAAGACTCCAACTCAACCAGTTGGTTGTAGCAGTTCATCACCCAAGACGGTAACAAAGAGATTTAGGGATGACAAGACAGTAAGAAGAAGTCAAAGAATATCTAGGATCAAGAAGAAGAATCATACAAAGATATACATTGATTTAGATGATGTTGATGATGAAGATGTTTATATTCCACAGTTTACTCAACAAACACAAGCTAGTGTAGCTGAGAATAATCCTGTTTTGGAACCTGAAGAACACACAGAAGCTAGTGGAGCTGAACAAGTTAATGTTGTTGAACCTGAAGAATTGACTCAACAAAGTAATGTTGGTGGAGATGAACAAGTTAATGATATACCTGAATTTGAGGAAAAATTCAATCATGACTTTTGGGTTCAAGCTATGGCACAAGATAGTATGGTTGAAGATTTGTTTGCAATTGCCCAAGAGTACAAGAAAAGTGATGAGTATGTCCTGCACTTGAAGAATGTAGAAGAAGATGAATGTAATCCTGATGATGACCTGAACAATATAAGAGGGTATGAAAGTGAAGAGAAATATGACAATAGTTACAATATGTTTCTATAAAAAGCTGAGAATGGGTATCTTTCAAATGGTACTGCAAGTGAGAGAAGTGATGATGGTGCAAGTGATGATAAGGATGTTGAAAGTGATGGTGCTGATGCTGAAAGTGATGATGGTGATCCAAACTTTGGTGAGGTGGAGGTTGAGAATGACAAGGAAGGTAATTCATTGATTTTGTCTTTTTTTTAAACTTTGTTGGGTTTGATTTTATATTTGCCAAAGACTAATGCCCTTGTCTCTGAGGCTTTGTAGAGGACCATTATGGGGACTTGATATATGATAGAGAAGAAGAAGGTAAATTTTCATTGATTTCTGTAGCTTTAGTTTTAGTCTTTTATTTTTCTTCTTTTTTGTTTGTTTGCGTGAACTCTAATTGAATCATTTTTTTTTTGGAATTTGTATCAGAAAGAAACAAAACTAATGGGCTTGAAGTTATAGTATCAAATCATAAGGAGTCCAATGGGCCTAAATGTTCAAAGCCTCATGATAACACACAATTTGAGGAAGACTATGCACATCATTTTAAGGAGGAGGAAGCTGAAGAGATGTTCCCTGAGGGAGTTACTTTTCACAACTGGATCCTTATAGCCTTGTGAAGGGAAGCAAGTTAGTGAAGCTTGTGACTATTACTTCTTCTTGGATGAGCACATATTATGTTTCAGGTAATGTTATACTATTCTTAATTTATTTCCTTTTTTTTAAAGCTTTTAATAATATTTCCTAATAATATCTCCAATGACTAACTATTACTTGGCTACTTGGCAGACATTTGATGAATAATTTCAAGAAGTATTTCAAGTCATTCAGCTTACACGCTCATTTCTGAAATGCTGCCAAGTGTTACAAGAAGAGACACTTTCAGGTATGCTCATTTCTCAAAAAAATATAATGTAATTGCAACATAGGAGCATTACAAGTATTACAACCTAGGTATATAGCCATATACAACATGAGTTTGATACTATTTATGTTTTTTTTTAGCAACACATGGATAAATTGGCAGTTGAGGATGAACAAGCTGCAATGTATCTCATAGATCAAAGACCTGAATGTTGGTCTAGGTCTCATTTCTCAAATGATAGCAAGTGCGAGCACATTATCAATAATTTTTCAGAATCTTTCAATAACATGGCCAAGAAGATCAGGGATAAGCCTATCATTACAATTGGAAAAATGTATGCTAAACTGGTGATGGGTCTTTTCTTCAAGAGGAGGAATGAATGTGAAAAGTGGCAGGATGGTCAGATAGTTCCAAAAGCAATGAAGCTGATTACAAAAATGCAGGACTTAACTCATCTGTTTGAGTTAATTGGAGTTGTAAGGGGAAAGGTGTATGAGGTCAGGAGTGTTCATGATGCCGTGTTTACCGTGGATCTTCCTAAAAAGACATGTAGTTGTTTGCAGTGGCAGCTGAGGGGATTTCCCTATCAACATGTTGTATGTGTTTTGACACCTTTGAGACCAAACTGGGCTGAGTAAGTCACACTCTCTTTTCATTCCTATGTTTTGATTTGTTATGTTCCTTTTATTTTTCCTTGCTCAATCTTGTAAACTGATAATTTGTTGATCTGCTTATATGATTTCATGTT
This sequence comes from Papaver somniferum, assembly GCF_003573695.1. Lineage (NCBI taxonomy): Eukaryota > Viridiplantae > Streptophyta > Magnoliopsida > Ranunculales > Papaveraceae > Papaver > Papaver somniferum. The sequence continues at coordinate 53,425,105 of NC_039366.1, forward strand.
GTAGCTACTGTGACCCTGTGTACAGTGCGGAATATTATAAAAAGACATATGCTCCAGAGTTTGAACCACCGTCTGCTGAAATTGACTGGGTAAGAGCATTAGTTTTATTATATTAAAAATAAATTATATTGATTATTGTGCAATAAATATTTAATAATAACAAAGATTCTTTTAGGGTTTCATACATGCTTTATATAGTACACAACCTTTAAGGGTTTCATATCTTAACCCATATCTTCTCTTTCTTTCTTTGTGTAGAATATACTGGTAGAGTTCATTAATCCTCATGTTATCATAAGGAAAACTGGAAGGCCAAGGAAGAAGAGAATTCCTTCTTATGATGAATCTCACCATGTGAAGAAAATGAGAAAGTGTAAGAAGTGTGGGGTTTATGGTCACTATGGAGTAACTTGTGGTGGTGGAGAGGTTGGAAAGAATCCAAAGGGCAACAAGACTAGAACCTGTGTTGATGGCTCAACATCATCCACTTATGTCCCTGAACCATCAAAAAGGAAGTACAACAGAAAGAAAGCAGTTGTTAGTTCTTCTGCAGGTGCATCTAGTACTGCTAAGGCTTGAATGAAGATCAATAACAGTTCCAAAACATGTGTTGGTGAATCTTTTAAACAAGGTGCTGCAAAATCAGGCCAGGGGACTAAGAGAAATGCTTCTTCTCAACCTGCTTTCAATCAAACAAACAAACATGTTGGATCTGTCAACAACAATGTCACCTTCACAGTTGCAGATCCAAAGGGAAAGAAGAACCAAAGAAGTACATGAAAGTCTGATTCCCTTCTATGTTTTGTTGGTCTATTTTTTTGGTTTTGTGACTGGATCTGAACAATTGTATTTGTTTTGTGTTTGTTTAAATTTAGTTATCTTTTGTGAATGGATGAATGGATGCTTTTGTAAGACAATGCAAGTTCTGAAATTCAAATAACTTTATTATAAAATTGTTGCAAGCTACATTTTCAGATTTTTCTTAAATTCCTTGCATATTTCATACACTTTACCCTTCATTGTTTCTTTGGTTTCAATAACAATTGCATCTGAAGACCATATGAATGCATCACAAGATTTCTTCTTGCACACAAGGTATGCTATGTTGAAATTATGTTGACTTCTGCATATCTTCAGTTCTAATTGAGAGTTGCAGTTGTATTTAAAGCATTTTTGATTGTCTAGTGGACAATTTGTAACTCTGTGATTGTCTTCTCCACAGGCAATACAACCACGAGCTGATGGAAGCTTGATTGGAAGTGCTGAAGACTGGGAAGAAGCTTGAGAAAACCACTCAAAGTAGTTGCAGGTAGGATTCAAGCATTTCAAGAACAACTTTCCATTGCTTACATCTGTTTTAGACCTCAACAAAGCTCTTACTCCATTACAAGGTACATGTTTGCACCTTGAATAAACCCATGGACATGCCTTTGTTTCATGATCTTCTTCCATTTCACACATTACACACACTATCATACTACTTGAAGTACTTGCTTTATCATTCATACCACCACCCATTTTTTCAGATCTGAAAATGAAGAGAAGCTGATTTCTGTGGTTGTGAAGATGTTCATTTATGTAGAAGAAGATAAGAGTGTCACGTAAGCAGTGCCACGTAAGCGGTGCCATATAAGCGGTGCCACGTATGCACTGTGTGGTGACGTATACAGAGTCAACACGTCTCTGGTTGGGTCACAATAACCGATTCAAAGGACTATTAGGTATTTTTATGTACAGTTAACGGGGCTAACTTTCCATCCATCACTTTTGGTCAAAACTTGCCTAGTTTTGTAAGAAATAAAAAAACAGGCTTATTTTTGTAAACCATAAAAAAAACGGGCCTATTTTTGTAAAAATCCCTTCTTGTTTTTATGATGAGGATATTCGCAGATGTGAGGATCTGATCGTTGGTTGCTGTGTTGGTAAGAAGTTACCATGCTTAATGGTTAAGAATGTTGTTCAACGTACTTGGAAACTCAAAGGAGAGTCGAAAATTACTATCCATGATAAGTCTGTTTTTTTTTTGAGTTTGCTTCTGCTGAGGACAAACTACTAGTTTAGAGCATGGATATTTCTTCATATCTAGTGAATTGTGGTGGTGAGACCCTGGACACCTAATATTGAACATGATTTACCTAAGCTCAAGAACATCCATGTGTGGTGAATTTGAGGAAAATTCCATTGTATATGTGGAATGCTAAGGGATTAAGACAACTTGCTAGTTTCATTGGAGATCCTATTATGCTGGACAAACAAACATCTAGTAAATCTCGCATGACTTATGCTAGAGTCTGTGTGGAAGTGAGTGCGGATTGTGATTTTTCAAGTGTGACTAAAGCAGTTGTCGATGGTGGGGTGAAACTTAATATTCCTGTTGAGGATAACTGGAAACCCTCTAGATGCATGCATTGTGGGGTTTTTGTCCATCCTAAGGTTAAGCATGAGAACATAAAGATTGAGAAAGAAGTGGTGCAAGAGGTTGTGATTGAAGAAGGCATTGCACTACTAATACTTAACAAGGTGGATGAGTGACTAAAACTTTGAAGAGAACTGGAGGCAAGACCAATGAACCTAGGCCAGGTTTTGGTTCAAAGCATTTTGCGGTTGAGAATAGTGTTAGTTAGCAGGACCCTATGGAAACTGCGGTGCACTCTTTGTTTCCTCCAATTGGCGTCAACAGTAATTTTCCTCCTTACAGGAGGGGAGTTCTGGTGAAGGAATAGAGAATTTTCCTCCTTCTGACTTAGAGAAGGATGAGGGTGGAAGTAAAGGAGCTTTTGTTATAGAAGTAGATAAGAAGATTAGTTTTGTGCAATCTCATGTGGAAATTCTTGATGTGAGCCATGTGACTGATGATAGTGCTGGTGCTAGAGCCCATTTTTTCCTAAGTCTTCTGTGCAAGGAAGACTAATGTGACCTTAAGGGTGGTTGACAAGAAGTCTGAGAAGAATAAGAAGTCAAATTCTTCTCATGGCTAAGAGCATCTCCACTGCTAGGGGTCAAGGTCATCCTTTGTGGAGGTCTTTTTTACACTTTTTGGTTGTGGGTCATTCACTACATGACAAAAAAATAAATAAAGATAAGACTTTCTACTTAAATTTCATCGCCAATCCCCGAGATCTTATTAACATTTTTTTTTAAATTTAGAGACAAAATATGATGTGGACTTAAGACCCAAGGTAATGAAGAAAGTCTTATTTAGACTTTCTCCTTTACCCCCGCTTAGTCATGTCATCTTTTATTATGACCTTTACCCTTGTATTTGAGATGTAAACTTGGTGGGGAAGGTCTTAAATCCTATGTGTCATGCTATTTTAAGACATTCACCCCTTGTATTGGAGATGTGATGATTAAATTAAGATGTTAGAATATAAAGGGTTTAAATGACCCTTAAAGCAGTTGGAGGTTAAGAATCTGGTTTATAGCAATAAATCGAGTATGGTTGGTATTGTCGAAACAAATGTTCAGGAAAGTAATATGGATGGTGTTAGACATTAGATTTTTTCTTCTTGGAAGTTTGAGGATAATTATCTTCTTGATTCATCTTGTAGAATTTGAGTTGGATGGGACCCTGGGGTTATGAAGGTAAAACTTCCCATTGTTCTTCTTAAGCTTTGTTTTTAGATGTTGTTACTTGTCAGAATAATAATTTTGTTGTTACTTTTGTTTATGGAAGCAATGCCATATAAGACATTTAGAGTCTGAGATTAATGTTTTTGCTTCTTATTAAGAGCCCCTTGGATTTTGCTTGGGGATTTTAATTCTTTGCTTGTAGTTGGTGATAAAATTGGAGGTTCTGAGATTATTCTTTCTCATTATAAAGAGTTTCGGAATTGTACTCAGGAGGCTCATATTTTTGATTATAGATACAATGGTTGCTTTTATTCTTGGAGTAATATGCAGAGGGTGAGTTTAGAATTTCTTATATTATTACAAGATTGACAGGGTAATGGTGAATATGGAATGATTGGTAAATATTTTTGAGCCAGGTGACGACTTTCTTCTTATATGAATTTCTAACTATAGTCCTAGTGTGGATAGTATTTTTGAAGGGAGATACCATGGGCATCTTCCTTACAAATTTGCAGTTTTGGGGTTGGTGAACCAGTTTTAGTGGATGTTGTTAGGCTGTTTTGGAAGGAGCATGTTAGAGCGAATCCAATGATGGTTGAAAAGACGAGGGTACCCAAATACACCACAATCTTTTAAATATCAACCTATAATTCTGGTTTCTTAAGTGATCGTCTATGGAAAAAGTTGAGACAATACAACTTAAGTCCTATACCTTGTGTAATTTTTTATGGACGAGGTCGAAAAAATACGACAACATGATATTTACTTGACAATAGTTACGGTAACAACCGATGGACTATTAGGATCAATGTCAAGTAATTCAGATTAACGTACGTGTGTAATTCACTTAATTATAATGTGAAAACAAATTAAATGACACATCAAGATTTTGTTAATAAGGAAACCGCAAATGCAGAAAATCCCCGAGACCTAGTCCAGTTTTAAATACTCTCAGAATTAAGCCGCTATACAAAATCTAATACCAACTTCGTATAGTTGGGACCAAGTAGACTACCCCTAGATACTTAGTTTCCCCAGTATCCTTGCGCCTTCAACTTCTAGAGTCACGCACGGGAAGTACCAATTTTTGATCGTATTCCAAACAGTAAAGGATAAATCTGTTTGATAACCCTGCTATTCAATCTTGGTAATAAGATATTATGAGTCATTGACAAAGGCTCTTCTATATAATCTAATAAACTCCTTTTTCTGGTTAGATCAATCTAAACTTTGACTACCGAAATAATCAAACTCTAGATTTGCAATCAACCAATATAGATCTCAAAGAGAAACTATAAGGTGATGCCGATCTCACGCAACTAGCCAATCCAGTCTATCAAAGAAAAACATGATTCTAGTTGGATCCCAGCCGATCAAGGTTTGTGCACACAATTCACAAGTTACGAAAACTAATAAGAAAAACTTCGTCGTCTTCAGATCTTCGTTTATCTTCAATGATAACCTGCACAACACCACTTGAATCCTTTTGTGATCAATCACACACAGAACGGAGTCTGTTAACAATGGATTATCACACGATGTCTTTAGATCCGAAAATGGTTCTAAATATCCCGTCAATACTTTGATATAGTTTGAGTGAGCCTTATATCCGAAGAGAAGGTTCTCAAGAGTAAACAAACTAGGTGCAATCAAAGTTTTAACAACCGTTAGTCAATAAAATCAATAATCCAAAACTACAATAACAATGCAATTATCTAGTTTCCCACCAACGATACTCGTCGAGCTTCTTGATCCCATCGAAGTCTTTAAACGAGCGGTCAAAAGAGATTTCGCCTAATTAGGGTACTTTTCTCTCCAAATAGATGGCTCCACCAGAAACAACAAGAATGAAGTTTGCCTAACTCTTAAGATAGTTCGCAAGAAATGCAAACTCAGGTATTTATACACCAAGATTGTTTGGAAAAAAAGGAAATTCCAAAACCAAAAATATTCTCAATATATTCACATTAAAGTACCTAATTTCGGTTTTTCTATTTTCAATTAATTACCAAACCATATTTCCGAAAACTTTCTTAGAAAACTTCTATTATTAGTCTAGCACATTAACTAATAATATTTTCCAGAGGATGTGCTTTAATTGATGGTAATTAAAACATATATTATGAAAATCATAATTAAATGCTTTCCAATTTTTCGGACGTGGGATCACCTTGAGTAGCGAGGAATATCTTTGAACAATTAATGATAAGAGTTATCTACATGTTCAAATATGCCGACATCTAGAAGTTTTTCAGCAAACCCTAATTCCAAGCTTCACACATAACATAAAGAGATACGTGAATATTGGAAACTCGGTTTTTCTCCTTGAGATCGGTTGTACCAACCTCACAATGTAAGTTGTGATCGGTTATACCATGCTTCCCAAACCAGGTTGTGACCGGTTACACCTTGCTTCCCAGAGATACCTTGTGATCGGTTACACCTTACTTCCCGAGTTAGCTTGTGATCGGTTGCACCTTGGTTCTCAGAGAACCTTGTGACCGATTACAACTAACTTCCCAAATTAGCTTGTGACTGGTTACACCATGCTTCCAAAAGGTAGCTTGTAACCGATTACAACTAACTTCCCAATGTAGCTTGTGACCGATTACACCATGTGTTAGAGCACTACTCAGTCGAACTCGCAAGCGTTGCTATCTAAAGCTTGTTTGTCAAGTTTAGTTAATCAAAACTATAGTCTTGATTTCTAGTCTACTTATAGCTATATCTCGGATTAGGATAGAATCTGTAGTTGAGCTTTAGACTTCACGGCGTTCATCGATTGAAGATGAAGATCTACTGAGGAGAGCTTGGAGGAACTTCACCAAGAAAAGGTATGTGGAGACTAAAACTTATCTATCACTCAGAAGCATATTCTATTCTATCTTCTAATGATACTAAGTTGTATAGCTATATAGACTTTTATTTTACACGCATTTGATATTTCAACCTGAGTTTAACTCGCTTATATATTTCTCGAGATATGTGTTGGAAGATTTTTGCTTTAACTATGTTCATCATTATTCTTGAAAAGTTTATTTGGAAATAATTTATTTGTTGGAAACTAAATAATAAGTAAAAAGATGATCATGTGGAAATTGCCTTGAAATATCTTACATGATTTGTGTGAGACAATCATTTGATGTCGACTTGGAAAGTTTCGTATTAATCATTAGATCACTTGAAAATTACTTGAAGCTAATAGTGTGTGTGAGACAGCTATTATCGTCTTCTAAGGATGTTTCAATGATTTAAATGGGAGTTTAGAACAATTAACCATGTCTGGATACAACACGGTACGCGTACCTAGTATGCGAACTGTTTGGTAGTGATTCAGGTCCGGTAACTTTGTTTGCGTACCCAGTATGCAAACGGTTTTAACTGTTAAGGTCCGGGAACCTTGTTTGCGTACCTAGTATGCGAGGGGTTCTACCTGAGTTGGGTTCGGGACTGTTGGTCGCGTACCTAGTATGCGAACGGCTGGACATGCCAAGGTCCGGGCAGTTATTTGCGTACCTGGTTAGCGAACACAGTGGTTAAGTTCAAAAATCGACTAAGTATGTTTTTCATACTCATGAACAAAAACATTTATGAATGAAGGAATGCAATCTTTGCAAATTGTGGCTTATTTTTCATGAATTGATTCTTGTATAAGTACTTTGTACGATTACGAATCAATCCGATTTTGTTTCAATTTTTTCATATATATTTCTATGAGATAGTGAACAATTGAACAACTCTAATGAAACACAGTTAGATTCATTTGATTATATTTCATGATTGATTTATCACCATATTTGATCTAGAAGTGTTAGATAAATGTGGTTAAGACAAAAGTGTTCATATGGCTAACTCTGGTTAACTGTTATTGAGCCAACTCAATATACGTGTTTAGGTACGGTTACTCATATCTAAATGAAGGTATATTTCATTTGTGTGTAACAAGCTAAGACCATCTAATGGTGGAGATTGATTTTTTTTTAAGCAAACTTAGCTTGAATTCCAAATCAGGTTTTCATCTAACGGTGAATATTGAATGCTTTGTTACTAAGCTATCTTATCTTTGATTGAAAGATAAACCTGATTTGAAAGACTATATAAGGGATAACTCTAGCAACTGGAAAACCTAATCCCGACACTTTCCTGTGTCCTAGTTGCAACTAGAGTCGATTCTCCTTTAACCTGGGGTTTTACGAAACTATATTAGGTTAACGACTTGAAGACTTCATTTGGGATTTGTGAAGCCAGATCCAACTATTTTCTCTGTAATTGCGTATTCTGATCTTACTTGTTCTATCGTATTGAGTACTATCTTCTCTAAGATTTGCTCGAGATTTATCTCCGATAGGTAAGATATAAAAAGTAATCACAAAGCTCTTTGTATCATACTTTGTGATTCCACAGTAACTTCTTCTACTACCATATAGTTAATAAGTTATTGTGAGGTGATTGATATTTCTAAGATGCTCTTCGGCAGTATAAGACCAGATTATCAATTGGTTCATGTTCACCTTGATTTATCATAAGACGAAATAAAACTTCGTAAGTACTTCTGTGGGAGACATATTTATCTATCAGAATAGACTTATCTGTGGGAGACATATTTGTTTATAAGTCTTCGACTTTGGGTAGTAGAAACTCGTAGTTGTGGGTGAGATCATCTAAGGGAATCAAGTGTGCATAATCAGCGTGGTTCTAGAGGCGTAAGGAACGCGACTTTACCTTAATCGTTGTAAGACTTGGTTAGGGATCAACTACATTCCAGTCTGACGTTAACTTGTAGTAGGCTAGTGTGTGTAGCGGCTTAATACAGTGTGGTGTTCAAATCTGGACTAGGTACCGGGGTTTTCTTCATTTACGGTTTCCCCGTTAACAAAATTTCTGGTGTCTGTGTTATTTCTTTTCCGCATTATATTTCTATATAGTTGGAATATCACAGGTTGTGCGTAGTTCAATCAATTGGTAAATTCGACCTTTGTTTGTTGGATATAAATTGATTAACACTTGGGCAATGGTCTTTGGTACCGTCCAAGTATTTCTCACATCAATCAGGCTCATAGACTTCTATCTGTTTGATTTGCTGATTGATTTGAGAAAAAGAGATATAACTCTTTGATATCTTTCTTGGTTGAGATCTCTTTATAAGCTGGTGCTCTCGGAATAATATTTGAGTTAATCCATACAGATTTCCGAACGAGTTATTGGTAATGGTTGTTATAACCCCGCTTTTTCACCATGCTTCACAAAGTAGATTGTGACCGATTTCAACATGCTACATAATATAGGCTATGACCGGTTATACCTCAAATCTCAACAAGATAGGTTCTACCTTGTCATCTTATATTGGTCATTCAAAAGATATTCAATAAAGAACCTGACCAATCATCATTTCCTTTCAATTATGATACAAGTTCATATATGTACTTCCTTTAAATAGATGTTACAAAACACTGTTTCCTAGGGTGAAATCATACCTATGTTTTACACATAATCAAGAGACTATTTACAAAGATTATGTTGATGTCGTATTTACAAAGTTCCAAAAGATAAGCTTTTATACTTCGTAATTCAATAGATTCCTTGACACTTCGATCATAATATTATGACCAAGTCTAACTACTAGAGTATTATTTATATACAACTTCGCATGTTATGTTTTTCACCATAATCCGACTTGAAAGATACGTTAGGAATGGAAACAAGATCAAGTCAATATTACTAACCTCAAGTAGAAAGATGATGTCCTCGTTGTAGTCGTTACTTCTTCACATTCTTCAGGTCTTCGTAGTAATACTTGTACATATCAACAGTCCTAGACTTTCTGGTCTAACCTTAATGAAGTTGACTCTAGTATTTTATCAAGCGACTCTAGATGAGTTTTGATACTAAAATATGACAACCAAACTTGACATACCAACGCTTGGTGGGTTCGATTGAACTATGCTCTAACAATGGTCTTGGTTACTAAGCTTAAGAGTTTGAAGGTGGTTCTTAGTAGATGTAAGAATGAAGGATTTAAAAAAGAAATTGAACAAGTGATCACCACAAAGGATCAAATGAAAAATGTTCAACAATAATTACAACTTAATCATTTGAATAATGAGCTTGCAATTAGAGAAAATGAGGTGGTTAAGAATTATGCTGGACTTGCCAAGTATGAGGAGTCTATTGTTAAGAAAAAATCTATAGTTAAGTAGATGAAGGTAGGTGATTACAATACTAGATTCTTCCATTCCTTTCTTTAAGAGAGTAAATCTAGAAATAACATTATTTTCCTAACTTCTAGAGATACTGTTAAGTTGGAGGATGACAAGGTTATTGTTGCTGAGTATGTGGATTTCTTTTATTCTCTTTTTAATGTTGATTCAAATATTGATGATATTGATTATTCCTTGGGAACTATTAATTTTTGATAAGCTTGTTTTCTATGATGTTGTTGTTGCTCTTATTCAACTAGTATCTAGAGATGAGATTATGAAGGCTCTTATGCCATTTACTCTTCTAAAGCACCTGAGCCTAATGGGTACAACAACTACTACTTCAAAGATGCTTGGCCAGTGATTGGCAATGACTTTCCATCTGATGTGAGTAAATTTTTCAAGTATGGTAAGCTTTTATAAGAAGTTAACAACACTTTTCTCACTCTTGTTGAAAAGGAGAGGGTACCAAGTACACCACCATCTTTTCGTTCGACAACCTGTATGGACAAAACCTAATACAATTGCAAGTAGACCAACTTAATGATCCTTGATAATATGTATGTAGAGTTTATATCTCTATCTTTTCTCAATCAAAACGTACAGACTATGAAGTCCGAGAACCTGATTGTTAAGAAAAGTACTTGGACGATCTCAAAAATCAATATCCAAGATCAATCTGGTCGTATCCAATAATTAAATCAGATTCTGCCAAGTAATAAACTAGTTATCTATCTTTCAAAATACGAATTATACAAGAAACAAGTCACGTAATCGATCACAATTATATGGACGTAACTTCTTATATTGAGTGTATGCGTACTACTTGTGTAAATCCAATTTAAAAGATAAACAATAAAATATGGAATGGGAAAAACACAAGACACCAGAAGTTTGTTAACGAGGAAACCACAATAGCAGAAAAAACCCGTGACCTCGTCCAGATTTGAAAACCAAACTATATCAAGATAAAGATATTCAGAACTAGATTCACGAATCCCCAAAGCAAAGTTTTTAGTCGTAGACCTAATTACGTTCCTAAGAGGAAACCTAGGTCAATAGAGGAAGACTCTAGCTATCAATTGGGACACAAAGTGTCATGGATTAATTTTTCAATTGAAAGAGCATCTCAATTTATAGTTATTCAAGACTTAGGATTTCTTAGAATTCAAGCTATAAGATAACTTGAGAATCAAGAAAACACATTTTCTGTTTAGATGAAACTCTAATCAGGGTTTCAAGTAAGCATGTGAGAAATTATGTTGAAGTCACATTAGAAGAATCTACAAAGTGATCAGGTTACGGGACCGTGTATAATGATTGTTCTTTGGCGAAAAACTAAAAGCAATTTGATGTTCATTTAAACATTTAAGAATTTAATCATGATGCAAAAACAAGTCTTTTAGTGATCAATGATGTCTTAGAGGTGTTTATGAGAGTCATTGCAATGTTAAACATATATAAAAAAACTAAGTCCTTGAGCATCTACTAAAATCTATTGGGACCGTTGGTGAAACAGTTCGTGAACCGTAAGGCATTTCACGGGTCAAGGTGCTACGGTTCCTAAACCCAGTTCGCCAGTTTTACTCGGATCGATAACTCAGATGGACACGGTTCGTGAACTGAATTCGCCAATAGTAATACTTTTACACCAACATGAAAAATTCCGTTCACCACGGTTCATGAATTATCCTCAACTGAACTTGCGGTTTGCGTACAGGGTTTGACAGCCTTCCCTGTATTTTTGAAACTCATATATGGTTTGGGAAGTGTTTCACCAACCTACCCTGAGACGGAAATAAAAGAAGTTTTGTATTTCTCTCTTTTCATGTTTGAAACATTCCCAAAAGATAAAATCAGTTACTTGGGAAATTCCCAATTAATCCACATATTAATTCTTGAACAATTAATTGTTTCGGACTAATGTTATTAAGGACCTTTGAACATCCATGATTGAATCATATTTCGAGATGTTTAACAAGACAAGCTTGACTCAAAATTTATTCTTTGCAATAAATCTGTTAAAGCATAGCTGGTTGAACCCACCAAGCGTTAGTATGTCAAGTTTCGTTGTCATATTTTAGTGAAACAAAACTCATTTAAAAAGTCGCTTGATTATGTACTAGAGTCGACTTCGTATAGGTTAGCTTGAAATTATTAGGATATGAGACGTTACAAGTATTAGTGAAGAATTGAAGAAGTGAAGAAGTAAGGAGCTCAAACGACAACATTATCCTTCCACTTGAGGTTAGTGATATTTGACTTGAACTGTTTTATTCCCTAAGGTATCTTCCAAGTCGTGCATATTGCAAACATAACTGTGAAGCCTGAATGATTATACTCTAGTTAGACGTAGTATTAAGGAATACAATACGAAGTATAATGCTTATATTTTGAACTTCGTATATAAGACATCGACATAATCGTTTGAGTGCTCTTGTGATTATGTATGGGTGTGAGGTGAAGATTTCATCCTAGGAAATAATGTTTTACATTCTTTTAAAGGAAGTAAATTCATGAACTTGTTTCGTGAATCGAAAGGGAAATCGCTAGGCTTATTGGTATTGTTATTCATTGCATATCTTTTGAATTACCAATATGTGTGATTAGTATAACCGCTCATGACTTGTTTATGTTCTTGGTAAAACTATTCATAAGGCATGACTTTTGTATTGGTATGACTTTTATTAGTGAAACCGATATTAAGTAATCACCTGAGATAGTATGATCGATTTGTTATAATTGGTATGACCAACTCTAGGCAAAGGGGAACCGACCCTAGTAAGAGGTTCAACCGATCACAAGAGGGGAATCGATCCTTGTATGAGGTGCAACAAGTTTCTAGATATTGGGAACCGATCCTATGTGCAACACGTTTTTATATATTGGGAACCGGTCCTATGGACATGTACAACAAATACAAGTTAGATACCATATATATGTGGGAACCGATCATAGTACCTAGTCAACCGAATTTTGGAAAGCTAGTGTGACTAATTCCAGTACGCACATGGAGGTAGAACCGAAACTTGTTTTGGTAGAACCGTGAAACCCATGTTTGGTGATTGAGTGTTCTTAATCAATCACATAGTTCTTGGAAGCCAGATGAACCAATTCTAAACTTGTTTGGAAGTATGGCAAATCGATTCCAAGATAGTAAATATGAAAGATGATTTACTAAGTTAAGGATGTCGACATACTTTGAACATGTGCAGTAACGCTTATCTTTTATTGTTCAAAGATATTCCTTAATAGCTAAAGGAAATCCCGGATCGAAAAAATGAGGATCTTTTAATTAAGGTTTTTAATTTTATTTTTGGAAAATGAAAATTAGTAATGTGCATTTACTAGTTTGAGATTTTTTAAGAGATTTTCGGTCAATGTTTGGACAAAGCATTTCCAGGAATTATCGAACCGAATTTGGAAATATATTGCATATCTTGAGAATATTTTCGGTTTTGGAAATTCCTTGGTGTCCAAACTTCCTTGGTCTATAAATATCAAAGTGTGCATTTCGAGCAAACTAATCCTCAAAGCCAGAAAAACTACCTAGTTGTGTTGTTACGGGTGGAGCCTCATATTCGGAGAGGAAAGTAACCTAATTAGGCGAAATCTCTTACGGCCGCTCGGTTTAAAGACTAAGAACTGTTATCCGTAACCAAAGAAAGCTGATTAAACTTGGAATCGGTAACAAGGAGTATGTTCGAAATATTAATCGAAAGGTTAATGCTTTAGCCTGTGAACATAATCAAGGTACTGTGTGCAGAATCCAATATATCAGTCGAGATGCTGTTGGTGAAGATCCTGAAAAATTTGAGGAAATTCAAGATGATCATTGAAAAATTTGTTAATTTTTTATTATTTCAATTTGGTCTATTATGAATAAAACTATCTATTTATGAATAAAATTATTTGGTTTATAATATTTTTCTTGTGATAGTTTATGATTACATAGACTGTGCTTGAGTCCTTTATATTATTGCTATGTATGTTAATGGGATGTTTGATTTCGGTTTTCATGACCATAATATTCGATCTCATATGTTGTGAACCCTTATGGTTTGGGTGACTTTTTGGTTTAGCAGAATTAAGTTCTAGCCCATGTTGGTAGGCTTTATCAAAGGATCATGAGGGGTTCTGATTGAAACAATATGCGAAAAAGTCACAATATGTTGAATCGTTTGGTTTATCATAAAAGCATACGTGTTTCGGGGTTTTCAACTTTTGCTTGCAATAGTTAAAAACCGGTTTTCAACCTTTCTCTGGTAAAGGTTGGTTGTTGTTATTCTTTTGTCTTGCATAAGGATGAAAACATAATGATATTTCGGTATCAATTCTCCCTGGAAAGAAGATGCAAACATATTGGAGAAGAGGATGTGAAATTTGAGGTAACGACTTTGTTAGTTAATCGTTTTCCTGTTTAAAAAAAGCCTGATTTTATTGCGTATAATTATTGCTTTTGCTTAACAAAATTTTGGTACAATTGATATTTTATTCCATTATTTGTGTATGGATGTGTGTGTGATTCAATTGTTTCCGGTTAAGAAAAACTATTGTTACTTTGCTTTATTGTCTGGTACCAATCGTTTAGGCTTACAAAATTTCGGTGCAATTGCGGTGCTTTAATGCCTATGTTGTTTCAATTGCTTCCGGTTGAGGTAAATAATTATGAAAGTTGATTGATTTATTTGGTTTGTATGAATTGTTTATGGCTTAACAAAAGAAAAGGTTTTCGAGATGAATTGTTTAGTCCAATTTGATTCCAGATAAGAGAAACTAAGTTAATTCTGATCTTAGTTAGACTTATCAAAGTGGGGGGTTTCGGTTATTCAAGTCTAATCGAATGCCTTAACAAGAAATGATAGTTAACTAACCTAGTATTTGTCTTCTTTAAAAGTGAAAGGTCTAAGTTATATGGATAATTAGAACCCGATGAAAAAATAGAGTTATCTTTATTTTGATCTTATTGGATAAGCGATTGTATTTGTACAATCGGTTTAGCAAAGGAACTAAGGTGCTTAGTCGATTTTTGGTTTGCTAAACTATTAGGGAAAATTTCTTCGGGCAATTATTTCCTTGGTAACATATCAAAACTAAATTACTTTGGTTTTGATATTGGTTATCAAAAATGGTGTGTGGAACCCTCGTGCTTAACTCTATAGGATGCAAGTCTTGTGAGATTTGTAAGATCCTTTCGGTTTGTCCTTTATTTGCTCGTATCTTTGTCATTTTGTGATAAAAAGGGGGAGAAATATATGGAGTAAACAAGTGATACTGGTATTGATTAACATTGATTGGTATCACTAAGGGAAAGGACATTGGTGCTTAAACGTTATATCTAACGAAAGAGTAAAGTATAGACTAAGGGGGGTAGCATATCATATGATACTTGTAGTTATATGGACTACAAAGGAATAACAAAGACGTGTGGATTGAAAATATACCTATCTTACTGCTAGAGCATAGCTCGGTCGACCTCGCATGCGTTGTTATATCAAGCATGTTTGTCAATGTTAGTGATCAAAACTATGACTCTTGATTTTTAGTCTACATAGCTAAGTCTCGGACTAGGATAGAAAAGTGTAGTTGAGCTCAAGAACTTCATGGCGATTCATCATACAACGACAAATATCTACTCAACGAACCTTGGAACTTCATCAACAAAAAGATATGTGGAGACTTGAACTTATCTATCACTCAAAAGTCTATCTCTTCTATCTCCTACTTCTTATGAGACATAAATTGTATGCTATATAGAATGGATCATACACATTTGATATTTCGAGCCGAGTATATCTCGCCTATTTATATCTCGAAATCATGTGTTCGTAAAGCGTTTCGCTTTGATCGGGTTTATCTTCACCTAATGACGAAAGTCATAATGTTTCAATCACTTTGAAAATCGCTTTGACGAGAAATAGTGTAACAACTATATAACGTCCTCTAAGAATGTTTCAATGGTTGGAATGAGAGTTTAGGTCTATATAACCAATGATGGATATAAGCATTGTGTGGAAACACATATGCGCATAAATCCTATTCCTTAATCCGAAGTTTGCGAACTTTTTTGATTGAGAGAAACCGGGGGAATTGGCTTTGCCAAGTCCGCAAACTCAGTTTGCGAACTCAATCCCCGAACTGACGGAAGTTCTCTTGCCGAGAATTTCTGCTGGATTTTCCAAAAACTCGTTTGCGTGTTTAGTCCGCGAACCTAGTCCGTGAACTAGCGGAAGTCTCCTTGCCGAGATTTTCTGCTGAGTTTACAATGTTGAACCAACATACACGTACACGTTTGGGCACGGTTTTCACAAACCCAGTAAAGGTATATCTCAAGTGTGTGTGACAAGATAAGTTTTCGATCTAACGGTTGAGAAACATTAGCTTGAATCTAAATCAGGTTTTCATCTAACGGTGAATATTGATTGCTTTGTAACTAAGGCAAAACCCAGATTTGAAGACTATATATAGGAGACATCTAGCATTGGCAAAACTAATCCCCACACGTCTGTGTGATACTAGTGCGCTCGCTAGAGTCGATTCTCCTCTAACCTTTGGTTTTCTTCTCTAAAACCAGGTTAACGACTTAAAGACTTCATTAGGATTGTGAAGCCAGACCGATACTACTTTTATCGTAGTTATGTGATCTGATCTTGCATCTTCTATCGTACGAGTACAATCTTTGATTGGATTGAGATCGTGAGAGTTCTCCGATAGGCAAGATAAAGAAGTCACAAACATTTCCGTCTCACTGTTTGTGATTTCTCGACGTCCTCTTGTGTATTCAAGTAAGACTGTTGAGAGGTGATTGATTAATCTAGGTTGTTCTTCGGGAATATAAGACCGGATTATCAATTGGCTCTTGTTCACCTTGATTTCATATCTTAAGACGGAACTAAAACCTAAGGTTTTTCTGTGGGAGACAGATTTATCCTTTGATAGACTTTTCTGTGTGAGACAGATTTGTTTATTATCAACTCTGCGATCTTGGGTTGCACCAACTATTGGTTGTGGGTGAGATCAGCTAAGGGAATCAAGTGCGCAGTATCCTGCTGGGATCAAAGGCGTAGGAGTACAACTTTACCTTGAATTAGTGGGAGACTGATTGGGGTTCAACTATAGTCCAGTCCGAAGTTAGCTTGGAGTAGGCTAGTGTCTGTAACGGCTTAATACAGTGTGTATTCAATTTGGACTAGGTCCCGGGGTTTTTCTGCATTTGCGGTTTCCTCGTTAACAAAATTTCTGGTGTCTGTGTTATTTCATTTTCCGCATTATATTGTTTATCTTTATAATTGAAATAATACAGGTTGTGCGTTAAAGGTTAATCGATTGGAGATCCGACCTTGTGGTTGTCGATTTCATTGATTAACACTTGGACATTGGTCTTTGGTACCGTCCAAGTTATTCCTTGTATTTGATAAAGACTCGCTATTGTTTTTAGCTTGAGTAAAAATAAAATCAAAAGAGAGATATTAACTCCTTGAGATACTTTTATTTAGATTGAGTCTGACTGTCTAGTTGATTCTCTAGCAAAGTATTTCGGATTTAGTCCATACAGATTGCTAAGCGAAATATTGGGTGGTGTTGTTAGACCCCCGCTTTTTCAATTGGTATCAGAGCAGACAAACACACTAAGACCTCATCAGTCTGTGTTTGTAGCGATCTGACTCTATGGACAGAGGTGTTATCTCTACTAACATACCACCAGTATTCGATGGCTCTAATTACTTATGGTGGAAAATTTCTATGCGAGCCTTCATCCAGTCGCGTGATTTTCAATCATGGGTATATGTTGTCAATGGCTATGATGTGCCTGTTGTTGCAGCCGGAGACGTAAACGTTCCCAAGAATATTGGTGAATATAATGCTGCCGAGATTCTTGCTGCAAAGCAGAATTCTGAAGGGTTAAATGCTATCATACATGCCATTTCCCCAAGTCTTCAACACCATGTATCTAATTGCACTAGGTCTAAAGATGCTAGGGATATCTTAGAATGCGTATTTGAAGGTAACTCCAGTGAAAAGGAAGCTAGGATTCAAAACCTTAATTCCGATTGGGAAAACTTTCTTATGGGAGATGAAGAATCATTTGATGAGTTTAATCACAAAGTGTCTGAAATTGTTAATATATCTTTTGCATTGGGTAAGACTATTACTGAAAAGGACATTGTGATGAAAATTCTCAGATCGCTGCCATCTAGATACGAGTCTAAGAAGCATGCCATCGTTGAGGGGAATAACCTCGATAATCTTTCCAGAAACACCTTGATTGGAAAGCTAAAGATCTTTGACCATGAGCATACATCCAAAGTCGGTAAGGATGTTGCCTTTAAAGCACATAAGAAAACCAAATTACTTGTCAAAGGTAAAAGTGTTCATGTCTCTGAGGATGATCAGTCTGAGGATGATTTTTTGGATGAAGATCTTGACAAATCAGTCTCCTTGATCACAAGACAGTTTAGGGATCTTCTGTTGAAGAGAAGTAAACGGTTTTCAAGAGACAAACTTAAGTCATCAGACAAACCTCACGGCTGCGTACCTCCTAAAAATAGGGATGCTGACGAGGCTGATGACGAGGACATGCCTCAGTGCTTTAAGTGTAAGGGTTTTGGCCATTTTGCTAACGAATGCCCAAATCGTAGAAAATATACTGGGAACAAAGGTATATCTGTAACACTTGATGAAATGTCTGAAACCTATGATTCTGATGAAGATAGAAAATCAAGTGTATGGCTTCTTTGTGAAAACATCGATTTTGATACCTGTAGCAATACATATATCAACCTCAATGGGTTCGGAGAATAAGGAAACCCAATCAAGCTGGAAGATTCACTGAATCCGGTAACTGGAAACCCTATTAGTGATGTTTCAGGATCAACAGTATGTCTTGCTGCTTGCACATCTCAGATGCCTGAATACTATCCAAGATTGACGTGCTCGTTTTGTTCGATGAAGGGACATGAACTATCAAGGTGTTACAAATACAAGCACCAAATAAGGCACGCAAGAAAACTTCAACGAAGAGCATATCGATTAGCAAGATTGCTGAAACTTGCTCGGAAGACCGCCGAGGTATTAGGATCTTATCTTCGTCTAAGAAATTGGTTTCCAGAGATAGAATAAGACCATTTGAAAATAAAATATGGTCAAATCAGTTTGATAGGCAGAGATCAGAGGATTCCTCTCATGTGGAAAAAGATGGACAAATCGTTGTTCATCGCAACACAACTTGATTGTGTTGTTAGGAAAATCTTGTCTCATGTGCCTGATCGAAAAGAGACAAGATTGAGTGCTGATCCAGACTTCAGAAAAGTTTTTCCTTCTTTTCTTAGATTTGTTATTTTTGTCTATCAAATAAAAGAAAGGGTTATTATCGAGAATTCTACTCTTTATAGGGTTTTAGAGTTGGGCTTATGCGAACCTGTCAATAGGTTTCGAACCCTACATTCCTTTTCCGATTTTGACATCCTTTATAAGACCGCTTGTTGAGTTAAGTGATTCCATCACATAAATCCAGTTGTTCATAACTGTTCTCAAAGAACTATGTCATTAGATGGAAAGGATGTCAACATGATTGTTAATCCATCAATCAAGGAAAAAGAGAAATCTCATGTTTCTAAGTCCCTGAAAAGAAAAAGAAGGAATACAAGAAAACCCAGGGTTGTTCCTTCTAACTCTCAGAAGTTTTCCGATGTTTTTGATGAGTTAAAGAAAATAAGAAGGGAGATTTGTGAAATAAAGACTTTCGCGTCTAAATCCTTGGAAATTCAGAGGACCCTAATTCGACCTCTTCAGCCAAGACAGTTCGTGGGTATTGACACTTATCTCCGTGAACCTTATGTCCCGATGGTTGTCGATAACAAGGAGTTCGGGAATGATAAAGAATTTCTCAAAGGAATTGTTGCCTAGTATATCTTGTTTTTGGAGTAGTTGGAAGAATAACTAGAGTTTTCAATAGCGAAGATTGTGACTACACATAGCTATTTCGTTTTCATCTTCTTATGTTTATTTTTTAGGTTTATTGGTTTTAAATTCTAAAAATATTTGGAGGATGATGTTATTGCAGTATTAATCTTTATGATTATGTGATAGTGCAATATTTTTATGGGATATGTATTGTTTGCGTCCGTTAACTTGAAGGTCCCATATGTTGTCAAAAGTAAAGTCGTTCATGAATTGGATTTCGTATTGATGAAAGGACGAATGGACTTTTGACAAATACAAAAGTTATGCCTATGCTGTCATTTATTGATGGAAAATAGGATAAAATCTTTTGTGTGACAAGGATAAAGTCTATTATGTCATTATGCATATAGTGATGGAAAGATAGAATAGATCCTTGTATGTATTCCGCGGTATTGATCTTCATTGATCTATTCTTTTTGTATTACCGTGAAAGCTCCATTGTGTGTCTTATGTTGAGCACGATAGAACTAAGTCGATTATTCTTATTGGCTTTGTTGGTTGTTCCATAATATGTTATATGTTGAGCATTATGAACTAAATTAACCATCTTGGTTGGTTATTTAGTTATTTGCTCTGAAAGTCTTCTTTTTTCGAGCAAAACTTTTGACAATTATATTGATTACCTTCGTGATTAGTTTGGTTTTTTGTATTCCAATTAGATTAATTATGGGTTCTGTTGCAATTAGTCTAGTTGAGTTTTCATATATTCCACAAGTTCTTGTGTTGAGTATATGAATGGCTATGTTCTATTGGTTGATGTAGTCGTATATTCCGTAAGGTTTTCCCTATGTTGAGTATGTGAATGATTAAGTTAGTCATCTTCGTATGATTACCTTAATCGTAGTTCCGTAAGTTTACTTATGTTGAGCACAATCAATTAAATTGATCACTTTTGTGGTTTGATTTAATTGCGTATTCCAATTAAATTAATCATGGGTTTACTTGTGATTAATTTGATTGAGTTTTGGATATAGAAAATCATTTTCCTATGGTTTTTGGTGTCCAATTAAAAATCCTTCTTTTCTTTCGAAATTAAGGTCGCTCTTGTTGTTCTCTCGGGAATGACATCAAATGGGGGAGAGTTCTTTTGAACTTGTGATTAATGGTAATATCTTGCGGGTGTGCGGCTGTGGAATTTTATAGGGGTTATCTTGTATCTTAAAACTCCTTGATGAATGCATTTAGCTTCGGCTTTATGATTGCATCTAAATTAAGTTGGTATGTATTTTTCTCTTTTAGTCTATGAAACGTCTCTTCTCGGAAATTTCATTAGGAACCCATTCTTGTACCTTTGCCAATTTTATTGACAAAAAGGGGGAGAATTAATGTGTAGTTCTACTACATATACATATGGTTTTCGGATCATTGTGTAAGGGGGATTGGTTTCCATATGAGATGGAGTATTGACTAAGGGGGAGTGATACTATGTCACTGTATAATAATGATCGAGAATCTCGATTTCTCTCATTGTTATAGCTACGGATCTTCAAAACGGTGATGCTAAACTTACAACCTTTGGGATCATTGAAGTACTTGGAAGGACGAAGATTTCAGTGAACGTTGAAGATTAGACTATGGAATAGGATCCACTAAAGTTTATCTTTTTTGTATTTCATATGTATTAATAGTTTTGTCACTAAAATTGACAAAGGGGGAGATTGTTAGAGCATAGATCGGTCGACCTCGCATTCGTTGCTATATCAAGCATGTTTGTCAATGTTAGTGATCAAAACTATGAGTCTTGATTTCTAGTCTACATAGCTAAGTCTCCGACTAGGATAAAAAAGTGTAGTTGAGCTCAAGGACTTCATGGCGATTCATCATACAACGACGAAGATCTACTCAAGGAACCGTGAAACTTCATCAACAAAAAGGTATGTGGAGACAAGATAAAGAAGTCACAAACATCTTCGTCTCACTGTTCGTGATTCCTCGACGTCCTCTTGTGTATTCAAGTAAGACTGTTGAGAGATGATTGATTAATCTAGGCTGTTCTTCGGAAATATAAGACCGGATTATCAATTCGTTCTTATTCACCTTGATTTCATATCTTAAGACGGAACAAAGCCTAGGGTTTTTCTGTGGGAGACAGATTTATCCTTTGATAGAATTTTATGTGTGAGACATATTTGTTTATTATCAAGTCTGCGATTTTGGGTTGTAGCAACTATTGGTTGTGAGTGAGATCAGCTAAGGGAATTAAGTGTGCAGTATCCTGCTGGGATCAGAGGCGTAGGAGTACAACTGTACCTTGAATTAGTGGGAGACTGATTGGGGTTCAACTATATTCCATTCCGAAGTTAGCTTGGAGTAGGCTAGTGTCTGTAGCGTCTTTATACAGTGTGTGTTCAATCTGGACTACGACCCGGGGTTTTTCTGCATTTGCGGTTTCCTCGTCAACAAAAATTTCTGGTATTTGTGTTATTTCATTTTCCGCATTATATTGTTTATCTTTATAATTGAAATAATACAGGTTGTGCGTTAAAGGTTAATCGATTGGAGATCCGACCTTGTGGTTGTCGATTTCATTGATTAACACTTGGACATTGGTCTTTGGTACCGTCTAAGTTATTCCTTGTATTTGATAAAGACTCGCTATTGTTTTTAGCTTGAGTAAAAATCAAACCAAGAGAGAGATATTAAATCCTTGAGATACTTTTATCCAGATTGAGTCTGACTGTCTAGTTGATTCTCTAGCAAAGTATTTCGGAGTTAGTCCGTACAGATTGCTAAGCGAAATATTGGGTGGTGTTGTTAGACCCCCGCTTTTTCACTTAACTTTAGGGGAGTATTAGCTTTGTTATTATAATGTCAACAACGGCATTTATGGATTAAATGTATACGGGTTATTGTGTTGTTGGATCCGGGAATCAAGCATATGTGTAATGAATTCTTGTAATTTGTTTATCCATATGATGTAATAGTTTTGTCCCTAAAATTGACAAAGGGGAAGATTGTTAGAGCATAGCTCGGTTGAACCCACCAAGCGTTGGTATGTCAAGTTTGGTTGTCATATTTTAGTGAACCAAAACTCATTTAAAGAGTCGCTTGATTATGTACTAGAGTCAACTTCGTATAGGTTAGCTTGAAAGTATTAGGATATGAGACATTGCAAGTATTACGTAAAGACTTGAAGAAGTAAGGAGTTCAAACGACAACATCATCCTTCCACTTGTGGGTAGTGATATTTGACTTGAACTGTTTCATTTCCTAACGTATCTTTCAAATCGTGCATATTGAAAACATAATTGCGAAGCATGAACGATTACACTCTAGTTAGACGTAGTATTAAGGAATACAATACGAAGTATAATGCTTATATTTTGAACTTCGCATATAAGACATCGACATAATCATTTGAATGCTATTGTGATTATGTATGCGTATGAGGTGAAGATTTCATCCTAGGAAATAATGTTTTACATTCGTTTAAAGGAAGTAAATTCATGAACTTGTTTCGTGAATCGAAAGGGAAATCGCTAGGCTTATTGGTATTGTTATTCATTGCATATCTTTTGAACTACCAATATGTGTGATTAGTATGGCCGCTCATGACTTGTTTATGTTCTTGGTAAAACTATTCACAAGGCCTGACTTTTGTATTGGTATGACTTTTATTAGTGAAACCGATCTTAAGTAATCACCCGAGATGGTATGATCGATTTGCTGTAATTGGTATGACCAACTCTAGGCAAAGGGGAACCGATCCTAGTAAAAGGTGCAACCGATCCTAGTAAGAGCTGCAACCGATCACAAGAGGGGAATCGATCCTTGTATGAGGCGCAACAAGTTTCTAGATATTGGGAATCGATCCTATGAACATGTGCAACACGTTTTTAGATATTGGGAACTGATCCTATGAACATGTGCAACAAATACAAGTTAGATACCATATATATGTGGGAACCGATCCTAGTACCTAGTCAATCGAATTTTGGAAAGCTAGTGTGACTAATTCCAGTACCCACATGGAGGTAGAACCGAAACTTGTTTTGGTAGAACCGTGAAACCCATGTTTGGTGATTGAGTGTTCTTAATCAATCACATAGTTCTTGGAAGCCAGATGAACCAATTCTAAACTTGTTTGGAAGTATGGCAAATCGATTCCAAGATAGTAAATATGAAAGATGATTTACTAAGTTAAGATGTCGACATACTTTGAACATGTGCAGTAATGCTTATCTTTTATTGTTCAAAGATATTCCTTAATAGCTAAAGGAAAATCCCGGATCGAAAAAATAAATTGAGAATCTTTTAATTAAGGTTTTTAATTTTATTTTTGGAAAATGAAAATTAGTAATGTGCATTTACTAGTTGGAGATTTTCTAAGAGATTTTCGGTCAATTTTTGGACAAAGAATTTCCAGGAATTATCGAAACCGAATTTGGAAATATATTGCATATTTTGAGAATATTTTCGGTTTTGGAAATTCCTTGGTGTCCAAACTTCCTTGGTCTATAAATATCAAAGTTTGCATTTCGAGCAAACTAATCCTCAGAGCCAGCAAAACTACCTAGTTATGTTGGTGGAGCCGCCTATTCGGAGAAGAAAGTAACCTAATTAGGCGAAATCTCTTACGACCGCTCGGTTTAAATACTTCTTTGGGATTGAGAAGCTCTATTAGTAACGTTGGTGGGAAACTAGATAATTGCGGTTTATTATTAGTTTTCGATTGATTTGATTGACTAACGGTTGTTGAACTTTGATTGCACCTAGTTTGTTTATGCTTGAGAATCTTCTCTTCAGATATAAGATTTACTCAAACTAGATCGAAGTTTCGATGGGAATCTTTAGACTGTTTGTAGATCTAAAGACGTCTTGTGATAATCCATTGTTAACAAACTCCGTTTTGTGCGTGATTGATCACAAGAGATTCAAGTTGATTGTGTGCAGGTGTTTATTGAAGATCTAAGAAGATTAGAAGACGAAGAAGATTTCTGATTTGGGTTCATAATCTTTGGTGTGCATAATACTTGTTTCGGTTAAAGAGGATAAAACTATAACCGGTTTATCCTTATGGTAGATTGGATTGATTAGTTGAGTAGATCGGCATCAATACAATTCTTTGTGATTCAAACTATTGATTGCAAAATCTTGACAACTACTTTGGTAGTTGTTATTAGATAGATCTAAGGACCCGACAAAGGAGTTTATTGGGATAAACGGAAGAGCCTTTTGTCGAACTCATATCACTTGGTTGGAAAGAGTTGTTACCAAATAGATTTGTTGTTCCTTTACTGTTTGGAATACAAACCAAAGGAATTGTTCCAAGTACGCGATTTATTACAATTTGGAGGCGTGGGAATACAGACGGAACTAGGTGAACTATAGGTTTAGTTGCTTGGTCTTAACTATACGAAGTTGGTTTAGATTTTGTATAGCAGATTAATTCTGAGAGTATTCAATTATGGACAAGGTCCCGGGGGTTTTCTACATTTTCGGTTTCCTCGTTAATAAAATCTTGTTGTGTCTTTTACTTTTCTATTTCCGCAATTATAATTGTTTTTATTATAATTAGAAGTGAAAAGACGAGGGTACCCAAATATACCTCAATCTAAAACTTTTCCACCTATAAGTCCTTTTCCGAAAGTGATTGTCTATGGACTGAGTCGAGATAATACAACTAATCGGTTCACACTTCGTGTGATCGTCTATGGATACGAGATCGAGACAATACGACAACAAGATAACTTGTGTGATTGACTATGGATACAAGATCGAGACAATACAACAACGAAGTATGTTTACTTGATAATAGGTTCGGACTTAACCAAACTCTAGGGATTGTCTATCAAGCAAAATAGGAATTAACGTTTGTGCGATTTACTTTAAATTATAATAAACACAATTATAATTGCGGAAAATAAAAATAAATGACACGGAAAGATTTTGTTAACGAGGAAACCGCAAATGTAGAAAAACCCTGGGACCTAGTCCAGAATTGAATACTCTCAGAATTAAGCCGTTATACAAAATCAAACCAACTTCGTATAGTTGAGACCAAGCAACTAACCTATAGTTCGCCTAGTTTCCTCAGTATCCCTGCGCCTCCAACTTGTTAATAAGTCACGCACTTGGAACAATTCCTTTGGTTCGTATTCCAAACCGTAAAGGAACAACAAATATGTTCGGTAAAAACTCTTTTCAAACAACGTGATATGAGTCTGACAAAGGCTTTTCCGTTTAACCAATAAACTCCTTTGTCGAGTCCTTAGATCAATCTCTCAACAACTACCGAAGTAATTGTTAGACTATGCAATCAATACTATTAATCACAAAGAAGTGTATTGATGCCGATCTACTCAACTAATCAATCCAATCTATCACAAAGATAAACCTATTATAGTTGGATCCCTTTCCAGCCGAAACAATTATTGTGCACACCAAAGATTATGAACCCAAAAAGTCTTCTTGTCTTCAAATCTTCTTTAATCTTCAATCAACACCTGCAGACAATCAACTTGAATCTCTTGTGATCAATCACACACGGAACGGAGTCTGTTAACGTTGGATTATCACAAGACTTCTTTAGATCTACCAACAGTCTAAAGATCCCCGTCGAAACTTCGATCTAGTTTGAGTGAATCTTACATCAGAAGAGAAGATTCCCAAGCATAAACAAACTAGGTGCAATCAAAGTTCAACAACCATTAGTCAATCAAATCAATCGAAAACTAATAATAAACTGCAATTATCTAGTTTCCCAACAACGGTACTAATAGAGCTTATTAATCCCAAAGAAGTCTTTAAACTGAACAGCCGTAAGAGACTTCGCCAAATTAGGTTACTTTCCTCTCCGAATAGGTGGCTCCACCTGTAACAACACAACTAGGTAGTTTTGCTGGCTCTGAGGATTAGTTTGCTAGAAATGCAAACTTCAATATTTATAGACAAGGAAGTTTGGACACCAAGGAATTTCCAAAACCGAATATTCTCAAAGACATGCAATAAACAAAAAATCGGTTTTCATAACTACTGGAAATGCACTATCCAAATATTGACCGAAATCCCAATAGAAAAATCTATAATCAGTAAATGCACATTATTAATTATTATTTTCTAAAGATATGCATTTAATTGCTGGAGATTAAATAACATATAAAAACCAAGAAACCTTAATTAAAAGATTCTCAATTTATTTCGATCTTGGGATTCTCCTTTAGCTATTAAGGATATCTTTGAACAATTAATGATGATACTTACTGCACATGTTCAAAGTATGTAGACATCTTTACTTTGCAAGTCCTTTTTCATACTTACAATCTTGGAAACGATTTGCCACACTTCCAAACAAGTTTAGAATCGGTTCGTCTGAATTCCAAGAACTATGTGATTGATTATCCTATCAAATCACCAATTATGGGTTTCACGGTTCTACCAAAACAAGTTCGGTTATACCTCCATGTGAGTACTGTGCATAATCACGCTAGTTACCAAAATTTGGTTGACTAGGTACTAGGATCGGTTCCCCACAACTTATGGTAACTACCTGTATTCGGTTGCACATGTCCATAGGATCGGTTCCCCCAAAACTACAAACTTGTTGCACTCGTTCATAGGATCGGTTCCCCCATCTACTAAAAATGTGTTGCACCTCTTACAAGGATCGATTCCCTCTTGTAAATTTGTTGCACCTCTTACTAGGATCGGTTCCCCAATGACTAGATAAAAGTTGCTATTTACAAGGCATCGATCATACCATCTTGAGTGATTACTTAAGATCGGTTTCACTAATAAAAGTCATAAAATACATAAGTCAGGCCTTGTGAATAGTTTTACCAAGATACATAAACAAGTTTATGAGCGGTTATACTAAACACACATATTGGCAATTCAAAATATATTTGCAATGAATAACAATACCAATAAGCCTAGCGATTTCCCTTTCGATTCACAAAACGAGTTTATGAACTTACTTCCTTTAGACGAATGTAAAACATTATTTCCTAGGATGAAATGTTCACTCATACCCATACATAATCATAATAGCATTCATATGATCATGTCGATGTCTTATATACTGATAAGTGCATATTTCACATATACAGTCGAACCTCGATAAATGAATGCTCTAGGGACAACGAAAAAATATTCGTTTAGCGGGGTTATTTGTTTATCGATAAACGAATATTTATTCATTTATCGATAAACGAATATTTATTCATTTAGACAATATTTTCTCAATTAAGAAGTTAAATTGTATAGGAGAAAATGTACAAGTATACCAGAAAATGGTCAATTAGAAGAAGAAATCCAAAGATTAATTGGTGTCATTTCTAATTTACGTTATAGAAATGTGATCTTTTGAACTATCCTAACGAGAATGATGCAGTTATGGAGTCTCCAACAGACGAAGAAATTATTGAGTTAGTAATGAATAATGAGAATGATCCTGAACCAGATGATAGTAGCATCGTACCAAATGTGTTATCTAAAGATGCTTTTAAAGCGATGGTCACTTTAAAAAACTACTTGCTACAACACGAGCAAAATATTCCAAAATTGTGCAAGCATTACATAAAATTAAGGATACGATGCATTTTGGTTTGGGTGGAAGAAAAAGACAATCAACCATATATGATTTTTTTTAGTTCACTCCTACATATATTTTTATGTAAAATTTTCTGATTATGTATTTTGGTTTATTTATATACATATATATATTTTTATATATAATTCAGTGATTATTCGTTTATATTTATATAGGGCCTTTAAGGATCCAACTTTTTTTATTCATTAATGCATTAAGCGAGGTTATTCATTTATCACCTTGGCCCAAGTCGGGACCGGAGAAAATTATTTATTTGGCGAGATTATTCATTTACCGAACATTTGTTTATCGAGGTTCAACTATATTTGGTGTCAATTTCATGCTAGTAATTTCTATCTTTCTGGTGAATTATTGTATATTACGCTTGTTTCCTTGTATTTGTCTTATATTAAGTGAGTCATCCAAAAAGAAGTGGAAATAGCTACAAAAGTGAAGTCACAAGTGAAGAAGGGCCAAATACCCGGTGGAACTAGTTCAAATGGAGGATTTCTAGTCATCATTGCATAGAGGAAGAGAAGACGAAGTCAATGGCGAAAGAACGAAGTCATTCTGAGTTCGTATGAAGAAATCATGAGCAAAACAAGAACTTGGAAGACCAAAAGGGCAAAATGGTCATTATTTCTGCCAAATGCTATTGGCATCCCACTGTACATTAAAGGACAGCCATCCTGTTAAGGGGTGTCCTGTTTCAAAGGAACTGCTAAAGGCAGTCAAGTCAATTGTTAAGGGGATGCCACTTCTTCTTTCCTAACTGAACAGAAGAACTCGACGGAGGTTTCGTTTCCGGGAACCATCGTTTTCTTGTTGTTGACGATGGAGTTCGGAGATTAACAAGAAAAGATGGTGATGGAGTTGATCACGGGTTTTAGCTATCTCTGGTGATCAGAGTTTGAGAAGTTATGGACGAGCTCAACTAAAACAGGGAGTTGCTGTCATTGGCAGTGACAGGAGGTATCGACAGTAATAAAGGTTAGCTCGTTGTGTTTGTTGCTGGCAATGATCACGATGGTGATTGATGGAGTTGTTGCAAGGGAACTGAAATTGGTTGCTACTAATGTCGAGTTGGACAGAAAGGGAAAATGGAGATGAAACGAGAGCTCGAGTTACAAAACAGAGAAGATGGTCTAGCTCGGCAGAGGCATGAAGATGGACCGAGTTGAGTCTGGGTTCTGCCATTGATGGCACCGGGAGTGATGATGCTGGTTACTGGAAAGACGGAGGCGGTATTGGTTGCTTCCACTGATGATCATGATGGATACCGATGGCTGGTTCCCGTTAGGAGAGGTTGTAGGTCGTTGTTCATGGATGATGATGGTAAGATATTAGAGAAGAGCTCGGGTTCGTCTGTTATGTTTGGCAGATGATGATCACGATGATCATGGTTCAGTGGTAGCTGCTGAGAATGGATGCGAGAGAATGGTTTGATGGTGGGACCGAGGAAGAACAACAAGATTATCTCGTTTGGCAGAGGAGTTCACGAGAAGTCAGAGAGGAGAATGAAGCTCGTGTTGGACTTGAGCCGCGGTTCGGTGATCTGTTGTTGCCATTGGCTGATGGCAGTAACGATGATGCTAGCATAGATGGTTGGTTGCGACAAATGGACGGAGAAGAAGTCAGGGAAGGTATGTTGCTGATCAACGGAGAGGATTAAGAGGTGTTGCTGGAGGTTATTTCGAAAAGGATGAACAAGGACTCCAAAACTTGACCGGAAATTCAGTGGAGATGAGGTTCGGCCGATGGAAAAGTTTTGAAAAATGGTTATTTGCTATGTTGTTGTATATCGAGCTGGATGCACATCCAGTACTAAAACAAGACACGCTGGTGCACGTGGGGTCCCCTGAAGTCTATAACCAATCCCGAGTAGGCGGCAATATATTAGAATGCTCCCTGTCATACCGAATTAGTATCACTTAGTTTCTCGTCCAAGGAATTCTTCTTGGCTGACTTCCAATGTTTATCAAGTGCGATTTTTTAGGATCGTACACGACTACCTTGATGCCTATATAAAGGCTTGAGAAGCCGAGCTTCGGATACAACTTTTGAGAGAGAAAAAATACACAAAAGAAAGAGTAGTAGTTTTATTTATCTTAGGGTTTACCCCTCTAGGGGGAAACCAAGTTTTCTTCTTCTAATTCTGTTTCGATATATTTTTTATGGGTTTTAGTAAATACATGTGTAGCTAATTTTAGTGATTACGGATGATTTCAAAGTCCTGAATAATGAGGTTTTAATTATTTCTACGAGTTTATTTTAAATTGATTTTTTTGTCGATTGTCTCTATTATTTTTATTGTCTAAGATTATACTGGGTTGTTCAACTGGCCATTTGAATATACCTGATAGTAATTCTTCTACTAGTATTAGGGTTGGTGATAGTGTAATTGTCACTCAATTCCATACACAAGTAGTACATCGCAAACTCTGACAAAGGGATTATGTTAAGCAATTGTGTATAGAGATGACACTTGTAAGAAGACCGAGCTTATGCGTCTGATGCTAGGATCAACCTAATTCACAAAACATAATGCATTCGATGGGTTACACCATGAGAGCTTATTCATGGTGGCTCAGATGGATAGAATCTGGTAGTCGAGCGCTTCCGTATCCAGTAGCAACAGGAATTCCGGGGATAGCAGAGCTTATTGCTATTCTACGGTTGGTGACAAATTATAATTCAACAAGAAATAAACAAGTATTTTAATCAAGTCTATGTTCAGTGGCGGCGGATGATTCCTTAATCATCCTTGCTTTCTTATTATATTTTTATTTTACTTTCATCAAACCAATCCCCCCTTTTTACTTTATTTTTTCTCATTCAAATAATATATCAATTACACAGCTCTCTGTGGGAACGATCTCTTACTACCGCTATATTACCAGTTAATCAGTGGGAAATATCTTAATAAATTTGTTGCACTTACGACACGCATCAAATTTCGGCACCGCTGCCGGGGAGCGGTTGCTAATTGATTTGTTATTTGTTTAGCTTGTTTTTGTTTTTGATTTTCTATTTCTTGTGAGACGTCATGTTTCTTTACGGAAATAACATGTAAGGAGCACAAGATCAGATATATGACAGTGGTAATCAATATGGATTTCAATCTCATTCTTATAAAAACTACCAACCATCCTATGGGTATAATCAAAACCAATCTTTTGGTTGTGATCAATATCCCACTGAACCTTATGGATATTCTCATACATGTCAACAACCTTATGACGGACATGTAAGTGAACAATCACAAGGATGGAAGGATAGTTATGTTGATGATCAATTGTTTTCTAGTAATGTGCAGATGATAGAGAGTTTTGAACTCAAAACTTATGATAGTATAGCCAAACCCACTCATATTGCTCCTAGTTCACCTATTCAAAGGGAAGAGTTGCGGTCTAGGTATTCTATTGTGAGTAATGATAGAAAACGTGTAAACATCAGAAAACTTTATAAGAGATACAATCAACTGGAAGAAGATGGAGCATCAGAGGAGACTTTTCAAGAAATTCAAAGGGCCATAAAAATGAAATTCCGGCGTCGTTGGGATAGTGAAGATTATGAGGTTGACGAAGATTCTGATGAAGATGAGCAACTTTTAAAAAAGTTCGTGCAATAATGGTAAAGTTATTCCAACTCCGGATCATTATAATGATCACTCGCCTATTCAAAAGGAGGAGAATGGATATGACATAACCATTGTTATAAATGGTGTAATGTACTCAAACAATGATTTTAAGATTTGCACCAATGAACTAGACTTCCTAGGAGATGATTCTGATTCCGGTGACGAGGTTGTTGACGAGAAGATGATTGAGAATGAAACCAAATTGATTAAAGTCGTGGAAGACCCAATTGAGCTTTTCTTGGAATATAATGATGCTGAGATTTCGGTTGAAGCAGAAACTAAAAGTTTGATAGAGGACCACGATATACTTGAGGTAAATAATTCACTAGAGATAAAGGATGAGGAGCCAGAACAAGGTTTGTGTAATCCTTTACATAATTCTATATCTATTGATCCTTTCCATCCAATTGAAGTAGATTTTCAAATAGTTGTTAACCCAGCTTTTAGGAAAATACCTCATTTAGGATTGGAGTTGTGTGCTTCCAAGGTTTTAACGGATTATTTTTCTTATAAGTATCCACCGCTTGATGTGTTTGATTCTAGCGTTGTGCAGGTTACCCAAGAGGAACCTTTTGAAGTTCCCGAATTCTATGTTCTTCATTCACTTCTGAGTGTAGAAAGGACTAAGTGTGGGGGAAACTTCAATAAAGCGATAGCTTAAATATTTATATCTTGCACTAATGTTTTCATGAAGCTGTTATTAGAATTGCAGATTGTTGTCTGGGTGGACTACCAAATTTTTAGATTGTTGGTGTATGGCCGATAACCAGCGAGTCAGGCTGAGGACGTTAAACTAAGCGTTGAATGGGAGGCAACCCATAGGTTTTGTATTTTCTATCCTTTTTGTTTTTATTTTTCTTCTTTTGCATATCATATTAGGATTTCCCACCTTGATTATACTTAGGACGAGTCAATTACATTGAAGACAATGTAAAGTTTAAGTGTGGGGGAGTATTTGGATATTTTGCATATAGAGTTTTTATCCTTTTTGAGTCAAAATTTTCAAATTTTTTGTATATATTTGAATAAGACCTCCAACTTGTAGAGATTTTAGAGTCACTAGCATACTTCTAGGTATGTTTACATAGAGAATTCTGACCGACATAACTGAACTTGGAAGTGTTAGGGAACTACGTTCGGATTTCTTGCTTGCTAGAGTGTTAAATAATGGATTTAATCATGCCGGTGATGCAAATGAGGAGCAGGGAGAAATGCATTATTAGAGTTGCTGATCAATCATTAGTGGAGACTACCTATTTTCATATCAACTGAGGCACCGGACCAGTTTTTTTTTTGTAGTTGACTAAAGAGCTTTCTATTGAGTGTGTGTCACCGTACGTTAATTCCGGGTAGAATGGTGAGCTACCCAACCTCCCAACAATAGAAGAACTACTCTTTGATCTCTTGAGTGCTAATTTTGTCAATTATGAGGGTGACATCTATAGACGAAAACCATCTTCTTGTAGTTTGGTTTGCAGTTAGCACCATTCTCTCTCGCCAATAACAAATCCATAGAAACACAATCATCATCAACAAGGGAGCGAAATCAAAATATACAAGGAAAGTTGAAGACGTTTAAGGTTTACAAGCAACAATTCAAGGAAGAGCGAAATTTCATATCCAAGTAAGCAACATAGTTTGAGCAGATTTTATATACATGTTGAAGACTTACAATACAATGATCGAGATTCTATATCCAAGTACGAAGACTTATTTAAAACAGCGAAGAAAATCAAAAGATGAGAGTGATTGAAGTTTATGGTACGAAGACAGTACAAGTTGTGAAGATTCAATGGGTAAACTACTTCTTTCATGGCCATGTTAATCATTTTTTATTATTATTTTAGTTGAAATCTCTTTAAAAAAACTACAAAATACAAAAAAAAATATATAGAAAAAAGAAAAATACCAAAAGATTTGCATTTAGGTTGTTATTTGTCAATAAGGCCATGGGGAAGAAAAATATAAAAAGAAGTTTCAAGCAGCAAATAAATAGAGGAAAAGAGTTAAAAATTGTCGAAGTTCTACAAGTTCAAGATTTTATCATCAATAGTCGAAGACCGAAGACGAAGACCGAGAAGATGAAGAAGACGAGCCGATCGAAGATCTTTCTATTGGATGATGTGAGAGTGGTGTTATCATCATTGCAATCAGATGTGAAGGTGGTAAGTACTCTCATCCTCAATAATAATGGTTGATTTCCTTTCTTAGAGATCATCAGAAAAAGATTTTTTATTTCCCACGAACTTGTGGGGTCTCCAGAAATAATTCGGAAGGTTTCCTTCCCACCAATCAACGTGTGTAGGATTTCTCTCTTCATTCCTACCTGCACACATGTGAGACCCATAAAAAAGCCGTCTTATTGAGTGCAATTATCATAAAATCCTTTTAAGTGAGGCAGAAGTCGAGGAGAAATGCTTATTGATCGTTCTCAAACACGCGTTCTCTCATTATGGTGTGGTTATTTCTCACTCATCATTTAAGAATGAAAATATGTTCTTTGGTATTTCTAACTTCTTATTACTAGCATGCAGAAACTCTATGTCCTCATAGCTCTTTGGATGCTTGGGAAGATGGAATCCTTTGAAGTTGGAGCAGGTTTTGTGGGTATATCTCTGTGTAAACCCTCACGAGACTATAGCTCGTCCACTAGGGACACCTAGGGGTTTAAAGGCCTGTTGCACATGCTAAGTGCAACCGTATCCTCAACGACATGGATTTGTTGTATTTAAGATAGTTTGCTCAAGAACTAGCAAAAGCCAAGTGTGGGGGAATTTGATAAGTGCATATTTCACATATATTTGGTGTCAGTTCCATGCTACTAATTGCTATCTTTCTGGTAAATTATTGTATATTACGCTTGTTTTCTTGTATTTGTCTTATATTAGGTGAGTCATCCAAAAAGAAGTGGAAATAACTACAAAAGTGAAATCACAAGTGAAGAAGGGCCAAAGACCCGGTGGAACTCGTTCAAATGGAGGATTTCTAGTCATCATTGCATAGAGGACGAGAAGACGAAGTCAATGGCGAAAGAACGAAGTCATTCTGAGTTCGTATGAAGAAATCATGAGCAAAACAAGAACTTGGAAGACCAAAAGGGCAAAATGGTCATTATTTCTGCCAAATGCTATTGGCATCCCACTGTACGTTAAGGGACAGCCATCCTGTTAAGGGGTGTCCTGTTTCAAAGGAACTGCTAAAGCCAGTCAAGTCAATTGTTAAGGGGATGCCACTTCTTCTTCCCTAACTGAACAGAAGAACTCGACGGAGGTTTGGTTTCCGGGAACCATCGTTGTCTTGTTGCTGACGATGGAGTTCGGAGATTAACAGGAAAAGATGGTGATGGAGTTGATCACGGGTTTTAGCTATCTCTGGTGATCAGAGTTTGAGAAGTTATGGACGAGCTCAACTAAAACAGGGAGTTGCTGTCATTGGCAGTGACAGGAGGTATCGACAGTAATAAAGGTTAGCTCGTTGTGTTTGTTGCTGGCAATGATCACGATGGTGATTGATGGAGTTGTTGCAAGGGAACTGAAATTGGTTGCTACTAATGTCAAGTTGGACAGAAAGGGAAAATGGAGATGAAACGAGAGCTCGAGTTACAAAACAGAGAAGATGGTCTAGCTTGGCAGAGGCATGAAGATGGACCGAGTTGAGTCTGGGTTCTGCCATTGATGGCACATGCAGTGATGATGCTGGTGACTGCAAAGATGGAGGCGGTATTGGTTGCTTCCACTGATGATCATGATGAATACCGATGGCTGGTTCCCGTTAGGAGAGGTTGTAGGTCGTTGTTCATGGATGATGATGGTAAGATATTAGAGAAGAGCTCGGGTTCGTCTATTATGTTTGGCAGATGATGATCAAGATGATCATGGTTCAGAGTAGCTGCTGAGAATGAATGCGAGAGAATGGTTTGATGGTGGGACCGAGGAAGAACAACGAGATTATCTCATTTGGCGGAGGAGTTCACGAGAAGTCAGAGAGGAGAATGAAGCTCGTGTTGGACTTGAGCCGCGGTTCGGTGATCTGTTGTTGCCATTGACTGATGGCAGTAACGATGATGCTAGCATAGATGGTTGGTTGCGACAAATGGATGGAGCAGAAGTCAGGGAAGGTATGTTGTTGATCAACGGAGAGGATTAAGAGGTGTTGCTGGAGGTTATTTCGAAAAGGATGAACAAGGACTCCAAAACTTGACCGGAAATTCAGTGGAGATGAGGTTCGGCCGATGGAGAAGTTTTGAAAAATGGTTATTTGCTATGTTGTTGTATATCGAGCTAGATGCACATCCAGTACTAAAACAAGACACGCTGGTGCACGTGGGGTCCCCTGAAGTCTATAGCCAATCCCGAGTAGGCGGCAATATATTAGAATGTTTCCTGTCATACCGAATCAGTATCACTTAAACCATGTTTGTTTACTCCTGACTCATCTGAGTCGTCTGGATCTGGAACATCTGGATCTGAGTGAAATCACCTGACTCATCTGAATCTGAGTCGATATGTTTGTTTTGAATCAGATCTGACTCATCTGACTCGGAAATAAGTGAGTCAGTGGTTTGGTCCCATGAGTCAGGGGTATTTTGTTACCTGACTCAAATGAGTCCGAGTCAGGGGTTATGTCTGAGTCAGAGGTCGAGTCAGATCTGACTCAAAATGGAAAACAAACGGTCTGACTGCTGACTCGGTCCGAGTCAGGGGTTTACTCAGATTCAGACGCGGAGTCAGCTGCAAACAAACAAGTTCTTAGTTTCTCACGCAAGGAATTCTTCTTGGCCGACTTCCAATGTTTATCAAGTGCGACTTTTTGGGATCGTACACAACTACCTGATGCCTATATAAAGGCTTGAGATACAACTGTTGAGAGAGAAAAAATACAGAAAAGAAAGAGAGAGGATGAGTTTTATTCATCTTAGGGTTTACCCCTTTAGGGGGAAACCAAGTTTTCTTCTTCTAATTTTGTTTCGATATATTTTTTATAGGTTTTAGTAAATCCATGTGTAGTTAATTTTATTGATTACGGATGATTTCAAAGTCCTGAATAACGAGGTTTTAATTATTTCTACGAGTTTATTTTAAATTGATTTTCTTGTTGATTTTTTTTTTGTTGATTGTCTCTATTATTTTTATTGTCTAAGATTATTACTGGGTTGTTCAACTGGCCATTTGAATATACCTGATAGTAATTCTTCTACTAGTATTGGGGTTGGTGATACGTGTAATTGTCACTCAATTCCATACACAAGTAGTACATCGCAAAAACTGACAGAGGGATTCTGTTAAGCAATTGTGTATAGAGATGACACTAGTAAGCAGACCGAGCTTATGCGTCTGATGCTAGGATCAACCTAATTCACAAAACATAATGCATTCGATGGGTTACACCCTGAGAGCTTATTCATGGTGGCTCAGATGGATAGAATCTGGTAGTCGAGCGCTTCCGTATCCAGTGACAACAAGAATTCCGGGGATAGCAGAGCTTATTGCTATTCTACGGTTGGTGACAAATTATAATTCAACAAGAAATAAACAAGTATTTTAATCAAGTCTATGTTCAGTGGCGGCGGATGATTCCTTGCTTTCTTATTATATTTTTATTTTACTTTCATCAAACCAATCCCCCCTTTTTACTTTATTTTTTCTCATTCAAATAACATATCAATTACACAGCTCTCTGTGGGAACGATCTCTTACTACCGCTATATTACCAGTTAATTAGTGGGAAATATCTTAATTAATTTGTTGCACTTACGACACGCATCATATACAAAGTTTAATGGTTAAGCAATAAACCTCGTATTGTATTCCTTAATACTATGTATAACTAGAGTTTCATACACAGCTTCGCAGTTATGTTTTCAATATGCACGACTTGAAAGATACGTTAGGGAATGAAACAGTTCAAGTCAAATATTACTAACCTCAATAGGAAGGATGATGTTGTCGTTGTAGCTCCATACTTCTTCATATTTTTCAAGTATTCATGTAATACTTGTAAGTCTCATATCCTAACACTTTCAAGCTAACCTATACGAAGTTGACTCTAGTATATAATAAAGTGACTCTTTAAATGAGTTTTGATTCACTAAAATATGACAACCAAACTTGACATACCAACGTTTGGTGGGTTCAACCGAGCTATGCTCTAACAAGAAGTAAAATACACAAACGTTATTTCTTATTTACTTTAATCCTATTTAGTTTGGTTAAGTCCGAACCATTTATCAAGTAAACATACTTCGTTGTTGTATTGTCTCGATCTTGTATCCATAGTCAATCACACAAGTTATCTTGTTGTCGTATTATCTCGATCTCGTATCCATAGACGATCACACAAAGTGTGAACCGATTAGTTGTATTGTCTCGACTCAGTCCATAGACAATCACTTTCGGATAAAGGACTTATAGGTGGAAAAGTTTTAGATCGAGGTATATTTGGGTACCCTCGTCTTTT
Source organism: Papaver somniferum (assembly GCF_003573695.1). Lineage (NCBI taxonomy): Eukaryota > Viridiplantae > Streptophyta > Magnoliopsida > Ranunculales > Papaveraceae > Papaver > Papaver somniferum. Next base: position 53,463,464 of record NC_039366.1, read on the forward strand.
CAAAATCTACTATAAGTCAAACGTCATAGTCTCAAAAGAAAGAATGGTAAGATAGTGAGTAAAATAGAATGTTTCTGTCTTCACATACCTGATTAATAAAGTTCTCCAAATATCTTCAGTCTTCGATGGTGATGTCTGATACTCAACTACCAAATTCTAACATAGTCCGAGACTTGACTTAGTAGACTAGAAATCAAGATATAGTTTCGATCATCTAACATCGACAACAAGATTGAGATAACAAAACTTGTGGGTTCAACCGAGCATTTCTCTAACAATCTCCCCCTTTATAAATTTTAAAGACAAAACTATTCAATACTCATGGATTCAAAAGAAAATAATCTTTCAGCTCAAAATCCACTATGTTTGATTTCCTTGGATCTTCAACAAACTTCTTGAATTTTTCATACTTCAAGCTCTTATATAGTTCTACATGCGTTCGTTCAACACCTTTGTTGTTGAAGATTTATTGTGATAACAACTAATGAGAATACTCAAAAAGAGCTATGTTAGGATGAAAAATCACTCTACTCAATGGTTGTTATACAGAATGTAGTATTGTTATCTTCCTCAAAGTCCAATTACATTGCAACTTTGAAGCAATACTACAGTGATATGTTCTCCCCCTTAGTCAATATTTACATAAAACCTATAGATCATAATCCACTCCCCCTTACATAATGCTCCGAGAAACCATATGTTGTAGTAAGATACTACTTAATAATTCTCCCGCTTTTTGTCAACAAAATTTACAAAGGCGAGAAACAAGGATCACAATGAACTAAACAAAAGAGTATCAGTACTAGAGAACACATACAAACTTTTAGTTTAGACGATTTCATTTAGAAACTCGGCGATTTTATCAAGGAGATATATAGGTAGAACATCTCCTACAATTCCACATTCGTTCTCCCCACAAAGATATGACGTTTAAGCACAAGTTCAAAAGAACTCTCCCCCATTTGACGTCGTTCCTGAAACAACAACATGAGCGACCTTTACTCTAATCACAAGAGAAGGATTTTCTTGGACATTAAGAAATTTACTCACCAGTTACGAACAAATTAGATTTGTATCCCAATATTTTTCTATCTTCTCGCCAGTTACGAACAAAGAAGTTAAAAATAACGATCTTAATGTTAGAGGCACTAAGACATAAAATTTTCGTGAGTAAAAATAATCATCATCAAAAAACTAATATCTAGGCCAGTTACGAACAAAAAGGACAATAAATGCGATATGAATCAATATAAGAGTTATACCTTCCCTAGCCATGTACGGCCGTATAGATTATCACTTAAGAACAATTTTCAGATATCTATCTTGAGGAACCACAAAGTCTGATACGAAGAGAACTTTGTGATTTCAATCTATCTTGCCTGAAAGAGATTACGAGAACCTCGATAACAGAAAAGCAGATCAGGATATACGAACCATCAAGGTAAAAATAGCCGGACCTAGATTCACGAATCCCAAAAGCGAAGTATTTCATTCATAGACCTAATTATGTTTATCATATAAAACTTAGGTCTATAAAGGACGACTCCATAATCAACTAGGACACAAAGTGTCACATATTGATTTTCCCAGTTGAAAGAACATCTTTATTTATAGATTTTCAAGGACCAAGGGTTGCTTTAAATTCAAGCTAAGATAACTTGAGAATCAAGCAAACATTTTAGGTCTTGAAAATACAATATAAGAATATACACTAGGGACCGGCTCTGGAACCGTGTATAATGATTGTTTGGTTTGGCAAGTATGCCAAAAAACTAAAGAAATTTGATGTTCATTTAAACACCTAAGAATTTAATCATGATAAACACATATACGTGTTTGAGTGATAAAAAGTATTAGAAGTGTTTGAGAGAGTTCTAGTAAGCATCACCATTATGGTTTATGATCGATCCAGCAATCTCATTATACTGATGCTTATCAATCCAAGTTATTCGACTATCATTGCTGCTTCAGCTATCACAATGATATGTCACAATCATCAGTGACCCATAGACTCAACGTCCATGGTTCACAAAGTATGTTTTTGTTCCAACAAATACTTCATGATTCATCCATTATAATCTTGAATTACGAACTATGTTCAATTCATTAGTTAAGACTCGTAGTCTAACTAGGTCAACGATTGACCACATAAAATATGTTTGCAAGGCAGGCTTTGACATAAGACATCAATTCATATCACATGGGGTCACTAGGGTTTTGGTATGGCGGCCTATAACACGTGCGATGTGCAATACAACCAAGATGAGAAATGTGAGCAAGTCGTGCTGACAGTTGAAGGAATAAATAAAATTGTGGATGGTCAATAAACCAAGTATCCCACGCAAAGTGGAACTAGTTTACAAACGATTTCCCACTTCCCCATTCTTCCACTCTCTTCAACCATCACCACTTATATGAGATCGATGTGCTAACTACCTTTGCAATAAATAGGTTCCTCAACCTATAACTTGATAAGACTAACAAGATTCAACATAAGAAAACTTATGACAATCAATTATCACGCATATATATAATTTCTCTCGTCTTACACAAAGAAATCATCTTCAAAGCAGTTCAACACATCATAATCGGTCAATCTTCATTGATCTCCACACATTCTCAGGTTCCCCCCTTACATACCGACTCTTCTCCTTCCTTGTAATCGAATTGAATCTGGAAACGACATTTTCTTGGTTTAGGCCAGATTCCTACAGATTGGTATCTCGAACTCAAAGTGCTCTCATGTAGTATATTGTTTTAAAGGTTTAGACGATTAGCTTCATCGAGCACTTGCCTACTCCACCACTTTTACACAAAAACCATTAAACCGTTTTTACCCGCAAACACTAGGGCACCGAGGTTAGTACTTATGAAGTTTTCTTGTATTTGTTAGAGAAACTATTGTACGTTTTGTTGGATGACCGGTTAATACTTATGAAGTTGTACGTACTTATGACCATTTTGTCGTATATGGGAATAATGCGTTAGAGAAACTATTGTATGACAGTTTTACGTACGGACCTTCCCATTATAGCGGGCCATCTTCGAGTTCATTCAGTTCTGAGCAATCCCAAGACGAAACTTCTTTGCACGACGCATTTCGTCAGTTGGGATTAGGTGGCTCGGCTGAGTGTAGCCGTAAACGTCAAGCTACTGATAGTTTGGATGATCAAGTGGTGGGTATCACTCGGTTATGCCTGGGGAAGGTATTAGTCCTGATATCCAATTCCTGTATTAAATCAAAAGGAAAATCGATACTCTAATAATAATGTAGATTTAAATATGGATTTGGATTTTGTTGTTGAAACACAGCTTTAGAACCAAGATCAGGGGCCATTTGATTTATTCGCGATATGATTGTACGTCTTAGACATTTGATGTTTGAAACGCTTTAAAATTTCTAATGAAAAGACCAAGTTCCCGATTTCCAAATAGAGATTAAAAAAAATCCTGGTGATGCATGATTTTTTTCCAGAGACTAGTTAGTGATAGGTATTGTGGGCACACCTCTTTGTAAACCCTCAAGAGACAATACTCATCCAATAGGGCCACTTACTGATTTAAAGGCATGTTACACATGCTTAATGTAACCGCGATGCCTGAGAAGTGATTTAGGGTTTAATTAACCATGGTATTGTGATTTGTTCGGTGAACTCTCTTTTCAACTGATTATTGTAATGACGATGACAACACATTAAATCAAACATCAACTTCAAACTCTTGCTTAAACGAAAATATAAATAAAATATTACATCATCAACATCACCTTCAAACTCTAGATTAAACTATAACATAAAAGAATAAATTACATCAACAACATCACCTTCAAACTCTAGATTAAACCAAAACATAAAATAACACATTACATCATAAACTGTTAGGGCACTGATCGGTCGAACTCGCAAGCGTTTCTATCTCAAGCTTGTTTTTCAATTTTAATTGCCAAAACTATAAGTCTTGATTTCTAGTCTACTTATAGCTAAGTCTTGGACTAGGATAGAAAGTGTAGTTGAGCTCTAGACTCCATGGCGTTCATCATGCAAAGACGAAGAACTACTCAAGGAACTGGTGGATCTTCATCGACTAAAAGGTATGTGGAGACTTGAACTTATCTACCACTCAAAAGTCTATCTACTTTAACTTCTATCTTGAGACAAAAGTCGTATTGCTATATAGACTTCGATTATACACATTTGTTATTTCGATCCGAGTTTATCTCGCTTATCTAGTTCTCAAAATATGTGTTGGTAAGCTTTCGCTTAGGCCAAGTTCATCTTTACAAGTGACGAAAGTCATGTTGATTGTTTCAATCTCTTGAAAATCGCTTTGATGAAAAATAAAGTGTGAATAACCTCTATATAACATCCTTTAAGAATGTTTCAATGATTGAAATAAAGAGTTTAGAATATGTTACCACCTTTGGATATACGCATATAGTGTGTTCGCACATTAGTGTATAAGTCCAAAACCGGGAACCAAATTTATGCATACTTGTGTGTGTACTAAATGATTGATGGAGACTGGGTAAGTATGCGTACCCGTACGCATACTGGATGAAAAAGCGGGGGTACAACAACCTCACCCAATATTTCGATTAGCAATCTGTATGGACAAACTCCAATATACTTTCAAGAGAATCAACTAGACTCAATCTTAATAAAGTATATCAAAGAGTTATATCTCTCTTTCTTGATTCAATTATTTCTCAAGCAAATAGAAATCTGCGAGTATAATTGAATACAAGAGAAATCACTTGAACGGTACCAAAGACCAATGTTCAAGTATCAATCAATTTCAATCAACAACTAAAGGTCGGATTTCCAATTGATTGATTCTAACGCACAACCTGTGATATTTCAATTATATAATAAAATATAATGCGGATTAGAAATAACACAGACACACCAGAATTTTGTTAAGGAGGAAACCGCAAATGCAGAAAAATCCCGGGACCTAGTCCAGATTGAACACCACATTGTAGTAAGCCGCTACAGACACTAGCCTACTACAAACTAACTTCAGTCTGGACTGTAGTTGAACCCCAATCAATCTCGCACTGATTCAAGGTACAGTTGCGCTCCTTACGTCTCTGATCCCAGCAGGATGCTACACACTTGATTCCCTTAGATGATCTCACACAAGTCCGCGTCGGCGGCGCCAAAAATTGATGGTTATTTTCAATGATGTTGTAGTAAGATGATTCGTTCACTCAGACTTGTTGTGGATTTGAATGTTGAAGATGAAGAACACCTTTTCCCGCCAAAAACAGAATTTGAATGTTGAAGATGAAGTGCCCTGAATCCGTTCTGCGGGTGCTTATAACATTGGGGTGTCATGGGGGTGCCCTTATCCAAACTAAGGGTGCCTTTAGAAATTTTCCTGGGTGCCTTTAACACTTTTTCGACCCAAATTCTCCAAAAATGTTTATTTCCAAAAATACCTAAAAATACATAAAACACACAATATTAGTACAAAAATCGAGTTCTAACAATGCAGACATGGAGGGCAATTCAGACACAAAAATGTGTCTATCATTCCACCAGTTCCTTGAGTAGTCCTTCGTCTTGTATGATGATTGCCATGGATTTCTTGAGCTCAACTACACTTTCTATCCTAGTCCGAGACTTAGCTATAGTAGACTAGAAATCAAGACTTATAGTTTTGATCACTAACATTGACAAACATGCTTGAGATAGCAACGCATGCGAGTTCGACCGAGCAATGCTCTAACAATCTCCCCCTTTGTCAAGTTTAGTGACAAAACTATCAATACATATAGAATACAAAAAATAAATGAAATAACTTTTGCAGCTCCTATTCCACATGCCTAATCTTCAACATTACTCGAAATCTTCGTCACTTCCAAGTACTCCAATGATCCCAAAGGTTGTAAGTTAAGCATCATCGTTGTTGAAAATCCGTAGCTATAACAATGAGAAAACAAAAATTCTCAATCATTGTTATACAGTGTCATAGTATCATTATATAGTATCAAAGTTCAATTGCATCACAACTTCGACAACAATACTATGGTGATATCTATCACTCCCCCTTAGTCAATACTCCATCTCACATGGAAACCACTCCCCCTTACATAATGATCCGAAAACCATATGTATTTGTAGTGTGAACTACATATTAATTCTCCCCCTTTTTGTCAATAAAATTGGCAAAGGTACGAAAACGGGATCCTAATGAAATTTCCGAAAGAGACATTTCATGACCAAAAGAAAGCACATATCATCTTATTTAGATGCAATCATATAGACGAAGCTAAATGCATTCATCAAGGAGTTTATAAAGATACAAGATAACCCCTATAATATTCCACAGCCGCACTCCCCACAAATATTTGGTAATTAAGCACAAGTTCAATTAAGAACTCTCCCCCATAATATGGCATTCCCGAAGGAACAACAAGAGCGACCTTAATTTCAAAAGAAAAGAAGGATTTCTTTGGACATAACAAATCACATACAAGTATGATTTTGAATCCAAAATACTCAATTAAATTAACCACAAGAGAACCCATGATTAATTTAATCAGAAATGCTCAACATAAGTGAACTTATGGAGACTCAAAAATACTAAATTATATTAATCACAAGAGAACCCATAATTAATCTAATCGGAATACATAACCAAATTAACCACAAAAAGTAATCAATTTAATTGGTCATGCTCGACATAAGAGAACTTACGGAGCAACAACTAAATAACCAAACGAGGATGATTAATTTAGTTGATCATGCTCGACATAAAGTACCTCATGGAGCAACAAATAAGCTAAGAATAACTCAGTCGATTGTGCTCAACAGAAGACACCTTATTGTAGATGGTGGATTTTCAACAAAGGTCAAAATCGTAAATGTTAGAGCACTGCTCGGTAAAACTCGCATGCGTTGCTATCTCAATCATGTTTGTCAATGTTAGTGATCAAAACTATAAGTCTTGATTTCTAGTCTCTTAGCTAAGTCTCGGACTAGGATAGTAAGTGTAGTTGAGCTCAAGAACTTCATGGCGATTCATCATACAAGAAGAAGATCTACTCAAGGAACCGATGGAACTTCTCGTTAAAAAGGTATGTGGAGACTTGAACTTATATGTCACTCAAAAGTCTATCTATTCTATCTCCTACTCTTTAAGACAAAAGTCGTATGCTATATATATAGACTAGATCATACACATTTGGTATTTCGAGCCGAGTATACCTCGCCTATCTATATCTCGAAATATATGTTGGTAAGATTTTCGCTTCGACCAAGTTTATCTTTACCTAGTGACGAAAGTCATGAATGTTTCAATCACTTTGAAAATTGCTTTGACGAGAAATAGTGTAACAATTGTATAATGTCCTCTAAGAATGTTTCAATGATTGGAATGAGATTTTAGATTTCATAGCCAATGGATTCCTTGAACCGAAGTTTTTGAACTTTGTTGATCAAGAGAACCAGAAGTATGGCAAGTGCCAAGTCCGCGAACTCAGTCCGCGAACTGCCAAAGTTCTCAAACCCGAGAATTTCTGCCGGAGTTGACAAACTACTTGCGTGAGCCAAGTCCGCGAACCCAGTCCGCGAACCGGCGTAGTTCTCGAACCCGAGAATTTCTGCTGGAGTTTGTAAACTCTATCCGGTGTCTTAAGTCCGCGAACTTGAGAAGGTTATATATCTAAAGATGATTTCTGAACTTAATCTTAAAAGACTAAGGAATGCATTTGCAAACGTGGCTATTAAAGTTCATGAAGCGATTCGAGTGAATCAAATCATCTTTGCTTCAATTGTGTCTTGTGTACTTACATAAGATTTCCTTGCAATTGAACAACTCTCTTAACTAGTTCATTTGAGTCAATTGAACTAGTTATGGTGAAGAAGAACATGGTTGGTATGAAACGCTATATGGTTAACCTCTTTGGGTAGACTATTGTTGAACCAAAAATGTACACGTTTGGGTGCGTTAACAAACCTAGAAGCGTACAGTCATTTGTGTATGACAAGCTAAGTTTTCGATCTAATGGTTGAGAAATATTAGCTTGAATCTAAATCAGGTTTTCATCTAACGGTGAATATTGATTGCTTTGTAACTAAGGCAAAACCCTGATTTGAAAGGCTATATAAAGGAGACATCTAGTATTGTGCAAAACTAATCCCCACACCTTACATGTGATACTAGTTTGCGTGCTAGAGTCGTTTCTCATTTAACCTTTGGTTTTCTTCTTCTAAAAACCAGGTTAACGACTTAAAGACTTCATTGGGATTGTGAAGCCAGACCGATACTACTTTTATCGTAGTTGTGTGATATGATCTTGCATCTTCTATCATAACAGTACAATCATATTGATTGACTTGAGATCATGAGAGGTCTCCGATAGGCAAGATATAAAAAATAATCACTAACACCTTCGTCTCATCGTTTGTGATTCCACGACATCTTGTTTCGCTACCATACGATTAAGATTGTTGTGAGGTGATTGATTAATCTAGGCTGTTCTTCGGGAATATAAGACCGGATTATCAATTGGTTCCTGTTCACCTTGATTATTATCAAAAGACGGAACAAAAATTTTAGAGTTTTTTTTATGGGAGACAGATTGATCCTTTGATAGACTTGTCTGTGTGAGACAGATTTGTTTATTGTTAAAGCCTGCGATTTTGGGTCGTAGCAACTCTTAGTTGTGGGTGAGATCAGCTAAGGGAATCAAGTGCGCAGTATCCTGCTGGGATCAGAGGCGTAGGGAGTACAACTGTACCTTGGATCAGTGGGAGACTGATTGGGGTTCAACTATAATCCAATCCGAAGTTAGCTTGGAGTATGCTAGTGTCTGTAGCGGCTTAATACAGTGTGTATTCAATCTGGACTAGGTCCCGGGGTTTTTCTGCATTTGCGGTTTCCTCGTTAACAAAATTCTGGTGTCTGTGTTATTTCTATTTCCGCATTTTATTTGTTTATATATGTTGTGCGATTGAATCAATCAATTGGAAATACGACCTTTGATTGTTGATTGATATTGATTGATCCTTGGACATTGGTCTTTGGTACCTTCCAAGTTATTCCTTCTATTTGATTATAGACTCGCTGATTTCTATTAGCTTGAGTGATTCAAAACAAGAGAGAGATATTAAGTCCTTGAGATACTTTTACCTAGATTGAGTCTGAATGTCTAGTTGATTGTCTAGAAAGTATTTCGGAGTTAGTCCATACAAATTGCTAAGCGAAATATTGGGTGGTGTTTTTAGACCCCCGCTTTTTCAATTGGTATCAGAGCAGGCAAACACGTTTAAGACCTTACAAGTTTGTGTTTGTAGTGATCTGGCTCTATGGACAGAGGTGATATCTCTATTAACGTACCACCAGTCTTTGATGGCTCTAATTAATTATGGCAGAAAATTGATATGCGACCTTTTCTTCAAGCACGTGATTTTCAATCATGGGTATATGTTGTTAATGGCTATGATGCTCCCGTTGTGGCAGTTGGAGATGTAAATGTTCCCAAACCTATTGGTGAATACACCCCTGCTGAGATAAATGTTGCAAAGAAAAATTCCGACGGTTTGAATGCTATCATACATGACATTACCCCAAATCTTCAGCACCATGTGTCGAATTGCACTCGGTCTAAAAATGCTTGGGATATCTTAGAAACCGTATTTGAAGGTAACTCCAGTGAAAAGGAAGTCAGACATCAAAACCTTAATTCCGATTGGGAGAACCTTCGTATGGTAGATGAAGATACATTTGATGAGTTTAATCACAAAGTGTCTGAAATTGTTAATTCATCTTTTGCATTGGGTAAGACTATTCCTGAAAAGGACATTGTGATGAAAATTCTCAGATCGCTGCCATCTAGATACGAGTCTAAGAAGCATGCCATCGTTGAGGTAAATAACCTTGATAATCTTTCCAGAAATACTTTGGTTGGAAAGCTAAAGATCTTTGATCATGAGCATACATCCAAAATCGGAAAGGATGTTGCCTTTAAGCACAGAAGAACACTAAATTACTTGATAAGAGTAAAAGTGTTTATGTCTATGAGGATGATCAGTTTGAGGGTGATTTTTCAGATGAAGATCTTGACAAATCAGTCTCCTTGATCACAAGACAGTTTAGGGATCTTCTATTGAAGATAAGTAAACGGTTTTCAAGAGACAAACCTAAGTCATCGGATAAACCTCACAATCGTGTTCCTCCTAAAAACAGGGATGCTGATGAGGCTGATGACGAGGATATGCCACAGTGCTTTAAGTGTAAAGGTTTTGGTCATTTTGCAAACGAGTGCTCAAATCGTAGAAAATACACTGGGAACAAAGGTCTTGCTGTAACACTTGATGAGATGTCTGAGATCTATGATTCTGATGAAGATAGGTCAAGTGTCGGTCTTCTATGTGAAAATATTGATTTTGATAACTGTAGCAATACATATATAAATATTGATGGTTTCGGTGAAGATAAGAAGCCAATCATGCTGGAAGAATCAATTGACCCAACCTTTGGAAACCCTGTATGTAATGTTTCAGGATCTACCGTGTGTTTAGATGATGTTGTGAAAAAGCGGGGGTCTAACAACACCACCCAATATTTCGCTTAGCAATCTGTATGGACAAACTCCAATATAGTTTTTATGATAATCAACTAGACAGTTAGACTCAATCAATAAAAAGATATATCAAAGAGTTTATATCTCAATCTCTAGATTTGATTTTTACTCAAGCAAATGGAAATCTGCGAGTCTTTATCAAAGAGAGATAACTTGGACGGTACCAAAGACCAATGTCCAAGGATCAATCAATATCAATCAACAACCAAATGTTGGATTTCCAATTGATGATCTTTAACGCACAACCTGTATTATTTCAATTACATAAAAATATAATGCGGAAAAGAAATAACACACATGCCAGAAATTTTGTTAACGAGGAAACCGCAAATGCAGAAAAACTTCGGGACCTAGTCCAGATTAAATACACACTGTATTAAGCCGCTACAGACACTATCCTACTCCAAGCTAACTTCGGACTGGACTATAGTTTAACCCCAATAAGTCTCCCACTAATTCAAGGTACAGTTGTACTCCTACGCCTCTGATCCCAGCAGGATACTACGCACTTGATTCCCTTAGCTGATCTCACCCACAACCAAGAGTTGCTGCAACCCAAAATCACAGACTTGATAATAAACATATCTATCTCACGCAGAAAAGTCTATCAAAGGATAAATCTGTCTCCCACAGATAAACCCTAGACTTTGTTCCGTCTTAAGATATAAAATCAAGGTGAACATAAACCAATTGATAATCTGGTCTTATATTCCCAAAGAACAACCTAGATTAATCAATCACCTCTCTACAATCCTTCCTGGCTACACAGGCGGTTTGTCGAGGAATCACAAACAGTGAGACGAAGATGTTTGTGACTTCTTTATCTTGCCTATCGGAGAACTCTCACGATCTCAAGCCAATAAATCGATTGTACTCGGACGATAGAAGATGCAAGATCAGATCACACAACTACGATAAAAGTAGTATCGGTCTGGCTTCACATTCCCAATGAAGTCTTTAAGTCATTAACCTGGTTTTAGAGAAGAAAACCAAAGGTTAAAGGAGAATCGACTCTAGCGAGCGCACTAGTATCACACAGACGTGTGGGGATTAGTTTTGCACAATGCTAGATGTCTCCTTTATATAGCCTTCAAATCAGGGTTTTGCCTTAGGTACAAAGCAATCCTTATTCACCGTTAGATGAAAACCTGATTTAGATTCAAGCTAATATTTCTCAACCGTTAGATCGAAAACTTAGCTTGTCACACACACTTGGTTATACGTTTACTGGGTTTGTGAAAACCATGCCCAAACATGTACGTGTATGTTGGTTCAACATAGTAACCCAAAAGGTTAACCATATGAGCATTTCATATTAACCTTGTTCTTCTTCACCATAACTAGTTCAATTGACTCAAATGAACTAGTTAAAGAGTTGTTCAATTTCTATGAGATCTTACGTAACTTCACAAGACACAATTGAAACAAAGATGATCCGATTCGATTGAATCGGCTCATGAGCATTATATCCACGGTTTGCATAAAGCATTCCTTAGTAATTTAATGTTTCATGTTCAAAGCACATCTTTAGATCATAACCTCTTAAGTTCACAAACAAGTTCGCGGACTTAAGTTAATCGGTTGAGTTTTCCATACTCAGCAGAAATTCTCGGAAAGAGAACTTCCGCCAGTTCGGGGACTGAGTTCGCGGACTTAGCACACAAACGAGTTTTGGAAAAGCCAGCAAAAATTCTCGGTCGAGAACTTCCGACAGTTCGCGGACTTGGCAAGCCAATTCCACAATCCTCCCGATTTCTCTTGATCAACAAAGTTCGAAAACTTCGTTTCAAGGAATACATGGTTATGTAATCTAAACTCTCATTTCAATCATTGAGACATTCTCAGAGGACGCTATGTATCCGTTATTCACAGACTGATTCACGTCAGAGCAATTCTCAAAGTGATTGAAACTTTTCATGACTTTCGTCACTAGGTGAAAATATACTTGATCAAAGCGAAACGCTTTACCAACACACGATTTCGAGATAAAAGATAATCAATGAATGCTCAACTCGAAATGTCAAATGTGTATGATCTAGTCTATATAGCATATGACTTTCGTCTCATAAGAAGCAGGAGATAGAATATATAGACTTTTGAGTGATATATAAGTTCAAGTCTCCACATACCTTTTTGTTTATGAAGTTCCACGGTTCCTTGTATAGATCTTCGTCGTTGTATGATGAATTTCCATGAAGTCCTTGAGCTCAACTACACTTTTTTATCCTAGTCCGAGACTTAGCTATGTTGGCTAGAAATCAAGACTCATAGTTTTGATCACTAACATTGAAAAACATGCTTGAGATAGCAACGCATGCAAGGTCGACCGAGCTATGCTCTAACAATCTCCCCCTTTGTCAATTTTAGTGACAAAACTATTAATACATATGGAATACAAAAAAGATAAACTTTAGTGGCTCCTATTCCATAGTCTAATCTTCAACGTTCCATGAAATATTCGTCCTTCCAAGTACTCCAATGATCCCAAAGGTTGTAAGTTTAGCATCACCGTTGTTGAAGATCCGTAGCTATAATAATGAGATAAATCGAGATTCTCGATCATTATTATACAGTGTCATAATATTATTATGTAATTATCAAAGTCCAATTGTATCACGACTTTAACAACAATACTATGGTGATATGTATCACTCCCCCTTAGTCAATACTCCATCTCGAACATGGAAACCACTCCCCTTTACACAATGATCCGAAAACCATATGTATTTGTAGTTTGAACTACATTATTTCTCCCCCTTTTTGTCAATAAAATTGGCAAAGGTATAAGAACGGGATCATAATGAAATTTCCACAAGAGACATTTCATAGACTAAAATAAAAATATATACCAACTTAATTTAGATGCAATCATAAAGTCGAAGCTAAATGCATTCATCAGGGAGTTTTAAGATACAAGATAACCCATATAAAATTCCACAGCCGCATACCCCGCAAGATATTACCATTAAGCACAAGTTCAAAAGAACTCTCCCCCATTTGATGTCATTCCCGAGAGAACAACAAGAGCGACCTTAATTTCGAAAGAAAAGAAGGATTTTTAATTGGACACCAAAAACCATAGGAAATTGATTTTATATATCCAAAACTCAATCAAATTAATCACAAGTAAACCCATGATTAATTTAATTGGAATACGCAACTAAAACAAACCATAAAATGATCAACTTAATTGATTGTGCTCAACATAAGTAAACTTACGGAGCTACGACTAAGGTAATCATACGGAGATGACTAACTTAATCGTTCACATACTCAACATAAGGAAAACCTTACGGAGTATACGACTACATCAATCAATAGAACATAGTTAGTATAGTCGTTCATATACTCAACACAATAACTTGTGGAATATATGAAAACTCAACTAGACTAATTACAAGAGAACCCATAATTAATCTAATTGGAATACAAACAACCAAACTAATCACGAAGGTAATCAATTTAATTGTCAAAAGTTTTGCTCGAAAAAAGAAGACTTTTGGAGCAAATAACCAAATAACCAATCAAGATGATTAATTTAGTTCATAATGCTCAACATATAACATCTTATGGAACAACCAACAAAACAAATAAGAACAATCGACTTAGTTGTATCGTGCTCAACATAAAACATACAATGGAGCCTTCACGGTAATACAAAAAAAATGGATCAAAGAAGATCGATACCGCGGAATACATACAAGGATCTATTCTATATTTCCATCACTATATGCATAATGACATAATAGACTTTATCCTTGTCACACAAAAGATTTTATCCTATTTTCCATCAAATAAATGACTGCATAGGCATAACTTTTGTATTTGTCAAAAGTCCATTCGTCCTTTCATCAATACGAAAACCAATTCATGAACGACTTTACTTTTGACAACATATGGGACCTTCAAGTTCACGGACGCAAACAATACATATCCCATAAAAATATTGCAATATCACAAAATCATAAAGATTAATACTGCAATAACATCATCCTCCAAATATTTTTAGAATTTAAACCAATAAATCTAAAAACATGAAGATGAAACTGTTGGACATAGCAATGTGTAATCACAATAATTGTTATTCCAAACTCTAGTAATCCTTCTCAAAAACAAGAATAAATTCTCATAAGAAGTTTCCTAGGCATCAAGACAAACTCGTAATGCACATATAAGATGATTTGTCCTTAGAGGGTAGAATCAATCTTTTCCGCCCGGATTTACACCAAGAATAGCTATCAAAGGCGTATAAAAATATTTTCTTAACAAAGAAGAACATACAAAGTCATTAACGACCATGCACCATAGTTCACATAAAATGATCGTGAGCATTCAAGAATCCCATAGTAATGTGTGTTACTGCCCATTCTTGAACTTTCTTCTTTGTGATTCACAAACAACATTCTTGTAAAAGCTACAATGATCTTAGAAGAGTATTACTCCAAGAATACAAGTACCCAAATCCAAGAGAAGTGGAACAAGTGCAATGAAACAGAGCAAAACACTCAAAAATAAGAGATAGGACAAATACCAATCTTAGCTCATCCAAATTCAGAAATTCTCATCTTCATTTTGAAGATAAATCAAATAGGAAGAGAATACAAAAAGAATAAGGTCATTCCGAGTTCGGACGAAGAAATTACGGCCAAAACAAGTTTACCGAATATCGACGTCAAGTATGCATACGGGTTTGCGAACTTAAACCCCTGGATTTTGATTTTGAATGCTGTTATGCATGCTTGGTATGTGTACCATGTAGTCCAAACATCCCGAACTATTATTTTCAAACCTAAACATTTAAGAACCTTAAACACGGATCAAGTTAGGTAGAAATGAACGATAAGCAAGATTATTATAAGTATTCTAAGCAAATAAAAGTACAAATCTTGCTCAAGTTTATAGACATACCTTTTTAGATGAATCCAATTGAATTCTACCGCCTTACCGAACATAATCTGTGTGCCCTAATTCTTGTGCTTCCCTCACCGTATATAAAGCAGGGCATTCCTTGGTAAGGATGCACTTCCAACACGATAAAGTTGCGTTTGGGTGAACAAAGTCTTGCTCACCACAAGTGACCGTTGGACTATCATGAAAGAGATCACTTTTAGAACCTTTCACATCCAATTCCATTTTTCCAAAAAACTTGCTAAGTTCCAACATCATGTATACTACCTTTTCCATAGTCATGGAGTTTTCTGGAAGATCATTCCTTTTCACACTCAAAACATCATTGTCTTTCTTCGGTATCCACTTCTGAGTGCGTTTAGGAACAGTCAGAACCTTCTTCCCATCACTCTCTTCTAGAATTCTTGGAAGAGAATTGGATTGACTATTCTTTTGCAAGTTAGTATTTCTCCAATTGGGAGCATCGGATCTTGTCTTCGTCTTTACGAAGTTATCCTTTTGATAACCATTACGATTTATGAAAGGATTCGTACGACGTTTATAGGAAAATCTAGGTCTATCATAGCACTGATTCCTTTGCCTAAAGGTTGGACAATTACAACCTGTAACGTTAAGAGGATCAGTCTTAACGTATGATCTTGGTTTCACAACTTCTTGTGAATCCCAAACAAGAACATTATAAAGTTTCCCATTCCTTATACGGAAACGACATCTCCTTTCCAGGTGACCTTTATTTCCGCAATAGTGGTAAACATAAGGAATGTTCTTACCTTGATCTGTGTGTGCTAAATTTGCAGGTTGATAAACTTTGCTCTTTTGAACCTTAACTGCCGGAGAAGGTATTTCACTTTTGCCATCAGTGGAAACCTTTTGTTGAGAAGAATCACTAGCCTTGACAAATTTTACCTCTTTGCTAGTACTTGGAGCATCTATTCCCTTATAGCCCAATCCTCGTGTATCACGATGATTTTTACTTGCTCCTAACATAGTGGTTAATTTGCTTGAACTATTATTGAACTTTTTCAAGTCATCTTCCAACATCTTGATTTTATCAAGAGCAGCAGTTAAATCAGCCTCAAGGCGTTTTTCTCGAGTGAGATAAGCGCTTTCTCTGTCGTCAAAACTTGTTTGCTGGAAGTTAAACCTTACTTCAGATTCTGCAAGTTTCTCTTCCAATAAAAAGTACTTTTGATAAAGATTATCACATTCAAGTGACTTCATACGTAGGTTTTCCTCAGAATCCTTGAGGATCGATTCGGTAGAACGATTCGAAAAATAAACACCTGCGTAACATCTTCTCAATTTCTTGTTTTCTCGACAGAGAGGAGTCAGAAGAGGTGTGACATGAGAAGTTGTAATCTTCTTCATATTCCACGAATCCAAAAACTTAACATAGTCTGAGACTTCCTCATCAACATCTCTATCAATATCTGAATCACCTTCATCAGAAAGTTCATCCAACTGTTCTTCTAAGAGAGTTTCCCAATCAACAGTTTTTATATCAAGAGAATGTTTGGATATTGACTTAGATGTGACAGTTCTCTCAGGTGAATCCAAGATTTTAGAATCATCTGGTAATTTCTGAACTGGCACGTTATTAGAGATAGACTCGTCCATAATCAGATCGCTACAAACACAGACTTATAAGGTCTTTAACGTGTTTGACTGCTCTGATACCAATTGAAAAAGCGGGGGTCTAACAACACCACCCAATATTTCTCTTAGCAATCTGTATGGACAAACTCCAATATACTTTTTATGAGAATCAACTAGACAGTTAGACTCAGTCAATAAAAAGATATATCAAAGAGTTTATATCTCAATCTCTCGATTTGATCTTTACTCAAGCAAATGGAAATATGCAAGTCTTTATCAAAGAGAGATAACTTGGACGGTACCAAAGACCAATGTCCAAGAATCAATCAATATCAATCAACAACCAAAGGTTGATTTCCAATTGATGATCTTTAACGCACAACCTGTATTATTTCAGTTATATAAAAATATAATGCATAATAGAAATAACACAGACACCATAAATTTTGTTAACGAGGAAACTGCAATGCAGAAAAACCCCGGCATCTAGTCCAGATTGAATACACACTGTATTAAGCCGCTACAGACACTAGCCTACTCCAAGCTAACTTCGGACCGGACTATAGTTGAACCCCAATCAGTCTCCCCCTAATTCAAGGTACAGTTGTACTCCTACGCCTCTGATCCCAGCAGGATACTACGCACTTGATTCCCTTAGCTGATCTCACCCACAACCAAGAGTTGCTGCAACCCAAAATCACAGACTTGATAATAAACAAATCTGTTTCACACAGAAAAGTCTATCAAAGGATAAATCTGTCTCCCACAGATAAACCCTAGGTTTTGTTCCGTCTGAAGATATAAAATCATGGTGAACAGGAACCAATTGATAATCCGGTCTTATATTCCCGAAGAACAACCTAGATTAATCAATCAACTCTCTACAATCCTTCCTGACTACACATGCGGTTTCTCGAGGAATCACAAACAGTGAGACGAAGATGTTTGTGACTTCTTTATCTTGCCTATCGGAGAACTCTCACGATCTCAAGCCAATCAATCGATTGTACTCGTACGATAGAAGATGCAAGATCATATCACACAACTACGATAAAAGTAGTATCGGTCTGGCTTCACAATCCCAGTGAAGTCTTTAAGTCGTTAACCTAGTTTTAGAGAAGAAAACCAAAGGTTAAAGGAGAATCGACTCTAGCGAGCGCACTAATATCACACAGACGTGTGGGGATTATTTTTGCACAATGCTAGATGTCTCCTTTATATAGCCTTCAAATCAGGGTTTTGCCTTAGGTACAAAGCAATCCTTATTCACCGTTAGATGAAAACCTGATTTAGATTCAAGCTAATATTTCTCAACTATTAGATCGAAAACTTAGCTTGTCACACACACTTGGGTAGACGTTTACTGGGTTTGTGAAAACCATGCCCAAACGTGTACGTGTATGTTGGTTCAACATAGTAACCCAAAAGGTTAACCATATGAGCATTTCATATTAACCTTGTTCTTCTTCACCATAACTAGTTCAATTGACTCAAATTAACTATTTAAAGAGTTGTTCAATTGCTATGAGATCTTATGTAACTACACAAGACACAATTGAAACAAAGATGATTCGATTCGATTGAATCGGCTCATGAACATTATAGCCACGGTTTGCATAAAGCATTCCTTAGTAATTTAATGTTTCATGTTCAGAGCACATCTTTAGATCATAACCTCTTAAGTTCACAAACAAGTTCACGGACTTAAGTTAATCGGTTGAGTTTTCCAAACTCAGCAGAAATTCTCGGAAAGAGAACTTTCGCCAGTTGGCGGACTGGGTTCGCAGACTTATCACACAAACGAGTTTTGGAAAATCCAGCAGAAATTCTCGGTCGAGAACTTCCGACAGTTCGTGGACTTGGCAAGACAATTCCACAATCCTCCTGATTTCTCTTGATCAACAAAGTTAGAAAACTTCGGTTCAAGGAATACATGGTTATGTAATCTAAACTCTCATTTCAATCATTGAGACATTCTCAGAGGACGCTATGTAGCCGTTATTCACAGACCGATTCACGTCAGAGGAATTCTCAAAGTGATTGAAACTTTTCATCACTTTCGTCACTAGGTGAAGATAAACTTGATCAAAGCGAAACTCTTTACCAACACACGATTCGAGATAAAAGATAATCAATGAATGCTCGGCTCGAAATGTCAAATGTGTATGATCTAGTCTATATAGCATACGAATTTTGTCTCATAAGAAGTAGGAGATAGAATAGGTATACTTTTGAGTGATATATAAGTTCAAGTCTCCACATACCTTTTTGTTGATGAAGTTCCACGATTCCTTGTATAGATCTTCGTCGTTGTATGATGAATTTCCATGAAGTCCTTGAGCTCAACTACACTTTTCTATCCTAGTCCGAGACAGAGCTATGTAGGCTAGAAATCAAGACTCATAATTTTGATCACTAAAATTGACAAACATGCTTGAGATGGCAACGCATGCGAGGTCGACCGAGCTATGCTCTAACATGTTGAACCACAGATGCCTGATTATTATCCAATATTGACGTACTCGTTTTGTTCTCAAAAGGGTCATGAACTATCAAGATGTTACAAGTACAAACATCAATTGAGGCACGCCAACAAACTTCAACGAAGACCAAATCAGTTAGCAAGGAAGCTTAAACTTGCTCAGAAGACCGCTGAGGTATGTAGGATTTTATCTTCGTCTAAGAAGTTAGTTTCCAAAGACAAAACAAGACCATTTGAGAAGAAAGTATGGTCAGATCGCTTTGATAGACATAAGTTAGAGGATTCCTCTCATGAGTAAAATGGTGGGCAAATCATTGTTCACCACAACACAAATTAATTGTGTTGTTTGGTAAATCTTGTCTCATGTGCCTGTTCAAAAGAGACAAGGTTGTGAACGCATAGGCTTTAGGAAAAGTTTTCTTAGGTTTATTCTTTTCTGTCTATCAAATAAAAGGAAGGGTTACTTTCAACAATTCTACTCTTTATAGGGTTTAGAGTTGGACGTCCACGAACCTGTTTAAAGGTTTCGAACCCTACATTCCTTTTTCCTCTTTGATATTCTTTATATTCCAAGACTGCTTATTGAGATTGTGAATTCCAATCACAAAAATCAGTTGGTTATATTTGTTCTCATAAGCATCATGTCTTTGGATGGAAAGGATGTCAACATGATTGTTAAGTCATCAATCAAGGAAAAAGAAAAATCTCCAGTAATTCCGTCCTTGAAAAGAAAAATGAGGAATACAAGAAAGCCAAGGGTTGTCCCTTCTAACTCTCAGAAATTTTCTGATGTTCTTGATGAGTTGAAGGAGGTAAGAAAGGAGATTCGTGATATAAAAGATTACGTTTTAAGATCTTTGGAAATTCAGAAAACCCTGGTTCGACATCATCATCCAAGACGGTTTGTTGATATTAACTCCTATCTTCACGAACCTTATGTACCAATGGCTGTTGACGACAAGGAGTTCGGGAATGATAAAGAATTTCTCAAATACATTGTTGCCTAGTATGTCTTCTTTTTGGCTTAGTTGGAAGAATAACTAGTGCTTTAAATAGCAATGATTGTGACTACACATATCTATTATTTTCATCTTCTTGTTTTAGGTTTTTTGGTTTAAAATTCTAAAACTATTTGGAGGATGATGTTTTGCAATATTGTCGATTTTGTTATATTGCAACTTGTTATGGGATATTTGTGTTTACGTCCGTGAACTTTGTTGTCCCATATTTTTGTCAAAAGTAAAGTCGTTCATGATCGGTATTCATGTATTGGTTTAAGAATGAATAAACTTTTGATATATACAAAAGTTAAGCCTATATTGTCAACCCTTGACGGAAGATAGGTTAAAATCTTTTGTATCCAAGGATTATTGCTATTGTATATGCTTGTGAAAAAGAATGAATCCTTGTGTATTTCACGGTATAGATCTTCATTGATCCATCTTTTTGTATTACCATGAGGATCCGTGATGTGTCTTATGTTGAGCACGATACAACTAAGTTGATTATTTTTGATTAGCTTGGTTGGTTGTTCCGTGAGGTACGTTATGTTGAGCATTTACAACTAAATTAATCATCTTGTTTGGTTATTTAGTTATTGCTCCATAAGTTCTCTTATGTCGAGCAAAACAAATTACAATTAAGTTGATTACTTTTGTGATTAGTTTGATTGTGTATTCCAATTAGATTAATTATGGGATCTCTTGTAATTAGTCTAGTTGAGTTTTCATATATTCCATGAGTTTTTCTTATGTTGAGTATATGAATGGCTATCTTAATCATTTTCTAATGGTTATGTTAGTCGTTGCTCCGTAAGTTTACTTATGTTGAGCACAATGAATTAAATTGATCACCTTTGTGGTTATTTGATTATGTATTCCAATAAGATTATTCATGGGTTTACTTATGAATAATTTGATTGAGTTTTGGATATAAAAATCATTCTCATGATTTTGGTGTCCAATAAAATCCTTCTTTTCTCTTGAAATTAAGGTCGCTCGTTGTTGTTCCCTTGGGAATGACATCAAATGGGGGAGAGTTCTTTTGAACTTGTGCTTAATGGTCATATCTTGAGGGGTGTGCGGCTGTGGAATTTTAGAGGGGTTATCTTGTATCTTTAAACTCCTTGATGAATGTTGTTAGCTTCGGCTATATGATTGTATCTAAATAAGATGATGTGTGTTTCTTTCTCTCAGTCATGAAATGTCTCTTACGGAAATTTCATTATAATCCTGTTCTTGTACCTTTGCCAATTTTATTGACAAAAAGGAGGAGAATTAATATGTAGTTCACACTACAAATACATATAGTTTTCAGATCATTGTGTAAAGGGGAGTGGTTTTCATGTGAGATGGAGTATTGACTAAGGGGGAGTGATACATATCACCATAGTATTATTGTTGAAGTTGTAATACAATTGTACTTTGACACTATATAATAATACTATGACATTGTATAACAATGATCGAGACCGATGCTTTCTCATTGTTATAGCTACGGATCTTCAACAACGGTGATGCTAAACTTACAACCTTTGGGATCATTGGAGTACTTGGAAGTGACGAAGATTTCGAGGAATGTTGAAGATTAGACATGTGGAATAGGAGCTACTAAAGTTTCATTATCTTTTTGTATTCCATATGTATTGATAGTTTTGTCACTAAAATTGACAAAGGGGAAGATTGTTAGAGCACTGCTCGGTCAAACTCGCATGCGTTGCTATCTCAAGCATGTTTGTCAATGTTAGTGATCAAAACTATAAGTCTTGATTTCTAGTCTCTTATAGATAAGTCTCGGAATAGGATAGTAAGTGTAGTTGAGCTCAACGACTTCATGGCGATTCATCATACAAGAAGAAGATCTACTCAAGGAACTGGTGGAACTTCTCGTCAAAAAGGTATGTGGAGACTTGAACTTATCTGTCACACAAAAGTCTATCTATTCTATCTCCTACTCTTTGAGACAAAAGTCATATGCTATATATATAGACTAGATCATACACATTTGGTATTTCGAGCCGAGTATACCTCGCCTATCTATATCTCGAAATATGTGTTGGTAAGCTTTACGCTTCGACCAAGTTTATCTTTACCTAGTGACGAAAGTCATGGATGTTTCAATCACTTTGAAAATTGCTTTGACGAGAAATAGTGTAACAACTATATAACGTCCTCTTAGAATGTTTCAATAATTGGAATGAGAGTTTATATTAGATAACCAATGGATTCCTTGAACCGAAGTTTTTGAACTCTGTTGATCAAGAGAACCGGAAGTATGGCAAGTGCCAAGTCCACGAACTGCCGAAGTTCTCAAACCCGAGAATTTCTGCTGGAGTTGACAAACTACTTGCGTGAGCCAATTCCGAGAACCCAGTCCCCGAACCGGCGTAGTTCTCGAACCCGAGAATTTCTGTTGGAGTTTGTAAACTCTATCCGGTGTCTTAAGTCCGCGAACCTAGTCTGCGAACTTGAGAAGGTTATATATCTAAAGATGATTTTTGAACTTAATCTTAAAAGACTAAGGAGTGCATTTTCAAACCGTGGCTATTAAAGTTCATGAACCGATTCGAGTGAATCAAATCATCTTTGCTTCAATTGTGTCTTGTGTAGTTACATAAGATTTCCTTGCAATTGAACAACTCTCCTAACTAGTTCATTTGAGTCAATTGAACTAATTATGGTGAAGAAGAACATGGTTGGTATGAAACGCTATATGGTTAACCTCTTTGGGTAGACTATTGTTGAACCAACAATGTACACGTTTGGGTGCGGTTAACAAACCTAGAAGCGTACAGTCATTTGTGTATGACAAGCTAAGTTTTTGATCTAACGGTTGAGAAATATTAGCTTGAATCTAAATCAGGTTTTCATCTAACGGTGAATATTGATTACTTTGTAACTAAGGCAAAACCCTGATTTGAAAGGCTATATAAAGGAGACATCTAGTATTGTGCAAAACTAATCCCCACACCTTACGTGTGATACTAGTTTGCGTGCTAGAGTCGTTTCTCCTTTAACCTTTGGTTTTCTTCTTCTAAAAACCAGGTTAACGACTTAAAGACTTCATTGGAATTGTGAAGCCAGACCGATACTACTTTTATCGTAGTTGTGTGATCTGATCTTGCATCTTCTATCGTAACAGTACAATCATATTGATTGGCTTGAGATCGTGAGAGTTCTCCAATAGGAAAGATATAAAAAGTAATCACAAACACCTTCGTCTCATCGTTTGTGATTCCACGACATCTTGTTTCGCTACCATACAATTAAGATTGTTGTGAGGTGATTGATTAATCTAGGATGTTCTTCGGGAATATAAAACCGAATTATCAATTGGTTCCTGTTCACCTTGATTATTATCAAAAGACGGAACAAAAATTTAGGGTTTTTCTATGGGAGACAGATTGATCCTTTGATAGACTTGTCTGTGTGAGACAGATTTGTTTATTGTTAAAGCCTGCGATTTTGGGTCGTAGCAACTCTTAGTTGTGGGCGAGATCAGCTAAGGGAATCAAGTGCGCAGTATCCTGTTGGGATCAGAGGCGTAGGGAGTACAACTGTACCTTGGATCAGTGGGAGACTGATTGGGGTTTAACTATGGTCCAGTCCGAAGTTATCTTGGAGTAGGCTAGTGTCTGTAGCGGCTTTGTACAGTGTGTATTCAATCTGGACTAGGTCCCGGGGTTTTTCTGCATTTGCGGTTTCCTCGTTAACAAAATTCTGGTGTATGTGTTATTTCTATTTCCGCATTATATTTGTTTATATAATTGAAATAATACAGGTTGTGCGTTTGAATCAATCAATTGGAATTCCGACCTTTGGTTGTTGATTGATATTGATTGATCCTTGGACATTGGTTTTTGGTACCGTCTAAATTATTCCTTGTGATTGATTATAGAATCGCTGATTTCTATTAGCTTGAGTGAATCAAAACAAGAGAGAGATATTAACTCTTTGAGATACTTTTACCTAGATTGAGTCTGACTGTCTAGTTGATTCTCTAGAAAGTATTTCGGAGTTAGTCCATAAAAATTGCTAAGCGAAATATTGGATGGTGTTGTTAGACCCCCGCTTTTTCAGTAAAATCATGATACTGCATGTTTCTGACACGGCTTTCAGGCATGTGACGATTCATATTTTACAAGCCATGACGAATATGCTTCTCGAAAGGCCTCTACTAGCTGAGCGTTCGATACCTCGCGTTTCATCATGCCCTCTATGTAGAATAACATAATTGGGCGGTTCTCCGTAAGGTTGAGAGCATTAACGCCTTCAGGACGTCGGTGATACTCACTGTTCCCTGACTACATGAGAGAGACCCCCCTTTACATAGAAGAACGATTGGGCGGTTCTCCGTAAGATTGAGAGCAATAACGCCTTCAGTACGTCGGTGACACTCATTGTTCCCTGACTATGTAGAGAGACCGTGTATAGATCCATGCGGTTCTCCGTAAGATTGAGAGCAATAACGCCTTCAGGACTTCGGCAACACTCGCTGTTTTCTGACTATGCACCTTTCAGAACGGGTATGACGCTTTAACTGGCTAATAATCCTTCCGCAATAGATTAATTCTACCGTGGCATTCACCACTGAATTCCTAGAAGATAATCTATTTTATCTCGTTGCTCTGATTTCATGATCGAATCCACGAATGATCTCATGGAATGGTAATGGATAATCTTATTACTCGGATTCTGTGGTCGAATCCACGATCCCATGGAATGGTAATGCTCGTTTTATTATTCCAAATTCATGGTCGAATCCACGGCTGATCCTATGGATTGATAATAAACAACTATTCACTTTTATTACTCGGTTTCATGAATCATTCTCCACTGAGTTTCATAAATTAGTAATAAATACTCAACAATCGGGCATCTGAACCATCACTGAGTAAGCCCCACAAAAGTGTTGCAAGTGCACTCAATAATGATGCACGACTGAGCACCCGGATGCACAAACGAGCATTCAAAAATATGGAAAGATGAGGAATCCTACGCAAAACAGGAAAAAACAATAAATAATAATTAAATAATAAGAGGCCCAAGGGTCGGGCCCACCGGCTGGCCGGCCGTGCCCTAGTCGTGGATGGTGCCATGCCTCTCCCATTATTTTTCTTTATCTTGTTATTTTTCATGAACTCATGAAAACTCCTCCATCCCAGCAACTTTCCTTGTTTGAGCAAAACTCACGGTTTCTCCATATTTTCCCGGATTCATGAAAAATAATAATAACATAAAATAGGGAAAGGTGTATGGGATCGGGCAACCTAGCCGGACGGCCATGCCCAAGCCGTGGCCGGTCCCACACCTTACAATCCCTAGCCTTTTATAATTATTATTTCCCAATTTCATGAAACTCCTCCATTTCAACAAAACTCATGGATTCTCCATAATATCACGGTTTCATAAAAATAATAATATAAAATTAAGGAAAATGTTGTGGGACCAGGCAACATAGTCGGCCAGCCATGCCCTAGCCATGTCCGGTCCCACACCTTGCAATCCCTAGTCTTTTATAATTATTATTTTCCTCAATTCATGAAACTCCTTGGTTTGAGCAAAAATCATGATTTCGTCGTAATTTCTCAAATTTTGCTCGAATCATGAAAAACCAAAAGCCAACATGGTCACACGACCGGCTAGCCTCTCACGGCGATTTTAAATGTTAAAATACTCTTATTTTAATATTTATAAAATATTGATCAATTGAGCATACATGCTTATTCCAACAAAAATCAAGAATTTCAGTCAAGATAAAAATTCACAATATTGCTCGAACGCACATCAGAAAACACTGAAACTCTCAGTACGGAAACACGGACACCATGGTAACATGTGCATGCCTTCTTGACCTACCAGGGTCATCCCTAGGGTTTGCACAAATCCGGCCCCACACATTTTCATAATTCTGACCTAATTTGCTCAACTGCTCATATCGGGCCCAAGTTCTCTACAACTGACCTGGGGATTGATCAAACGACCAACATCTGGTCCCGTGAACACCGAGAGACAGTCTCATGCTCTCTTGGTCGGGCCCTCACTTTTCCATAATTATGTTTTATCACCTAATGCTCAATCTAGCACTATTTCAATAAATGATGAAACCGGCATTTAATCATCATTCCTTCACCAACCGGTCAACTCAGGACCCTGGTGTATGCTCAGAGCAGTTGGGCATCACATGGAAGTCCGTAGTCCCATGTGGTCGGTCCCTCCTTCGCTCATGACCTATTTTTAGTAATTCGTCAATTAATGAGAAATTGATCAAAAATTAGGGTTTCGAACAAATGCTTAACAAATCATCATTCTGAGCAAGTTCAAACACTAAATAAATTTATGGTGATCCAGCAAACAACACGCAGATTAATTATATAATATTCGGTAATCTACCAATATTTTAATTAATATTTTATTAGGTCACGCACCAATAAATAATTCGTCGAATTAGGCAATGCTTGCTCAATTACTCTAATATTGATCCAACTATCAATATTCAGTAATTTATCAGTAATTCTTCAAATTGAGCAATACTTGCTCAATTGCTCGAATATTGATCCAACTATCAACATTGAATAATTTTTTGAATTGAGCAGTACTTGCTCAATCGCCCAACTAACAATATTCAGTAATTCGCAATACTTGCTCAATTGCGATCCAAACCATCGATATCCAGTAATTCGTCTAGCAATACTTGCTCAGTTACTCGAATGTTCTACTGAGCAATTCGTCATTCATGCTCAATTCAACAAAACCTAGACTCATTGTCTAATCAGTCAATGTGACTAATCAAATACACGTCTGTCATGCAGACTCCACGATTCGTGAGACTTCAATCACGTCACATGGGGGATATCAATTAGGGTTTTGGTCTGGCGGCCTACGACACGTGGATTCATCCACGATGAGAATGTGAGTAAGTCGTGCAACGGTTGAAGGAGTTAGCAAAGTAGTGGGTGGACGGTTAACCAAGTCTCCGCACGACCTGGAACTGGTTTCACCATGATCTTCTACTTTCCCACTCTTTCACTCAAGAAACCGTCACACTTACAGGGATCATTGGTTCATTATTCTTGCAATATAAATAAGTCCAAATCGAGGACAAAGGATCATTATCATCATTCGTCAATAACTCGATTAAAAACTTATTCACATAACTCAACTTCAGCAGTTCATCAATTTGCAGAAACCTTCAACACATCCACAACCCTTGATCATCATTGATCCCACACAATTCTCAGCTTCCCTCTTACAGATCAATCCATCTCCCTCTTTGTGACCGAATTGACTCTGGAACGACCATTGACTTGGTTTAGGCCGGAGTCCTACAGATTGATCTCTCGAATCTAAGCACTCCCTTTGCAATGCATCTGTGTGAGGTTCAGCAGTTTTTTCGGCTGAGGAGTCTTGTCCACACGCTCGATTCTTCACTTTCCTAAAAAAACAGCAAATCGTTTTTCCCCATCTACAGATTGGCGACCGCAGTGGGAGATTAATCTCTCGGTTGCAATCTCACATTTTCACAAAATGGTTGATCTTAGGTCAGGTTCAGTTACAAATCCTAACCAAACAACGCTAGCACTAGCAACAACGGTGGTACTCCAGAAACTAATCTTGTTTCCAACAACCGCACTGGCGATACTACTCCTCCACAATCCAACATTGGAGATAATCCTCTCTTTAGCCGGTCTCCCGAAGAAATCATAGAAAACCCACCTACCATAGGTGATCTCATGAAGGTGCAAGAAACTCTTGCCAAAAATCAGATTGAAATGGCTAACACTCAGAAGGAGCTGTGCAATTACCTCAAGACTCTCACTGACAAGATGTCAGAGAAGGCTCAGTAGAAAGGAAAAGCCAAATAAACATTACAACTGCTGATCCTGAAGACATTCCGATCCATGTAGTAGATGATGATGGAGACCACAAGTCTGCTGATAACTCACCAACAAAAGAGTCCGTCGGTTTCATCACTCGTGAAGATCTGGAACGTTTTATGGAGGATCGAGGGAAATGCATTGCACCATATGTCCACCGTCATCAAACCTCCATACCCTGCTGCTATACAGAAAATCCCTCTCCCAAAAGGCTACTTCTACAACGCTCATACTGTACAACGGAACAGGGAATGCTCGAGAACACGTCTCTCGATTCCTGGAGGCACCAGGAGAGCGCAAACACAACCATGTCGTCCGTCTGAAGGAATTCTCGAAATCTCTGACAGGACGAGCATACACCTGGTATAACAACATTGCACCTGGGAGCATTGCTAACTGGGGAAAAATGGTTAACGCCTTCTACAGGAAATACTTCTTCGTCTCTGAGCAGATTACTCTTTCTGACTTAAGAAGGATGGCTCAGAAGAATACCGAACATCCGAATGGATATGTGAAGAGGTTCAGAATTCAAGCTTTGGATTGTCATGACCCTAATGTCACTGAACAACAATGGGTGGACTTGTGCATCAATGGAATGATCCCGGTCTACAGAGCCTTGCTAGAAAATCTCCGGTTCCAGACTTTCTCAGAGCTTCATGAAGAAGCCAGACGATCAGCGACTACTGCACCTGCTTTACTGGAAAGAGAAAAGTCTGCAAGGTCGAGGAGCCTCGTAGCAGCCGACGCATAGTCAACAATCAGTACAATCTCCATCCTTTAACAAACGATGTTGCTGAAGGGAGCAAGAGAAAAGCCGAAGTGCAGCCACATAAGAACGCTTCTCCAACATCCGAAGCTCCTCCGAAAGTGAGGATAACCAATCTTGCACAATCCTCGACCCGGCATCAACGAACGGGGAAATGATCAAACGGGGACTCAAACTTCCGTCTTCCCACTGAAGAAGTGATCGATTTACTAGAATTCTGGGTTCAAGATGATGCAATTTACTGTTCATCAGAGAGAGCCAACTGAATAAAAAAATGGAGAATCCCAGCCCATCTCAAAGGAAACAAATTCGGAAGAATGTTGATCGATGCTGACACCGCCGTCAACATCGTTCCACTGAAAACCTCAGAGCCGCAGGCATCACTCGACAAGAAGCTACTCGTGATCCCATCTCAATCAGATACCTTAAATCTCGAAAATACTTATGGATACATCACTCTCAAAGTGAACATAAGTTCAAACAAATCAAGTTCCACATAATCAGGAAGATTCAGGATATGACATGTTCTTCAGACAAGCGTGGATCCACGCTGAAAAGATGGCTACTGACAAAGCGCCTTTGGTTGCACATCTCTCAAACAAAGAAAGTTCTGATCCAGAGGGTTTGGAGGACATTCCATCATCAGAACACTTGAGGGAATTTCGAACTTTGACGAGGTTGAAGCAAGAACCAGCAAAAGATGCATATACATTCATCAAGAGGTTCCACACTCAGGCAAGTATCATTCCTTTCATGTCTGTGTCATTTATTTCCTCACATGCTATCCTAGCATGGGGACTCAATTGCTAGCAACTCTGCAAGACGTTATGAATGGTAGCTTCACCGCGTTAGTACTTTACCAAGTGGTTGAATCTGACACTTCTCCGGGTCGAGCATTGAGACATTCATTACTGAGATGATGTCTGGCAAAGAGCACTTTGGGCGTTTCTCCAGCCTTGCAGGAGTGTCCATGTGTTCCACAAAATCATAAATCTCTGATGGTTGCACAAGTGTTGAATCCCACATCCGCAACGAAAGGAATGCTGAATCAACAGAAGATACTGGGCTGAGACGATCAAACCTAAGACACTCGATGCTTAAGGAATATACGCTTCAACGCTCAAGCATCTAAGAAGCCTTCAAATTGTACTCCCAATCAAAGAGTACACCTTTGGCGCATCTGTCTTCAGCAAAAATATCTTGACGATGACACACTGATCCAACAACAACACGATCAAAGTGTAACTGAACTAGAATCAATAAGTCTTCATTATCCCATGATAAGACTTCTGAGGAAGATGCAACATCATTCATCCATGGATGGCACAAACTCCTTCAACATACACTAGGACTTGATCTTATTGGAGAAATCGATTCAAATCTATTTCAATAAATATTATCCACATAACAAGTTATTGCAGACTGGTGTAATTCCATTAAACGTCATCAATGGAACTTCTCTACATCACGAACCTTGCACGGCCAAGGAACTTTTTCTCCTCACGTCCAGAATGGAGACTGTCGCTGCTATCTGCCACAACAAAATCGATTCCCTGACGGAGCCATTGTGGAGAATTTGGGTTGAAATCCTAGTACACCTTCATCTTAGGAATGCTCAACTCACTAATCAGTTCGTGCATATAAAGGAGGAGCAAAGACTATGTCGATAATCTAGCCTTTTCGGTCTCTGGAGCAACTCCAACCATAGTATCGGCATCAACAAGGATATGTGGAAGAACTCCATTCATTGTCTCAGCATCAACAAGAACATCTGGAGAAAATTCAGTCGTGATCTCAACATCAACAACGGTCTCAGGAGCAACATCCTCATGACAGGGCTTCATCAACTAACCATTCTCTGAAGTGTTACACATGAAGTTGACTTCTCCAAGAACTAATGTTTCATATCAAGATGTGTAGAAATGATAACATGTTCACATGGAAGTCTTCCCAAAGCTTGCACAACTGGCGGGCACAATCCAAAGTCTTCTACAAGATGTTCTCATCACCTTTACAAATGAGATACAACACATCTTAGGCCATAGGTTTAGAAAAACGTATCAATGGGTGAGGAATGGGACAATGCTTCCTCAACAAAAGATGTTCGCCCATGTCTCTTCTACAACATACCAAAATGGTGCATCAATCAGATATACAAGCTGAAAGATATGGCCTTTACTGTCAGGTCTACGATATCTAAAACTTTTGTACGGGATTACAAATTACAAATGTGCACGCTTCGTTGGCTGACCTTTACAACTCCAAATCGAGTGATTCTTTTCTAATGTGATAACTCAGTCTCTTAGCTTCAAAATTTAGGGTCGACCATCGAATTCCGACGTCGTGCGAGATTCCTACAGCTTCCAGAGCGTACAACATGCAAGCAGCAATTCTTAGACGGGATTCATAACTTCCACAGTCGATCGGTGTCTACTAGGTCTTTCCAATAAGTACTTCATCAAGGTACCTCCAACTTCGACCATCTAGGTCTTTACATCAATTTTTATACCTGGACCCTCTATCCAAGTCTTTCCAGAAGAAGAGAAAACGAAAAGGAGAGATATAAGAAAATACTGGGAACTGACGGTCCACTGATCATGACGATCAGTTTCACAGTCCAAGACACGTGGCACCAGACTCTCATGTGTTAATCATTCATCATAAAAGGAATGCTACCACCGGGACATGAAACCATGGTCATTATACCACCCCTCTTGAGCGCAACTTCAGTTATGGTCCCGTGACCAGGGTTTCAGAAGTGATGTTTCTACGACTGACAGAAACAAGATGGCTGCAAGCACCATGCTCATGTATCAATAAAGGAGTCCTTATCTCAAATGAATCAATGACATTGAAATCCTTCACCAACCGTTCCAGACACAAGCGAGTGGTCTAAAGACACAACATGAGTCTTTTACAACAAGATCGACTGAGATGATTTTACACTGTCACGCACAAAGCAGCAAGCTGGGAGAAATTGGTGAAGAATCTAGGGATGGGTCATATACCATTCTCTTCGTATGCATATCCTCTACAACATATCCAAAATTCACATCAATTGGAGAAACGAGCAAAACGATGTGTCCAAAACCTTGGATTACATGACAGCTGAAAATTTTCTGAAAACCTCCTGGAAGTTTACTTTTTCGTCAATTTAGCCCCTTCAACGTGCTCCAAAGACGAAAATCTTCTCTATTAAATATTGGAAATTTTCTGAGGATGAAGAAACATGGGTAGATCACAAAAATCCGACATCGGACGAAGATTCTACAGCAATTTCAATGAAGACCTAACTTCTGTATTTTCTGATTACGAATTATGACGAAATTATTCATTCATCCACATCTGAATCAGGAGCTACACCATCAACACAAAGCCGAACTTCATCTTCAGCCGATAGTCTCACTTGCTGAAGTCGGCGGTGCTTCTGCTGATGAGGGACGACTCCCAGATGATCGAGAGACATACAATGTGTCAGCTTTCCAATGTCTCTGAAAGGCTGATTCACCTCGGCATGAGCATCTGCAGAAGTCTTCATTTTTGACTTGATATTTTTGAAGCGTTCCCCGGAAGATCCTGAAGAGTGGTTGTAAGCAGAAGTCACCGCTATCTGAGGCAAAAGACAAGGGGTCATGGATATACAAATAACAATACGCGTTAAAATGGTAATCCTCAACTGTTACCTATTTACGGTTTCACGAACTTAGTGATAATAACGTAAAAACCTCGAAAAACTTGCTCGCTTCTTCAAAATTGCCAAGATGAGCAAAAATTCATTATTTAAAGTCAACACCTGACTTTTCATGAAACTATGAATAGTTCACATAACCTTTCATGTGAACATTCGCTGATTTTCTACATGTGTGCATACACTATAAAATTACCAAACTCATACATACATTATTTCATCACATATACAATTGTTTGCTTTCAGCAATTGCTCAAAAATCATAAATTGATTTTCATAAAACCGTGAACAACCCACGTAAATTTTACTGTGTGAACATCCACTGATTTTCCAAAAATTTGACAGACGTCCATTCTACAATTGTGAAAACTCATACATTATTTCACCATGTATGATTGTCTACTTTCAACAGTTGTTCAAAATCAAAACATTGATTTTACAAAAAATATTTTTAACGTGAAACTCACGTAAATTTGAAAATATATATTTTGCTCCCTCATGCGAGCATCCGTCTTTGAAACAAGAGCATATTTTCAAAAATAAAAATTTTCATGAAAGCTCATGGACAAAATTTTATTACTAACAGACACGTCTAAAAAAAAAAAAACTTTTCTCTCCAACGAGCATCCATCTTTAAAACGAGAGTTTATTCCATTTTGTGAAATCTCACATATTTAAAAGAAAATAAAATTTTGGTTTTTGTGAAAGCTCATAGACAAAATTTTTATCATTAGACTCGGGTCTATTTTGTTTGTTTCTTAAACTAACGAACGAACGTTTGTTCATAAAACATAGATTTCCTTTTGGGATCGGGCCCGCAAATGCTAAATCGACCAAAACTGGACTTTCGACCGACCAAATCAGCAGTGCCACATCTCTCCGTTCTCACGGGGTGACACTCTATCATACTATCAGGGTCCTCACCCGAACATTTGCTCGTACATGACACCATTTGAGCAAATCGAGGATTCTGAAAATACCTTTGTACAACTGAGGTCACCACTGATCTTGGCGAATGAAAATCACCATTTAATGCTTACTGCGGAACATGACTGTCCCTTACTAAGCAGGGGACTTAATGTAGATGGTGGATTTTCAACGAAGGTCAAAATCGTAAAATCATGATACTGCATGTTTCTGACACGACTTTCAGGCATGTGACGATTCATATTTTACAAGCCATGATGAATATGCTTCTGGAAAGGCCTCCACTAGCTGAGCGTTGATACCTCGTGTTTCATCATGCCCTCTATGTAGAATAACATAATTTGGCGGTTCTTCGTAAGATTGAGAGCATTAACGCCTTTAGGACGTCGGTGATACTCACTGTTCCCTGACTACATGAGAGAGACCCCCCTCTACATAGAAGAACGATTGGGCGGTTCTCCATAAGATTGAGAGCAATAACGCCTTCAGGACGTCGGTGACACTCATTGTTCCCTGACTATGTAGAGAGACCGTGTATAGATCCAGGCGGTTCTCCGTAAGATTGAGAGCAATAACACCTTCAGGACTTCGGCAACACTCGCTGTTTTCTGACTATGCACCTTTCAGAACGGGTATGACGCTTTAACTGGCTAATATCCCTTCCGTAATAGATTAATTCTACCCTGACATTCACCACTGAATTCCTAGAAGATAATCTATTTTATCTCATTGCTCTGATTTCATGATCGAATCCACGGCTGATCTCATGGAATGGTAATGGATAATCTTATTACTTCGATTCTGTAGTCGAATCCACGATCCCATGGAATGGTAATGCTCGTTTTATTATTCCGAGTTCATGGTCGAATCCACGGCTGATCCTATGGATTGATAATAAACAACTACTCACTTTTATTACTTAATTTCATGAATCATTCTCCACTGAATTTCATAAATTAGTAATAAATACTCAACAATCGGGCATCTGAACCATCACTGAGTAAGCCCCACAAAAGTGGTGCAAGTGTACTCAACAATGATGCACGACTGAGCACCCGGATGCACAAATGAGCATTCAAAAATATGGACAGATGAGGAATCTTACGCAAAACAGGAGAAAACAATAAATAACAATAAAATAATAAGAGGCCCCATGGACCGGGCCCACTGGCTGGCCGGCCGTGCCCTAGCCGTGGTCGGTCTCATGCCTCTCCCATTATTTTTCTTTATCTTGTTATCTTTCATGAACTCATGAAAACTCCTCCATCCCAGCAACTTTCCTTGTTTGAGCAAAACTCACGGTTTCTCCATATTTTCACGGAATCATGAAAAATAATAATAACATAAAATAGAGAAAGGTGTACGGGATCGGGCAACCTAGCCGGCCGGTCCCACACCCTACAATCCCTAGCCTTTTATAATTATTATTTCCCAATTTCATGAAACTCCTCCATTTCAACAAAACTCATGGATTCTCCATAATATCACGGTTTCATAAAAATAATAATATAAAATTAAGGAAAATGTTGTGGGACCAGGCAACATAGCCGGCCGGCCATGCCCTAGCCGTGGCCGGTCCCACACCTTGCAATCCCTAGTATTTTATAATTATTATTTTCCTCAATTCATGAAACTCCTTGGTTTGAGCAAAAATCATGATTTCGTCGTAATTTCTAAAAATTTTGCTCGAATCATGAAAAACCAAAAGCCAACATGGTCACACGACCGGCTAGCCTCTCACGGCGATTTTAAATGTTAAAATAATCTTATTTTAATATTTACAAAATATTGATCAATTGAGCATACATCCTCATTCCAACAAAAATCAAGAATTTTAGTCAAGATGAAACTCTTCTGAAAATTCACAATGTTGCTCGAACACACATCAGAAAACACTGAAACTCTCAGCACGGAAACACGGAGACCATGGTAACACGTTCATGCCTTATTGACC
Source organism: Papaver somniferum (assembly GCF_003573695.1). Classification (NCBI taxonomy): domain Eukaryota; kingdom Viridiplantae; phylum Streptophyta; class Magnoliopsida; order Ranunculales; family Papaveraceae; genus Papaver; species Papaver somniferum. Next base: position 53,499,251 of record NC_039366.1, read on the forward strand.
GACCAGGGTCATCCCTAGGGCTTGCACAAAGCCGATCCCACACGTTTTCATAATTCTGACCTAATTTGCTCAATTGCTCATATTGGGCCCAAATTTTCTACAACTGACCTGGGGATTTCTCAAACGAACAACAGCTGGTCCCGTGACCACCGAGAGATGGTCTCATGCTCTCTTGGTCGGTCCCTCACTTTTCCATAATTAGGTTTTATCACCTAATGCTCAATCGAGAACTATTTTAATAAATGATGAAACCGACATTTAATCATCATTCCTTCACCAACCGGTCCACTCAGAACCCTGGTGTACGCTCAGAGGAATTGGGCATCACATGGACGTCCGTAGTCCCATGTGGTCGGTCCCTCCTTCGCTCATGACCTATTTTCAGTAATTCGTCAATTAATGAGCAATTGATCAAAAAATTAGGGTTTCGAACAAATGCTTAACAAATCATCATTCTGAGCAAGTTCAAACACTAAATAAATTTATGTTGATCCAGAAAACAACACGTGAATTAATTATATAATATTCGGTAATCTACCAATATTTTAATTAATATTTTATTGGGTCACGCACCAATAAATAATTCGTCGAATTAGGCAATACTTGCTCAATTACTCGAATATTGATCCAACTATCAATATTCCGTAATTTATCAGTAATTCGTCGAATTGAGCAACACTTTCTCAATTGCTCGAATATTGATCCAACTATCAACATTCAGTAATTTGTCGAATTGAGCAATACTTGCTCAGTCGCCCAACTATCAATATTCAGCAATTCGCAATACTTGCTCAATTGCGATCCAAACCATCGATATCTAGTAATTCGTCTAGCAATACTTGCTCAGTTACTCGAATGTTCTACTAAGTAATTCGTCATTCATGCTCAATTCAACAAAACCTAGACTCATTGTCTAATCAATCAACGTGACTAATCAAATATATGTTTGTCATGCACACTCCACGATTCGTGAGACTTCAATCACGTCACATGGGGTAAATCAATTAGGGTGTTGGTATGGTGGCCTACGGCACGTGGATTCATCCACGATGAGAATGTGAGTAAGTCATGCAACAGTTGAAGGAGTTAGCAAAGTAGTGGGTGGCCGATTAACCAAGTCTTCGCACGACCTAGAACTGGTTTCACCACGATCTTCCACTTTCACACTCTTTCACTCAAGAAACCGTCACACTTACAGGGATCAGTGGTTCATCATTCTTGCAATATAAATAAGTCCAAATCGAGGACAACAGATCATTATCATCATTCGTCAACAACTCGATTAAAAACTTATTCACATAACTCAACTTCAGCAATTCATCAATTTGTAGAAACCTTCAACACATCCACAACCCTTGATCATCATTGATCCCACAAAATTCTCAGCTTCCCTCCTACAGATCAACCCATCTCCCTCTTTGTGACCGAATTGACTCTGGAACGGCCATTGACTTGGTTTAGGCCGGAGTCCTAGAGATTGATCTCTCGAATCTAAGCACTCCCTTTGCAGTGCATCTGTGTGAGGTTCAACAGTTTGCTCGGTTGAGGAGTCTTGTCCACACGCTCGATTCTTCACTTTCCTAAAAAACCAGCAAATCGTTTTTCCCCATCCACACTTATGGAACAACACAATATATGCACAAAAAATTATAGACCGGAGGTTGACCAAATACTGTGGAATAAGCAAGGATTCATTCTATTTTCCATCACCATTTGCACAATGACATACAATAGACCTAATCCTTGTAAACAAAAGATTTTAACCTATCTTCCATCAATAATTGACATAATAGGCTTAACTTTTGTATTGTCAAAAGTTCATTCCTTCTTTTATCAATACATGCATATCGACATATAAATGACTTAACTTTTGACTAAGTATGGGACAATCACAGTTCATGGACGTAAACACACATATCCCATAACAAATTGCAATATATAAAACCATAAAGATTAATACTGCAAAAATCATCTTCCAAACAATTTTAGAATTTAAACCAATAAATCTAAAAACATGAAGATGAAAACGTTGGATATAGTTATGTGTAATCACAATAATGGCTATTCCAAACTCTAGTTATTCTTCTAAACAAAACAAGAAAATAGAATTCTTATCCGAAGATTTACTAGGCATATGAAATCAAATTACTCAACATCTTCATCACCGGAAACACTCAAAGATGCTTGAATCATGTTCAATTCTTCCTTGAGCTCGGGAAACTTAGTTGCAACCAATGACAATTGTTCTTGTACGCACTTCACTCTTGAATTTACCTTACACACACCCTTGTGAATTTTTTGAAGTAGACTCAAGGTGGTAGGGTCACAATCATCAAGGGAATTATCTCTTTGTCTTTTGCACACATTCTCCCTTATACGTTTGAAAATACAGGGACGAACCAGTTTGGGAACCCCAAGAGAGTTTCCAATTGCATCAATACCACGTTCACGGAAAATTTGACCAATTAAGCATGGGTAACCTAACTTCTTGCTGGGTGAAGTCATCGAGATCATTTGAGAAATGATGAAACCACAAATATCGATACTCGGAACACCCAATTCAAGGTAATCGACCAATTCCGCAAACTCATGACTCCACTTAGAATTCTCAATTGTGGAGGGACAAGGATTAGAGATACCAAGTTTACCAAAAGCCATCAAAACAACACTAAGAACATTAGTAGGAAACTTTCCTTGATTCCAAGTCACCTTCTTACCGCAAAGGCCAAGAGAGATGTCGTCACGCGATGGTCGTTCATCACTTGGTCTAGGTAGATGAATATTTCCAATGGAATTTTGGTAATCTTAGAAATCAACTCTCTATTAACAAGAAATCTTTCTCTATTTATCATGATTTTGAATTCCATTTTACCAAGATCAACATCATGAATGTTGGCATAGAAGATTCTTGTGAGAGTATCAAAACCTTGACCAAGACCATCAAATAAGTTTCCAAGATTGAATTTTTCAAAGCAAGCTAAATCCTCTTTATGTCCACTAGAAGAATCCAATTTCTTTTTTAGAATAAAACCCATAGATGAAATCCTTTCAAAAATATTAGCACAAGAATCATTGACAAACCTAATTCTAATAGAATTTTGGTTTAAAGGAAGATCCATGCTAGAGGAACCCAAACTTTTTGAAGTTCTTTTTGAAACCTTGAGATTTATCATAAGATATAGAAATTGGAGAGAAACAAGAGGAAATTACTTACTTGGAATAAACTTTGACCACCTCCTTGTCTTATTTTTCTCCAAGGAAGAATTAATGGAGAAAAGAGATGAACCATAAAAAGTTCACATACACGGATTGTTGAGAGGAAGAAGAAGGTCTGCGTACCTCTTCTTTATAGGCTCACTTATGGCTTAGACCCGTTTATGAACCGTGACCCAGAAAAGAAATGTGGGATTTCTTTTAATATGAAATCCGTGACAACACAAAATGATGAGAGGAACCGGATGCCATAGAAAGTCTAATCTAACTTTAACCCAACTGTAAACAAATCAAACCAGTTTTTGCCCCATCTGAAGATATATACAAATGGGGTAATGCCAGGTAAGTTACCGAATGGCATGATGTGCAGAGATTCTCATGCAACATTTCTGGTTCATATTTGTGAACAGTTCCAGTGATATAATCAAAGTAATGATGATAATCAGGGTTGTCTGAGCTTTCTATTTTCCTCTTTGGATGACTAGAAAGAAGATTCTTCCGAGTTTTAGTCCGTACAATATTTTTTGATGGTTATATATGTATAGGACCTTTATCGGGATGATTCTTAGACTTAACAGAATTAAGTTTTTCAAAGAATTGAAAAACACTTTCGAACGCTCTGAATAGATCTTTGTTAATTGATCCATTATGATAGTATTCCTCAAAGAGATTAAGAGTTAATCTAGTGAGAATCCATATCTTTGAGCGTGACGAATGTTTCCTCAATCTTCCCTTCTTTTTATTTTTTCCTTTAGATTGAATCTCATCATCTAATTTATCCTTTTTAGATGAATTGATATTATTATGAGAAACCGGAGGCTTTATCCATAATAATATTTGAGCAATATTTAAGGATTCCTGGCGTGCGTGACAGATTCCAAGAGCAAGCTTTCCAAAGAAATTTCCCATGGGAAAATTTTTAAGGACCGAACAAACACAAACTTATCAGGTTTAAGGTGTTTGCATGCTCTGATACCAATTGGAAAAGCGGGGGTACAACAACCTCACCCAATATTTCGATTAGCAATATGTATGGACAAACTCCAATATACGTTCAAGAGAATCAACTAGACTCAATCTTAATAAAGTATATTAAAGAGTTATATCTCTCTTTCTTGATTCAATTCTTTCTCAAGCAAATAGAAATATGCGAGTATAATTGAATATAAGAGAAATCACTTGAACAGTACCAAAGACCAATGTTCAAGTATCAACTCGGATTTCCAATTGATTGATTCTAACACACAACCTGTGATATTTCAGTTATATAACAAAATATAATGCGGAATAGAAATAACACAGACACAAGAATTTTGTTAACGAGGAAACCGCAAATGCAGAAAAACCCCGGGACCTAGTCCAGATTGAACACCATATTGTATTAAGCCGCTACAGACACTATCCTACTACAAACTAAATTCGGTATGGACTAAAGTTGAACCCCAATCAATCTCACACTAATTCAACGTAAAGTTGCGCTCCTTAAGTCTCTGATCCCAGCAGGATACTACGCACTTGATTCCCTTAGCCGATCTCACCCACAACTAAGAGTTGCTACGACCCAAAGTCGAAGACTTTAATAAACAAATCCGTATCACACAGAAAAGTCTACAGGAATAGATAAATCTGTCTCCCACATAAATACCTACAAGTTTTATTCCGTCTTTTGATAAATCAAGGTGAACATGAACCAATTGATAATCCAGACTTATATTCCCGAAGAACAGCCTAGTATTATCAATCACCTCACAATAATCTTAATCGACGCGACGAAAGAAGATATTGTGGAATCACAAACAATGAGACGAAGATGTTTGTGACTACTTTTATATCTTGCCTATCGGAGATATAAATATCAAGCCAATCGTTACGATTGTACTCAAAACGATATAATCAGCAAGATCAGATCACACAACTACGAGAAAGGAGTATCGGTCTGGCTTCACAGTCCCAATGAAGTCTTTAAGTCATTAACCTGGTTTACAAGAAGAAACCTAAGGTTAAAGGATAATCGACTCTAGCTAATACAACTAGTATCACACAGGAGGTGTGGGGGTTTCCCAGTTGTTAGAGTTTTCTCTTATATAGTCTTTCAAACCATGGTTTGAAATCAATATTAGCTTGGTAACAAACCATTCAATATTCACCGTTAGATGAAAACATGATTAGCTTCAAGCTAATATCTTTCAACCGTTGGATCGAAAACTTAGCTTGTTACACAAAAATGAAATGCATGATTTTAGGTTTGTGTAACCGTACCCAAACATGTACATTTGTTGGTTCAACAATAGTTAACCAAATGGTTAGCCATATGAGTACTTTCATATCAACCTTATTCATCTTCACCATAACTAGTTCAAATCACTCAAATGAACTAGTAAAAGAGTTGTTCAATTGCTTAGATCTCATAGAAGTATACAAGACACAATCAAAGCAAAATCGATTTTGATTCACTCGAATCGATTCATGAACATTATAGCCACGATTTGCAAAGATTGTGTTCCTTATTATATAAATGTTTTAGTTCATGAACAAACCGATTGTAGAAAGTAACCTACCTAAGTATGCGAACAGGTCCGCGTACTTAAGTAACCGGATTGAGTTTGTTTTCAATTTCAAACTCCAGCAGAAAATCACGGACGTGAACTTTCCTCCAGTACGCGTACGGGTACACATACTTTGGGTTCCCGGTTTTGGACTTTTACACAAATGTGAAAAACACATAATGCTTATATCCAAAGATGGTTACATGTTCTAAACTCTCATTTTAATCATTGAAACATTCTTAGAGGATGTTATATAGTTGTTATTCACAAACTATTTTTCATCAAAGCGATTTTCAAAATATTGAAATATTTAACATGACTTTCGTCACGAGTAAAGATGAACTTGGACAAAGCGAAAGCTTACTAACACATATTTCGAGAAATAGATAAGCGAGATAAACTCGGATCGAAATAGAAAATGTGTATAATCGAAGTCTATATAACAATACGACTTTTGTCTAAAGATAGGAGATAGAGTAGATAAACTTTTGAGTGATAGATAAGTTCAAGTATCCGCATACCTTTTTGTCGATGAAGTTCCACCAGTTCCCTGAGTAGTTCTTCGTCTTTGCATGATGAACGCCGTGGAGTCTAGAGCTCAACTACACTTACTACCGTAGTCCGAGACTTAGCTATAAGTAGACTAGAAATCAAGATTTATAGTTTTTACAATTAAACTTGACAAACAAGCTTGAGATAGCAACGCTTGCGAGTTCGACCGAGCAGTGCTTTAACAATCTCCCCCTTTGTCAATTTTAGTGGCAAAACTATCAATACATATGAAATACAAAATAAATAAACTTTGCAGCTTCTCATCCACATGCTTGATCTGCTTGGTTCTTCAACATTAGTCGAAATCTTCGTCACTTCCAAGTACTCAAATGATTCCAAAGATAATCAATTCAGCATCATCGTTGTTGAAGATTCGTATCCATAACAATGAGAAAACAATAGCTCTCAATCATTGTTATACAATGTCATAGTATTATTACACAACATCAAAGTTCAATGGTTCACAACTTCGACAACAATACTATGATGATATGTATCACTCCCCCTTAGTCAATACTTCATCTCACATGAAAACCACTCCCCCTCACATAATGATCCGAAAACCATATGTATTTGTAGTGTGAACTACACATTAATTCTTCCCCTTTTTGTCTACAAAATTGGCATAGGTACGAAAACTAGTGGGATCCTAATGAAATTTTCATAGAGACACTTCATGACCAAAAAAAAGCACATATCAACTTTTTAGATGCAGTCATATAGCCGAAACTAAATGCATTCATCAAGGAGTTTATAAAGATACAAGATAACCCCTATAATATTCCACAGCAGCACTCCCCACAAAGATTTGGAAATTAAGCACAAATTCAATTAAGAACTCTCCCTCATAAAATGTCATTCCCGAAAGAACAACAAGAGCGACCTTACTTTCACAAGAAAATAAGGTTTTCTTTGGACATTAACAAATCACATAAAAATATGAATTTGTATCCAACTAGTTAGAGAGTTTTTCAATTGCAAGGAAATCTTATGCAACCACACAAGACACAATCGAAGCAAAAACGATTTGATTCATTCGAATCGATTCATGGACTTTATAGCCATGGTTTGCATTTTTCATTCCATAGTTAATATAAATAAGTTCACAAACAATCGTCTTTAGATATAACCAACTTAAGTTCGCAGACTTAGTTCGCGGACTTAAGTTCCCGGAAGGAGTTCTCAAACTCCAGCAGATTTTCTCGGGACGAGAACTTACGCCAGTTCGCGGACTGGGTTCACAGACTGAGTTCGCGGACTGAGTTCACGGCTCTTGTTTCAGGTCTCTTGATCAACAAAGTTCGTAAACTTCGATTCAAGGAAAAAGGACTTATACATATATGTGTAGCCACAAAATGCTTATATCCATCATTGGTTATATAATCTAAACTCTCATTTCAATCATTGAAACATTCTTAGAGGACGTTATTATATAGTTGTTATTCACAAACTATTTTTCGTCAAAGTAAGCAATTTTCAAAGTGATTGAAACGTATCATGACTTCCGTCACTAGGTAAAGATGAACTTGGCCAAAGAAAAATCTTACCAACACATATTTCGAGGAATAGATAGGCGAGATAAACTCGGCTCAAAATAGCAAATGTGTATAATCAAAGTCTATATAGCAAAACGACTTTTATCTCAAAAAATAAAGATAGAGTAGATAGACTTTTGAGTGATATATAAGTTCAAGTCTCCACATACCTTTTAGTCAATGAAGTTCCACCAGTTCCTTGAGTACTCCTCCGTCTTGTATGATGATTTCCATGGAGTTCTTGAGCTCAACTACACTTTCTATCCTAGTCCGAGACTTAGCTATAGTAGACTAAAAATCAAGACTTATAGTTTTGATCACTAACATTGACAAACATGCTTGAGATAGCAACGCATGCGAGTTCGATCGAGCAATGCTCTAACACTGGCGGAAGTTCACGATTGTGAATTTCTGCTGAGTTTGAAAACCAAAACAAACTCAAATCCGGTTACTTAAGTACGCATACCCGTACGCATACTTAAGTGTGTTACTTTCTAAATTTGGTTTGTTCATGAACTAAAATATTTATATAATAAGAAATGCAATTTGCAAACCGTGGCTATAATGTTCATGAATGGATTCGAGTGAATCAAAACCAATTTTGCTTCGATTGTGTCTTGTATACTTCTATAAGATCTAAGCAATTGAACAACTCTCTAACTAGTTCTTTTGAATCATTTGAACTAGTTATGGTGAACATGAATAAGGTTGATACGAAAGTGCTCATATGGCTAACCATTTGGTTAACTACTGTTGAACCAACTAGGTGTACACGTTTAGGTACGGTTACACAAACCTAAATGAACGTGCATTTTATTTGTGTATAATAAGCTAAGATTCGATCTAACGGTTGAAAGATATTAGCTTGAATCTAATCAGGTTTTCATCTAACGGTGAATATTGAATGCTTTGTTACCAAGGTAGCATTGATTGCAAACCCTGATTTGAAGACTATATAAAGGAGAACTCTAGCAACTGGGAAACCTAATCCCCACACCTCCTATGTGATACTAGTTGTGTAAGCTAGAGTCGATTCTCCTTTAACCTTAGTTTTCTATCGAGACCCTGTAGGTTAACGACTTGAAGACTTGATTGGGATTGTGAAGCAAGACCCAACTATTTTCTTTATAGTTGCGTGATCTAATTTTGTTGTTTCTATCGTATTGAGTACAATTGTAAAATTGCCCCGAGATTAATTTCTCCGATAGGAAAGATAGAAAAGTAGTCACAAACATCTTCGTCTCATCGTTTGTGATTCCACAATATCTTGTTTCGCTAGTCGATTAAGATTATTGTGAGGTGATTGATATTTATAGGATGTTCTTCGGGAATATAAGTCTGGTATATCAATTGGTTCATGTTCACCTTAATTTATCAATAGACGGAAAAAAACTAGTAGGTATTTCTGTGGGAGACAAATTTATCTATTCCTATAGACTTTTCTGTGTGATACAAATTTGTTTATTAAAGACTTCGACTTTGGGTCATAGCAACTCTTAGTTGTGGGTGAGATCGGCTAAGGGAATCAAGTGCGTAGTATCCTGCTGGGATCAGAGACGTAAGGAGCGCAACTGTACCTTGGATCAGTGTGAGATTGATTGGGGTTCAACTACAGTCCAGACCGAAGTTAGTTTGTAGTATGCTAGTGTCTGTAGCGGCTTAATACAGTGTGTGTGTTCAATCTGGACTAGGTCCCGGGGTTTTTCTGCATTTGCGGTTTCCTCGTTAACAAAACTTTTGGTGTCTGTGTTATTTCTTTTCCGCATTATATTTTGTTATATAATTGAAATATCACAGGTTGTGCGTTGTATCGATCAATTGGTAAATCCAACCTTTGGTTGTTGATTGAAATTGATTGATCCTTGAACATTTGTATTTGGTACCGTTCAAGTAATTTCTCTTGTATTCAATTAGACTCGTAGATTGCCTTTTGCTTGAGTAAGTATTGAACCGAGAAGTTGAGATATAACTCCTTGATATACTTTTCTTAAGATTGAGTCTGACTGTCTAGTTTATTTTCTTGAAAGTATATTGGAGTTAGTCCATACAAATTGTTAAGCGAAATATTGGGTGAGGTTGTCAAACCCCCACTTTTTCAATTGGTATCAGAGCAGGCAAACACGTTTTAAAGACCTTATAAGTCTGTGTTTGTAGGGTTCTGACTCTATGGATAAAAATTCTATCTCCATAAACATACCACCAGTCTTAGATGGCTCAAACTACTTATGGTGGAAAATCGCTATGCGTGCTTTTCTTCAACCTCGTGATTTTCAAACATGGGTACGTGTTGTTGATGGCTATGATCATCTGGTTAATACAGAAGGCGATGTATCTATACCTAAAGATATTGGTAGATATAGTCCAGAAGAAATCCTTGCTGCAAAGCAAAATTCCGACGACTTAAATGCTATCGTACATGCCATTACCCTAGATCTTCAGCACCATGTGACTACGTGCACAAAGTCTAAAGAAGCCTGAGATATCTTAGAAACCGTATTTGAAGGTAATACTTGTGAAAAATAAGCTAGGCTTCGAAACCTAAATTCTGATTGGGAAAACCTTCGTATGGCATATGAAGATTCATTTGATGAGTTTAGTTACAAAGTGTCTGAAATTGTTAATGCATCTTTTGCATTGGGTAAGACCATTCCTGAAAAGGACATTGAGATGAAGATTCTCATATCTCTGCCATCTAGATACGATTCTAAGAAGCATGCCATCGTTGAAGGAAATAATTCGCAACGCTTTCCAGAAATACTCTGGTTGGGAAGCTAAAGATCTTTGATCATGAGCATACATCCAAATCTGGGAAGGATGTTGCTTTCAAAGCACAAAAGAACACTAAATTACTTGATAAAATTAAAAGTGTTTGCATCTCTGAAGACGATCTTTCTGAGGCTGATTCATCAGATGAAGATCTTGACAAGTCAGTCTCGTTGATCACTAGACAGTTTAGGGATCTTCTTTTGAAGAGAAGTAAACGGTTCTCCAGAGATAAATACAGGTCATCAGTTAAGCCCCATAATCGTGTTCCTCCTAAAAATAGGGATAATGATGAGACTGATGACGAGGATATGCCTCAGTGCTTTAAGAGTAAAGGTTTTGGTCATTTTGCAAATGAGTGTCCAAATCGAAAGAAATACACTGGGAACAAAGGTCTTGCTGCAACTCTTGATGAAATGTCTGACAACTATGATTCTAATAAAGACGAAAAATCAAGTGTTGCACTTCTTTGTGAAAATATTGATTTTGATAATTGTAGCAATACATACATCAATCTTGATATTCTTTCAGAAGAGAACTCAACCAATCTGGAAGAAAAAAAATGACCTTTCCGTTGGAAACTCTCTGTCTAATTTTTCAGGTTCTACTATGTGTCTAGCAGCTTGCACATCTCGGATACTTGAATCATATTCCAGGTTTACATGCTCATATTTTCACTGAAGGGTCATGAACTATCAAAGTGTTACAAGTACAAACACAGATTGAGACATGTCAACAAACTTCAACGAAGACCGAATCGATTAGCAAACAAGCTTAAACTTGTTCAAAAGACCGCAAAGGTATGTAAGGTTTTATCTTCGTCAAAGAAGTTAGTTTTCAAGGATAAGACAAGACCATTGGAAAGAAAGTTATGGTCTAAAAACTATGAGAAACAGGGTTCTATGAATTCCGATCGAAAAAGATGTGATGGACAAATAATTGTTCATCCCAGCATAACTTAAATTGTGTTGGTTAGTGCATCTTGTCTCATGTGCCTGATTAAAAGAGACAAGATTTTGCACATCTCAGGCTTTAAGAAAAGAAAAATCTTTAACTGTTTTTATTTTCTTTGGTTATGTCTGCTCTGAGAGCATTGCAAAGTCTGGAATTCATGCCTTTCATATCTAATTGATATTAGAAAGGACTTCCCTGGTTAGTCAATAAAAGAGGGTTAAAATAGAAAATTATGCCTTTTATAGGGTTGAGAGTTGTGTATACACGAACCTGTGTTGAAGGTTTCATAACCTTATATATCTTTTTCCTTCTCTAAAAACTCTTTTTAATCAAAGACTACTTGTTGAGCGTTTTGTGACTTCCTCTCACAAAACCGTACGCATATGGATACTCCAAGCATCATGTCTTCTGATGGAAAATATGTTAATATTATTGTTAAGCCATCAATCATGAAGGAAAAAGAAAAATCTCTGATACCTCCAACTTTGAAAAGAAAAAGAAGGAATGTGAGGAAGCCAAGAACTGTTCCTTCAAATTCTCAGAAGTTTTCTGATGTTCTTGAAGAGTTCAAGGAGACAAGAAAGGAGATTCTACAAATAAAGGCTTTTGTTTTGAGAAATCTTGAAATTTAAAAGGCCCTGGTTCGACATCTTCAGCCTAGAAGGTTTGTTGGAATTGAATCCTTTCTTCACGATCCATATGTTCCCATGGCTGTTGACGACAAGGAGTTCGGAAAACGATAAAGAATTTTTCAGAGGTCTCAATGTCTAGGAACTCTTCTTATGAGAATTTTATTCTTGTGTTTTTAGGAAGAATAACTAGAGTTTGGAATAGCCATTATTGTGATTACACATATCTATGTCCAACGATTTTCATCTTCAATATTTTTAGATTTATTTTTTTTAAATTCTAAAGTTTGTTTGGAAGATGATTTTTGCAGTATTAATCTTTATGGTTTTATATATTGCAAATTGTTATGGGATATATGTGTTTGCGTCCGTGAACTATGATTATCCCATACTTTGTCAAAAGTTAAGTCATTTATATGTCGATATGCATGTATTGATAAAAGAAGGAATGAACTTTTGACAATACAAAACTTAATCCTATTATGTCAATTATTGATGGAATATAGGTTAAAATCTATTGTATGTCATTGTGCAAATGGTGATGGAATATAAAATGAATCCTTGCTTATTCCACAGTATTTGGTCAACCTCCGGTCTACAATTTTTTGTGCATATACTGTGTTGTTCCATAAGTTTGGATGGGGAAAAACGATTTGCTGGTTTTTTAGGAGAGTGAAGAATCGAGCGTGTGGACAAGACTCCTCAACCGAGCAAACTGCCGAACCTCACACAGATGCACTGCAAAGGGAGTGCTTAGATTCAAGAGATCAATCTGTAGGACTCCGTCCTAAACCAAGTCAATGGCCGTTCCAGAGTCAATTCGGTCACAGAGAGGGAGATGGTTTGATCTGTAGGAGGGAAGCTGAGAATTGTGTGGGATCAATGATGATCTAGGGTTGTGGATGTGTTGAAGGTTTTTGCAAATTAATGAACTGCTGAAGTTGAGTTATGTGAATAAGTTTTTAATCCAGTACTTTGGATATAAATTCATGTTTCATATGATTTGTAATGTCCAAAGAAATCCTTCTTTTCTTATGAAAGTAAGGTCACTCTTGTTGTTCTTTCGAGAATGACATTTTATGGGGGAGAGTTCTTAATTGAACTTGTGCTTAATTGCCAAATATGTGTGGGGAGTGCGGCCGTGGAATATTATATGAGTTATCTTGTATCTTTATAAACTCCTTGATGAATGCATTTAGTTTCGGATATATGATTGCATCTAAAAAGTTGATATGGGCTTTCTTTTGGTCATGAAGTATCTCTATGGAAATTTCATTAGGATCCCACTAGTTTTCGTACCTTTGCCAATTTTATTGACAAAAAGGGGGAGAACTAAAATGTAGTTCACACTAAAAATACATATGGTTTTAGGATCATTATGTAAGGGGGAGTGGTTTTCATGTGAGATGAAGTATTGACTAAAGGGGAGTGATACATATCGCCATAGTATTGTTGTCGAAGTTGTGATACAATTGAACTTTGATGTTGTGTAATAATATTATGACACTGTGTAACAATGATTGAGAGATTTTGTTTTCTCATTGTTATGGATACGGATATTCAACAACAATGATGCTGCATTGAATATCTTTGGATTCATTAGAGTACTTGGAAGTGATGTAGATTTTGAGTAATATTGAAGAAACAAGGAGATCATGCATGTAGAAAAGAAGCTGCAAAGTTTATTTATTTTGTATTTGTTAGAGCATTGTTCGGTCGAACTCGCATGCGTTGCTATCTCAAGCATGTTTGTCAATGTTAGTGATCAAAACTATAAGTCTTGATTTCTAGTCTATTATAGCTAAGTCTCGGACTAGGATAGAAAGTGTAGTTGAGCTCAAGGACTTCATGGCGATTCATCATACAAGTAGAAGAACTACTCAAGGAACCGGTGGAACTTCTCGACAAAAAGTTATGTGAAGACTTGAACTTTTCTGTCACTCAAAAGTCTATCTACTCTATCTCTTACTTCTTGAGACAAAAAGTCGTATGTTATATATAGACTTAGATTATACACATTTGGTATTTCGATCCGAGTATACCTCGCCTATCTATATCTCGAAATATGTGTTGGTAAGCTTTTCGCTTCGACCAAGTTTATCTCTACCTAGTGACGAAAGTCATGATATGTTTCAATCGTCTTGAAAATTGCTTTGACGAGAAATGGTGTAACAACTATATAACGTCCTCTAAGAATGTTTCAATGATTGGAATGAGAGTTTAGTACATAACCAATGGTGGACAAAAGCATTTTTGTGGAAACACGGTTATGTATAAGTCATATTCCTTGAACCAAAGTTTGCGAACTTTGTTGATCAAGAGAAACCGGAAGAATGGCTTGTTGCCAAGTCCGCGAACTGCCGAACTTCTCATCCCGAGAAATTCTGCTGGAGTTGACAAACTAGTTGCATGAGCCAGTCCCCGAACCCAGTCCGCGAACTGGCGGAAGGTCCCTTGCCGAGATTTTCCGCAGGAGTTTGTAAACTCTGCCGGTTGCTTAAGTCCGCACGAACCTAGTGTGCGAACTTAAAAAGGTTATATATCTGAAGATGATTTCCGAACTTAACTTTAAAAAGACTAAGGAATGCAGTTTGCAAACCGTGGCTATAAAAGTTCATGAACTGATTCAAGTGAATCAAATCATCTTTGCTTCAATTGTGTCTTGTGTAGTTACATAAGATTTCCTTGCAATTGAACAACTCTCTAACTAGTTCATTGGAGTCATTTGAACTAGTTATGGTGAAGAAGAACATGGTTGATACGAAATGGTCATATGGCTAACCTTCTGGTTAACTATTGTTGAACCAACAATGTACATGTTTGGGTACGGTTAACAAACCTAGAAGCGTACAGTTCATTTGTGTATAACAAGCTAAGTTTTCGATCTAACGGTTGAGAAATATTAGCTTGATTCTAAATCAGGTTTTCATCTAACGGTGAATATTGATTGCTTTGTTTCCAAGGCAAAACCCTGATTTGAAAGACTATATAGAGGAGACATCTAGTATTGTACAAAACTAATCCCCACACCTTACGTGTGATACTAGTTTGCATACTAGAGCCGGTTCTCCTTTAACCTTTGGTTTTCTTCTTCTAAAACCAGGTTAACGACTTAAAGACTTCATTGGGACTGTGAAGCCAGGCCGATACTACTTTTATCGTAGTTGTGTGATCTGATCTTGCATCTGATTGTAAACTACAGCAAAAGGGAAGTTACCCGGATCAAATACCAGATACTGGAAAGACAGGTAGCACAACTAAGCTACAAAACTAGAGCTACAAAGCTCGGAATTAAAGCATTCAACCAGCAGGAGAGAGACGAAGTCACTCGAACAACCAAGGCAGCAAGGACTCCTACCTGTAGATCTTGGTTCATCTCCTGAGATCCCAAGTCTCTAAGTGGGCCCTCTTGGCCACCCATGACCTTGGCTTTTTAGAGAATCCCGGTCCTCTATCGTAGGGAACAAAAAATTTAGGGTTTTTCTGTGGGAGACAGATTGATCCTTTGATAGACTTGTCTGTGTGAGACAGATTTGTTTATTGTCAAAGCCTGCGATTTTGGGTCGTAGCTGTTGATGGAGGATTTTAGTTCAGGGCTAAAATTATAAAACCAAATTTATGCGCTGACATCCTGCAAAGGATAAATCCATTGATAAGTGATGAATACTTCTTCACTTTACTAATTCACCTAGAATGGAGCATGTGGCAACAATCCCAGTATTATGTGAATTAAATACACAAAATTCATCCAGGTTGGAGTATGTAGCAACAATCCCATATACCCTGTGAATTTATAGCAGTATTAATTAATGCGCGATTAGCCTTGTATTTCTTGTGATGTTCCCGCAGAACCCTCATTATTGGTGCGGCATGATGACTGAATGTTGCTCTCAGCAGAGTGACACGAATATCCAAGTATCGATAATGAGGCATGCACGAAATATTCGTACATGATACATCTCTCGGTGTATTATAGTAGCCCTATTGAGCATCTGGGATGTCCATGTCAGTCTCAGAAACAATCACGAACACGCGAGTTGGCCGCATGATTTAACCAGCCTAGACGATCCTCAGCAGGAGCAGGCTACCACCTTAATGACCACCAGCGGGCCCGTTTTTGCCTTGGTCGGTCAAATACATACCACGCCTCCCAAACAACCACCAAACGCCATCCTAAAGTAGGATGTTTGGGCTGGTGTGGAGCAGCTTGGAAAAGCTTGTACGCACAAGACTGCCAATGTTGGTCTCAAAACAGATCGCGGCCGTCCAACTTCGCCCGCATGGTTGGACGACATAGATCGTCCCATGACCGGTTGGACAAGCGTTGTCCTGCACACCGGTGGGCCCCCTTTTTACTTACTTGACCGACCTTCTCACGACCTAGCCAGGGAGGAGCAAACGCTTGCTCGAAGTTCGGACGGCGTGATGCTTTAAGGGTCACAGGAAAGTCCACTAGTGTCTTAAAATTGATCACAACCATCCAACTTCACCGGCATGTTTGGATGGCTTAGATCAAGCCTATGACCGTGGGACAAGTGCACACATGCTCACCACCGGCTCAATGTGGGTCCCACATGGTCGACCTCCTCAAAGGAGGAGCATAGCTTGCCAAACCATTATGTTGAAGTCGTGTACACACGACCGATCAAAAACCCTATTTAGGGTTTGCGGCATGTTACATGTGTCGATAATTGATCACGAGAATCCATCTTCGCAAGCATGGATGGAGGGTGTAGATGTAGACTTAAAAGATCCCGAGCATGTCAACATGATCACTGCGGGCCCATCTACACGCATGACCGATCGACCAAGCCAATCATGGCTGAACGTCTCGAAACACGCGCCCGAATTAGGCATGTTGCGCGGCTTCCAACTTTTTTGCGGCCGCAAACCAATCTCAACCACTCAACTTTTCCGGACAAATTGAGTGGCTTAGATCACATTTTCATGGGACAGTAAGGTACAAACGCGTACACTGGCAAGCCGTCTACACGCATGCGCGGTCGGTCCTGCCAAAAATGTCTCCCATGCTTGGATTCGACCAAGCTGAAGAGTGATGCTTGCGCACCTCTTCAAAACCCTAAAACTTCATTAACGGTCGCAGATGAGCGTCATATATCATCTCGTCTGTCCAACTCTACCAGCTTGGTTAGGCATCCCAGGCTAGGAGTTAGTTGGCCAATAAGGTGTCGTGGTGATCACCATCCATCACTCTACCACATCATGTGATCGTCCAAGGGAGGGCTTGCCTACGCAGCCTCCAAACGATCACTTGAAGGTAGCTATGCGTGCAGCTGTTTTGAGACGCTTAATCCGCGGCTTACTCCGATAATCTTTAAAACAGCGATGCTTCGTGCATATTGAATATATTCGATGCATTACATGCATAGAATACACACGATATTTCATAAATATCGGTTTCCCAAATAACTTAGTTATTTAACTTAGCACCGTATGCTACCTTCTGCGGGTCCCACGATCAACACAATCGAGACATCAAGCATGTCACAAACTGGGGGATACTTACTGGGGTATTGGTCTGGCGGTTTGCAGCGTGCAGCGCGCAACGCGCCATCACAAGATTGTGTCAGGAAGACATGGACTGTTAGTAATGATGGGAGAAGTGGGAAAAGACTGACCGTGTGACACTAACACGACTCCACTACTCCATCACTCCACTTCCTGCACTTCCCATGAGAGATGAGGGTTAGGCTCAATGACTTGTATAAATAGTTTCTCCTCCCTATTTCCAAAAAAGGGAGACAAGACAGAAACCAAGTGTTCATACAACGTGTTCAAACACACGGAGCTTTGCTTACATTATTGCAAGCCAGTTCGGTATTCTGGTACAAGGGAAAAACAACCAACACCTTCACGATCTCAACACCTTCTTCGCTTCCCTCCCTAAGATCAACCCCATCTCCTTCACTTTTTTACCGAAGCAAGTCTGGAACGGCCATTTCTTGGTTTAGGCCAGAATTGTACAGATTGATATCTCGAATCAAAAGCACTCCCGTGCAGTGCATTTGTTTAGGGTTTAGATTCATTTCTCATCCACACAACCCAAATTACCAAAACCAGCAGAAATAGTTTTCACCCATAAACAATTGGCGACCACAGTGGGAGTTTAATCTCTCGGTTGTGAAGTCAATATCTTCAATACCCAATCCCATTCGATTGATTTCAATATGGTTGGTCTTAGGACTGCCTCAACAGCCTCAAATCCAGATGATTCCTCCAATGGAGATACCCCTCCTCCCAACGGCGTATCTAACGGTATAATTAGGAGACTTCCAACATTAAGTGAGATAGCACGGGTGCAGGAGATTCACACAAAGAATATGGAGCTAATAAAAGAAGCGATAAACGACATACTCGATCTCCTTGTCAAGATAACATCGGAGGTGAGCGGTCCGGAGACTTCTACGCCGGGGACTGGTCCCTCTCAAATCAACAGCTTCATTACGAACCAGAGGCTAGTGGATCAGAAAGCGGCTTCTCTAGTAGAAAGTTTGTGTGAACTTTTACACCTCTCAAAGAATCAGCGGGCGGAGACGTTTGCTGCAATAACCAGATAGTCCTGGATGTGCACCTGGCTCCTTCACGTATAGAAGTCTTGAACGCATCAGAAACATCTGTGAATAATGTTACATTCACAGAGGACGACATGATGGCAGAAGAAGGTCACAACTGGGCCTACATGTTACTGCACGCATCAAGGATTCAGAATTCAGGAGGGCCCTCATCGACACGGGAGCGTCTTCGAATGTGATTACTCTCAAGACTCTCAGGACAGCCAAGGTTCGCCCATGCAAGATCCTACGGTAGCCTACCACAATGACAGACTTTGAAGGAAACCAGACCAGCACATACGGGTATGTCAATCTGAATTTATCAATAGGGCTCGTTCAGTCAAAAGTGAAATTCGAGGTCATAAAGAAGGAGCCGGACTATCATATGATACTAGGGAGACCATGGCTTCATGACAATAAGGTCGTCTCTTCAACGTATCACCAGTGCCTGAAGACTATGCTGAATAAAGAGGTCGTTCGTATTCCTGCATCATTGTCTCCTTACGCACCAATATGTGGAGTGGAACTCTTCGAACCAAGGGAAGCTCCACGAGAAGGATCAGACAAAGTCCATTGCATCCTACTCCCCACGTGGGCGTCAATCCAGGAGGAGGACCGACTTGCGTCATTGAGGACTGAGCCCCACGACGCACCTTTGCTGACAAGGCATTTTTTTTTATCCGGTAAAGCCGCAACCCATGTTCACACCAAGAGGGAACGAGATTTTGTGGCAAGCCGTGACCAGAAAGGGAAGACGATATATCGACGCCGATGTTAGAAATTAGCAGGGGAGACTGGTACCCAGTTGGATGCTGCAAAAGCGACGAGCCACAAGAAGAGGTATTGGACGCTCCGCGACAGCTACAAGATGGCACCAACTCCACGACCGACGAGCTCGAGATCGTTAACATCGGAAATGAAGAATCTCCCAAGCATGTCTCTATCAGTTCGACTTTGTCCACGGATGAACGCATGAAGCTTGTCCAACTTCTAAAGGAGTATCAGGATGCATTCGCCTGGACATATGAGGAAATGCCTGGTTTAGATGAAAAATTGGTCACCCACCATCTACATGTCGCACCCGGATCCAAGCCGATCAAATAGTCTCCGAGGCAATTCAGACACGAAGTGGAAGAGCAAATCAAATCCGAAATTCAGAAGTTGCTAGCTGCCGGCTTCATCAAACCTATTCACCATCCAACCTGGCTAGCTAACGTGGTTCCGGTAAAGAAGAAAAACTGACAGATCCGGTGCTGCGTGGACTTCAGAGACTTGAACAAGTGCTGCCCCAAGGACGATTTTCCTCTGCCTAACATCGACAAGTTAGTGGACATCACCAGTGGACACGGCATGTTCTCCATCATGGATGGTTATAGCGGTTACAATCATATAAGGATGTATGAGCATGATGCAAGTAAGGAAGCCTTCCGAACCCCTCTTGGCATTTTTTACTATACTGTTATGCCATTCGGTTTAAAGAATGCCGACGCAATGTATCAACGCGCTATGAAAGCAATCTTCCATGACATGATGCATAAACAAGTAGAAGACTACGTGGATGATATTGTGGTCAAGTCAAGAGCTCGAGCGGACCACACAAGAGTCTTACGACAAGTGTTCGGGAGGTTTCGTGAATACAAATTGAAGATGAATCCTTTGAAATGCGCTTTCGGTGTCTCTTCAGGCAAATTTCTGGGATTCCAAGTGACTGCTGAAGGGATCAAAGTGGACCCGTCCAAGACTCAAGCCATCCTCACGATGCCGCCGCCACGAACTGTGAAGGAACTCCAAAGCTTCATGGGCAAGGTGAACTACATTCGACATTTTATACCTAGCTTGGCCCAGCTTGTTGCCTCATTCACCCCCTTGGTGAAGAAGGGAGCAAATTTCATCTGGACCGCAACCCAACAAGAAGCGTTTAGAAAGATTCAACGAATATTGTCATCTCCAGCCATCATGAAGTCTCCCGTCCAAGGAAAGCCACTATGTCTCTATACCGCTTTCAGTGATACCGCCGTCGGGGCTTTACTCGCTCAAGAAGACGATGAGGGAATCGAACGTCCCACATACTACTTCAGTCAAATATTGATAAATGTTGAACTCAGATATCCCAAGGCGGAGAAATCATGTTTAGCTCTAATCCATTCCATTCAGAAGTTCAAACATTACATGATGTCCAACAAGGTGGTACTCATATCTAAATCCGACCCTGCGAAGTTTTTGCTTTCAAAACCGGTCCTGATGGGAAGGACGTCCAAGTGGCTTCTCCAAATGTCAGAATTAGACATAACGTGTGCATCACCTAGAGCTACCAAGGGGCAAGCAGTAGCAGATTTACTAGCAACATTCCCTGGGGAAGGCACTACGGGGTTACACGAGGATCTTCCTGAAGAATTTCCAGACATCTCTGTTGTCGAAGAGGAAGTGTGGTTGTTGTATTTTAACGGCTCTGCCACCCCTAGCAGTAACACTGGAGGAGCAGGCGTAGTCTTAGTATCTTCGACTGGGTAAGTATTCTGGCACTCCTTCAAGATGGACTTCCAATGTACCAACAACTCAACAGAATATGAAGCCTTCCTCATAGGGCTGTCAATAGCCAAGCAAGCAGGAGTCACGCGCCTGGAGATAAGAGGTGACCCCAAGTTACTGGTAAATCACATGAATGGAGTATATGCATTGAAGGAGGTGACGCTAGCTCCATACCGATCAGAAGCACAAAGGTTACTAAACTACTTTGCTGATGCAACCATAACCCATGTTGGTCGCAGCAACAACAAACACGCCGATTGTCTAGCAACGCTGGTGTCTAAATTGAAGTTCGAAGTTTTAGAAGAAACCCTGACAGTGAAGAGGAGAACCGTAGAATCAACATGGCTTTCACAATACAAAGACATCGAGATTTGCGATTGGCGAACTCTGATCATTCAAGAACTAAGCAGCTCACTTTCTCAAGGAAAGGTCAGTCTCAAAACCCTGCAAAACTTCTTCATGCTTCATGGTGTGCTATATCATCGAAACCCGGACGGTTCCCTATCAAGATGTCTTGGGGATGATGAAGCACAGCTGCAGCTTAACCGCGTTCACGATGAAATTTGTGGACAATCACTAGTGGTAACGCTTTATCGATGACTTCAACGCCTGGGATATTACTGGCCAGAGATGGAGACTCAATCCCGACTACTTCAGAAATACTGCTCAAATTGTCAAGCGCCACCACACCAATTGGAGGTTTTTAGTGTGAGCCACACTGGGGACTGGATAGAGCCGTACATTAGCTATCTCCACGACGGGGCAACTCCTGATAGCCAAAAGGATGCCGTCAAGATGAAGCAAAAGGCCAAGCGGTTCGTGTTTCACGAAGGGATCCTATATCGCAAGAGCTTCGGAGTCGATCTGTTGTGGTGCCTGGCTGGGATAGAAATCCCGGTTATGCTGAAGGAAATGCATGAAGGGGAACACCAAGGGAAGAGGAAACTGTTTCTCCAGATACACGAGAAATATTATTGGCCGACCATGGAGGATGATGCAGCCGCATTTGTTCAAAGCTACCACAAATGTCAAATCCATGGGAACCTTGTTCACGCGCCTTCCACCCCTTTACACTCGATATGCAGTCCATGGCCATTTTACAGTTGGGGACTGGATATTATTTGGAAAATCAATCCGTCGTCATCAAAGCAGCACGAGTATATCATAACCGCGACAGAGTACTTCACTAAATGGGTGGAGGCCATTCCTCTGCGAGGAACTACAGGAGCAACAATTGCAGCTTTCATTAAAGAGTATATCATTTTTCGTTTTGGTGTGCGTAAGCATATTATCACTGATAAAGGCACTCCCTTCGCCAACAAACAGGTACCAGAGTTACTTGAAGAATATGGAATTAAACAAGTCTTCTCCACTATCTACTATCCTCAAGGAAACGGGCAGGCTGAGAGTACCAACAAGACGTTGATCCGGATTCTCAGTCGAACAGTACATGACAATCCTAGAGAATGGCATGACCAGTTACCGATGGCGCTATGGGAATATCGGACGTCACCTAGGAGTTCCATTGGAGTTTCTCCATACTCACTTGTTTACGGTGCGGACGCAATCCTCCCAGCATAGATCAAAATCCCATCAGCCAGGATCGCAGCGGCAAGCGGGGTCCACTGGAACGAGGCTGAAGCATCTAACTCAAGAGTATCTGAGTTAGACACTTTGGATTTCAGAAAAAGCAAAGCAGAGGAACGCACTAAGGTGTACAGAAATAGAATCTCCAAGTCATATAACAAAATTGTGAAGCCACGTGTTTTCAAAGTGGGAGATTTGGTCTTGAAGATGGCCAAGCACATCCAGCAAGACATGTCTGCACCAAAATTCTCACCGAAATGGGAGGATCCTTATACAATCACTAAGGCTTACAGTACCGGCTACTACAAAATCATTAAGGTGGACGGGGGAAAGTTAGAAGCAGTCATCAACGGAAAATGGCTCAAGGCATATCATGCTTGATCATTGTTCGCTTCTGTCTCATGACACGACAACACATGCATTTATTTTCATTACACATTTGAATTATCAATTTATTCAGAGATGCATTAATGAAAAAACCCTTTTCACCAATCAAAAACCAATGCAATTTATTCCGCAAAGATGTTAAAAAAAAAAATTGACGTGAACGTCATTGACAATAAGAGAATACGGCTGAATACGGCTTAGAAGAGACCATCCAGCAGATTATAGTTCCTTGAGAGCATCATCTTCAATCTAGCTTGATATCTCTCTGTCCTATTCTTCAAGTTTTGTACTGCCTGCTCCACCTTCTCTGATTCAGCGGTCATAGCCTTTTCTTCTTCCAAGATAGCCTTCGCAGCAGGAACTACGTTTGCAAGGATGCCGGCTCGATTAACCTTGATGATGTCAAGACGTTGCCATAGCCAACCCACATTGAATCCCATCGTTTCACAGGTAGACACCATGTTCTCCCACTCCTCAAATTTCGATTCAGCAACGTTACGGATGGAGATATCTTCCATCTCGGCAATCATAGAGAGAAGGCAGTATACTGTGGTAACCAAAGCAGATGCACAGTGCTGAGCTACATTCCTGGTTGCAATATAGCCATACCTCCTCCATACTTTTGTGTATAAAGGCACAAAATTCTTCCGCACCAATAATCCGCCGACGGTTCGATGACTGGAAGACATGCATTTCATGTGAATATCGAATGGATGACCTGCACTGGGATATTCGTAAGAAGAGATTCCCAAATCAGCATCTTCAAGGTCCGCATGAGTAGGTGTGTTTGAATTCGAAGGAGGAGGGTTGGTTAAATCATCATCATCGATCACTGTCACACATGGGCGTCTCTGCAAAAAAGAGAAAACTTTATTTGTCTGATCATGAAGAACAAGCAATGGTTTAGAAAAAGTAAAGGGAATGAATCAATACGGTCTTCTTAACTCGGCGAATACGAGCAGGAGAGTCATCGCGAAGCTATTCATCCTGAACCTCAGATGATCGTGCGCGTTTAACAGAAGAGCCTGGGTGGTACGAAGAAGATGATCTGCTGCTGTTTGACATGATGAAGAGATGGAGTTTCTGCAAGAAAATCCTATCAACAAAGGGAGGTTTTAAAACCCCTGCGCATGTGTCGAGAAAACCCTAGAGAAAGGTTGAATCGGCTGCAACAAAGCTTATCCGATGAATAAGGCCTCAACGCCGACCAAGTCGTACTTTTCTCCCGAACCCTAATCAGGTTTGACCAGCTCCAGGACATCACCTGGCGATGTCTATCTATGTAGTAAATATGTATTTACTTTAGCTCGGTCATTTCAATATGCAAATTTGTCACCATCTCATGCCTACCCCACAATGATGCAACCATTATGTGCTAGGCATGGGACTTAATGTTGATGGTGGATTTTAGTTCAGGGCTAAAATTGTAAAACCAAATTTATGCGCTGACATCCTGCAAAGGATAAAGCCATTGATAAGTGATGAATACTTCTTCACTTTACTAATTCACCTAGAATGGAGCATGTGGAAACAATCCCAGTATTTTATGAATTAAATACACAAAATTCATCCAGGTTGGAGCATGTAGCAACAACCACATATACCCTGTGAATTTATAGCATTATTAATTAATATGCGATTAGCCTTGTATTTCCTGTGTTGTTCCCGCAGAACCCTCATTATTGGTGCGACATGACGACTGAATGTTGCTCTCAGCAGAGTGACACGAATCTCAAAGCATCAATAATGAGGCATGCATGAAATACCCGTACAGGCTACATCTCTCGGTGTGTTATACTATCCCGATTGAGCATCTGGGCTGTCCATGTCAGTCTCAGAAACAATCACGACCATGCAAGTTGGCCGCATGATTTAACCATCCTAGACGATCCTCAGCAGGAGAAGGCTACCACCTTAATGACCACCAGCGGACCCGTTTTTGCCCTGGTCGGTTGAATACATACCACGCCTCCCAAACAACCACCGAACGCCATCCTAAAGTAGGATGTTTGGGCTGGTGTGGAGCAGCTTGTATGCACAAGACTGCCAATGTTGGTCTCAAAACAGATCGCAGCCGTCCAACTTCTCCTGCATGCTTGGACGGCATAGATCGTCCCATGACCGGTTGGACAAGCGTTGTCCTGCACAACGACGGGCCCCCTTTTTACTTACTTGACCGACCTTCTCACGACCTATCCAGGGAGGAGAAAACTCTTGCTCGAAGTTCGGCCGGCGTAATGCTTTAAGGGTCACAGGAAAGTCCACTAGTGTCTTAAATTGATCACAACCATCCAACTTCACCGGCATGTTTGGATGGCTTAGATCAAGCCTATGACCGTAGGACAAGTGCACACATGCTCACCACCGGCTCAATGTGGGTCCCACATGGTCGGCCTCCTCAAAGGAGGAGCATAGCTTGCCAAACCATTAGGTTAAAGTCATGTACACACGACCGATCCAAAACCCTAATTAGGGTTGGCGGCATGTTACATGTGTCGCTAATTGATCATGAGCGTCCATCTTCGCAAGCATCGATGGAGGGTGTAGATGTAGACTTAAAAGGTCCCGAGCATGTCAACATGATCACCGTGGGCCCATCTACACGCATGACCGATCGACCAAGGCCAATCATGGTTGAACGTCTCGAAACGCGCCCCCGAAATAGGCATGTCGCGCGACTTCCAACTGCTTTGCGGCAACGGATTTCTGCCGCAACCTGATCTCAACCACTCAACTTTGCCGGACAAATTGAGTGGCTTAGATCACATCTTCATGGGATAGTGAGGTACAGACGTGTACACTGGCAAGCCATCTACACGAATGCCCGGTCGGTCCGGACAAAAACGTCTCCCATGCTTGGATTCGACCAAGCTGAAGAGTGATGCTTGCGCACCTCTTCAAATCCCTAAAACTTCATCAACGGTCGCAGATGAGCGTCATATATCATCTCGTCCGTCCAACTCTACCAGCTTGGTTAGGCTACCCAGGCTAGGAGTTAGTTGGCTAATAAGGTGTCGTGGTGATCACCATCCATCACTCTACCATATCATGTGATCGGCCAAGGGAGGGCTTGCCTACGCAGCCTCCAAAGATCACTTTAAGGTAGCTATGCGTGCAGCTGTTTTGAGACGCTTAATCCGCGGCTTACTCCGATAAGCTTTAAAACGGCGATGCTTCATGCATATTGAATATATTCGATGCATTACATGCATAGAATACACACGATATTTCATAAATATCGGTTTCCCAAATAACTTAGTTATTTAACCTAGCACCGTATGCTACCTTCTGCGGGTCCCACAATCTACACAATCGAGACATCAAGCATGTCACAAACTGGGGGATACTTACTGGGGTATTGGTCTGGCGGTTTACAGCGTGCAGCGCGCCATCACAAGAATGTGTCAGGAAGACATGGGCGGTTAGTAATGATGGGAGAAGTGGGCTAAGACTGATCGTGTGGCACTAACACGACTCTACTACTCCATCACTCCACTTTCTACACTTCCCACTAGAGATGAGGGTTAGGCTCAATGACTTGTATAAATAGGTTCTCCTCCCTATTTCCAAAAAAGGGAGACAAGACAGAAACCAAGTGTTGATACAACGTGTTCAAACAGACAGAGCTTTGCTTACATTATTGCAAGCCAATTCGGTATTCTGGTACAAGTCAAAAACAACCAACACCTTCTTCGCTTCCCTCCCTAAGATCAACCCCATCTACTTCACTTTGTGACCGAAGCAAGTCTGGAACGGACATTTCTTGGTTTAGGCCAGAATTGTACAGATTGATCTCTCGAATCAAAAGCACTCCCGTGCAGTGCATTTGTTTAGGGTTTAGATTCATTTCTCATCCACACACCTCAAATTACCAAAACCAGAAGAAATAGTTTTCACCCATAAACAGTAGCAAATCTTAGTTGTGGGTGAGATCAGCTAAGGGAATCAAGTGCGCAGTATCATGCTGGGATCAGAGGCGTAGGGAGTACAACTGTACCTTGGATCAGTGAGAGAATGATTGGGGGTTCAACTACAGTCCAGTCCGAAGTTATCTTGGAGTAGGCTAGTGTCTGTAGCGGCTTAATACAGTGTGTATTCAATCTGGACTAGTCCCGGGGTTTTTATGCATTTGCGGTTTCCTTGTTAACAAAATTTCTGGTGTCTGTATTATTTCAATTTCCGCATTATATTGTTTATCTTTATAATTGAAATAATACAGGTTGTGCGTTAGATCAATCAATTGGAGAATCCGACCTAGCGGTTGTTGATTGATATTGATTGACACTTGGATATTGGTCTTTGGTACCATCCAAGTTATTCCTTGTATTTGATTAGTACTCGCAGTTTCTGTTTGAGGAAATCAAATCAATAGAGAGATACAAACTCGTTGATATACTTTTAATTGATTGAGTCTTGTTGATTCTCTTAAAAGTATATTCGAGTTTGTCCATACAAATTACTAAGAGAAATATTGAGTGGTGTTGTTAGACCCCCGCTTTTTCAATTGGTATCAGAGCAGGCAAACACGTTTAAGACCTTACAAGTCTGTGTTTGTAGCGATCTGACTCTATGGATAGAGGTGTTATCTCTATTAACGTACCACCAGTCTTCGATGGCTCTAATTACTTATGGTGGAAAATTGTTATGCTAGCTTTTCTTCAAGCACGTGATTTTCAATCATGGGTATATGTTGTTAATGGGTATGATGCTCCCGTTATGGCAGTTGGAGATGTAAACGTTCACAAACCTATTGGTGAATACACCCCTGCTGAGATAAATGCTGCAAAGAAAAATTCCGACGATTTGAATGCTATCATACATGCCATTACCCCAAATCTTCAGCACCATGTGTCTAATTGCACTCGGTCTAAAGATGCTTGGGATATCTTAGAAACCGTATTCGAAGGTAACTCCAGTGAAAAGGAAGCTAGGCTTCAAAACCTTAATTCCGATTGGGAAAACCTTCGTATGGCAGATGAAGATACGTTTGATGAGTTTAATCACAAAGTGTCTGAGATTGTTAATGCATCGTTTGCATTGGGTAAGACTATTCCTGAAAAGGACATTGTGACGAAAATTCTCAAATCGCTGCCATCTAGATACGAGTCTAAGAAGCATGCCATCGTTGAGGTAAATAACCTTGATAATCTTTTCAGAAATACATTGGTTGGAAAGATAAAGATCTTTGATCATGAGCATACATCCAAAATCGGAAAGGATGTTGCCTTTAAGCACAGAAGAACACTAAATTACTTGATAAGAGTAAAAGTGTTTATGTCTCTGAGGATGATCAGTTTGAGGGTGATTTTTCAGATGAAGATCTTGACAAATCAGTCTCCTTGATCACAAGACAGTTTAGGGATCTTCTATTGAAGAGAAGTAAACGGTTTTCAAGAGACAAACCTAGGTCGTCAGATAAACCTCACAATCGCGTCCCTCCTAAAATATGGATGCTGACGAGGCTGATGACGAGGATATGCTACAGTGCTTTAAGTGTAAAAGTTTTGGTCATTTTGCAAACGAGTGCCCAAATCGTATAAAATACACTGGGAACAAAGGTCTTGCTGTAACACTTGATGAGATATCTGAGATCTATGATTCTGATGAAGACAGGAAATCAAGTGTCAGTCTTCTATGTGAAAACATTGATTTTGATAATTGTAGCAATACATATATCAATCCTGATGGTTTCAGTGAAGAGGAGAATCCAATCAAGCTGGAAGAATCAATTAACCATCCTTTGGAAACGCTGGTTTTAATGTTTCAGGATCCACTATGTGTCTAGCTGCGTTTACACCACAGATGCCTGAATACTATCCAAGTTTGACGTGCTCGTTTTGTTCTCAGAAGGGTCATGAACTATCAAGATGTTACAAGTACAAGCATCAAGTGAGTCACGCCAACAAACTTCAATGAAGAGCAAATCGATTGTCAAGGAAGCTTAAACTTTCCCAGAAGACTGCTGAGGTATGTAGGATTTTATCTTCGACTAAGAAGTTGGTTTCCAAAGACAAAATTAGACCATTAGAGAAGAAGGTATGGTCAAATCGTTTTGATAGACAGAAGTCAGAGGATTCCTCTCAAGAGGAAAATGGTGGACAAATTGTTGTTCACCACAGCACAAATTAATTGTGTTGTTTGGTAAATCTTGTCTCATGTGCCTGATCAAAAGAGATGAGATTGTGTACTGCTTAGGCTTCAGAAAAAGTTTTTTTATTAGGTTTGTGTTTCTTGTCTATCAAATAAAGTAAAGGGTTATTATCGATAATTCTACTCTTTATAGGGTGGAGAATTGGGCGTCCACGAACCTGTGTAAAAGGTTGCGAACCTTACATTCCTTTTTCCTCTCCGATATCCTTTATATCTTAAGACTGCTTGTTGAGATTGTGAATTCCACTCACAAAAACCAAATGTTTATAACTGTTCTCCAAGCATCATGTCTTTGGATGGAAAAGATGTCAACATGATTGTTAAGCCATCAATCAAGGAAAAAGATAAATCTCCAGTAACTCCTTCCCTGAAAAGAAAAAGGAGAAATACAAGAACGCCAAGGGCTGTCCCTTCTAACTCTCAGAAGTTTTCCGATGTTCTTGATGAGTTGAAGGAAGTAAGAAAGGAGATTAGAAATAAAGGATTGTGTTTTAAGATCTTTGGAAATTCAGAAAGCCTTGGTTCGACATCATCAACCAAGACGGTTTGTTGGTATTGACTCCTTCCTCCACGAACCTTATATTCCAATGGCTGTTGACGAAAAGGAGTTCGGGAATGATAAAGAATTTTCTCAAAGACATTGTTGCCTAGTATGTCTCTTTTTTGGTTTAGTTTGAAGAATAACTAGTGCTTTGAAAGCAATGATTGTGACTACACATAGCTATTATTTTTCATCTTCTTGTATTATTTTTTAGATATATTGGTTTTAAATTCTAATAATATTTGGAGGATGATGTTTTTGCAGTATTAATCTTTATGATTTGTTATATTGCAACTTGTTATGGGATATGTATGTTTGCGTCCGTGAACTTGAAGGTCCCATACTTTGTCAAAAGTAAAGTCGTTCGTGTTTGGCATTCACGTACTGGTAAAAGGATGAATGAACTTTTGACAAATACAAAAGTTAAGCCTATATTGTCAATTATGTTGATGGAAGATAGGTTAAAATCTTTTGTTTTCAAGGATTATGTCTATTATTGTTGTTATGCAAATAATAACTGAAGATATAATGAATCCTTGTGTATTCCGCAGTATTGATCATCCTTGATCCATATTCGTATGTATCAGTGTGAGGCTCTGTAATGTGTCTTATGTTGAGCACGATACAACCAAGTTGATTATTTTTTATTAGCTTTGTTGGTTGTTCCGTAAGGTACTTTATGTTGAGCATTTTGAACTAAATTAATCATCTTGTTTGGTTATTTAGTTATTGCTCCGTAAGTTTTCTTATGTCGAGCAAAACAATTGACAATTAAATTGATTACTTTCGTAGTTAGTTTGGTTGTGTATTCCAAGTAGATTAATTATGGGTTCTCTTGTAATTAATCTAGTTGAGTATTTTTGTGTCTCCATGAGTTTTCTTATGTTGAGCACAAACAATTGAATTGATCACTTTTTGTGTTTTATTTGATTGCATATACCGATTAAATTAATCACAGGTTTTACTTGTGATTAATTTGATTGAGTTTTTGGATATAAAAAAAATCATTCTTATGGTTTTTGGTGTCCAGTAAAATCCTTTTTTTCTTTTGAAATTAAGGCCGCTCTTGTTGCTCTTTCGGGAATGACATCAAATGGGGGAGAGTTCTTTTGAACTTGTGCTTAATGGTCATATCTTGAGGGGTGTGCGGCTGTGGAATTTTAGAGGGGTTATCTTGTATCTTTAAACTCCTTGATAAATGCTATTAGCTTCAGCTATATGATTGCATCTAAATAAGATGATGTGTGTTCTTTCTTTTTAGTCATGAAATGTCTCTTACAGACATTTCATTATGATCCCGTTCTTGTACCTTTGCCAATTTTATTGACAAAAAGGGGGAGAATTAATATGTAGTTCACACTACAAATACATAGGGTCTTCGGGTCATTATGTAAGGGGGATTGGCTTCCATGTGAGATGGAGTATTGACTAAGGGGGAGTGATACATATCACCATAGTATTATTGTTGAAGTTGTGATACAATTGAAATTTGACGTTGTGTAATAATACTATGACACTGTATAACAATGATCGAGACCGATGCTTTCTCATTGTTATAGCTACGGATCTTCAACAGAGGTGATGCTAAACTTATAACCTTTGGGATCATTGGAGTACTTAGAAGTGACGAAGATTTCGAGGAATGTTGAAGATTAGACATGTGGAATATGAGCTACTTAAGTTTCTTTATCTTTTTTGTATTCCATATGTATTGATAGTTTTGTCACTAAAATTGACAAAGGGGGAGATTGTTAGAGCATTGCTCGGTCGAACTTGCATGCGTTGCTATCTCAAGCATGTTTGTCAATGTTAGTGATCAAAACTATAAGTCTTGATTTCTAGTCTATTATAGCTAAGTCTCAGACTGGGATAGAAAGTGTAGTTGAGCTCAAGGACTTCATGGCGATTCATCATACAAGTAGAAGAACTACTCAAGGAACCGGTAGAACTTCTCGACAAAAAGGTATGTGAAGACTTGAACTTATCTGTCACTCAAAAGTCTATCTACTCTATCTCCTACTTCTTGAGACAAAAATTCGTATGCTATATATAGACTTAGATTATACACATTTGGTATTTTGAGCCGAGTATACCTCCCCCATCTATATCTCGAAATATGTGTTGGTAAGCTTTTCGCTTCGACCAAGTTTATCTTTACCTAGTGACGAAAGTCATGATATGTTTCAATCGTCTTGAAAATTGCTTTGACGAGAAATGGTGTAACAACTATATAACGTCCTCTAAGAATGTTTCAATGATTGGAATGAGAATGTAGATTACATAATCAATGGTGGACATAAGCATTATTGTGGAAACACAATTATGTATAAGTCCTATTCCTTGAACCAAAGTTTGCGAACTTTGTTGATCAAGAGAAACCGGAAGAATGGCTTGTTGCCAAGTCCGCGAACTTCCGAACTTCTCATCCCGAGAAATTCTGCTGGAGATTTTAGTAGTTCACCAGTTCTTAGTTTCGTTTTTAGTGTAGTCAAGACTCAAGATTTTGGTGAATGTTTTGTACTAAATAGAACAAAAACAATTTTAGGGGATAGTTTTCTGTATTATGCTTACAAGATGTTAGTCCAGACCTAAACAAATATCATAGAATCCATCATAATTTAGGATTTGGCTGACTTCAGAGGGATTACAAGATGATCCCAAAATTCTGGTGCAGATTCAATGTGTTTACAGAACACCAATTATATGTGCAAGCTTTTGATGTATCATTGTTTTAACTTAGGTCATTGGAAGGAGGATTAGAGACAATGGAAACTTATACAGTTCCCCATATTCATCATTTCTACAGATGCATGCGTTGCTATCTCAAGCATGTTTGTCAATGTTAGTGATCAAAACTATAAGTCTTGATTTCTAGTCTCTTATAGCTAAGTCTCGGACTAGGATAGTAAGTGTAACTGATCTCAAGGACTTCATGGAAATTCATCATACAAGTAGAAGATCTACTCAAGGAACCGGTGGAACTTCTCGACAAAAAGGTATGTGGAGACTTGAACTTACTTGTCACTAAAAAGTCTATCTATTCTATCTCCTACTCTTTGAGACAAAAGTCATATGCTATATATATAGACTAGATTATACACATTTGGTATTTAGATCCGAGTATACCTCGCCTATCTATATCTCGAAATATGTGTTGGTAAGCTTTTCGCTTCGACCAAGTTTATCTTTACTTAGTGACGAAAGTCATGAATGTTTCAATCACTTTGGAAATTGCTTTGATGAGAAATAGTGTAACAACTATATAACGTCCTCTAAGAATGTTTCAATGATTGGAATGAGATTTTAGATTACATAACCAATGGATTCCTTGAACCGAAGTTCTCGAACTTTGTTGATCAAGAGAACCGGAAGTATGGCAAGTGCCAAGTCTGCGAACTCAGTCCGCGAACTGCCGAAGTTCTCAAACCCGAGAATTTCTGCTGGAGTTGACAAACTACTTGCGTGAGCCAAGTACGCGAACCTAGTTCACGAACCGGCGAAGTTCTCAAACCCGAGAATTTCTGCTGGAATTTGTAAACTCTATCCGGTGTCTTAAGTCCGCGAACCTAGTCTGCGAACTTGAGAAGGTTATATATCTAAAGATGATTTCTGAACTTAATCTTAAAAGACTAAGGAATGCTTTTGAAAACCGTAGCTATTAAAGTTCATGAATCGATTCGAGTGAATCAAATCATCTTTGCTTCAATTGTGTCTTGTGTAGTTACATAAGATTTCCTTGCAATTGAACAACTCTCTAACTAGTTCATTTGAGTCATTTGAACTAGTTATGGTGAAGAAGAACATGGTTGATATGAAATGCTCATATGGATAACTTTTGGTTAACTATTGTTGAACCAACAATGTACACGTTTGGGTACGGTTAACAAACCTAGAAGCGTGCAGTTCATTTTTGTATAACAAGCTAAGTTTTTGATCTAACGGTTGAGAAATATTAGCTTGAATCTAAATCAGGTTTTCATCTAACGGTGAATATTGATTGCTTTGTTACCAAGGCAAAACCCTGATTTGAAAGACTATATAAAGGAACATCTAGTATTGTGCAAAACTAATCCCCATACCTTACGTGTGATATTAGTTTGCATACTAGAGTCGGTTCTCCTTTAACCTTTGTTTCTTCTTCTAAAACTAGGTTAACGACTTAAAGACTTTATTGGGATTGTGAAGCCAGACCGATACTACTTTTATCGTAGTTGTGTGATCTGATCTTGCATCTTCTATCGTACGAGTACATTCAGATTGATTGGCTTGAGATTTGATATCTCCGATAGGCAAGATATAAAAAGTAATCACAAACATCTTCGTCTCATTGTTTGTGATTCCACAACATCTTGTTTCGCTACCGTACGATTAAGATTGTTGTGAGGTGATTGATTAATCTAGGTTGTTCTTCGGGAATATAAGACCGGATTATCAATTGGTTCCTATTCACCTTGATTATTATCAAAAGACGAAACAAAAACTTTAGGGTTTTTCTGTGGGAGACAGATTGATCCTTTGATATACTTGTCTGTGTGAGACAAATTTGTTTATTGTCAAAGCCTGCGATTTTGGGTCGTAGTAACTCTTAGTTGTGGGTGAGATCATCTAAGGGAATCAAGTGCGCAGTATCCTGCTGGGATCAGAGGCGTAGGGAGTACAACTGTACCTTGGATCAGTGGGAGACTGATTGGGGTTCAACTACAGTCCAGTCCGAAGTTAGCTTGGAGTGGGCTAGTGTTTGTAGCGGATAATACAGTGTGTATTCTATCAGGACTAGGTCCCGGGGTTTTTCTGCATTTGCGGTTTTCTCGTTAACAAAAATTTTGGTGTTTGTGTTATTTCAATTTCCGCATTATATTGTTTTATCTTTATAATTGAAATAATACAGGTTGTACGTTAGATCAATCAATTGGAGAATCCGACCTAACGGTTGCTGATTGATATTGATTGACACTTGGATATTGGTCTTTGGTACCATCCAAGTTATTCCTTGTATTTGATTAGTACTCGCAGTTTCTGTTTGGGGAAATCAAATCAAGAGAGAGATATAAAATCGTTGATATACTTTTAATTGATTGAGTCTTGTTGATTCTCTTAAAAGTATATTCGAGTTTGTCCATACAGATTTCTAAGCGAAATATTGGGTGGTGTTGTTAGACCCCCGCTTTTTTAGTATTCCATATGTATTGATAGTTTTGTCACTAAAATTTACAAAGGGGGAGATTGTTAGAGCACTGCTCGGTCGAACTCGCAAGCGTTGTTATCTCAAGCTTGTTTGTCAAGTTTAGTTGCCAAAACTATAAGTCTTGATTTCTAGTCTACTTATAGCCAAGTCTCGGACTAGGATAGAAAGTGTATTTGAGATCTAGACTCCATAGCATTCATCATGAAAAGACGAAGAACTACTCAAGGAACAGGTGGATCTTCATCGACTAAAAGGTACACGGAGACTCGAACTTATCTACCACTCAAAAGTCTATCTACTCTATTTCCTTTCTTGAGACAAAAGTCGTATTGCTATATAGACTTCGATTATACACATTTTCTATTTCAAGCCGAGTTTATCTCACTTATATAGTTCTTGAAATATTTGTTGATAAGCTTTCATTTTGGCCAAGTTCATCTCTACAAGTAATGAAAGTCATGTTGATTGTTTCAATCTCTTGAAAATCGGTTTGATGAAAAATAGAATGTGAATAACCTCTATATAACATCCTCTAAGAATGTTTCAATGATTAAAATAAAGAGTTTAGAATATGTATACCATCTTTGGATATAAGCATATAGTGTGTTCGCACATTAGTGTATAAGTCCAAAACTGGGAACCAAATGTATGCATACTTGTGTGTGTACTAAATGGTTGATGGAGACTGGGTAAGTATGTGTACCCGTACGCATACTGGAGGAAGTTCACGACCGTGAATTTCTGCTGATTTTGAAAACCAAAACAAACTCAAATCCGGTTACTTAAGTACGCATACCCGTAAGCATACTTAAGTGTGTTACTTTCTAAAATTGGTTTGTTCATGAACTAAAACATTTGTATAATAAGGAATGCAATTTGCAAACCGTGGCTATAATGTTCATGAACCGATTCGAGTGAATCAAAAAAAATT
Organism: Papaver somniferum; assembly: GCF_003573695.1. Lineage (NCBI taxonomy): Eukaryota > Viridiplantae > Streptophyta > Magnoliopsida > Ranunculales > Papaveraceae > Papaver > Papaver somniferum. The sequence continues at coordinate 53,535,325 of NC_039366.1, forward strand.
TTGCTTCGATTGTATCTTGTATACTTCTATAATATCTAAGCAATTGAACAACTCTCTAACTAGTTCTTTTGAGTCATTTGAACTAGTTATGGTGAAGATGAATAAGGTTGATATGAAAGTGCTCATATGGATAACCATTTGGTTAACTACTGTTGAACCAACTAGGTGTACACGTTTAGGTACAGTTACACAAACCTAAATGAACGTGCATTTCATTTGTGTATAACAAGCTAAGATTCGATCTAACGGTTGAAAGATATTAGCTTGAATCTAATCATGTTTTCATCTAACGGGGAATATTGAATTCTTTGTTACCAAGGTAGCATTGATTGCAAACCATGATTTGAAGACTATATAAAGGAGAATTCTAGCAACTGGGAAACCTAATCCCCACACCTCCTGTGTGATACTAGTTGTGTAAGCTAGAATCGATTCTCCTTTAACCTTAGGTTTCTATCGAGACCCTATAGGTTAATGACTTAAAGACTTCATTGGGATTGTGAATGGTTGTCGTTGCGTTGATAGAGACCGTGGTGGTGGTTGCAGCGATGGAGTTGGTGGTCGTCGGTTCAAATGATTTTTATCTGCTGATGAAACGAAAAAGGGGAAGAAAGATGAAACAAAGAAGGGGAAGAAAGAAGGGAAAGGCTAAATAAGGGATATTATGAATTATGTTTTTATTGAATATTTCAATTATGCCACTAGGGATATTTGTGAAGTCTGTTAGGGATATTTGTGAAGGCCCATCAGAAGTAAGGACAATAATTCAATTTCCACTTTGAAAAAAGATTCACCACTGAGTAAGTTGCAAGAAGGATTATCGGTGTGTCCGTGCAATGTAATCTGTGCACCTTGATAATTTAACCACAATTGTGCACACCAGATAATTTAACCAATCTCTATAAAATTCTTTTAATTACTTCAAGACGATTTAGGACATATTTGACGTCTCGAAAGATATAACGTTTAAACCAACTATTTCATTTTCAAAATACTAACAATTCTCTTCATTTTAGGATGCTGGTCTCTACACAAGAATATTAAAATCATTTATCAAAGCACAATGACATATGAATAAAAGTTGATATCGTGACAAAACGAAAATATGGGACCAAAAGAATTATTATAGAAAATCAAATTAAATTCTCTTGTATACATCATCGGGTTTCATCGTGAATCCTAGTAGAGATATTATTCAGCCATTACAAAAGAAGAAGAAAGTCTAAGAAAAAGAAAGAAAAATACACTAATGCTCGCGGAACCGGCCTCCCCCTCCTTGATTGAATATCACGGTATATATAGGTCCAGAAGAATCCTACCTTCCATTTTAATTCTCATTATTACATCATCAACCCAATAGAATTTTTCCATGTGGCAAGTAGCAACAAAATCACCAATAAGAATATGCCACGTCATCTATGCCATACATAATATATCTGATTTTACTCCACAAAATATTCTCACTTATTTTGTTTATATGGCTCATAATGTCACATGCATGGACATTGATCTCCAAAGGAAAGAAATGATATTTCCGCGGGACCCAAAAAAAATCTGTTTTATTCTCTTTATGTTTAATTAATCTTCTTTCCATAATTCTCTGACGCATGTGCATGTGTCCCACTCGAGCATCTTTGTGAATGAAGTTCGCATTTAACATTCTTCCACTTTCATTTTTAGTAAGAAATATTACGAGCAAATGATGTCGACATTCACGTTTGGGTCTATTTTCTTCAAGGTATCCAACAACTCATATTCTCTGCATGTAAGCCCAGTCTTAGTTGTTTTCTCGCCAAATCCAATTTTATTCATTTACCACACTCCCATATCCACACAATTGGACTTAATAAAATGATTCTCCATGTAATTCCTTTCGGGCTTAGCCCATTTAATCATAAATCACTTCATTTCCTCCATTTTTCCCGCAGATTTCCGTATTTTAGTCCATCGAGCTTTATTTCCTTCAAAATACTTAAAACAAATTTATTAGCGATAAAATGAGTCCTAGATAATGTAATTATGGGTGAAAAGCTTCGCACTTACGTGCTTATCATTTACATCTTTCAAAGATTTGTATCTTTCATAGTACTCTTCCATAGTAGTAATCTGAGACAATTTATTAAAACTGCCAACATAATTACCATAGGCTACATCTTCGAATCGACAACAAACATCATAATCAAAAGTAGTACAATCAATACGACCATTATCCATCTTAGGAGTACTATGAAATTCATTTAAAAACTTGCCACACCATAGAGAAGATGGAACAACAACAATACGACCTTTGTAACAAAGTATACCATCTGTATAAGAGTAATTCTTTTATCCTGGATTATTAATAAGAGCAGTAATAAGGTTGCTCATATCAGTATCAAGGTGACACTCTTGAACAATTCCAGTAATACCAGAAAAAATTTGAGCAGTAAGAATGACAAAACTAGAATCCGAAATGCGAGATAGGACATTGCCAGCAACATTTTTCTTGCCATGATGAAAAACAATCTCGTCAGCCTAATAATTTAAACAACTATTTTTGTTGTTCCACAGATGATATTTTATGATCCAAGAAATATTTAAGACTACGATGATCCATATAGATTTTGAAATGCCGACCGAGTAAATAAGGTCGCCATTTATGAACAGCAGATAAAATAGCAAGCATTTCCTTGTTATATATAAACGAGGGAGAGATTGTGAACACTGCTCATGAAGAGGGGAAGACATATCGTTTTATGGCATAAATTCAAATTTTTACCAGTAAGAGGCTTGCTAAAATAGGAAATTTGTTTACCTGATTGCATCAAGACAGCTCCCAAACCATTTCCAGAGGCATCACACTCCAAAAAAAATTCCTTTCAAAAATCAGGCAGTAGTGAAGTACCAAAACTGGGGTTGTAGTTAAAGCTTGTTGTACTTTCTTGAAAGCAACAATAACATCGTCACTCCATATAAATGCATATTTCTTCAATAGTTGAGTTAAATGAGTATTAATCTTCCCAAAATCTTTAATAAATTTTCTATAATATCTAGCCAAACCCAAAAACCCTCGAAGACTCTTAATCGAACTAGGAATAAGCCATTGTACTGTATTGTTAATCTTATCACTCTCAACGGATACTCTTTGAGATGAAATGTTATGCCCAAGATAGCTGACATACATTGTAGTGAAAGTGCACTTAAACTTTTTCATAAAAAGATTATTAACACAAAAAATTTCAAAACCCAAGGATAAGTGTTGCATATGATCAACTACAACTACTATAGATCAAAATATCATAAAATAAAAAATAAGTACAACCCGCTGTAAGTAAGGCCGAAAAATGCATATGATCAGCCATACAACTACTATAGATCAAAATATCATAAAATGAAAAACATTACAAATCGTTGTAAGTAAGGCCGAAAAATGCCATTTATCAGGCTTTGAAAAGTTGTCGGAGCGTTCGAAAGACCAAATAGCATTACCAAGAACTCGTAATGACTATCATAAGTACGAAATACAGTCTTTAGAATATCTGGCTCGTGAAGTATGATCTGGTGAGAACCGGATCGTACATCCAACTTAGATAAGATGGATTTACCATGTAATTCGTCTAATAATTTGTCCACCATTTAAATGGGAAAACGATCTTTTATAGTAAGTTTATTAAGGACACCGTAGTCCACACACATCCGCCAAGACCCGTCTTTTTTACGAACTATGAGAATAGGAGATGAGTGTGGACTAGAACTTGGTCGGATTAATCCTGCTTGTTGGAGTTCAGATATTATCTTCTCAATTTCATTATTTTGAAAATATGGATAACGGTAAGGCCGTATGTTGACAAAAGAAGAATCCGGAGCTAAAAGTATATGATGATCATGTGAGCGCTTACAAATGTAACGTTTTCGGAGATGCAGAAATATCCTTGAAACTCAAAATTAAATTCCTAATTTCAGGTGGTACGACTGATGACCCTTCATACGTTGTTACAGTAGATGAAATTATGTATAGAAAAACACCTTATTGTTCCTAACATAACACACATTCCATATGAACACGATCTATAATCATTACAGTTGGTGAATTATCCCCAACTAATGAAATAACATGTTCTCATGACTTAAACTTCATAGTTAACTTAGCAAAATCCCATGAAATTGTCTCCAAATTTACGCAACCACTATATTCCAAGAACTGCATCAAAACCACTAATGCTTAAAAGATAAAAATCAATGGAGAAAGCATAACCTTGTAAATTAATGGAAACATTCAAACATGAGCCACTAGTTTGTAAGAATCCACCATCACCAATCATAACACTTAAGGTACCTCAACCGATTGAATAACGTAACCACACTGCTTAGCTACAGATAAATGTAGAAAATTATGAGTAGAACCCGTATCGATAATAAATATAATAGAAAGCCCTTTAATAAAACCAGTAATGCTTACCGTCTTAGGTTGTGGTGATCCCATAATGAGATTGCAGGTTTATTAATTATGGGCTCGATAGTTGAGTCATTTGAATCATCTTCACAATTGGAATCCATGTCAAACTGTGTAATTGTGAGACCATGAGCACCTTCTGAAAATGCTGAGGTCTAACAACCACACCCAACAATTCGTTTGGCAATCTGAGAGGACTTACTCCAATATACTTTCTAGAGAATCAACTAGACAGTCAGACTCAATCTAGAGTAAAGTATATCAAAGAGTTTAATATCTCTAACTCTTAATTCAATCCGCAATCAACAAATAGAGATCTGCGAGCCCGATTGAATAAGAGGAGTAACTTGAACGGTACCAAAGACCAATGTTCAAGTGTCAATCAATGTAAATCAAAAACCCAAGGTTGGATATTCTAATTGATTGATCTTAACGCACAACCTGTGATATTTCAATTATATAACAAAATATAATGCGGAAAAGAAATAACACAGATACCAGAATTTTGTTAACGAGGAAACCGCAAATGCAAAAAACCCCCGGGACCTAGTCCAGATTGAAAACCACAATGTATTAAGCCGCTACATACACTAGCCTACTACCAATTAACTTCAGACTGGACTGTAGTTGAACCCTAATCAATATCACACTGATTCAAGGTACAGTTGCACTCCTTACGTCTCTGATCCCAACAGGATACTACGCACTTGATTTCCTTAGTTGATCTCACCCACAACCAAGAGTTGGTACAACCCAAAGTCGAAGACTTGATAGACAAATCTGTCTCACAGAGAAAAGTTTATAGAATTGAATAAATCTGTCTCCCACAGAATTACCCAAGAGTTTTTGTTCCGTCTTTTGATAAATCAAGGTGAACATGAACCAATTGATAACCCAGACTTATATTCCCGAAGAACAACCTAGAATTATCAATCACCTCACAACAAACTTAATCGACTAGCGAAACAAGTTATTGTGGAATCACAAACAATGAGACAAAGGTGTTTGTGATTACTTTTCTATCTTTCCTATCAGAGATATAAAATCTCGAGCCAATTATTTCAATTGTACTCAACATGATAGAAACAACAAGATCAGATCACGCAACTACAAAGATAATAGTTAGGTCTGGCTTCACAATCCCAATGAAGTCTTCAAGTCGTTAACCTACAGGGTGTCGAGAAGAAACCTAAGGTTAAAGGAGAATCGACTCTAGTTATACAACTAGTAAAACACATGAGGTGTGGGGATTAGATTTCCCAGTTGCTAGAGTTCTCCTTTATATAGTTTTCAAATCAGGGTTTGCAATCCAAGTTACCTTGGTAACAAAGCATTCAATAGTCACCGTTAGATGAAAAACCTGATTCAACCAAGCTAATATCTTTCAACCGTCAGATCGAACTTAGCTTGTTACACACAAATGAAATGTACCCTCATTTAGGTTTATGTAACCGTACCTAAACATATACACCATGTTGGTTCACAAATAGTTAACCGAGGTTAGTCATATGATTACTCTGATATCAACCTTATTCATCTCAACCATAACTAGTTCAAATGACTCAAATGAAACTAGTTAAAGAGTTGTTCAATTGTTATAAAAAACACAATTGAAACCAAATCGGTTTGATTCACTTGAATCAATCATGAACATCATAGCCACGGATTGCAAAGATTGCATTCCTTATGATTTAAATGTTTAAGTCCATAAGCTGACCGATTTGACAAAGTAACCAGCTTAAGTATGCGTATGTGTATGCATACTTAAGCAACCAGATTTGAGTTTGTTAAGTTTCCAAATTAACCTGTCTCCTTCACCAATTTTGTATACACACATATGCATACACTTGGCTCCCGTTTTATGGATTTATACATTAATGTGCGAATACATTAATATGCATACCAAGAACTGCATCAAAACCACTAATGCTTAAAAGATAAAAATCAATGGAGAAAGCATAACCTTGTAAATTAATGGAAACATTCAAACATGAGCCACTAGTTTGTAAGAATCCACCATCACCAATCATAACACTTAAGGTACCTCAACCGATTGAATAACGTAACCACACTGCTTAGCTACAGATAAATGTAGAAAATTATGAGTAGAACCCGTATCGATAATAAATATAATAGAAAGCCCTTTAATAAAACCAGTAATGCTTACCGTCTTAGGTTGTGGTGATCCCATAATGAGATTGCAGGTTTATTAATTATGGGCTCGATAGTTGAGTCATTTGAATCATCTTCACAATTGGAATCCATGTCAAACTGTGTAATTGTGAGACCATGAGCACCTTCTGAAAATGCTGAGGTCTAACAACCACACCCAACAATTCGTTTGGCAATCTGAGAGGACTTACTCCAATATACTTTCTAGAGAATCAACTAGACAGTCAGACTCAATCTAGAGTAAAGTATATCAAAGAGTTTAATATCTCTAACTCTTAATTCAATCCGCAATCAACAAATAGAGATCTGCGAGCCCGATTGAATAAGAGGAGTAACTTGAACGGTACCAAAGACCAATGTTCAAGTGTCAATCAATGTAAATCAAAAACCCAAGGTTGGATATTCTAATTGATTGATCTTAACGCACAACCTGTGATATTTCAATTATATAACAAAATATAATGCGGAAAAGAAATAACACAGATACCAGAATTTTGTTAACGAGGAAACCGCAAATGCAAAAAACCCCCGGGACCTAGTCCAGATTGAAAACCACAATGTATTAAGCCGCTACATACACTAGCCTACTACCAATTAACTTCAGACTGGACTGTAGTTGAACCCTAATCAATATCACACTGATTCAAGGTACAGTTGCACTCCTTACGTCTCTGATCCCAACAGGATACTACGCACTTGATTTCCTTAGTTGATCTCACCCACAACCAAGAGTTGGTACAACCCAAAGTCGAAGACTTGATAGAAAAATCTGTCTCACAGAGAAAAGTTTATAGAATTGAATAAATCTGTCTCCCACAGAATTACCCAAGAGTTTTTGTTCCGTCTTTTGATAAATCAAGGTGAACATGAACCAATTGATAACCCAGACTTATATTCCCGAAGAACAACCTAGAATTATCAATCACCTCACAACAAACTTAATCGACTAGCGAAACAAGTTATTGTGGAATCACAAACAATGAGACAAAGGTGTTTGTGATTACTTTTCTATCTTTCCTATCAGAGATATAAAATCTCGAGCCAATTATTTCAATTGTACTCAACATGATAGAAACAACAAGATCAGATCACGCAACTACAAAGATAATAGTTAGGTCTGGCTTCACAATCCCAATGAAGTCTTCAAGTCGTTAACCTACAGGGTCTCGAGAAGAAACCTAAGGTTAAAGGAGAATCGACTCTAGTTATACAACTAGTAAAACACATGAGGTGTGGGGATTAGATTTCCCAGTTGTTAGAGTTCTCCTTTATATAGTTTTCAAATCAGGGTTTGCAATCCAAGTTACCTTGGTAACAAAGCATTCAATAGTCACCGTTAGATGAAAAACCTGATTCAACCAAGCTAATATCTTTCAACCGTCAGATCGAACTTAGCTTGTTACACACAAATGAAATGTACCCTCATTTAGGTTTATGTAACCGTACCTAAACATATACACCATGTTGGTTCACAAATAGTTAACCGAGGTTAGTCATATGATTACTCTGATATCAACCTTATTCATCTCAACCATAACTAGTTCAAATGACTCAAATGAAACTAGTTAAAGAGTTGTTCAATTGTTATAAAAAACACAATTGAAACCAAATCGGTTTGATTCACTTGAATCAATCATGAACATCATAGCCACGGATTGCAAAGATTGCATTCCTTATGATTTAAATGTTTAAGTCCATAAGCTGACCGATTTGACAAAGTAACCAGCTTAAGTATGCGTATGTGTATGCATACTTAAGCAACCAGATTTGAGTTTGTTAAGTTTCCAAATTAACCTGTCTCCTTCACCAATTTTGTATACACACATATGCATACACTTGGCTCCCGTTTTATGGATTTATACATTAATGTGCGAATACATTAATATGCATACCAAGAACTGCATCAAAACCACTAATGCTTAAAAGATAAAAATCAATGGAGAAAGCATAACCTTGTAAATTAATGGAAACATTCAAACATGAGCCACTAGTTTGTAAGAATCCACCATCACCAATCATAACACTTAAGGTACCTCAACCGATTGAATAACGTAACCACACTGCTTAGCTACAGATAAATGTAGAAAATTATGAGTAGAACCCGTATCGATAATAAATATAATAGAAAGCCCTTTAATAAAACCAGTAATGCTTACCGTCTTAGGTTGTGGTGATCCCATAATGAGATTGCAGGTTTATTAATTATGGGCTCGATAGTTGAGTCATTTGAATCATCTTCACAATTGGAATCCATGTCAAACTGTGTAATTGTGAGACCATGAGCACCTTCTGAAAATGCTGAGGTCTAACAACCACACCCAACAATTCGTTTGGCAATCTGAGAGGACTTACTCCAATATACTTTCTAGAGAATCAACTAGACAGTCAGACTCAATCTAGAGTAAAGTATATCAAAGAGTTTAATATCTCTAACTCTTAATTCAATCCGCAATCAACAAATAGAGATCTGCGAGCCCGATTGAATAAGAGGAGTAACTTGAACGGTACCAAAGACCAATGTTCAAGTGTCAATCAATGTAAATCAAAAACCCAAGGTTGGATATTCTAATTGATTGATCTTAACGCACAACCTGTGATATTTCAATTATATAACAAAATATAATGCGGAAAAGAAATAACACAGATACCAGAATTTTGTTAACGAGGAAACCGCAAATGCAAAAAACCCCCGGGACCTAGTCCAGATTGAAAACCACAATGTATTAAGCCGCTACATACACTAGCCTACTACCAATTAACTTCATACTGGACTGTAGTTGAACCCTAATCAATATCACACTGATTCAAGGTACAGTTGCACTCCTTACGTCTCTGATCCCAACAGGATACTACGCACTTGATTTCCTTAGTTGATCTCACCCACAACCAAGAGTTGGTACAACCCAAAGTCGAAGACTTGATAGAAAAATCTGTCTCACAGAGAAAAGTTTATAGAATTGAATAAATCTGTCTCCCACAGAATTACCCAAGAGTTTTTGTTCCGTCTTTTGATAAATCAAGGTGAACATGAACCAATTGATAACCCAGACTTATATTCCCGAAGAACAACCTAGAATTATCAATCACCTCACAACAAACTTAATCGACTAGCGAAACAAGTTATTGTGGAATCACAAACAATGAGACAAAGGTGTTTGTGATTACTTTTTTATCTTTCCTATCAGAGATATAAAATCTCGAGCCAATTATTTCAATTGTACTCAACATGATAGAAACAACAAGATCAGATCACGCAACTACAAAGATAATAGTTAGGTCTGGCTTCACAATCCCAATGAAGTCTTCAAGTCGTTAACCTACAGGGTGTCGAGAAGAAACCTAAGGTTAAAGGAGAATCGACTCTAGTTATACAACTAGTAAAACACATGAGGTGTGGGGATTAGATTTCCCAGTTGCTAGAGTTCTCCTTTATATAGTTTTCAAATCAGGGTTTGCAATCCAAGTTACCTTGGTAACAAAGCATTCAATAGTCACCGTTAGATGAAAAACCTGATTCAACCAAGCTAATATCTTTCAACCGTCAGATCGAACTTAGCTTGTTACACACAAATGAAATGTACCCTCATTTAGGTTTATGTAACCGTACCTAAACATATACACCATGTTGGTTCACAAATAGTTAACCGAGGTTAGTCATATGATTACTCTGATATCAACCTTATTCATCTCAACCATAACTAGTTCAAATGACTCAAATGAAACTAGTTAAAGAGTTGTTCAATTGTTATAAAAAACACAATTGAAACCAAATCGGTTTGATTCACTTGAATCAATCATGAACATCATAGCCACGGATTGCAAAGATTGCATTCCTTATGATTTAAATGTTTAAGTCCATAAGCTGACCGATTTGACAAAGTAACCAGCTTAAGTATGCGTATGTGTATGCATACTTAAGCAACCAGATTTGAGTTTGTTAAGTTTCCAAATTAACCTGTCTCCTTCACCAATTTTGTATACACACATATGCATACACTTGGCTCCCGTTTTATGGATTTATACATTAATGTGCGAACACACTATATATTCTTATATCCAAACATGGTTACATTCTCAACTCTTTATTTCAATCATTGAAACATTCTTCTATAACGACAATAGTCGTTTTCACACACTATTGACATCAAAGCAATTTTCAAGATATTTAAATAATCATTATCGAAACATTCCAAGCCTATATCAAATGATTGTATCACACAAACCATGTAAGATGTTACTCAGCAATTTTCTCATGATATAAGATGAACTTGGTCGAAGCGAAAGCTTACAAACACATATTTCGAGAAATATGTAAGCAAGATATACTCAGCTCGAAATCTCAAATGTGTATATAGAGAAAACTATATCTTAACACGACTTATGTCTCAATATAGGAGATAGTAGAAATAGACTTTCCAAGTGATAGATGAGTTCAAGTCTCCACATACCTTTTGTCGAAGAAGTTCCACAAGCTCCCCTTAGTAGTTCTTCGTCTTCAAATGATGAACTCTGTGAAATCTAAGCTCAAATACACTATCTATGTCCAAGTCTGAGACATCTATAAATAGGCTAGAAATCAAGACTTATAGTTTTGATCACTAACATTGACAAACATGCTTGAGATAGCAACGCATGCGAGTTCGACCGAGCAGTGCTCTAACACCTTCCAACATCATTAATCTAGGCTTGAGACAAATATACCCAGGTTTGTAAGCGTCGTCCCAATTAAAGAATAAAAACTTTTTTCACGACGTTCTTTTTGTTCTGCCCATGACAACCTCTTAAGACCAAGGGGTAAACCAGGCTTTGGAGGTGGTGCTGTTGTAATAGTAGGTAATTGCCTTGGTTGGGAATCGCGATGAAAAAGCTTTGTGAAAATAAGTGTTGCAGCTAATATAACATCCTCTTGATTTAAAGCATAATCAAAAGCTTCTGACAAAGTTCTAGGATTGAACACCCGAACTCCCGCACAAATATCAACTCGAAGGCCAAATATAAGATGCTTATTTGATGCAATTCAAACATACCAGAAACAAAATTAAGAAATTTATCAAATTCTATAGTAAATTCATGAATTGTACCTGTTTGTTCCAACTTAGATAAGCTGCTACGGATCAATATGCTTACGAGAACTGATACGTGCTCGAAATAAGCGAGAAAATTGTGTCCATGCTAACTCGCGTAAGGAGTGTCGAAGCTGACGATACCATGAGATTGAATCTCCATTAAGATGGACATCAACATTTTCTACCTTTCGATCCTCTTGGACTCCCACCAAGAAAAAATATTGTTCAACTTTGAAAATTCATCCCTTCGAATATAGGACTCTTCAAATTAATCTAGCTTCCACGAACGACATGACCAGTCCCATCATCATTTGAACCATTAGTATGGTTTGGTCGCTGATTTACTTGTGGAGTTGCGAATGTTTCAGGACCATGTTTTTCAGAGAAATAAGCAATAAATTTTAACACCTGAGTAGTTTGTCGTCGATCATCTTTCATCTCTTGAAACATGGATTATAAAGTCTATCGATCTTCGTTCATCTCTGTAAGCACATAACTTAAATTCTCTATAAGGGTGTCAATCTGTTCTTTTAAATCTTTTACAACCATCTTCAATATATATATATATATATATATTTATAATAAAGAATATGCAGAACGAAAGGAGTATGCATTAACGGAGGGAGTATACATTTAGACTCAACCATGGTAAGGAGCATATCGCCACAGTGCTTTCCAGGATCTATGTGATGAGAAAATTCAAAATAAACACAAAACCATATTTATAATAAAGAATATGCAGAATACATAATTGATAGAAGATGTAAGAGAAGAGGAAAGAAAATTGGATAGGAAGAGTGGTCTCAGATCAAATGCTTTGAATACCAAGTGTTAGGGTTCAAATATTAAAATAGATAATTCAAGACTTTTAATCCTTCGATTGGGGATAAACCACCTTAAAATTGTATTGAAAATTCGATATCAAACTAAAATTTACACAGAAGCTTATATAGCTTAAAGTTCTAGCTAAATTAGGAAACCAAAACTATAAAGGAAAACAAACCAACAGGAGCAGAAAAGAAATAAAACAAAATAAATGAAGCTAGCAGTTTTAGGTAAGAGTTGCTAGGGAATTAGTGTCGAAGTCCTAACATTCTACTAATCAAATAAACACAAAGTATTGACTAACAACAATACATTCATTCAATTTAAGTTTATAAAAGTAACAATCGACAAAAATCATAGCAATTGTACAACAAAATTAAATTTAGGGTTTAAGTTTATAATGCATGTACACAATCAAATTTAGGGTTTAAGTCTATAATGCACTACCTTTGATTATTGAGTTGATAAAACTTCTTAAAACCAGTTGGAACTAGCAATTGAAAGGTTCAAGAATGAACCCAATTGAAGAATCAAGATGATTCGGTAGGAAGAGCTTGTTTTATGATGAAGTTTGGTTTTTGGAAGAAAACCATTAAAATGGAGTTTAGAATGAACCCTGGCCGAGTTCTCGGTTTTGTTCTGAGAACAAATTATGGAACGGACAATGATTGTCCGGTTCAATCGTGGTTGACTGGTCAATATGAGCAGAATGGGTAATCGTTATCCGTTATTTATGAGACGGCTAATAAAAATCCGGTTTCGAAAGAAAGGTTGATGATTAACAGTTATATTTCTTTGGAACGGCTACAATTGCCCCTCCTCTGCTGAATTACCATTGGGCCTATGCTCTTCCCATGCTGACGTGGAAAGACAATTGAGAAGGGCTCGGGAAGAGCCATAAGACCCAGTCTAAATAGATGACCTAGTTCAAGTTTGCACAAATTCTTAAGACAAGGAAAAGATGAGAGCATTTTTAAGAATTTTTTACAATGATACCCTTATGGATAATAACTAGTAAAATTTAGATATGATTTGTCCCTTAAACGATACCACAAATACTCTTAAACTTTACACAATTGAAAAGCATTTTAAAACACCAACATAACGAATATAAACATGGCTACCAAATTACATATTTTTTATACTAACAGTAATCAATTAAAATGATAGTTTTAAAAATATCTTTCTGTTTAATGATATAGGTCACCTGTTAATGAGATAAATTTTATAAATGAATAAGTCATCTATTTAGGGACGAAAGGAGTATGCATTAACGGAGGGAGTATACATTTAGACTCAACCGTGGTAAGGAGCATATCGCCACAGTGCTTTCCAGGATTTATGTGATGAAAAAATTCAAAATAAACATAAAATCATATACAATAAAACTTCGATAAATTAATAGTGTTAAGACAATTTTTTTAATTTTTTTTTTTTTAGCGAAATTCTGGTGTAATCGACTTATGTCTAAATTTGGATATGTGAAGGTTTTTATTATTGAAGGTTTTTCTCTTAGGAACTCCATAACCGGATATAGCGGTTCCTAGACTTACAAGACCAGCAAGACATAAATGGTTGTTGGTTGTTGGCGGTGGGTGACTACTGAGTACTAACTGGCTAGGGAGGAAGCGATGAGAGGGCTTTTAAATGTTCGGATGACACGAATCTCCCCAAACATTTTTCACACCAAAAAGGGTAGCCAAATGGTTTTAGACTCATCACCGTCTTCCTCCCTTAATAATAATCTGAGAGATTATTATGCTGATAATAGGGAGTCCTTATTCTAGAACCATCTAATTCTCATATCTTCAATTCTTCGCTACTACGTATCATAAAGAAATCCCTGGAGTGGCGTACCATACCTCTTCCCCATTCATACGTGTTGTCATGGACTAAGTTGACCAATGATGATGTACCACCTGTCATACTCAAAGCAACCCACCCCATCGTGGGTTAACTTACCTTATTTTGGCATTTTGGCACACGACTTTTTGAAAAAGAAAAGAAAACGAGGACGATATAAGTAAGGTATAGATTCTCTCTTCCATTCATTGAGTTACCGTTTTTACTTCATACAACACAAGGCTAAACTTCTCTCCTTGCTTGGCAACATGCTAGTAGTCTACCATTTTCGTTCTCAAAAATGGATGACAACATTCGAGCCACGTCCTTTATAATTTGGTAACAATGACAATATAGAGAAGAACTCTAGGGGTGCAGCTCCAGATAAATATATTAAATTAAACTCAATTTTAATTAGGAAAAAGAAAGTTGCAAAAATACGGAAATAACCTTTATTAATAATAATAACACAACAAGAAGGAATTGTGACTTGCGAAAGAGGGTCTTCTATATAAATATCGATCCCCAATCTTCGGATCTCTTCTAATCCCATCCCCCTCTACCACTTCTCTTTCCCAAAAAAATCGATCAAAATTCTCTGGTACTTTACTCTCTTCAAAACCCTTTTTCTCATCGGAGAAGAACAAGATGAGTAACCAAGCTGAATCTTCAGACTCGTAAGAGATCTCTTCACTCCGATCTCTACCATACTTTGATTTTTTTATTGGGATTTTTTTAGGGATTTTTAATGATTTTTTTTCTTCTTCTTTTGTGTGTGTTTGAATTGTTGAATACAGGAAAGGAACAAAGAGAGATTTTAGTACAGCTATATTGGAACGTAAGAAAGCTGCAAATCGTCTTGTTGTCGATGAAGCGATTAACGATGATAACTCTGTTGTGTCTATGAACCCTGAGACCATGGAAAAGTTACAGCTCTTCCGTGGTGATACCATCCTTATCAAGGTAACCCTTTTTGATTTTTTTTGGATATTAGGGTTTGCTTGGTGGTTAGGGTTTCAAATATTTGTTTTATTGTTTATGTGGGTTGTTAAGAGAATTAGGGTTTTGTTAGACTGATGAAGTTCTTGGTTGGGTTTGAGAAATCTAGGGTTTGGGAATTGTGCTGTAATTGTTGTTGTGAGGGTTTGTTTGGATCTTAATTTCTAAGCTGTATGATGTTGGATTGAGCTGGTTACAATGCTTAGTCAATTGAGAAAAAGGTTAGCTTGAGATATCCTTCTGGTCCGATTGGGTTATTAGATTGTAAACTTATAGAAGTTTTCCTACATATGCTCAGTCTCACTCAGTCAACTCACATATCGGGTCGATCTATGGGGCAGTTAGTTGCATTTTAGAGTTTCTCAAGTCAAGTTCTTTCAGGATTGGGTTATTATACTGATACATTATTTATTTATTTGTGTTTATTGAACATATATGTTTGTTCATTAATTTTGTAGCGTCAGATGTATGAATTTGAATATCCTTACTCTTCACTTCTAAAAGAGAAACTGGTTATGATTTTTGGTATCCTTACTCTACTACTAAAAGAGAACCTAGTTTCTTTTATTGCTTCAGTCACGTGTTCTTGTTTTCTTAAATTGGTTGGGGTGTTCAGGGAAAGAAAAGGAAGGACACCATCTGCATTGCTCTTGCTGATGACACATGTGATGAGCCAAAGATCAGGATGAATAAAGTTGTAAGGTCAAACTTGAGGGTCAGACTTGGTGATGTTGTTTCTGTGCACCAATGCCCTGATGTCAAATATGGGAAGCGTGTTCACATTCTTCCTGTTGATGATACCATTGAAGGTGTCACTGGGAGTTTGTTTGATGCTTATCTGAAACGTAAGTGCCTTTTTACCTTGGTAAACATTCTTTACACCTGCCAAATCTTGGATGGTGTGTCGTGTTACTCGTTTTTTTTTTCCTGTTGTGTTATCTTGCATTTGTGTCTGAATTTCCCGGTTGGACGAGGTCTTGTGTTTAGGGTTCTAATATTTTTACAGTAGTGTTTTAGTTTCTATGGAATTACTAGAGTGAAACACAGGATTTGAACTGCCTGCTTGCAGTTTGTCTCATGTGGACCTAGTCTTTGCAATCAAGGATGACACTTGTATACACTGTTACGTTTATTCTATATATTGAGATATGCACTAGAGTGTTTTTCTCTTCCCCCCTGATAGGGTAGTGAATTCTAGTATTCAGCTACCATCAGAAGTGATTCGGCTGTGTTTTTTTTTTCCTAATGATGTTAACAGTGGGTGTTAATAATTTCTCTCAATGTTTTGCAGCTTACTTCTTGGAAGCTTATCGTCCAGTAAGGAAAGGCGATCTGTTTCTTGTAAGAGGTGGAATGAGGAGTGTAGAGTTTAAAGTCATCGAGACTGATCCATCAGAGTACTGTGTTGTTGCCCCAGATACTGAAATCTTTTGTGAGGGAGAGCCTGTTAGAAGGGAGGATGAAGATAGGTTGGATGAAGTAGGTTATGATGATGTTGGTGGAGTCCGAAAGCAGATGGCTCAGATCCGTGAGTTGGTGGAATTGCCTCTTAGACATCCACAGCTCTTTAAATCAATTGGTGTGAAGCCACCAAAAGGAATTTTACTTTATGGACCTCCAGGTTCCGGGAAGACACTGATTGCCCGTGCTGTTGCCAATGAAACTGGTGCCTTTTTCTTCTGCATTAATGGGCCAGAAATCATGTCTAAATTAGCAGGAGAGAGTGAAAGCAATCTTCGTAAGGCATTCGAGGAAGCTGAGAAGAACGCACCATCTATCATTTTTATTGATGAGATCGACTCCATTGCTCCTAAAAGGGAGAAGACAAATGGTGAAGTTGAGAGGAGAATTGTTTCCCAGCTCTTGACTCTTATGGATGGTCTGAAGTCTCGTGCACATGTTATTGTTATGGGGGCCACAAACAGACCAAACAGCATTGACCCAGCTCTTAGGAGGTTTGGTAGGTTTGACAGGGAAATTGACATTGGTGTTCCAGATGAGATTGGACGTCTCGAGGTGCTTCGTATCCATACTAAGAACATGAAGCTCTCGGAGGATGTAAGTTAAAAACTTAATTTTAGATTTCTTTGGCTACTCCTAAATCTATTATCTCGTGGTTTTAGTCTGCTGGACGTTCGCTTGACATTTTCTTTTACAGGTTGATTTGGAAAGGATTTCAAAAGATACTCATGGTTATGTCGGTGCTGATCTTGCTGCTCTCTGTACCGAAGCTGCACTACAGTGCATCAGAGAAAAGATGGATGTGATAGACTTGGAAGATGAAGAGATAGATGCCGAGATACTTAACTCAATGGCAGTTACAGATGAGCACTTCAAGACTGCTCTTGGAACAAGCAACCCCTCTGCTCTGCGTGAAACAGTAAGTTCAACATTTGAATTAGTCACTACAAGTGGTTAAAAGATACTTTTCATGGTAGTCTGACTTGATGGTTTTTAATGGACAGGTTGTTGAAGTGCCTAATGTCAGCTGGCAAGACATTGGAGGTCTTGACAATGTCAAGAGAGAGCTTCAAGAGGTAATAGTTTACATGGTTATAAGCTTTTTTGCTCTTATTCTTCTGTTATTTTTCCGTATGTGCTCATTCCAACATTATTTTTTCTTATTGTAGACGGTTCAATATCCAGTGGAGCATCCTGAGAAATTTGAAAAGTTTGGTATGTCTCCTTCTAAAGGAGTTCTGTTCTATGGCCCTCCTGGATGTGGTAAAACCTTATTGGCTAAAGCAATTGCCAATGAATGCCAAGCTAACTTTATCAGTATTAAGGGTCCGGAGCTTCTCACTATGTGGTTTGGGGAGAGCGAGGCCAATGTTAGAGAAATTTTTGACAAGGCCAGAGGGTCAGCACCTTGTGTTCTCTTCTTTGATGAACTTGATTCCATTGCCACCCAGGTCTGCCGTCGTTTTTATTCTACTATATGTTTCTTGCATATGTTCTCTGCTCCTGTCCGTTATATTCTAAGCCTTCTCTCTTTTTTTCTGTTTGCAGAGAGGAAGCAGTGTTGGAGATGCAGGTGGTGCTGCTGATAGGGTACTTAACCAGCTTTTGACTGAAATGGATGGGATGTCAGCAAAAAAGACCGTCTTCATCATTGGTGCTACCAACAGGCCTGATATCATTGATCCCGCACTTCTGAGGCCAGGACGTCTTGATCAGTTGATCTATATTCCATTGCCTGATGAAGCCTCTCGTTTCCAGATCTTCAAGGCCTGCCTAAGGAAATCACCTATTGCTAAGGATGTTGACCTTTCAGCCCTTGCCAAGTACACTCAAGGATTTAGTGGAGCAGATATTACTGAGATATGCCAGAGAGCTTGCAAGTATGCTATTAGAGAGAACATTGAGAAAGTAAGTTCTTTCATACTTTTCCTAAAAATGAATTTTATAAAACACTGCTTTTCGTACGGGTTCATCTACCTTCACTTCTTCATGAGTTTAATTAAAAGAGTCACTTTGGTTGGGAACACTAGTATTATCGTCATACCTTTTGAGAAATCGCGAATAGTAATGTTATTCTTTAAACTTGGGTTTTATTTGCGATGGTAATGATATGAGTGGATTGGAGTTATTTTTCTGCTAGCATTGGTATGACAGTATGAGGTTTAATTAGTTAATTTTGAAATACTGCAGGATATAGAGAAGGAGAGGAGAAGAAGTGAGAATCCCGAGGCAATGGAAGAGGATGTTGATGATGAAGTGGCAGAGATCAAGGCTGCACATTTTGAGGAGTCGATGAAATATGCACGCAGAAGTGTGAGTGATGCTGACATTCGCAAGTATCAGGCCTTCGCTCAGACTTTACAGCAGTCCAGGGGTTTCGGATCTGAGTTCCGATTTGCTGATGCATCAGGAGCAGCAACAGGGACCACTACCTCAGGTGCTGCTGATCCTTTCGCAGCTTCTGCTGGTGCCGCCGATGAAGACGACTTGTACAGTTAGTTCTTCTACGACATGTTAACATTGTGTATTCGTTGCTATCCCTGGATGGAGGGGGATTGGTATGACGATGATTCCTGTTTGGGAATGTTAATCCAGATTAGTGGATTCTTCCCTTCTGATGGTTGGTCGTCTACTGGCTTCACCTGGTTAAGTTTTATTGCTTATTTATATAAGAACTCCGGAGGATTCTTCTTTAAAACCTTTGAAGTCCGTTTCCCTTTGTTTAAGAAGTATATGGTCTGGTTAATCAAAACTTGTTTCTATAGCTTTGACAGCTTTATTTCTAAATATAGTTAATGGTTTAAATTAAAAACTCAGTATATGGTCTGGTTAATCAAACTATCAAATGACGATAACTCCAGAGGAACATAGGAGCTGGTAATTAATGCTAATGTAAAGTAGAGAGTTCAGTTGCATGTGAGGCCTGCTTGGAAATCTCTTATAGCAGATGGCTGTCTTTGCTGGCTATTTTATTTTTGCCTGCTCGGAGATCTCTAACAGTACAGGGCCGAGCATGAGAGTACAGCTCTTTGTTCGTTATTTTTCTGCTCGTTTTAACTTTTATGGAGTCGAGAACCATCAACGGGCATCAAGTGCTCTTTGTTGGCTATTTTTTTGCTAGGTTAACTTTTATGTAGTCGAGAACCATCAAGTGCTCTGATGGTTCTCATGTTCCATCCCACTACCTAGGTAGGGTTTATTGCCAAACCAATTCCAATTTATGTTGTCCTACTTCAATTCTAAAAAGAAGGTAAAAGGAAGCCAGAAAAATTAGAAACCTAGGGATCAAATTCTCGGGGTGGGGTGGGGTGGGGCGTATCATAATCGGGATTTCGAAGAAACCTTTTCATTTCATTTTATGTTCATACTAGAAATAACTCGTGCTGTAACGGCACGGTGTGAGATTGAATTATTTTTGGCTATAATATTTTTAATAATTACTACAAAGCATATAAGACTTGTTTTGACTCATGAAAACTTGTAGCTTTGAAAATCTTATGTATTTAATTATAAATTTGGTTTCACTTGCATTTGAGGAAAATAATAATTTCTATTTAAAATGCTAGGTAATTTTTCTATTGCACCCTAAAATAATAATAATTTTTTAGCTAATCCCAAAGATTGGTAATCTTTAATACTGATTTGTGTTGTATTCGGACCAATATGCTGAATCTTAATCGGATGAGAAATAAATGTAATTATATGCTCCCAGAATCTTCCTCAATCGCTGGAACTATCGTCTGGCGTTCATTATCCATATGCTATTGTGATTCCATTTCGGTATTATCTCTCATGGATCAACGACCCGAATTTCCATATACATATCAAATTCTTAGGAACGATGTCGTATATGGTATTTCCCTATGCAGGATGTCATCATTGATTATAGTTGGAAGAGTGCATGACTAATATATTTAAACAAAAATAATATTAGATTGACTCAGATTAAAATAAGAATTCTCACGTTTTAAGAATCATTAGTAAATCCAGAGTAGTGATTTCGTTGGTCGCCGTGAAATCGATCACTTCTCTTTTTCTTGTAACACGAATCTTGAGTACTGCAGGTTTGTCTTCATCGCAGTCATGCATTCTTGAAAGGAAGCAAACATATTTTGAGTACCGCGGGTTTGTCTTCATCGCAGTCATGCATTCTTGAAAGGAAGCAAACATATTTTGAGTATTGCAGGTTTGTCTTCATCGCAGTCATGCAACAAATTTGGTGGGACTACGGCTAATCATGTTTGACATGTTGTTCTCTTACCAACCTAGAGAATAATTTGGAATTGAATGAATGAATTCAGAGGTGTGCGGTGGAAAAAATACACTCCTTCAAAGAATTTGGTGGCAGTGATGTGTCGGTAACTAAAAGTTTAGATGACGATGCTCAATCGTATTGTTACGGAGGAAAAGATAATCATAATCAATAAGATAAAAAAATAAAATTAGTTGCAAAGGAAAAGGTAACCAACCAAAATGTCATGCAAGGTTTACGAAAAGATTGAGGTTTTGGTGCTAGTGTTGCTTTGTAGGCATTTATGTCTTAAAAAAATACGATTCCAAGCTAGATTATTGTCCAATTTGCAAGGATACACAGAACGAAAACTTGCGAGTCTTCATGTCCTAGCTAGCTTAATTATAAGCTTTAAAATAGCAAAAAAAAAAAAAACTAAAATTAAAATTTGGCCTATGATTCAATTGAAAAGTTTTGGTGATTCATTTTTCTGAAAGATCTCAATTGTATGTAGTTCTTTTTGTTTTTTGAAAAAAAATGGTCAAATGTTCTTTGTTCTTTGTGGGTTGAAAATGGACAACTAATTTATTTTAAAGAAGAAACATGAGCTTTGCTTGTTGTAACCACATACTTTCTGCAGTTATTTGTTCTTTGCAGGTTGATGAAGGTCGGTTAATTCGATTTTAAAAAGATATGAGTCAAAAAAACATTATTTTCTTTTGTTAAGAATATATGAGTATAGTCAAACTGATTTACTTTATTGGTAAAGGTTCTAATGTCGCTTGTTTTTCAGGTGTATTAATCGTTGTGGACCCAATAAATTGACCACTGGAAGTAAGTTAATTATATAACAAACTTAGAAAACTATTTTAATTTATAAAAAATAACTTAAATTAGTTAATTAGTAATTGATCTATTTTATAATTTTAAAAATAAAAGAAAAATTTTCAAACTAATTAATTTAATTATAAATTTTAAAATAAAGAATTATATATGAGTTTATTTCATGGGTAATTGATTTAAAGGAAAAGTATGAGTTTTTCATGGCTGTAACATTTAACTTTCACTTTATATTTTTGTTGCCATATTAAATTTTTTTTTATGAGCTTAATTGTGAGGGAACCCAATCAATGCATACATCCATAATGGAAGGAGGTTACAAATCTTACATCCATCGGATGTGTATGCTGGGATGAGACTGGGATGATCAGGTGTAATTAACGTTTGTCTTTGAAAATGTTATTTGACCGTCCAAGGCTCAAAAAATTCTTCTGTTTTAACCGTTGGCATAACGATACTGCTTCAATCTGACCTAATGATGATGTAAGTTTTTTCTTCGGCACTTCAGTCGTCCAATTCTAAGAGAGTTACATGTTATGTTTGAAGCTAAAATAATGTTCATGCATACACAATAAAATTAGTCATATACATCACCAAAAATCTACAACCAAATTATTTTATTAATAGTGTGTATATATATATATCACCTTCTATTAGATTTATCTTGCCACCACTAAATCTGATTAATGCACAAATAATTTCACTATAATATTTTATACTTTGAACCATTGACGGAACAGTAAGTGTATGGTTATGCATTTTACCGCCGGTTTATGTTTGATCCAATTTAAAGGATATTTTCTTGTTTGTAACCTAATAGATATGGCACACCCATTTTTTATTTATTTTAACATTTAATATTTCAATTAATATATTTATTATGAGATGATCCATTAATTAAAGATTAATAAATTTAGTTCATAATTAAACAAGTTACAAACACCACGACCGTCAGATGTATATTGCTTGGATGAGACTGGGATGGTTAGATCATCCGTTTGTCTCTCAAAATGTTATCTAGCCGTCGATAGCTCAAAAACCCATTCTGTTTTGTATTATAGATTGAATAAGTAATAATAATGAGAGGTGTTAAGCTTTTTATCATCCTGCCATCTCATAAACTATTTTTCTATTATATTAAGTTATCTGGGAGAGGTAGGATTCAAATTTACATAGAAAAAACTCTTAACAAATTTATAGTGCGCTTACCACCGGCTTCGATGGACTCCCCTTTTCAATTGGACTACCTACTCGGCGAGGCGAATAACAAGCGATAAAACAAGCTCGTGTACGAAAGCACAGGGGCTGCTACTAGACTCATGACATCCATGTATCGAGTCGTCAAATGAAACTATGACTTCAAGGACTTTGGCAACGAAATGACTATCAAAATGACTTTGTTTTCATCCCACTGCCCGTTGAATACTTACATCCTGCAGGAATCGAACCTACGAATTGCTCTGTTTCAGCCATGGGTGCAAAGAGACTTCGTGAGTGAACTAGGTGAAGCCTCTAGAGCTATTTTTGTTTCAAGTTGATCATTTGAAAATTGATCAAGCAATGATATTTGTTATCTATGACAAATGAGAATGTTTCAAATTGCTTAAAGAGAGTTTTCAAAATTACAGAATAGGTACACATACCTTAGACATCTGAGTTCCAGAACATGGTAGGTACGTATACCCAATACCATACCCCTAAGGTTCTGAGTTCGTGAAAGGAGGGACGTACGTACACCCATTACGCGTATCCGAAGGTCCTAAGGTCAAGAACGGCTAAGGGTACACATATCCAGTACGCATACCCTAGCATCCCGAGTTCATGGACTTGTCTATACGTATGTGTACCCCTACACATACCCACCAAGTACGAACTAAGTAGATGCTCATAAACTATTTTCTAAAATACGTTTGGCATTGCTACAACTCTCATAAACACTACTAAGAAGCTTTGTTCACTAAACCACTTTGTGTTTGTGAATCATGGTTTAAGTCTTAAGTGTTAATGAACACGATTATGCTTACAAGTTCATAAGGCATTTTTTTCAAGAACCATCATTGTACACGGTTCCAGAACCCTGGACCATAATGCAAATATTCTTTTGTGTAATTTCAAAGCGAGCTTCTCACATGCTTACACGAATTCCTAACAACAAAGTGTTTCCTTGAATCTTGTTATCTTAGCTTGAATTCAAAGCTACCCAGAGCCTTGAAAATCTGTAGATAAAGAGACTGAAATAACTGGGAACCTCAGTTCTTGACATTTATGTGTCCTATTTTCTTGCAAGAGTCATCCTCTATTAACCTAGGTTTCATCTGAGAAACATAATTAGGTTTACGACTTGAATACTTCACTTAGGGATTCGTGAATCCATGTCCGACTATCTTTTACCTGATAGTTCGTGTATCCTGATCTTGTTCTTATTGATTGTTGAGGTTTTCGTCAATATCCAATCAGGAACGAGATAAATATGAATCGCAAAGTTCTCTTCGTCTCATACTTTGTGATTCCACAAGATAGATATCTAAAACTCTTCTTTATTGGTCGCTTTAGATTGTTCTTGAGAGGTAGCTATTAATCCAGGATTCTCAGCTAACTGAGTATATATAAGTGACCGGATTCGTGAGGTTTACTAGCTTTGTCTATTGCAAATAGATTTCCAAGCCTTGATATAAAGATGTAAAGGCAAATCAGATAAGATTATTTGTTAGAGGAAGATTGGTATCAAAAGTCTTCACTTGATTTGAAGCAACTTTCAAGCTGTAAAGGACGTCAACTAAGGGAATCAATTGCGTAAAGCCTTGCGAGGTTCAAGAGACGTAAAGATCATGACTGCAACTAAATTACTTGGGGGGGGGGGGGTTAATTAGGTTTCAACTATTTGATGTTCAAAGCTGGACGAGGTCCCAGAATTTTTCTGCAAGTGCAGTTTTCCTCAATAACAAAACTTCTGGTGTCTTATGTTTTTCCTTTTCTGCATTATATTATTTTATTATAATAGGAATAACACAAGTTATACGTATTCAATCTAGGTGGTTTAAGTCCTTATTAATTGTGGTCAATAATGAGACTTGTTCTTGTTGAATTCGTATCTTGAAAGATAGATAAACAACTTTCAGATTCTCTTGATTTGGATGCAACTAGATTGATCTTGGATATTGATTTGTGAGATCATCCAAGAATTCTTTTACAGAATCAGGTTCACATAATTTGTTGTTTAAATATATTGATCATGGAAGAGATATGCGAAAAACTCTATATACATATGGTTCAAGGATCTTTAATTTAGATTTACATGTTGTATTAGGTTTTGTCCACACAGGTTGCCGTACGAAAAAATATTGGTGGTGTACTTGGTACCCTATGGTTTTCAGACTGCTCATTTACTAGAGCTGTTTTAACTACTATTCCTGGCAGTAGAGATTCCATAACAAGTCATATCATTGTTCAAACTTGGGTTGCAAGCTGGTCTGATGATTCTGCTTCAAGAATCTTATGGATGAGTCTTGGGTGTTGTGTATCTCTTGTGCTCTTTTGGAAATCTGGAAAGAAAGATGCATGAATGTTTATGATAACACTAAGCCAAACCCCGTTAACACTATTAAGAGAATTCAGAATCTCTATACTATTATTTTGAATAGTAATAAGCGTGCAGAAAAAGGAACTGGTGCAATCAAAACTACTAATACAACTAACTCTATTAGTTGTTGACCCCAACCCCCCATCATTTCTCATACTTAGATAAAAAGTGTGATGCTTAAAATAAATTCAACAATTAGGGCTGTTCATAGTCGATTTTGGCTCGGTTTCCAGCCAAACCAAAATCGAAACCAATACTATCGGTTTCTAAATATCTAAACCAAATCAATCCACTAACCATTTGTACGGTTTCTAAATGGTTTTAACCGGTTTCGGTTTGTTCCATTGGGTTAATGGAAAACCGACTGTATGTCAGCTTTCTGAAACTGACAGTTCAAATCTTTAAAAAAGAATAACACAGTTGAATTTTTTTAACCTACCTGCAGAATGTACTTAACACACAAGCGTAGTTCACAACTCAAGTTTATAAGCATAATTCAAAACATAAACATTACAGATTCAAAATACATAAACCCCAAGTTTTGCATGCTCCAAATTCCATATTCATAATTGCATGTGCCACAATGAGTCAATGACTCTCAACCAGTCCCTGACATTGTGCTTCTTCAAGTATTTCTTGGTATGATACTTCATGTACCTAATTACTTATCGGTTTTCCGTTGGTTTTTGGTTCGGTTTTCAGGTCAAACCAAAACCAAACCAGTGATGTCGGTTTTCAATTCTTTTATCATAACCAATCCATTAGTAAATGGTTTGGTTCGGTTTCTTCCTAATCGGTTTGGTTCGGTCCGGTTCCGTCGGAAAACCGAAACCATGTTCAACCTATCAACAATAATGGGATTGGACTACTCCCTCTGTTTCAAAAAATAGGCTGGTTTGCACAATTTACATATGAAACCAGCCTATTATTTTGAAACTGAGGGAGTAATAATCATGGATTTTGAAGGCACATCACTCATCAAAATGCGTCTACAAATATGGACATCTGAGTGCGGACGATGATGAATGTGAGGATGTGTTGGAGGCATATGCTGGTCAAAGAACATGAACCTACAAAATCTTAAGCTGCGAACAGACTAAGAATGTTGTTGCTGCCATCAACAGAGTATTCACATGCCTATCATGAAAGAATCAAAGAATTATATCATGAGAGAATCCAAAGAATCAAACATTATCTAAACAAGTTCAATAGTTGGATATGTCAGCATATTAGTACAAATTATAATAAACCAGCCGATATATTGGCTAAGCATGCTAGAAGAATTTGAAATATCTAAAGAGTGGTATACTTCTTCCCCAAACTTCATCTCCGAACACATAAGCAAGGAAATGCTCACTGTAAACTATTAAGCTTAATACATCTCTTTTTGCATTTAGAAAAAACAAAGTGTAATTAACATGAGTGCATATATATAATCTACAAAAGAAGAACGAAATATTGTAGAATTTTATTCTCTCTGTATATAACGGCTAACAAAAGCGTATTACAAAGAGTTGAGAAAAGAGAAGGAAAAGTGGTACAGGACTTAAGTTGATTAATAACACGGCAGAAGTGGCAGGAGAGAAAAAACAGATCAAGAGGTTATCATACGTACTATATGATAACCAGGTCTTTCATATCATTATAATTAAGCTAGCTACCTAGCCAGCTCAATCAGTTATGAAGTTCTATTATGATGACCACCGGAAGATGTTGTACACATTGTAGAACCAACAACGCCATAATTTACAAATTGACTAGGAGCAGAAGAATGCCGAAAACCTTTTGGCATACAACTCTTAAATTCACCTCCGCTACCACGAACAACTCCTTGCGCATGTTTGATGGCGCTTTCATCGGGCTGTCTAGGTTTAAATTCTTCATGATCCGTAATTTGATCTTGTGGTCGTAGACGTCTGGCTGTAGCTTCTACAAACTTAGGCATCCATAATAAGAGGACGAAGATGAAGGATATTAGGAAGAAAAGTTTAGTGCAAGTCTTCACTGTATGCATTTGAAAGTTTTAGATAGATAGCTAGATTATGGGTAGATCCTTGGATGTTTCAATTGCTGGAGTGAGAAAGAAGAGAGAAGTTATATAGCAGGCAGAGATTAAATGAACTGGGCTTTCAATGGACTCGTGATCAGCAAGAAAATGTAGATATATCATGAAGATGAACGCCACCACCAGCCAGCTCATAGCACAGTTGCGGGGGTAGTGTCTTTATGTGAGTACCAGTACTAGTAATAGCATCACCTGGCTATGATGATGCTCGTGCATCCCAACTTTATCATCACCCCTCTTATCCCCTACCGGTACAAGTTCTTTTGCCATTTTTTTCTAGTCAAATTCGATCTCCACTTAATTAGAAAGTCAACTTCATTTTTTCTTACGAGCATTTTTAATTTTTAACTATCATGGGGACAGTTTGCACGCAATCAAACTGGTTTTAGAATGCAATTACAAGGCGAAAACATTTCCTTTTAGCAAAATTAGATTTTTAGAACAATTCACTTCTTCAACTCTTGCATAATCAGCTGGCAATTCCCCAATCATTACCGTATAACTTCTTTAAAATAATACTCGATAACGGATTCTTAGTGTTAAAATAATAAATTCGATAAAATCACAAAATAATGCATTTCAAAAATTCCTCTTAAGCTAACAATGCTACTAGAAAAATTAAAAATAATTTTTTTTACATATTAAATTTTCTCAAAATTTTGATTGAATATTGGTTGTTTTCTTTAAAATTCAAATCAAGTTGTATTTTATCTGTATTAGTTCGTAGTGCACACTGAAAGGCCCGGAGTTGCACTGTTGTATTGCAACAAGAAGTGTTGATATGTGATTGATACTTGGAGTGCTTGTATTTGTACGGCAATTAGTCAATAATATACCATTTGTATAAAATTAATCGATATTGTACTTACAATCTACAATTATTAGTCAACCTCCAAACTAAGAATTATTTTTTAAAACAAAATAATAAAATTTCTTGGTCCCAAACATATATTTTATAGAAGTTTTTTTAGTTTACTTATGATTTTTGTTAAAGGGAGAGCAAAAAGTGATCTGAAAAGCGCAAAAATCGTAGTTGACTCATTAACAAGGACCTATTCAATATTATTTTCAAACTCGGACGAAACCACCCTTACTAGGTACACCCAACAAACTTACAAAACTCACACCGATATCAAGAAACTCCACCTGCACCGTCTATTCTACATCCAACGCCGATACAACCACCACCATCACTTTCTTAAACATCTGTATGTACCCCAATTCAGGAGATATTTTCTCTTTCTAATATTTTCCAGACAAGAAGAAGTTCTTTCGCAAAACCCAACAATTCCAAATCTAAATATTTGAATATGAGATTAAACTGGAACTTCATGGAAATGGTTTAAGCGAACAATATAAATTTTTTTTTCTTCTCTTCGACCTAATTACTTTCCCAAGGATCTTGTAAACAATTACTATTTTGCTTAAGCGGAGGAGAATGAAGATGGTTCAATAATTGATGGAGTTCAGAAAGTATCTAACTGAAAAAATTGAGCTTTTCATTCTAGAGTAGTAATCAAGTTAATGGGTTTTTCCGTATTCCAACTTTTTATATGTTGATTGATTTACATAATGATTATTGGCTCCTATATAATCACCTACCAGGTTTTCCCCTATCACGGTTTTAAAATCCAGCGATGCTTGAATTAAAAAGAACACATTTGAAAAATCTCAGTGATGATAATATTATTCAGTAAGATAAAAAAACAATTAAAATTCTTGGAGAATTGATTTTTTGTTTTTATTTGGCGATTGTTTTTGTTTTTCAATTGTTGATGGTAGTGTACACTGTACACGACGTATGTAGTTGGTTAGTGAATGGAGTCCGACTCTGATATGAATCTAATAAGGGTAGTTTGGTATGAATTAGAATAAAATATTAAATAAGTCCTAGTCAATGAGTCGACTACGATTTTTACACTCTTCAGATCGCTTTTTGCTCTCCCTCTAACAAAAATCTTTACTTATAAAACATTATCATGTACATCTTCACTATTTGATAAGAACATCTCCGGTTGGACATCCTTAAGCTTCCTATGTGGACATTTTTGGACAAAATCCTTGGTTGATTTGAACTCAACTTTTCCATGGACATCCCTAAGCTTCGTAACATGTGGACGTTTTTGGAAGACATCCTTAATTGGTTTAAACTCAACTTTTTCCATAATTACAGGAAGTTAAATAAGAACATCTCCAAACCAAATAAATTTGGTAATAAATATTAATACACTTCTCAAAATTATTGTTAGATTTTGTAAAACACATATATCAAAATAGTTTCGTATCTCATTCATTCATTCAATCTGCCTCTTATACAAGATATACAACCCTAGAGTTCGACCTTACAATGGACTGTCCATAACAGTTGAATCATTGGACTGTCCATCACAGTTGAACCATTGGACTGTCCATAACAATGGTGATAACTGTGAACTGAGACTGTGGTCTTGGGTCTCAAACTGAGACTGTGAAGATGGGTCTCAATCCAAGAGTCTCGAGCCCATAAATATAACTCTCCTAATACCCTCCCTCAAGACGGAGCATGGAGGTCACACATGCCCATCTTGGACATAAGAAACTGAAACTGAGCTTTCCCTAAAGATTTAGTAAAAATGTCCGCCAATTGCACTGTTGTAGGAGTGTAAGAAGGCGTAATAAGCTTCTGCACGATAGCATCTCTAACCAGATGACAATCAACTTCAATATGCTTTGTTCGTTCATGAAAAACTGGATTCTGAGCAATATACAAAGCCGATTGACTATCACAAAGAAGACGCATTCCATGTGGATGATGAACTCCCAAATCACCCAGTAATTTTTTCAACCATTTTAATTCACACGTCGCCGCTGCCATAGATCTATATTCCGCTTCAGCTGACGAACGAGAAACGGTATGTTGCTTCTTAGTTTTCCAGGATATTGGAGAATACCCAAGAAGAACAAACCAACCCGTCAACGAGCGTCTAGTTAAGGGACAACCAGCCCAATCAGAGTCACACCATCCTTTCAAATTAAGACCACTATCAGAGCGCAACAGAATTCCTTGCCCAGGATTCTTCTTCAAATATCGAACCACACGAAGAGCCGCTTCCCAATGTGCTATTCTCGGCAGTTGCATGAATTGAGACAAAATATGAACAGAATATGCTAGGTCTGGCCGAGTCACGGACAAATAGATTAAACGCCCAATCAATCTTCGATATTTTTCCACATCCGTGAACAAATCTCCTTTGTCCAAAGAAAGACGGTGATTAGTTTCCATTGGAAATTCTGCAGGTTTTGCACCTAATAAACCTGCTTCCATGATGATATCCAACGCATATTTGCGTTGACACATATAAAAACCTTGTGCACTCCGTGCCACCTCCAAACCCAGAAAATACTTCAATTTTCCCAAATCTTTCATCTTGAAGCATTGTCCCAAGTAACGTTTGAATTGATCAAGCGCAACCAAATCATTACCCGCAACAATCAAATCATCCACATAGGCCAAAACATTAAGTTGGGTTTTTCCCTTAGTGATGATAAAAAGAGAATAATCAGAATATGATTGCCGAAACCCATAATTCTTCAAAGCTGCAGACAATTTTGCAAACCAACACCGAGGAGCCTGCTTTAAACCATATAAAGATTTTTTCATCCTACACACCATATTAGACTTACCTTGAGAAAATCCAGGTGGTATTTTCATATACACTTCTTCTTCCAAGTCTCCATGAAGAAATGCATTATGTACATCCATCTGATGTACTTCCCAATTCTGAATTGCTGCCACAGCTAGGAAAGTCCACACTGTCGTCATTTTCGCCACTGGTGCAAATGTCTCATTGTAATCCAACCCTTCTACTTGATGATTCCCAAAGATCACCAGTCTAGCTTTGAGCCGCACCAACTGTCCATTATCATCATACTTATCTGTGTAAATCCATTTACTACCAAGAGCTTTCTTTCCCGGCGGTAATTCTTCTAATTCCCATGTTCCTTGTTCTTCCAAAGCTCGTATTTCTTCTGCCATTGCCTTACGCCATCCTGGATACTTCATGGCTTCTTTGAAATTTTTAGGCGCAGACCCAGCAGTAATTGCTGCAAGAAACTTTTTATGAACTGTAGAGAATTTATCACAACTAACATAATATGTCAAAGGATACGGCGTACCTGAGGATGACGATTGTGGAGAGTGAGCATGAGATGGACTATTTTGTCGTACAGTGTGCGTTACAAAACCTTTGAGCCTACTAGACGGAATCTTCTGTCTCCTTCCTTTACCCATACTAGCGTCCGTCACTTCCTTCGAGACCATAGGGTTCTCAGTAATATATTCTGGGTTCTCAGTATTATCTTCAGGGTTCTCAGTAATGTCTTCCGGGTTCTCAGTAATGTTTTCTGGGTTCGCAGTAATACCTTCCTGGTTCCCAGTAATATATTCTGGGTTCGCAGTATTGTCTTCTGGGTTCTCAGTAATGTATATTGGGTTCTCAGTAATATCTTCTGGGTTCTCTTGCTGCACTATTTCTTCATCATCACTCCAACACACGTCATTATTAGCCTGAGCTGTCTCAGTTGGCTGATCAGGTACCCTAGATATGTAAGGAAACTGATGTTCATGAAACTCTACATCCCTTGAAACGAAAAATTGTCTCTTGTCTAAGTCATATAATTGCCATGCCTTCTTCCCAAAAGGATAACCCAGAAAGACGCATCTTCTTCCTCGACTTGCAAACTTATCCCCTTTACTACTTTGATCATGTGCATAACACAAACAACCAAATACTTTCAACTGACTATATGGTGCCGGTTTCCCAAATAGAACTTCATATGGAGTTTTGTTATTTAGAACCGGTGTAGGCGTACGATTAATCAAATACGCTGCTGTCAAAGCACATTCTCCCCAAAATCTGATCGGTAAATTTGCTTGAAACCTCAAAGCTCTTGCCACATTCATTATGTGCTGATGTTTTCTCTCAACTCTTCCATTTTGTTGAGGTGTTCCTACACAGGATGTCTCAAAAACTATTCCATTAGTCTTAAAGTAGCCACGCAATGCATTAAATTCGGTTCCATTATCACTTCTGACAATTTTGATTTCTTTACCAAATTGACGTTTCACAAGCGCAATAAAGTTAAGAAATATTGTTGCAACCTCAGTTTTGCTTTGAATTAAATAAATCCACACACCTCTTGAAAAATCATCTACTATTGTCAAAAAATATTGTGCTCCAGAAGACGAGCACGTCTTATAAGGACCCCATAAATCTTTATGAACCAAATCAAAACTACAACTGGATTTGCTCAAACTACTAGCAAAACTACTTCTACGATGTTTTGCACGTGGACAAATATCACACGCATCATTATTTTTCTTCAATAATCTACCCAGACCTGGTAACTGTTGTAACACTTTCTCTGATGGATGTCCCAATCGCTGATGCCACAGCTCATACGTATCTTCACTCACCGTAAGCACTTTAACTGGAGGCACACCACAGAACATATATAGTCCACCTCGTCGCTCACCCACTCCAATCACCTTCCTCGTCAACCGGTCCTGTATAAGACATAAATTGTTAGTACATTGAACATTACATACTACCTCATCAATGAGTTGTGTAACCGAAATCAAGTTACAAGTTATCTGTGGCACATAAAGCACATTGTCCAATCTCAAACCACCAGGAAGAATAACTGTTCCTATTTTCTCAGAGTGAGCATATTTTCCGTCCGGCAGTCCCACTGAACATGCTCTAATATCTTTTACATTTATCATATCATCTCTTTTACACGTGACATGATTTGTAGCTCCTGTGTCTATAATCCAGGATGTTTGATTTGTCTTACCTTGGAGTTGGGAACTGATTTTTCTTGAATTTAAATATTCAAGAACCTGCTGAACTTGACTTGCAGTCACGCCTGTCAGTCCTGATGCATCTCCTGAAGATCCAGTTGCAGGATGAGATGATGCTGTTGCTCCCGAGATGTTCAAATTATGCGCACGTATATTGTCTTGTCCTCTACCTCCTCTGCTGTTCACAAAACCGGCACCAACACGTCCTCTACCACCAGCTCTACCACCAGTTCGGCCTCCTCGACCATATCCTCTTCCACCTCTTTGTCTGTCACCCCACCATTCCGGGTATCCAATCAGCTGAAAACACCCTTCCTGTGAGTGCCCTTCTCGGCTACAATGCTTGCAAAATTTGTTAGGATCATACATATTATTGTTCGGACGCTGATCTGACTGAACCTTGAACGCCATAATATTTTCCTGTGTCTGAGACGACACAACTCCTTCCCCCAATTTTAGACGTTCCGAATTAACCACAGCTTGATAAGACACATCTATAGATGGCAGTGGTTCTCTTGCCAGTAATTGTTTACGCAGGGAGCTATACATGGTATCCAAACCAATCAAAAAATAGTGTAAGAAATCTTCTTCTCTCAACGTACTAACCTGTGTTGCAATGTTACACGTGCACTGGCCACAGCTACACTTTGGTATCTTCATGTACGTCACCATCTCATCCCATATCTTGTTCAATCTCCCATAGTACACTGCAACCTCCTCAGTTTTCTTCTGTTTGCATTCACTTAAGGCAGCTTTCAACTGGCAGATCCGAGTTCCACTTACAACACAAAATCTTCTCTTCAAGTGCATCCATAACATGCTCGCATCATCATAATCCCCCAACGTTGATCTAATATTTGTCTCCAATGTATTGCTGATCCAAGAGACCAGCATCGAATGCACTGCAATCCACTCCTCTAACTCCTCAGGTTCTGTTGGTTCTTTGATGGTTCCATCAACAAAACCAAATTTTCGTTTGGCTATCAATGATCTTCTCACTGCTCTAGCCCATTCATCATAGTTTGCTCCCTTTAATACAATAGGTGTGATGATAATCCCTGGTCCATCACTTGATCCCAGGTGATATTCTGGTTTCTTCTTTTGCATGTTGTTTTCTACCTCTTTTCCTCTTTTAGATGATTCTGTATCATCCGCCATGTTTACTGTTCTAGGGTTTATTTGTGTTAATCAACTCTGGCTCGTGATGCCATGTTAGATTTTGTAAAACACATATATCAAAATAGTTTCGTATCTCATTCATTCATTCAATCTGCCTCTTATACAAGATATACAACCCTAGAGTTCGACCTTACAATGGACTGTCCATAACAGTTGAATCATTGGACTGTCCATCACAGTTGAACCATTGGACTGTCCATAACAGTGGTGATAACTGTGAACTGAGACTGTGGTCTTGGGTCTCAAACTGAGACTGTGAAGATGGGTCTCAATCCAAGAGTCTCGAGCCCATAAATATAACTCTCCTAATAATTATGTAGGGAGTTAAAAAGATGTACG
The DNA here is from genome assembly GCF_003573695.1 of Papaver somniferum. Classification (NCBI taxonomy): domain Eukaryota; kingdom Viridiplantae; phylum Streptophyta; class Magnoliopsida; order Ranunculales; family Papaveraceae; genus Papaver; species Papaver somniferum. Next base: position 53,570,198 of record NC_039366.1, read on the forward strand.
AAATGATCTTTAATAATAATACCTTTGCGTGGATTGTTTAAATCCTCTAAAGATGTGCTAGAGGATGTTAATCACTGCTTGCTAGATAATTCCTAGATTTTGACGAGGTGTCAACTCGCAAATAATATTTCTCTATTTTTCTTTACACTAGCAAGTAGTATAATGAAAGCAGGATCGTCCCAAGGGAGGTGTATTAAGCAAAAATTGTTATGGAATTACTCTTAGCAAAGATGATTATGTTGTAAAAATTCTGAAAATAACAAAGTTGTATTCAAATATGAAATAAGATTGATTAAGGATTTATTCTCGACCACGAAACTTAAACCAAATTGACATATAACACGTTCTTCGCATTATCTAGTTACTAACAACCATAGGATAATTAGTACGCTCAACTATCCCGTTAATATCTCCTAAAGCTCACCGGACGCGGAAGCGCTCGACTACCGGTTTCTACTTGTCAAGTTTCCTAGAGGTACGCTTACTAGGTGTGACTTAAACAAATGCTCTAAGTTTTGTGAGATAAGGTTGCTCCTAGTGATAAATCCAAAAGCTTGAATTACCTACTAGTGTTAATTTCTACATATGAGTACTTAACAAAGTCCCATCATCAATACCAATATATTGCTACTTGTGTTTATCTTTCTAGACAATTACGGGTCGAAGAATTCAAAACTAGCAATAGGATTATCAAATCAACTATTTAATTTCGAACTTAAACAATCAATAAATAATCCATAAACATTATTGGCATAGTAGAAATTAAACAATAACGAAAACAATGGCGAGAAAACGAGCTATTTCATATCAATTGTAGATTCATACTCCGGACTTTGAAATCGCCCCTAATTAAAAATAGAATTAACTACTCATAGTCATAAGTTCGTAACAATGGCTTAAAAGATTGTTTAAAAAGAAGAAATGGGGTTGAGAATAAACCCACGCAGCAAACAAGTTGCTGCTGTGTAGAACAGGTGCAGGCAAGCTCTTCTGGCGAAAGAAAGGTAGGGTTTGTTGTGTTTTCTGCGGTTTCTTATATCTCTTTCCGCCCTTGCCAAGTCGTGACCTAAACGTACCCAACCATCTTGAACCTGGAACTCGAGCTACCCGTTGTTTTCTAAGTATGAATCCTAGCCATTTGCCAGGCCCTTGTAAAATAATCCACCAGATCTGCACCAATACAGCTACCAGAACTCATGTCATTAACATCCATCGAAGCAAGAACCACTGAGCCATTTCTGTGAACCATTCCGTACCCATCAATCCATGCTATCTCTAGCTTCTTTATCGAGTCCTGAACCCTCCAAATCCGACCACAATTCATAGCATCAACACAAGTCCTAAATTGCCATTGAACCATGGCAACAACACCACTGGTTCTTACCTGTCTCGGTCCAAAACTTACTCAAACTCCCGCTCCATCTTCCTGTGCACGCCTACTCTCTTCACAGCCCCACAATGGACAACATCACACAATCGCAGTTCTCTGGCACTTCAGTTATAGCAACACAGCATCAGGTTCTTTGCTGTCTTCTCTGGTTTCTAACATCACCCAAAATCCTTGTCAATGCTCATCACAAAATCAGTCCAACAACTACCCATTTCTTCTTGTTATGTTACTGCCAGAACTCAACCAAATCTCCACAAATTCAACCACTTCTCATGTTCATACATCTCCAGTTCAACACCCTGTATAATTAAGCTCTTTCCTCACTGAGACAGACCACATAACTCTTGTATCGCCAGTTTCATCTCCTTGTTCTTTCCAGGTTTCAACTATCTCTCAAAACCCATTGAAAACTTCCCACAAAATCAATCATAACAGCTCGTTCCCACCTGAACTTCTCTGCCGTTTCGTCAAACAGCTGCTATGCACAGTTTGATGTTGTTCTGCACCTAGGAATCATTTTCTGCGGCCTCCAATTCCTGCAATTTCAAATCCAAAGCAAACCCATTCATCCATAACAATCAAAAACACCAAATAATTCAGTTTCTCGTCCATTTATTACTCAAGTATCAGCAGCAACATCCTATTCAAAACCTCAGGACATCCAGCAGCAACAGCTTCAGTTTCGCTGTTTTATAGCTTGAAAACTCTATAAAAACCTCATCCATTTCGAACCCAAATCAACTTGCAGTCTTCAGCTACAATCTCTTCACAATATCGAGCCCTTAATTCACCCAAACACCCAACAGAATCTGTAACTTAAGCAGCTCGATCTCGACTGACTTTTAGCTCCAGAATTTGACCTAAACTGTACACTCGAACCAGCCTTTCCTTGTATGCCTTAATTGCTCTGAACCCATCTTGATTCTATCAAAAATAACCCCACCAGTCATGGCTAGATCACGGAAGCTTTTGGAGCAGAGTTGGCCGTAAATTGAAGCAGGAATGAAGTCTTCATTTTGTTGTAGCACTGGTTTCTATTGAAACCTAATTTTTCTCCCATCTGAATGAACATGTGTGCTGCCCATATGTAAACTCCACTCACAGTTCCTTCCAGCAGTTGTGCAAATGTTAAGCCCATGATAACGGGCCAGCACAGGCCATCCACTAGTGCCATCTGCACATAAGTCAGTCCAGTTCCATCATACGAGCTTTAAGCGCGTGCACCAATGCAGCCTGTTTTGACGTTTTTGGTTTCTTTTCAAAAATTCAAGTCATCAACAACATCCGTCTTTTATTTCTCAAATCCATTTCTTCTCTCCAGTTTCTATACATCACTAAAGCTGCTATGCATTTCAGACAATGAATTTGCATCACTAAAGCTGACATGCTTTTCAGTCAGAGATGAAGAAATAGAAGCAAATAATGAGAAATAGTCTGCCTTCAACAGCAGTTGCACATGAAATGACACTTTTGCGTTGTTTCTTTTTCTTTTGTTCCAAATGACTCCAAAGTACCTAAACACTCAAAAGCAAACATAAGATACATAATTTACAAGAAAACTTAGCAAAGAAAGCATAAACAATGGATAAATATTAAGGTGTTTTAGACACCTATCAAATTCCCCCACACTTAGACTTTGTTAATCCTCGAGCAAATCAAACAAAACTAATTCTAAAACATACATACAACTCCGTGTCGTTGAGGCTACGGTCACACTTAGTACGTATAACAAGCCTTTGAACCCCTAGGTGTCCCTAGTGGACGAGTTTTAGTCTCGTGAAGGTTCACAAGAGGTGTACCTACAAAACCTTTTACTCCAAATTCCAACTACCTGTGAAGAGTCTATGAACGAATCCAAAATGATTACAAGAGGAGGTATCTTGATGCAAATTCAATTCATATATAAACAAAGCTCTACTCAGAAAGTTGAACAAACCACAATACTCGGAATCTAACTAACCACAATCACAAATGAATAGATTAAGAAGATGGATATAGAAATAGATGTTTGCGAATGTTGACTAAGTGAATGGTGTATCCCATATATGTCTGAAGGTCACCGCCAAGATGAACCTATGACCTAATGGATTGAGATACTGGTCTGAATTCTAATATCGACTCAGCTGGCATATACAAGAGAACCAGCAGTCGACAATCTTAATTCTAGATCAACTCAACTAGCATATACAAGGGAACCAACAGTCGATTTTATTGAACAATAATAAATTATTTTCTTTTTCTTTTTTCACTTTTTTCACTTTTTTTTAATTGACAACATGATTAGATCTTTTGGATCCAAGCGCATGCTTCTTGTCAGTAGATTACATGGTAATTCTCATGGATCCTGCGTTCCACGCTTTCTTAGGCGACGGAGACAGGGAGAACACACACATATTGCATCAAAGTACCAATTTTTTTTTTTTTTTGCATATACACTCCGGTTGGTCTAATTGGTCTATTTTTTTTAGTAACTCAATCACTCTATTTCATCCTAACAGTAATAACAATTCGATGTTAGTGACCCACCAAATCACTTAGTTAAACAAGAAAATATTGCAAAAATAAAAACAAAAAGTGATATAGTGACATTCCGAGATATGGTAACAACTATCATGTTATTTGTAATTCATGAGTTATGTCCTAGTAACAACTATCATGTTATTTGTAATTCATGAGCTATGTCCTTCCTTTTAGTTAATGGGTTCCTCAACTCCTGCAATCAAGATGGTTCCATCCACTTATATTGGTAGTGTCATCCTAAAGGCAAGGGTTTCTAGATTTCGGAGTTTATCAAGCATTTTTTTCTTTCTATTTTTCTATTTTTTTTTACTAAAGGAATAAAACTACAAGCATATAAATGCTCCCCCACACTTAAACTTTACATTGTCCTCAATGTAAAATTTAGTCATTCAAAGTAAAGTTCAAGGTGTAAAATTCCGCAAATGATATGCAAAAACAAAAATAAAATGCTGAAAAATAAAAAGATAAAGATACAAAACCGATGGGTTGCCTCCCATTTATCGCTTGGTTTAAAGTCGTCAGCTCGACTTTCAGCTCCTTTGCATTCTTAGCCAGCGTCAGTTTCCTCCACAGCAAAACATGAGTGCACATCACTCGGGTATCTCACAACCTCAAAGATGTTGAGGCGAACGACCTCTCCATCAAATTCCATTGTCAAGGTACCTTCAAATACATCTATCTTTGTTCTAGCGGTTCTCATAAATGGTCTACCCAACAACAAAGGTGTAGACGAGGATGAGTTTTCATCACTCATATCAAGAAAATAGAAGTCCACAGGAAATATAATCTCATTAACCTGCACCAAAACATTTTCAACAACCCATTTCGGGTAGACATTAGATCTATCGGCAAGTTGAGTAACCATGCTGGTACTTTTGAGAGGACCAAGACTTAAAGATTCATAAATTGAAGCAGGCATAACACTAATAGATGCTCCTAAATCTAGCAAAGCTTTTGTCAACCTTGTTTTACCAATTGTGCAAGGAATAGTAAAACTTCTGGGGTCTTTCAATTTAGGCGGGAGTTTCTTTTGAAGATATGCCGAAGCACTCTCCCCCACACTCATTACCTAATTACCGGTCAGTTTGTACTTGTTAGTGCACAATTCCTTCAAGAACTTTGCATAGCGAGGAACCTGCCTTATCGCCTCAATTAATGGAATGTTCACTTCGATCTTCTTGAAGATTTACCAAATATCTTTGTCCAACGTCTCCTTCTTTGACTTTCCAAACCTGCTAGGAAAAGGTGGAGGAGTAACATAAGTAGAAATAAGAGGTTTAGAGTTAGAATGTGTTACCGAACCATCCTTTTTAGGGACTGCTTCATCCACTTCTTTCTCTAAATCACGCTCATGGGACTCCGGTGATGTTGCCGGTTTCTCTACTTGTTTTCCACTTCATAGTTCAATAGCACTAACATTCTCCCTATGATTCAATGGTTGCGAGGGAAGTTTTCCAGCTGCTTGTGCTTCCAATTTGCTCACGGTAGTAGCTAGTTGACCCATTTGTGTTCGGATGTCCTTCATATCCATCTCTGCCTTTTGCTTATCTTGTGCCATTGTGTTGAGAATGAAATTCAACTTGTCATCTATACTCATGCCTTGAGCTTCTTGTTGCGGCCTTTGCAAGAATTGGTACCCACCTTGTTGATTGAAAGGCGTATTGGAAACTGCAGCTTGCTTGTTGGCGTAGCTGAAATTAGGATGATCACTCCAACCCGGATTATATGTGCTGGAATATGGGTCATATCTTGGCTTTTGCTGATTTTGGTACATAACACTTGCTTGCTCAACTTCTTCGGTGTATGATGGTATTACAACTGCTGCTATTTGTTGCATCATCCTCTCCATGTTACCCATCCTATATTCCAAATGTGAAGAATCACCAACTTCATTCACTTTCCTTACCATTGGTTCATCTCGAGTGTAGAATTGTTGAGTGTTTGCAGCTATGTTCTCTAACAAGTTTGTAGCTTCAGCAATGGTCTTGTTGGTGAGTGCACCACCACTTGCGGCATCGATCATATTTCTATCATTAGAAAGCAAGCTATCTTAATTTAGAGATAAAATTAAGATAAAATTTCTATTATCCCCACCAGCGGCGCCAATTTTTGACGAGGTGTCAACTCGCAAATAATATTTCTCTACTTTTCTTTACACTAGCAAGTAGTATAATGAAAGCAGGATCAGTCCCAAGGGAGGTGTATTAAGAAAAAGTTGTTATGGAATTACTCTTAGCAAAGATGATTGTGTTGTAAAAATTCTGAAAATCACAAAGTTGTATTCAAATATGAAATAAGATTGATTAAGGATTCATTCTCGACCACGAAACATAAACCAAATTGACATATAACACGTTCTTCGCATTATCTCGTTACTAACAACCCTAGGATAATTAGTACGCTCAACTATCCCGCTAATATCTCCTAAGCTCACCGGACACGGAAGCGCTCGACTAACGGTTTCTACTTGTCAAGTTTCCTAGAGGTACGCTTACTAGGTGTGACTTAAACAAATTCTCTAAGTTTTGTGAGATAAAGTTGCTCCTAGTGATAAATCCAAAAACTTGAATTACCTACTAGTGTTAATTTCTATATATGAGTACTTAACAAAGTCCCATCATCAATACCCATATATTGCTACTTGTGTTTATCTTTCTAGACAATTACGGGTCGAAGAATTCAAAACTAGCAATAGGATTATTAAATCAACTATTTAATTTTGAACTTAAACAATCAACAAATAATCCATAAACATTATTGGCATAGTAAAAATTAAAGGGAATTTTAACAAAATGCCATACTATGGTTTTCTGGTTTAACAAAGTGCCACTGTTTTTTTCAAAATTTATAAAATGCCATTGTTGTTATCTATTCCGTCAAGGCCCACATGATTGGTCATGTATAGCTGACCTGGTCAATTTTTCACCATGCAATTACTTATTTGTCTTCGGAGTCTTCTCAAATAGGTTTTCTTCTTTCTCCTCCAATTGAATCGAAACTGCACAAACAGAGAAGAGCTTCAACTTTCTTCTAATTTTATTCTTCTTTAATCGAATCAATGTATCTACATCTGCTTCTTCTTCTCGTGCATCACTACCACCATCACCACTAAACAAGTGATTCTTCACCACACCATTTTTCTGATTTGCAACTACACCAGAAAAATAAATCTTTGGGGTTTTGAAAACTAAAATCATCGATTTCATATAAAAGTTCTCAATCAAATTATGATTAGAGCTTAGATATGTAAATATATCATCTCAATCTTACTTTTGAGATCAAAATCTTGAAATTTTTCTATCTTTAATTTTGATCGAAAATCGGTCTTCAGGCCTGTAACTAGTTTCTCTTTTAGGGTTCAATTTCTCAAATTCGGATGTCTTAAATTTGAACTCTTTTTGCTTATTTAGGGTCCTCTGATTTCAATTTCACATGCACATGAACTTGGTACTGGCTTATTGCCGTTGGTTTCAAGGCTTAATGGAGACGATTGGAGGCAGTGTCAGGAAGAGGAAAGATGGGTTTTCATTGAGAAGTGCAGATAATCAAGGAGAGTTGGGTTTCTTTCAGATTCGAAAATGCAGAGAAGAGCTTGAGCTTAAGGATGGAAATACAGGGAGAAGAATCTTGTTTGTCGCCACTGATCTTTGGGAAGTAATTGGTTAAGGTTGATAGTGAGTTAGAGTTCTGAATGAGATTTGAATTGTTGCGTTCTTATTGACTTTGAATTTGCAGGGAAGGAATTGATTTTTGTTGGCTCCAATATGCAATTAGGACACATCGACTGTTAGTTTGCTAGACACACATTTAGTGCTCGACAGAATGCCTGAGTCGTCTTCAACTGCATATCGTCACCACCATTTCTTGTTCAGTTTTCAGTTTACACAGCTAACTGTTGAAGTGAAGCTGACTGCACCCTAGCTACATTAGTTTTGATGCACAAGTTCAGAGGTAAGGTCCTATTGTTGGTGCTAATTGACGGTCATGCCAACTTTCTTCATCACCATTGTGCCTGGGGAATAATTGCAATAAAAATAAACACTTTGAGTTTTATCAATGCCTATCAAGCCGTAATCTCTGCAGTCTTATTATTGTTATACTTCATTGGTTGTTGTTGATGGTGCACTACTTGGTTTAGGCAGAGTACAACTGAATATTGAATTAAAACAGTTCGTACATGTTGTCTTATATATTTTTATTGCTAGGAGTGTTGTTGCAGTACTATACTTCCTACAAACTCATTGTACAACAAAAGGAATACACATAGAAGGATATACTTGCTTACTACATCAAAGTGCTTAGTCAGTGCCATTTGCTTTTAGGGAAGAACAATGGTGTTCTTACTGTGCTTGGGAGTGTCTGCAACAACCGGGTCTCCACTAGTTTGGGATAGAAGACAAACAAAGGTTGAATTGTGATTCACTGGGCACTTACTCGCAACCAAACTCCCAATGACTCACACTATTAAGTCGACTTGAATCAGTCCTAGTTAGATGTTTTGGGGGCTTAAGTGTCTTTTATTAGGGCTGATTTACTGCCACGTAGGCACTAACGGCAGTTAACCGTTTTCTCAAAAAGTCGGGATGGAAAAGGTCAAAACTGCGGCACTTTATAAATATTGAAAAAAACGGTGGCATTTTCTTAAACATGAAATTGGAAGTGTGGCACCTTATTAAAATCCCCAAAATTAAACAATAACGAAAACAATATTTCATATCAATTGTAGATTCATACTCCGCGCTTTGAAATAGCCCCTAATCAAAAATAGAATTAACTACTCATAGTCATAAGTTCTTCACAATGGCTTAAAAGATTGTTTAAAAAGAAGAAATAGGGTTGAGAATAAACCCAGGCAGCAAACAAGTTGCTGCTGTGTAGAACAGGTGCAGGCAAGCTCTTCTGGTGAAAGAAAGGTAGGGTTTGTTGTGTTTTCTGCGGTTTCTTATATCTCTTTCCGCCCTTGCCAAGTCTTGAACTAAACGGACCCAACCATCTTGAACCTGGAACTCGAGCTACCCGTAGTTTTCTAAGTATGAATCCTAGCCATTTGCCAGGCCCTTGTAAAATAATCCACCAGATCTGCACCAATACAGCTACCAGAACTCATGTCATTAACATCAATCGAACCAAGAACCACTGAGCCATTTCTGTGAACCATTCCGTACCCATCAATCCATGCTATCTCTAGCTTCTTTATCGAGTCCTGAACCCTCCAAATCCGACCACAATTCATAGCATCAACACAAGTCCTAAATTGCCATTGAACCATGACAACAGCACCACTGGTTCTTACCTGTCTCGGTCCAAAACTTACTCAAACTCCCGCTCCATCTTCCTGTGCACGCCTACTCTCTTCACAGCCCCACAATGGACAACATCACACAATCGCAGTTCTCTGGCACTTCAGTTATAGCAACACAGCATCAGGTTCTTTGCTGTCTTCTCTGGTTTCTAACATCACCCAAAATCCTTGTCAATGCTCATCACAAAATCAGTCCAACAACTACCCATTTCTTCTTGTTATGTTACTGCCAGAACTCAACCAAATCTCCACAAATTCAACCACTTCTGATGTTCATACATCTCCAGTTCAACACCCTGTATAATCAAGCTCTTTCCTCACTGAGACAGACCGCACAACTCTTGTATCGCCAGCTTCATCTCCTTGTTCTTCTCAGGCTTCAACTATCTCTCAAAACCCATTGAAAACTTCCCACAAAATCAATCATAACAGCTCGTTCCCACCTGAACTTCTCTGCCGTTTCGTCAAACAGCTGCTATGCACAGTTTGATGTTGTTCTGCACCTAGGAATCATTTTCTGCGGCCTCCAATTCCTGCAATTTCAAATCCAAAGCAAAACCATTCATCCATAACAATCAAAAACACCAAATAATTCAGTTTCTCGTCCATTTATTACTCAAGTATCAGCAGCAACATCCTATTCAAAACCTCAGGACATCCAGCAGCAACAGCTTCAGTTTCGCTGTTTTATAGCTTGAAAACTCTATAAAAACCTCATCCATTTCGAACCCAAATCAACTTGCAGTCTTCAGATACAATCTCTTCACTATATCGAGCCCCTAATTCACCCAAACACCCAACAGAATCTGTAACTTAAGCAGCTCAATTTCGACTGACTTTTAGCTCCAGAATTTGACCTAAACTGTACACTCGAACCAGCCTTTCCTTGTATGCCTTAATTGCTCTGAACCCATCTTGATTCTATCAAAAATAACCCCACCAGTCATGGCTAGATCACGGAAGCTTTTGGAGCAGAGTTGGCCGTAAATTGAAGCAGGAATGAAGTCTTCATTTTGTTGTAGCACTGGTTTCTATTGAAACCTAATTTTTCTCCCATCTGAATGAACATGTGTGCTGCCCATGTGTAAACTCCACTCACAGTTCCTTCCAGCAGTTGTGCAAATGTTAAGCCCATGATAACGGGCCAGCACAGGCCATCCACTAGTGCCATCTGCACATAAGTCAGTCCAGTTCCATCATACGAGCTTTAAGCGCGTGCACCAATGCAGCCTGTTTTGACGTTTTTGGTTTCTTTTCACAAATTCAAGTCATCAACAACATTCGTCTCTTATTTCTCAAATCCACTTCTTCTCTCCAGTTTCTATACATCACTAAAGCTGCCATGCTTTTCAGACAATAAATTTGCATCACTAAAGCTGACATACTTTTCAGTCAGAGATGAAGAAATAGAAGCAAATAATGAGAAATAGTCCGCCTCCAGTCGCAGTTGCACATGCAATGACACTTTTACGTTGTTTCTTTTTCTTTTGTTCCAAATGACTCCAAAGTACCTAAACACCCAAAAGCAAACATAAGATACATAATTTACAAGAAAACTTAGCAAAGAAAGCATAAACAATAGATAAATATTAAGGTGTTTTAGACACCTTTCAGACTTCAAAGTTTCCATTTGAGATGAACTTAATGAAAAATTTATAGAAATCTAACATGACATTCAAATAGGAAAACAATCTCACCCATTAGAGATGCTCTAAGGTGATTCTTTTCTATAACAATACTTCGACTTTGGGTTGATAATCGTAATCTTAATGTTAATATTTAAGTACAAAATATAATAATAGTCCGTTATTGGATTATGCATAAAAAGCACTGAGGGTCCCTACTTAATTCTTTTGGGGTGGACACAAAGCTCAGAAGAGATAATTCATCTAAAATAGTCTAAAAGTAAGTTGAATATGTACTCCAAATTGAACTACAACTACTTATTTTTATTTTCTTTCAATGATCTCTCAATGAACTTTCCGGCTTAATATTATCAAACTGATCTAGTGAATAAGGTTTATAAGACTGTAAACTCGGTTAATATTAATAGCATTTCAAATTTCCGCCATCAAAAAGCTAAACCCGTTACTAAGTTGGTAAGATATGATTAGTCCACTTCATTTGAGATTTTAGCCAATCATCTTAATAAAAGTAAGCTCATCCACTTCTTGACATATAAAATTCAGCACATGTTTACAACTTCTATATGAAGCCCCCAACTACTAATGATGAAAAAGCTCTTGTGTCAAATTTTCAGACGAACTTATCAAAAACTATACTTTATAATATTATGCAGAGAGAGAATAACAAAAGAAACCAAAATATTAACATTTCTAGCTTTTACTTTATTTATACAGACAAATCAACATAATCCCGAAATAAAGTAAAAGTTGTACACATTAATTTTGTTAACGAGAAAACTATGAACTAGTAAATAATCTTGGGACCTAGTCTAAAATGGATACTAGAAAACCAGATTACACCAGACTCATTCAACTACATAATGTAATCCACAACAGATCCTAGCCTAACCTCCATTCCAGCAGTGCCCAAGCATCTATATGTTGTATCAAGGTGACCCATCCGAATCACCTTGTACATACACGTCCACTCGTACCTAAGTATTTCTACCGAAACTTAAATCCTATTGGCTTCCAAGTCTATCACTTTTTTCCAACCAAGTTGCTTTTGGCATCCAAATTTATACTTCGCCGAACCAGTATATTAATGTTGCATAGGGGTTAGCAAGTAAATAAAATTAATTTAGGAACTTAGCTTCACCAATACAGTATCCCAAACCTTGGGGTTAGCAAGTAAATAAAATTATTTTAGAAAACTTAGCTTCACCGGTAGAATGGAATTAGTAAGCACTCAAAATCAAGGCTTTTATGCGCGATACATGTGGTAGAGCTCCTTGGTTATCACACCCTCTGTGGCGATCCCTACACACTTAGATTATAACCTTGAAAAGGGTATAGTCTTGATGAATCAAATTTGATATGGAAAAGTTCCAAAGTAAATCCTCAAAGATTGATATACAATTTTTCCTTCCCAGGAGTACTAACATACTTCGCCTTACTTCCAATAAACGTAAAAAACTAATACTCTAATACATATACGAGGCTTTAAGCTCTCAAAGATCCTTTATTTTTTGGTAGAAGCCTAAAGATTTAATGAGTCTACAAGATATGTCACATCTGAAAAAACGGGGGTCTAACAACCACACTAATATTTTGCTTAGCAATCTGTATGGACTAACTCCAATATACTTTCAAGAGAATCAACTAGACAGTCAGACTCAATCTTAAGAAAATTATATCAAAGAGTTATATCTCAATCTCCCAATTCAATCCGCAATCAAACAAATGATAATTTGCGAGCCCGATTGAATATAAGAGAGATAACTTGAACGGTACCAAAGACCAATGTTCAAGAATCAATATATTTTAATCAGCAACCAAAGGTTGGACTTACCAATTGATCGATTCAACGCACAACCTGTGATATTTCAATTATATAACAAAATATAATGCAAAAAAGAAATAACACACATACCAGAAGTTTTGTTAACGAGGAAACCGCAAATGCAGAAGAACCCCGGGACCTAGTCAAGATTGAACACACACTATATTAAGCCGCTACAGACACTAGGCTACTACAAACTAACTTCGGTCTGGACTGTAGTTAAACCCCAATCAATCTCACACTGATTCAAGGTACAGTTGCGCTCCTTACGTCTCTGATCCCAGCAGGATACTACGCACTTGATTCCCTTAGTTGATCTCACCCACAACTAAAAGTTGCTACGACCCAAAGTCGAAGAATTTAATAAACAAATCTGTCTCAGACAGAAAAGTCTACATGAATAGATAAATCTGTCTCCCACAGAAATACCTACGAGTTTCGTTCTGTCTTTTGATAAATCAAGGTGAATAGGAACCAATTGATATACCAGACTTATATTCCCTAAGAACAGCCTACAAATATCAATCACCTCACAATAATCTTAATCGACTAACGAAACAAGATATTGTGGAATCACAAACGACGAGACGTTTGTGACTACTTTTATATCTTGCCTATCGGAGAAATTAATCTCAAGCCAATCTTACGATTGTACTCAAATACGATAAAAACAGCAAGATCAGATCACGCGACTACAGAGAAAATAGTTGGGTCTGGATTCACAATCCCAATGAAGTCTTTAAGTTGTTAACCTACAAGGTCTCAAGAGAAACCTAAGGTTAAAGAAGAATCGACTCTAGCTTACACAACTAGTATCACACATGAGGTGTGGGTATTAGGTTTCCCAGTTGCTAGAGTTCTCCTTTATATAGTCTCCAAATCAGGGTTTGCAATCTAAGTTACCTTGTTAACAAAGCATTCAATATTCACAGTTAGATGAAAACCTGATTAGATTCAAGCTAATATCTTTCAATTGTTAGATCGAACTTAGCTTGTTATATACAAATGAAATGTAACTTCATTTAGGTTTGAGTAACCGTACCTAAACGTGTATATCTAGTTGGTTCAACAATAGTTAACCAATGGTTAGCCATATGAGCACTTTCATATCAACCTTATTCATCTTCACCACAACTAGTTCAAATCACTCAAATGAACTAGTTAAAGAGTTGTTCAATTACTTAGATCTCATAGAATTATACAAGACACAATCAAAGCAAAATCGATTTTGATTCACTCGAATCGATTCATGAACATTATAGCCACGATTTGCAAAGATTGTGTTCCTTATTATATAAATGTTTTAGTTCATGAACAAACCGATTATAGAAAGTAACCTACCTAAGTATGCGAACAGGTCCGCGTACTTAGGTAACCGGATTGAGTTTGTTTTCAATTTCAAACTCCAGCAGAAATTCACGGACGTGAACTTTCCGCCAGTACGCGTACGGGTACGCTTACTTTGGGTTCCCGGTTTTGGACTTTTACACAAATGTGAAAAACACAGTATGCTTATATCCAAAGATGGTTACATGTTCTAAACTCTCATTTTAATCATTGAAACATTCTTAGAGGATGTTATATAGTTGTTATTCACAAACTATTTTTCATCAAAGCGATTTTCAAAATATTGAAATATTTAACATGACTTTCGTCACGAGTAAAGATGAACTTGGCCAAAGCGAAAGCTTACTAACACATATTTCGAGAAATAGATAAGCGAGATAAACTCGGATCGAAATAGCAAATGTGTATAATCGAAGTCTATATAACAATACGACTTTTGTATAAAGATAGGAGATAGAGTAGATAAACTTTTTAGTGATAGATAAGTTCAAGTATCCACATACCTTTTTGTCGATGAAGTTCCACCAGTTCCTTGAGTAGTTCTTCGTCTTTGCATGATGAACGCCGTGGAGTCTAGAGCTCAACTACACTTACTATCGTAGTCCGAGACTTAGCTATAAGTAGACTAGAAATCAAGACTTATAGTTTTGGCAATTAAACTTGACAAACAAGATTGAGATAGCAACGCTTGCGATTTCGACCGAGCAGTGCTCTAACAATCTCCCCCTTTGTCAATTTTAGTGGCAAAACTATCAATACATATGGAATACAAAATAAATAAACTTTGCAGCTTCTCATCCACATGCTTGATATCTTTGGTTCTTCAACATTACTCGAAATCTTCGTCACTTCCAAGTACTCCAATGATTCCAAAGATATTCAATTCAGCATCATCGTTGTTGAAGATCCGTATCCATAACAATGAGAAAACAATAGCTCTCAATCATTGTTATACAATGTCATAGTATTATTACACAACATCAAAGATCAACTGTTCACAACTTCGACAACAATACTATGATGATATGTATCACTCCCCCTTAGTCAATACTTCATCTCACATGAAAACCACTCCCCTCACATAATGATCCGAAAACCATATGTATTTGTAGTGTGAACTACACGTTAATTCTTCCCCTTTTTGTCGACAAAATTGGCATAGGTACGAAAACTAGTGGGATCCTAATGAAATTTTCATAGAGACACTTCATGACAAAAAAAAAGCACATATCAACTTTTTAGATGCAGTCATATAGCCGAAACTAAATGCATTCATCAAGGAGTTTATAAAGATACAAGATAACCCCTATAATATTCCACAGCAGCACTCCCCACAAAGATTTGGAAATTAAGAACAAATTCAATTAAGAACCCTCCCCCATAAAATGTCATTCCCGAAAGAACAACAAGAGCGACCTTACTTTCACAAGAAAAGAAGGTTTTCTTTGGACATTAACAAATCACATAAGAATATGAATTTGTATCCAAAAATCTCAATTAAATTAACCACAAGAGAACCCATGATTAATTCAATCGGAAATGCTCACATAAAAGAAATTACGGAGCCGCACAATATTTACAAAAAATATGGATCATGGAAGATCAATACTGCGGAATAAACAAAGATTCATTATATTCTGTATCACTATTTGCACAATGACATATAATAGACTTAATATTTGTAAAACAAAAGCTCATCCTATCTTCTATCACTATTTGCATAATGACATAATAGGTTTATCTTTTGTTTTTCAAAAGTTCAGTCAATCCTTTATCAATACTTGCATATCGACATATGAAAGACTTAACTTTTGACCACGTATGTGACAATCATAGTTCACGGACGCAAACACACATATCCCATAACAAATTGCAATATATGAAATCATAAAGATTAATACTGCAAAATCATCTTCCAAACAAACTTTAGAATTTGAATAAATAAATCTAAAAACATTACAAGATGAAAACGTTGGACATAGCTATGTGTACTCACAATACTGGCTATTCCAATCCCTAGTTATCCTTCTTAAAAACACAAGAATAAATTCTCATAAGCAGTTTCCTAGACATATAAGAATCAAGTTTCTTTGATAACATCATACCTTTGAAAAGGTCCATCATAAAAGGTATCACTGATATCCTTGATTCTTTTGACCGCAGAGATCCCATGTTCATGAGTGAGAATATTAACTTTTCTATCAACAATGCGGGCAAGATGCCTAGCTTTGACACAGTCCATGATGAGCTTCTTCTGATTCCTGATCAAGGTGTTTTGATTGTCAAGGATTTTGGCCTGACCATCAACAAGCTGATTTATTTGCAGTTGAAGATTTGAAAACTCGACCCTATAGTCATTCTGAAAAAGAATTAAACCCTTGACAGATTCTCCAACCCATGAGTTGTACTCTTTCCTTTCAATCATCCTTTTCAAGACAAGTTCTTGAACATAATCGCATCCTTTAGAGTCTTCTTCCATTTCAAGATTCACAACTTCCGGAGGCCTTGAGGAGTTTTCCATACCCTTTTTTTATTAGGGAAGGCAAAACAATATAAGATATATGTATATATGTTTTCAAGCAAGAGAGTGACACCCTTGTTGTGGAAACCCTAAACTCCCAAGAGAGACATGGACGTTCGTGGACTAGTTGAACAAAACAGAACAGAAGAGATTCAAAAAGAATAAAATACCTCTGTTTTTATATATCCCACATCATCATGACTCAATAATTAAAATTAATCAGAGCATAAGAGTGAGATACATAGCAGTAAGGAGTCAAGTGACTCTACTTTCACATCAAAAGAAAACAACATAGTCAAACATAATACAAATGGAAAACTACAGTAGACTTGAGTATCTCCCAAAAGTCATTCTTGCATCTCTCAAGTTAGATACAAGAATAAAAATGCCTAAGATTAGGCAGTCAAGTGAGATGTAATCCCACTATGAGTATTGAGAGATGAGTTGTAACTTCCATCTGAAGGTTTGAACCTGTTATTCCTTACCTTCTTTCGGTTATTTTTTATTCCATAGGAATTCAAAATAACCTTGTCAGGTGATCCATTAGAAATATCCAAGAAGATGACAACCAAGGAAGATTTTTCTTGTATTGAATCATCTGAAGCATTAACTGGAGAGAGACGTTTATCACATCTTTTGCTTCTTTTTACAAAATCTTTGATCTTTTCTGTTATCAGTGATATATCAAAATCAACATGATTGGAACAACAGTCATTAGCCCAAGACAAGTTAGAAGATTCACTTGCGTTGGTCACAGCATTGAACGCAGATGTTGTGACTGTGTTCTGATCAATATCAAGAATTTTTAACTTTCCAATTAGAGTATTTCTGGAAAGTACATCAAGGTTATTTCCTTCAACGATGACATACTTTTTAGAATCGTATCTGGATGGCAGAGATCTGAGAATCTTCGTCACAATGTCCTTTTCAGGAATAGTCTTACCCCATGCAAAGGATGCATTAACAATTTCAGACACTTTGTGATTAAACTCATCAAATGATTCTTCATCTGCCATGCGAAGGTTTTCCCAATCAGAATTTAGGTTTTGAAGCCTAGCTTCTTTATCACAGGTATTCCCTTCAAATACGGTTTCTAAGATATCCCAAGTTTCTTTAGACTTCGTGCACATAGTCACATGATGCTGAAGATATGGGGTAATGGCATGTATGATAGCATTTAAGCCGTCAGAATTTTTCTTTGCAGCAAGGATTTCTTCTGGACTATATCTACCAATATCCTTAGGTATATATACGTCACCTTCTGTATTAACCGGAGGATCATAGCCATTAACAACACGTATCCATGTTTGAAAATCACGATCTTGAAGAAAATCATGCATAGCGATTTTCCACCATAAGTAGTTTGAGCCATCGAAGACTGGTGGTACGTTTATGGAGATAGAATTTTTGTCCATAGAGTCAGATCGCTATAAACATAGACTTATAAGGTCTTAAATGTGTTTGCCTGCTCTGATACCAATTGAAAAAGCGAGGGTCTAACAACCACACCCAATATTTCGCTTATCAATTTGTATGGACTAACTCCAATATACTTTCAAGAGAATCAACTAGACAGTCAGATTCAATCTTAAGAAAAGTATATCAAAGAGTTATATCTCAATCTCTCAATTCAATCCGCAATCAAACAAATAATAATTTGCGAGCTCGATTGAATATAAGAGAGATAACTTGAACGATACCAAAGGCCAATGTTCAAGGATCAATCATTTTCAATTAACAACCAAAGCTTGGATTTACCAATTGATCGATTCAACGCACAACCTATGATATTTCAATTACATAAAAAAATATAATGCGAAAAATAAATAACACAGACACCAGAAGTTTTGTTAACGAGGAAACTGCAAATGCAGAAAAACCCTGGGACCTAGTCCAGATTGAACAAACAATGTATTAAACCGCTACAGACACTAGCCTACTACAAACTAACTTCGGTCTGGACTGTAGTTGAACCCAATCAATCTCACACTGATCCACGGTACAGTTGCGCTCCTTACATATCTGATCCCAGCAAGATACTACACACTTGATTCCCTCAGTTGATCTAACCCACAACTAAGAGTTGCAACGACCCAAAGTCGGAGACTTTAATAAACAAATCTGTCTAACACATAAAAGTCTACAGGAATAGATAAATCTGTCTCCCACAGAAATACCTACGAGTTTTGTTCCGTCTTTTGATAAATCAAGGTGAACATGAACCAATTGATATACCAGACTTATATTCTCGGAGAACAGCCTAGAAATACCAATCACCTCACAATAATTTTAATCGACTAGCGAAACAAGATATTATGGAATCACAAACGACGAGACGAAGGTGTTTGTGACTACTTTTCTATCTTGGCTATCAGAGAAATAATCTCTAGCCAATCTTATGCTTGTACTCAAATATGATAAAAACAACAAGATCAGATCAGGCAACTACAGAGAAAATAGTTGGCTCTGGCTTCACAATCCTAATGAAGTCTTTAAGTCGTTAACCTACAGGGTTTCGAGAGAAACCTAAGGTTAAAGGAGAATCGACTCTAGCTTACACAACTAGTATCACACATGAGGTGTGGGGATTAGGCTTCCCAGTTTCTAAAGTTCTCCTTTATGTAGTCTCCAAATCATGGTTTGCAATCTAAGTTACCTTGGTAACAAAGCATTCAATATTCACCGTTAGATGAAAACCTGATTAATTAGATTCAAGCTAATATCTTTCAACCGTTAGATCGAACTTAGATTGTTATACACAAACTAAATGTAACTTCATTTAGGTTTGAGTAACCATACCTAAACGTGTACACTAGTTGGTTCAACAAAAGTTAACCAATGGTTATCCATATGAGCACTTTCATATCAACCTTATTCATCTTCACCATAACTAGTTCAAATGACTCAAATGAACTAGTTAGAGAGTTGTTCAATTTCTTAGATCTCATAGAAGTATACGAGACACAATCGAAGCAAAATCGGTATTGATTCACTCGAATCGATTCATGAACATTATAGCCACGGTTTGCAAAGATTGCATTCCTTATTATATAAATATTTTGGTTCATGAACAAACCGATTTTAGAAAGTAAGCTACCTAAGTATGCGAACAGGTACGCGTATTTAAGTAACCGTATTTAGTTTGTTTTCAATTTCAAACTCCAGCAGAAATTCACGGACGTGAACTTTCCGCAACCGCCAGTACGTGTACACAGTTAAGCATACTTTGGGTTCCCGATTTTGGACTTTTACACAAATGTGAAAAACACACTATGCTTATATCCAAAGATGGTTACATGTTCTAAACTCTTATTTCAATCATTGAAACATTCTTAGAGGATGTTATATACTTGTTATTCAAAAACTATTTTTCATCAAAGCGATTTTCAAAATATTGAAATATTCAACATGACTTTCGTCACGAGTAAAGATGAATTTGGCCAAAGCGAAAGCTTACCAACACATATTTCAAGAAATAGATAAGCGAGATAAACTCGGCTCGAAAAAGCAAATGTGTATAATCGAAGTCTATATAGCAATATGACTTTTGTCTCAAGATATGAGATATAGTAGATATACTTTTGAGTGATAGATAAGTTCAAGTCTCCACATACCTTTTTGTCGATGAAGTTCCACCAGTTCCTTGAGTAGTTCTTCGTCTTTGCATGATGAACGCCGTGGAGTATAGAGCTCAACTACACTTAATATCCTGGTCCGAGACTTAGCTATAAATAGACTAGAAATCAAGACTTATAGTTTTGACAACTAAACTTGACAAACAAGCTTGAGATAGAAACGCTTGCGAGTTCGGCCGAGCAGTGCTCTAACAATATCCCCTACAAATAAATAATCTTGATCCAGAAATAAACATGTTTGCTTAAATACGTAAGTTAATAGGGAACTACTTCCTAAACAAGCAAAACATAACTTATTCTCCAAGTACGTTATTGCTAATTTTGTTCAACAAGGCCTAAATAAGTTTAGGAAATAGTCAAATCCGTGTAGTAAGAGTGCCTTAAACATAGAAAAAATTCTTAGAAATATACCAAAGATATATGTATTGAAAAGTGCATGTTTTTGTGAAAAGACGAGGGTACCCAAATATACTTCAATGTAAAACTTTTACACCTATAAATCCTTTCTCCAAAATTGATTTTCTATGGACTGAGTCGAGAGAATACAACTAATCGGTTCACACTTTGTGTGATCGTCTATGGATACGACATCGAGACAATACGACAACAAGATAACTTGTGTGATTGACTATGGATACAAGATCGAGACAATACAACAACGAAGTATGTTGACTTGATAATAGGTTTGGACTTAACCAAAGACAATAGGATTGCTATCAAGTAAATATGAATTAACGTTTGTGTATTTTACTTCTAATTTTAATAAAAACAATTATAATTGCGAAAATAGAAAAGTAAAAGACACAACAAGATTTTGTTAACGAGGAAACCGCAAATGCAGAAAAACCTCGGACCTTGTCCAAAATTGAACACTCTCAGGATTAATTCGTTGTACAAAATCTAAACCAACTTCGTATAGTTGAGACCAAGCAACTAAACCTATAGTTGACCTAGTTCCGTCTGTATCCCTGCGCCTCCAACTTGCAATAAGTCACGCACTTGGAACAATTCCTTTGGTTCGTATTCCAAACAGTAAAGGAACAACAAATCTGTTCGGTAACAACTCTTTTCAATCAACATGATATGAATTTGACAGAAGGCTCTTCCGTTTATCCCAATAAACTCCTTTGTCAGGTCCTTAGATCTATCCAATAACAATTACCAAAGTAATTGTCAATATTTTGCAATCAATACTTTGAATCACAAAGAATTGTATTGATGCCGATCTACTCAACTAATCAATCAAATATGTCACAAAGATAAACCGATTATAGTTGGATCCTTTTCCAGCCGAAACAAGTTTTGTGCACACCAAAGATTATGAACCCAAATATCTTCTTTGTCTTCAAATCTTCTTTGAACTTCAATAAACACCTGCACACAATCAACTTGAATCTCTTGTGATCAATTACACACAGAGTAAAGTCTGTTAACAATGGATTATCACGAGACGTCTTTAGAACTACAAACAGTCTAAAGATCCCCGTCAAAACTTCGATCTAGTTTGAGTGAATCTTATATCAGAAGAGAAGATTCTCAAGCATAAACAAACTAGGTGCAATCAAAGTTCAACAACCGTTAGTCAATCAAATCAATTGAAAATTAATAATAAAATGCAATTATCTAGTTTCCCACCAACGGTACAAATAGAGCTTCTCAATCCCAAAGAAGTCTTTAAACCGAGAATCCTTAAGAGATTTTTCCTAATTAGGGTACTTTCCTCTCCGGATAGGCGGCTCCACCAGTAACAACACAACTAAGTAGTTTTGCTGGCTCTGAGGATTAGTTTGCTTGAAATGCAAACTTCAATATTTATAGACCAAGGAAGTTTAGACACCAAGGAATTTCCAAAACCGAATATTCTCAAAGATATGCAATAAACACCAAATCGGTTTTCATAATTCCTAGAAATGCTTTGTCCAATTAATGACCGAAATCTCAGTAGAAAATCTCCAACTAGTAAATGCATATTACTAATTTTTATTTTCTAAAGATATGCGTTTTAATTGCTGGAAATTAAAAGCATATAAAACTAAAAACCTTAATTAAAAGATTCTCAATTTATTTCAAAACGGGATTCTCCTTTAGCTATTAAGGAATATCTTTGAACAATAAAAGATAAGAGTTACTGCACATGTTCAAAGTATGTCGACATCTTTACTTTGTAAATCCTTTTTCATATTTACAATCTTGGAACCGATTTGCCACACTTCCAAACAAGTTTAGAATTGGTTCATCTGACTTCCAAGAAATATGTGATTGATTATCCTATCAAATCACAAATCATGGGTTTCACAACACAAGTTTCAGTTCTACCTCCATGTGGGTACTAGAATTAGTCACGCTAGTTACCAAAACTTGGTTGACTAGGTACTAGGATCGGTTCCCACATATATATGGTATCTAATTTGTATTTGTTGCACATGTTCATATGATCGGTTCCCCAATTACTAAAAACTTGTTGCACCTCTTACAAGGATCGATTCCTCTTTTGTGATCGGTTGCACCTCTTACTAGGATCGGTCCCCCAATGTCTAGAGTTGGTCATACCAATTACAACAAATCGATCATACCATTTATTTGCTAGTCCTTGAGCAAATCTAATCTAGAAAATAAAATCCAAACTCACTAGGTGACCCTAGTGACCGAGTTATAATTTCAGGAGGGTTTACCAGATGTGTACTCACAAAACCTTATACTCCAAACCCTAGCTACTTATGCAGAACCTTGGATAGCAGTAAAGGACCTGCTTGGTTGGCATACAATCATTGACTATAGAAGGAAGTACCCTGATGCGAAATTCCAATTGTTGTACACGAGTTTGCACTCAAGCATACTAAAATTCATATATAAGTGACAGAGCTCTACTCAGATAGTTTCTGGAAATCATAACCGGAGTCAACCAATCAAATGGATAGATTAAGAAGATGGATGTAGAGAAAAACATAGATGGTTTTGATGTTGACTAAGGTGAACGGTTTTTCCCATATCTGTCTGAAGGCCACTACTAGGATGAACCTATCCTAATGGACTGAGATACCGGTCCGACTAATATCAACACAACTGGCATATACAAGGGGACCAACGGGTGGTAATCCTAACTCTAGGTCAACACAACTGGCATATACAAGGGCACCAGTGGTCGACTTTATTGAATTTATTCCGGTTGGTCTGATGGTCTGGTCTCAATTTCTTTTTCTTTTCTTTTCTTTTTTTTTTTTCATTTTTTTTTTCATTTTTTTTTTTCATTTTTTTGGTATCTCAATCACTCTATTTCACCCTAGCAATGGTAACAACTTGAATCGTGTACCCCATCAAATCACTTAGAAACATATTTAAAAGAAAAATAAAAACAGAAGTGAAAAGGATTCAACGAGATATGGCGAAACTACCATGTTTTTTTTTCCTAACACTTGAGCTCTGTGCTTTTATGAATAGACTCTACAACCAAGATGTTTCCATCCAAGTTGATCTTATGGGTTCCTCAACTCCTACAACTAAGATGCTTCCATCCACTTAGATCGGTTAGTGCTATCCTTAATTGGCACAAATTTCTAGGCTTTGGAGTTTATTTATTGCAACTAAAAAGTTTTTCCCATACCCCCAAACTTAAATCTAACATTGTCCTCAATGTTCTAAAGATAAAATTAAATACATGAACAAGGAGAAACTGTTACCACTTGAAGAAAAAGAGTTAAGGAAATATATTACCGTGTTGCATGAGCATGGGTTACCTCCCAAGAAGTCATAAGTTTAAAGTCTTCAGCCAGACATTGGAAAAATTAGTCACCTTGTAGAATCATAAAGCATTAGTTGGAATAACTGTGGGTCATCTGGATCAAAAAGTGTTAACCACAAGAAGAGGAAACTACAACAGACCAAGAAGATACCGAACATACCCTTGTTTAAGACAACTACATCTAGTTGTGGTTCAGGTTCAGGCTCTAGTAAAGGGTCCAAATAAAAAGTTTTTATCGGTTGGATTTCCTCAAAGGCATTTTGAAGATCAGGTTGAAGAGTCTGTAAATACTCAACTAAGAACTTAGAAGCGAATACAATAACCTGAATAATTGGGGATCCTCTAAGTAAATTAGATTTGACTCACACAGCTGACCACAATGAAAGAGGTGGACTTCCTTAAGAAAATGTGTCGACCCTATTCTCCTAAAGTAATTAGGTTTAGTCTCAAAACTTAATAACCGACACATCTGAAAATCATATGTTCCCACAATTGGAAGAAATTTTTTTGGTGGGAAAACAAAGTCAATCTTGGTATCATAGCCTGGGTTAACCACATCAACCAGAGGATGGGTTTCTAACAACTGAGCTTCTTTCTGGACATCATTAGGTTCGGGAAAATGTGTATGAAGATAATCTTGTAAGATGGTTGAGGCACAAATGTCAAATCCTACACGAGGGAACTTTCTAAGAGTTAAAGGTAAGGCACCAGGAAAGTGATAATCACCCCCAAACTTAGATTTTTCAATGTCTCTAGATAAACTAGTCACAATCTCCCTAATTTCTAAATCATCAGATTCCTGAAAATAGTCAATTGATTCTTCTAAGTTATTATCAGGTAATGCATCCTTACTCATCCCTACGATTTTATCGTCTTCTAAGACTAGTGTTTCTAAATCGCTAGACTCCAAAACAGTATTCTCAGGGTAAACTCTTTCCTCTAAACCATCATCACAATCATATAAAGGATTATCAGTGAAAGTTTTTAGTATAGGCTCATTAACTAAGGTGTTAATCATAATTACTTCCTACGATTCACTGATAGGCACATCAAATAATGTATTATCCAACACACTGCAGGCTAAAGGATCATGAACTACATCGTCTAAGACGGTGGTATCTCTAGTCAAATCCGCATCCTTTTGAATAGGTGAATAATCATTAAAATTATCGGGATTTGGACCAGAAATGATACTATCATTATGAAGTTCAACTGGAGTAACCATTTCCTGATCACTATGCCTACATATGTATGATTCTCCATCAATATTATCCTCATCATAATCATCATTATAATAACATGAAAAAGATCGAACCTCATCAAAACAAGTAGTGTTACCAATTCTAACCTCGTTATCTTGATTATGTGAATAACTATCTTCATTCTCAAGGGTATTATTGGATACACTATATTGGCAATTCAAGTTATTTCGAGCAATACTTTCGTTCGTCTCTAACTCAAGTCTACGTGTCGACTCAGCTATCCTCTCAAGGGTCACTTCCAAAGAAAGTTCCCTTAGTGTTGGATCTAAGTTTCCAGTTAACCTATTGAGGATATCTTCTAAAGAAGATTCAGTCGTTGTTTCAGTTCTTTCGTCCATAACTATGTTATTCACCTCATCTAACTTACATGTCGATTCAGCTAACTTAAGTGTCGACTCAGCTAAATCCATGAGGGACTCTTCTAGAGAAGGAATAGGAACAGAAGGATCATAAAAAGGACTACTTTTTAAAAGTTTGATTGTACCCTCTAGAGACGAAGAACTAGTATTATAATCTTCTTGCTCGTATGACTGATGCACGTGTGGATATTAATTGGGCTCACCATGACCCATAACCTTCAAAAGGTTGGCGTTCTCAACCACTGTTCACACTATGGTCATAAAAAGAGTAATGTCCATATTGTTCACTTGGATATTCATATTCATTGTGATGGTTATTATAATACCAGTTTGACATCCTAACTGTAAGGGAATTCTACACAAGCACAAACAAGGATGACTCGACCACAACAAGCCTATTTTATCTAGCAAACAAAAAAACATGATGGCTCCACTTAGGTTGTTTCTAGACCAGCTTCTATTCATTCGAAAGGGAATTCGTTACAATTTGAGCAAACCTCTCTGGAATCAGTCTGAGTTAAAGTAAGCTAAATAGAGATAAGGGAAGCTCAGTGGAGCTTTGATACCCAAGGCTTCACCGGTATTACAAGGCGGCACATTCAACTTACAGAAACCATCATGAACTTCGAAGTATGCTTAAAAGAGCAACCAATATTTTTCGAACGACTTTCCTATTAAGCTCGTTACCCTACGGTCTCGTTCTAGTCCAAATTTTAAGGCTTAGGTTCGCGTAGGTTACGTGTTCCTAAGGCGGGCAAGAAGGAAACAGTGAAAAATCCGAGTCCTTATCTTAATTTGGCCAGGCCTTGCCCTTTACTAGAAATTTAAAACCGTATTCGATTCCTCAACATATATGCATACAAAATCATCCAGTAAACCCGCTGACAGGGGATTCGCGGGTGTTTATAATTCTTACCTCCCGTTCCAGACGGGGATGAACCGTTGAAGTCGACTCGGACCACTGACTCTGATGTCAGTGTACGAACCCGAGGGGCCGAGACAATATCGTAACTGTCGTCCTTCCTTGTGCAGTTTATATTTAAACCAACCCTTCCTTAGGCTTTTAAAAATAAAGTCCAATGTTCAATGTACAAAAAAAAATGTCAAAAGATAAAATATTATAAAAATAAAACCCTAATTATAGTTTCTAAAAATAAAAGAAATAAAATAAAATAACTATTTACAAAATCTTCTTCTTCACTTCTTTTGGATTTCTCTTTTCTTTCCTTTTTGGGCTTCGCCTTTCTTTTCAGTACTTTTATTTTTTTCTTTAGCTCAGCTCCAAATCTGAAATCAAACAAGAAATACCGAAACGCGTAAAAAAGAACAAAAATAATAAAAATAAAAACAAAACCTAAATACAAATATATACACAAGTCCCTGGCAGCGGCGCCAAAAATTAGTCGAATTTGAGATAGTGGTAAATAAGGTTGTCGTTCACTCGAACTTGATGAAATTGATTTTTAAGGTTGAATTAAAGAAAATAATAAAACTAGCAAAAATATACAAAATATGAGTAACAAGATGGAGGGACACTGGGACTCAGGATTTCACCAAACAACAATTTTATGCGGTTCAAATATCAATTCTAAACAGTAATATCTCATAAAAATTCATTAACTCTAATACATTGCCTAAAGTAGATTTCGAAAATAATGGATGTAAATCTAAAGCATGGGATATCAAAACATTTAAGAAAGCATAACCCATCAATTTAAATGACTACCATTCAACGAAAATCATAAATCAATTAAATAACAGTGCAAATAGTCATAATAAAATTAATATAATTACCGCATTCATGAGATTTGATTTCCTCCGTCGTCCCAGAAATGGGGTCTAGCTCCTCATGACAGTACCAGAGACGATAATATGATTAAATAAATTTATTTTATTGATCACCATTGGAGTTCTCACAATAAACCGTACAATCCTTTTTCTAAAATAATAACAATCAGAAACAGTAGAAAATAGAATTGAAAATATTAAACTCCAAATGAAATAATGCTCTTGGCTCCGGACTACCGGCCTCCCCAAATGTGCTCTCTAGCTCTCTATTTATACACACAAATACACATTACTCAAATATATTCTTCCATAACTCCAAAATCTTCTTCTTTTTAATTAAAAATATCTTCAGAATTTTTCCTTCTCTTTATTCTATATATTTCTTTAGTAAACCCATATCTTCTTTAATTCGCATAGTAAAATCCAAGATAAAATCTTCTAAGAATATCTTTCTTGTTTAATACAAGATAACTTCCTTTTTCTTCAAAACTTCATGTTTATAAGGCAAGAAGATATTCTTATCTTAAAGGCAGTAAATCCTTTATCGTTGAAACCAAATTTCCCGCCAATTTTTCTTTTCAAATCAAGGAAGAAGATGCAGTCCCCTTAACCAGTGATGGGTTGCGATTAGCAGTTGGCTCCTTGGGGTGCCCCTTATCCAAAACTGAGAGTCCGAATAACATGTGTCCTCCGGATGCATATACCAACTTTTCGAGCCGAATTTTCCAAAAATACCTACAAACACATAAAACATCATAATAAGTAGAAAATCGAGTACCAACAATACTGAAAATTGAGGACAATTCAATCACAAAAATGTGTCTAGCAACCATCTCAGGTGATTACTTAAGATCGGTTTCACTAATAAAAGTCATACCAATACAAAAGTCAGGCCTTGTGAATAGTTTTACCAAGAACATAAGCAAGTCATGAGCGGTTATACTAAACACACATATTGGTAATCCAAAAATTTGCAATGAATAACAATACTAATAAGCCTATTCCCTTTCGATTCATAAAACAAGTTTATGAATTGTACTTCCTTTAAACGAATGTAAAACATTGTTTCCTAGGACGAAATCTTAACCCATACCCATACATAATCACAATAGCATTCATACGATTATGTCGATGTCTTATAAATGAAGTTCAAAAGATAAGCGTTATACTTCGTATTGTATTCCTTAATACTACGTCTAACTAGAGTATAATCATTCACAGCTTCGCAGTTATGTTTTCAATATGCACGACTTGAAAGATATGTTAGGGAATGAAATAATTCAAGTCAAATATTACTAACCTCAAGTGTAAGGATGATGTCGTCGTTGTAGCTCCTTACTTCTTCACATTCTTCAAGTCTTCACGTAATACTTGTAATGTCTCATATCCTAATACTTTCAAGCTAACCTATACGGAGTTGACTCTAGTACATAATCAAGCGACTCTTTAAATGAGTTTTGGTTCACTAAAATATGACAACCAAACTTGACATACCAACGCTTGGTGGGTTCAACCGAGCTATGCTCTAACATTTTGAGTTGGCTAAGAAATCCCAAAGAAAAAAGGTTCCGAAATCACAAGTTTTTACGCACCTTTATGTCACGGTCATATAACACATTGTATAACAAGAAAGTTTACAAATTACACCACCGACGTTTCAAAACCAAGTCTTTTTCACACCTATACTTCATGGTTATAACCTATGCTTACTGGAACTAAAATCATCAATCTTATGCAGCAAGTCTTATTCCTCAATGTTTATTTTCATACGATAAATTAAGATATACCTAATGTAAATCGAACCAAATTCACTTTAAGATATTTATAGTTAAGATCAAATACCTCATATAAAGAATTTTAGTGATTTACCTAATGTAAGTCGAAGCAATTGACTTTGAGATACATATAATTACGATCAAATACCTCTTTTATAGAATTTTAGTGACTTGGGTTCTTCATGAATTTTGTTTTACGAATCTTTAGTCTCCGATTCTGCAATCTTCAATGTTTTTAACAAGTAATGATAACATCTCTAATATTGAGACTCTAAAACCTAAACTCGTCGTAGTAGCCTTTCGTAATCTCAAGAGTACACTTTGGCATCTAAACTTGAAAATTTCCTAGACATGCCAACGTCTGTAAGGTTCAACAGAGCAAGCTCTACTAAAGGGGTTATAATTAATTTACAACATGTGAATAGGCTTGAATCAATGATCTATGATAAATGACAAAGTGGATCTCAAGATTATTATTATGGGCTTACCTGTTGTCAAGTTGAGACTGCTTATACCCGTACAACTCTGCTTGTAAGAAACTCGTGTTATGCACTGGAATATCGCGTTCTATTTTGCTTTAGAATGATCTTTATGTTTTCACTGATAATATATTTTCTGGATAACATAATTAAGAGGTACAATATGACATTATGATAACTAGTGAATTTACCATGAATTACATGTGCATTATAAGGGAGTTTTAAATAATTATATGAAGTGTTTTTGTAGCCACTAATTGTAATATGAATATATGCATTATAGGGTTGGGTATGAATTTTAACCTGATCAGAAGGAGTGAAATTTGGTTTCAATCGCCTAACTAGATTGTTAAATTGGAATTCATTAAGTAGGTGTATGTGTTTTTGTTCATTATAGGATGATCAAATGCATCATAGGGTGATTATATCTATGTTGAATGCGAGTATCTTGTACATATGGATTATAAGATGAAAATTGACCATGTGGAGTTAAACTTGATTTCAATTGTTTATCTATTTAGATAAATAACTTTGATTTCATTGCGTAAGTCCATGGGTACTCGTGATGTTAGTTTTCTTGAAAATTTTGTGCTAACACTCTTATTTTGTAGGAGCTTTAGGGCTAATTCATTAAAAGGAGAAAAATTTATCCGATAGTGAATATTTTACAGGAAAGTAAAATTGGCAACCAAAAAGACTGTACAGAATCCAACAAGCGCTAGGGGGAGATGGCATGCACCAACACTGAAGAGGCGCGAGACAAAAAAAAAATTCTCCACTCTCCCCCGTTTAGGAAAAATCAATAAAATACAGAATGTGGATACCACTATCTACATTATATCTAAAAGCCCAAATGGCAAGGGTAAAACGCTAGACCCAAGTCATCTAGTTAGAGTAATCTAGACTATATATAAATTATAAACTTATTTTCTCCTTAAGTAGCACTGAATCATTAACGATTTGTCTCCATGGACCCTATAAGTAAGGACTCTAGCCTCCAAAAATAAGGATCGAACCCCAATGCATAAGTCTCCCTCCTATTTTCGTACTCTTCTTAATACTTAGCTCGAACTTTGTGTGTCTAGGTATGTTCTCTAATTAAAGCAGTTAGATAAGTGCACCACCATTGATATTTTTGAGAGAAAAAAGATAAAAACCCATCTATAACAGGTAAACGAAGAGGTTCTTAAGCAACAATAACTGGTTTGACAATCTTTTTTCGCCAAACCAAATTTCTCATCCAAGCTTTGAGTGTATAAATACATGCTTTTAACCGTTTTGTACGCTAAGAGCTGGCTATAACAATTTTTACTAACTCGACCCTACCATAGTGGAAAGGAAAATCCTTTTCTGTAGGCGGATTTTAGCTTAATTCTATCTAGAATTGGTTATATCTTTTAGCGGACCGCAATTTCAAATTCCTACCGCCGCTTGAACTCTTTCTATTTAGATCGGAACAAAATAAACCATCTTTAATAATTAGTCATCTTTTCCTTAACCTTAGGTTTACATACTATATATTTGCCTTTTTTTTGGGTTTGCTTGGTTTTATTTTCCTGCTTGTTTTTTCACCTTCAAAGTCGATGAGGAAGAAGATTAGTGGATTGTCTCTTTTCACAAAAACACCATCCACAACAGAATCAAGAACATCAACTCTTTCTACAACAACAACAAAATCAACAGTAACAACAACTTCAGTAATACCACCAATTGCAAAGCAATACAAATCACTAAAACTCTGACACAGATTCAGATCGATTCAAACCGTTTTAGACCGAGCCACTTGATTTATGTTATTCTAGTTTAGTTTGTTACCTTGTTATTAAAAACCTTGTAAAATGGATATATCAGACCCTAACACCATTGTTTTTTGCAGTTTTGTTTTTAAAGACCCAAACATGATCATTTAACTGATCACGTTTACTTGTCCTAGGCATGTAAAGTTGGTTATATTGTAGTAACGGTAAAATTCTATGGTCTGAATGTCTAGAGAAATTCAGTGTCGACGATGGTTATAACCTAAGCTTTGATATAATTTCTGTGGTCATCCCAAGTCCTGTAACAAGCCCTAAAATTGCTTATATTGTAGTAATGGTAAAATTATGTGGTCTGAATGTCTAGAGAAATTTAGTGTCGATGATGATGGTTATAGTTTAAGCTTTGATATAATTTTTATGGTCAGCCCAGGTCCTGTAACAAGCCCAATTGAGATTCAGTCGATATTATAAGAACCATTTTTTGGGGACCAAAGTTTTTTTGTGGGGACCATGATTCTACTTTAGGCAAGAAATTATAAGTAATCCTAAGTCACCCCTTATCTAAATGTTTTTCTTAATACCAAACTTACCCTCCTTAATTAAATGTGTTAATTTAATGATTAATTAGTTATTAGTTAATGATTAGTATGATTAGTAATGATTAGTGATTAGTATGATTAGTAATGATTAGTTACCATTAAGAAGTTCTATTACAAAAAAATTGAAAATTTTCTTTGCGAAAATTTTTAAATATTTTTGTGATTAAGTTCGGTTACCCAAATTTATGATCAAAAATGAACTTAATGATTAGTGATTAGTATGATTAGTAATGATTAGTTACCAGTAAGAAGTTCGGTTACAAAAATTGAAATTTTTCCTTGCGATCAAACCGAACTCTATATTTTCGGTTATAATTTTTTTTTAAACTTTTTACGATCAAACCGAACTTAAAGTTCGGTTAAGAAACATTTTTTGCGACGTAACCGAACTAAAGTTCGGTTGGAAAATGTTTTTTGCTACTAACCGAACTAAGGTTCGGTTGGGAAATGTTTTTGCAACTAACCGAACTATTAGGGTTCGGTTGGGAAATGTTTTTTGCTACTAACCGAACTATTAGGGTTCGGTTAGAAAATGTTTTCTGCGGCATAACCGAACTAAGGTTCGGTTGGGAATTTTTTTTTGCAAAATAGCCAAACTGTTTTTCATGTTCATCATTTTCATTAGGTTCGGTTAGTTCGATAAAGTTTTTCACATAATTCCTAGCCGAACTTCTCTCTGCAACTTCCATTTTCAACTCATTTTGATGGTTAATACTCATTTTTCAATCGAACGAGGAACGTCAAACAAAGAGAGAAGAAGAAGAGGATAATTTTTTTTTTCAAAACTAAAAAATTTCGATTCCCCCCTATTTTTGTTTTTGATTTTGATTTTGATTTTGGTTAATAGATTCATTTAGATTAGATATATATGATTAGATTTATATAGTTATTAGGTTAGTTTTAATTTAAATTAAAGGGTAAATGTGTACTTACCCAATTTTAGAATACCCCTTATAAATATAGGGAGGTTGGCCTAATAAGACCATGGTCCCAAAAAAAAACCATGGTCCCTAAAAAATGGTTCATAATCAATGTTTTGGAGGTTTAAACATAAAGAAAACGAGGGGAAGAAAAAGTAATGTACTTGCTGATATAAAGGGTAAACTCAGCAGGAAAACCTCACTCATGGTTCTATCCCTGCGCTAGGAATCCAGCCACAACCATCCTGGTTATTTATTCAATTTTGAACGGTAGAATTTAGATGGTGGTGGGTATTCTTTCCGTAGACTATGACTTTGTGAACACAACAACAACATCAATTAAAAGTCGTGACGTTGATAAGTTCCCAACCACTAACAGAGAAACACAAAGCAAAAATCCAAATAACTTCCACTTGTCTATTTATGCACATGAGTAAAACTCTCTAGTGTCCAGCATTCTTGGAACTCTACTCTTCAGTAGGATACAAAATTCGGCCGGACTTGATTTTACATTAAATAATATAGGTACAATCTTGATTTTACATTAAACACAAAGCAACCTAATTTACCCATTAATAAGAAAATAAAAAATAAAATTGCATTAACATTTTAACAATTCATTGAACTGAACCCAACAAGGATTCCATCCTACACATAGGAACCAATATATACATAAAGAAGGAAAAAAGAGAAGTAAATTTTTATTACATTCAAAAGAAAGTTTTCACTTGTAGGGAATTTTGAAAATAGTGGAAACCCACAAGAGGTGGATGCACCACCAAGATCAATTTCAGGTTACCATCTTCCCTAAATACCTTGATAATCAGTTGCTAGCTGCAACTTGGGTCAAGTTTACGTTTGTCGAAATTATTGTAAACATCCAGATATCAACAGTGATGGATCGTTAACGTTCTATACATGTGCAGGTGTAGAGTTCGGTGGGGTTTGTGCAGAGGCAATACGTCCACCACGCTCTGTTCTACTGTTCTCGGCAAACTTGATACTATTTTCATGAAGTCCCTTCTGTTTCTCCTCCTCGGTCCACTCGGATCCGTAGTAAGTTTCTTCATGAGATTTTACAATATGTTTTGATGCAGGCAAAAACATACTTCCCCACTGTGGGAAGTGTACTAGAGTTACTGGAAGGGTCATGGCTACAATCATAATTCCCATGTAAGTAATTCCAGTTGCGGTTGAGTATTTTGAGCTTGTAAAGAACAAGAATTGGGTTAATCCAGAACCAAAATTCCCGCCGGCACCGGTTAGTCCTGAAATAATACCCAGTGACCGTCTAGAAATAAATGGAATGATTCCGAAGGTAGCTCCACATGCAGCTTGTGCACATATGGAGAAAAGGATCATTGCCAAGACTGAGATGGGAAGTGAATTGGAACGACCGAGCCAGATGCAAAACAGACCTCCCATAGTCTGAAGGATCCATAGGTTCCATAATCTCGCCCTCATAACGTATTTACGTGCACCAAAGTCTGAGAGGAAACCACCGATTGGGCGGGCGAAGAAGTTTGCCATACCGAAGGCAGCAGCAATAATTCCAGCTGTATGAAGCTTTAGATCAAACCTGTCAAAGAAGTACTCGGCGATGACATTATCCGTGGACAATTCCACACCCATAGAGTAGCCATAAAGAAGGACGAAGATCCACGTCCTGTAGTTTGTGACAGCATACCACAATACCTAAATAAACAAATACAAGATCC
The DNA here is from genome assembly GCF_003573695.1 of Papaver somniferum. Classification (NCBI taxonomy): domain Eukaryota; kingdom Viridiplantae; phylum Streptophyta; class Magnoliopsida; order Ranunculales; family Papaveraceae; genus Papaver; species Papaver somniferum. Next base: position 53,604,777 of record NC_039366.1, read on the forward strand.
GAATCAGTTATAATTCATTTACGATAAAGTTAATTCTGACTGCTAGTAGGCATTACGTATGATTAATGAACATTAACTGACCTTAGAGAACTTGTCTTTGGCAACTGTTCCTGTCTTTTGTAAAGCACCAAGATTTCCATCAGGAAGATCTTGTCCAAGGATCAGCACAAGGAGCCCGGTAATGATATGCATCCAACCAGGTATAAAGAATGCAATACGCCACGCTGTGAATGGGGTGGCACCGCATTTTCTGATCAATTCGTAAAGCAAAGGCATTAAAAGTTGAGTTGCACCACCACCCATGTTTCCCCACCCTGCGGCGGTACCATTGACTAGCCCAATGATCTTACTATTGAACATAGTACTCATCCAGTACTGGCACGAAACAAAAGTAGCAAGCGAGAAACCAATCATGAATCGAACAGCTACGTATCCACCGGGCGAGCCAACTAGAGCCATGCAAAACACAGTTGGTGCAGAGAGCATCATCAAAAATGCACAACCATAGTAAATCACAAACAGCTCCCATGGCAAGCCTAGAAAAGATACTACCAGAGACGGAAGCAATTCCAGCGTTACCCACATCGCCTTTTCTTAAATTAAGATTGTCACGTATAATAGGAACTAGTGGAGCAGCAGCAAATGTTGATATAAAACAAGTGAAAAAAGACATCCATGAGAGATGGAAAGTTCTCATATGTGGATTTCCAAAGGCAAAAAGTTTAAAGACTTTGGCTTTGTGTTCAGAATCAACTGGTAAATCGAACTTCGCAGTTGTGTCAGTAGGAACCATGGGAGAAGCCACAGCAAAGGCATATGATTGTTCTTTGCCAGTGACTCCATGCATAGAGCTACCAGGAGAACCCTCTCCACCAGCCATTACAAATGTAGACAGATCCAAAGAGAATTGAAAATGAGAACTTAGAAGAAGAAGGAAAAAAACTCGGAAGTGCTGAGAAGGTAGATAGGATATTTAGTTTTGGTGTATATAAATTGATGAAGTGGATGGTATTTATAATCTTATACTTGAAAACCGTTGACATTAGAGGATGTTTTAAATTGTTTAAGAACCGCAAATTAACTAAAAATGTTAAAATTTTATGTAATTGTGCTGTCTCTTTGGAAACACATGCACAAGGAATCCTAGTAGCCGCATCACATTAACTTAAATAGGTAAATTGCCAAAAAGGCTTCTCAGATATCCCAAGAGACCATTTTTGGGTTTTCTAAGTAAGTATATTCAGAATCGTCCATTACTTTCAAGCCTGCATTAATATTCAACTAATGAATGAGTTGAAATTCCTTGGTGTTTTTTTTCTAGGTAGAAGTTAATCAAGATTCTTCCAAAATCAAGAAAGATATTAAAGCTTCTGGCAAAATGAAGAGAACAAAAGTAGAGTAAGTAGCACCAGATAATAGGAACAACAAAATTTTCTACATACGCAGACGTTAAGTTAAATTAAAAATAAATAAAAATACTTAAGTAGCCTGAACTTGGAGATGCTTCTGGTTTTTGACCCTCTTTTGTCACCTAAAATATGGGTTCGTCTTAATTCGTCTTAATTTAACCATGTGTTTCAAGAGCATATAACTCTACAACTTTATTGGTTGAGCGCATGCATTACATGAAAATTCAAAAGGGAAAAGAAAAACACAAAATTGGTTAAAAAGACCAAAATCAACAATTCCTGGGTGAAATGGACAGTTAGATTTTGATACTGTTTAAATTGACAAAAATGTAAAAATAGGCAGGATGTAACCAGTTTCATCGTGCCCATTTTCAAATATTTTTTCTTATTTTTAATTTACACAGGATGTATCCAATTTCATCCTTGCTATTTTTTTCTTGGTCATTTCACCCAAACTATTTTTTACTCGTCCATTTGAACTGTGATTTAAAAATATTTGGACAAATGACCCATTTTCCGAAAGAAAAAGGGAGTGGGTGGCTGGAGCCTGGGGCTGTGGGGAAAGAGTGAAATACATTAACTAGACAGTTGCTTTTGAAAAAATCTTTAATTACTTTCCATAAACCTTGGAGAAATACACGAAGTACATGTATGACAAGAAAGTGAACAACCAGGGTAGGAACGTGTTTCAAGTAGATTGTCGAAGTCGTCTTTCAAGTAGTAATGGATGTAATCTTGTATATATTAGGCATGATAAGAATAAACTTGCCGACCGGCTTGCATGCCGTGCTAGGAAGCTATGTATTAAAATTGTTTGGGTTTCTTCTCCTTCTTTTTTGAACTCTCCTGTGAGGCAGGAACAGATTTTGGAACGGTCTGCGAGTTATAACCCCAGAGGTGTCACCATCCTTCCACAAAAAACCCATCAAAACAAAAGTAACACAAAAACCCCATCAAAACAAAAGTAACACAAAAACCCCAAAATTAAATGTTGGTTTCATCAAATTTTATTTTGGTTTCATCAAATTTTATGATGAAACCAAAATAAAATTTGATGAAACCAACATTTAAATTTGGGTTTTTGTATCAATTTTTAAAAATTTGGATTTTTGTATCAATTTTGTTTACGATGGAGTTTTAATGGATCACAACATTTGAGTGGGATTTTTGTACCACAAGTTTGGTCACCTTAGGTTTTTATGACTAATTTTGTTGCCTCTAAGCCTTTTTACGAAGGATTAATTATTTTTTTTCCTTTTACTTTAAATTCTAGTTTCGCCACTAGTCATGGGGGTATTGGGATGCAGGCAACACCCACTAGGTTAATTATTTCCAAAACCTAATAAGTTTCACTTTGTCGTCTCAATCAAATGGTCAAAGATATGTGGGGAGGAAAATCGATTCTGCTTATAAAATCGTCAAACTTCTAAGCTCAACCATTTAATTAAGATTGGTTGGGGATGCAATCTATAGATGCTCAGTGAATCATTAGTATGGTACCGTGCTAACCGCTTAGTACGGGGCCTCCTCTAACCTAGATAGCAAGCCGACATGAGATGTGACAACTGATAAGTGGGTATATAGTATGATGTCTTAGTTCAGTTTTGACTTGATGAAATAACAAGAGATTTCCGATGATCTGCAGGGCTACAGTTAGCGCCGTGCGGACCATCTTCTTTAAGATACATCACAGTGGTGTTGTCACTAATATTTATAATGTCAATCTACCGAAGAGCAGTGAACAAGTTTTAAGAGATTTGGACATCCCCAATTTAAGTTTCCTAGAGATAGCGATTGAATTGAATGTTTTGCTAGTCTAATTGCCGAATTGTTTTCTTCATGCCCCATTTTGGTTAAGTTTTCTAGGAAAAAATCGATAGCTTCAAAATTTCCATCCCGCATCTGATTGGATCCTAAGTGATATCTTCCTTGAACTTCTCTGTGGTAAGCTTCTTTTATTTCTTGCAGAGTTGCATCATCCTGAGCTTGAAACTAGTTCAACTCCTTTTGCTGGTGTTTGAAGGTCAAACCCTAAACAATGTACTGTAAGGGAGTACTTTAGATTCGAGAGATCAATCTGTACAAATACGGCCTAAACCAAGAAATGGTCGTTCCAGACTTGGTTCGGTCACAAAGTGAAGGAGAAGGGTTGGTTTTGGGGAGGGAAGCGAAGAGAGTGTTGAGACAAGAATAGTTGATTTTGGAAGAGTAGTTGTTTTACGACTTGTATCAGAAAGTGGGAAGCTAACAGATGGAAAGATAGCAAATATTTTCTGAGTGTTGTACGCTCCTGACCTGAACTTCTTGTTCGGTGGAAATAGGTAAGGCCTATTTATACAAGTCGAAGTGAAACGTACTCTGGTCTCATTAAGAAATGGAAAATGGGTGAGTAAATGGGAGGAGGTGGTAACCGGTAACGCCTGGAATTGATGTTCCATAAAAGAAAGCGTTTCACCATTACTCCCTGTATTTACTAACCGCCTCATCCTTATGACACTGTCTTATAACGGGAGTAGTGTACGCCGCACGCTGTAAACCGCCAAACCAATACCCAATGAGCATCCCCCAGTTTGTGACATGTGTTGATGTCTCGAGTGTTTTCGTGGAAAACATGTAGCATGTTGTTATTGTTTGGCAAGTTGAGCTTGGGAGACTTGCCAGCTCGGTGGTGACCTTCTGATTTAAGATTTTCCGTGGTTGTAGTAATGAGGTTCAAACTCTCGGACTTGTGAAGGATAATTTTTTAGAAAATAAATATATATACAAATATTGACAAATTGGTAGAGAGGTACTGGGACTAATGATTCGGCCAATCTTCATAACATAAGGCTTAATGATTTATTCTCAACAATAATAGCTCAAAACATATATGGACTCTTATTTTGCCAAAGTCGATTCTCAAAACATTGGTTGTAAATGTTAAGCATGGAACATCAAATCACCTAAGCTAAGCATGACCCATCTAATCAAATAACACCCAATTTAATCAAATCATATTTCACTTAATTTTTAATGCAAAAGTCTTAAAAAGAATTAATAAAATTACCCATTTATGAAGCTCGGCCTCCTCCGTCGCCCCAGTGTTGGGGTTTAACTCATCATAGTAAAAATGCTCTCAAAATATTTCATTGATGCTCAAAAGTGTTTTACAATGAAGAGAAATACAAGAAATTGATGTAAAACAGAACTCTGCGACCCACAGAAGGCGTCCAGAATCAACGACAGAGCTGAGGTGCTGTTGTCGTTGAAGAACTACGACCCACAGGGTACAGTCGATGTTGCTGTTGAAGAACGACTGCTTCTGAGAGTCCGTTCTTCGTGTTCTTCAGGCGTGTTAATGGCAGCAGCAGCAGCAGGTAACTTCTCTGCAACTCCTCCTGCGCCTCTCTGCTCGCCTCCAAACCTCCCCAAACTCTCGACAGCCTCTCTGTAGCACATTAGGAACATATTTATACGTAATTGAACCATTGAATCTCCTCCATTAATCCAAAAAATCTTCCCATTACTCGGCAGTGAATGAAAATATTCCCGATATTTTTTTCTTTAATTCTCTGATTTGTTACGGATTGTTCCATGTTTTATCTCTTCTCACGCGTCATCCTTGAGCTGTAGGGATTGTTTCCAGCCAATAAAATCAACCCATGCACGTCTCTTCCATCCAAGAATTCCAAGAATAGAATATTTTTCTTATTTTAGAATATCTTCCCTGATTTGATTACCACCGGTTATCTAACCAATTTTGACCGAATCCAACACCCATACCAGCTCTATCTAGGCCCTAGGAACAAACCCATTTAATTTGGGCCATTGAATCTCCTTTAATCCCGTCCAAACTTCCAACCCTAAATCTGCCAGTTGATAACAATTTTTTCCCGCCAATTTTGTTTTTTTGAATTTGGGAAGAAGATGTCCTCCCCCTAACCAGAACTTGGGTGCGAATAGCAGCTGCCTTGGGGTGACCTGGGGGTGCCCCTTAGTAATTAGGTTACCCCTTATCCAAAAGCGAGAGTCCGAATAACACTTGTCCTCCGGGTGACAAAATCAACTTTTCGAGCAGAATTTTCCAAAAATGTTTATTTCCAAAAAATACCTACAAATACATAAAATAACAAAATTAGTACAAAATCGAGTGCCAACAATATATAGTATTGAGATCAAATTAGACACAAAAATGTGTCTATCAAATACCCCCAAACTTATTATTTGCTAGTCCTCGAGCAAAATTTATTCTTGAAAAGTGACCGAGTTAATCTCGGGTGGGTTTATCAGAGGTGTACCCACAAAAACCAATACTCCAGACCCCAGCTATCTACGCAGAACCTTGGAAAGCACTAAAGAACCTCCTTGGTTGGCATACAATTATTGACTTTAAGAGGAAGAACCCTGATGCGAAATTCCAATTGCTGTACACGAGTTTGCACTCAAGCATACTAAAATTCATATAAGTGACAGAGCTCTACTAAGATAGTTTCACGATGGACATCATACTCGGAGTCAGACTAATCACATGAAAAGATTAAGAAGATGGAAAAAGAAAAATGTAGATGGTTGAAAAGTGAACGGTGTTTCCCATATCTGTCTGAAGGCCTCTGCCAAGGTGAACCTAACCTAAATGACTGAGATACCGGTCTGACTAATATTAACACACTGGCATATACAAGGGAACCAGTGGTCAATAACTTAAATCTAGATCAACAAACTGGCAAATACAAGGGAACCAGCAGTTGACTACACATAACAATAACCATTTTTTTTTTTTTTTAACTTAACGGCATGAATAGATCTTTTGGATCCAAGTGCATGCTTCTTGTCAGCAGATTACACGATAGTTCCCACGGGTCCTGCATTCCACGCTTGCTTAGGCGACGGAAACAGGGAGAACACACACATATTGCTATCCAAGTGTTAATACTTATTCCGATTGGTCTAACTGGTCCGGTCTTTTTTTTTTTTTTTTTTTTTTTTTTTTTGAAAAGGTAACTCAGTCACTCTATTTCACCCTAGCAAAGGTAACAACTTGAATCGTGTGCCCCACCAAATCACTTGAAACAAAAGAAAACTAAAAATAGAAAGTGAAAAGGACTCGACAAGATATGGCGAAACTATCATGTTATTTCTAACACCTGAGCTCTGTGCTTTTATGAATAGACTCTATAGATGTTTCCATCTAGTCAGATTGGTTCCTCAACTCCTAAAACAAAAATGTTTCCATCCACTTAGATTGGTTAGTGCTATCCTTAATACGCATAAATTTCTAGGCTCTGGAGTTTATTTATTGCAACTAAAAAGTTTCTCCCATACCCCCAAACTTAAATCTAACATTGTCCTCAATGTTCTAAAGATGAAACTAAAAGCATGAACAAGGAGAAATGTTACCATTGAAGCAAAAGAGTAAGGAAGGATATTACCATGTCGCATGAGATTGGGTTACCTCCCAAGAAGTGCTAAGTTTAAAGTCTTCAGCCAGACTAGGAAAGGTTTAGTCAACTCGAACCGTATAAAGTAGCCGGAATAACTGTGGGTCTTTAAAACCAAAAGAGCTGACCAAAGGAAATGCAGTGAACCAAGAAATGAACAACTAGCGCCCTTACCTAGTTTCCTGATAATATATCTAATTGTGGTTCAGGTTCAGGTTCTATGAAAGGGTCTAAATAGAAATTTCATTGGCTGCGTTTCTTCATAGGTTGGATCCAAATTATTAGGTCTAGAGTCTGGAAAAACTCAAATAAGAACTTGGAATCACAAAGTAATAACCTAAATAATGCGGATCCTCTAAGTCAATCAGATTGACTTACAAATTGACCACAGTGAGAGTAGTGGTCATTCTTAAGCAAATGTGTCGATTCTAATTTCCTAAGGCATTCAGGTTTAGTCTCACAACTTAATATTCGACACATTTGAATCTATATGTTCCCACAGTTGGAAGAAAACTATTTGGTGGGAAAACAAAATCAATCTTGGTATTATTGCCTGGGTTAACCACATCAACCAGAGGATGGGTTTCTAACATTTGAGACTCTTGTTGGATATCATTAGGTTCTGGAAAACGATTATGAAGATAATCTTGTAAGATGGTTGAGGCATTGATGTCAAGTCCCAAGTGAGGGACCTTACTAAGAGTTAAAGCATATGGAGAATGATACTCACCCCCAAACTTAGAGTTTTCGGCGTCTCTAGATAGACTGGTCATAACCTCCCTAATTTCTAGGTCGGCAATTGATTTTTCTAAGTCAGGTTCATCCTCGCTAATCTCTACGAGTTCATCTAAGACTATTGTTTCTAAATCGTTTGACTCGATCTCAAGATAAACTGGTTCCTCTAAACCATCATCGGTTTCGTAAACAGGACATACTACATCGTCTGAAACGGGGGTATCTCTAGTCAAATCCTCGTCCTTTTGAATAGGTGAATAATTTTTAAAATTATTAGGATCTGAACCAGAAATATAATCATTATAAGGCTCAACTGGGGTAACAAATTCCTGATCACTATTCCCACATATTTCAGATTCTTCATCACTATCCTCATCATGATACAATTTTTGAAATTCAAGAATTCTCAATCTTTGTTCCAAACTACATGGTCTATGTTTATAATATTTCTCATAGATCGTTAGAGGTGATTCCTCAATAAAAGTTGGAGTATCCATATATCGCTGCCCACGCATATATTCACCAAGAGTCATTTCCGAAGACGTCTCTTGATAACGAGAATTTCTAGACATATATTCTCGCAACGTCATCGCAGGTGGCGTCTCCTCAAAAGGATTCATCACCGAAGAAATATAAACTACAGAGGGATTCTATACAATCACAAACAAGGCCGACTCGACTCCACCAAAGCAAACCTAAAGATTTCTAGCAAACAAAAAGCATGATGGCTCCACTTAGATTGTTTCTAGACCAGCTTCTATCTTTCGAAAGGGAATTCGTTGCAATTTGAGCAAACCCCTCTGGAATCAATCCGAGTCAAAGTAAGTTGAATTGAGGCGAGGGAAGCTCAGTGGAGCTTTGATACCCAAGGCCTCACCGCTATCACAAGGCGGCGCAGTCACGCATTCAACCCACAGAAACCATCATGAACTTTGGAGTGTGCTTAAAGAGCAACCAATATTTTTCGAACGAGTTTCCTATTAAGCTCGTTACCCTATCGGTCTCGTTCTATTCCAAATTTTAAGCTTGGGTTCGCGTTAGGTTTCGTTTTCCTAAGGCGGGCAAGAAGGGAACGGTGATGAAATCCGAACCCTTATCTTGTTTAGGCCAGGCCTTGCCCTTTACTAGGAAAATAAAGACAGTCCGGTTCGTCCTCAAACAATTATCACCTTAAGGCAGACAGTAACCCGCTTGCAGGAGATTCGCGGGTGTTTCGATTGGACTTACCTCCCGTACCAGACGGGCGATGAACCGTTGTCGTCGACTCGGGCCACGACTCCTATGCCGTGTGCGAACCCGAGGGGCCGAGACGATATAGTAATCGTCGTCCTTCCCTGCACACAGTTTATATAATTTTTTTTTATAATTTATAATACCCTTCCGTAGGGTTAAAAAAATAAAGTCCAATTGTAAAGTCCAAAGTCCAAATAAAAATAAAAAAATTACAGTTTTCCTCACACACTCTAAAAAAAATTAAAAATTAAATCCTAAAATTGTCCTTTTTTTTTCTTGTCTTTTCGCTTTTCGCTTTAAGCTTTTTCCTCTCCAAGTCCTTAGTGCTCCACTTCGAACCTGTAAATCAAAGACAAAAAGACAAAGTAAAAAGGAACAAAAATAAAAAAAAAAAATAAATAAACCTAAAAATTCTACCTAAGCACAAATCCGCGTCGGCGGCGCCATTTTGATTAAGATTTTTGTGGTTGTAGTAATGAGGTTCAAACTCTCGGACTTGTGAAGGATATTTTTTAGAAAATAAATATATACAAATATTGACAAATTGGTAGAGAGGTACTGGGACTAATGATTCGGCCAATCTTCATAACATAAGGCTTAATGATTTATTCTCAACAATAATAGCTCAAAACATATATGGACTCTTATTTTGCCAAAGTCGATTCTCAAAACATTGGTTGTAAATGTTAAGCATGGAACATCAAATCACCTAAGCTAAGCATGACCCATCTAATCAAATAACACCCAATTTAATCAAATCATATTTCACTTAATTTTTAATGCAAAAGTCTTAAAAAGAATTAATAAAATTACCCATTTATGAAGCTCGGCCTCCTCCGTCGCCCCAGTGTTGGGGTTTAACTCATCATAGTAAAAATGCTCTCAAAATATTTCATTGATGCTCAAAAGTGTTTTACAATGAAGAGAAATACAAGAAATTGATGTAAAACAGAACTCTGCGACCCACAGAAGGCGTCCAGAATCAACGACAGAGCTGAGGTGCTGTTGTCGTTGAAGAACTACGACCCACAGGACAGTCGATGTTGCTTGAAGAACGACTGCTTCTGAGAGTCCGTTCTTCGTGTTCTTCAGGCGTGTTAATGGCAGCAGCAGCAGCAGGTAACTTCTCTGCAACTCCTCCTGCGCCTCTCTGCTCGCCTCCAAACCTCCCCAAACTCTCGACAGCCTCTCTGTAGCACATTAGGAACATATTTATACGTAATTGAACCATTGAATCTCCTCCATTAATCCAAAAAATCTTCCCATTACTCGGCAGTGAATGAAAATATTCCCGATATTTTTTTCTTTAATTCTCTGATTTGTTACGGATTGTTCCATGTTTTATCTCTTCTCACGCGTCATCCTTGAGCTGTAGGATTGTTTCCAGCCAATAAAATCAACCCATGCACGTCTCTTCCATCCAAGAATTCCAAGAATAGAATATTTTTCTTATTTTAGAATATCTTCCCTGATTTGATTACCACCGGTTATCTAACCAATTTTGACCGAATCCAACACCCATACCAGCTCTATCTAGGCCCTAGGAACAAACCCATTTAATTTGGGCCATTGAATCTCCTTTAATCCCGTCCAAACTTCCAACCCTAAATCTGCCAGTTGATAACAATTTTTTCCCGCCAATTTTGTTTTTTTGAATTTGGGAAGAAGATGTCCTCCCCCTAACCAGAACTTGGGTGCGAATAGCATCTGCCTTGGGGTGACCTGGGGGTGCCCCTTAGTAATTAGGTTACCCCTTATCCAAAAGCGAGAGTCCGAATAACACTTGTCCTCCGGGTGACAAAATCAACTTTTCGAGCAGAATTTTCCAAAAATGTTTATTTCCAAAAAATACCTACAAATACATAAAATAACAAAATTAGTACAAAATCGAGTGCCAACAATATATAGTATTGAGATCAAATTAGACACAAAAATGTGTCTATCACCTTCGACGGTCGAGATTTTGCATCTTGAGACGAAGGGTAGCCGTTGATTACTGCAACCCTTCGTTTGGTAGCCAGTGGCATGAAATCATGGCCGGTATGGCTTTGATATGGCCTAGTTTAGGCGCGTCCAAAGTTAGGGTTTTGGCTTTGTTTGGGAGCGACTAGGGCTTGGCATCAGGCCATAGTTGCCATGCGCTAGCTGGTAACCTTGGACGGCTAAGATCTGCATCTTAGATGGAAAAGTGGTCGTTGATTGTTGCAGGCCTTCGTTTTGGCAGCCTAAAGGGAAGGCCGGCATGGTATGGCTTGGGTACGGCAAGGTGGCTAGCATGGCATGCCATTGGCACTTGTGGCATGGTCGGCATGCTTTGGCGCGGTTTGGGCGTGGACAAAACTAGGGTTTTGGCGTTGGTCCAAAGGTTACCATGCGTTGGTTGGCGACCTTGGACGGATAAGATTTGCATCTTAGATGGCTGTTGATTGTCGTATGCCTTCGTTTTAGCAGCCGTGAAGAGAAGGACGGCATGACATGGCTTAGGCGCGACAAGGTGGCTGGCGCGACATGCCATTGGCACATGTGGCATGGTCGGCAAGCCTTGGCACGGTTTAAGCGCGGCCAAACTAGGGTTTTGGCGTTGGGCCAAAGGTTACCATGCGTTGGTTGGTGTCCTTGGGCGGCTAAGATTTGCATCTTAGATGGAAGGATGGCCGTTGATTGTCGTACGCCTTCGTTTTAGCAGCCGTGAAGAGAAGGCCGACATGGCATGGCTTAGGCGTGGCAAGGTGGCTAGCGCGGCATGCCATTGGCACATGTTGCATGGTCGGCATGCCTTGGTGCGGTTTAGGCGCGGCCAAACTAGGGTTTTGGCGTTGGGCCAAAGTTTACCATGCATTGGTTGGATACCTTGGACGGCTAAGATTTGCATCTAAGATGGGAGGGTGGTCGTTGATTGTCGCACGCCTTCGTTTTAACAGCCGTGAAGAGAAGGCCGGCATGGTAACGTGGCTGGTATGGTTTTCCATTGGCACGGTGGTGCGGCTGGCATGGTTGTCATGCCTTGGCGCGGAGACGTGGCTGGCATGCCTTGGCGCGAAGACGTGGATGACATAGTTTTCCATTGGCACGGTGGTGCGGCTGGCATGGTTGGCATGCCTTGGCGCAGAGACGTGGCTGGCATGTTTGGCATGCCTTGGCGCAGAGACGTGGCTGGCATGTTTGGCATGCCTTGCTGCAAAGACGTGGCTGGCATGGTTTACCATTGGCACGGTGGTGCGGCTGGCATGGTTGGCATGCCTTGGCGCGGAGACGTGGCTGGCATGGATTGCCATTGGCACGGTGGTGCGGCTGGCATGGTTGGTATGCCTTGGCGCGGAGACGTGGCTGGCATGGTTTTCCATTGGCACGGTGGTGCGGCTGGCATGGTTGGCATGACTAGGCGCAGAGACGTGGCTGGCATGTTTTGCCATTGGCACGGTGGCGTGAGAATTAGGGTTTGGTATGTACGAAGATGATGTCGGTCAATACTAAGGGTTCTGCCTTGGAACATGACACATGTATAAAAAAAAAGGTACCTTGGTAATTCTTACGTAGGCATGCTGATTGATTCAATAAATGCGCTAGTGGTCATAGTGACGTCATGTCAGATGTATGGTTTTATGATTTTAACCCTAAGCTAAAAACCACCATCCACATTAAGTCCCCTTCTTAGCTCGGAACAGGAGCATTGTTGCGAGGTAAGCATATGATGGTGACAGGCGAGGACAAAATCGAAATGACAAGTCGTGAAAAGATGGTCAAGAAGACCCGGCTAACTTTTTTCGAGAGGTAAGGAGAGTTCGTGATTCTCGTGTTGGAGGCCTTGCATAGATTCTACTTGTGGTGTTGCTGGCTAGACCATGAAGTGGTGGGATGTAGATTGTCGGCTTGGAATGGGAGCCACAGGCGTTGGTCAGCTTGGAATGGGAAACTGTCTTCAGTCCGCAGAATGGTGTAAACTGGTTACGGAACTTCAGCTACCAAACGATGGTGATGACGCTGGAACTTCGGTTATCAAATGGTAGTGATGGCGCCTGACAACTTTGTCTAAATTAGGGTTTGGCATGCCGAAACCCTAATTAGCTCCCTTCACTAGAATCGTTGTAGAATTCTCGTACGAACTCGAATTTTGACGGTCCGCCCCTCCATCTGACCGGAAAAGAATTTCCTATCTCCTAACGCGGGAATATTTAGGTTTTGAGCTCGTTTATGAGGTGAAAACGTCCCGACAGTTAAACTTAGGAAGAATTCATGAGGGATGTTGCGGGCCCGTGGAATGATGTCGACTGGCTTCAGTTCCGTGGAAGGATGACGACTGGATTCAGTTCCGTGGAAGGATGGGAACTGGTTTTGGAACTTCATATACCAAACGGTGGTGATGGCGCTGTAACTTCAGCCACCAAACGGTGGTGATGACGCCTGGCAACTTTGTCGAAATCAGGGTTTGGGATGCCGAAACCCTAATTAGCGCTCCTTACTAAAATCGTTGTGGTTTTCTCGATCGAACTCGGATTTTGACGATCCGCCCCTCCATCTGACCGGAAAAGACTTTCCTATCTCCTTATGCGGGAATATTTAGGTTTTAAGCTCGTTTAGGAGGTGAAAACGTCCCTACAGTGAAACTCAGGAAGAATTCAGGAGGGATGTTGCGGGCCCGGGGTAACATAGTCGCGCCGAGTCATCTATTCCCGTTCATGGAGCAAGAAGGAAACTTTATTCTGTGCAAACTCTAAAAACTCCGTCCGTATGAAAAGAGGTATTGACCTTCTTCTTTTTTCTGTCGCTCGTCCGGATCCGTGCTTTCGTCTGCAGTGTCTCTCCAGTGGATTCCAAAATTTACCACACTCCATTACATTCTTGGGACGGATGGATGTGGTTGCGTTGTCGGTCCATCTTTGATTTTAGGTTGTTCAGTGCCTAGACCTTCTGATCGCGATGACAGTATGTTGTGGATGCTTGTATGGTCGAAATCTTCCGGAGCCATTGAATGAAATAGATGAGTTGGGAGACGTTTCTTTACCGACGTGTTGTTATCAAGTCTTTAAGGACTTTTTTCCAAGAGACATCCTTCGAACCATCTTCTGAATCTTGGACTATCGTATGAAATGAGATGCGGTGAGAAGTCCCCAGTTATATTTCTGTTAGATCCGATGGCACGGCCGGACATGTGAATGTATCTTTGTGGCGTACTTTTGGAGTCTTCGATGCACATGTACGGCTTTGTATTGAGAAATTCCCGTGGCTCGTAAAACTTCGACAGTGATGATGTTGAAATCAGAAATAACCTGGTTGAGGGAAGTGAAAGCTTCCCATTCTGGTAGTCCCCATGTGTAGCATACTTTCATTGCATCGTCTTGACTCCACGTCCACGGGGTTTGACACAAGCTTATTGTATTCTTTTGGATGCGATGCTGGGATGCTCAGAATATCACATGGACGAAATATTCTAGATAACGAAGAGGTAAAAATGAGAGAGTTATGTTGTTTATCGTGGCTTCCTCTATTTCTTCAAGAAAATGTTTCAGCCGCGTTTCTGGAGTTATCTCATGAGTTTTTTGATGGTCGTCGAGTGCGATGAGCAGTCCCCAGTCGCATTTGTTTTTAGTTTCTGAAGTTGTTTTCCTCTAAGCAGGCTTGGGGTCCTCCGCGGACTCGTAAAGTGTTGAAGGCGTCTTCTAGACATTGAGGTGATGATGTTCTTGCGCTGCACCTTTGAAGAGTAGATGACCTCGTTGTGGCTATGGCCTTTTGGTTGACTGTGTCTTCTAAGCTTTGACAGTGAAGGGATTCCGTGTATATCCTCAGTCCCCAAGTATGGTTTACATGTTTTCATCTTTATAGTGATTGCTGCTGTGGTGAAGCTCTGGCTGGTATCAACAAATGAGTGGTAATAGTTCTTGGTAGCAGATGTAATCAGAAGAGACTACATTGTAGTGGTAACAAAGTAGGTTGACTGGAATTGTATGGGCATCCATGGAAGTAAAAAGATTGGCTGGATGCGTAAGCGAGCAAACTGTCAATGATCATGAGTTTTGGCGGGATGGATCAAAAGGCGGTCATGACTATGAAGATTGGCTGGCTGCGATCATGATCTTTGACATGGGGAGCGTGGTGGTACGACCCTTTGCAGGAAGCAGTGGCGGCCCGGTACGATCCTTGTCAGGAGGAAGCGGCGTTGAGGCGGCTTCGACTTTTGGAGAGGATGTTGAAACTTAAGAAGACAAACGCTGAAGCTTCGGCTTTGATCCTGGAGCAGCGTATGAGAGAATACTGAAGCGGAGCGGCTGCTGCAGTGAACGTTGAAGCGGAGCCGCTGCTGGAGGACGTTGAAGCGGACAGGACCCTTCAAGCGAACAGTGGTTAGGAGTCCCCAGTTCCATCTATCGTGCTTTCCAAGAGAGGTAGGGGTTTGGGAATGACTTCTTGGCTGGAAATAGCTGTTTTCCTGAAACAACGCGGTTGAGGGCTGCAAATATGTCTTGACGTTGCGCCTTGGTAAAATATAAAATCTCTCATAAATGTTCACCATAGACTGCACAATTTTGTGGGAGAAGTCCCCCAAAATCATGCATCTCCTGACGGGAAGAGAGTCTTTGTGAACTTAGGGGGTTGCTGATCTCCTTGTCTCGATTTTGGAGAAGTCGTTCCTGATCTCTACGTGTGATGAAATTGGATTGCTGATTCTCTTCTACTGAGCGTTCAAGATCAGCGCTGGAAGGATGCAAGCTGCTGGCGCTGGAAAGATGAAAGCTGTTAGCGCTGGATGGATGCAAGCTGCTGGCGCTGGAAAGATGCAAGCTGTTAGCGCTAGATAGATGCAAGCTGCTGGCGCTGGAAAGATGCAAGATGTTAGCGCTAGATGGATGCAAGTCGTCAGCGCTGGAAGGGATGCAAGCTGCTGGCGCTGGAAAGATGCAAGTTGTTAGCGCTAGATCGGCTTGGAATGGGCGTTGGCTTGGCGTGGACGCTGTCTTGGAAAGGCGCTAACTTGGCATGGCGCTGGCTTGGCGTGGCGCGGTAGCAATAAAGTGGGAAGCATATTCCAGGTATGTACTCCAGCATTTCTCTTTCAATTTGTTTTCTTGTTTTTCTTGTGTTGGTGCAAACCCTAGCCATAGGTATGTCTTCCATAAACTTATAGAAATAATTCATCATAAACAATTCCTCTTCGAATATCACCGTAGTAACGTCGTCTACCTCATGAATAGTGACGGGTAATCATTATTATGCAAAGTGGGTACGTACGGGTAGGTGACCGATTCCACGAAGAACCAGGCGTTAGGGTTTTCCTTCTTTTTTTTTTTTTTTTTTTTTGTAAGTCAAACAAAGCGCCCGGTTCATGGTTTGATTCTCTGGATTTTTGGGTTGATAGACAAGTGTTACCTATGAGGGTTTTGGATTATTATTCGGGATGAACTGTTTTAGAATGATGTCGTTTTTGGTTATGATTGTAACTGACACAAACATCCCAGGGAAGATATGGAACCGTGAACGTTGCGTGTCGGTAGATGACATGGGATGAAACATAACATGGCTATCGGTTTTATCATTCCCGTGAAAACTTGAAATAGTAAATCATTTAATTTTTCTAGGAAAGACTTACTCGGTATTTTGGATCTGCTAACAAAAAATGAGTCAGGTGCAAGTCCGAGTTTTGTGGGAAGCACCGCAATTGTGGAAAGTCCCCAGTCGTCCCTGAGTCACTTGCTAATCGAGTCGTCGATCCCTGGGCGGATCGTTTGCTTTTAACCTCTGGAAAGTCCACAGTCTCCCCTTGCGGTGTCATGACTGGTAATCGGGTCGTCTGGTAACTGAGTCATCGATCCCTGAGCGGATTGTATCGGGCCGTCTGGTAGATGAGTCGTCGATCCCTGAGCGGATCGTTTGCCGCTACCGTCCTGACGTCTGGGTCGAAGTATGAGATCGATGATTGAAAATTGACATTGTAACCGAAAGATCAATCTCCCACTGTGGTCGCCAATTGTTTGAGGGTGAAAAGGATTTCTGCTGATTTTGGTAATTTCGGGTGTGTGGGTGAGAAACGAGTTTAAACCCTAAACAATGTACTACAAGGGAGTACTTTAGATTCGAGATATCAATCTGTACAAATCCGTCCTAAACCAAGAAATGGCCGTTCCAGACTTGCTTCGGTCACAAAGTGAAGGAGAAGGGTTGGTTTTGGGGAGGGAAGCGAAGAGAGTGTTAAGACCAGAATAGTTGATTCTGGAAGAGTAGTTGTTTTACGACTTGTATCAGAAAGTGGGAAGCTAACATATGGAAAGCTAGCAAATATTTTATGAGTGTTGTATGCTCCTGACCTGAACTTCTTGTTTGGTGGAAATAGGTAAGGCCTATTTATACAAGTCGAAGTGAAACGTACTCTAGTCTCATTAAGAAATGGAAAACGGTTGAGTAAATGGGAGGAGGTGGTAACCGGTAACGCCTGGAATTGATGTTCCATAAAAGAAAGTGTTTCACTATTACTACCTGTATTTACTAACCGCCTCATCCTTATGAAACTGTCTTATAACAGGCATAGTGTACGTCGTATGCTGTAAACCGCCAAACCAATACCCAATGAGCATCCCCCAGTTTGTGACATGTGTTGATGTCTCGAGTGTTTTCGTGGAAAACATGTAACATGTTGTTGTTGTTTTGCAAGTTGATCTTGGGATACTTGCCGGCTCGGTGATGACCTTCGACGGTCGAGATTTTGCATCTTGAGAGTAAGGGTATCCGTTGATTACTGCAACCCTTCGTTTGGTAGCCAGTGGCATGAAAGAATGGCCAATATGGCTTTAAAATGGCCTAGTTTAGGCGCGGCCAAAGTTAGGGTTTTGTCTTTGTTTGGACGCGACTAGGTATTAACATCAGGCCAAAGGTTTCCATGCGTTAACTGGTAACCTTGGACGGTTAAGATCTGCATCTTAGATGGAAAAGTGGCCGTTGATTGTTGCAGGCCTTCGTTTTGGCAGCCGTAAAGGGAAGGCCGACATGGTATGGCTTGGGTTCGGAAAGGTGGCTAGCATGGCATGCCATTTGCACATTGTCATGGTCGGCATGCCTTGGCGCGGTTTAGGCGTGGCCAAAACTAGGGTTTTGGCGTTGGGCCAAAGGTTACCATGCGTTGGTTGGCGACCTTGGACGGCTAAGATTTGCATCTTAGATGGAAGGATGGTCGTTGATCGTCGCAAGACTTTGTTTTGGTGGCCGCAAAGGGAAGGTCGGCATGGTATGGCACGACAAGGTGGCTGGCTTGGCATGCCATTGGCACAAGTGGCATGGTCGCATGCCTTGGCGCGGTTTGGGCGTGGCCAAAACTAGGGTTTTGGCGTTGGGCCAAAGTTTACCATGCGTTGGTTGGCGACCTTGGACGGCTAAGATTTGCATCTTAGATGGTCGTTGATTTTCGTACGCCTTCGTTTTAGCAGCCGTGAAGAGAACGTCGGCATGGCATGGCTGGCGTGACATGCCATTGGCACATGTGGCATGGTCGACATGCCTTGGTGCGGTTTAGGCGCGTCCAAACTAGGGTTTTGGCGTTGGTACAAAGTTTACCATGCGTTGGTTGGTGACCTTGGACGGCTAAGATTTGCATCTAAGATGGAAGGGTAGTCGTTGATTGTCGCACGCCTTCGTTTTAGCAGCCGTGAAGAGAAGGCCGGCATGGCATGGCTTAGGCGCGGCCAAACTAGGGTTTTGACGTTGGGCCAAAGGTTACCATGCGTTGGTTGGTGACCTTGGGCGGCTAAGATTTGCAACTTAGATGGAAGGATGGCTGTTGATTTCCGTACGCCTTCGTTTTAGCAGCCGTGAAGAGAAGGCCGGCATGGCATGGTTGGCGCGACATGCCATTGGCACATGTGGCATGGTCGGCATGCCTTGGAGCGGTTTAGGCGCGTCCAAACTAGGGGTTTTGGCGTTGGGCCAAAGGTTACCATGCGTTGGTTGGTGACCTTGGACGGATAAGATTTGCATCTAATATGGAAGGGTGGTTGTTGATTGTCGCACGCCTTCGTTTTAGCAACCGTGAAGAGAAGGCCGGCATGGTAACGTGGCTGGTATGGTTTTCCATTGGCACGGTGGTGCGGCTGGCATGGTTGGCATGCCTTGGCGTGGAGACGTGGCAGGCATGGTTTGCCATTGGCACGATGGTGCGGCTGGCATGGTTGGCATGCCTTGGCGCAGAGACGTGGCTGGCATGGTTTGCCATTGACACGGTGGTGCGGCTGACATGGTTGGCATGCCTTGGCGCAGAAACGTGGCTGGCATGGTTTTCCATTGGCACGGTGGTGCAGCTGGCATGGTTGGCATGCCTTGGCGCGGAGACGTGGCTGGCATGGTTTGCCATTGGCACGGTGGTGCGGCTGGCATGCCTTGGCGCGGAGACGTGGATGGCATGGTTTTCCATTGGAACGATGGTGCGGATGGCATGGTTGGCATGCCTTGGCGCGGAGACGTGGCTGACATGGTTTTCCATTGGCACGTTGGTGCGGCTGGCATGGTTGGCATGCCTTGGCGCGGAGAAGTGGCTGGCATGGTTTGCCATTGGCACGGTGGCATGAGAATTAGGGTTTGGTATGTACGAAGATGATGTCGGTCAATACTAAGGGTTCTGCCGTGGAACATGACACATGTATAAAAAAAAAGGTATCCTGGTAATTCTTACGTAGGCATGCTGATTGATTCAATAAATGCGCTAGTGGTCATAGTGACGTCATGTCAGATGTATGGTTTTACGATTTTAATCCTAAGCTTAAAACCACCATCAACAGCTGGTCTGTTGAGTCCATGGATGTTGTCTTTGAAGTTTCGCTCCTAGACAGTTCCCTGAAAAAGACACAACAACCAGACCAAAAAATTAGTATAGAGGAATACGTCACTATTATCACTGAAATAATGTACATCCATGATGCTTATGCTAATAGTGATTCCAAATTTGTCTATATGTTGTCTTATAAGTCTTTTTGTAGTTGTGTCAAAGCGTCTTTGGAAGCGGAGGTTATTCAGGATATGGCCCGGGTTATGTAACACCCTGTTGTATGAGCATAGACACTAAGTGATGCTATTAATAGAAGAAAACACCAGAGAAAAATTATCCTTGAAGATGAAGTCACATCTAGCTTTCCAGATGAACCGGCAAATGGTGGCAAAGGTAGAGTTCCAACTACCAATATGATTATTTGGAGTAATCCAGCTGTTAAACCAACTATGGAATGGGGAGGAGGCACCAAACATTTGATATTCAATACCAAAGAGCTTAATCTAGACAGAAGCAAGATAAGATACCAAACCTAATCTAGAGATCTAGTGATCAAGATTGTTTTATTTTATTTTATGAAATGAAATAGCATCCTCAGTAAAATCTCGGCACTCCCTTCATACATTATGTAAATTTGTGCACATTCCAGAGTACTCGATCATTAAATATTTCAATATTATTTTTTAATTTAATCTTTAAAATTCATCAAGTTCAAACTATGACCGGCTTATGCAAAAAAAAATGGCTTTTTATGATGCTAGTAATAACACTTCTCAAGGAGTAAAAACTCACCCTCAAATGATTGTATTAGCTTAAGCTGTCTCTTTGAGCAATCAAACTGAATGGGAAGTTTACATTTGCAGAGGAAAAATCGAAATTTTCTTGTAAACCCTTTCAGAGATGTATTTTGACGTTGACTGAGAAACCATGGATCCATCTCCGAATCAATGGAGAGATTTGCTACCAAATATAACTGAATATATCAAAAAGAAAGTGATACGCAAAATAAAGATAAGATGCAGACTTAATGAAAATCTAAGATTAAAGCAAACACTATGGTGAGAGAATTTTTCCCTCATTCATTCTTCTATTCTTCGTCCTCCTCCAGCTAATAGCCAAAACCCCAGATTTTCCTATTTGATCTTGATTGGTTTTTCTAGGTCCAATTCTATTGCGATGTTAAAAGATTTATACTTCATTTAACCGTTCTGTTGGAAAATATGAGTTTCTTATGTGTCTATGTCAGAATAACATACAGAATCATTTTGAAGTCTTGTGCTGACGAAGATGAACAAGATTTTATGTTTTTTTATCAGTTATCCCCAGAAAATCGTTGAATATCGTGTCATGTTTGCTTAAGGTAGTACAAACATGACACGAGTTGACTGAGATTAAGTGATGCGCATGATGCAAAAATGTTAGGGGATTATTTTACTGACAGGGGTACTTATCTTCCGAGACAAACTCAAACAATGTATAAGTATGAAGCAATATTTGTTTGCGCTAAAAAAAAATTCTAAAAGTGGATGAAGGATGGTATCAATGTCTAGATACAACAAGAATTATGGGGTATTCTCGTACGAAAATAGTTATGATTTTGCAAAAATACCACCCCTCCCGATAGTATCGATGATTACACTTGTATTGAAGCAAGAACAACGTACCACGGTATATTTAAAAGAATATTGCAACATATTACGCATTAACCATTGACAAACATACTTATGACAACCTATTGTCGAAGATGTGAGGAGGTTGCTAGTGGATATGCTGAATTAGGATTTTCTGGAATGCTTGGTAGCTTGGGTTGTATGCAATGGCCATGGAAAAAAATTCTGGTAGTATGGTAAGGAACATATATGGGTAAAGAAGTGGTTAGTACTATGTTGTGTTACAGGTAGTAACATCATATGATTATGGTTTTGGCATGTCTTTTTAATTTATTAAAATAACGACCTGAAGGTGTTGGCACACACATTCCTTTTTGACAACATGCTCAATGAAGTAGTAACTTGTAATTATGTCATCAACGGAAACTGGTATCACGTGGATGGTATTCATCCAAAGTTGTTGATAACTATTCAAGCTTACCATGTAACAACAGACGTTGAGAACTAGGTAAAATTTAACAAGTATCAAATATTAAGAGGAAGCATGTTGAGCGTACTTCAAACCAAATTTAAGATTGTCAGATAATGTAAGTATTGGAAACCTTAGAACAAGTATCAAATTTAGATCTTTTCCTTCTTCTCTCCTCCCTCTCTCCTAAAAGAATAAGAAAAACCTTAGAACTTCCTCCTTCTTTTTGCTCAGATTTAGTCCCTTTGGGCTAGATCTGAGCAAGGATTTATAGTATTTTTATTCATAAAAATAATCTAACTTGTGTTTTTAGGTTTTGTTTTTGTAATTTTTGGTGTCTATGGACACATTTCTTCGTTATTTAGGGGATCTTTTCTTCATCTTTTGGACGATTTTATCTTCGCTTTAATAGCGATTCTTTCAAATCTATGTGGTGTTTCTTTGCTTGTTATTCTCTATTTCTCAAGAACATCAATGATCCTGCTCGGCGTCGCTTTGGAGTCATCTTCAACAAGAGGGATTTAAGGCACCCAGATTTGTTTGGATCTACAAGATTTTGGGCAAAATACTCCATTTCATTTGGAGCATCTCTTATTAAAGAAGATAATCATTTTAAATGGTCAGATTTGATTCCGGTTCACCATCATTCATCACTACTACATCTACAAAAATTGGATGTCTTTGTGGTTCATGGCTCTTTCTCTTCGCGATGTACTTGCAATTGGTGTCGTCATTTGTATTTGGGTTTTGATTATCTTGTATTTTGGTGTTTTTGATAATCTTGTAAGCAATCATGTAATCATCATTTTGGTTTGAATGAATTGAAATGTGATTTTACCAAAAAAAAGAACAAGGAAACAACGTGATTTCAACTTAATAAATAATTTTTCTTTTTTTTTGCACAAGATAATTATTAAGTATGAACGTCGGAGTGCAGTTGTTCCATGTAAAGTGATTACAAGTTGATAAAAAAAAACTGTAACACCCACATATTGGGCATGAAACATACTCTAGGATGTGTTATTGCACAAGATGAAGCTTCATATCGAGCCTGTGTTGCGTACTCTGGGATGCTTTATTAATGCATCTCCTCAAGTTCTACGAAGTGTGGATCTTGTCTTAAAGTTCGATATATACATTTTTATGTCTGATTTGTCCCAATTCTCTACAACTGTTAGTACAAAAATTTTGTACTTATTATGGTAGTTTAAGTGTTTGTATGTGTTTTTTAAGAAATAAACTTTTGTGAAAAAATTGGCTCGAAAAGTAATATTTGCACCCCTGGTAGAAATTACTAAAGGCATCCCGGAGAAGTGTTAAAGGCGCCCCATAAATATGTTATTGACACCCAAATTTTTTATAAAGGCACTTGAAAATTTGATAAAGGCACCCACATGATTTTTTACTAAGGAAACCCCCTAAATTACTATGGACACCACACTGCTAAAGGCACCCCTACTCTGAATGGGGAACCCCTTATTCTTCTTCTTCTTCTTCCATTTTCAACAGATTTCTTTTTGGAGGGAAAAGTATTCAACTCACCTACGCATTTTTTTGGATCGATTTTAATTGAGATATAGTCGGAGTTTTGGCTGGATTTTTCCCTTTGATTGATTGTATGGTATCTCAACTCTCAAAATAAACAACACCTTGGATTTCTATTACATAAGTTTGTGTTCGGTTCATTCATTCTCTTGGACTGTTGTTGTTTCCTTTTACTTGTGTCAGCTCTATTTGGTTTTAATGATCCGCAATTGTTCCGGATATTACTATATGAGGTGACTAGTCCTTTCTTAGTCTGGCTGAAGGCGTTAAACTTAGCACTTCTTGGGAGGTAACCCTTGCTCATGCGACACGGTAATATCCTTCTTTATTTCCTTTTCTTCAAGTGGTAACAATTTCTCCTTGTTCATGCTTTTAATTTCATCTTTAGGACATTGAGGACAATGTTAGATTTAAGTTTGGGGGTACCGGAGAGACTTTTAGTTGCATTTTGAAACTCCAGAGTCTAGAAACTTGTGTCAATTCAGGATAACACTAATCAATCTAAGTGGATGAAACATCTTGGTTGTAGAAGTTGAGGGGCCCATCTAAAGGGTCTGTTCATAAAAGGACAGAGCTAGGTGTTAGAAATAACATGGTAGTTGTTATTGTACCTCGGAGTCGTCGTCATATCACTTTATGTTCTTATTTTTGCAAAATTTATGTGTTTCTCTAAGTGATTTTGTGGATCACTAGTATCGCCTTGTTATCAGCGCTAGGATGAAGTTGAGTTATTGAGGTCAAGACCAATAATTTTATTGTTTTTTATTCTTTTAGACCAATTACTCTTATTTTTAAAAAAAATGACACTTGGATAACAATTTGTATGTGTTTTCCCTGTCTTCGTCGCTCAAGCAAGCGTGGAACGCAGGATCTATGGGAACTACCATGTAATCTGCTGACAAGAAGCATTCGGTTGGATCCGAAAGATCTAATCATATTGTCGATTCTAAAAAATATATAAAAGAGATTTTTTTTTATCATTATTGTTCATTAAATAAATCGACCGATGGGGTCCGTGTATATATACCAGTTGAGTTGATATTAGAATTAGGATTAAGACCAGTACCTCGATCCATTAGGATTCATCTTGGCATTGACGTTCATATAGATATTTTGGGAAACATCCTTCACCTTAGTCAACATTCGCAAAACTTCTATCTCCAGATTCATCTTCTTGATTTATTCGCATTTGATTGTGGTTTGTTGACTCCGGATAGTAATGTCCATAATGCGACTATCTGAGTAGATCTTTGTTTAATTATTATGAATTTTAGCACGCTTGAGTGCAAACTCGTGTACAACAAGGAGGTTGTTTAGTGTTGTTCCTGGATTCTTCACATGTAGCTAGGGTTTGGAGTAAATATTTTGTGGGTACACCCCTTGTAAACCCTCCTGAGACAAAACTCCGCCACTACGACCACCTAGGGGTTCAAAGGCTTGTTGCACACGCTAAGTGCAATCGCGGTGCATGCAACAACGAGTTAGGATTTTTATTTTTGGATTAGATTTGCTCGAGGACTAGGAAAAAGTCCCTTTGTCTTTTATTAACTGTCATAATTGACAAAGTCAATATATTTAGGGGACCGTAAAAAATGTCATGACTAACCCTATTAAATGTTATTTTATTACTAAAACTAAAACTAATATACAATTGTCTATAAATAAGTCTATGAATAGGTAAAAGCTTTATTAGGAATTTTATAGTTGTTCATAAACATTTTTATTTAAAAAGGGAATGACCATTAATATGAAATATATTGAATAATTTTTTTTCCTTATATACGATGATCCTATTTAACATTTTGTATTGAGTTTATACTATAAATGATTTTATAATTATAAAAAAATAAAGGGTATATTTGATAGTTTAAGGGGAAAGTATTTCTATAAACAAAGCGGACATATAAAAAAAGACAAAGGGAGTAATAAGTTTGGGGATATTTGATCGACACTTTTTTGTGTCTGATTTATATCAATTCTCTACAATTGTTAGTACTCAATTTTGTACTTATTATGGCATTTTATGTATTTGTAAGTGTGTTTTGGAGAAATAAACTTTTGTGCAAAAAAAATTGGCTCGAAAGGTGATATCTGGACCCCTCGGGAGAAATTAATAAAGGCACCTTGCGAAAGTGTTATTGGCACCCACAAAAGGTTATAAAGGCACCCATGTTTTTTTACTACGGGCACCCCCTGAATTACTATGGACACCACACTGCTAAGGGCACCCCTACTCTAGATAGAGGGCGCCCTTTCTTCTCCATTTTTAACATGTTTGTTTTTGGCAGGAAAAATACTCAATCCACCTGGGTATTTTTTTGGATCAAGTTTGATTGAGGTTTAGTCGGAGTTTTAGCAAGAAAAACAATATTTGTAGTCCAATTAGGCATCAGAGTGGCAAATCAGGAAGTTTTGGTCACTAAAGACGGTGTTGGAGACAAATATTTTTTGATCTGGCGTAGACAAATTACTTAAATTTAATTTAATTATATAAAAAGTTCAACAAATTACTCCTTATATTATAAATATCTAAAAAATATTTATTTTGGAACACAACACTGCACAATACAGTCATTTATAAAAACACAACACAACATGATACACAGACATCTTTAATTTTATGGTACAACACATCAAGCACAACAGATGGTATGATTGGCTAGCTTTCATGTGTGACATGTCGTGTTGTGCTGACACGATTACCGCCTCTGAATGGTAGCCTATTGTCCCCGGTTCCCGTCTTAGTTATGGATCACCTCTATCGACGACGTCCACCGTTTACTCATTTACTAAGAATAATTAGTTGTCTAAATAAAATACTTACCAAATACTTCAGAAATAGATAATTAAGAAAAATAGTGTGATAAGGGTGAATTGTACAGGTACACGACAATATGCAGTGAGTGAGTAAATTTTTGAGCTCTAAGGATCGGGGGACTTTTGAGTCGACCTGGTAGGCAAATCGGTGAAAGTTTTCTTGTTCTCAATCTGCTTTCTTGATGTTTTCTATGTGTCATTGATTGATTTCTTCATCAATTGTTGTTTCTCATTGCTGATCCTTTGTTACGTCTCTTTTCAATGATTTAGATCTAATACTTCTCACTCTTTTCCAATCTACCTAACAATTGATTTTTTCTAAATTTCTTTTATTTCTGTCTTTAATGGTGTTCTAATCTTTGTGATTTGCAGCACGTTGTGATCCAAGTAGTGTACCGGTTGCGGTCTTTTAAGGGGGCAGTGGTGCAGTTTGATTCTCTATTGCTCATTAGGAACTGTAGTGTTCCCCATATTGGTAATATGGACATGTTCATCATCACCAGTGGTTGTTATATATTGGTCTCCATCATTATGATCTTGCTCATCTTGATCCATGAAGCGGTAGGCTTCACCATCAACCTTAGTTATAATCATCAATCTTATTTGGTTCATCATCAAAATGGGTTGGATCGCTTCTGCTACACTGGCAGAGAAAGGGATAGTTTCGGTACAAGCATTATTTACTGGGCGCAGTTTTTGGAAAATTCAAAATTTGAAAACCACTTTCCTAAAATAAAGCTTCATTCTGGTGAGATTTCTCATAACAAAAATCTCTGGAATATCTCAACAATATACTGTAATCTAGGAAAGAGTATCCTATACATTAAAGCCAAAAACCAAAACCCTAAGCCTAACCTTGTTTATATAGTGAGATACCTCAGAAGAAAACCATCATCCCACATACCATTCTCTTTCTACTCGGTTTACATAGGTCTTTCATTCTTCACAATGTCTCAAAGTGCTAGACTGCAAATGGCTTCCCTTACTAAAAGATTTAACGAATCAACTATTGGAGGAGCCAATCCAAGCAGTTCAAGAGGGAGTTTAATTTCGGTTGAAGAGATAGCTGCTACAGCTGACAGATGGAAAAATAGTGTACTTGGGAAGATCATCTCCAAAGATGATATTGAATACGAAAAAGTACAAAGAGATGTTAATAGTATTTGGAGGATACATAGGAAAGTTGAGATTAATACCATGGGTAGGAACTTGTATGTGTTCAAGTTCAGATCTGCAGAAGATGTTGATGATGTCATGAAAAACGTTCCATGGATCATTGATGAACATTTGGTGGTCCTTAAACATTATGATAACTCAATCCCTCTTGAGAACTATGTTTTCACCCATCATATTTTTTTCAGTAATGATAAAAGGTCTGTACCTTGAGCATTTGGATGAAGGTATCATTAACAAGCTATGTGATGATATGGGAAGGAAGATTGTTGAAGAGGGTTCAAGAGGCTAAACTATTTGTGGTAGAGTTGTGTCAGCTAAGATAGAAGTGGACCTCAGTTTTCCATTGAAAAGAGGCAACTGGCTTCTCACGGCTGCTAATCAAAAAGTATGGGCTCGTTACCACTTTGTTAAACAACCAAGAAAAATCTGTACTAAATGCTTCATGATTGCACACAATGACGAGCTATGTGAAGAGCGTGCATGGCATATTTTTATCTTTGGCATGACTGAACCAGCATTTGAGGCTTATTATGCTCAACATGCCCATATGGTTTAAAAGATGTTAGATAACGCAGCTGAAAACAATGGTCCTAACGAAACGGGAAGCAGTAGTTCGGGTGTTGCAGTCGGGTCAGGCGGGTCGGGAGAGGATGAAGTGGATCTAAGGAAATGCAATAGAAGTAGGGAATCGGGCTTAGAAGATAACTACGTTCTTCTCGATATGAACTCCTGAAACCCTAACTCTCTCAGCGGCAGTATCACTTCAGTTATGGTTAATGATGGAGGAGAGCAACTAGAGATCGAGGAGACCAGTATTAACGGTGGTGACATGAACATGGTATACTTAGAGAGTGGAGAAAGAGGATCAAACAATCTGGTGTTCCATCCCCCTGCTACAGATCATACAACAAGTGCAGCAAATCAGGTTTCTATAATCTCTATCTCCCCCTTACGAATTTTCACATTACCAATTTCACGATTGCTTATTCCTTACATGAAATTTATGTTAATTTTATAGAAATTTCATTTTCTAGGGTACCTTATTTTCGTTCAATAATTTCTAGGTTTTTCACCCTGTTTGTTAAAACCAATTCTTCTGATTGTTCTAGATCTTCTCGTTGGATTAGATTGTATGTGATTTGTCAATTGCTTCATTGTTGTTGTTCTGTCAATAGATACCAGTGGTTGTGTGTGGTTAATAGTCAGTTTAATAATTATTGTTTGGTCTCTTTCAATTTCAATAACTCTGGTAGTAGATTCAAGCTCAGTCTTGCTGATCCTCTTTTCTCTAAAATGAGAATCATGTCGTGGAATGTTCAGGGTTTCGGCAACCCTTCTACTAGAAACTCACTATGGAATTTGATCAGAGGTCAAAACCCTGATATGATTTTCCTATGTGAAACCAAAAATGAATCTGCTAAGATGAATCAATATCTTAGTAGATTTAATTATCCCAACTCTTGGGTCTTCCCCTCTATTGGTAGAGCTGGTGGAATTTCCTTAATTTGGAAAACTGGTTTTCATTGTGAAGTTGTTCATTCTACTGATAAAATGATTAATGTCATGCTCTCTGTTAATCCAAGCAAGCCAACCTTCCTTGTCACTTTCCTTTACGGTTCTGTATACCCTGAAGAAAAGATGACGCAATGGAATTTCATCAGTGAAATTGGTGCTAGAGCCAATCTTCCTTGGGTTATTATAGGGGAATTAAATATTACAATGCATGACTACGAAAGATCTACATTGTCTACTCCAGCTGTTGTTGAATATCTTGAAATTCAAACAATCTTAGACAATACTGATCTTTCAGACCTAGGCTATATAGGTAACAAATTTACCTGGAACAATAAACAGTCTGGTGATAATTGCATTTATGCAAGATTAGATAGGGCTTTGGCTAATGGTCACTGGCTGCATCATTATGGGAGCACACCAGTTCATCATATTGATACCATAGGCAATGACCATATACCAATTATCTTGGAGACTAACTCTATGTCTTATCAAGGTAGTAAACCCTACGGATATTACAAATGTTGGAGTAGTGATCCATCTGTTAGAGATGTAATTAAAAATGTTTTCTCTATAGATGTCAGAGGTTCCTCTTCTTTTCAGTTCACTAATAGACTTAGAAATGTTAAACATGAACTGAAATTATGGAACCTCAACCATTTTGGTAATGTTGATCACAAAGTTAAAAATCTTAATAATCTTCCACATTCCCCAAATAATGTGGAATTGATTAAACAAGTAGAGTTTGATCTAGAACATTGGCAAAAAGTTCAAGAAGACTTTTATGCGCAAAAATCTAGACAAGAGTTTTTCAAATCCTTTGACAGGAATACTGGATTTTACCATAACTATGCCAATAGGAGAAAGCATTTTAACCATATTAATGCTCTCAAATTGGACAATGGGCAGTGGGTTAATGATAGAGCTGATCTTGAAACCCTTTTGGTAAACCATTTTACTTCTATTGGTACTTCTTCTAATCCTTTTAGAAATCCAGACATTCTAAATTGTATTGACTCTTGTATTTCAAGTAGTGATAATACAAATCTTCTTAGGCATGTTTCTAAGGAAGAGATTGTGGATACAATTAACCAAATGACCCCCTGGACTGCCCCAGGGCCTGATGGTTTCCCACCTGGATTCTACAAGGAAAACTTGGATATCCTTCTAGATGATGTTTGACAAATTGTTAACAGTTTTTTTGAATCCAAACATCTTTTAAAAGAAATGAACCATACTTTTCTCACTCTAATTTCTAAAATAAATAACCCCTCTAGTCCCACTGAGTTTAGGCCAATTTCTTTGTGCAATTCTATTTACAAAATCATTTCTAAGATCATTGTAAATAGAATGAAGTCTCTCTTGAATAAAATGATTAGCCAATACCAGGCTGCTTATGTCCCTGGCAAACATATTCAAGATAATGTCATAATTGCTCATGAGTTGGTGCATACCATGAAAAGAAAAAGGAAAACTGACAAATGGGGGGTCATGGGTCTTAAACTTGACATGTCTAAGGCCTTTGACAGAGTGGAATGGTCTTACCTGAGAGACATTCTTAGAGCTTTTGGGTTTTCTGAACACTGGTGTGACTTAATCAACCAATGTGTTAGTACTACTAGCATCTCTATATTGTTAAATGGTTCTTCATGCAAAACTTATAGACCAACAAGGGGTCTGAGGAAAGGAGATCCCTTGTCTCCATACCTGTTTATCATAGTCATGGAATCATTCTCTAGATACATTATGCATGCTGAAAGTTGTAGCCTAATACATGGTTTAAAAGTCACTAAGGAAGCCCCTAGTATAAGTCATCTTCTCTTTGCATATGACCTGTTAATCTTTGCTAAAGTTTCTCATTCTGAAGCTTCAAACTTACTGAGTCTAATCAATGACTTTAGTATGGCCTCTGGCCAAGTGATTATTTTATCAGAAATCTGGTTGTTTTTTCAGTAGAAATGTTCACCTTGATCATGTTGTTTCTCTCATTAATAATTTAAAATTTAAGAAAATAGCTCTCAATGAAAAATACTTAGGTATTCCCTTATTCATTTCTAGAGCTAGGTCTGATTCTTTCAATCATTTAAATGAACATTTCGAAAAAAGAGTTGCCAAATGGAAAGGTAAACACTTTAACCAAGCAGGTAGGTCAGTGATAGTGCAAAATATGTTAAAGACATCCCCTATTTATCACATGAACACTTTCATAATTCCTGATAAAATCATCAATAATATGGAGGCATCTCAAAGAGATTTTTGATGGGGAAAGTCTAAGGCAAAGGGTATTTATCTTAGAGGCTGGCCTAGAATTTGTACTCATAAATATCAAGGGGGGCAAGGTTTTCGTAATATTAAGCATGTAAACCTCTCCCTTTTGACCAAATATGCTTGGAACATTATTCATAAACCTGATAAATTGTGTGTTATTATTTTGAAATGCAAGTATTTTAAAAATTGTCATCCTTTACATGCTGTTAAAAAGGCTGAATGCTCTTGGGTGTGGAGAAGTATTAGTCGAGGCCTTGAGGTCATCAAAAACAATTCGATCTGGGAGGTTAAAAATGGAAGTGGTATTTCTTCTTTTGTTGATAATTGGATTCCCAATGCTGTAGAACCTAAGTTTGTTGCTTTTCCTAATCCTAATGTCACTGTTTCAGATTTCATCAATAGGGAAAACAACTCTTGGAATACTGAACTTGTAAATGCTTTCTTCACTGCTCAAAATGCTAGTAAAATCCTTAACATTAGGATCCATTTCTCAGGTGATGATAGACTCATTTGGCCTTACACTAATAACGGTCAGTTTAGTGTTAAGTCGGCTTACAAATTGATTTCTGGTCAATATGCTTATATCAATAACCCCCAGAATAGTAACCATGTCTACAAATCTTTGTGGAACCTGTCTATTCTCCCTAAAGTCCAGATTTTCGCTTGGAAATGCTATGAAAATATCCTTCCAGCTAAATCTGTACTGGCTAGATACTCCAGTGAGCATGATTCCTCTTGCAGTATGTGTAATTCTGGAATCATTGAATCCCCTGAGCACATTATTCTTCATTGTGATTTTTCTAAGAAGGTTTGATCTCTCACCCCTTATGCTAATGTTATTGAACAAGATTGCAATTCTAATATTAATATTCATGATTGGGTTCATAAATGGTTAACTGTTAATAATCTTAAGGACAAAGCAGGAGCCATTTTCTCTGTAGCTTGGAGTATATGGAAAGAAAGATGCTCTAACACTTTCCAGTGGAAAAGTCTTAACCACCAAGTTACAGCTAGACTTGCACTTAAGCTTGTCAATGACACTGAAATGTTTTTGAGCAATAATAGTTTCTTGGTACCATATAGGTCTATACTTGTAGAAGATAAAAATATCACTAGTATCACTAGTTCTCTACCTCAGGACTGTCATATTATTTTCAGCAATGCTGCTTTTGACAAAAACACTAATCTTTCTGGTATTGCTCGGTCTGGAATGATATTGCAAGTGAATTCTGTGGATGCAAGCTACAAGCAGGGAATGTGAGAAATGCTGAAGAAGCAGAGAGCCAGCTCTGCTAGAAGCAGTGAAGTGGGCAAAAGCCAAAAACCTTGAGAAAGTCTGTTTTATCAGTGATGCTAAATCCATCATTGATTCTATCAATTCTAGTAATAGCCAATTGTTTTGGTATAATAATTCAGTCTTAGAAGACTGTAAAACAATTTCTTCTAGCTTTAACTTTGTTAAATTTGAATTCTTGCGTAGGAATTTCTTAGAGCTGGCTGACAAAGCAGCTAAATTTTGCAGAAGGTTTAGAACTTCGGGAGAATGGTTAGGTCATATCCCTGCATTCCTTAATCTTGCGATGTAATTCTTTTTATCAATACAAGTTCTTTTTCTAGCAAAAAAAAAAAGTACAGGTACACGACATGACTACATGTTTCCATCAAACTGAACCAAACCGGGCTCCTCTGTTGAAGACATAACTTGATTTTTTTTTATTTTTTTTTTGATACGCGAAAGTCGGACCTAGGTTCCTACCTGAACCCAGCCAGTTGGAGTGGCCCCACTGGCAGACCCAACACTGTTGAACCCACTATACAACTAATCTAGTAGAAACCTTTACGGCGGCGGGGATTGAATCCCTGACTTCCTTCTTACTGGAGTTGATGGGATACCACTGAGCTATGCTCTTGGGCCGAAAGACATAACTTGATAATGTATGTATAAAATGCTCAAATGTCTTATCCATTACACTTGTATTCAATTTTTATGCTTGATTGAGCGGTGACACCTCATAGCATAACATTGACTTTTTTTGTCGCATGAATTATGGAATAATGAACTGATTAGTTGATGTTCGTGAGTTGTTCTACGTATTATTGATTTTCTTTCCCCGTATATTTATACATTCTTCAACGAAGGAATGAATCGGCAAAGATATCTTATACTAACCAGAACTTATCCATAAAATCCTGTTATACTTATCAGTTATCACTTTTATGTAAATTAGATGGGGAGCCTTAAGACTTCGCTAGTACTAAACAAAGAATTATCATCGGCCGAATGCTTACACCCACGGAAATGATCAAACGGTTGACACTATGCCTGGCTCGGTTGAGTCCCAGCCTCCGCAAGGCAGCGCCATTATTTTGTGCCTCATTTTTGGCATTCATATAGAGAACTCCCCTAGACCCCAAGTGTCATCAAGTTAGCAAGTAAAAATTGACGTTTAGTCCCAAAGTTTGTGGGCTTTGGACACTCTAGTCCAACGTCCTTAGGCCTAGTACTCGCTAGTTCAAATTTACAAAACCGGGAACAATTTAGTCCTTTTTTAGACGAGTTAGTCCAAATGGGAACCGATCCAAGTTTCTCTACTACCTAAAATACCCTCTCATTGTTTAATCCCAAACACGACTCTGTTTTTTATTTTCTTTTAGATTAGATCTGAGAACTTGGATGAAATTTACAGAGAGAAAAAGAGGCGATTTATGTTAAAATTTGCAGGGAGAAAGAGAGGCAAGTTCTTCATTCCCATTTTCAAATTTAATCTAAAAATCTTTAATCATCGAGAGAAAGTGTGTTTGTACATCGAGTAGCAGAAGATTATCTCAGTTGATGCAGGAGTTTATGTACGTTTTACTAATCTTTTGATTTTCTTCCGAATACAAATTAGAATGTCTAAAAGTTACGTAATTTCTACATATGATTTTCTTTTGAAACTGTGAGTAACTTACCGATCTTCATCAGTTAATTCGTGTTTTTCATATCTCATCAACTGCACGAAAGAAAAATACCATTAAAACAGATCTGGTATGTTCTCTTATTATTTTGACTTCTTTGGATTTCTTTTGTTAAATTTTGCACTTATTTGTTCTCACCTTAAGATGATTAATCAAAAGATATGAATAGTTGAATTTTGTTTGTTGTAACTATTAAAGGATGGGCGGCGATTTTATATTCGAAAATCAACAGGAGAGAACATGATAAACCTAATTTAGTGAAAATCTATTGTAATTTATATGAATCTTCTATTTTTGTTGCTCAATTTTTATAAACATTAATGTTTACTTCATTGATTTGGTTTTCCTTAATTTACCGTATGGATTTTGAATTTACAACACATGGACTTCATAGATTTTTGTTGGTAGACCAGTGTACAAGATGGTACACTGCAACATAACCAGTGCACAAGAAGGTACACTACATCATCAGAAATGTGTTGCACCTATATACAATTCTCATTTCCTTCATAATGGGAAGAAAACTAAATTGATAGAAAACTAAATTGTTAGTTCATAATACGCTCATTTTAGATGTATTTAAAATTTCGAATCACCGGAGTGAGTTGTATTTCTTCAATTATTATTTTACCAGTTTGAAATCATATTTATATACTACAAGATTGATTTGGCGTATTACTATATGTGGGTCTGCTGGTGTGTGATTAACTTTTTGTTCGTTTTAATTTAGGTTGTCAGATGTCCATAGTTATTGCTACAGCTTTGCTTTGGAGGAGAATTAGTTGTTATTATTATGACTAAATTAACAAATATTTTATTGTTATTTGTAGTGCAAACTTGAAGGAAACCGTAATTTATTGTTGTTTTTAGTATCCTGTCTTCTTATAACTTGATTTCTCAGACTTGAATAAGCACATTATCTGTTAGTATATCTCAAGTTCTCAACCTTTTTCTTTATCCCAATTGCAGGTGTAGTGAAGGTCAAAGATGATAAATATCAGTTCCCAACTTATGTTGTTATGCTTGCAGCCCAAGATGCTACAACACGATGCAAGGTATTTGTTCTAGTTGTATACTTTGGTTCCCTTGATGATTCCTACCTGAATATTGGTCCTAACTGATAACATGATTGTGTGCTTTAGGCTTTCTTAGTTGAATTTGATAAGTACAACCTTCGTTTAATGAAACAACATATTGATTCTTAATGTGTACATAATTATACACATCTAGATAGTTAATGTGTATATAGTTGTACTCTTGTTGATTGTTAATATGAATGATTGGTTTTGTGCATGTTTTACAGGGTGTACATATTGGTGCACCTGTGTAAATCTTATGAAAAATCAGGTTTCCCTTGTTTTACAACGGTGTATATATTGGTGCACCTGTGGGTTTTGTGCATGTTTTACCGGGTGTACATATTGGTGCACCTGTGGGAAGTAACTCCCATGAAAAAATTGGTTTGTGTGTGGTTTTGAATGATCGTTTTTCTGCATGTTTTGCAGGGTTGTACACATTGGTGCACCTGTATAATTTCCATGAAAAAGTGTGCCCGAGTGTAAATATGAATGATCGATTTTATGCATGTTTTGCAGGGGTGTACACATTGGTTCACCAATGTATTTTCAATGAAAAAGTAGGTTTGTTTGTGGCTATGAAGGATCGGTTGTAGGAATGTTTCAAAGGGATGCATATACTGATGCACCAATATACTTCTCATGAAAAAGTAGGTCTGGGTGTGAGTATGATTGATATGTTGTGCATGTTAGTAATCTACTTTTCAGTAAAGTGCAATGAATCACTGTACTGGGATGTTTCGAAGCAATATTAAGTTTGTGTAGTAATGCCCACATGGATTGTCTCTGGCCATAACTGACTAACTTTTTATTTTGATCGTTTTCTTGGTTTATTTTCTTATGTGGATGTTGGTGAAAGGATAATCACTTTCTTTTTAAGTTGTGATGTCTTACGTTCATTGTTTTGTCCTCGATGCAGGTTATCTGCTAAACTTACCTCTGCAAATCTGGATGTTATCCAACTGTAGCTTGGCATGGTTGATATTTTTATCAATATGTGCAGACTAGAGTGACAGTCTGGCTATCATGGATTTTGGATTTTCTGGATCTTTGCAGCGATGTACATAATTGTACACACCAATGTAATAAAAAAAATTAAAAATGAAAATTATACAATCATATGGGTACTCTTTTTCTAGCTTTCGGAAAATGCTTTCCAAATATATAAAGTTTATCGATTTTGGACGAGCGGTTCAAAAGATAAATTGTTTTTAATTATTTTTTATTTATTCAAAATTACTGATGTCGTCATGAGTCAATGTGGACGATTGCAAATATTTGGACTAAATAGTAAATAATGAGGGTTATTAGTGTACTTTCCATATTTTTGGACTAATCTGTACCTAGTTGACTCGGACTGGACTAAATTGTACCTTTGGATTGATTTTTGGACTAAACCGTATTTTTCTCGCAAATGAACCAGTATTCTTAGCAAATGAACGAGTATTCTTGAGACAAAAGAGTTAGTCCTAGTATTTCATTTCTATTTCGCAAAAATAAAATAAAGAAAATAATCCAATTTCTTTTTGTTAATTGGGTACCTCATCCTTAATAATTTCATTAAATCAAATCGACACATCATTTTCAATTGCAAACAAAAGCGAGTAAACACAAATGATACCATGACGAACGACTTTCCCCTTTCCTTTCTTTCCGTCTTTTTCATCGAAAATTAAATACAGCACCACTCTAAATCTCGAATGATCGACTTAAGTTTTAGATAATACAATCAAACATAAATGTACGACAGTACGATGCGTCCATACATCACCTGATAGTGCTATGTATAAGAGTACCATTTACCGATCGTTTAGGTGATGCAGTAGAGTTTCGGTAAAATAATAAAATTTTATGGACCCAACTAGATTTGTACAGGCTAAATTTTAACTCGATAAATTAATAACTTCGCTAAAATAATAATTTTTTTCGGTCCCAAGGTTATTAATTTATTAAAATTTTACTGTACTATCTCCGTTTCTGGAAAAGACGTTCTTCACTTTTTCATTTTAGCCTAAAATAGACCAAAATTCAAAAAATGAAAGTAACACTTTTCTAGAGAAGAAGGGAGTATTTCGGTTCGTCTTTTGATTTACTTTTATAAGGTGGGACGAAATTGTCACGGTAGTAAATTCAATTGTTACCTGCTCGACCAATCAGAATAGAATATCAGATTAATACTCTTTAAAAAAGTATGTACAAAATTAGATTCCTTAATATCTATCCATATAGTGATTCTAAATTCTAATTGTTAAAGAGGTAGCATGCATGGAGATTCAATCAGAAGAATATGTGAAATATCACTCATTAGAAGAGTGTGAACAAATTTAGACTCGAGATTCTTATATACATACTGTCACACATAGTTTGTGTTATTTTCCTTATAAAACAGAAACAATAATGAATTTAAAACTAATATTTAGATAATATGATTATGTTATAAGACTTTATATTCCTACAAAAAATGAGCACAATCCGAAACAACAAGCCTGATTATTTTAATTTCAACGAATGATTTTCAAAATGTTAGGTAGATGTATAATACTTCTCGATTTATACTCATTTTGGGTAGCAATATATTTTTATAAGAGGAACATATTATCAATAGTCATTTGAATTTTATTAAAAGAATGACGTGAATCATGTGCAATAGTGTCTATAAAAGAATGTCTATAAGAATGTCTATATAAGAATGTCTGCACGGATCCTCCATCATTTTGAAACTATAATCAAAATTTCTTGAGTACTCAGTAGGTTCACCATTTTACTATTAAGTTATTAAATTACTGTATAAGCAGACAAATCTATATCGTCGCATATTCTTCTCACTCCTAATAACTTCTCCTAGATATTTGGGCACGTCTTTTATTCGTGCATTAACTGCTTATGTAACGGGCACGTTTTCCCATTCCTCCCTTAATTTCCTTCTCTTTCTTTCGGGTATTTTAAGGATAGAAGGAAAATTTAATTTCATTCTTCCTAAACACTCTCTCAGTTTTCATTCTTCCTTTAAATTTTCTGTCTGTCTTTATTGAACCTGTGACCTTAAATTCTCTGTCAGTCTTCATTGCACTTGTGATCTTAAATTTTCTGTCAGTCTTCATTGCCCCTGTGATCTTAAATTCTCTCCACCTTAGCATTAACCACTCCCGCTTCTCCTGTTTGTTTCTTCTACTGCTGTTTTTGCCGGTAAGTTTTCCTTTTCTTTATTTCCACCGTTTTATGCTGTGTTGACTTGTGAATTTTCTACTACTGTTGTTCCTTGTTTGTGATGAAGAACTTCTTCTGATGCTTGTATACTAGTTTGCCCCTGTTCTTCATCTTAAATTAAGGAAGCCATTACTTCGAGGGTGAAATATTGAGCATGTATACCACTTTTAGGGTTGCTACGTTATCGTGGTTGTATTACTATGGATGTGTTTTTTGATTTTGGTGATTTTGGTGATTTTGGTGTGTAACTTGTTCTTGATTTTATTCTTTCCGCAGCCATGTCTGACCGTCCGCGGCCTACTTATCAGACTCCGGATTCTGGGTTATCGAGATCTCCTCCGCGTCGAGAGTCTCAAGATGATGTTCGTCGGAGTCGAGTTTCTTCTGGAGCGAAAGCCTCGTCCTCTAGGGAAGATATTCCCCCGATAATTCCGTCTGGTTCTCGAAGAGTCTTTGATCGCTCAGTGGCTCGTCCTCGTTATGATACTAGGAGTACGCAGGCTTCGCCCCGCGCTGTTGCTTTTGACATTCCTCCTCTACGTTCGTTAGTGCCCGAGCATCATCTACGGTCTTCTCCAACTTTTAAAGGGAAGAATACGAAGAGCGTAGCTCCTAGGGTTGAATCTTCAAAGAATCCCCCCGTGAAGAGAAAAGCTTCGGAAGCGTTCGTTAGTTCATCCGGCCCTGCCGAGGAGGATGAGGCTGCTCCCTTGATACGCAGTGTCTCTGTTAGCAGGAAAAAAGTAACTTTTAAGCACATCGATCTTGAAATATTCAAGGAAAAGCATGAGCTTCAAGCCTTCGGGGTTCGTTTCTATGCCCCTGAGGATGATATTACGTATGAGCTTATCTCCAAGTACAAATTCGATGAGTTTCATTTGTTAACGACGGTTGGGGCATTCGAGGCTGGTCTGATGCTGCCGTTGTACAAATCCGGTGATTCCTTCTACTACGACGTGCTGGCTAGTCGTGAGGGTTCTTCCACCAATACTCATAGCCGTTCCGTATCCCAACTATCGGGGAATTATCTCCGCGCCCTGAAGGAATGCTATCTGCGGAGTAAGGGGGAAACGTCGATGACTTGTTACGTTCCCAATCCCATGGAGAAGGAATGGTATACGCCTGAGAATTTCAATAACTCCTTTGGGGATTACGTCAATAGTAGGAATCGCAAGCCGTGGAGTGTCAGCCTTCGGAATCTCCCTGCTCCTCGAGGCGAGATTCGTCTGTTAAATGAGGTCAGCGATGCCAAGCTGAAGTATGTTCCTGGCACGGAGGCGTCCAGTCGTCGGAAACTCTTCCCCGCGCGAGAGAGGATCAAGCGCGATCATGATTACGAGTGGCACGCCACCGTTATCGAGATAGTTGGTCTGTGGGCTTACGGTTGGATTCCCGGTCCCCGCGGTTGGCGGCCAACCGAGAATAGTAAGCCGCGCGAATCTCCTCCTGTTCGCTATGGAGATTTCTGCCCCTGGCGTCTGAACTTTGCGGGCATGAATTTTCCTTATGCCCTGGACGTCATAGAGGGAGACGAGGAGGATGGTTCCGGTGCTATACTCCCACCGAAGAATATCTCAGCTGCTCAGGTATGCAGATTCTAGCTGCGCTTCTTTTTTAGAACTTCCATCAGACGGGAAAAATAATTCTTTTGTGGTGTTGGTTTCAGGTATTGAAGAAGAAAAAGATTAGGCCGAAGCAGTCTTCTACGACGGTGATGGGCGAGGTTGAGGCCCAAGAAGAAGTTACTAGTCCAGTGAACGAAGAGTTTGCTGAGGACGAGATTACAGATGGGGAGGAACGTACTGGTACTTCCCCTATCAATGTCGGAGAAGAGGTCTTCGCTGGTCACGCTGGTGATGAAGGGAGGAACAAAGTTGTGATGGCTGATGACGTTGTCATTGGGGATGTTTCCGTCCCTGCTGGTGATGTCGCGGATACCCTTCCCACTTCTCAAGAATTTTCTTTTGATCGGATGTATTCCACGGGGGAGTTTTTTGACGAAGCCCTCGATTTTCCCGAGGACTTCTCTTTACTTTCCCCCAATGATGATTGGGATGTTCTTGGTGGTGATGGTAATGGGGATGCTACTGTAGAAGATGTTGGTGCGGAGGAGCCTGCTGTGCATGTAGGCGCGGAGGAGCATGCTGAGGGGGTCGAGTCAGAGAAGGGAAAATCTGTCGTTGACGCGCCCGCCGATAGTCTTCCACAGTCGCCGACGTCTGAGGGTGAGGACGCCATCATGAATTGGTTTAAGGAAAAGAATCTTCTGTTTGTCTCTCATCCCGCTCCTGTTTGTCTCTCATCCTGCTCCTGTGGTCGCTAGAAACCGCTGTGGTCCCTGTTTCTAGCGCCAAATTGTGAGCACACGAACCACGTGCGTGTCCGAACGCTCACAATCAATCTTTAACATCTAAGGAGATTATGGTGATGGTACCCTGGTGTTGATTCATTGGCTCAAAACCTTCGGGTTTATCATGGCCTCCTCCAACCACTCCAGGCGTGGCGTTTGTGCATGAGATATAAGTATTAAGGAAAACAAAACACATAAGCAAACACGTGTGGAGCTAAATGAATGTAAAGTGCTGAAATGTAAATAAAACCAAGGTTTACGTGGTTCAGCACTAAGGCCTACATCCACGGGATTTGTTGTTCTACTATGTTCTTCACGGTTACACGAACAGTTGAATGATTTTTGGGGTTTACATGTTTCTCTCCTCTCAGGGATTAACCTACCTTTGCTATTTCTCTCTCTCTCTCTTTCCTTCCCTTCCTGATGTCTTTCTTCCTCCCCCTTCCTCTTGGTGGAGATTGGGTATTTATAAGGTTAGAACGTGGGTCCCATCTCTGAAGACCGTTGGAACCTTATCTTCTTGTGTCCTTGCGTCCATCGCGCGGAGGTCTGCGTTTCCCCCTTGATCCCGCAGAGGCATCCTCGCTCGTTCCACAGGTTGGTCGACACGTACACTGCTCGGAGTGTTTAATGTGGGTAGTTGAGGGGTCTGCTCGTGTCAGACAAGTGTCTTCTGCCCCTTTCAGTCCGTGTCAGCTAACTTTCTCTCCACCGTTGATCTTGGCTTCTCTTTTGGGGATGAGATAAAGTAACTCCTCGGGGTTTATTTGGTGTTTCGTGACCCATCATGTTTCGATGTTTTTGGCCTGCATGCTTTCCACGTGCCTCTTTATATACACGTGTCTGATAGTGAGATATATGTGTACACAATTTGCCCCTTTTCTTCGGGCTTGAATGACTAATGGGTGCCTTGAAGAAAAACTATCGTCGCATATTCTTCTCACTCCTAATAACTTCTCCTAGATATTTGGGCACGTCTTTTATTCGTGCATTAACTGCTTATGTAACGGGCACGTTTTCCCATTCCTCCCTTAATTTCCTTCTCTTTCTTTCGGGTATTTTAAGGATAGAAGGAAAATTTAATTTCATTCTTCCTAAACACTCTCTCAGTTTTCATTCTTCCTTTAAATTTTCTGTCTGTCTTTATTGAACCTGTGACCTTAAATTCTCTGTCAGTCTTCATTGCACTTGTGATCTTAAATTTTCTGTCAGTCTTCATTGCCCCTGTGATCTTAAATTCTCTCCACCTTAGCATTAACCACTCCCGCTTCTCCTGTTTGTTTCTTCTACTGCTGTTTTTGCCGGTAAGTTTTCCTTTTCTTTATTTCCACCGTTTTATGCTGTGTTGACTTGTGAATTTTCTACTACTGTTGTTCCTTGTTTGTGATGAAGAACTTCTTCTGATGCTTGTATACTAGTTTGCCCCTGTTCTTCATCTTAAATTAAGGAAGCCATTACTTCGAGGGTGAAATATTGAGCATGTATACCACTTTTAGGGTTGCTACGTTATCGTGGTTGTATTACTATGGATGTGTTTTTTGATTTTGGTGATTTTGGTGATTTTGGTGTGTAACTTGTTCTTGATTTTATTCTTTCCGCAGCCATGTCTGACCGTCCGCGGCCTACTTATCAGACTCCGGATTCTGGGTTATCGAGATCTCCTCCGCGTCGAGAGTCTCAAGATGATGTTCGTCGGAGTCGAGTTTCTTCTGGAGCGAAAGCCTCGTCCTCTAGGGAAGATATTCCCCCGATAATTCCGTCTGGTTCTCGAAGAGTCTTTGATCGCTCAGTGGCTCGTCCTCGTTATGATACTAGGAGTACGCAGGCTTCGCCCCGCGCTGTTGCTTTTGACATTCCTCCTCTACGTTCGTTAGTGCCCGAGCATCATCTACGGTCTTCTCCAACTTTTAAAGGGAAGAATACGAAGAGCGTAGCTCCTAGGGTTGAATCTTCAAAGAATCCCCCCGTGAAGAGAAAAGCTTCGGAAGCGTTCGTTAGTTCATCCGGCCCTGCCGAGGAGGATGAGGCTGCTCCCTTGATACGCAGTGTCTCTGTTAGCAGGAAAAAAGTAACTTTTAAGCACATCGATCTTGAAATATTCAAGGAAAAGCATGAGCTTCAAGCCTTCGGGGTTCGTTTCTATGCCCCTGAGGATGATATTACGTATGAGCTTATCTCCAAGTACAAATTCGATGAGTTTCATTTGTTAACGACGGTTGGGGCATTCGAGGCTGGTCTGATGCTGCCGTTGTACAAATCCGGT
Source organism: Papaver somniferum (assembly GCF_003573695.1). NCBI lineage: Eukaryota > Viridiplantae > Streptophyta > Magnoliopsida > Ranunculales > Papaveraceae > Papaver > Papaver somniferum. Next base: position 53,647,566 of record NC_039366.1, read on the forward strand.
GATTCCTTCTACTACGACGTGCTGGCTAGTCGTGAGGGTTCTTCCACCAATACTCATAGCCGTTCCGTATCCCAACTATCGGGGAATTATCTCCGCGCCCTGAAGGAATGCTATCTGCGGAGTAAGGGGGAAACGTCGATGACTTGTTACGTTCCCAATCCCATGGAGAAGGAATGGTATACGCCTGAGAATTTCAATAACTCCTTTGGGGATTACGTCAATAGTAGGAATCGCAAGCCGTGGAGTGTCAGCCTTCGGAATCTCCCTGCTCCTCGAGGCGAGATTCGTCTGTTAAATGAGGTCAGCGATGCCAAGCTGAAGTATGTTCCTGGCACGGAGGCGTCCAGTCGTCGGAAACTCTTCCCCGCGCGAGAGAGGATCAAGCGCGATCATGATTACGAGTGGCACGCCACCGTTATCGAGATAGTTGGTCTGTGGGCTTACGGTTGGATTCCCGGTCCCCGCGGTTGGCGGCCAACCGAGAATAGTAAGCCGCGCGAATCTCCTCCTGTTCGCTATGGAGATTTCTGCCCCTGGCGTCTGAACTTTGCGGGCATGAATTTTCCTTATGCCCTGGACGTCATAGAGGGAGACGAGGAGGATGGTTCCGGTGCTATACTCCCACCGAAGAATATCTCAGCTGCTCAGGTATGCAGATTCTAGCTGCGCTTCTTTTTTAGAACTTCCATCAGACGGGAAAAATAATTCTTTTGTGGTGTTGGTTTCAGGTATTGAAGAAGAAAAAGATTAGGCCGAAGCAGTCTTCTACGACGGTGATGGGCGAGGTTGAGGCCCAAGAAGAAGTTACTAGTCCAGTGAACGAAGAGTTTGCTGAGGACGAGATTACAGATGGGGAGGAACGTACTGGTACTTCCCCTATCAATGTCGGAGAAGAGGTCTTCGCTGGTCACGCTGGTGATGAAGGGAGGAACAAAGTTGTGATGGCTGATGACGTTGTCATTGGGGATGTTTCCGTCCCTGCTGGTGATGTCGCGGATACCCTTCCCACTTCTCAAGAATTTTCTTTTGATCGGATGTATTCCACGGGGGAGTTTTTTGACGAAGCCCTCGATTTTCCCGAGGACTTCTCTTTACTTTCCCCCAATGATGATTGGGATGTTCTTGGTGGTGATGGTAATGGGGATGCTACTGTAGAAGATGTTGGTGCGGAGGAGCCTGCTGTGCATGTAGGCGCGGAGGAGCATGCTGAGGGGGTCGAGTCAGAGAAGGGAAAATCTGTCGTTGACGCGCCCGCCGATAGTCTTCCACAGTCGCCGACGTCTGAGGGTGAGGACGCCATCATGAATTGGTTTAAGGAAAAGAATCTTCTGTTTGTCTCTCATCCCGCTCCTGTTTGTCTCTCATCCTGCTCCTGTGGTCGCTAGAAACCGCTGTGGTCCCTGTTTCTAGCGCCAAATTGTGAGCACACGAACCACGTGCGTGTCCGAACGCTCACAATCAATCTTTAACATCTAAGGAGATTATGGTGATGGTACCCTGGTGTTGATTCATTGGCTCAAAACCTTCGGGTTTATCATGGCCTCCTCCAACCACTCCAGGCGTGGCGTTTGTGCATGAGATATAAGTATTAAGGAAAACAAAACACATAAGCAAACACGTGTGGAGCTAAATGAATGTAAAGTGCTGAAATGTAAATAAAACCAAGGTTTACGTGGTTCAGCACTAAGGCCTACATCCACGGGATTTGTTGTTCTACTATGTTCTTCACGGTTACACGAACAGTTGAATGATTTTTGGGGTTTACATGTTTCTCTCCTCTCAGGGATTAACCTACCTTTGCTATTTCTCTCTCTCTCTCTTTCCTTCCCTTCCTGATGTTTCCCCCCCCCCCCTTCCTCTTGGTGGAGATTGGGTATTTATAAGGTTAGAACGTGGGTCCCATCTCTGAAGACCGTTGGAACCTTATCTTCTTGTGTCCTTGCGTCCATCGCGCGGAGGTCTGCGTTTCCCCCTTGATCCCGCAGGGGCATCCTCGCTCGTTCCACAGGTTGGTCGACACGTACACTGCTCGGAGTGTTTAATGTGGGTAGTTGAGGGTTCTGCTCGTGTCAGACAAATGTCTTCTGCCCCTGTCAGTCCGTGTCAGCTAACTTTCTCTCCACCGTTGATCTTGGCTTCTCTTTTGGGGATGAGATAAAGTAACTCCTCGGGGTTTATTTGGTGTTTCGTGACCCATCATGTTTCGATGTTTTTGGCCTGCATGCTTTCCACGTGCCTCTTTATATACACGTGTCTGATAGTGAGATATATGTGTACACAATTTGCCCCTTTTCTTCGGGCTTGAATGACTAATGGGTGCCTTGAAGAAAAACTATCGTCGCATATTCTTCTCACTCCTAATAACTTCTCCTAGATATTTGGGCACGTCTTTTATTCGTGCATTAACTGCTTATGTAACGGGCACGTTTTCCCATTCCTCCCTTAATTTCCTTCTCTTTCTTTCGGGTATTTTAAGGATAGAAGGAAAATTTAATTTCATTCTTCCTAAACACTCTCTCAGTTTTCATTCTTCCTTTAAATTTTCTGTCTGTCTTTATTGAACCTGTGACCTTAAATTCTCTGTCAGTCTTCATTGCACTTGTGATCTTAAATTTTCTGTCAGTCTTCATTGCCCCTGTGATCTTAAATTCTCTCCACCTTAGCATTAACCACTCCCGCTTCTCCTGTTTGTTTCTTCTACTGCTGTTTTTGCCGGTAAGTTTTCCTTTTCTTTATTTCCACCGTTTTATGCTGTGTTGACTTGTGAATTTTCTACTACTGTTGTTCCTTGTTTGTGATGAAGAACTTCTTCTGATGCTTGTATACTAGTTTGCCCCTGTTCTTCATCTTAAATTAAGGAAGCCATTACTTCGAGGGTGAAATATTGAGCATGTATACCACTTTTAGGGTTGCTACGTTATCGTGGTTGTATTACTATGGATGTGTTTTTTGATTTTGGTGATTTTGGTGATTTTGGTGTGTAACTTGTTCTTGATTTTATTCTTTCCGCAGCCATGTCTGACCGTCCGCGGCCTACTTATCAGACTCCGGATTCTGGGTTATCGAGATCTCCTCCGCGTCGAGAGTCTCAAGATGATGTTCGTCGGAGTCGAGTTTCTTCTGGAGCGAAAGCCTCGTCCTCTAGGGAAGATATTCCCCCGATAATTCCGTCTGGTTCTCGAAGAGTCTTTGATCGCTCAGTGGCTCGTCCTCGTTATGATACTAGGAGTACGCAGGCTTCGCCCCGCGCTGTTGCTTTTGACATTCCTCCTCTACGTTCGTTAGTGCCCGAGCATCATCTACGGTCTTCTCCAACTTTTAAAGGGAAGAATACGAAGAGCGTAGCTCCTAGGGTTGAATCTTCAAAGAATCCCCCCGTGAAGAGAAAAGCTTCGGAAGCGTTCGTTAGTTCATCCGGCCCTGCCGAGGAGGATGAGGCTGCTCACTTGATACGCAGTGTCTCTGTTAGCAGGAAAAAAGTAACTTTTAAGCACATCGATCTTGAAATATTCAAGGAAAAGCATGAGCTTCAAGCCTTCGGGGTTCGTTTCTATGCCCCTGAGGATGATATTACGTATGAGCTTATCTCCAAGTACGAATTCGATGAGTTTCATTTGTTAACGACGCTTGGGGCATTCGAGGCTGGTCTGATGCTGCCGTTGTACAAATCCGGTGATTCCTTCTACTACGACGTGCTGGCTAGTCGTGAGGGTTCTTCCACTAATACTCATAGCCGTTCCGTATCCCAACTATCGGGGAATTATCTCCGCGCCCTGAAGGAATGCTATCTGCGGAGTAAGGGGGAAACGTCGATGACTTGTTACGTTCCCAATCCCATGGAGAAGGAATGGTATACGCCTGAGAATTTCAATAACTCCTTTGGGGATTACGTCAATAGTAGGAATCGCAAGCCGTGGAGTGTCAGCCTTCGGAATCTCCCTGCTCCTCGAGGCGAGATTCGTCTGTTAAATGAGGTCAGCGATGCCAAGCTGAAGTATGTTCCTGGCACGGAGGCGTCCAGTCGTCGGAAACTCTTCCCCGCGCGAGAGAGGATCAAGCGCGATCATGATTACGAGTGGCACGCCACCGTTATCGAGATAGTTGGTCTGTGGGCTTACGGTTGGATTCCCGGTCCCCGCGGTTGGCGGCCAACCGAGAATAGTAAGCCGCGCGAATCTCCTCCTGTTCGCTATGGAGATTTCTGCCCCTGGCGTCTGAACTTTGCGGGCATGAATTTTCCTTATGCCCTGGACGTCATAGAGGGAGACGAGGAGGATGGTTCCGGTGCTATACTCCCACCGAAGAATATCTCAGCTGCTCAGGTATGCAGATTCTAGCTGCGCTTCTTTTTTAGAACTTCCATCAGACGGGAAAAATAATTCTTTTGTGGTGTTGGTTTCAGGTATTGAAGAAGAAAAAGATTAGGCCGAAGCAGTCTTCTACGACGGTGATGGGCGAGGTTGAGGCCCAAGAAGAAGTTACTAGTCCAGTGAACGAAGAGTTTGCTGAGGACGAGATTACAGATGGGGAGGAACGTACTGGTACTTCCCCTATCAATGTCGGAGAAGAGGTCTTCGCTGGTCACGCTGGTGATGAAGGGAGGAACAAAGTTGTGATGGCTGATGACGTTGTCATTGGGGATGTTTCCGTCCCTGCTGGTGATGTCGCGGATACCCTTCCCACTTCTCAAGAATTTTCTTTTGATCGGATGTATTCCACGGGGGAGTTTTTTGACGAAGCCCTCGATTTTCCCGAGGACTTCTCTTTACTTTCCCCCAATGATGATTGGGATGTTCTTGGTGGTGATGGTAATGGGGATGCTACTGTAGAAGATGTTGGTGCGGAGGAGCCTGCTGTGCATGTAGGCGCGGAGGAGCATGCTGAGGGGGTCGAGTCAGAGAAGGGAAAATCTGTCGTTGACGCGCCCGCCGATAGTCTTCCCCAGTCGCCGACGTCTGAGGGTGAGGACGCCATCATGGATTGGTTTAAGGAAAAGAATCTTCTGTTTGTCTCTCATACCGCTCCTGTGGTCGCTGGGGAAAAGGAATCCACCGCGTATACCCGTCGCATGATGGAGATGTCTTCAAAGGCGCAGGTGTCTGAAGCCTGGGGAAAAAGGTTGACTTTTCCCGAAGCTACCCTCGTGCCGGAGCCTCCTACTTCCGTTGCCGATATGATGGCCATCGCCGACGGGTATCAATATGGCTTTCCGCAGCAGCGTGTGCTTGAGGTAAATTTTCGTACACACTTCTACGTGACGATCAGACGCTTCGGTGAAATAATGTTGTTATCTTGATGTGTAGATGATGAGGAGAGAGCATTGTAACCACGTGCTGTATCAGTTCTTCAAAGCGAAATCTCTGAAGCTCGAGGCTAAGCTTCGTCATCGAGAAAAGGAATTATCTGCGGCTGAGGTGGAAATTGAAGAGCTGAAGAAAAGCCTTAAGGAAAAAGAAAAGCTGGGTGAAGCAGAGGCTGATCTTCGGTCAGAACTTGTTGCAGTGCGCGCGGAGTTAGAGCAAACTCGTAGCCAAGTTTCCGCTTTCACAGGTTTGGTTCTTTTCCCTCGCTGTATGTCGTCATTCTTTTATCTCTTAGTTGTTCTGTCTGAGTCTCCCCACCCTATCTCCAGTGGGTGGCGTCCCCGAGCTGATATGGCTTCGAAACGAAAGAGTTCGGCAAAAATCTCGTATTAGAGATTTGGTTGAGAAAATTAAGAGTGAAGCTAAGAAATGGGATGCTCGGGCTGAGGTATGGCGCGCGCGGCATGTTCAGATGGTCGACATGCAAAATCTGTACAACCATGATCGTGCTTTATTTAATGGCACACTGCTGTGGACCCGTGATAGTCTGCGAGAAGCCCGTGAGCGCACTTCCTTGTTGGAATCTAGGATTCAGCGGTTGGAAGAAGAATTACAGACGGCTCGATCCATTCCTCTTTCAGGGGTCCAGGATAATATGCTCTGTCTTGTCAGAGAAAGAGATGACGCTCGTGCTGAAGTCTACGCTCTCAGTAATGCTCTTTCCGCGTCTCGTTCCGACGTGGCTCGTCATGCTGAGTCTGAGAGGAATCTCGAAGTGTGCATGTACAGACTCAGCAAAGGGGTCTCAGAGATAAATAAAGAGGTCGACCACCTTCGTCATGTGGACTCGATGAAGCAGGTAGAATTAGATGCCTGTCAATTTACTCTCACCAACCTTCAACTAGACTATAAGAAATTATCCGCGGAATATGATCATCTTGATGAAGCGCGAGATGCGGTTGTTAATGAGTATGAAGAGGCTTCGGCTTGTGTCGAAGGTATAATCCCATTTCATCGAGTGTGACCTTGTCTTTTTTCTACGCTAACTCCGTGGTGTTGTCTTTTTCAGATTTCGAGGGACGCCTTCGCGTCACAAATGAAAAACTTGAAAAGGCTCAATCGTCCTTAGCGCAGCAGGAAGAACAGACCAATCACTTCAAGAATTTAGCAGCAACCCGCGAGGAGGCCGTTGGTGCTGCTTCTGGAGAGGTGAATCGGCTATCTTCGTTATTATCCCAAGCCCAACAGCGGACAACAGTTATTAAACACAGGGCTCGTTGTCAATTGGCTGAGGAGACGAACAAGATGCTGGAGAGGATAGAACTTGGCCTAAGGAATGAACATGGTCTCGTAAAGAACTATCCTCGTCGTCCCGTTCCTTCTGCCTTGCCAAGCTCCTCGGGCCCTTCTTCTGGTGGGAGCGTCCCATCAAGTCTTCGGAATAATCCTGCCGATGGGGCCGCCACTTAGATAGAGATCGCAACGTTTTGTAGGATCCGCGGCATCACTATACTTTTTGTAATCATGTAACAAGGATATTTTTTGTTGATGATCCTGTAAAAGGAATATTTTTTGATTGTGTATCCTTGGCTTTGGCTTTTCACTTCTTGTAATCACCCTTTATGAAATGAATCCTCTCTTGATATACCTACAATGTCGTTTTGTTTTTATTTTAAGTATTCGTGAAAAATCAAAACAAAAGTTTTTAAGTGTTTTTGAGTGCGATCCCGAAGGAAGGTACCTTCGTGATCGTCTTGAGACCTGTCACCCCGCTGGCGAATCCTGGGCCAGAGGATTCCCAGACGGTGGGGGCCGGGGAAACGTTCTAGGATATGGGATTAAAATATTTACGCACCCATTCCGTCGACCCGTTGCCTTAAGATTGGTTGGGTATCTCTTTCTGCTGGGTGCCTTCACCCTGGTCTTACACTTATGGACACTGATGGGGGAGCCCTGAGAGATTGTAGATTAACTACTTTCCCCAATATTGTAGGTAGATTCCACTGACTTGATAATTTGAAAGCTTGTTTGATTGATAATTTGAGGTCTGCAATCCCTCTTCCAGAGATAGAAACATGTGGAGCGGTCAGGCTCCCTTCTTCTTCTGGTACACTCCAAGCAGATTCAAATCTGCGTTGCTTCTATGGGAAGTATGGTTTGAGCCATTTAGCATTCCAAGGATGCCGGAGGACCTCGCCTTTTAGATTACGAAGGTAGTAGGAACCGTTACCCGCAATGTCGTGGATCATAAAAGGTCCTCCCCATGTAGGTGCTAACTCTCCCCATTTCTTTTCTTGCTGATACCGTGGGATTGTTCTCAACACATACTGTCCCTCTACAAAATTCCGTAGCTTTACCTTTTTGTTGTACTCCCTTGCTAGTCTTCGTTGATAATTTTCCATCTTTTGCAATGCTACTTCCCTTCTTCCTTCCAAGTCGTCCAACCTTTCTAACATCATATCTGTTGTGAGGTTTTTCTCCCAAGCTTCGGTCTTCGTGGTTGGCATGAGGATTTCCGTAGGTATGACTGCTTCAGCTCCATAAGTTAGAAGAAACGGGGATTCCCCGGTAGCGGATCTTCGTGTTGTCCTGTATGCCCATAAGACATTGTGCAGTTGTTCGCACCATCTTCCCTTATGCTCGTCTAATTGTTTTTTGAGTATAAGGGCGAGGGTCTTGTTGGTAGCTTCCGCTTGTCCGTTGCTTTGAGGGTATAAGGGGGTGGACTTGTTCTTTCTTATTTTGAAGGTGTCGAAGAGCATGTCTACATTTTTTCCCTGTAATTGCTTACCGTTATCAGATACAATTTCCGCAGGTATACCAAATCTGCAAATGATGTTCTGGAATATGAAAGTGAACACATCCGCGTCTCTAATCCTGGCCAAGGCCTTAGCCTCCACCCATTTACTGAAGTAGTCCGTGGCTACTATCAAAAATCGTCTCTTCCCTGATCCTTCGATGAAAGGCCCGACGATGTCTACGCCCCATTTTGCAAATGGCCACGGGCTATCGACAGAGTTCAACATTGTTGTCGGCGCGTGGATTTTTTTCGCGAAGCGCTGACATTCTTCGCATCGTCGGGACATCCTCGCAGCATCTTGTATCATGGTCGGCCAGTAATATCCTTGCGTTTTTGCCTTGTCAGCCAGTGATCTCATGCCGCTATGATTCCCCGCGTCACCATAGTGGATATCATTTAGAATTCGATGCCCCTCTCTCCGGGACAAGCAGCGTAGTAATGGTCCAAGGAAGGATTTTCTATACAGGACCCCCTCCCGAAGATCATATCTTCCCACTTTGGAGAGCATCTTCCTAGCTAGTTTCCGATCCGCAGGTAAGCTTCCTTTTTCGAGAAAGGCTTGTATTGTCACCCTCCAGTCATCTTCGTTGCTGAAGTCTTCGTCTTGATTTGCTCTTGACAGGATGTCTTCTTCATCAAAGTCATTATGGATGTCTTCTCCTACCTGGTCTTCGATATTTTCTTCCATCACATCTTGATTGGTAGCGAAGGAGAATTGAGATGCAATCGAAGGCTCGTATACCCTTGCTATTTTAATAGCTTCGGCATTTTTATCCCTCAGCATAGATGATATATATGCCAGGGCATCCGTGTGCCTGAGGTCCCTTCTGCATAAGTGCCGGAACTTAATGTTCGGGATTTGTGATGCCAATGTTTGGACCAAGGCCATGTAAGCTGACAGAGTGTCATCGTACACATTATACTCGATCCCAATTTGCCGTATGACAAGCTGCGAATGACTTGTCAGCCTTACATCGGTTACCCCCATCTCTATTATTATACGTAGGGCATGTACGACAGCTTCGTATTCAACAATGTTATTGGTATGCTCTTTGAATTCCAATCTAAGTGCCTGTATAATCCTTTCTCCAGTTGGGGTGATAATGACAATACCTATTCCTGCTCCTTCCTTATTTTTAGATCCGTCGACAAAGACTTCCCATTGTCTATGACTCGCAGGTTCGAGGATATCCATTGGATCCTTGATTTCTTCCTCGGCTTCTGGTATTCCCTTAATCTCTTCGTCGTTGTCTAGGGGGAGGTCTGCTAAGAAATCTGCCAGCACTTGGGACTTCTGAGAATGTTGAATTTCATGAATGATGTTGAATTGGTCCAGATGGGTATTCCATTTGGCTATTCGGCCCACTTTTCCCGTGCTTTTGAGGACTGCTTCCAATGGTGCTTTGCATGGTACCCTGACGAGGTGAGTTAGGAAGTAGGTTCTCAGTTTTTGGGTAGCCCATACCAGTGCGAGGATGAGTTGTTCAATCTTAGTATAATTTCTTTCCGCGGAATTGAGTGTCTTGCTGACGTAGTAGATAGGTTGTTCTACCTTTGTATTGGTCTTGACTAATACCGCGCTGACTGCGTCCTTTGTTGCTGCTATGTACAGTGCCAAAACTTCATCAGGGTCTGGTTTCTGCAGGATTGGGATTGAAGCTAGATGTTCTTTGATTTTTTGGAATGCTTCCTCGCATTCAGCAGTCCATTCGAACCTGCTCCCTTTTTTAAGAATATTGAAGAAATGTTTGCATTTGTCCGAGGACCGTGCAATAAATCTGCCCAACGCTGCTATGGACCCATTGAGCTTCTGCACTTCCTTCAGATTCTTTGGTGACGGCATCTCTACTATGGCTTGAATCTTAGCAGGGTCTACCTCGATGCCCCTTTTCGTCACTAGATACCCGAGGAACTTCCCCGAGGTGACACCGAAAGTACATTTCTCCGGATTCACTTTCATGTGATGCTGTCTCATTGCTTCGAAGATATTCCTCAGGTCCTGGTGGTGATTTTTACGCAGCTTGCTTTTGACGAGCATGTCGTCTACGTAGACTTCTAGGGTTCCTCCAATCCATGGCTTGAAGATAGCATCGACCATCCTTTGGTATGTTGCCCCTGCGTTTCGGAGCCCGAAAGGCATTCTGGTATAGCAATAAAGGCCATGTGGGGTATAGAACGCTGTGTGTGGCTGATCTTCTTCTGCCAGGGCTACTTGGTTGTAACCAGAATATCCGTCCATGAATGACAGCTCTTCGTACCCTTCAACTGCTTCAACCAGTTGATCTATGCTCGGCAGGGGATAGCTGTCCTTTGGACATGCCTTGTTGAGATTAGTAAAGTCGATGCATATTCTAACCCCTCCATTTTTCTTAGGAACAATGACCATGTTGGAGATCCAGGTAGGGTATTTGACTTCCCTGATAAATCCTGCATCTAGTAGCTTCCGAAGTTCTGTTTCTACCGCCTTATGATATTCTGGAGCCACTTTTCGTATTTTCTGCCTGAACGGGGGAGTGCCCGGTTTGATGCGTAGTTCATGTTGGATTACTTTTGGGTCAATCCCCGGCATATCTCCTAACTTCCAGGCGAACACATCCGCATATTCCTTAAGTAATTTGGTTAAGGAATGTTCTCTTCCTTCGTTCATGATGGTCCCAATTTTGACCATCTTCGGGTCTTCTTCCGTTCCTATGTTGATTTCCTTTATGGGTTCTACTGGCGTGAACACAGGCTTCGGGTTTCCGAGAACTGGGGCGCTCTTTAATTGCTATTTAGCGTGTTTCTGCTCTTCGCTGGTTGTTGAGGTACTTGTTTCCGAGCCTTGGTCATTACGATCTTTCGTCAAGCCTTTTCCTGTAGTTTCCTTAAGGAATAGGTCTACGGCTTTTTCTTTCGCGGTTTCTTGATTTCTTACTCTTCGGATTTTTCGCTGCTCTTCTTGCTCATTGTTGATATGATCCTGAGTGGCCTGGCATTCTCGCGTAGCGATTCGATCTCCCTTGATCTCCATTATTCCCTCAGGTGTTGGAAATCTGAGGTATTGGTGGTATGTTGCCGCAACTCCTTTGAGCTTGTGTACCCATTGTCGTCCAATAATGGCGTTGTAGGGGGAAGGGGTGTCCACCACACTGAATCGGGTATCCAGTTTCATGGGCCCTGCGTTGACCTGTAACACGATGTCTCCCAAGGGCTTCGTGGCTGCTCCATTGAATCCGTAGATGGTGTGATAAGAGGTCATCAACTGTTCATCCTGGAGCTTCATCCGTTTGAATGCATCATAGAATAGGACATTTACAGAGCTTCCCCCGTCTATGAGGATCTTTTTGAGGTTACATCCAGCTACTGGTAATGTTAGGACCAAGGGATCATTATGGTCTTCCATATCTTCTTCGATATCCTCGGCATCGAAGATGACAGGAGATTCCATCCATTCTTCGTGTTCGTCCACTGCTATCCCATCGACCTTATATAACTCGCAGCGGTCTTCGAATTGCTTCTGTAACCTTTTTCCAATCTGCGCTGTGAGTGAGGGTCCTGTGGCTTCGGAACACGAGATGGTGTTGACTGTTCGGTTTTCTTCCGGAAGTTGGACTGGTTTGGTTCGTTTGGATTTGTCGTCGGTAACCTCCTTTCGTATGTAATGTTTGAGCTCTCCCGCATCAATTAATTTCTGGATCATTATTTTAAGGTTCTTGCATTTTTCGGTCTGGTGTCCGTTGAAACAGTGATACTCACAGTAATCTTTAGACTTCTCGGATCTCAGGGGCTGCTTTCTCTTAGACCATGGCCACTCTAAGTTTTCCCTCCCTTTGATTTCTCGTAGGATACGAGCATAGCTAGCGTTGAGTTTCGTGTAAACTTGATCTTCGAATTTTCGGTCGCCTGTACTTCGTTCATCCCTCCGTTCCTTCCTATCTTCGTGAGGTCTCTCATCTGAGCAACCCCTTTTGGCCCCATTGGTTTGTTCCGCTGAATTGGTGCGGTGAGACCTCTGCGGATATGCCCTCGGGTTTTCCCGTTGAATTTCTTCAAGTCGAGCGTGCTTCTCGATAATTATTCGGAGATATCCTTCTGTCTTGGGCACGCTCCCGTGAATTTCAACAAATAGGGGACTCATTCGGTCTAAGCCCCATTTATAGCAGTTGATGCTTACCACTGGGTCCACGCTCCCTATGGCTTGGCAGATCTTATGCCATCTGTTTGTGTATTCCCTCGTGGTTTCCTTGTAGCCAATTGCTAGTGAAAAGAGCTTATCCATCCCGGTGTTTACAGTCTTGTTGTACATGTATGTTCTTAAGAATTTCTCTGCGAGTTGGTCATATGAGTGGATGGAGTTTGGTGGCAGATTATCAAACCATGATAACGCCGATCCCTTCAAGCTTGACGGGAAGTATCTACAGAGTACGGCGTCGTTCTGACCCCATCTAGCTAAGACACGGTTGTAGTACCGAATATGTGCAGCAGGGTCGCTGGATCCATCATAGCATTCGAACGTCGGGACAGGGCATTTCAGTGGAATAGGGGTGTTGGCCAAGCGATGCGTTAGGGGAGTGGAGTTAGCTTCTCTCATGACCTCCTCTAACCTTCTCCCACCTTGTTTATTTTTTAATTGCCTGATCTCTGCCATCATCTCATCTCGTAGTTCCTCCATTGCGCGTTGGTGCTCTAAATTCTTCCGCTCATCACCGTCTGACTCTCCATCGTCATAATCCGGGTCGGATACGCTACGTCTCCTTGTCACGTCTTCGTTAGCCGCTAGGACGACTCTACAGTCTTGGTTTGGCTCTGGTGCTTTGGAGCTTGCTTCATCAAGTTGTTGGCTGGTCTTCATGCTTAGAGCAATCCGCTCCTTTAAATCTTGATTTTCTCTGGCCAACAGAGCTACAGCTTCTGCGTAAACCTGCTGGTTCTTCCTCAATTCCTCAAGCTCAGCCATTAGTCGGTGTGATTGGTTGGACCCCTGATTGGGAGTCCCAGCGCGTGCCGCTACAGCCGTGGTACCGCCCTCCTCCATGGTCTGTACTAAAGGTGGCAGGGGCTCAGCTTCGGTTGCTGGTGTTTCCAAATTGGAGTGAGCGCCCCTCTGCGGTGCCAGAGCAGCCGGTATGGTTTGATTCTGATTATTTGTTAGCGGCATTCCAAAGGTTAGCAGGTGCGCGGGTTGGAATGTTCGGGATTCATCCACCCTTTCTCTTGGTTGATTAAGTTGACTCATGGCGAAGGTATTGCTAGCCTCCGCAGCCTTCGGAACTACCGCAGCCTCCCCGTATTTTATCGTTGCTGCTCTGAGAGCCGCCGCTGCAACTGAATTAGCGCTCATGGGTGAAGTGATTTCTGCAGTATCTTGCCTTCGATTGGTCACTTTAGCTTTATCTCATTTCTGCTTGCTTCGGGTGATGATCGGGGTTGTCCTGGGCGTTTCTTTTGACAAAGCTTTGGATTTTCCTGCTTCCTGCGTCTTTTCCATCACGTGCCCTTTTATTGATACTGAAATCTCGCGTAAACTTGCCTTCTTTACTCACAACACGTTCTCTCTGCATAAGCTATTTCAAACAACAGAAACGGGAATATCCGCGTGAAGCGGGTTAGTTGGCGAAATACAATTTTTCAAGAGGGAATTAATACCCGCAGGCTATAAACTACGGGTTAGAGTTTTATTAAAAGCGATCCTTAGTATAAAAACTACGAAAATTGTAAATCCGATGGATTAGAACAATAACCCGCTTAGAACAATAACTCTTATCGAAGACCAAAGGTGGGTTTTTGAACATAATACAGTTGACGAATGATCTATACGGTCCGAGCTAATAAAATCAGAGCAATCATATGCCAAATTAAAATGAAATCACAGGACAAGATAAATCTTTTACCGGGACGAAGTCCCTGTTTCTAGCGCCAAATTGTGAGCACACGAACCACGTGCGTGTCCGAACGCTCACAATCAATCTTTAACATCTAAGGAGATTATGATGATGGTACCCTGGTGTTGATTCATTGGCTCAAAACCTTCGGGTTTATCATGGCCTCCTCCAACCACTCCAGGCGTGGCGTTTGTGCATGGGATATAAGTATTAAGGAAAACAAAACACATAAGCAAACACGTGTGGAGCTAAATGAATGTAAAGTGCTGAAATGTAAATAAAACCAAGGTTTACGTGGTTCAGCACTAAGGCCTACATCCACGGGATTTGTTGTTCTACTATGTTCTTCACGGTTACACGAACAGTTGAATGATTTTTGGGGTTTACATGTTTCTCTCCTCTCAGGGATTAACCTACCTTTGCTATTTCTCTCTCTCTCTTTCCTTCCCTTCCTGATGTTTCCCCCCCCTTCCTCTTGGTGGAGATTGGGTATTTATAAGGTTAGAACGTGGGTCCCATCTCTGAAGACCGTTGGAACCTTATCTTCTTGTGTCCTTGCGTCCATCGCGCGGAGGTCTGCGTTTCCCCCTTGATCCCGCAGGGGCATCCTCGCTCGTTCCACAGGTTGGTCGACACGTACACTGCTCGGAGTGTTTAATGTGGGTAGTTGAGGGGTCTGCTCGTGTCAGACAAGTGTCTTCTGCCCCTGTCAGTCCGTGTCAGCTAACTTTCTCTCCACCGTTGATCTTGGCTTCTCTTTTGGGGATGAGATAAAGTAACTCCTCGGGGTTTATTTGGTGTTTCGTGACCCATCATGTTTCGATGTTTTTGGCCTGCATGCTTTCCACGTGCCTCTTTATATATACGTGTCTGATAGTGAGATATATGTGTACACACTCGGATATAATGTCATTAAGTCAAGCTAACACGTCTCTTTCTTTATGCGAACCAAAACGAGTAAACACAAAAAGAGAGAAGAAAAATACAGTATAATTTCGTTTTCCTATTTAGTTATCGATTTTTTTCATTAGAAAACTAAGCCATTGAATACCATTTTAATATTAATATTTCCCTAATTCCTTACCCTTTGGCATATATCAAGAGGTTTTTGAGTAATATTTTACTAGATAAGTACATACCAATAATATGCATGAATGACGATTATAAGTACGGGTGTTGATATGTACGAGTTGGGAGTGGGTGTAAGAAATGTTATTAAAGTATTATAATCAATATTATTTGGCATAATTTGAAGGATGCTGGTGATATCTATCAAAATCAAGGAACAAGAATAGTATTCTGTAAAGACCTTTTTCATCCACCAATATTGTCCTCATTTAGCCACTGCGGTCGTCCAACAGTGTGAGATTTTTATTGGGGACTGCTGCGGCTATTCAACAGTAGCTTCCTGGGAGGTTACCCATCCCTGAATTACTTCCGTCCAAATACGCGTAATTGTCGAGTTTTCAGCCAAACTCTGGAGCTAATTCTGCTAAAAAGTCATTTATATTAGGAAATGACAAACCATCACTGATATTCCATTAGGCGAACCTTACCTGCCGAACTGGGGTATTCCAGTACCACCGAAATCATGGAATAAGAATAGTATTTGGAGGTATATCAATTGGCGTATTTTCCTATTCCAAAATGTCACTAAGACGTACCTGTGGGCTAATAACGTATTACCTGATTTTATCATATGCTCTTATAACAATCCGTAACATGATAAATTTAACAAGTTTACGTATAACAGGGATGTACCAAGTTATACGAGGATATATCAGTTCAGAAAATTATGTGGTTATGATAGTTTCATTTCATAATAATCTAGTATTCGTACATCTCGTATAGTTTGGTACACCTTGAAGCGATTTTACAAATTTAATGGATAATGTTTTCTGTACAACTGACAATGTCGTTGCTATATTGTGTTTAACAGAAGTACGATAATCCATTGAGACATGGAAATAAGAAACAACATATAATATTGTGTAATAACATAACCGAACCCAAAATCGTGGGTCGATATCCATCTTTATCCGTAACGCCGAAAAGCTTGGCTCACTTTTAAGTATATATAGCAATGCGACTTAGTATCTTTAAAAGATAAAATAGAATAGACTTCTGAGTGATAGATAAGTTTTGGTCTCCACATACCTTTTATTGATGAAGTTCTTCCAAGTTCTTCAGTAGATCTTCTTCTTAATTGGTGAACGCCGTAACGTCTAATGCTCAACTACACACTTTTATCCTAATCCGAGACATAGCTATAAGTCGACTGGAAATCAAGTATATAGTTTTGATCAACTAAACTTGACAAACAGGCTTGAGATAGAAACGCTTACGAGTTCAACCGAGCAATGCTCTAACAAGTTGGGAGCACTTTGACGTTCTTGCTTCATTATTCATGGTCGTTGCCATGTATCTCTGAATGAAGTGCCATGATGGTTGTGTTTCCGTTCTAGCCCATAGGCCAACTTTAATGTTGCGCCGTGATGGCGCTACATTGCCTCGGCCAGCCTGATCTGGCTTATTGCACCATAGTGGCGAGATAGTGGCACCATGCCAATACAACCTTCATAATGTGCCATAGTGGCGCGATACTGACACTGATCCAATATATCTTATGTGATGCGCCATGGTGGTACTACTATGCTCTTGGCCATCCATACAATTAGTGTGATGCACTACTGTGGTGTGATTTTGTCCCTTGATCAATATAGCTTACGAAATGCGCCATAATGACGCGATATTGGCTTTGGGACAATGTACCCCATAATGCACCATGGTGGTGCGTCATTGGCTTTAAGATAATGTTCCTCTTAATACGCAACGTAAGCTTTGTATGAAACTTCATCTCAATCCAATAACTCATCTTTGAGAATGCGTTATGCGAAAATTAAAGGTGTTAAAGTACCAAGTATAGCACAATCTTTTTGATATACACCTATTCAAAACACAACTTGTGTGTCTAATATAGACATGAATTGTCAAGAAGATGACAACCACCAGATTTACACTTGGTATATAGTCAAAGTCCGGAACCGAACCAAGTGTTTGATTAACGTACTAGTGCGTTTACTTTATTATAACTTTTGGAAATAACTCATGTGCCTGACTTACATCACAATTGCCAATGACGCATTCGGTGCTATATGAACCAACCAAATTCCCTCGAACAACTTCCACAAGTAGTTTTTCTTTTTCTTTATCTCTCAAAGCAATTTTTGGGAGGCGAATAGTGCCCCTTGGTGAATACTTCCGGTGTACTATGTTTAAGAAATGAAAATCAATCTACAGATAATGTCAAGCAAACTGTTAATGATAAGCAACGAGCAATGTTAGAGGTATAGCCATAAAATCTCGCCCTTACGATGTGAAGTGCCAGAATCCTCGACAGTATGCAAATGATGTACAATATGCTCATTAGAGGCGGCTAGAGACAAATACACAATAAGGTTCGTCTGTCCATTATTCTTTATCGGAGGAGGGGAATTTCGGGTATTGTTGGTAGGAGTGATCGTTGGAATATTAACTTTATGAGAATGACACCTTCGCTCAATATTACACTTTTCCTCTGCTAGTGCTGATGCTTCTGCTCGCCGAACAATTTCTGGTTGAAATACTGGCTGCGAATACTGAATTCCTTCACCATCATAGTTTACATGCGCATAAAACCTTCGACTGTTGAGGCTTAGATCCGGCTGTCCAACTGGCCTTGTAAATTTTTGGTACATAACTGTACTTTTTCGTTCAATGTTGCTGGACAACCTTTTGGAGTGAAAAGGAGTTGACTGTATTGTGTCGCCGGGAACATCAGAATTGTTCAGTTGTAATGCATACTTCCCTCATTGTGTACTTTTAAAGCGATGAGGAGTTGACATAACTATATCCACGGAAACATTTGAACTGTTCAATTGTGATGTATCTCCTGGCCCTTATGCTAATCAAAAACCAATATCTTATAGAGGATTATTTTATACTGAGTTTCATTAGTGGGTTGAAGGAGGAATTTCGTGGTTCGGTTTTGATGTTTCACCCACAATCTCTCATGGAGGCTTTTTCTTTAGCTCATATAGAGGAACATAAATACTCCCTGCTCAACAAAACCACTAAACCATTCTCAAAACCCCCCAACAATTCTTTTTCTACCAACAGAGTTTTCTCTCATTCTCAAGTTCCTCCTAAACCAATCATCACCAACCCCAATACACCTAAGTCTCCTCCATCCACCTTCAAACCATCTCTTACTACTCATACTTCCAATACTCCCACAAATTCTTCCACTCTACCACCCATTAAAAGATTAACTCAAGAACAAATGCAATCTAGGAGTGCTAAGGGGCTGTGTTACAACTGCGATGAACCTTATAAACAAGGTCATTGGTGTAAGAGACAACAACTATTTATGCTTAGTGCTGAAGCTCCTGAGGTGGACGATGCTACTGTAGAAGAAGAAGTTTTTGAGGAAGCAGTGGAGACTCCAGTGGACTCTGACATGGAAATCTCTCTACATGCTCTCACTGGTACTATCTCCTGTGACACAATTAGAATTCCAGGACTTATTAAGAAGCATAAAATTTCTATACTAATTGATTCTGGAAGTACACATAGCTTCATTGATTCTACTTTAGACACCAAGTTGCATTGTGAAATTCAGCCTACTGCACACTTATTGGTCATGGTTGCAAATGGAGAAAGTACTGTCAGCTCTGGATTGTGTCCTCAACTACAATGGTCAGTGCAGGATTACCAATTTAGTGGAGATTTGAGGCTACTTCCCTTGGGTGGCTGTGATATAGTTTTGGGGGCAGACTGGCTAAGAAGATTAGGTAATGTCATGTTCAACTTTTCTCAGTTCAGTATTTCCTTCAAACACCAAGGTGAGACAATCACTTTAAATGGTGTCAGAAATTCACCTTCTTTCATGATGATGAGCAGCCAAGCTGTTAAGGATTTCTTCAAGAAAAATACCCACGGCTTATTGGGTCACTTGTTTTCTATCACTCCTACCACTACCTCCCAAACCAGTTCCTCCTTCCATATCCCAATTATTACATTCTTATGAGGATGTCTTTCAAGAACCTACTGAGTTACCACCTACAAGGAACTTGGACCACACCATTCCTTTAAAGCCAAATTCAGTACCTCCAAATCAGAGAGCCTATAAATGTCCTTACATTAAAAAATTTGTAGTTGAAAAATTAGTACAAGATATGTTTGCTCATGGCATTATTCAACCCAATCATAGTCCATTTTCTTCTCCCATTCTCTTAGTAAAGAAGAAAGACAATTCCTGGAGGTTTTGTGTGGATTATAGGAAATTGAATGACATCATTATTAAAGATAAATTTCACATCCCAATTATTGATGAGTTGTTGGATGAATTATTTGGTTCTGCGGATTTCACCAAAATTGATCTAAGATCAGGGTATCACCAAATTCTAGTTCATCCTTCTGATATTTTTAAAACATCATTTAGAACACATCATGGGCACTATAAATTCAAAGTTATGCCCTTTGGGCTCACTAATGCTCCTGCCACTTTTCAGGCCTTGATGAATGAAATCTTTCAACCATATCTTAGGAAATTCATTTTGGTGTTTTTTGATGATATTTTGGTTTACCGCCCTGATTTATCTACTCATATTCAACATTTGGAGATAACCTTATAATTACTCAGAAAACATAAGTTATATCCTAGATTCTCTAAATGTTGTTTTGCTCAGAGTGAACTGGAATATCTAGACCATATTATATCTGCTCAAGGAGTAGCTGTTGATCCAGTTAAGGTGGCAAGCATGACTTCTTGGCCCCAACCAACCACATTGAAGGAATTGAGAGGGTTCTTGGGCCTCACAGGGTATTACAGGAAGTTTATAAAACGTTATGGGTTGATCAGCAAACCTCTCACATAATTGCTCAAGAAGAATTCTTTCTCATGGTCCTCATCAGCCACTCAAGCCTTCAATAATCTCAAAGTTGCAATGGTTAGTGCCCCTGTTTTAGCTTTACCAGATTTCTCCAAGCAATTTGTGCTAGAAACTGATGCTAGTGGAGTTGGTATTGGTACTGTGTTGATGCAAGAAGGCAGAGCCATCTGTTAATTCAGTAAACCACTTGGTCCTAAGGCATTATCCCTTTCTACTTATGAAAAAGAATTACTAGCTATTGTTCAAGCAGTGAAGAAATGAAGGTACTATTTACAGGGTAACAAATTCGTCATTCAAACAGATCGCCAGAACATTAAGTATTTCCTAGACCAGAAGATTACTACCACTCTTCAGCAAAAATGGTTGATGAAGCTATTAGGGTTTGACTATCAGATCCAATATAAAAGTGGAGTTGAGAATAAAGTAGCTGATGCTCTTTCTAGGAGATCCCATGACACTGCCACCTGCAACTGCAATTTGCTCTCTACAACTTCTCCAAAATGGGTTCAAGAATTGGTGCTTAGCTACACTGATGACCCTAAAGCACAACACTTAATTCCTCAATTACTGGTTGATTCCAATGCAGTCCAAATATTTTCTTCCTAAGATACAAGAATAGACTCTATGTGGGCACAACCAATGATATGAGACACACCATATTGTCTTCTATCCATTCTTCAGCTGTTGGAGGGCATTCTGGAGTTCAGGCAACTTACATTAGAGCTAAGACTTACTTCTATTGGCCTAGCATGAAGAAAGTTGTCCTTAGCTTTGTTAGCAGTTGTGATGTTTGTCAGAGAAACAAACACTCTCATTCCTTTCCTGCAGGATTGTTACAACCATTGCTCATACCTGAACAAGCCTGGAAACACATCTCAATGGATTTTATTGAAGGTTTTCCCTCAAGTGAGAGGAAGGATGTTATCTTGGTGGTGATGGATAGGCTGACCAAATACAGTCACTTCCTGGCTCTCTCTCACCCTTATACTGCTGCCTTTGTTGCTAAGGTATTTTTGAATAACATCTTCAAGCTCCATGGGTTGCCAGTTTCAATTGTTTCTGACAGGGATAAAGTATTCACCAGCAATTTTTGGCAAGAATTATTCACAACATTGGGTACCAGCATCAATCTGAGCACTGCTTATCACCCTCAGACTGATGCTCAAACAGAAAGAGTGAATTCTTGCTTAGAAACTTACCTTAGATGCATGACTAGCAAGCAACCAAAGAAGTGGCACTACTGGCTTCCCTTAGCTGAATGGTGGTATAATACAAGTTACCATACCAGCTTACAGACCTTATATGGGTATACTCCTCCTCATCTGGCTTTCCCATCCACCATCACTACATCAGTTGCTGCTGCGGAGACATACTTGAATCAGAGGAATGCGATTTCAGAGATACTTAAGGAGAATTTAGCAAAAGCTCATGAGAGGATGAAGCTCTATGCTGACAAAAAGAGAGTTGATAGACAGTTTAACATTGGGGATTTGGTGTATCTAAAACTTCAACCTTACAGACAAGTATCAGTTGCCTTGAGGAAAAATTTTAAAATGTTTGCAAAGTATTATGGTCCCTTCAAGGTTTTACAGAGGATTGGTCAAGTGGCTTACAAGATTGAACTTCCTCCTGCAGCTAGGATTCATCCTGTGTTCCATGTATCTCAGTTAAAGTTGAAAATTGGACAGTCTGTAATACCTTCCCCAACTCTTCCTGTGGTGGATCATGAAGGTCAGGTGGTAGTAGTTCCACACTCTCAACTGGATTCCAGGGTCATCTCCAGAAATGTTTCTGAAGTTCAACAACTACTCATACATTGGACCAATTTCTCTCCAGAAAATGCTACTTGGGAGGATGTTTCTGTGATCAGAGCTCATTTTCCAGATTTTTTATCCTTGAGGACAAGGATGTCTTGAAGGGGGAGGTAATGTCATACACTAGCTGTCTTACTTATCACCTGGTGTCCCTTATCCTTCATGTTGGGTGCCTTCATCACAAGTTTTTAACCGTTAGTTCTCAACGGCTAGCTGAAGATTCTGTTATCTAATTGGTTAGTCGTCTTCTCCCACCTGTCTCTCGTGTATTGGTTGTTCTAGATCCAATAGTGTATTTAATTGGTCTTTTGTGCGTCTGTAAGAACCAATGAATATTTGATAAATAAAACCTTGAGGCTAGTAACTAGTTCTTTGAATCAGAGTTACTTCTTCTTCTTAATCGGTGTTCAATTTGTACTAAGACTAGTACACTCTAAAGCGTGAAAAGATTAGTGTTCTTGAGGATATTTTTAAGGAAGAGTCAATTAGAGAGAAACTGTTGATCGAGACGCATTCATCAGAGATTTACAAGCTTCGTGTCGAAAAAAAGAAACTAGAGCATCCCTTACTCTAGCCGATGAACAATGCAGATCCTTGGAAAAGGAAAACTTTGTCTTAAGGAGAAATTCTTCTGTACAAACTAATTCTCATGGATTGCAGTACATGAAGGATCTTCCAGAAGAAGGATATGACAAGAAAGGTTACACTACTTGCAATCTCCTCATATGGATATGAAGTTAAAACAGGTGTCGTTATTGCTTCTCTTCCGCGAACCTGTACATTCCATGGAAAAAGGAATCACTATGCTATCCATTGTTTTTCCAGGAGGAAACAAATTTCTAAACTTCATAATTTTCTTCTTTCCACTGTCAATGGAACAAATAGTCGGTCGACTACTGCAGTGAATTGCATGCCCACAGAAAACCAGAAACCTTATAAATATGATCTCCTTCCTAGAAATCCTCACAGGGTTCAAATGCATTCTAGTGGTATAAATTCTTGTGATGCTGATAAAAGCATTCCCTGTGTTTATAAGATTGTTTCTGGTAAATCTAAATCTAGAAGATGGATCCCTGTCTATCCTGATCCTCTTGAACCAGTTGCAAAAGGTCCTAGATTTAGTCTCAGAGAAAGCCTTCTTACGGATATGATAAACACACCGTGTATTACTCTTCTGGGATGAAAGACAACCGAAGAAAGGCGAAGAACACGAAGATCAAACTGTCATATGATATATACAACTCCTTTCTCGATGATCACAGTGGGATTAATTTCCACTCTACCACCTGACTCCAGGTATTCTTTTCCTAGTTTCTAACTTGAGAGGTACAAGGAAATTTATTGAGAAACACTCAATTATGTTGTATATTATTTCAGTTTGAGTTTTTTTGTTGTTTTTTGTGTGCTGACGGTCCACGAACGTCCGCGTCCTCCTCTTGAGAGTTCTTAGGGTTTCCAAAAACAAGAGTTTCCTTCTCCTGTTTACATACACATATATATTACTCTATATTGTGTCTCTCCATCCATAACAAAAATTATATGGAGAACTCTGCAAAATGTTAAGAGATTGTGCATCTTGATATGGAGGAAGACGCTCAAGGACGTAAGTCAATTCAAGAGCTAGTTCTAAAGAAGATGCTTGAAAGAAATGACCACAACTCCTGGATTGATGATTCTGTCAAGGATTTAATTCGTGTTCAGAACGATTCAAAGGTCGAGTTTGCAAATCTTCAACTGCAAATAAACCAACTCTTGGATGGTCAGGCCAAAATCCTTGCTAATCAGAATATTCTGATACAGAATCAAAAGAAGCTCATCATGAACTTCGCCAAGGCTAGACAGCTTGCTCGAGTTGTTGATCACAAAGTTCGTGTTCTAACTCATGAACATGGTGTGTCTACAGTCAAGAGAATAAAGGAAATCAGTGATACCTTCTTTGATGGATTCATTGAAAGATATGAGGTTCTCAACGAACTTTGATTTTCTCCTTTATTTTGCCTAGTAAATCTTCTATTTTCTTGTTTTGTTTAGAAGAATAACTAGAGTTTGGAATAGCCATTATTGTGATTTCACATAGCTATGTCCAACGTTTTCATCTTCATGTTTTTAGAATTATTGGTTTAAATTCTAAATTTGTTTGGAAGATGATTTTTGCAGTATTAATCTTTATGGTTTTATATATTGCAAATTTTTTATGGGATTTGTGTGTTTACGTACGTGAACTATGATTGTCCCATACCTTGTCAAAAGTAAAGTCCTTCGTATGTCGATATGCATGTATTGATAAAAGAATGAATAGACTTTTGAAAAATACAAAAGTTAAGCCTATTATGTCAATTATTGATGGAATATAGGTTAAAATCTTTTGTTTGCAAGGATTATGTCTATTGAATGTCGTTATGAGAATAGTGATGGAAAATAGAATGAACACTTGTGTATTCCGCAGTATTGATCTTCCCTGATCCATATTTTATGTATTACTGTGAGGCTCCGTAAAGTGTCTTATGTTGAGCATTGAACAACCAAGTTGATTATTTTTATGATTAGCTATGTTGTTGTTCCGTGAGGTACTTTATGTCGAGCATATTCAACTAAATTAATCATCTTGTTTGGTTATTTAGTTGTTTCTCCGTAAGTTTTCTTATGTCGAGCATGACCAATTAAATTGATTAATTTTGTGATTAGTTTGGTTGTGTATTTTGATTAGATTAATTATGGGTTCTCTTGTGATTAATCTAATTGTATGTTTTTAAGTCTCCATAAGTTCACTTATATTGAGCATTTGTCGATTAAATTAATCATGGGTTCTCTTGTGGTTAGTTTAATTGAATATTTTTAGATTCAAATTCATACTTGTATGTGATTTGTTATGTCCAAAGAAATCCTTCTTTTCTTTCGAAATTAAGGTCGCTCTTGTTGTTCTTTCGGGAATGACATTTTATGGGGGAGAGTTCTTGATTGAACTTGTGCTTAATTGCCAAATCTTTGTGGGGAGTGCGGCTGTAGAATATTATATGGGTTATCTTGTATCTTTATAAACTCCTTGATGAATGCATTTAGCTTCGGCTTTATGATTGCATCTAAATAAGATGATGTGTGTTTCTTTATTTTGGTCACGAAATGTCTCTTTCGGAAATTTCATTAGGATCCCGTTCTTGTACCTTTGCCAATTTTATTGACAAAAAGGGGGAGAATTAATATGTAGTTCACACTACAAATACATATGATTTTCGGATCATTATGTAAGGGGGAGTGGTTTCCATGTGAGATGGAGTATTAACTAAGGGGGAGTGATACATATCACCATAGTATTGTTGTTGAAGTTGTGATACAATTGAACTTTGACGCTGTGTAATGATACTATGATACTGTATAACAATGATTGAGAACTCTTGTTTTCTCATTGTTATAGCTACGGATTTTTCAACAACGATGATGATGAACTTACAACTTTTGGGATCATTGAGTACTTGGAAGTGACGAAGATTTCGAATAATGTTGAAGATTAGGCGTATGGAATATGAGCAACAAAAGTTAATTTATTTATTTTTTGTATTCCGTATGTATTGATAGTTTTGTCACTAAAATTGACAAAGGGGGAGATTGTTAGAGCATTGCTCGGTCGAACTCGCATGCGTTGCTATCTCAAGCATGTTTGTCAATGTTAGTGATTAAAACTATAAGTCTTGATTTTTAGTCTACTATAGCTAAGATCTCAGACTGGGATAGAAAGTGTAGTTGAGCTCAAGAACTCCATGGAAATCATCATACAAGACGAAGGATTACTCAAGGAACCGGTGGATCTTCATCGACTAAAAGGTATTTGGAGACTTGAACTTATCTATTACTCAAAAGTATATTTATCTCCTATCTTGAGACAAAAGTCGTTTTGCTATGTAGACTTAGATTATACACATTTTCTATTTCGAGCTGAGCTTATCTCGCCTATCTATTTCTCGAAATATGTGTTGGTAATCTTTCGCTTTAACCAAGTTCATCTTTACCTAGTGACGAAAGTCATGACAAGTTTCAATCACTTTGAAAATTGCTTACTTTGGCGAAAATAGTTTGTGAATAACAACTATAAAATATCAACGTCCTCTAAGAATGTTTCAATGATTGAAATGAGAGTTTAGATTGTATAGCCATTGGAGGATATAAGGATTGTTGTGGAAACACATATGTGTATAACTCCTTATTCCTTGAACCGAAGTTTGCGAACTTTGTTGATCAAGAGAACCGGCGTGGTGGCGTGATCCAAGTCTGCGAACTCAGTCCGCGAACTGGCGGAAGTTCTCGTCCTGAGAATTTTTGCTGGAGTTTGTGAACTACGTCCGGGAACTTAAGTCCGTGAACCCAGTCCGCGAACTTGAGTAGGTTATATTTAAAAACGATGTTTATGAACTTATTCTTATATAAACTAAGGAATGCAAATTGCAAATCGTGGCTATATAGTTCATGAACCGATTCGAGTGAATCAAATCGTTTTTGCTTCAATTGTGTCTTGTGTAGTTACATAAGATTTCCTTGCAATTGAACAACTCTCTAACTAGTTCATTTGAGTCACTTGAACTAGTTATGGTAAAGAAGAATATGGTTGATATGAAAGTGATCATATGGCTAACCATTTGGTTGACTATTGTTGAACCAACAAATGTACAAGTTTGGGTACGGTTACACAAGCCTAGAAACGTGCATTTCATTTGTGTGTAACAAGCTAGTTTTCGATCTAACGGTTGAAAGATATTAGCTTGAATCTAAATCAGGTTTTCATCTAATGGTGAATATTGAATGCTTTGTTACCAAGCTAACATTGATTGCAAACCCTGATTGAAAGACTATATAAGGGAGAACTCTAGCAACTGGGAAACCTAATACCCACACCTTCTGTGTGATACTAGTTGTGCTAAGCTAGAGTCGATTCTCCTTTAACTTTTGGTTTCTTCTTCTAAACCAGGTTAACGACTTAAAGACTTCATTGGGATTGTAAAGCCAGACCGATACTACTTTCTCGTAGTTGTGTGATCTAATCTTGTTGTTTCTATCGTACGAGTACAATTGTAATAATTGGCTTGAGATTGATATCTTCGATAGGCAAGATATAAAAGTAATCACAAACACTTTGTCTCATCGTTTGTGATTCCAAAATATCTTTTTTCGCTGCGTCGATTAAGATTATTGTGAGGTGATTGATAATACTAGGCTGTTCTTCGGGAATATAAGTCTTGTTTATCAATTGGTTCATGTTCACCTTGATTTATCAAAATACGGAACAAAACTCGTAGGTATATTCGTGGGAGACGGATTTATCTATTACCGTAGAACTTTCTGTGTGATACATATTTTTTTATTAAAGTCTTCGACTTTGGGTCGTAGCAACTCTTAGTTGTGGGTGAGATCAGCTAAGGGAATCAAGTACGTAGTATCCTGCTGGGATCAGAGACGTAAGAGCATAACTGTACCTTGGATGAGTGTGGGATTGATTGGGGTTCAACTACAGTTCAGATCGAAGTTAATTTGGAGTAGGCTAGTGTCTGTAGCGGCTTAATACAGTGTGTGTTCAATCTGGACTAGGTCCCGGGGTTTTTCTGCATTTGCGGTTTCATCGTTAACAACATTCTGGTATCTGTGTTATTTATTTTCCGCATTATATTTTGTTATATAATTGAAATATCACAGGTTGTGCGTTGTTCAATCAATTAGAATATCCGACCTTTTGGTTGTTGATTTAAATTGATTGACACTTGGATATTGGTCTTTGGTACCATCCAAGTTATCTCTCTAGTATTTGATAAAGACTCGCAGATTTCTATTAGCTTGAGTATATATCAAATCGAGAGATTGAGATATAAACTTTTTGATATACTTTTTATCTAGATTGAGTCTGACTGTCTAGTTGATTCTCTAGAAAGTATATTGGACTTTGTCCATACAGATTGCTAAGCAAAATATTGGGTGTGGTTGTTGTACCCCCGCTTTTTCAGGTGGTACGTTTATGGAGATAGAATTTCTTTCCGTAGAGTCAGATTGCTACAAACACAGACTTATGAGGTCTCTAAACGTGTTTTCCTGCTCTGATACCAATTGAAAAAAAGGGGGTCTAACAACCACACCCAATATTTCGCTTAGCAATCTGTATGGACTAACTCCAATATACTTTCAAGAGAATCAACTAGACAGTCAGACTCAATCTTAAGAAAAGTACATCAAAGAGTTATATCTCAATCTCTTAATTCAATCTGCAATCAAACAAACAATAATTTGCGAGCCCGCTTGAATCTAAGAGAGATAACTTGAATGATACCAAAGACCAATGTTCAAGGATCAATCAATTTCAATCAACAACCAAAGGTTGGATTTACTAATTGATTGATTCAACGCACAACCTGTGATATTTTAATTATATAACAAAATATAATTTACAAAAGAAATAACACAGACACAAGAAGTTTTGTTAACGAGGAAACCACAAATGCAGAAAAACCTCGGGACCTAGTCCAGATTGAACACACAATATATTAAGCCGCTATAGACACTAGTCAACTACAAACTAACTTCGGTCTGGACAGTAATTGAACCCCAATCAATCTCACACTGATCCAAGGTACAGTTGCGCTCCTCACGTCTCTGATCCCAGCAGGATACTACACACTTGATTCCCTTAGGTGATCTCACCCACAACTAAGAGTTGCTACGACCCATAGTCGAAGACTTTAATAAACAAATCTGTCTCACACAGAAAAGTTTAGAGGAATAGATAAATATGTCTCCCACAGAAATACCTACGAGTTTTGCTCCGTCTATTGATAAACCAAGGTGAACATGAACCAATTGATATACCGGACTTATATTCCCGAAGAACAGCCTAGAAATATCAATCACCTCACAATAATATTGATCGACTAGCGAAACAAGATATCGTGGAATCACAAACGATGAGACGAAGGTGTTTGTGACTACTTTTCTATCTTGCCTATCGGAGATATAAATCTCAAGCCAATCTTTCGATTGTACTCAATCACGATAGAAACAACAAGACCAGATCATGCAATTACAAAGAAAATGGTTGGGTCTGGCTTCACAATCCCAATGAAGTCTTTAAGTCGTTAACCTACAGGGTCTCGAGAGAAACCTAAGGTTAAAGGAGAATCTACTCTAGCTTACACAAGTAGTATCACACAGGAGGTGTGGGGATTAGGTTTCCCAGTTACTAGAGTTCTCCTTTATATAGTCTCTAAATACGAGTTTACAATCTAAGTTACCTTGGTGACAAAACATTCAATATTCACCGTTAGATTAAAACCTGATTAGATTCAAGCTAATATCTTTCAACCGTTAGATCGAACTTAGCTTGTTTTACACAAATGAAATGCAACTTCATTTAGGTTTGAGTAACCGTACCTAAACGTGCACACCTAGTTGGTTCAACAATAGTAACCAATGATTATCCATATGCGCACTTTCATATCAACCTTATTCATCTTCACCATAACTGTTCAAATGACTCAAATAAACTAGTTAGAGTGTTGTTCAATTGCTTAGATCTCATAGAAGTATACAAGACAAAATCGAAGCAAAATCGGTTTTGATTCACTCGAATCGATTCATGAACATTATAGCCACGGTTTTCAAAGATTGCATTCCTTAATGTGGTAATTGAATATTTGTCCCTGCTTTTGATGGCCTATACAAATATCCTTATCACACAATAAATATGTCCCTATCCATCTTAAGCCCATTAGGGGTCCATCAACGTTTTTTTTTCCTTATTTACCCTCCCCACATAATAAATCGTTTATATACTCTCCTCCTTTGTTTCTATCGGAAACATAAATCACTCCCACCACCACCTCGATCCCCTCCACCACAACCAGCACCACAACCTATGTTA
Organism: Papaver somniferum; assembly: GCF_003573695.1. Taxonomy (NCBI): domain Eukaryota; kingdom Viridiplantae; phylum Streptophyta; class Magnoliopsida; order Ranunculales; family Papaveraceae; genus Papaver; species Papaver somniferum. The sequence continues at coordinate 53,677,168 of NC_039366.1, forward strand.
CCTCCGCCACTCTATCAACAGATCTATTGTGATTTATATGTTCGTTTCTCTACCATTTTTGTTGCCGTAGTTGATGACGATGGTGGTGGTGGAGGAGCATATCAGATCTATGTTATACAATTCATCTAAATGATTTTTCTTACTAGATTCATAATCTTTTGTTCTATTAATCGATGGTTGTTGGTCGTGGCGGTGGTTGTGGCGGAGTAGAATATCAACTCTCCTCCTTATCGGCGATAATGGTAGTGGTGGTGGTGGCGGTGGTGGAGGAAAGATGTTGTAATCTATTTTTGATGTCTGTTACTGATTTAATGGGTTTTGTTTCTTAATTAGAAGTTCTTCTTCTCAATAACAATCTCACTTAAATGTTATAAACTACAACAACTAGTTTTGATAGATTAGGATCGAAAGATAATTTATTCTATATATGCTTATATTGATATTTAAAAATATGGATTTATAGTTGAAGATTGTTGATTTTAATGTATAACTTTTTGATTTTCTGGTGGTGGTGGAGGCCGCAGGTGTTATTGTTAATGGATGTTGCAGCAACGGTATTTTCATTTTTAAGGTGGATGTTGTAGCAAAGGTGGGGGTGGTGGTTGTATTTTGTGGAGGTGGTGGCGGCGGCTTTTTGTTGCCGTTTGTTGAAAAGCAGATGAATGTTGGTGTTGAGTTGATGCTGGCTGGTGGCAGTGTTGGTATGAGTTGTTGTTACAGAGATTGAAGCCTGTTGCTGAATGAAATATGGTGGTTATCTGGGTTGAAGCAGGCAGTGATATAGCAGCTGCAGGTGATGATAAATTGTTGTTGTTTATATGTTTTTACGGGATCAATTGTTGTTGTTGACCCAATTTTTTAATGGATCAACTACTGTTGTTGATCCTTTCAACAACATTTTCTTGGATTAGTATAATCATTCTTGTAGTTTAAATCATGTAAATTTCTTCCAATGTTGAACTTGTGGTGCAATGGTAGCATGACTGACTCTATGTCAGATGATGTGTATTCGACTCTCGCCAAGTTCACTCCATTTACATAGATCAACAATGGTAGTTGATCCACTAAATTGGATCAACTTTTACCGTTGATCCCTTTTTTTTGGATCAACTACCATTGTTGATCCCCTAAATTGGATCAACTTCTACTGTTGGTTCTATTTTTATTTGGATCAACTACTGTTGTTGATACAAAAATATCTGAACCAGTGATGGTGGCGGCTGCGGCGGCGGCGGATTAGTGGTGGTGGCGACGAAGAACTAGTGGTGGTGGAGGACTGGTGGTGTGATGGTGGTGGTGAAGAAGTGGTGGTAGAATATTAGTGCTGGTGGCGGTTGGTAGGTGGTGGTGAAATGGTAGTTGAATGTTGGTGGTGGTGGTGCTAGCTAGCGGTGGTGGTGAAGTGGTAGAGGAAGAAATTTGTTGCATTTTGTAATAAAGAAAAATATTACATGGGTGAGGGTATTAAGGGAATAATTTTAAATGGATAAGGTTATTAAAAAGTAGGGACATATTTATTGTTGTATAAGGATATATTTATTGGGTGTCAAAAGTAGGGACATATAAATAATGTACCCTTCCTTAATATATATAAATGTTTTATTTCATGAACAAACCGATTTTAGAAAGTAACCTACCTAAGTATGCGAACAGGTACACGTACTTAAGTAACCGGGTTGAGTTTGTTTACACTTCCAAACTCCAGCAGAAACTCATGGACGTGAACTTTCCGTCAGTACGCGTACAGCTATGCATATTGTCCCGGATTTCCAACAAACTCCAACACGCTTACGGGTACATATACTTTGGGTTCCCGGTTTTGGACTTTTACACAAATGTGAAAACACACTATGCTTATATCCAAAGATGGTTACATGTTCTAAACTCTCATTTCAATCATTGAAAATTTCTTAGAGGATGTTATATAGTTGTTATTCATAAACTATTTTTCATCAAAGCGATTTTCAAGTTATTGAAATATTCAACATGACTTTTGTCACGAGTAAAGATGAACTTGGCCAAAGCAAAATCTTACCAACGCACAATTCGAGAAATAGATAAGCGAGATAAACTCGGCTCGAAATAACAAATGTGTATAATCGAAGTTTATATAGCAATACGACTTTTGTCTCAAGATAGGAGATAAAATAGATAGACTTTTGAGTGACAGATAAGTTCAAGTCTCCACATACCTTTTTATCGATGAAGTTCCACCAGTTCCTTGAGTATTTCTTCGTCTTTGCATGATGAACGACGTGGAGTCTAAAGCTCAACTACACTTACTATCCTAGTCCGAGACTTAGCTATAAGTAGACTAGAAATCAAGAATTGTAGTTTTGGAAACTAAACTTGACAAACAAGCTTGATATAGCAATGCTTGCGAGTTCAACCGAGCAATGCTTGCGAGTTCAACCGAGCAGTGCTCTAACACAAACCTTTCAAAACCTCATGCATTACAGGATATTCGGTATTGTTGGTTAATTCCACTCCCACATCACAAGTATCATCATTCTCACTCAAACTCTTGTTAAGACATTCATTGGTTTCTTATATAACCAAGTCCTCCTCATCGGAAAAGAAATCAAAATCTTCCATAAGAAAATTATCGTAATTCTGACGTTCTTCATTACAAGTTGACCTCTCATTCAAAGTATCGACTATATCTGAATTTGGGGTAGGATGCACAAAGAAGTCATAATCATTATCGCTCTCATACACAACATAAGTCTTACCATTAATAATTGTAGTGCTTCTAGACTCGATTTATTCCTTTTGAATAGGAGAATAATCAGTATGATCATGATTTGAGCTAGTAGCACCGTCATTATCAACATTTTCCAAAGGTTCATCATCCTCGGAATCTTCTTTTTGGGGCTCTTCTCCATTATCCACACGACGGTTATGTTTATGGCCCTAGAAATTACTTGAAGAGTATCTTCCGTTTCTCTCTCTTCTTCCAACTGCTCATATTGTTTAAAGAGTTTCTTTATGTTAAGACGTTTTCCCGTTACTATTCACAATAGGTTCTCTAGACCACGTCTCTTCCCGTTGAATGGGTGAAAGATCATAAGTACGATCCAGAACAGGTCTAAATACACTATCATATGTTTCACTTGGTACGAAAATCTGCACATTGGGAGTTGAGTTAATCTGGCTCCTTGTACGTCTCAAATCCTTGAATTCTTCAAACATCTGTATGAAACTAGATTGGAACGTATGAGAAGTACAACTATCCCCCCAACCTTGTGACTGTCCACTTACATGACCACCAAAAGGTTGTTGCGATGTATGAGAATAATCACAAGGTCTTGTAAAATAATCATCATAACCAAAAGATTGGTTTTGATTGTATCCCACATATGGTTGGAATCTATTGTAATAATGAGACTAAAAATTAGAATTATTACCATAATGTGCATAGTCATGTGAACCATATATGGTGTTTCCGAAAGAGTTCATATCGAAAAATTATGCATACAACTCGTTTAGGGACTTACCTCTTGTTACCAATTGAGCACACACAAAACGAGTGATTTATTGTACCTCAAAGTAAGATTCCAAAAGAAACAAATTAATAAAGCTTATAATGAAAACTAAATGAAAAAACAGAAAATTAAATAACAACTCAAACTACCGACTGCTCCCCGACAGCGACGCCAATTTTTGACGAGGTGTCAACTCGCAAAAAATAAATTTCTTACTTCTCTTAACACTAATTAGAAGTACAATGACAAGCAGGTTCGTTCCTAAGGGAGATTTGAGCTAAAGTTGACAATTCAAATTTCCGAATAAAAATAATGCAAAACAAATAAATGCAAACGATGAGGATAAGAATGATCAAGGACTCTTTCTCAGCCACAAAACAAGAATCTTATTGACATAGTTGTGTTTCAGCAAAGTATCTTTTCACTAACAACCCTAAAACAATTAGTATGCTCAACTATTCTGTTATTATCTCCTAATTTCACCGGATACATAAGCGCTCAACTACCGGTTTCTACTTATCAAGTTTCCTAGAAGTACTCTCTCTAGGTGTGACTTAAACAAGTTCTTTAAGTTTTATGAGATAAGTTTGCTCCTAGTGATAGATTCAAAAACTTGAATTACCTGCTAATGTCATTCAATACATATGGGTACTTAAAAAAAATCCCATCGTCAATACCCACATATTGCTACTTGTATTCAGAATTTCTAGACAATTACGGGTCGAAGAATTCCCAAATTAGCATTAGAAGCATTAATCAACCATTCAATTCACGACTTAAAGTTTTAGAAACAATTCATATAAATAATATTGGCATTGTAAAGAATGAGCAATAACAATATAGTTGCAAGAAAATAGGCTATTTAAATATCAATTTGAATTCATGTTCAGACGTCGAAATCGTCCCTAATCAAGATGCTTAGCTACTGGAGTTCATGGAAAATAAATAAAACAAATCCAAACAGAAATACAAAACCAAAATAGCTGCATGTGGAGTTGAATATGGACTGATGATTTTGGCGAACAGTATGGCCTGGTGATAACAGAATAGTGGCGGCGAAGTAGTATTGCTGCTAGCTTGGTGTTGTATTGCTGCAGTTCCCTGTGTGGTGTTGTGGTGAACTGTTGGTGGTATTAAGGACTGGACAGTAGTGGTAGATGTGGTGGAAGTTAACTTTGGATTGGAAAATAGATGATAATTTTATGCAGGTGCTATGAAATGTTGTTGATGGCAGTATGCAGGTGGTAATGGAGATGAACTGCGAAGGTGTATGATGGTGATGTTATGCAGATGGGTGTGCTGGGATGATGTATGTAGATGGAAGTAGGTATGCGGGTGGAGTAATTATGCAGATTTGATGGAGATTCAAAAGATGATGTTGGTGAAGAGATGAATGCAGAACTGGTGAATGCAGGTGCAGGTGAGATGGTATGCACAGGTGGAGGGTATGCAGGTGGTGATGGAGAGTATGGATGGAATATATGATGGAGGATGGAAGATATGATGGTTGTTCAGCGAGCAAAATCTCGCAACAATTGTGCAATCAACACGCACACACTGTTCATATATCATTCGCAGATACAAAAACATCTCTGAATCCTCTTCGTTCATCATCAAATATCAATGGTAGTGACCTAATTTCTTCTCCCTGTTTGGTGGTCAAAACTTGTCGAAGAATACCACAACCCTTGTTCTTCCATGGACATCTAAAATTCTTCAAACCAAAGCAAAACATCTCTTGTACCCAGGTGTTGATGGTGGTTTTTAGTTCAGGGCTAAAATTGTAAAACACTGTATTTTGTATGCCTGTTTTCTGCAAAGAAGTAGAGCTGCCAAGAAGCTGATGAGTGTTTATACCTCTCTGCTTACACATGAACTATGTAGTTTAATACCTATAAAATTTATTTTGAACAATATTGGTGCATGTAGCAACAATCCCAAGTATTCTATAAAATTTATTAATCTCCCACCTGCATTATTCACTAATGCATGGCCTGCTGAGTATTTTTCCTATGTTATGTTCCCCAGCTAAACTCTTAATATTGACATGACATGACAATTAATGTTCGCTCGTAGCTGAGTAGCATGAATTTCCCTAAGTGTCGGGATTAAGACATGCATGAAAGTACTCAATCAGAAGCACGCAAGTTGCGCTTCCCTCTGAGGTAAAAATTAGTGATTTTGTGTCAAAGCGCAAAATTCACCAAATTGATTGATTATGTGTCAGCTCGCAAAATTCAATTTTTCAAACCTAATTTTATCAATTTGCAAAAATTAGGTTTTTTGCGGTCTGCGCAATATCTCTATCCCTATTGATTGACACCAAACCTAGGCAAACTAGGAAATTGATCCATCATGGAACTAGTAGGAGCAAATCCTACAAAAAAAAAAACGGGAAATAGGAAGAAAAGAGGAAACCGTGACCGACTGAAGCCGTGGAAGAACCGTCTTGGCCGCGCCACTTGGTCGGCCAATTTTCCCTAACCCGAGCTTCCTTTGGCCGGCGCCCCTTCTTCTATTTTGTTGGTTGCCGGCCCCTCTTTCCCATCAACCAATCAAATCGCTATAAATGCGATGTCTACACTTTTAACTAAAGTTGGAAGGTTGTTGGTCGACACGCATAATTTGTTAAGAATTCGAATATAGGCTGTCCATGTCAGTCTTAAAATGTTCACGGCCGCACGATTTGGCCGACTGATTTATCAAGCCTAGCTGCCTCCTGACACGACTGGACAAGCTCCTTAGTACATACCGGCGGGCCCACTTATGCCTCAGCCAATCAGAGCCTTCCCAGCTTACAAGCGAAGCCTCAAACCGATCACTCAAAGTTGGATAGTTGCGCGGCTCAAAAAACCTAATTTATATTAGCAGCAGCACGTTACTGCCGCAAAGCAATCTCGGCCATCCAACTTCGTCGGCCGAATCGACCGGCCTAGATATAATTTCGAGGAACCAATGAGGTGCCGCCGTGATCGCTAGCAGCCCCTCTTCCGTGGGAACTGATCGACCCATCCCCAACTTGATTGAATAGTTCCTGGAGGCTGCCCAAAGATGGCTAGTCGCGCTGCCGCAAGGGTCTTAAACAAATTTAACGACAGCCGATAACTGCCGCAAATCATCTCAGCCATCCAACTTGTCTAGCCAAATTGACCGGCTTAGATTTAGTTCTAGGTGACCAATAAGGTGCCTCCGTGCTCACCGACCGCCGCTCTCCCCTGAGGGCCAATCGACTTTCCTGTGGCAAGTCTCACAACTTGACTTGTAACATATGATCGTCCGCCGCCTAGCTTGCGCGTGAATGGTCAAGATAATTAGATCTTGCAAGCAAGACCCGCTCTACAACTTGCTACATATTTTCTACAAAATACTCGAGACATCAAACATGTCACAAAATAGGGGATGTTCATCATGGTATTGGTATGGAGGTTTACAGCGTGCGGCATGCAACACGCCTATTATGAGAAAGAGCCAGGAAATGCGGACAGTTAGTGATAATAGAGAAGTAGTGGGAACAAAACCAACCAGCCTTCCCCTCATAATAGGGACGTGGTTTTCACCATTCTACACGATCTCTACTTCTCCATCACTTAACTACTTCCACTTCCTATGAGATCAGGGTGCGTTCAACTATGACTTGTATAAATAGATTTTCAACCTATTTCAACAGAAAACAAGGGTTATTAACACAAGTATCCAGAAAAACACCAAGAACTTATTGCTTACATTTCACAAGCAAGTTCCACATTCTGATACAAGTCATAAAACATCCACGCCTTCATAGTTCACCATTCTGATCTCAACACCTTCTTCGCTTCCCTCCCTAAGATCAACCCTTCTCCTTCATTTTGTGACCGAAGCAAGACTGGAGCGGCCATTTCTTGGTTTAGACCAGAATTGTACAGATTGATCTCTCGAATCTAAAGTACTTCTGTGCAGTACATTTGTTTAGGGTTTAGATTCGTTTCTCGGCGGCACACCCAATTTACCATTTCTAACAGAATCAGTTTTTACCCCAAAACACCAGGGCTAGCCAATATCAAGGTTTAGTGCATAAATGGTAGTACGAGAATGAGCTGGGATGGAAACTGAAATATGACCGAATTAGGAGAAACTAGACCCTAATTATGTAATTTAGGAAGTAAAGTAGAACAAGTGGCCCTTAGCTAAGTAGCAGGTCCGGTTAGTTAACTATAGCTGCAATTTAGCCTAGTTTAAATGGGGGACATAAAATCCAATTGGGGGCCATGATATTTTATTTGCACCCCAAAATTTTCAGGGGCGTATTCATCTGATTATAAAAATACTATTTTATCCTTGACTAATTATATTTTTTTTCAATTAACGACCCTTCAAAGACAATAACGACTTTAAGGGTCGTCATATACATGATGAAAACAATAATGACCCTTCCAAAGGGTCGTCGGGGTATTGATATGACGACTCCAAACTGTCGTATATTTCCGCCATTAATTACTTTTTTAAAAGATAACGACTCTTTTATAAGAAATAAGGACTGTTTAGAGTCGTCACTAAAACTGTCGAAACATTAACGACTGTTTAGTGTCGTCACTGAAACAGCAACGACTGTTTACAGCAGTCAGATAACGACTCTTTTATAAAATAAATGACGATTGTGTAGAATCGTCGCTGACACAGTCTAAACATTAACGACTGTTTAGAGTCGTCAATGAACCACTTCAATACCATGACAATTTTTCATACGGATCTGTGCAAAAAAAAATATTATCGATGATCTCAGCGATTTTTCATACACATATGGATAAACAAAAAAATTGAAAAAAAAATTGAAAAAAAAAGTTAAACTCTAATTAAGTAAGATTATCACTAATTAATTAAGATTATTACTTATTATGCAGGGGATTTTTAGCCATTTAGAAAAAATTTGACAAGGGGTGGCCCAAATTAGGATGGGGTGACCTTTTTTGTCCTCTAGTGCATGGCCCCCAATTAGATTTCATGGCCCCCAATTTAGCTAGGCAATTTAGGTGCATGCCTTGAGACGAAAATGGCGTCTGCTCCAGTAATTTCTTTATTGCGACGCTTTCGATCCTTCTATCCTTTCATGTTTCAAGTCCGTCAATTCTAATGTCCCTAAGTAACCAATTAAGCTCATATTTATCTTTTTTTATGTCATATGACTCCAAAATACCTGAAAAATGCAAAACAAGCATAATACTCACTAATACAAAAAAACAAATAACTAAGAAAAGTATAGAAATTTGATATTCAAATGATGTATTTTAAACTCATATCACCTGCAGAACACAAACTTGAATCATCTTGCGATCAATCACACACAGAACGGAGTCTGTTAACGATGGATTATCACAAGATGTATTTAGATCCATAAATGCAGTAAAAGTTCCATATATTAATAGTCTTGGAACTTCACAAAATTATTAATATATAAAGTTTATTAATACAGGGAGGTATATGTTATAGGGCTTGTGGCCCATGGATGTGCCGTCCATTAGATGACTAGATTTTTGCTTCCATATATATATAGAACATTGTATGTATGTAATGGCTAATGACTCTTTATCAATAAGATGCTTTGCCTTTCTCTCCCAACTCTCCATCTTCTCCTACTTTTACCTAAAACACGTTATCACACACGAACTCTAACCTTGGCGTAAAAGAGATAAAAAAAATTTCTTCCGGTTATCATCGATTCTGTGAACAACACTTCAGAAAGTTCAATTGGATTTGGCTTCAACAATTTTTTTTCTCACTAATTGTTCTCAATACATCTGTATTTTCTTGGGTCTTTTGAGGAGTTAATTATCAAATCAAATCACGTAAGGAGTTGGATCGTTATTTCAGTTTTTCTTTCAATCACGGAGAATGTGTTGGTGGAATATCTAACACACGGAGACGCTGCCGCACGGAAAAAGAAAAGAAACCGGAGAAAGAGAATTGTCACCGAATCGATACACCTTGGTAAGATCAAATCATTCTTCTTCAATCAGATCCATTAAAGATTAAAAGATATACCCAAATAAAGTTTGTTTCCCCCCTAAAATCATCATATGTAGGCTACCTACTGGTCAATAACTTATACTATTTGATTGAATCTAAATGGTATCTTTTGTCTGTTTATGTTCTGTTTGATTGACAAATTTAAACAAAAAAGAAAAATCGATTTGCGTGATATGATGCTAGCGGATATCATGTATTTCCTTTCTTTCGCAAATAAAGCAACCCACATGTTTCATGTATTGTTTGTTTCCTATGGGTATGTACGATTCACCTCCATGATTTCATGATAATTTGTTTTTCTTTAATTTTATTTTATCATCATATCCTGCTTTGTCATTGTTTGTATGTTGTCATCCATACGTTTTCATCATACACGATAGTATGCTGCTCTCTCTCGTCTTTTATGGCCACCAGTGTGGTATTGCGGTTACATGTAAATCAAAAAAAATAAAAACTTTGCATGATTCTCTCCGGTGAATTCTGTAACGTTTGTGCTTCTACAGTGGGTTATGAATACGACACTAAGCTTTTCGTTGATTGATTTGAATGTGCATGTACTGTCACCGTCTGTTCACGATCTTCTCTGTCTGTCCGCGTGAAAAATAACCGATCTGAAGCGGTCCAACTCGGCCCCGATCCAGCGGTCCAACTCGACCCCGATCCAGCGGTCCAACTCGGCCCCTGTTCAGTTCCAGCCGAGCCAGTCATGTTCCGATTTGGTTCTGCTCCGTTGAGGTTATCCTGTCCCGTTGCAAACTTTAGTTCCGGGGCCTGCACGGTTAATGTCGTTCCGGTTTTGGCTGTGTATGGTGGGAACCAAATCTTTGAGATACATACAGTGATTATTTTTTGGGCTTACTTATTTTATTTTCCATTATTTTTATCTTTGGTTTAAGATAAGTCCATACCATATTTAAATTATGATCGTTGATCTCGATTATTAAGAAAATGTGTATATCTCATATAAAACTCTCTACCAATGATAATGTACCGTCTAAAAGGTGGAGCCATATGTCTCTATGCTATGAAGAAAATTTAAACTCTCATGATTTTATTTTATTTTTCCCGGAGCATGAATGTCCAGTGGGATGAAATCCACTTATTGGATTATCGTATTATAATCAGTATCTTCAACAAAGTTATGTTGTAGTTAAAAGCACATGAATCTCAACTTTGTCGAAGGACTCACAGAAAATAATATGAGTCGGATTTATTTTTCTTCCATTTTTTCCCCTACTTCATTCATAATACTAACGAACCAGTATATGTTAAAGTATGCAAACAAGAAATCCACTATTTATTTATTTTATTTTATTTTTTTAGTAAGCTATTCAAACCTAAAGTAAGTGGTTGACATGCGCAAAATAGGATTCTCTTGACTTGTTGAGATAAAGAAATTTCTCAAATGAAGCTAAATGTAGCAAAATTGAAAATGGAACGAAGATTGAAAGAAGCCCGAAGTAATGAAGCTAAATGAAGCTAAATTGAAAGAAGCCCGAAGTAATGAGGGTCAGACGTACCGACTCATATAAAGCATGTGAAAAGAGACATATATATCACGAGACAAAGTTTTTTTTTTCTTCCCCCCACGATAGTAGTGTCACTAAAATACAGACATCATTGCCACGAGACATAAATTCTCTAAAGTACTTGAGATATATCTTGATGAAATGTAACATATATTCACTCTAAAGTAATTGTGTTGAATCCGACTTTTGTTACGTAATAAGGCCACACCACTTAATAAATCTCTCAAGACTCGCGATGTCTAACTGATAGTGGTTTTTCACCTACTAATTCAAGGAATATACACTAGTTTTTGAACTAATTCTTTATAATGATTGGATCATCAGCGAAGCAATGCTCAAATTTTGTTTCCAAGATGGAACGAAGATTAAAAGTCACAAAATCTCTATATGTACCGAGAGCTAATCACCTTGTTAAATTCCAAAGAGACCCATGCAGGTGGATATCATATGAAAACTCACAATGATGACAATGTAATTGATTGCATCTTTTATAGTCTCTAATATATTTGGAAGAACATATATCTTAGAGAAACTAATGAGTCAATCTAGTGGAATGTAAATCACTATAGTATTTGGATAATTGAATCCATATTGACTCCGACGATGAAATATTTGAAATTAACTCATACAGACTTTGACATAACCATAAATGAAGTTTGGTTGTGACATGATATTTCGTTTTGAAAGGACTCATACGTACATCATCGTGTTTGAGTGGTCGAGACAACGGGAAAAAGATTGGAAGAATGCAAAGTAACGACATATATCTCAATAAATGTTTTCTAAACTTCCTCCCACCTCCCATTATGCTTTTAAGTACGAAAGCATATCACTCATTTCACAAAGTCTTCAGTAAAACAGGATTGAGACCATCCTAAGATGCAAATGGTAAACAATCCATATTACAAAGAAAACAAGGTGAAATTTAGAAAAATATTCATGAAAAATGTAGACCATTAAAGTGACTTATGGCTCTGGTGAATGTTTTGACATTTTGGATAGTTATAGTTCCCAAGAAATCTGCATTTAAAAACTCCTATCACATATTACACAATACAAGGTGCAAAGCCTCACTACCCTTATTAATGCTAGAGAATTTACATCAAAAGGACTTGATGAATATTGCATGTTTAATAGGATCAATGTAGAGCATCTTATACCCAATGGTCTCGCAAAGGCTACCATCAAAGGTTATAGATGGTGCCTAAGAAATAGGTTATGCGTATCAACCTATCTTTTATTGCTTTGGGGATATGCAATATTACACACATCTTACTTAATTCGTTTTTAGAACCCAATATTAGTCAAATTTTTCTGCATACCAGTTGGTAACTGGATTTAAGCCTGACACTCGTGTTCTTTCGCATTTTTAGTTGCACTATATATGTGCCATTACGACTTCACATCGTACTATGATGGGTCTTCAAAACTGTTAAGTAGTTATGTTGGAAATGAGTTCCCAACAATTATCCGCATTTTAAAACCTTTGGCAGGAGATCTCTTACCGCTAGATTTGCGGGTAATCACTTTAATGAGACAGTCTTCCCGTCGTTAGGGGGAGATAAGAAAAAGTATTTTATAAGGGAACAACAAGAATTGTCGTGATGTGTTCCCACTGTGTCTCATATTGATTCTAGTACTCCACAAATGTAAATGTGAAGTGACAATGAATAATCGATTTTCAGAATGTACACTGATGTCTTTAAAGTGATAAGATCACACATACCATCTGCAAACTTACCTCCAAGGTTACGAATCCTCATTATGGGGTACACCATAGATTAAGGTGTTTCAACTACACTTGGTGTGAGTGTAGTTGAGGTCGTGGCTCCATAAAGGAAGATAGAGAGACCACCAGGTTCGATCAATGCTCACCTAGAAAGGAAGTAGATGATTATTGCACAACCTAATTTGTATCATCAATGAAATCATCTCATTTGATTGTATCTGACTATGTACAAGAATTAATACTGGAGGATGATCCGAAGTTTTAAATGATTCTAGAGAACAATGAAATCCTGAAGGATTATGAGAATGCACATGAGTCAATGGAGGGAGCATGCGTGCACAGTGATGATATAATCCATAAATAGTTGTTCCAGAAGTAGAGCACAATGAGATCGAACCATGCTTTATTTTGATTAATTTCAAATAAATAGCATATTTGGCCTACACAATCCAGGTAGAACTTAGTTCTTTGGAAAATATACGGGTATTTGGTGTGGTAGTGCTAACCAACCAAGTATAAAGCCTATTGGACATACATAATTAATTTGTCACAAAGCATAATGAAAAGAAAGTAGTCTTAAAGTAAAAAGACTCTCCTTGTGGCGCGAGGTTTCTCACAAAGCCATGGAATTGTTCTCTTGTAATGAACTTTATAGAGTTCCGCTACTTAGTTAGCTTGGTAATTTCAAAAGGACTTGAAATGCAGCATACGTATGTGGTTGTTACGTATCTCTGAAAGAATCAAGAGATAGAAGATATTTACAAAAGTAATTGATAGACTTTTGTTGCCCAAATCGAATGACTCTAAACCACAGAGTGCGTTTGCAGTTAGATAGAACACTCACTTATAGATTCAAGCAATCAGGCGGATGTGGTATACCCGTCTAAGTTTCTATTTTATTTGGAGGGGATAGACAAGTAAGTTTATTTTTCCTTGCGTCTTCATAAGAAAGTTCCTGATTTGGAATTGTAGCTATTTATGTTGATGGTACGGACATGATGTGAATCTTGATGTATAAGAGACCTTAAAATCTATATAAAATCCGAATTTGAGATGAAAAATCTAGGGAAAGATCGATCGAATAATGAGCTTGTGGTATATTATTCCACCAGTTTGCATATGTAAAGTTTTCGGGCAATTTAACAAAGATTTGCATCCTGATAGCACTCCCATGATTAGTCGAGGTTCAAATGTAATCAAGTAACCATTTCGTCCAAAAGAATATGACGAAAATGCGTTGGGTGATGAAATTCCCATATCTAAGTACAATAGACGCATTGTTGTACTTAGCATAATAATGTACTCGATTAAAGTTTACATCCTCAGGGAACTTGTTAGCTAGATATAGCTCCGCGCCAACGCAACGTCATTGGTAAGGTATAGTGAATGTAATCATGTACTTAAAAGTAACCATTGACATAAATTTGATTTATCCCTGCAAAGACATAAAAAGGAATGCTAATAAAAGCGCAGTCCAAAAGTTGTTGATTATGAAGTCAAAATAATCTCTTATCCAACGAAAGTAATTATGGGGGAGATATGGTAGACTATTTTCTAGGTCATTACTGATATTCAGTTTCGAAAAACACATGACTAAAGGAACTGTCTGGTACAACTCTGAAAGTAATCAGGGGGAGATGCCGACATCATGGGGGGGATCCAAGGATATGATGTCGACATATTTTACTTCGAAATTGAAGTTGTGTTGTACTCTTTTTCCCTTCGATCGAGAATAGTTTTTCCCAAAGGGTTTTGTTTCTCGACAAGGTTTTTAGCGAGGAAACACTACAAAACATCAAGTATGTTGAACGTTGAAGACATAAAGATCGCGTTGATATTACTGAAAATATCTGAATCAAAGAAATGAAACGCGATAGTCTGTTAACCAACGTAACTTCCAGAATCAACAACATGGTCTTATAAGCTTTCAAGTCACCAAGGTACAGTGTGATAAACTCATTTTGACTACATTAGACTAATGAAAATTTTCTGACATCAGGGGGAGCATCTAATGGTGTGTCGAACTATTTTCCTTCACCGAGGTTACTTTTTTCCCACAGGGTTTTGTTACTCGGCAAGGTTTTTAATGAGACAACAACAAACACAGGGAATGTAATTTCCCAGCTAAGACTATTGTCTTTCATACAAGGATTTTCTTCCTTAGGAGTTGTGAAGCAACTAGTCAACTTCGACAGAGCCAAGTGATCATCTGCAACGGATCACCTTTAGTTGCATCTGTCACGTTGTACTCTTTTCCATTCGTCAAGGTTTTATCCCACTGGGTTTTCCTTGTCAAGGTTTTAATGAGGCAAATTATTCGAGTCCAACTATGTTCTAAGTTTGCTTAATACTGTACTCTTTTCTTTGGTTCAGGTTTTGTCCCTATGGGTTTTCCTGATGAAGTTTTAACGAGGCAATCAACTTAGACTCGTCGATCTTTTACGATCATATTGCATGTGATGAACTACATGTAAAGTACGAGACAACGTGTGAAGTACTACATGTGAAGAGTTGTACCAAGGTTTTATCCCACTGGGTTTTTCCTTGTCAAAGTTTTAGTAAGGCAACTGATTTCGGCACAAGTCATCAAGGAGAGAACGACATTCGAAGAACTACATTCAAAGCACTATATATGAAGCACTATGTATAAATATTTGTTATTGAACCGCACAAGCGGAAGTGTTATAGGGCCTGTGGCCCATGGATGTGCGGTCCATTAGATGACTAGGTTTTCGCTTCCCTATATATATAGAACATTGTATGTATGTAATGTCTAATGACTCTTTATCAATAAGATGCTTTGCCTTTCTCTCCCAAATCTCCATCTTCTCCTACTTTTACCTAAAACAATATACATTTTTTTTTTTTGCTAATTCAAAGTATGTAAATGATAATGGATATGGATGCCTTCCTGAATCATCCAAATGAGCAACAAGTCGTATATGCTTTAATGAAAGAACGATGGAATTCGACAAGAAAAGGAGGGAGATACTCCTGATGATGATAATACGAAGATACCAAATGTTTCATACCAAGAAGCTTTAAACATGCTCGACAATTTGTAAATGATTTGGCTTCAATAAGAAGGTGTTCATAGTAACGAGGTCTTACGCATCCATAAATCAAAAGATGCGATGATAATCCAAAAAGTTGCATACGCTTCTCAAAAAACTATAAATAATAAGTATTTTGTTTCATCTTAAATTTTGATTTTTATGTAACAAGATCAATATTTAAGTTTCCAATAGTGGTGATTATATTAATATATGGAGGTAAATTCCTTATGACGGGACTAGAAAAAGTTATTAATATTAAAATATGGAGGTTATTACTATTTATAACTGGTCCAAGTTGGGACTCTGATTTTTTATCAATATATGGAGTTTTTACTGTAGTTCTAAAAATCCGGTCGATACTTTGATCTAGTTTGAGTGACCCTTATGTCAGAAGTGAAGGCTCTCAAGAATAATCATACTAGGTGCAATCAAAGTTTCAACAACCGTTAGTCGATCAAATCAATAATCGAAAACTAAAATAACAATGCAATTATCTAGTTTCCCACAAACGGTACTCGTAGAGATTCTTGATCCCCAGAAGTCTTTAAACGAGCGGCCGTAAGAGATTTCTCCTAATTAGGGTACTTTCCTCTCCGGATAGACGGCTCCATCAGAAACAACACGAATGAAGTTTGCCTGGCTCTTAGGATAGTTTGCAAGAAATTCAAACTCAAGTATTTATAGACCAGGATGTTTGGACAACAAGGAAATTCCAAAACCGAAAATATTATCGAGATATGCATTACAGTACCTAATTTCGGTTTTTCTATTTCCAATTAAATGTCAAACGATATTTCTGAAATCTCTCTTAGAAAATTTATATTATTGGTTTACCACATAACTAATAAACCTTTTCAAGAGGATATGCTTTAATTTCTGGTAATTAAAACATATATACTTGAAAATCATAATTAAATGCTTTTGAATATATCGGTTTGGGATCACCTTGAGCATCAAGGAATATCTTTGAATAATGATAAGAGTTGTATACATGTTCACATAATGTCGACATCTAGAAGTTTCCTATCTTATCAAACCCTAATTCCAAAATCACACAAAACATAAAAGAAATATGTGAATATTGGAAACTCGGTTTTGCTCTTGGGATCGGTTATATATACAGGGAACCACCCGCGCGAGCAGGTGTGGACGAAACGGAAGCGAGAATACCGGTTTGAGTAATGCAAACATTGGTGAGAATCCAATGCCCCGAAAACCCAAGGGTTCCCCGCAAGGTTCGTCCATGAAGGGTGAGTCAGGGCCTAAGATCAGGCCGAAAGGCGTAGTAGATAGACAACAAGTGAATATTCCTGTACTACCCCTTATTGGTCCCGAGGGACGGAGGAGACTAGGTTATCCGAAAGATGGCTATCCGCTCTAGGACACAAGGTGACCTTAGGGTAAGAAGGGTAGAGAAAATGTCTCGAGCCAATATTCGAGGATTTGGTCAAATACCTAGCGACAAACTCTTATGTTCCTTTCATTATGGTATTTTCGAAAAGTTTCTTGGATGACAAGCATAAAGGTTATCTTATTGATGGTAGTGAGAATATCGAGATTGATGCTAGTGACGATATTGATGATGACCTTGATACAAAGGTGCTAACTATGACGAATGCGCTAACTATGTATAGGACGCAAAAAAAAAAAGATTTGATATCACCATTCATTTCGAATTAGCAAAAGAAATGTCTCCTTGCATAATATAAATTCCAAACATTCATGATATGTATGTGAATGAGTCGAATTACTTATCCCTCAGTATATGACTCATAATATAGGTTTTGATCGGTTATACCATGCTTCCCAGTGTAGGTTATGACCGGTTACACCTTGCTTCCCAATGTAGGTTGTGATCGGTTACACCTTGCTTCCCAAAACTAGTTAGAATCGGTTATACCTTGTCGCACAATATAGGCAATGACCGGTTATACCTTGATTCTCAACATAAGTTAAGATTGGTTCTACCTTGTCATCTTGCATAGGTCATTCAAATATTATTCGGTGAAGAACCATACCAACACACTTATGATTTCCCTTTTGATTGTGAAACAAGTTCATACATCTACTTCCTTAAACCAATGTAATAATACGTAGTTTCCTAGGATGAAGCACATATATCCCACACACAATCAAGTAACTAATTACATAAATTATGTTGATGTCGTATTTATGAAGTTCAAAAGATAAGCGTTATACTGCGTAATTCAATATAATTCCTTTATGCTTTGATAATAATGATATGACCAAGTCTAATCAACAGAGTTTCATAAATATTGTTTCGCATGTTATGTTTTCAATATAAATAGACTTTGAAAAGGCGAGGGTACCCAAATATACCTCAAGCTAAAACTTTTTCTTCTTATAAGTCGTTTATCCTAAAGCGATTGTCTATGGGCTGAGTTGAGACAATACAACAAATCGGTTCACACTTCGTGTGATCGTCTATGGATACGAGATCGAGACAATACAACAACAAAGTATGTTTACTTGATACAAAGGTTTGGACTTAACCAAACACAATATGATTTCTTATCAATTAAATAGAAATTAACGTTTGTGTAATTTACTTTAATTATAATAAGACAATTATAATGCGGAAATATAAAGTAAATGACACAGCAAGATTTTGTTAACGAGGAAAACCGCAAATGCAGAAAAATCCCGGGACCTTGTCCAGAATTGAATACTCTCAGGATTAAGCCGCTATACAAAATAAACCAACTTCGTAAAGTTGAGACCAAACAACTAAACCTATAGTTCACCTAGTTCCGTCTGTTTTCTACGCCTCCGACCTGTAAACAAGTCACGTACTTTGACCAATTCCTTTGGTTCGTATTCCAAACAGTAAAGGAACAACAAATCTGTTTGGTATAAACTCTCTTCAACCAAGTGATATGAGTTGGACAAAGGCTCTTCTGTTTATCTTAACATAAACTCCTTTTCCAGGTTCCAAGATCTATCTTATGTTCAATCACCAAAAGGTAATCGTTAAGATTTTGCAATCAATACCTTTAATCCCAAGGAAACGTATTGATGCCGATCTACACAACTATTCTATCAAAATACCACAAGGATATATCAATTATAGTTGGATCCTCTTTTATCGAAACAAGTATTGTGCACACCAAAGATTTATATAACCAAGTCAGAAATCTTTTATCTCTTCTTTGTCTTCAAATCTGCTTAGATCTTCAATAAACACCTGCACACAACTACTTGAATCTCTTGTGATCAATCACACACATAATGGAGTCTGTTAACAATGGATTATTACAAGATCGTCTTTAGCACTAACAACAGTCTAAAGATCCCTGTCGAAACCTTGAACTAGTTTGAGTGAATCTTATATCAGAAGAGAAGATTCTCAAGCATAAACAAACTAGGTGCAATCAAAGTTCAACCACCACTAGTCAATCAAATCAATATGAAAAAAAAAAGATAAACCATAATTATCTAGTTTCCCACCAACAGTACGCGCTAGAGCTTCTCAATCCCAAAAAAGACTTTAAACTGAGCGGTCGTAAGAGATTTCTCCTAATTAGGTTACTCTCTGATAGACGCATTTATGTGTCTAATATAGCCCAATTGTATATTGTGTTAGTACCCATTTTTGTACTTATTATGGTTTTTTATGTCCCTGTAGGTATTTCTGGAGAAATAAGCTTTTGCGGCGAAATTGGCTAAAAAAATGGTTTTTGCGCTCGTGGGAGAAAATCACTATACGGACCCTCAATTTTGGATAAGGGGTAACCTAATTACTAAGGGGTGACCCATTTCCAGGCAGCTGCTAAAGGGACACCGGAGCTGGATAGGGGGACACCCTTCTTCACGTTTAAAACAGAACTTTGGCGGGAAAGGACTTTGCAGCGGAACTGATATTAGGGTTCGATTTTATGGACGAATTAGAAGTAGATTCAATTGCTGGATTTGTTACGAATGGGATATAATTAACTAAACAGGCCTGGTGAGGTTGCTGGACGGTATCAAATTTGGCTAGGAGCCGAGTTTGGAAGTAAACAGGACGTTGAGTTATTATCGGCTTTTCTGGAGAAAATAATCAAGGAAGTTACGTGTGAAAGTGCAGTCAATATTCTCCTAATATTCATACACATCAATATGGAAAGTTAAGAGTAACTCAGCGCATAAGGAAGAGGAAAAATAGCAGATATTCGTGACCTGTAGTTGAAGAGAAGACCGAGACTTGAGGGAAAGGAAAAAGGGAGATAAACTCAGATTTAAGCGAGTTATTTGGAGCTGTGAAGTATATAAGAGGTGGAGAGAGGTGAGAGAAGATTGTCGAGAGTTTGGGGAGGTTTGGAGGCGAGCAGAGAGGCGCAGGAGGAGTTGCAGAGAAGTTACCTGCTGCTGCTGCTGCTGCCATTAACACGCCTGAAGAACACGAAGAACGGACTCTCAGCAGCAGTCGTTTATCAACAACAACATCGACTGTCGATTGTGGGTCGTAGTTCTTCAACGACAACATCAATTCAGCTCTGTCGTTGATTCTGGACGTCTTCTGTGGGTCGCATAGTTCTGTTTTACATCAATTTCTTGTATTTCTCTTCATTGTAAAACACTTTTGAGCATCAATGAAATATTTTGAGAGCATTTTTACTATGATGAGTTAAACCCCAACACTGGGGCGACGGAGGAGGCCGAGCTTCATAAATGGGTAATTTTATTAATTCTTTTTAAGACTTTTGCATTAAAAATTAATTGAAATATGATTTGATTAAATTGGGTGTTATTTGATTAGATGGGTCATGCTTAGCTTAGGTGATTTGATGTTCCATGCTTAACATTTACAACCAATGTTTTGAGAATCGACTTTGGCAAAATAAGAGTCCATATATGTTTTGAGCTATTATTGTTGAGAATAAATCATTAAGCCTTATGTTATGAAGATTGGCCGAATCATTAGTCCCAGTACCTCTCTACCAATTTGTCAATATTTGTATATATATTTTTAAATCTAAAAATCCATTAACTTCACAAGTTCGAGTTTGAACGATACCCCTTATCATCATTACTACAACCACCAAAAAATATTTTATCACTCTCCTCTCCGAATAGGCGGCTTCACCAGTAAAAGTACAGCGGAGGAAGTTTACTATCACGAAGGATTAGTTTTCTAGAAAGGCAAACTTCAAGTATTTATAGACAAGGAAGTTTGGACACCAAGTAATTTCCAAAACCGAAAATATTCTCAAGATATTCTATAATAATTTCCATATTCGGTTTTCATAATTCCTGAGAATGCTCTGTCCAAAATAATGATCGAAAATCTCCTTGGAAAATCTTTAACTAGCAAATGCACATTACTAATTCTTATTTTCCTTATATAATTAAAAACCTTAATTAAAAGATTCTTAACTTATTTAATTTCGATCCTGGGATTTACTTCCTTCTTAGATGTTAAGGAATATCTTTGAACATAAAAAATATACGCATTACTGCATGTTTTCAAAGTGTATCGACATCTTTTCTTTGTAAGTCATCTTTCATACTTACTCACTTGAAACTCATTTGCCACACTTCCAGACTAGTTTAGAATTGGTTCATCTGACTTTCAAGAGCTATGTGATTGATCAAGAACTTCTCAATCAAAAATCATGGGTGTAACGGTTCTACTAAAACAAGTTTCGGTTCTACCTCCATGTGAGTACTGTGCATAGTCACACTAGCTTCCCAAAAATCGGTTGACTAGGTACTAGGATTGGTTCCCCATATATATATGGTATCTAACTCATATGTGTTGCACATGTCCATAGGATCGGTTCCCCTTTGCCTAAAAAGTGTGCACATGTCCATAGGTTCGATTCCCCTTTCTGCTATAAACCTTGACGCACCCCATACAAGGATCGATTCCCATTTGTGTTGTGTTGCACCTCTTACTAGGATCGGTTCCCCTTTACCCAGTGTTAGGTCTTACAAACTACACAAACTCGATCATACCAACAGGTGATTACTTAAGATCGGTTTCACTAATAAAAGTCATACCAATACAAAAGTCAGGCCTCATGTGAATAGTTTTACCAAGAACACAAACAAGTCATGAGCGGTTATACTAATCACACATATTGGTCGTTCATAAGATATGCAATGAAGAACATCCCCAATAACGCCTGGCGATTTCCTTTTCGGTTCACAAACAAAGTTCATGAACTTACTTCCTTAAAACACATGTAACAACATTGTTTCCTATGATGAAATCCTCACCTCATACTCATACATAATCACAATAGCATTCATACGATTATGTTGATGTCTTATCTACAAAGTTTAATGGTTAAGAAATAAACCTCGTATTGAATTCCTTAATACTATGTCTATCTAGAGTGTTCATGCTTCGAAGTTTTGTTGTCAATATGCACGACTTGAAAGATACGTTAGGGAATGAAACAGTTCAAGTCAAATATCACTAACCTCATGTGGAAGGATGATGTTGTGGTTGTAGCTCCGTACTTCTTCACTTATTCAAGTCTTCGCAATACTTGTAATGTCTCATATCCTAATACTTTCAAGCTAACCTATACGAAGTTGACTCTAGTACATTTAATCAAGCGACTCTTAAATGAGTTTTGGTTCACTAAAATATGACAACCAAACTTGACATACCAACGCTTGGTGGGTTCAACCGAGCTATGCTCTAACAGACTTTAAAGAGACGTTAGGAAGGAAACAAGATCAAGTCAATATTACTAACCTCAAGTGGAAGGATGATGTCTTCGTTGCAGTCGTTATTTCTTCACATTCTTCAGTTCTTCAGAGTAATACTTATAAGTCTCAACATTCTTAGACTTTCTAGTCTAACCTAAATGAAGTTGACTCTAGTAGATAATCAAGCGACTCTAGATGAGTTTTGGTACTAAAATATGACAACCAAACTTGACATACCAATGCTTGGTTGGTTCAACCGATTTATGCTCTAACAGATGCTCTCTAAGTTCAGATTTACAAGAGTAAGTAATTTCCGACCCATAACCCATTGCATTATTCTAATGAAAGAACGTGGTCTTGGGTGTGGAGAGGTATCTGTAGGGGCATAGAAATAATTCGTGTGAATTATTGTTGGGCAGTGTGAGATGGTAGGGGTATTTATATATGGAAGGATGTATTGGTTGCAAATAGATATGCTCCTCATTTGCTAACTTTATCTCTAATGCCATCCAAACTGTAGACCAATTATTTATGAACAATGGGAGTGTGCCTGTTTGGAATGTGTCGCTTCTGAAGGTGATATTTGATAGAGATATTGTTAAGTACTTTCCGACCCAAAAATAATTGCACTATCCTAATAACAAAACATGGTCTTGGGTGTGGAGAGGTATCTGTAGGGTCTAGAAATAATTCGTGCGAATTACGGTTAGGAGTGTGAAATAGTAGGAGTATTTATATATGGAAGGATGTATTGATTGCCAATAGAAATGCTTCTCGTTCTCTAAATTTATCTCTAATGCCATCTAAATTGTAGACCAATTAATTATGAACAACGAGAATGTGCCTGTTTGGAATGTGTCCATTCTGAATTTGATATTTGATAGAGATATTCTTAAAGACATTTATGCTATAAATATACCCATAATAGGTTACAATGTTATTAAGTGGGAGAGGACTAAGAATGACCTTTTAACGGTTGAGTCAGCTTATATGGTTATACGTACTGCAACATTATGGTATTATTGTTTCCACTTTCCCTTGGAAGCACAAGTGGAAGTCTAGTCTTCTACATAAATTCAAGAATTTCTTATGGAAAATTATGCGTATCTGCTTTCTTCTTAGGGGTACGCTTTCAATATTTGCTCATAACATTGAAAAAATTTGTTCTTTGAATAAACATCATAATCCAACATATGTTTATTGACTATTTTGTTACACGGAGAATTTGGTTTTGCCTTGATGAATGTTTTACAGGTAACCTGCTCCTAACTCTGGATATAGTCAACAAGATC
Source organism: Papaver somniferum (assembly GCF_003573695.1). NCBI lineage: Eukaryota > Viridiplantae > Streptophyta > Magnoliopsida > Ranunculales > Papaveraceae > Papaver > Papaver somniferum. The sequence continues at coordinate 53,700,922 of NC_039366.1, forward strand.
TAATAGGGTTTGCAGGTTTTTGTTTGTGGCATATATGGAATATGAGATGTATTCATGTATTTGAAAATGCTCAATTGCTGGTTGATGTATTGGTTAGGAAAATCAATCAGGCAATCAGTGAGTGCGTTAATGTTAATAGAAATGTCTCTGTTATTTTAAAGCAATGTAACATGATATAAATGTGGATGTGTGGAAATTTTCATGTAGGGGATTTTGCTAAAGCAATGCTCGGTTGAACCCATAAGGTTTGCTATCTCAAGCTTGTTGTTAATGTTAAATTATCACAACTATATCTTGATTTCTAGTCTACTAAGTCAAGTCTCGGACTATGTTAGAGTTTGATAGTTGAGTATCAAACATCACCCTCAAAGACCGAAGATCGACGAAGACATTTGGAAAACTTTTGTATCAGGTATGTGAAGACTGAACCATTATATTTTAGGTATTTGTAGAAAACGAGTTTCACTGTGAATTGGAGCTAGATTTCACTATGTTGAGCCATTTTATTTAATTATCTAAGAAGTTCATCGAATTACTCGTTACAAATACCTAAAAAATATTTATTTTGGAATACAAAACTGCACAATATAGTCATTTATAAAAGCATAACACAACATGATATACATACATCTTTATTTTTGTAGTACAACACAACATAGAAAAACAGATGGCATGATTAGCTAGCTCTGATGTGTGACATGTCGTATCGTGGTGACACGATTTCTTCCTCTAAATGGTAGTCTATCGTCCCCGGTTCCCGTCTTAATATATGGAACACCTCTTTCGACATCCATCGACTACTCATTCATTAAGAATAATTAGTTGTCTAAATAAATACTAAATTTTTTAAAAATAGATAATTAAAAAAATAGTGTGATAAGGGTGACCTGTACATGTACATGAAATGACTCCATGTTTCCATCAAATTGAACCAAACCTTGGTTATAATGGGCTCCTACATTCACTATCTTACCATTTTATCTTTTTGTGATGATGTCGTATGACTTCTATATTTACAAAGAAAAATTTCGAGTCAAACTTGTCTTGTTAAAAATCTCGAAATATGATTTTAAGCAAAGATATTCAACGACCCTTAACAATATTAGTTTTAAACAATTTGTTGTATGAATAAATTTGTGGATCAATTAAAAATTCCCCATGCAAATTATTTTATCACACGGGAGTGTTTCAAATATCATAAGAGAAAAATATTGAACTATTTGATATTTCTGCTTAGAGTAGGTTGGCGAACCAGTTCACAAACCATAGTATTCCGAGTTTCAAAAATACAAGAGGGTTGGTGAACCATTTCGCAAACTGCAAGTTCAGATAGGGACAATTCACGAAACATTGTGAACTAAATTTTGAAAGTTGGTATTATAGGCTAGCGGTTGACGAACCCGGTTCATGAATCGTGTTCAACTAAATTAGGTAGTCTTGTAGGGTTGGCGAACCCGGTTCACAAACAGTTTAACCTTGACTCGTTTAAAGCCTAAAGGTTCACGAACGGTTGTACGAACCATCCCAGTTTAGGAGTTTAGCAGATGCTCAAAAACTTATTTTTTTAAATATGTTCAGCATATCTAGAACTCTCAAAACTTATTTTTTAAAATATGTTCAGCATATCTAGAACTCTCTCAAACACTTCTAAGACTTCATTGATCACTCAAACACTTATGTGTGTGCATCATGATTAAATCCTTAGGTGTTTAAATGAACATCAAATTGCTTTAGTTCTTTGGCATACTTGCCAAACTGAACAATCATTATACACGGTTCCAGAACCGATTCCTAGTGTATATTTTTTTTCCAAGACCCAAAAGTGTTTGCTTGATTTCTCAAGTTATCTTAGCTTGAATTCTAAGAAACCCCTGGTCCTTGAAATCTATAAATAGAGATGTTCTTTCAACTGGGAAAATCAACCCCTGACACTTTGTGTTCTAGTTGATTCTAGAGTCGTCCTCTATAGACCTAGGTTTCCTCTGAGAAACATAGTTAGGTCTACGACTAAAAGATTTCGCTTTGGGGATTCATGAAGCCAGGTCTGACCATCTTTACCTTGATAGTTCGTGTATCCTGATCTTGCTTTTCCGTTATCGAGGTTTTCGTAATCTCTTTCATAATCGCAAAGTTCTCATTGTCTCATACTTTGTTATTCCCCAAGATAAATATCTAAAAACTGATCTTTTGAAAATTGTTCTTGAGTGGTGGTAAGAATCTAGGCTGCTCTTCTGGAGTCGTAAGTTCCGGATTTGTGAGGTTTGCTATCTTTGTTTATTGCTAACAGATTTCCTCACCTTGATCTTTGATATAAACGAAAATCAAATAGGTTTATCTGTTAGAGGCAGATTGGTATCAAAAGTCTTCACTTTGGCTGAAGTATCTCTTAGGTTGTAAAGGACATTAGATAGGGGAATCAATTGCGTAGATCCTTGCGAGGTTCAAGAAACGTAAGGAGCGCGACTATAACTGGATTCGGCCTCAACCATATTCCAGAATGAAGTCTGATAGTAGACTAGTGTCTGTAGCGGCTTATTACAAATTGGTGTTCAAATTTGGACGAGGTCCCGGGGTTTTTCCGATGTTGTGGTTTCCTCGTTAACAAAACTTTTGGTATCTTGTGGTTTTCCTTTTCTGCATTATATTGTTTATATTTGTAATCGGACTGACACAAGTTATACGTATTCAATCTTAGTACATAGGTTCATCTAATTGTGATCGGTAACGAGACTCGTTTCTTGTAGAATTTGTATCTTGAAAGATAGATAACAAGTTTAATTACTTGGCAGCATTCTGATTGGATTATTTGGATCTTGGATATTGGTTTTGGAGATCCTCTTGCCTATATACATAATGATTAAGAAGAGGTTAGATATAAAAACTCTATATACATATTGGCAAGGGTCATTCAATTGGTCTACTTGTAATTGTATTAGGTTTTGTCTATACATGTTGCCGAATGAGAAAGTTGGTGGTGTACTTAGTACCCATGCGTTTTCAGATTTGTTAAGATAAATTTTGATGGATATTTTGTAAAAAGACAAAGAAAATGGGAATGGATTTGATTATGTTTGATGATGCAGTGCTATGCAGAGGAGCGGTATGTATTCCAGGGCTAGCGAAAGACGAGGAAGAAGCCGAAGTAAAGACAACATTCGAGACAATCAGATGGGATAAGAAAATGGAGTCTGAAAGCTAGAATTGGAAGGAGATTCTCCCGATGATGTTAATGCTATCTGTGGCAGTCCTCTCGTATTCATGAGTAAGTGGAATGATGTAACAGATTTCCTGGCTAAAAAAAAAGATAGAGTATGCGTCCAATGTTGTAGGAGACATTAAGCTCTCTAGTTAGAGATGTTAGAGCACTGCTCGGTCAAACTCGCAAGCATTGTTATCTCAAGCTTGTTTGTCAATGTTTGTGACCAAAACTATAAGTCTTGATTTCTAGTCTACTTATAGTGATGTCTCGGACTAGGATAGATTGTGTAGTTGTGCATTATACTTCACGATGTTCATCAATTGAAGACGAAGAACTACTAAGGAGAGCTTGTGGAACTTCATCAGCAAAAGGTATGTGGAGATTAAAACTCATCAATCACTTGGAAAGTCTATTTCTACTCTATCTCCTATATTGGGACAAAAGTCGTATTACTATATAGTTGTCGATTATACACATTTGAGATTTCGAGCTGAGTTTAACTCGCTTACATATTTCTCGAAATATGTGTTGGTAAGCTTTCGCTTCAACCAAGTTCATCTTATATTCTTGACGAAAGTCAAAAGATGGTCATGTGAAAATTGCCGAGTAACATCTTACATGGTTTGTGTGATACAATCATTTGGTGTAGACTTGGAATGTTTCGTTATGATTATTTCAATAACTTGAAAATTGCTTTGATGCTAATAGTGTGTGAAAACGGCTATTGTCATCCTCTAAGAAAGTTTCAATGATTGAAATAGAGTTTAGAACTATTAGATTATAAACATAATGTGCATTCTTGCATGTATGTGATCCATGACCGGAACTAGAGTATGCATATACGTACTTGTAGTTGTGAAATTCCGTATACCAAGTACACATACCGGTACGCATACTTGCGTAAGGTATAAGTCCGGAAATTTATGATGGGTTTTGGAAGTGTACTTAGGTATGCGTACCCGTGCGCAAACTGGCGAACCCAAACTCAGACCGGCTACTTAAGTATGCGTACCCGTTTGCATACTTGAGTGGTTAAAGTTCTAAATCGGTTGTGACATGAACTAATACATTTATATATTAAGGAATGTATTCTTTGCAAAGCGTGACTATAATGTTCATGAATTGATTCGAGTGAATCAAACCGATTTTGCTTCAATTGTTTTCTTGTATACTTCGATGAGAATATAGCAATTGAACAAGTCTTTAACTAGTTTCATTTCAGTCATTTGAACTATTTATGGTTAAGATGAATAAGGTTGATATGAGAGTGTTCATATAACTAACGTCGGTTAACTACGGTTGAGCCAACATGGTGTACACGTTTAGGTACGGTTTGTGTATAACAAGCTAAGTTCGATCCAACGGTTGAAATATATTAGGTTGAATCTAATCAGGTTTTCATCTAACGGTGAATATTGAATGCTTTGTTACCAAGGTAACTTAGATTGCAAACCCTGATTTGAAAAATATATAAAGGAGAACTCTAGCAACTGGGAAATCTAATCCCCACACCTCCTGTGTGATACTAGTTGTATAAGCTAGAGTCGATTCTCCTTTAACCTTAGGTTTTTCACGAAACCATGTAGGTTAACGACTTGAAGACTTCATTGGGAATGTGAAGACAGACCCAACTATTTTCTCTGTAGTTGCGTGTTCTGATCTTGCCCTGTTCTATCGTATTGAGTAGTACTATCTTCTCTAAGATTTGCTCGAGATTGATCTCCAATAGGCAAGATAAAAAGTAGTCACAAACATCTTCGTCTCATCATTTGTGATTCCACAATATCTTGTTTCGCTACCATACGATTAAGATTATTGTGAGGTGATTGATAATACTAGGTTTTTCTTCGGAAATATAAGTTCGTATATCAATTGGTTCCTGTGCACCTTGATTTATAAAATGACGGAACAAAACTCTTAGGTATTTTCGTGGGAGACAGATTTATCTATTCCAATAGACTTTTATGTGTGAGACAAATTTGTTTATCAAGTCTTCGACTTTGGGTCGTAGCAACTCTTGGTTGTGGGTGATATCATCTAAGGGAATCAAGTGCATAGTATCCTGCTGGGATCATAGACGTAAGGAGCGCAACTGTACCTTGAATCAGTGTGAGATTGATTAGGGTTCAACTACAATCCAGTCTGAAGTTCATTGGTAGTAGGCTAATGTCTGTAGCGGCTTAATATAATGTGGTGTTCAAAGTTGGACTAGGTCTCGGAGTTTTTTGCATTTGCGGTTTTCCTCGTTAAAAAAATTCTGGTGTCTGTTTTATTTCTTTTCTGCAATATATTTTCTTATATAATTGAAATATCACAGGTTGTGCATAAAGATCAATCAATTAGATAATCCGACCTTTTGGTTGTTGATATAAATTGATTGACACTTGAGCATTGGTCTTTGGTACCGTTCAAGTTACTTCTCTTATATTCAATCAGGCTCGCAAATTCCTATTTGTTGATTGCAGATTGAATTGAGAAATAGAGATATCGTTCTTCGATATATTTTTCTGTAAGATTGAGTCCGACTGTCTAGTTGATTCTCCTATTTTTTTAGAACGCGTTGAGGGGGTAGGCGTTGTCCCCCCCCCCCCCCCCCCCCTTTTCAAGAGAGAACATGTCTGTCTCCAACTTATAATTTTAATTTTAATTTTTTTTCCTATTAAAAAACCTGGCCAAATTGGGGTATACCTAATAAGACAAAACTCGGGCCATTATGAAGTAAAACACAACACCCCTTAACCATTTATTTTCAAAATGCCTAATCTACGTTGCTTGATTGACACTAATAATGTGTTTAGGTTAATTAAGTTAGTTAGTTAATTAGTTGGATTAAAATTCGCAAATTAGGTATTGTTTGGATTGAACTCATGGATCATGTGTTATGATTTTGAGAATTCTTTTTTATTTTTTGAGATTTTTTTTTGTAACGGAAATGAAACCACATTAGCCAACCGCTTCTACAAAGGGGATTGCGAAGTTGTTAAGTGGTTTCATACTCAAAATTACAGAAGGAATCAACACTTTCAATTCTGAAAATATGAAAAGTCGGCAAGGTCGACAATAAAATACCCTGCCGACTATAAGATTTTTGACATACAGAGAAAGGTGTTACAAATGCATGATTAGTCGGCAAGGTATTAATTTCATAACCTGCCGACTAAACTATAGTCGTCAGGGTATAAGGATGAATACTGTGACGACCCTGTAAATGCTAATTTCAGATGAAAAGTCGTCACAATAATCAACCTAGGAAGATACCGACTAATACTAGTCGGCAAGGTCGACAAAAAAAATACCCTGCCGACTGATACTAGTCGGCGAGATTGACAAAAAAGAAATACCCTGCCGACCGTTGATAGAAATGTGGAATCATACGGGTTTTGAGATTGGGTACAAAATCGTACCCACCCGTACAACCAAAATTCAGTTTGTTTTGATTTTTTAATTTGATTTATTTTTCCTTTCCTTTTTTTGATTTCATCACGTAAACTTTCAGTTTTGAATGATTTTGAAGTTGATGGATTTTAGTCGGCATGGTTTTTTTTTCCTATAATTCATACTTTAACGGTCTGCACAAATAGGTCTTTTGACATCTTTTAGACACCCCTTAGCACACTATGTTGGATGAGTTTAAATTTAGTATATCCCAATTAATTTGGATATACTCCAATCTCGCCAGGTTTAAAAAATAAAAGAATTTCTCGCCAATAAAATGTTTTTCTCGTCTTCCTCAATGAAGTATACAGTATATCTTCATAGCACAACTCAGATGAGCCAGATTCTATAAGTTACTCTCAGGCGAGTCGGACACTATAATTATTAATTACACACAATAAACATTATTAGATTTATTCAGGCAAATGGTTCAGATTCAAATTCAAGTTATTCTGAGAATATGAATCATGTTTCTTTCTAATGTATTCCGGTTAGTCCCATCCCCTTGAGAGTGAAAGGGATGGAAGATTCTTACACGTATATGCATATGGAAATCTAAGCTTAACCACACTTCCAGAAAAAGAAGAAGAAATAGGTAATACAAGAGCGCAACAAGCACACCCCATCTGTTAATTTGTAGCTGCAAACGTGAACGCACATAAATAAATTACGTTTGCTCTTTACTACTAACCACGAGATCATCTTTTTTTTTTTTAAATCTATTTAAAAATGTGGGTAGTTAAAATAACACTACTACACACCTCAACTACTATTATTACTAGCGCCTCTTCTTTGAATGGGTTTATAAAGCACGACCGTAACATATTTTGAGCAGAAACGATGAGTGATTCCAAGGGCAACCACTGATCGCGGACTTTCTCTATTCTCAATGTAGAGATGGTTGAGTATCACATTTTGCGGGAGAGGTAGAGTTGAAGATGATGTGTCTCTAGTACTCACTGCAGGAAAGCTCAAAAGGGTGTGTTGCAGATGAGGAGGAACAAGAGGTGGATCCCTGGCTTCATCTTCATTACCAGGATATGGGTTATTATAACCTGCATCTGGTGACCTTGGTACCTCGAAACCTGCAACGCTTATTCCATCCTGCAATTAAAAGCGAAGTTTAGGTTCATACAATTTTGGTATGGAAGGTAACATGTGGTTCATATAATCAGGATTCTATGATATTCTTACTTGATCTTCACCACACGTATTGTCCATCCTATTCCCGCGGATTCTAGAGCCTGAAACAATAACTCCTCAATTAGAACATGAAAACAACAGATAAAAGGGTACTTGACAAGACTTACAGAGACCACATTTTCTTTCCTAGAAACGATTTACTTAAATAAAAAGGGAAATAACTATGAATCTAGAAACAACATTAACATCACACTAAGGATAACCTTTGGTATAAAGAGAAAGGTAACTTAAACAATTTACTAATATGGTCCATTACAATATCTAAAAGCAGGAAAATTTGATAGGAAAATAACATACCTGATGACAAAGAAAGCTTCAATCTTTTTCTCATGGGGAATAAGAAACTTTTTATTGTGCAAAAAATGAGAATTTAGAACAAACTATTAGCCTATTCGGATACCATACTGTGGTTGATCCCATATACTTATAGCAGTCTTCAACGAAACGGTAAACATGATACAGTGAATCGGGACAACACCATAGATGACTAGGTGACACATTAATTATACAACAAGATATTCCATATAAACCATATGCTAAATAGGAAAATACATAATTCTGCAAGGTGAGAAAAATATGTGACATCGTACGTGAGAGGCCCATGGCGAGTAAATGAACTTAATGATGACACTAATTGCTGAAATGAGACCTTGGTTAGGTGTTGGTCAAGTAGATTGGAGGACCGGACGATGTTTTGATAAGTACAATCACCGATGGCTTAAATGAATATGAACATATATGATAATATGCGAGTCTGCGTTTAATTTATTCACTGAATAGATCCAGGTATACTCATTCCATGCCGTATAAGTAAATACTTTAAGTCTTCAACATATCAAAACACAAAACAAAGGCTCTTACATATTTGGAAATAATGCATTACATTTATGGCAAGGACCAACATAGAAAACATTTTGCATCATTAGAAATTTCAAGATGACTTTTCTTTTTATTATTGAATAGCAATGACAGGTGAAGATGCTGTAATAAAGACTTGAAAACTTCCTACCGGAGGACCTAATAAAGAGAGTATCACATTACAATTAGAACAAGATCTTCTCTAGCAAATCAAATATAGAAAGGATCATCAAACCAGTAACTGAATGAACGTCTATCACGATAAAATATAGAAGGATTGTCGAGTAATTAAACTGATGGTTAGAAAATTTAGAACCACACCCATTTTAAGGTTCCTGTAGCAGGCGCCAAAGAAAATGAATGACTGGTAAAATCTAAAAATACTAATTTGATAGAGAGTTTGAAACACTCGCGTTTCGACGGCTGAGTATGAAGAAACCTGGTTTTCAGGCTGTCTAGCATTTTGATTGCTAAAAAGGAAAAGAGATGTGCCTAGACTAGCGAATAATTAACCCAACACTAAAATCTAATTCTGCAGCTCAAGGTTGAAAGTGTTATCGATATTCTATCAACAATTACACCATATGATATCTAATAGTGAAAGACCTTAATTTTGCTGGGAAGACACAGAGGAATATCCTGGAGATTATGAAATCAAGAAAGATTCATTATATGCTGACATCCTACGATCCTACGACCATAGGCAGCAAAACTTTCAAATTCTAAGTTTAGGTGTATTACATTTCAAAATTATAGAATGTTTTTCCTTTTCATCCAGCTTTCGTTGAAATAAAGATGACCAGGAATGTCAGGAACATAGAAGACAACAAGTCATCAATTGTGTTTACTTTTTATTCCCGGTGGATGCCTAAACACTATCGGATTTACTCAATCCAAGAATCCAACTTATTCAGGTCTGTAAGTTAAGGAAGTAAAATTCCAGTAAAATTCACTCCATAAACTGTAATGTGCTACTGAGGGTAAAACAGGACTGAGCACAACATAACATTCTCAGCAAATGAAATAAGCAGCAATACAAGACAAACTAGACGAAACCCTCAGTCATCAGGAAACTGTTTGCATGAAAATGCATTCTACTAGAAATCCATTTCCGACAGCAAACAAATCAAAACCCTAGCTCCAAAACTTGTCTAGACCCATATTAAAAAATGATAAACTTTACTACCTACCAATAGAAAGTATGTAACACCCAACACAATTCTCTCCAAACTAGACTTATAATTGTAGTAGTGGAATTGTTGAAACCCTAATTAATCAAAACCCCCAAAAACAAAATAAAGGAGTAAAACATATTCTGAGAGTTCCAATTGAAATACCTGAAGAATCCAACGAAGCCCTAATCCCTCTTGGAGAATCCGCCCAGAAATAAAATTAGAAGGTAGGCAAATCCAAGACTACAAATCTTCCTCAAAAACCCCTTAATCCTTTAAAATTAGAAAATTTTCAAGAAGAAATTAAAAATAAATAGAAAAGAAAGAATTGAGAGAGAGAGGTTCAACGAATTTGAGAGAGAGAGGGCTTCTTGGGTTAAACAAATTACATACCTAAACAACCAGTTGTCCCTCCTTTCCTAGTTGATTTGATGGAGTTCTTCACAAACTTTATTTTTTTACTAGTGTTGATTTTAGTAAAACATCGAGTATTTCTATCGCAAGCTGAAAGTACGACAAGAGCATAAAAAGTGATAGATCTTTGTAGTCCCATCTTAGTCTGCAGTTAGGTTTGACTCGGTCCAATTGTGCGATACACTTTGATGTACCAAAATCTTTAGCCCACTTATATGGGTTGTGTCATCATGCTTCAAATAAAATAAAAAAATACGGGTTGTGTCGAGGCTATGGCACGCCGGCATAAATATCAGCTAGATAAAATCTCTAGCCCACCCTGATTTGCTCAACAAAAAAGATGAACGCTGATTTTAAGCATATTCGATAAAGACAAAGAAAGGTTGTGAAATACCAAAATCAAATATCCCCTGAACTCAAATTTTTTTAATGGCAAATCTATCCTTTACGTATTAATGTTAGAAATCTGGATTAGTGATTAAATATTTTGTTTAGTAATTAAGATAATTTTCAGAATTATAAAGATTGTTTAGATGAAAAAATTTGGGGGAAAAAAATCAAAGTTTTGGTTAAGAAGGAGAGAAAGAAGGAGAAAGTGAGAAAATTTTAATTCTTGATTCAACGGAGGATGAGGAGGATCATAATCTAACTCCTTTAAAATCCTAAACTTATAAGGCTCCACGTTGAACGGTGACCCTCACCCACTCACAGAATTGTTGTGTTTCACTTTTCTTCAAAGGAGAGAAAAAAGAGGAATTCCCACACAAATTTCGCATACAAAACATAAAAAAAAGAAAAAAAAAACACATACCAAACCCTAAGAACCAATTTTCTGTTTCGCTCACAAAACATAAAAAAAGAAAAGCAAAACAAACCCTAAAAATAAACCCTACGATATGCTTTGTTCATGGGATAATGACGATACAAATAAAATTTAGCGTCGACCAAGTCATGCAGTCGTTATCACATGTATATGATCTTTTCTCTCTTTTTTATTCTTCCAAGAGAAAAAGAATACAAGAGAAATGGTGTTGGTGTTGTTGCCATGGTCGATGGCAGTCCATGGCATCTCTCCATCTCTTTCTGACGCCTCTACAAAAAACAAAGAAAAAAAACATCAACGCGTAAAGCTACAACAAAGAAGGGTTATTGAACCCTTTCTTCTAAAATCCAGAAAAACATAATCCCCTTTTTTCTCCCTATTTTCATTGTTTTTTATCCGTTCTCCCTATTTTAGATGATACATAGAGCTGCAAGGTTTATTAATGGATTTTAACATGATGTAGTTTCTTTTATTGTTGTTGTTATTAATCAGTCATAGGGACCGATTGCTGTAAATGGTGGAGCTCGAGTCGCTTATGAAGATAAGTGGTTGTTGATTGAGAAAGAGGAGATGTTGTTGTTATCTGGTGGTAGTCGGGATTGTGAGTTCTAGATGGACAGAGTAAGTTTGGCATCATATATTTTTAGCGTCGACCAATGTACCCCGTGTTATTTTCTTTTTTTAATTACTTTGGTTGTAAGAGATTTATCTTCCCTAATAGTAGATTTATCTTTTCCTAATAGTGCTTGATGATATATTAGTTGTGGTATTCATTCGTTCTTAGTACTTTGGTTGCTTAAGCCATTTATAGAGTTACCAGCTCGGTTCAGATTTCATCCAACTGATGAAGAATTAGGCATGCACTATTTGTGCCGTAAATGTGCATCTTTACCAATTTCAGTTCCAATTATTGCTGATATTGACCTATACAAGTTTGATTCATGGCTACTCTCAGGTACATAATCTGTTCATTTATCTTTAATCATGTTTTCTTAGGTGTTTTCAGCCTTTGGGATTCAGGCTTCGATAACTTAGGTAGAATATGAAATTGAATCTGTGGCAGGTATGGCACTGTAGGGTGAAAACCAGTGGTATTTCTTTTCTCCAAGAGACAGGAAGTATCCTAACGGGTCGAGGCCGAATCGAGCTGCGGGGTCTGGGTATTGGAAAGCTACCGGCGCGGATAAACCAATTGGGAAGCCAAAACCAGTTGGGATCAAAAAAGCTTTGGTGTTTTATGAGGGGAAAGCGCCCAGAGGTGTGAAGATAGACTTGCCCCGGTGTAGACAAATAGGCGCGCAAGAAGAGTGGCAGCAACTCAAAGGGTATGACTCTTTTATACTATTAACAGTTTATATTGGTGAGGTAATGATCTTTACTACAAAATCCAAACTCTAACCCTATTTTCTATCTTTCTCACGATTTTATCATCACTCATGATATCTGAATTGTTTTCTTCTACTTCTGTCATTTGCTTATCTCTTTTCATGCATTTTTTTTGTTATTTTCTGTTCCAAATGCAATTGCAAAATACCGTTTTTTAGTGATTTCAAAATGGTTGATGACATTTAGATATGCTCTTATTTATTTTGCTCTCTTTATGACCTGTGAATTATTGTGTTAATGACATGTCTCATTTGCTTCTTTTCGAACGAAGGGTGCCATTGGCTTTCCTTTTGAGTCGTTGGCACACTAAATCGGGTATTTAAAAAAAGCCTATCCTTCTTCTAAGGTTTGATCCCTCTCATTACTTACTTTCAGTATAAAAAAAAAACAAAAATATAATGTATATCGTCTTTCTCTCAAATGACAAACTAATAAGTGTAAAAGGAGTCTGTACAAGGCTCTTTTGGCCGGAGTATATAATTATACTTTGGCACTTACTTAATTTAAGTGTGTTGGTTAAAAACTGAGCGTTGTCGTCTCTTTGCCAACAGGTGAACTATATATAACCCTATAACTATGCACAATGGATGAGTAGTTTGGTTAGCTAGATAAAACTTCATTTCGGGGTGATCCAAAGTACGCAGAGCTTTGTCTTACTCATTACATATGTTAATGTTTTTCAGGTTGAACTTCAACAAGAAGGTACGTAAATCAACAGTGGTGGTACTTATTTGATTGGGTCTCTGTCTCATGGTGGCTGCCATCGGTAAGTAATAACCACTTGCTTATTCATATAAGTAATTAACGCCTGTTGTTGCATACAAAACTGAAAGCCCTAATCTCTTTTACAGGGCTTTCCTTTAATGTCCAACCATAAATCTAGTGGCTTCGAAGATAGTTTGACCCTGGCAGTAACTATATAGTCATTTGTTTGAATAATAACTGATTTGAAGTGATTTTGCAGGTTCATCAGGCTTGGTAAACAAAAATTCTTTAGAATGTTTACTCTTTGATCCTCTAGATAAAGCTCTATTGTCAGGTGACACTTGAAATTGACTATGTATGTTATGCTTGCAGCTATTTAATTTGATTGCTTTTCGCATATCAAAGATGCCGTGTACCAGCACGTGGTTTCAGTTTTGTTGGATGCGTAGTGATTGGCGAAGCATATATATGGGCTTGGAAGCAATTCGTACGTAAATATGGTTTTTTTAGGTATGAAAGTTGGTGTAAGCGTAACACAAAATAAGATAAACATTTCGAATTCATGAATAAGTCATTCGTACATAACTATGTTTACAACTTGCGCCATAAATAATTGTGAAGAAACCATGTCTCACACTAATCTTATATTTGGTCTATGAACTATAAATTGTTGACAGATTTCTACGGTTCCATTTATTTCAAGGTCCTTGCAGTTCTTAGAGTCATCTAGGCGCAAAACATAAACTATGATTCATGTAGAATCAATAATGATTTGTTTTTTTTTTTTGTATGCAGCTACTACTGTATGTTCAGATACTAAAAATCGGTTATCCATCTGGCACGTAGTACGGGAGCATGAGCAATTTTCAAGGGCAATAATTACAGCTGCCACCCTTTCAGAACTATCAGTTGTTCTTAAATACCTTTTTATTGTTGTGCACTTACAGATTAGGCTTTGTGCAGGTGTTTTGTCAATCCTGTTGCAGTTGTCAGAAGTGCAAAGTAAGTGGCAGAGAGTCTTACGGTAAACATTTGCCGTTAACCGTAACTAAGAATTGGATAGAGCTTCACTGCCAATAGAGCTTGGATTTTAAAGTTGGGATAACTTCTGATGTTATCTTTCTTTGCTTTCTTGCTGGAAGAAATTAGAGGGATCTCACTGTTGAGGTGAATGTACAACATGAGTTGCTTAATTAGATGTTCACTTTATGTCATTTTTATATGCTTCTTCATATTATAATTGTTTATATTTTTCATGGCAGTTCAAGAGCATGATGAGTAGGATATCTCAGAAGTAGTTTTGCGAGACCAGTGTTCATTTTGTTGTCAAATGGAAAGTGCATATGAAGAATAGTTGACCCCTAACTAATCAAAACACATAATTTCTTAAGAATGATTATACTCTCATCAAGACACAACGTGAATTTCAGAATCCTAGCAACTTTAATAAGATTACAAGAAATGGGGACTTGGGCGAAGCCGAGCTTTACCAAATCAAATGGGGACTGAGGCGAGGCGAAGCCGAGCTTTACCAAATACAAAATATGGTTCAAAGAAAGAGGCATTGATGCATTGATGCATTGTATTTGTAGTTGTAGATTGAATTGGTGAACCAAGTTTGAGAAACTGCCCGGGCGTAGCACGGGCACAAAATCTAGTTCATATAAAAAACCTAGAAAAATACATATCAACTACAACAATGATTCCTAAATGGCTGATTTCTTAAATTATGAGAATGATTTTACACAAACTCAAGCTCAAACACAAACTCAAACACAAACTCAAGATGATGATTTTTATGAGCCAAATCCAGATGATGAGTACATATATGAGGAACCCAATGCTTCTAATACACAGGTACACTTCTATCTTATGCTCAATCTCACTTCTATAGCTCGAAATTATCAAAAGTTTAGATTTTTGCTTCATGGTTCGGCGAACCAGGTTGAGGTTCGGCTCACATCTATGAGCCGAATCAACCAAATAATGAACGGTTCGGCTCACTGAATCTGTTTACAGCATGCGCCGAACCTATAATTTTCTTCTTTGTTGCCCTTTTGTTAGACACTAGTTCGCCTTATATGAAAGTTTCATACTAAGCCGAACAACATCCTGAATTGCCCGGAATAAAAATAACTACTGGTTCGGCTTATGTATTCAAAATCGTATGAGCCGAACATGAATTTGTTAATTTTTGGGTTAAAATATTGTTATTGGTTCGGCATATATTGAGAATAACGTATAAGTCGAATCCTCTAAATGTTCAAGGTTCGTCACATAATATGATTATAGTATGAGCCGAACATGAATTTGTTAATTTTTGGGTTAAAATATTGTCCGTGGTTCGGCACATATTGAGAATATCGTATAAGCCGAAACATGTAAATGTTCATGGTTCGGCACATAATATGATTATCGAATGAGCCGAATATTGCTATTGTATTCCTTTTGTAGTATTTAACCTTGTGATATTCTTTGTAGATCGTGCTTGGCGGACCTATACCCATGGAAAATCAACCTGATCCAGTAGACATAATTCACGAGGATACCAAGGATCACTTCCAAAATGATTTGGTACGTAAGAACTTTTTGTTTACCTTAATGTTGTCTGAATATTCCGAAGTTTTTTCTTATAAGTTATTTGTTTTGGAATGAACGTAGAGATAGAAAACTAAACCAGAAGTTCTTGATTGGGTTGAGGAACACGTGATGAAGGTAAATTGTGTACTAGTTAAAGGACAACAAAGCCGAGGGGATCGGTTTGAAATGATTTGTGAGCTTAGTGGAACCGGCGCTAGCAAGGTTAAAAAGGGTACCGTATATGTTGGGAAGACTGGGAGAAAGAATAGGACGAAGACGAAGAAAACAAATTGCCCTTTCAAGATCGTTTGAACCTCAAGAATAAGTCCTTGAACAAAGAAGATCAATATTGGATGAATAAAGATATGGATTGTCGTCATAACCACCCACGTCTCAAAGACCTTCATGGACATGCGAAAGTAGCGACTCAAACCCAACGAGATGCTAGAAGTGGATAAAATGACACGAGCACGTTTGCCACCGTCTAGGATTTTCATCTTCAACAATTTCATCTTCTTCATCTTCCTTCACATATGGTTGAAAAACGACATCATCAACACTTATTGTATCTAACTTCTCCCTCAAACTTGCCACCAACTTTTTTTTGTTCCTTTTCTTCGAGTCCTCATACTCGTACCTTGCTGCTGTTGGCTCTGTATCAACCCACTCGACATCCTTTTCAAACGTTTTGGCCAATTCCAAAGTTGGGAAATGGTCATATACCCACACCTATATCCAAATAATCACATAACTAACTTAAAATGATTGAATTAATAGAAACAGAATAGTAGACATTGTTTGGTTTGACACAACAAAGTAATAAAGAAATTTGAAAACTCAGTGCACTGTTCGGCTTAAAACATTGGATGGCTTATAAGCCGAGCCTGAGAAAACTTATGGTTCGGTTTATGTGTTACCACAGTAACAAGCCGAACCATACACTGACGACCCAGAAAATTTCAAGTTTGATCGTCGAGAATTACCTGAAGCATAGTGAAATTTCCTCCAATGTTTGTGCTTGTCAACCTAGAGGCGGCCGCAAGTTGGTCCAGCAAGTAAACCAGCGAAGCCGTTCCCCAAGCATACTTGTTAAAAGTTTCAATATTCTTTACCAATTGGAGATAATTAGCATTTACCTTGTTTCCGGTAAGGTCGGGAAATATATCTCTGCCAAGAGTATAAAGCAAGTATGCGGTTCCGGTTTGCTTCACTTTGATCTCGTCCATTACAACACCCCCTTCTTTACTTTCTCCTTTGTGCACTCAAATTCCTTTTTCAGGTTAGTTAGCTTGATCTTCTTATTCTTCTTATTCCTTCTACCAGGTATGCAAACGGAATCGACATCTCTAACGGATCGACAAAACTCCAACTCAGTTTTGAATGAACTCCAACCAAGAGTTTCCTCGAACAACTTGTACAGCTCTTCCGAACTCATGTCATAATAATCAGCATCCACGCTTCTACCCCTTGCTTTAAGGCTTGTAATCTTACTCGCTTCATCAGGAGAGATTGACATCTCTCCAAAAGGTAATTGTAATGTGTAAATCTCTGGACAAAATCTCTTGGCAAAACAGGAGGTTGTCACATTATCATATTCTTGATGTCCATATTGAATGGCAGGCCATAAAGCAGAGGATTGTACGTAAGCAACCACCTCATCAACCTCTTCAGAAAGTTTTCATTTTGCTTCCCTCTAGTGTCGCAATACTCTGACTGCACGGTTGTGATCAGGAGTCTCATAAATCCTTTTTGCCCAAGATTCGGCGTAACCAATCAACACATTTCCTCCATCTTCCGGAAGACCATGAGGCTCACCATCCGATCTAGGTGAAATTACATCATCTTCATCAGGAATGTGAAAACCTGTAGCCCGTTGTTCTGCAACTTTGTTCACTGACTTTGGTTGTGCAACCTTCTTACCTTTCTCGGGTTTTCTTTGGGGTTGTGTTTCTTGAATATCATCAACTTCTTCATCATCACAAATTCCTTCTTCTTGTATTCCAACTCTTCCTCGTTCATCAACTTCTTCATCATCATAAATGCCTTCTTCTTGTATTCCAACTCTTCCTTGTTCATCTACTTCTTCTATGTCAGTTCCTCTACGGTTCGCTCCCAATTTTTTCTTACCTCCTCCTCGAGGATCGGGAGTTTTAGAAGTAGAAGGTGTTACCTCCATCTTCTTCTTCTTTTTAGCTGCATTGTTCCTGACATAAGCATAAAACTTATAAGCCTAATACTTCGAACAACAAAGGAATACAAACTATATGAAATATGTATTTGATTATCATTTACAGAGAGTAGTTCGGCTTATATGCACAAAATACTTCCAAGCCGAACATATATATTCGGCACAAAACTACTATTATCGAATAAGCCGAATCCATATTTACGAATTAAAACAACTATTCGTCGCATAATGATTTCATAAAATGAGTCGAACCTCTAAACTTGCAAAAATAATGAATTCTAACAACACTTATTCGGCTCAAAAAAATAGTATCGAATAAGCCGAATCTATACTAAGGAATTGTAACATATGTTCGGCACATAATAATATCATAGGATACGCCGAGCCTATACACTTGAACAATCTATGAAATTCTACAAATACATGTTCGACTCAAATCTAATTGTATCGAATAAGCCGATCCTAAATACAAGGCTTCTATTTAACAAAGTTCGGCTCAAATCTCATCTAAACTTTTAAGCCGAACTGTTCATATGCATTTTCAGAGTTCAGTTTCAAGAACAGTTCGGCGCAAATCTGGGAATACTTTTAAGCCGAGCCTTACCCTGTAACCGTCGCAAAACCCTAATTTTTGACTATTAAACCTATCATACCAATCAAAAACATCAAATACGAGATGGGTTTGTAGAAACTTACTTTCTTATTCTCATTTCAGGTGTTGGTTCTTCACTTTGTTCTTCCGGTTCGAATTGTGGTTGGATTTCACTTTGTTCTACATCTTCATCTTCAGTTGGTGCTTCAATTGATCTATTAGAACGTGTTACAGTTTTACGATGACCCATTATATAGTAGAGTTTAATCGACGATCAATTTTTCATGAATCGACGATTATCAGTTTCACGGCGATGCGATGCGATATGAAGTGAGGGAGGCAGAGGAGGGAAGGAAGAAGAAGACTAGAAGACTAGAAAACTGATTTAGTGTTTTTTGTATTAGGTTTTTGTATTAGGGTTAGGGATAGATTAGTAATTTAGAAGATTTAAGGGCATATAGGTAATTGAACTACCCATAGGGTACCCCTTATAAGGTCATCCAAGTTAGGACTATTGCTTTGTATGCCTAGAAAGATTTAGGTATGCCCAAAATCAGGGTTCAAAAAGATTATGTTTGCGGATGAATACCAAGGAACATGTGGTAATTATATAATTGTCCCTCATTTTTATGTGCGTCACAAATACTCTCATGACACATAATATACTCCTCTCAATCCAAAGCCCATCAGCGGTCCATATACTCTTCATTTTTATTAATCTAAACCAAAAATCAGTTATCAACGGAAAGAAGAACAGAAAGAGAGAGAAAGAAGCCGATCTTCATCAGCTGAATTCCGAAGAAAAAAAATCGCAAAATTTTCTGTGAAATCTAGGTTTCAATCACCATAAAATCTTCTTCTTCTACTACTGAATCTTTGTTCATCAATTTAATCATTCGAATCTTTAAATATGAGATCTAACAGCAGTTTCTTCATCAACAACACAATCAACAGAATCTTCTCGATCTGTTTTTCTGAAACAAATTGGTAATGGTGATTCGTGATTGAAGATGAATAGAAATGTATATGATATTTGCATGTTCGATTTGTAGTTTCTAAATATTCATCTTTGATTTCAATTCATTCGTATTTTCTGTTGCAGAGATCGTGATTTTTGGAAGCGTTTTTTTGTGTGTTTGATTTTACTGGATTGATTGGTTCATTTACATATTATTTAAATTCGAGATCGTTATTCATCTCTTAAACAAATATTATTCAATTTTTCAATCTCCGGTTTTTGATTTTGAATTTCTGTTGTTTTATTCATATCGGCTCACGATTCAATGTTAGGTTTATAATTCATGATTTTAGCTTCAATGTACTTTCTATGAACCAGTTATGAATTATTTTGGAGAATATTGAGTAATGATGAATTATTTGGAGAACACTGAGTGTTGATGAATTAATTGGATACTGAGTGTTGATGAATCAGTTTTGGCATCAATTATAAGTTATAAGTTAGTGTAATCAATTAGAAGTTAGTGTTGATAAACTCGGTTTACATATCTAAAGTTTGACATTGAATATAACTTTCACGAGGGGGCGCAACCCCCGAGTGATGCGCAACGTAATTTGAATGTGTAGCTTAGGCTAGGTTTAGGCTGTTTTCTTTAAGGTTGCACAAGAACCGAATCGGAACCGGTGAACCGGACTTGAACCGGGAAAAAAGAACCGGAACCGGGCCGGTACTGGGGGAGGCGGTACATGGAACGAGAATGGTTTTCAGAACCGGTTGCATATGAGTACAGGTACAGGTTCCAACCTTATTCTCGGCCTGTCCCGGACCCAAAAAACCGGTGTATAATAACCGTCCAGATAAGTAATTTCTAGCCATCGATGCTAGGCTTTCATAACATCTTGTCTATCGAATAGATTCATTATTCATTTCGTTTTTCCTTTCCTGCCTCTTCTTCTTCTTCTTCGTTTCTCAATTGAAGTATAATCAATAACATCACTCACTACTTTCAATTCATCAATTTTACAATTTTGAAATGAAGAGATGAGGAGATAAAATCAACCCATGAAGATTGAATCTCTATCTTCATCAAAGAAAAATAAAAAAACCCAATCCCAGAAACCCGTTAGCAGACATTAATTCATCATCTTCTTCATCTTCTACTTATGCTAGTACGGTTTCAATTGAAGTTTCATCAAGATGGTGATGAAAGTAACGGTATAGGTATGATTCAAGGTAAATCAGTAAATCACTCGTCTGGTTTTTGGTAATTTGGTTATGAACTATGGCTTCTTCATAATTAATTGCATGTTTAGTTTAACTGTTTAATTGCATGGTTGAATTTGAGCTAGGGTTTTATTTGAGATGGATTTAGGTTTAGATGCAGATTAATTTCTATAGCTATAAATTGACTTAAGATTTTTATTAATTTCTGGTTTGATATTAGGGTTTGATAATTTTCTGATGATGGTTGTTGTTGAGAAATGGAAGGTGGTGATCCAATGGGTTGAGGACGGAATTCTCTATTGAAGAATTACATGGAGGTTTCTGATGAGTTGAGCAAGAAGATGGTAAAGAATTTGAGGGTTATGTCAGGAACAAGAACCTGACATGGTGGTGTTTTTAAGAAGGGATGATTGATGCACAGAGATGAAGAAGAAATTAGGGTTAAGGTTGGACTGAGATGTAGTTGAGGATGGAGGAACCTGATGTAATTGGAGTGTGGAAAATTGTTTCTGATACTCAATAGATGTATCCTAGGACTTTAGTTTTGATCTTAATTTTGTTAATTTTGTTGCTTTTTTTTAGGAGAGCAATTGTATCACTTTTGTATTAAAATTTCAGGTAAAAAACCCGGTAACGGCTTGTGCCGGACCGGTACCGAAGTACAGGTACAACACCAGGTACAAATACAGGTACCGGTCCTCAAAAGAATGTACCGGTCAACACCAAGTACAGGGACCGGTTCCATAAGAGAACCGGGCCGTACCGGACCATGTGTAGCCCTAGGTTTCTTATGGTTTGCAGTGAATTTTTTTAACATGAAGCATGTATGGTCATGTAGTATTTCATGTATCAGGTTAACATTTGCACCGATTGCATACTAATCCGATGCGAAGTAACTTATGTGATACAGTTTATGTTGTTTTTTTGTAGCAAAATCTTAGTTGTCGACATAGTTTTTTCATTGTTGACACTGAAAACTTGTAGAATATCCAGATTATTGTATCAACAATGGTTGTTGTTGCAGGTTTGTTGGATCAACATTCATTGTTGATGCAAATAACCTGGATAATTTTCTGATTATGGTTGTTGACATATGTTTTATTGGATCAACATTGGTTGTTGATGCAGGTTTATTGGATCAACTTTCATTATTGATGCAAATAACCTGGATAATTTTTTGATTATGGTTGTTGACAGATGTTTTATTGGATCAACATTGGTTGTTGACAGATTATGGTATCAACATTGGTTTGTTGATCCCAAATTCTGAACACAACCTTTTTTTTTCTTTTTTATTTTATTTTATGTTTTATTAATTTCGTTGATTTGTTATGGTTGTTGTAGGCTAAGGATGGCTGTTGCGGAGTTCAAATTTTGTAATATAATGGTCTTGCATCCTGTTTCGGAACTACTGTCAGCGAGATGATAAGTGTGGTGAAACAAAATTGGTCTTATGTCCCTGAAGACCTCGTACTTTTTGGTTAAACTGTAAATGGAATTTCACATGTCATTAATCACGATTTGGATTTGAGGTTTTTCATTCACTATTGCATCACGAAAGGGATTGATGTGTTGTAGTTTAACATCCAGTTTAAGATTTTCGTTGATTATATTCCCTCTTCTTATTCTATTGCTCCTTCTTCGTCATCATCAAGTTGTGTTTCAAACAACGAGGTGGCTGTTGTAAAAGACTTGATGGGTGATTCATCTTTGATAAAAAAAGGTCCCCAAGAAGTCATATGCTTGGGCCAACATCTTAACCGGAGTAGGGAAGTTGTTTGAAAGTGTTAAAGATTGTCGTGATATTGTTAAGAAGTATGAATTTCAGAGTGGTTACAAATATTTCATACATAAGAGTGACCAGAAATGATACATTATGGAGTGTAAGCACAAGAAAATTCAAAATTGTAGTTGGAGGTTTCATGCATCTCTCGTTGCCAATACTAATCGTGTGTTTCAGTGCAAGACGTTTCACGGAGAGCATTCATGTGATTTAGCTTGTTCTAATCCAGCAAAAGTCAGGATGACGAAGTCTTTTCTGAAGGATATCTTAATAGATGATTTTCGAGCATCAAAGAAGATGAAGATTGCAGCTGATGTCAAAGATCTGCTGCATCTAGAATATGGAGTTGATCTCACGTATAGTCAGGCATACGATGGTTTACAATTCACCAAATAGTATCTCTGGGTGATGATATCAAGTCATATTCAGTCTTTGTTTGGTGTAAAGATTCCATTGAACGTTACAATCCTGAAAGTGTCGTCAAGTTTGAGTATCACATTATAACGAAGCAGTTCCACAGGTTTTTTGTCGCTTTCGAAGCTTCAATTACTGGTTTCAACAATTACTGTCGTCTGATGTTATTTATTGATGCTACTTTTCTGACTGGGAAGTTCAAGGGCGGTCTCATGGTTGCTTGCGGGAAAACTGGTAACCAAGGTATGATTTTTAATCTTTTTCTCTTTTTTAATTATCAAGTGTTTCAACTTTGGTTGTTGATACTAATTTTTTGTTTCAACTTGAGTTGTTGATACCATTGTATAGTCTGAAATCTCCTTGGATTTCACTTCTATGGATCTCATAAATTTTGTTTGTTCTCGTAACTCTTGTTGTTGATCCCATAACCTTTGTTGCTGATTCCATATATTTGTATCGACTTTTGTTGTTGGCCCCATAACTTGTTCATGCATTTCAGTTTTATGGGTCACTTTATGAATTTTTGGTGTTTACTGTTTGTTGTAGAGATCTATCCAGTTGCATTTGGAATTGTTCCTTGTGAAAATTGTGAGAGTTGGTAATGGTTCTTAACCAATTTGAAGGGTATTATCCGTGATGACCGTCCACCGACCATCATATCAGACCATGGAACTGGCCTTTTGAAGCATGTCCCTGTGATCTTCCCAAACGCTCACCATTCGTACTGTTTGTACCACATGAAAGGGAATATTCCTATTCCAAAGGGAAAGAGAGGCAAACTGCTGTAAAGTTGTTTGAAGAGTGCTACACTGCGTAAACAAAGGAGAAATTTTATGCTGCTGCAAAGAATATGAGCAATCTGAAGTTGGATTCAGTTATTGATTGGATGGTAAAGATTTCATTCCAGAACAGGTCTGCTCACGTATTTCTATGAGAAAGATTTGGTGAGAACACATCCAACATTGCTGAGAGTTTTAACAACATGATTAAGCATGATAAGCGACTTCCATCACTTGAGCTTATCGATTTTATTCGTACTAAGGTAATGGAGCAGAACTACAAGAGGTTGGTGGAGTCTAGTAAGCGGACTACAAAGCTTACTCCTCGGATGCAGGCTAGGCTCAACAAGAGGGTGACTGATTATCGTTTTTACAAGTTCCAAATATCAAGTGAGAAAGTTTTTGAGATCAATTCTCCTACTTGAAATCATACAGTCGACTTGGATGCTAAGACATGCACTTCCAATACACACCTGTAAGTTATTCAATTGAACAAAGTCTCTACTCATATCCATTTTACTAGCATAATTCCAATGGCGTAATTGAGATGGAGGAATTTGTAAAAAAAATTAACCGACGAATGGGATATTTTTTTTTTTAGATTATGATATATCGCGATGTTGATAATACTTCTGCCGACAAAGTACATGCATATAATGATCGGACAAGACTATATAAAGAAACAAAAGTCACGATCTTTGGAAATCTATAGAATATCAAAATTTGGAAAGAACGAGAGGGAGGTAACATCTAATCAATTTTATAAAGCTAGAACAAATACTATGTAGGCTTCGAAGATGTTGCAGTGCCGACCCATAACTTTTTAGTTCTTTTTTCTATTACATGTCGTTTTTATTAGCTTATTATTAAACTCTATTTCATGTTGTTTTTATTAGCTTATTATTAAACTCTATTTCATGTTGTTTTTATTAGCTTATTATTAAATGTTTTACATTGGCTCATAGGTTCATCAACGTATTGAATTTTTATTAATTCTACTTTAATAATTTTTGCTTATTTAATGAAATCAATTTTAAAACATGGATCAAATATTTCATAAGAGAAACACTGACCGTGCATCGCATGGGTGAAAAACTAGTATCATTAAAGTTGGACTCCCTCTTAGTTGGAACTAGAAGTTGTGGGAATGAGGCTCTGGGAACAAAGACAGGCTCATCAGAACCTCATTGGTCTCTTTAGAGACTCTATCAATCTCCTCATTTTCTGACTTTGAAGGGTGAACTACAGTATGTTCGCTGTCAGTCATGGCAACCTTATTGCCAACTTTCTTTCCACTCCTAAAGATTGTAACAGAAATCACATGATTGTACGATTTTCCTCATTTGGGATTAGGATCAGTATGACTAGGGAACCTTATGTTATCTCTCTCACTTAGAGTCTTATCTATTTGGCCTACTTGAAGTCCTAACTTAGCAAGAGTCTGGGCATTATTTTAAAAATTATGCTTGGTTTCCTGCTGAAAACTAATGTGGCTCTGTGTGTAGGATCAGAATTTCGCAGTGACAATGTTTCAGCGAAGTTATCAATGACATAGCATAACAGCGTCGCAGAACAGTTTCAGAATAAATGACGTCATCTAAGGTCACGATAAAGATGTGATAGTCTTGCGAAGATTAGAGAGTTTGCGAAATTAACATCTGTAAGGTTGCGAGAATGTCGCAAACCATATCCGAAAATAAAGGACAGATTAGCTGTCATCCACTATGTATTTCCTTATAAATAGTCATTCGAGTTGTAAAGAAGAGAGAGATCTTTTTTTTTTGAGTAAGAAACAAGTAAATAGGAGAGAGAAAGTTCAGAGCAGAGATCATTCTTGACTTCTTTATCTCTCTTGTAAGAACATTCAAAATTTAATCAATAAAATTAAGAATATAAACCTAAAAATGAGTTGATCAACAATGAAATCATATGATGTTGGAAAAAATTGGGTTTCACAAAGGATGAATGAATCAGAGAAGAAAGTGTTGCACTCCAAAACTTTCAAGGCTTGTATAAATTTCTTTTAGACAAATATTTCTACCCTCCCAATAACAATTGGCGATTACAACAGGTATGCGAAATATTGCCTTCAGGATACAATGAAAGCCCTGCAACGAAAACTGAATTCAAGGTTTGTACCCCTTGATTCAATCAAGAACACACAAAGAGATTTCTGATTTCTGATGATGCTTTTTGAAACAGAGAAAACAGATTGATTTTTCTTATATGTTAAACGAAACTGGGAGAAGCTATTTATAAAGGGTTTTGCACCTGTTGGGAATAGGTTTTTATTCGCCAACAGGTTTCTATTCACGAAACGTCAGGTTCCTTCATCAACAGACATCAATGGTGTCTTTTGGATTCGAAATTTTCGAACAGGCTTTTATCGGCCAAATAAAACCGTCAGTTCAAAAAATTCTGGGGGGCGATGCCCCCCAGGACCCCCCTTTGGTTAGCGGCGTTGAAAATATTCCAACATATGAGGGGTGTAGTGTAGGATTTCCTGCAACTACACTGTGCTAGCATCTCTTGGGTCTTTGCTAACATGTAAATAGAGTCCTCTAAGCTGGTCATTTTATTCTCAGAAGGTTTTTGGAACTGGTCTTGACCTGAAGATTTCTTATTATAACTGAAACCTGGGGGAGGCTGAGAATTACTAGACTGACCTTGACTATGGCCCTTAGACCATGAGAAATTAGGATGGTTTCTCCAACCAGGGCTGTAAGTCTATGATTATGGGTCAAACATCTGACGCTTTTCAAACCTGGAGTTATTATAGATAACATGGGCTTGCTTTTCACTAACCTGACCTTCCCAAAATGAGTTATTAGGCTTTGTTCCGCAACTAGAGATTTGAGAGGCTCTATTCCTATCATCAGGTTCAACAAAAGACCTATGTTTATACTGATTCAATTACAAAGATTCTAACCTTCTAGACAAAGCAACAAACATAGCATCTGATCTAAAGTTTGTATCTACCACATTGGTGCTACTTCTATTGATCAAGAGTCTTTTAGGGGGTTCAACACAAGACTCCCATTTTGGGATTTTTTTAGCTAAATCTTCTAAGAAGGAATATGCTTCATCAGCAGTTTTATTCGTGAACCCACCAACGCACAAAGACTCGACCATGTATTTGATCGAAAAGTCTAAACCGTCATAAAAAATCTCCATTAGTTTCATTTTCTCAAACCCATGATAAGGACATTGCGACAAGAGATCATTGAATCTCTCTAAAAACCTATAAATATATTCTCCTTCTTGTTGCACACTGGCACTAATTTTCTGCCAAATAGATATGCTTAGGGTAAAACTTTAAGCTGAATACAGCAGTAATCTCGTTCCATGTTTCTATAGACTCGGATGGTAGGTTATGCAGCCAAGACTTGGCTTTATCTCTCAAGGAAAAGGGGAACATTCTAAGTTTCAAGACTTCATCACTAAGGCCTTTAATCTTAATTGTTCCACAAATTTCTTTAAAGTCCCTAACGTGAAAGTAAGGGTTTTCATCATCTTTTCCTAAGAATATAGGGACCATCTGAAGAATACCAGGTTCCAACTCATAATTAGCCGTATAGGCTGGCGATTTAATACAAGATGGTCGGTTGGACCTAGTTGGGTACATGTAATCTTTCAAAGTTGTCATTGCTGGCACAACTGAAGTACTAGGGGTACTTTCATCACGAAGAGACAAATTCCCAAAAATGAAGTTTCCAAAAACAAGGCTCTCAAAAGAAGAGTCTTCGAGCTCCCCGCTTCCACAAGAAGCACTACTAGGTTTTTCACTAATCAATCGACCTAGAGTGTCTCTTTTCCAATCCCGCTCTCTAATGACCTCGGGCATACACTAGAAAAAACTAAAAAGAAAATAATCCTGAAAGGAATGGAAGTTCTAAGCAAACAGACACAAGGCTCACTCCACCACAACAAGCCTATTGATTCTAGCAAACAAAAAGCATGATGGCTCCCTTAGATTTTTTCTAGACCATCTTATATTCTTCCGAAAGGCAATTCGTTACAAAGTTCAGCAAACCTCTCTGGAATCAATCTGATCTAAAGTAAGCTAAATAGAGAGCTTGAATACCCCCGCCTCACTGGAAAACATTTCCTTGGGTTACAAGGCGACACGCTCAACTTACAATAATCATCATGAACTTTGAGTTAGGCTTAATAGAGCAACCAATATAACTTTTGAACGACTTTCCTATTAAGCTCGTTACCCTATCGGTCTCGTTCTAGTCAGTATTTTAAGTTTGGGTTCGCGCAGGTTGTGTGTTCCTATGGTGGATGGTAGGCTTGGGAATGAGTGTAAAATAAGAGAATAAGAGAAGCCTACATGGTTATACCGCAAGTGCACGGTGTCGGTTGTAGCTTGTGCAAATACGGGTCGAATCCACAGGGACTAGGGTGTGAGTTGAAGTTTCCTAAGATAATTCTCTGAGCAGTGAACTAATGAAGCAAAGAGTGACAGTGGCAAATGACAGTTACAATGGCAATGAGCCAAAGGCAGTGAAGTATAGAATTGAGAAGCAAACAGTGAAGCAAGAATTTGGAAACAAATGTAAACAAAATACCAAGGTCTTTGAATCCACCTCTAACTCACACTGATTATTCATCACTGACAGTAACTTTGTTTTTCTATAACCACTAGCAAGAGGGATGCCAATCCTCTATATAGCAAGGGTCATTTTGATATGAAATCTCCTATCACAACTAAGGTACTCCTCCTAAGCATTAACTGTCTAGCTAAAACACAATTAATCAAAAGAACAATATATAAAATTAAGCATGAGTTGCAGTTCAGCAACACTAGATGATTCTAACTACAATGGATGCCTGACATCCAATGTGAAAGGCTAGTGTTGAAGCCCTAAGATGGAGTTTCACTATGAGCATTTAAACACATCATGGCTACTGACAAGAGCATGAATAACAAATGTTAAGCTAGGGTTTCATCTAAACCCTGGCAAATTCAACTAGAACATGTTTTAACACATTAAATAACTGGAATTGAAACATTGAACATAAACAGAGCATTGATAGAATAAATCAAAACAGCACAGTTGAGGCACTGGCTAGTCCAGTCCTCTTGGGTGAAGCTCTGGATAGCCCAGGCATGAGTTCTAATCCTCCCACACATCCCCTATTTATAGTTTACATGAGTTTCCCCCAAATACCTAATTTCACAGAATTTCAAAAAAGTTGAAATTAAACTTTACCTAAACACTGATAGCAATCAAATTCGTCGACCCATGCTTCTTATTCGTCTTCTCCTGCTCTTCCCATGCCCTAATTGCAACTCTATTCCGACCTAATTTATCAATTTCACCTCTAGGGTTCCTGACATGGGTGAGGCGTGAAATTGAGAAATTAGAAGGACATAGAGTTGGTGAAAGTGGTAATAATGATGGGGGTAGTGATGGGTTAGTGATTTGAGAGATCGTGAAGGGTTGGTGGTGGTGGCAGCGACGGGGCAGTGGAGTTGGTGGCGCTAGACATGGAGTTGCAGAAGAGAAGAAGGGGGAAGAAGAAAGAGAAGGTCGATGGGATTAGGGGTTAGGGTAGTGTTTGGTTGATGGGTATAGGTATTAGGTGTCTGGGTGTTGAGCGGATGCATCAAGTCTCGAAGATTCACAAAGCTGAGCCGTGGGATGCGGAAATGATAGATCGATCTAACGGCTACAAGTGAAGAGGCTGGTATCGACCGTCGGATGCTTGATACAACGAAACTTACGGCTCAAGATGGAGTTAGGTGATGTAGTGTTAGACAAGATCTTCAAACTTTGATGTACTGTCGATGCTGCGACCATAAGATGCTGAGATGATCCAATCTGACGGCTAGAAAGGGAAACGGGTATGGATATAGGAAATGGATTTGGGTGAGGGTTTTGGGCCTTGGGTATGCCAAGCCCATATCTTCTTTAAGAACAATTCTTCCACTTCAAGCCCAGTTCTAGCCTTCTGGTCTTGCGCACAACATTCTTCGCGGCTTCCTTGTGTGATTCCTCTTGGCTTCCACCACTTTTCTGCTCTTTTCCGCTCCGCAATTCATCCAAACTTTATTTGGTACCTAAAAATGCAAAATTAATTAATAAAAATATTTATTCTTGAAAACAATGAAAATACAGAATATGGGTTAAAATGGAGAATTAGAGCACAAAAGATGAGTTAATTGTCAAGAAAAATATATATAAATATGCACTTTTTAGCACTCATCAAATACCCCCAAACCTGAATTTTACTTGTCCTCAAGTAAAACAAAACTAAGGAAATCCTACCTATACCACTGTCGCTGGTCTCTCGAATGCATTTAGCGTATGCACTAATCCTTTTAAACCACTAAGTGTCCCTAGTGGACGAGTTGAAGTATCGTGAAGGTTTGCTTAGAACGTACCTACAAAGTTTTAGGACAAAATATAAGCTCAGATTCCATGAAATGTGACATGTGCAAGACAGTAGAAGCTCACAACAAAATGGAGATGTCAATCTAGCTATCAAAGGCACAATCCTAGCACTGATAACAACTAAAGACACGTGATAAGAGTGTAAAGTGTATCTACACATGTTTCTAGAATGACCTGAAGTTATGACTACTAATCACCAAGAGATAGTTTTTAGGCTAAGAACCGAATTCTAAGCCAAGCTAGCTGTCCGGCTTTACGAGAATTATGAATGTTCACCCAATGAGTTGGTGATATTTCAGTTTACCCGCGTTATACATCGATGGTTGCACCCTCCTTGCTTATTACAAGACTATTTACAACAAAAAGATGACTCTTTACATGACTCTTATTTACATTGATTACTCTCTTTTATTTTTGGAACAAGAGAGAACTATTGTCTTTAACATGACAAAACATGGAATAAATAAATACTTGATATTTTTTTTTATTATTATTTTTTCTGATATTTTTTTTTTGATTTTTCTGAATTTTTCTGATTTTTTTTTTTTTTGTAAGAAATAACTTTGATCTTTACAACATAGTGACACTTTTGATACATGAACAAAAAGAAAAACATAATTACATGACCCTTAGCAAGAGGTGGCCCTTATCGAATGCATCCGGTCAAATTCTATGGTTGCTTTTCTTAACGTATCCTCCAACTTCTATCCCAGCCAACCAAAGAACAAGCTAGTCAAGTCTCATTCAGTATTCTAAAGTGATTGGCAATCTAACTTCCTATCAAACACCTTGAAGATCGAGGCTATACATGTATTGGTAGATTGTGCGTGTGCAAGTTTCTTATCACATGTGAATTGTGCTAGAATCAGGGTGCCTAAATATCTAGACTAAGAATCCTTATGTTTACATACATGCACAAGAGTCAACATTTCAAGGTAAATGAGCTCCATTTTTATGATTTTTTTCATTTTCATTTTTATATATTTTTTTTTTCATTTTTCATTTTTTTTTCAAAAAGAAAGAGTTCTGTTTTTAATTATAACATGTTATCGTGGTGTATACTCTATACCCCCAAACCTAAACTAAACATTGTCCTCAATGTTTCAAAATATGAAAAGAATTATAACATACGAAGAGGATTATGCTGAGTAGAGAAAAAGGAAAGAGAATACCCGATTTGACGGCGAAAGCAAAATTAGAACTCCGTTATTCAAGGCAAAAATCCAACATATTTCAGTTAAGAGTCACATTGGATTAGCAAAATATGTACAAAAGAAACAAAAGATTTAACTAAGAAACTATCTACTAGATTCTATACAAGAAAATTTGGTTTTTAATGGGATTGGACTTTTAGGGAAAAGTTTGGTTTTGTCGGGAGACATTTGGTTTTGTTGGGAATGAAAAACATTTGGTTTTTGATGGGAAAGAGAAAATTTTGGTTTTTAGGGAAAAAGGCCCAGCTGACAACTTATAGTTTGAGTACGAGGCCCAACTGTTCAGTAAACCAAGCCCAGAAGTTAAGTTTCAGTTGGGTTTTGGGCTAGCTGTTTAGCCAAAAGACTAAGCCCAACTGGGCTTTGAAAACTTTATACAAATTTTTGTTTTGGGTTAAGCCCACAGTGTAGGGGTTTAAAGTTCAGTTGGGTCTAAGCCCACAATTCAGAAACAAAATTTAAACTTGGGCTTAAATCCATAGTTCCATTGACGGGACCACAATTTCAAAACTTTTTACAAGGCTCAGAAATTTAGTGTGAGATAACAATACCCCAAACCCAGTAAACTGGGTTAGCTTTGGCTGGGCAAGTTTTAGCTGGTTCCTGCCTCATCCCACAGTTTGCTTTGCCTTGCTCTTCTCCCTTTCAGCAGCAAAGCATCAGGTGCAGAAGGCAGTAGCAGCAGCAACACAGGAGGTACCTGGACTCAGAAGAGGAGTGTTCAGTTCACATAATTGGAGGAGTGAAAGAACACAACAAGTGAAGGATAAAATATGCAGCTAAGATGCACAGCAAGATGAACAGCAACAAATCTCAGACATTCACATCAATAAATTTCAGGCATTCAAATTTCAGTTGACAGTGACCCAATGGCCAATATGCAGTAGTAGTTGACTTAATGCTCAAGTACTCCAAGAAAATGCAATAAAAGATGCAATTGGCAAGGCCAAGACAGGGGAGCAGCCAGTTACAGGGAAGGGAAAAGCTACAGATTATGACAAAATGAGCAACTATGCAGACAATGAGCAAATCTA
The DNA here is from genome assembly GCF_003573695.1 of Papaver somniferum. Classification (NCBI taxonomy): domain Eukaryota; kingdom Viridiplantae; phylum Streptophyta; class Magnoliopsida; order Ranunculales; family Papaveraceae; genus Papaver; species Papaver somniferum. The sequence continues at coordinate 53,733,287 of NC_039366.1, forward strand.
CAGATGCATTGATGCTTTGCAGGTATTCAGAGCAGAAACAAAGATGCAATATGCAAATGCAGAGATGCAGATGAAGATAATGATGCAGAAGATGATGCAAACTAAAGATGCAATATGCTAATGATGCAGATGCAGATGCTTACACTAAGATGCTTATCAGAACTACACAGCAGGTTATGCAAGAAAAGATGATGCAAGTGACAGCAAACTAAGCTACATTAAGTTACACTAAGTTACAGCTAATCTACACTAAGTTACACTAAAACAGCAAAACAACACAGTCAAAGGAACAACTTCACTACACAGCAGCCAAGTCCCCGGCAACGGCGCCAAAAACTTGGTAGGCTTGGGAATGTGTGTAAAATAAGAGAATAAGAGAATCCTACATGGTTATACCGCAAGTGCACGGTGTCGGTTGTAGCTTGTGCAAATACGGGTCGAATCCACAGGGACTAGGGTGTGAGTTGAAGTTTCCTAAGCTAATTCTCTGAGCAGTGAACTAATGAAGCAAAGAGTGACAGTGGCAAATGACAGTTACAATGGCAATGAGCCAAAGGCAGTGAAGTATAGAATTGAGAAGCAAACAGTGAAGCAATAATTTGGAAACAAATGTAAACAAAATACCAAGGTCTTTGAATCCACCTCTAACTCACACTGATTATTCATCACTGACAGTAACTTTGTTTTTCTATAACCACTAGCAAGAGGGATGTCAATCCTCTATATAGCAAGGGTCATTTTGATATGAAATCTCCTATCACAACTAAGGTACTCCTCCTAAGCATTAACTGTCTAGATAAAGCACAATTAATCAAAAGAACAATATATAAAATTAAGCATGAGTTGCAGTTCAGCAACACTAGATGATTCTAACTACAATGGATTCCTGACATCCAATGTGAAAGGCTAGTGTTGAAGCCCTAAGATGGAGTTTCACTATGAGCATTTAAACACATCATGGCTACTGACAAGAGCATGAATAACAAATGTTAAGCTAGGGTTTTATCTAAACCCTGGAAAATTAAACTAGAACATGTTTTAACACATTAAATAACTGGAATTGAAACATTGAACATAAACAGAGCATTGATAGAATAAATCAAAACAGCACAGTTGAGGCACTGGCTAGTCCAGTCCTCTTGGGTGAAGCTCTGGCTTGCCCAGGCATGAGTTCTAATCCTCCCACACATCCCCTATTTATAGTTTACATGAGTTTCCCCCAAATACCTAATTTCACAGAATTTCAAAAAAGTTGAAATTAAACTTTACCTAAACACTGATAGCAATCAAATTCGTCGACCCATGCTTCTTATCCGTCTTCTCCTGCTCTTCCCATGCCCTAATTGCAACTCTATTCCGACCTAATTTATCAATTTCACCTCTAGGGTTACTGACATGGGTGAGGAGTGAAATTGAGAAATTAGAAGGACATAGAGTTGGTGAAAGTGGTAATAATGATGGGGGTAGTGATGGGTTAGTGATTTGAGAGATCGTGAAGGGTTGGTGGTGGTGGCAGCGACGGGGCAGTGGAGTTGGTGGCGCTAGACATGGAGTTGCATAAGAGAAGAAGGGGGAAGAAGAAAGAGAAGGTCGATGGGATTAGGGGTTAGGGTAGTGTTTGGTTGATGGGTATAGGTATTAGGTGTCTGGGTGTTGAGCGGATGCATCAAGTCTCGAAGATTCACAAAGCTAAGCCGTGGGATGCAAAAATGATAGATCGATCTAACGGCTACAAGTGAAGAGACTGATATCGACCGTCGGATGCTTGATACAACGAAACTGACGGCTCAAGATGGAGTTAGGTGCTGTAGTGTTAGACAGTATCTTCAAACTTTGATGTACTGGCGATGCTGCGACCATAGGATGCTGAGATGATCCAATCTGACGGCTAGAAAGGGAAACGGGTATGGATATAGGAAATGGATTTGGGTGAGGGTTTTGGGCCTTGGGTATGCCAAGCCCATATCTTATTTAAGAACAATTCTTCCTCTTCAAGCCCAGTTCTAGCCTTCTGGTCTTGCACACAACATTCTTCGCGGCTTCCTTGTGTGATTCCTCTTGGCTTTCACCACTTTTCTGCTCTTTTCCGCTCCGCAATTCATCCAAACTTTATTTGGTACCTAAAAATGCAAAATTAATTAATAAAAATATTTATTCTTGAAAACAATGAAAATACAGAATATGGGTTAAAATGGAGAATTAGAGCACAAAAGATGAGTTAATTGCCAAGAAAAATATATATAAATATGCACTTTTTAGCACTCATCAGTGGGCAAGAAGAGAATGGTGATGAAATTTGAACCTTTATATTATATGGCCAAGCCTTGACCTCTATTAGAAAATTAAATCGTTTTCAGTCCTCAACATATATGCATACGAAGGAAGACAGTAAACCCGCTGACAGGGGATTCACGGGTATTAGAAAAACTTACCTCCCATTCCAGACGGGGGATGAACCTCTGAAGTCGACTCTGACCACTGACTCCTATGTCGGCGTACGAACCCGAGGGTCCGAGGCAATATCGTAATTGTTGTCCTTCCCTGTGCAGTTTAATATTTAATATACCCTTCCTTAGGGTTTAATAATAAAAATATCCAAATGTACAAAGTCCAATATCCAAAAAAAAAAAGTGCAAAAGAAAAAGAAAATTACAAAAATAAAAAATATCCTAATACAATTTCTAAAAAGAAAATCCAAAAATAATTACCAAAAAAGCAAAAAAAAAATCTCTTTTTTTTTTTAATTTTTTTTTTCTTCCGCTCTTTTCGCTTTGTCTTTGAATCCAAATCTTTAATGGATCGCCAAAACCTTTGGCAACTCCTTTTTTCTTTCGCTCCAAATTCCAAAATCTGTAGTGAAAAGACAAATACCCTGCAACGTAAAATTAAACACATAAAAAAAAACTACAAAAAAAAAATCTAAAAATTAAATCTAAAATTCTAAACCTAAAGACAAGTCCGCGTCGGCAGTCCCAAAATTTGATGTGGTTTCAATAATGTTGTAGTAATATGATTCGTTCAACACTTGTGAAAGCAGATTTTAGACTTAATTTTCAAACTAAAAATATAGCAAACTTAAATAACTAGGTGATGTGAATATTATGAAGAAACTGGGGATAGGATTCCACCATTCATCAATGATTATGTGGTTCAAAATTAATTAATATCTCGCAATTTAAACATTTGATTCGATTCTAAATTATTGCCAAAATCATATTTCCAAAATATCAAATGTTAATCGCAAGTATAGCATCAAGAGTCTAAAAATAAACATGCATCATCAAGAGAAAACACATTTTGAAAAAGCGGGGGTCTAACAACCACACTCAACATTTCGTTTAGGCAATTTGTATAGACGAACTCCAATATAATTTCCAAGAGAATCAACTAGACATTCGGACTCAATCAATGGAAATATATCCAAGAGTTTTATCTCTGTTTCTCAATGTAATAAGCAAATCAAACGGATAGAATCCGTGAGCCTGATTATTACGAGAAACAACTTGAATGGTTGATTGAACTACGCACAACCTGTGATATTTGAATTATATAGAAACTGTGTTCATGCGAAGCTGCATACCTGGATATGTGCTATCTTTTACAGAGGATCCTGTGAAGTGGTTCCTTACAACATTGACAGGGACGCTCGTCATATGGGTTTTGATCAGGGGGTTCCGTTTCTCCATCCATTCACGGCTCCAAAAGAATTATTGCCAGCCATTTTCAATAGTCGTATCTTTGCGTCCCATAAAAGCCTCCCTTTTCTGCTCCCAGAACGAAAACCGGTGACAACCTCCAAGTGTAATGTTTTCTGGCAGGAAGAGTTTCTCGCTATTCATCAATTCGTGAAGGATGTTGTGACAGTTCCATGCGGCAAGCCCTCTCCTAAAGTTCTGGAAAAACACGGATTGTTGAGGTTGCTTCCTTCGGGTAAGCGGAAATATGACAGCCCCCAGGAAAAAGAGCGGAGGTCGAAAGATCATACGGGCGGCATCCGATCGGCTTCGAAGGCCCTTGTGACTTTTTGTTCTTCCAACATGCAAGTATGTATAATTTCCTTCTTAACTTGGATGAATTGCGTAAATATTCTAAATTTTTGCTACTGAGCATCTCTTTCTTTTTAACTCAGGGTCTTGACAACATGAATGCGTTCGCCAGACTTGCACGCAAACAGAAAACGACACCTTCTGAAGAAAAATCTGGCGATACTGAGCCGCTCGACAGGGAAGAGGAAAGCGAAGAAGAAGAAAGCTCAAGATCCGACGGTGACGGAAAAAGTACTTCAGAGCATAGCAGCGCGTCTCCTTCCAGTCCCAGTGGACCCACAGATGATTCGGTGAGTTTCCCACACGTTTTCCTCTTGGACTATTTATTTATACGAATAAATATTCAACTGGTGATATTTACAAGAAGAAGCCGCTTCTGAAAATAACCTTGAGATGGAGATTCATGGCAATGAAGATGTAGTTGTGCCCCCAATGGCTGAAAACGTTGTCGTGGCGACGTGCGTGATTGTTCCCAAAGAATCTTTGCTAGTCGCACATCCAGCTGCATGTGTCATTTTCGATCCTCCATTTGAGGCTCCTTTTTAGGGCCATGTGCTTATTGGAGGATTCAGCGTGCCAGTGAAGTATGCGGAGCTATATACCAAGATATGGAGAAAGTATGGGCACATTTCCACGACCAGGAAGGTTGATAGTCGCTTTGCATTGGTTAAGCGTGTGGAGGAAACCTTATCTTCAATCCATGACATGTGCAGTGTGACTGGACACACTGTTTCTGAAGATGTAATCAAAAGATGGGAATTCCATCAGGACATGTGCGTGAACTTCGAGTTTAACGCCTCCTGTTTTTGTGAAGGATTTTCCAAAATCCATAAGCTGCAAACTGAGATGGCTGAAGTTCCTTCCGCGGATTTTATTAACCAGCAGGAGGCGGAAATCGAGAGGTAATCCCAGGGTTTGAAGTTGAAGCAGGATGCTCTTCAAAACATGAAGGATGCTTTCTCCAAGAAGAATGGGTTTTTATTGGACAATTTCCCTTGAATGTTTTTATTTTTCTGGACCTCCTCTTTTAGGTTTTTTTTTTTTTGAAATGCAAGAGACGCTTGTTTTATGGTTTGATTTTCTGGTTTTTGGATTGATAGATGGTTGTTTTATAAGGATTTTCTGAATTGGTTTATTTTTGGAATGGTATGAAATTTTAGAACAATTGGGTTATTGGCTTTTGCAGTCAACATGGAACTGACGCCCGTGTCAGGTTTCCAGCACATTCAAAATATGAGTTGCGCAAACAAAACTTACCCGCTTAAGGGTCTTTCAACAAACTGAATCTTCAAGAGAAAATCCGAGTTTATTGTGTGACGCCATCCTGGCCGCGATAAGTCCCCAATCGTCCTTTATTGTCTGTGTAACATCTTTATGCCGATCCGCGGCAAGGCGGAGAATCTCTAGTCCCCGGGCGCAATTCCCCTGTATTTATCTTTTATTGGACGATGGAATCAGAGCATTGCATGTACTGGTAGGATGATGGATGAATCTGTGATAATGTAAATATCTTGAATCCAGCATCTCTTGATTAGTTGGTGGATGCCATACTGAGGGTAGTTGAACCACCCTCTCTCGTACCCAAATTTCCAGTAACACCAGGACTCTTCTGATATGTAACGGGAAGTGTGGATATTCTAGGTCTGGCTTCTCTCGCATCAGCAGTTTCTGTGGTGGGAGTTCTGGCAGACTTTGGTATAAAGATGTTTTCGAAGGAGTAGTTGACGCTTGAGACATTGATTCACGAGCGGAACGTTTACTTCTACCATAATGCTGAAGGGTAATTCCTTTTGAGGGATCTGCGTCAGTGGTGACAACATGAGATGGTTGAGCTGGATATCATTCGTTTCCATGGGCGTCTTAGAAGATTTCCCCCTCTTCAGGTGCCTCTCTCTTAAGTAAAGCAGTTCGTGGCCGTGGAATGTTGGACAACTCTTTGAACCTCTGTGAGGGTTTGGAGATAAATTTTTTCCAACAAAGTTTCGTAGGCCGACTCTTTACCCTTGTCCTGTCGACACTGCAACATACCTGGCAAGTCTCCTTCCTCGGTTTTGTGAAACTGTCCTAGCTCTCTGTCATTGGCAAAATCCAATTGGTTGTTCCTCTTCTGCTCTTGTATAACATGGCTACGTGATCTGTTTGTATCTTCATTGGTAGAAGTACATGCCTTGGCCAAAGATTGAACGTCCTTCGTATTATTCTGAAAATTGGTGAGATCTTTCTGACAGGTACCCGCTGATTCTTTCCACAATCGACTTACCATACTTTTCAGGATACGAAGCGTTTCATTTTGCCGACTAATAATATCAACTTGGTTTGCAGCCATATCCTCTAGCATTTTTATCATGCCCTCCATGGTAGATGGCCTTCGGCTATTCACTGCTCTTGAAAGGTTTGAATGACCCGAATACATCTGGAAATTGGAACCTTTGATTGAAACAGGCTTTAGTTAATGATTGAATTAGGCCTAAGACCAATTGGGATAGAAATGAGATTGAGAATTGAATTTACAACTGAGAAATTTAATCTCCCATTGTGGTCGCCAGTTGTTTATGGGTAAAAACTGTTTTTGCTGGTTTTGGTAAATTTGGATGTGTGGATGAGAAACAAATCTAAACCTAAAACAAATGCACTGCACGGGAGTACTTTAGATTCGAGAGATCAATTTGTACAATCGTTGCCTAAACCAAGAAATGACCGTTCCAGTCTTGCTTCGGTCACAAAGTGAAGGAGAAGGGTTGGTCTTAGGGAGGGAAGCGAAGAAGGTGTTGAGACCAGTGGCATAGTGACGCCTGGCGTAGCCATGGCAGCTATTTTGGCATATTGGTGTTAGACCCAAATATGGCTCTGGCAACATTGGCCCTGTTGCTATATCAAAATTAAGGCCTTCGGAGAATTACTTGACTTAGTTGGCGTGAAAACTTTAGCTAAATTAGGGTTTGGCATATCGAAACCCTAATTAGCGCGTACAGCATGGCCGTGGCACGGTGGCGCTTTATGCAATATGTGCCATAGCCACATTTAAGGAATCATGGAAGGCCATAATATGAGAATAACCACAGGCGCAAGGATGGCCACGGGTAATTATAGAATGGCGCCGTTTTTAGGATTTGGCGGGTCCCACATGGCTCGTGGCATGTTGTAGGGTCAAAGTGGCGTAATTGGGCCACGATTGGAAATTAGGGTTTAGACTAATGCCACTAAGGCAGAGCCGTGTTTGGAATACCCTAATTAGAATTTGTTATGGCGTTTGGCCACGAACAAGAAGTGGGTTAGCACGTTGGCGCGCTATTTATGGCATGTTGACACGATCGACATGCTACTACGGCAAAGTGGCACGTTTGGCATGTTCAACATGCTACTGCGGTAAAGTGGCACGTTTGGCATGCCAATTAGCGTATTGGCGCGGCATGGCATGTTCGGCATGTCACTAGCATACCGGAGCGGAGTGGCACGTTTGGCATGCACGTTTGGTATGTTTGGCATGCCAATTAACATGTTGGCGCGGCTTTTGGAAAGCCAATTTGGCATTGTGACCTTCTGGCGCAACTTTGCCTGTTTTGATACTGTGGCAGGTTTAGAGCGACCTGATTGGTCGAAAAAAGAGGGGTCAGCCAAGCATGGGAGTGGCCACACTTCTGGTATGCGTGTGGCAGATTTAAAACGAGCTGATTGGTCCATGGGAAATAGGGCCGACAAGTATGGGCCCAGTCACAACTCATGTGCGTGTGGAGGGTTTAAGGCGACTTGATTGGTCGACAGGAAATAGGGTCCGGTTCGGGCATCATGGGGTGTGGCCACTTGCAAGTGGCGTCGGCTGGCCTATGGGATGGCCACGCCTCCCTTTGTTGCTGCTCATATTCCGCTGCTCCTTTTATTCCTCGTTTTCTGATTTTGGGTAGGATTTTGCACCTACTAATCCATGGCGGATTAATTTCCTAGTTCGCCTAGGCTTAATTTTGACAGGCGAGGTCTAATATACTGCGCAGGGCGCAAAAACCCTAATTTTGCAAATTAGTTAGGGTAATATCTGAATCTTGTGAATTATCACAAAATTGATTGAATTCTATGTGTTGACACAGAGTTCTTTAAGTTTATTGCCAGAGAGCAGTATGCTTTCCGATTGAATACTTTTATGCAATGACCTTAACCTTGATACTTGGGAATTCGTGCTACTCTGCTGTGAGTGAACACAAATTGTCATGCCATACCAATATTAAGGGTTCATCCGGGGAACATAGTACAGAAATCATTCAAAGAAACTTATATTAACTGAATAATACAGGCAAGGTGCCAAAATTTACAGAATATCTGGGATTGTTGCTACATGCACCATTCTGGGTAAATTTCATGTGAATATATGTTGCTCAATAAATGCGCCAGTGAAGAGGTTGAACACTCATCACTTTACATGGCTCTGTTTCTTTGCAGAGTGATGGCACATTAAATGCAGGGTTTTACAAATTTAACCCTGAACTAAAAACCACCATCAACACTAGTCTAACCCAACGAAGTTGAATTTAGTAATTTAATCAAGCGACTTATGATTTTTGATACTAAAATATGACGACCAACCTTGGCATACCAACGCTTGGTGGGTTCAACTGAACAATGCTCTAACAATCTCCGCCTTTGTCAATTTTAGTGACAAAACTCTATTACATCTGGACAATACACGAAATAAAAGATACAAATATTACATTACATAACATTCCCTTAACTCATTCTCCATACGCTTGATTCCAAGTTTTATTAACTCAATAACCTGCATATATTAAAAAATAAACGTTGTTGTTGACGCATGTGAATAAAAAAAGCTTTACCCCCTAAAGGAAAGCTAGGTAGATATTCAATCCAAACCTATTTGTTAAACCTCTTTTGTAGCATAAAATACTACAGAACAAGATGGTATGTTTCTCCCTCTTAGTCTATTGCTTACTCTCTCGTTAGATGTATACTTTCAGCATATATATCCTTTCTCAGTGGTTGCAAATCACCCGTATACTCCATATATCCAATGATTTAGCGATTGGATATTCAAAGTTCCTTGACAATATTAGTTCTGTGAATAATTTGTGGATCAATTAAAATTTTTCCCATGCAAATGATTATATCACTTGGGAATGTTTCAAACATCAAAAAGAGAGAAATGTAAACTTACTAAATTTCTACTCAGGGTAGGTTGGCAAACTCAGTTTTCAAACCATAGATATCTGAGATTTAGAAATACAGGAAGGTTGTCGAACCAATATGCAAACCACAAGTTGAGTTGGGAACAGTTCACGAACCTAGCTGGTTGGGAACCGTGGTGAACTCGATTTTATATGTTGGATTAATTGTCTAGCATATGGAGAACCCAGTTCATGAACTGTGGTCAACTGAGTTCCAGAGTCTAGTAGGGTTGGCTATCCCGGTTCACGAACCGTAGCACCCTGACTCGTGAACAAACCTTGTGGTAAGCGAACCGTTGTACCAATTGTCCCGATAATATTTAACAGATGCTCAAAGACTTATTATTTTTAATATGTTTAGCATTGCTAGAACTCTCTTAAACACTCCTAAGGCTTCATTGATTTATAAAACATTTATGTGTTTGAATCATGATTAATGTCTTAGGTGTTTAAATGAACATCAAGTAGCTTTTAGTTCTTTGGATAACTTGTCAAACCGAATAGTCATTATACACGGTTTAGTAACTGAACCTATGTGTATGGTCTTCTATTGCAGTTTGCAGACGTATTTTGTTTGCTTGATTCTCAAGTTATCTTAGCTTGAATTCTAAGCTAACCCTGGTCTTTGAAAACTATAAATAGAGCATCTCTGTCAATTAAGAAAATCAATCTCTCACACTTTATGTCCTAGTTGATTCTAGGGTCGCCTATATTGATCTTTTAGGTATATGACTAAAAAGACTTCGCTTGGGGATTCGTGAACCCAGGTCCAACTATATATATTTAACTTGATAATTCGTGAATCCTGATCTTGTTTTATGTTATCGAGGTTTTCTTAATCTCTTTCAGGCAAGATAGATAGTAATCACAAAGTTTTATTCGTCTCAGACTTTGTGATTCCTCAAGATAGATATCTAAATATTGATCTTAGTTTATTTTTAGACGATTGTTCTTGAGAGGTGGTTAAGAACCTAGGATTCTCTTTGGAGTCGTAAGTTTCGGATTTATGAGGTTTGCTAGCTTGTTATTGCAAACAGATTTCAATACCTTGATCTTTGATCTAAATGGAAATCAAATAGGCTTATCTGTTAGAGGCAGATCGGTAATAAAAGTATTCACTTTGGCTGAAGCAACTCTTAGGCTATAAAGGACGTCATCTAAGGTGAAAACACGGGGGTACCACAATACACCACCACTTTTTTCTTAGGCAATCTGTATATCGACAAACTCAATACAACTCTGAGAGTTCAAATCAATCAAGGAATAATATCTAGAGTTATCTCTCTCTCTTTCTCTTGCAATTAGAACGTTTACAGAATTGAATCCGTGAACCTAATTACAAAGAGATTACTTGGATAGTACCAATGACCAATGTCCAAGAATCAATCAAGTTGTATCCAACAAACTAGGTCGGATGTACCTACTATGATTGATTAACGCACAACCTGTGATATTTCAATTATAAAATAAACAATATAATAAGAAAAAATAAATAACACAGACACCAGAAGTTTTGTTAACGAGGAAACCGCAAATGCAGAAAAACCCCGGGACCTAGTCCAAATTGAACACCAAACTGTATTAAGCCGCTACAGACACTAGCCTACTACCAATTAACTTCGTACTGGAATGTGGTTGATTCCTAAATGGTATCCTACCGATTAAGGTACAATCGCGCTCTTTATGCCTCTTGAATCCCAGCAGGACTCTGCGCAATTGATTCTCTTAACTGACTTCACACCAACTAAGAGTTGCTTCAACTCAATTGAGGACTTTAAACCAAATATGCCTCTCACATATTAAACATATATATGATTTCCTTTTAAAATCGAATAGTTTGATAAAAGGTGATGGAAATCGATAGCAATAGACAAAGTCTAGCTAACCTCAAAATACGGACTTATGCAACCCGAAGTGAAGCCTAGATTATTATTCACCTCACAAGTATAAAACTTGTGGAATCAACAAAGTTTAAGACGAATATAAATTTGATGATTTCTATCCATCTTGATCGAGTGAGAATATCAACAACATATCAAGATCAGGATACTCGAGTTATTAAGAAAAAATAATTGGATCTGGCTTCACGAATCCCTATGAAGTCTTTGTAGTCGCTAAACCCTAAAAAGGTTAGGAATAGGACGACTCTAGTTATAACTATGACACACCAAAAATTATTGTCGGGATTCATAGATTTTAGTTTCTTGAAGTTTCCCTTTTATAGACATTAAAAGCATATGTTTCTTTAGGTTTAAGCTAAGATAGCTTTGGAACCAAGCAATCAATATCCATCATTAGATGAATCTTTGAATCTGATTTACATAAACAAGATATACATTATTGTTAGGTGAAACCGTAACCGAACCGTGTATAAAGACTATATTTAAGGTGGTTAGTCGGAACTAGCAGATTTGAACTTAAAAGTTTAACACTCATTTTCATGAACACTTAAGACATTAACCTTGAGTCACAATCATATGATCGAATAAGTCTATTGTTTTTAGAGAATTAATCAAATGTTAATTATCTCGTAGAAATAATTTCATCGTACTTGAAAATAATCGACATGGTTAGTAGATGGACAAAGTATAAATACCATAGCCGTGCGTGACTCAGGTAAGTCAGAGTACGTGTACCAGTTTGTAAACATTTAGCCAAACCAAGATTCGGAGTTCACATAACTATTTAGGTTTGCGTACCGGTATGGATACCTTAAGACTACGACCGGTTCTGAAGCAAACACAACTATTTTGGTTTGCTTACCGGTTTGGATACACATCCGAGTTCAGGAACATATAACTATTTTGGTACGTGTAGCGGTTTGGATACTAACCCGGTTCCGTGACCACAATTCCTAAATGGTTTGAATTTGAGTATGCTTACCGATCCGGTTCACGAGTTAAACAGATTTTTTTCATGATGTGCATAAGAATATGCATATCACAAATATGCAAGTCGATACATATATATTTATATATGTAGCTATTCCGCTAGTTGTACGAGTACATGTAATACGGGTTCAGACTTATAGCAGTTTCCCAGTTTGTAAGACTGATAACACTGTCTTGTATTTGAATCTATAGTCGTTCTATATTTCTATCTAAATCGATTCGAAATATTCCCGAATAACATCAATGACACATATCACTGTTCCAGACTATTTTCGAATCATAAAATTTGAATCATGATTTTGATTCCGAACAATAATTTTTCCTTAACCGAAATTCATCAAGTATGAACAAATGTTCATGATTAAGCTTAGTAATTATACTTCAAGGACTAATTATCAAGATAAACTTGACTCGAAATACTTAAATATGCTTATGATAGTCTAATTAGTTAAGGGACATCGTCTCAGTGATAGAAAAGTGAATATAACTTGAGAAATAGGTGGTGCAGTATTCACTTGCCTTTTTTTGATGAAGTTATCCAAAAGCTTCAGTTGATCTTCGCCTTCAAACGGTAGAACGCAATGATGACTGCCGTGATCCACTGTTTCTCAACTACATTTCTATCCTAGTTCGAGACTTAATTAATTGTAGATTAGAAATCAAGACATAGTTTTGACAACTAAATTTGAAAACAATCTTGAGATAGAAACACTTGTGAGTTCGACCGAGCATTGCTCTAACATAAGGGAATCAAGTGCGTAGAACCTTGCGAGGTTCAAGAGATGTAAGGAGAACGACTGTAACTGAACCGCTTGGAGGGTGGATTCGGTCTCAAATACATTCTAGTCCGAAGTCTGATAGTAGGATAGTCTCTGTAGCGGCTTAATACAGTGTGGTGTTCAATCTGGATGAGGTCCTGGGGTATTTCTGCTATTGCGTTTCTTCGTTAACAAAATTTCTGGTGTCTTGTGTTTTTCCTTTTCCGCATTTTATTTTCATAATTGGAATTGCACAGGTTTGTATGTATTCAATCTAAGTAGATAAGTCTGCTTAATTGTAATTGATTACAAGACTAATTTCTTGTAGAATTTGTATCTTGAAAGATAGATAATAAGTTTAATCACTTTGCAAAATTCCGATTAAATTATTTGGATACGACTAGATTGATCATGGATATTGATTTTTGAGATCGTCCAAGTACTCTGCTTAACAATCAGGTTCACGGACCTTGTGTTTTTATACATACTGATTGAGTAGAGGTTGAGATATTAACTCTATACATATTTCAAGCATTATTATGCTGGTCTGCTTGCAATTGTGTTAAGTTTTCTCTATACAGGTTGCCGAATAAAAAAGTTGTGTGCATTTGGTATCCCCTGCGTTTTCAGTTTCTGCACATGTGTGAGTCATCTTTTGAAACTCCTTCTCATAAATGATCATCGATTGACCAAAATTATTACAATATCTAACTCTGTTTCCATATAGGTAAGGGGAATCAGAGTAAAGAGAGGATTTGAATGACATCTTTTCAACATACTTTTCAGAGACTTTAGCAGAGAGTTTTGCATGATAAATATTATACATAACTCTTACTAGAAAAAGGATTTCTATGAGACACAAGAAAAACCCTGAAAGGGGATTTTCGGAACAAGACAGCTATAGTTAGCGAAAATTTGCTCACTGAAATAAGAAAAATATATTCTTTGGCCAAATAAGCAAGAACTGAAACTTTTACTTGAACCAATTTTAAGAAAGTTCCTTCTTGGGAATATCTTCCATATATCTCGCAATTTTTTTTCTTATTGTGCTTGTTAGAGCATAGCTCGGTTGAACCCATCAAGCGTTGGTATGTCAAGTTCGGTTGTCATATTTTAGTGAATCAAAACTCATCTAAAGAGTCGCTTAATTATGTACTAGAGACAACTTCGTATAGGTTAGACTAGAAAGTCTAGGATTATTAGTATTACTCGAAGACTTGAATAATGTGAAGAAGTAACAAGCTACAACGACGATATCATCCTTCCTCTTGAGGTTAGTAATATTTGACTTGAACTGTTTCATTCCTAACGTATCTTTCAAGTCGTGTTATATTAAAAACATAACTGCGAAGCTGTGAATGATTATACTCTAGTAGTGATACATGATCATAGTGTTAAGGAATTAGGATACGAAGTATAACGCCTATCTTCTGAACTTCGTATATATGATATCGACACAATCGTATGAATGCTACTATGATTATATGTATGGGTAAAGGTGAAGATTTCGTCTTAAGAAACAATGTTTACATTTGTTTAAAGGAAGTACATTCATGATAGGTGAATTGATATTTGATCAATCACATAGTTGTCTTGGAATACAGATGAACCAATTCTAAACTTGTTTGGAAGTGTGGTATAATCAATTCCAAGATTGTAAATATGAAAGAGGATTTACAAAGAAAAGATGTCGACATACTTTGAACATGATCTGTAACTCTTATCTTTTATTGTTCAAAAATATTCCTTAATAACTCAAGGAGATCCCGGACTGAAATAAATTAAGAATCTTTTAATTAGGGTTGTTAGTTTTATATGCTTTAACTACCAGCAATTAAATGTATATCTCTAGAAAATAAAAATTGGTAATGTGCATTTACTAATTGGAGATTTTCTATGAGAGATTTCGGAAATATTGGACAAAGCATTTCCAAGAATTATGAAAACTGATTTGGGCCTTTATTGGATATCTTGAGAATATTCGGTTTTGGAAATTCTTTGGTGTCCAAACATCCTTAGTCTATAAATACCCAATTTTGCATTTCGAGAAAACTATCCTAAAAGCCAGGCAAACTTCATCTTTTTGTTGTTTCTGGTGGAGTCGTCTATCCGGAGAGGAAAGTACCCTAATTAGGCGAAATCTCTTACGATCGCTCGTTTAAAGACTTATGTGGGATCAAGAAGCTCTACCAGTACCGTTGGTGGGAAACTAGATAATTGCAGTTTATTTTAGTTTTCGATTGATTTGATTGACTAGAGGTTGTTGAACTTTGATTGCACCTAGTTTGTTTATTCTTGAGAATCTTCTCTTTTGATATAAGATTCACTCACACTAGATCTAAGTGTCGACGGGATCTTTAGAACTGTTTGTATATCTAACGACGTCTTGTGATAATCCATTGTTAACAAACTCCATTCTGTGCGTGACTGATCACAAGAGATTCAAGTGGTGTTGTTCAGGTGTTTATTGAAGATTAAAGAAGATTTGAAGACAAAGAAGATTTCTGATTTGGTTTATATACTTTCGGTGTGCACAAACCTTGATCGGTTGGGATCCAACTAGAATCGGATTTATCCGATTGGTTAGTTGTGTAAGATCGGCATCACCTTATAGTTTCTTGTTTGATTCTATATTGATTGACTGCATATCTAAAATCTGCTACTTCGGTAGTTGTTGGATAAATTGATCTGACCGGGCAAAGGAGTTTATTAGTTAAACGGAAGAGCCTTTGCATATGACTTGAGATTTCTTCATCTGAAAGAATCAAGAGAGTTGTTACCAAACAGATTTGTTGTTCCTTTACTGTTTGGAATACGATCCAAAGGAATTGTTCCAGTGCGTCGGAAGCGCCGGGATACTGAAGAAGCGCAGGGAACTATAGGTTTAGTTGCTTGTTCTGAACTATACGAAGTTTGTTAGATTTTTTATAACCGCTTAATTCTGAGAGTATTCAATTCTGGACTAGGTCTCGGGGTTTTTCTGCATTTGCGGTTTCCTCGTTAACAAAGTCTTGCTGTGTCATTTACTTTTATTTTCCGTAATTATAATTATTGTTATTATAATTTAAAGTAAATTACCCAAATGTTAATTACATATTACTTGATAGTGATCCTACAGTGTTTGGTTAAGTACGAACCTATTATCTAGTAATCACACTTTGATTGTTGTATTGTCTCGATCTCATATCCATAGACGATCACACAAAGTGTGAATACCGATTTGTAGTATTGTCTTGACTTTGTCCATAAACAATCACTTTCGGTAAGAGGACTTATAGGTGGATAATTTAAAGATTGTGGTGTATTTGGGTACCCTCGTCTTTTCAGTGCTATATACACCGTTCTCACAAAAATAAATAAAATGAGCGCTATGTGAGACAATGTATGATTATAGCAACTACGTAACATTCAGAGACAAATTAGTCTTATTAATATATAGTTGCAACATGTTTTCTTCTATTTTTCCTCTTATAAACATTAATCCTTTTGTACAAGCTGTCAACCGTATCATAAAAAGACTATCATCAAAATATATATAAGAGTTACCTTCGGTTCTGCATACTTCCTTTGTACCCACTTCCATACACTACAAGGCATAATGATGTCTTGTCTTTTATGAGAACCATTCCTTTGGAAACGTTTCCGAAAGGATTGTCTCCTATGTGAATCATTTGATTTGGCCAAGTCAGAGTTACGAGTGAACTTACTCGTGAAAGGTCTATCAGAACAACATTGATCAACTGTTGTTTTTTTAGAGTTTAAATAACTAGTGGAATTCTGGGTTAATTGTTGGCATCCCCTTAGAATATGACCTTTGATTCCACAATGAAAACATCTTTTGTGATGACTTATATGATGTTGTATAACACTCTGATGTGTGTAGTTTTTCTTGATATGAGCAAGCGAAACAAGAGCCTATTTTGAAGGTGAAAATGCTTCAGTGTCGACATTTTTCCTTTTTGAAGAACCAATCAAATCATCAGATTTTGGGAAAATCTTAGGTTTATCCGGAGGGAACGGTAAATGACTTTTTGACACGAACATAGGATTTTCATCTTCCAGCCTTTTGACATGTTTAGAAACAGTCTTATCAAAGTCAGGTGAGATTTTCAGGCATTATTTAAAAGGCCAGGGTACCTAAATATACCTCAAGTTAAAACTTTTCCTACCTATAAGTCCTTTCTTCGAAAGTGATTGTCTATGGACTGAGTCGAGACAATGCAACTAATCGGTTCACACTTCGTGTGATCGTCTATGGATACGAGATCGAGACAATACAACAACGAAGTATGTTTACTTGATAAAAAGGTTCGGACTTAACCAAACACAATAAGATTGCTTATCAAGTAAATAGGAATTAATGTTTGTGTAATTTACTTTAATTATAATAAAATAATTATAATGCGGAAAATAAAAGTAAATGACACAGCAAGATTTTGTTAACGAGAAAACCGCAAATGCAGAAAAACTTCGGGACCTTGTCCAGAATTGAATACTCTCAGGATTAAGCCGCTACACAAAATTAAACCAACTTCGTATAGTTGAGACCAAGCAACTAAACCTATAGTTCACCTAGTTTCGTCTATATTCCCATGCCTCCACCTTATGAGTAAGTCACGTACTTGGAAAAATTCCTTTGGTTCGTATTCCAAACAGTAAAGGAACAACAAATCTGTTTAGTAGCAACTCTCTTCAACCAAGTGATGTCAGTTCTACAAAGGCTCTTCTGTTTATCTCAATAAACTCCTTCGTCAGGTTCTTAGATCTATCTTATGTTCAACTACCAAAGGTAATTGTTAAGATTTTGCAATCAATACTTTTAATCAAAAAGAATTGTATTGATGCCAATCTACACAACTAATCAATCTAATAAACCACAAGGATAAATCGATTATAGTTGGATCCTCTTATACCGAAACAAGTATTGTGCACACCAAAGATTATGATCCCCAAATCAGAAATCTTCAATATCTTCTTTGTCTTCAAATCTTCTTTGATCTTCAATAAACGCCTGCACACAACAACTTGAATCTCTTGTGATCAATCACACACAGAACAGAGTCTGTTAACAATGGATTATCACAAGATCGTCTTTAGAACTAAAAAAAGTCTAAAAATCCCTGTCAAAACTTCGATCTAGTTTGAGTGAATCTTATATCAGAAGAGAAGATTCTCAAGCATAAACAAACTAGGTGCAATCAAAGTTCAACCACCGTTATTCAATGAAATCAATCGAAAACACAAGATATACCGCAATTATCTAGTTTCCCACCAACGGTACTAATAGAGCTTCTCAATACCAAAGAAGAATTTAAACTGAGTGTCCGTAAGAGATTTTGCCTAATTAGGTTACTCTCCTCTCCGAATAGGCGGCTACACCAGTAACAACACAACCGAGGAAGTTTGTTGTCACGAAGGATTAGTTTGCTAGAAATGCAAACTTCAAGTATTTATAGACAAGGAAGTTTGGACACCAAGGAATTTCCAAAACCGAAAATATTCTCAAGATATGCAATATATTCCAAATTCGGTTTCCATAATTCCCGGAAATGCTCTGTCCAAAATAATGACCGAAAATCTCTTTGGAAAATCTTTAACTAGTAAATGCACATTACTAATTCTCATTTTCCTAAAATAAAATTAACAACCTTAAATAAAAGATTCTTAACTTATTTATCTTTCGATCATGGGATTTTCTTCCTTTAGCTATTAAGGAATAACTTTGAAAAATAAAAGATAAACATTACAGCACATCTTCAAAGTATGTCGACATCCTTACTTTGTAAGTCCTCTTTCATACTTACAACCTTGAAACCGATTTTCCATACTTCGAAACAAGTTTAGAATTGGTTCATCTGACTTTGAAGAACTATGTGATTGATCAAGAACACTCAATCACAAATCATGGATTTAACGGTTCTACCAAACCAAGTTTCGGTTCTACCTCCATGTGAGTACTGTGCATAGTCACACTAGCTTTCAAAAATTCGGTTGACTAGGTACTAGGATCGGTTCCCCACATATATATGGTATCTAACTTATATGTGTTTCACATGTCCATAGGATCCGTTCCTCTTTGCCTAAAAACGTGTTGCACATGTCCATATGATCGGTTCCCCTTTCTGCTAAAAACTTGTTGCACCTCATACAAGGATCGATTCCCCTTTATGATATGTTGCACCTCTTACTAGGATCAGTTCCCCTTTACCCAGATTCGGTTATACACAAATCACAAACTCGATCATACCATCTCAGGTGATTACTTAAGACCGGTTTTACTAATAAAAGTCATACCAATACATAAGTCAGGCCTTTGTGAATAGTTTTACCAAGAACATAAACAAGTCATGAGCGGTTATACTAAATCACACATATTCGTTGTTCACAAGATATGCAATGAATAACAATACCAATAACTCCTGGCGATTTGCTTTTCGATTCATAAACAAGTTTATGAACTTACTTCCTTAAAAGACATGTAAAATATTATTTCCTAGGATGAAATCCTCACCTCATACCCATACATAATCACAATAGCATTTAAACGATTATGTCGATGTCTTATCTACAAAGTTTAATGGTTAAGCAATAAACTCGTATTGTATTCCTTAATACTATGTATATCTAGAGTGTTCATGCTTCGCAGTTTTTATTTTCAATATGCACGACTTGAAAAATATGTTAGGGAATGAAACAGTTCAAGTCAAGTATCACTAACCTCAAGTGGAAGGATGATGTTGCCGTTGTAGCTTCTTACTTATTCACTTCTTCAAGTCTTCGCAATATTTGTAATGTCTCGTATCCTAATACTTTCAAGCTAACTTATACGAAGTTGACTCTAGTGCATAATCAAGCGACTCTTCAAATGAGTTTTGATTACTAAAATATGACAACCAAACTTGACATACCAACGCTTGGTGGGTTCAACCGAGCAATGCTCTAACAATCTCCCCCTTTGTCAATTTTAGTGACAAAACTCTTACAATCATATGGATAAACAAATTACAAGAATTCATTACTCATACACTTGATTCCCGAATTCAACAACACAATAACCTGTATACATTCAATCCTTAAATGCCGATGTTGACATTATAATAACAAAGCTAATACTCCCCCTAAAGGTATGATAAGTAGATTCTATCAATCTGCACGTCTTTGTTATTTTCTTGGTAATGATATGTTACTCCCCCTTAGTCTATGCTTTCACTTTTTCGTTAGATAAATGTTTAAGCACCAATGTTCTTTTCCTTAATGATACCAATCAATATAAAATCAATGCCAGTATCACTTGTTTACTCCATATATTTCTCCCCCTTTTTGTCACAAAATGACAAAGAAACGAAAACATAAAGGACAAACTGATAGGATTCTGAGAGAACCCTATACGTGATAACCGCAATCGCACGATGTCTAACTAGTAGACAAAGGCAAGTACGGGTCGAACCCATAGGGAGTGGTGGAAATACTATAACCAATATCTGAAATGAACTAACTAGAGATGATGTTTTTGGATTTTCAGAAAAGAATAAAAAAAAACTAAGAAAATGAACTAAACTAATAGAATGAATCCAAAGGAAAAGTCGGTAACCAGGGTTTCATGATATCCACTACTACTTTTGTTCAATTACTGAAATGAAACATAATTATGAATATATGTTTATCTTTTTCTCTATTGACATCACCCTGGTACTATGGGTAAGAAAGCAAACTCTATAAATTTAAGGTTTCATGTGTTCAATGTTTCATTGTTTTATAGAGTTTCGGGAAATTTCGTTTCGATGTGTACTGATCTCAATCTCTTGTTCTCGGTTAAGGATTAATAGCTGTAGTGTTTCCTTTTAATGTGTTCAGTTTTTTTGTTTTTTTATTAATTTTTTTTATAGTCGTTTATTATGTTTTGATACTACTCCTTTTTTGTGAACCGACTAATGTCTTGCAGAAAATTAATTGAGAACAGCTGGCAAACTTTCTAACAAACTTTGCATTATTGACAAGTTAAAAAAACTGGTGCGCTTTTATGTGTACTACATGTTTTTGTACTGGCTCTACAAGGTGTATTTTCTTGTACACCAGATATATGCATTTACTTTTTTTTTGTTTTGTTTTTCCTATACGAGGTGTATTTGGTTGTACATCAGTTATACGCACTGCAACACAGATGCCATTACTTCGTTATATGGCTTGATTTCATATGTGACATAATTTGTGTGGCTACTACACTATTACATCAATCTTTGTCCATGATAGTACTTCCAGTGTCCACACTGTTCATTTTAGTTTCTAAATAATTCATATGCGTATGTTTACTTAAAGGTACTTTGTTAATCCCTGTTGGTATTACCTTTCCTCTGGCGATAGCTTTCAGCCTTCTGTCAAGAAACCAAGAAACCACACTGACTGGCTGTTATATTTCTACTTCAGGTACTCTCCAAAATTTCAAGTTTGGGTACAACGCTGCCACTGGCAAATAAGAGAATTTGATGCCTGCTGGAATCACTGACACTATTAAGGTAAAGATAGTGTATTGGTGTTTAGGAGGTTGACCCCATGCTTGAATTTTGACAAGTTGAAACCATACCCTTAACCTTAGGATATGAATTGTAATTTAGGCATGAGTAGTAACATTAATGTATTCTAGTGTTGGCATTACAGTTCGTTCTCAAGTGACCTAAAGTGCGCCACTAGCATTATAGCCCATGCTACCAACTGTAATAGCATAGATTCTTACGGTATTTAATTGATATCTAGTTTAATGAATTCTGTCTTAGGGTCAACTTAGTCAGACTCAGTTTCTCTAATATCAATTGTAATACCTATACCTAAAATGCTCTTTCATTTAATGTGCACATAGTTGTACACATGTTGATTGTTAATGTGTACATAGTTGTACACCTTTTGATCGCTAATGTGTACATAATTGTACACCTATTGGTTATGTCCATTTTTTTTAAATTTTGGTGATGGGATGTGCCGATAACCTCCTACCTAAGAATTGATTTGCTAGGAATTTACATGGAAATGAATGGAGGATGCACCGCATCTTTTGGAGGTAAACTCTGTTGTACTTGTTTGATATTACTATATTTAGCTAAATATATAGGATTTGCGACACCAAATATTATTAGTTCATGATTAGAGGCATTAATGTTTGTGATGCATTACAGTTGGGTATATATAGGATTTCAGACTCGTTACATGCATTTTAATTCTAATTTTCAATTCCATTTGAATATAATTGTTGACTGTCTTCATTTCAGTTAACTTATTAGTATCTGATATCATTATTTATTTTATCTCCAATAGATGGAAGAAGGATGCGATCTGGGAAGTATTTGATTCATGTTGAATTCATTGTTGTGAGTTCCCCATTTACAAGATCCACAGTTCTGTGGATTTATTGGTATGCTCGTGTTTCACTTTTTTATCTTGTTTTAAGCCTTTCATAATAATTTATAACCCAAGCCATACGATGTAACAATTGATGTTCTTTCTACTTTTAAGAATTTGGATAATCCTTACATAATTTTGTTTCCAAGTGTGATGTTGAAGTTTATAATCCGGGTGACGATTATTGCAGCTATGGATTGGTAAAGAAAAATTTGCAGGCATTACTCAAGATGTGCGACGAAAGACATGGAAAATCATTGATTTAGGTGAGTTTATAATCTTCTTATTTTTTTTACCATAATTAGGGTGTACTAAGTTGTGCACATTTGAAAAAATGACACAGTTGGTTATGGAGATTCCTGATAGTGTTCCAGCTCATATTATTTTGTTGTTTCCTTGATGGTGAGAGTAACCTAGGTCACATAGTTATACATACCTTGATTCTTAACGGGTATATACTTATACACATATACATAGTTGTACACTTGTTGACTGTTCATGTGTACATAGGTGTACACCTGTTGATTGTTAATGTGTATATAGTGGTATACATGCTGATTATATCATACCTTGATGCACCTTTGACATCAATTTTTTTCGCTTTATGCATCTAATTTAGGGACTCACAAGCTCAAAATGGTAGAGCACCCAAATCTATCACAAGGTTTGTGGAGGTTGATGGTTCAAATCCATCTGAGTTTTCATGTTATGTTTATACAATATGGGTAGGTGTGTACATACTAGTGCACCTGTGTAAATCCAATGAAATAGATTTGTTTGCAGGCGAATATGGTTGATTTGTTCCATGTTTTGTATGGGTGTACATATATGTGCAACAATGTATTTTCCATGAAATATAGATCGGCGTGTGGGTATAAATGGTCGATTTTATATATGAATGTTTTGTAGGGGTGTGTCGGTGCATCTGTGCAATTCCCATGAAAAAGTAGGTTTGTGTGTGGTTATGAATGATCAATTTTATGCATGTTTGGAGGAGTGTACATATTGGTACACGTGTAATTCCCATGGAAAAGGAGGTTAGGGTGTGCTTATAAATAATCGATTTTATGCATGTTTTGCAGGGCTGCAGATGCACCAGTGTATTTTCCACAAAAGGTAAATTGTGTGTGATTATGAATAATTTGTTTCATGCATGTTTTGCAGGAGTGTCGTATTGGTGGACCAGTATAATTTCAATGAAAAAGTATGTGTGGATATGAATGACCAATTTCATGCATGTTTTGTAGATGTGTACAAAATGCTGTATATGTCTAAAAACGACTCCAAATTTGTGCATTTATATTTTTTATACACGTCAAATAATGAAGCGAAAATTAAATTTTTAAAAAACTGAAAATTATATAGTCATATGGGTACTCTTTTTGTAGCTATCAGAAAGAGCTTTCCGAATATATAAAATTTGTGAATTTTGGACAAGCGGTTTAATAGATAAATCGTTTTAAAATTATTTCTATATTTTTAAAGTTGCTGACATCATCATGAGTCACTTTGGATTAAACTGTAAATATGTGGACTAAATTGTAAATCAGAAAGGTTATTTGTATATTTTCTATATTTTAAATAACTTTTGGACTAAATTGTACCTAGTTAACTCGGGATGGACTAATCCATACTTTTTTAACGCGTTTTTGGACTAAAACGTTATTTTCCCAACCAGATAACAAGGCAAACCACTAGCCATGTCTCATATGGTGCTGTGATCAACTTTGGTGACTTTTGTCGCAAAGCCACGTAACTTCTCGTTTAAGCCGTTTATTCTTCGGGAGATCGAATTTGCCAGTACTTTCTGCAGAAGCACTAAAATAGTATTATTAGTAAAATATCGAGTCCTAGTTAATATAAATATGGGTATAAAATGTAGCACATACATGCTTATCACAAACCGAAAAGAATCTTACAAATCTCAAAATAGACTTGCAACCTATAGAGTTAAGCACGAGGGTTCCACACACCATTTCTGATAACCAATATCAAAACCGAAACTACAAAGTAATTTGTTTTGATATGTTATCAAGGAAATAATTGCCCTAAGAAATTTTCCCTAGTAGTTTATCAAACCAAAAATCAACTAAGCACCTTTGTTCCTGTGCTAAACCGATTGTACAAATACAACCGCTTCGTTCGATAAGACCAAAATAAAGATAACTCTATTTTTCTCATCAGGCTCTAATTATCCATATAACTTAGACCTTTCAATTTTAAACAAGACAAGTACTAGGTTAGTTAACTAGTATTTCTTGTTAAGGCATTCAATTAGACTTGAATAACCGAAACCTCCACTTTGATAAGTCTAACTAAGATAAACTTAGTTTCTCTTATCCGAAATCGAATTGGACTAAACAATCCATCCCGTAAACTTTTTCTTTCGTTAAGCCATAAACAATTCATACAAACCAGATAAATCAACTTCCATAATTATTCACCTCAACTGGAAGCAATTGAAACAACATAGACATTATAGCACCGCAATTGCACCGAAATTTTGTAAGCCTAAATAATTGATACTAAATAATAAAGCAAGATAACAATAGTTTTTCTTAACTGAAACCAATTGAATCACACACACATCCATACATACATCATGGAATAAAACATCAATTGTACTGAAATTTTGTTAAGCAAAAGCAATAAATATATGAAATAAAAATCAGGCTTTTCTTAAACAGGAAAACAATTAACTAACAAGATTGTTACCTCAAATTTCGCATCCACTTCTCCAATATGTTTGCATCTTCTTCCAGGGAGAATTGATATCGAAATATCATTATGTTGTCATCCTTATGCAAAACAAAAGAATAACAACAACCAACCTTTATCATTATGTTGCAAGCAAAAGTTGAAAACCACCGAAACACATATGCTTTTATGCTAAACCAAAACCGATTCAACATATTGTGACTTTTTCACATATTGTTTCTATGAGAACCCCTCATGATCCTTTGATAAATCCTACCAACATGGGCTATAACTTAATCCTGCTAAATCAAAAAGTCACCTAAACCATTCACAACATTATGAGATCGAATATCAAGGTAATAAAACAGAAATCAAACATCCCATAAACATCCATAGCAAAAATAAAGCATTCAAGCACAGGCCATGTAAATCAAAAACCATCACATGAAAAATTATAAATCAAATAATTTTATTCATAATAGACTTAATACAATTATTGAAAGAAATAAAAAATTGATGTCTATTTTCTTGAATTAAGTATTACATCATATAACTTAATCTCTAGTGGTGCTCTTGTTGTTCACTGAGGTTTCTTCAGTGTTCAAACTTTTAAAGCATGTCAGCAACCACTTCCTGTTTTTCAAGTTCTTCAACTAGAACCTTGAATTCAACAAGAACACCTCTTGTTTGAACAGTTCTTTCTTTGAGCCAGTCTCGAGGCTGAACGACCATGATGAGATTGGTTCTCTGTTCTTCAGTTAAATCTTCCTCACTATCTTCATAAGACGAAAGCATTGTATCACAAGGTTGTGATATCGTAGGAGCATAATCGGACCTGTTTATAGTCCCTTGTCCCCCCCCTTTTTTTAAGGCAGCATCTCAAAATAGAAAAGTTTTTTTATATAGAAACCGAAACAAAAACCTAGCCTAAACTTACAAAGAGGCTATCGCAAGTTTTGAGAAGTCATAGAGTTAAGGTTAACTCCCCTTTTGTCTTTCCAGAGTTTAGTAAATCATCGAAAGATGCTTTCACATTGATATCACTGGATATCTCTAGATACTTTTTGAGTCTAAGCATTAGACATTCATAGTCATCTTTGTTTAAGATTAAAACCGAATTGTTTTTCTTAGAATCTGTTTTAGATAACTTCCTTTTGGATACCTTCTCGGATTTTGGTACCAACTTGTAGGTGGATTTTGAATGAAAGTTCTTCATTTCTAGTGACATTGCATCTTTCCATCTTGAAACATCAGATCTCATATCCCCTTTGGTAAAAGTATTAACTTTTCTATTGTTTTTCCTTTTAGGATATGATTTTGAATTTTTGTGAAAATTCGTTTGTCTCACAGGACAATGATGATCTGAGAGGTTTTTGGAGATGACACTGTTCAATTCTTTAGATACAAATGATAGAGTGTTTTGCATCTTTCGAATTTTACAATCCCTTTGCATATGACCTTTATCTCTACAATACAATGCTTATTGAAAGGAATAAAGTTTTTAGTTTTACCTTTATGAGATATTCAGCTATTATGTTGATCCTTGGTTGGAGTCTTCTTCTGACTGCTTCCGGAGATGCTTTCCGTTGGAATCTCAATTGAGCACTTGGGTGTCTCAGGCGTACAACCTTGTTCAGGTGGATTTTCTAGAGTGGTTGGGCTAACAGCCTTTACGAATTTTACTTCCTTGTTGATTGACATAGTATCAATTCCATCATATCCCAATCCACGTTTGTCGCCATGACTTCTTCCTGCATCCAATATGGAAGATAAATTGATTGTGCTATCATTGAGTCTTCTTAGCTTTACAACTTCCACTTCTAAGACCTTGATTCTTTCAAGAGCTTCAGCTAGTTGATCCTCAAGAGGATTTTTAATCAAGGAATCCGACTCATGTTGTTCGTTACTCGTTGATTGTTGAGAATTAATCTTTGCTTCTAACTCAACAAGTTTCTTATTCAACAAGTAATGTTTCCTGTTGAGATTCTCAAACTCAAGAGTTTTTGAGTGTAGACTTTCTTTGTAGTCTTTAAGTAGATATCTAGAATTATGATATCCATAGAAGAAGCCAGAAAATATTTTTCTTAGTTTCCTATTCTCTCTGCTGAGAGGAGCAAGAAGTCCAATTACATCTAAGGAAGACAATCTTTTTGTGGAGGCAGCTCCTAGCAGTGAGGAAAATTCAGATAGATCATCTTCAACATCTTGATCAATTTCTGAGTCACCATCTTCAGAAATCTCATCAAGTTGCTTTTGAAATCTGACTAGATTTTGTTTATTTTTTGATAAATTTTTATTGACTAATCGTATTTAGATCGACAAGCTATCATTTGGTAGTACTCTTCATTTGGTTCTGTTTGACTCGATCTGGTTAACTTGTTTAATCCAGATTTTGAAGATCTAAAACTCAGCAAAGGATTTTAATTGATTTTAAACAGAAAAGCCCGTGTCACACATAACATACATATATCTGATTGATTTTCTGAGATAAGAGAGTGGTTAGCAAACATATTAGTTCTTTACTATTTGGAAGCCAATGAAAAGGTTTGAGAAGTATTTTGAGAGGCTGAAGCAACTTAAGATAGTAGACTCTATCTTAAGATTCACGTGTGTTGGCCAGATTGGTTATAGGCACAGGGATACTGAGGAAACTACGTAACTATGGGTAGTTTACTTGGTCTCAACTATACAAAGTTGGTAGTGTCTTTGTATAGCGGCTTAATTATGAGAATATTCAAAATTGGACTAGGTACCGGGGTTTTTCTACATTTGTGGTTTCCTCGTTAACAAAATCTTTTTGTGTGCTTTTACTTTAATTTCCGCATTATTATTTGTTTAATTTATAATTAAAGTAATTGCACTTGTACGTTAATCCCAAACACTTCGGTTGATCCCTATAGGTTAAGGTTCGGTTTCAAACTAAAAACTATATACCAAGTGTACACCTTGTTGTCGTTATCTTCTTGACGGTCTCTGTATATATTAGATCACACAAGGTATCAGACTTATAGGTTGATATCGAAAATATTGTGGTGTACCTGGTACCCTCGTCATTTCAATTGGTATCAGAGCAGGCAAACATGAAAAGATCTAACAATTTGTGTTTGGTGTGATCCAGCCTATAAGATACGAGTCTAAAAGAAAGGTAAAGAAAGACCTAAAGACCCGAGTAACATATCGCAAGAGTTTGGTGAATCAATCTCTAGAATTGATTTTAGAAAATGCTTAAAAAGGGATTTTTATACAAGTTCTACTTGTTCTCTTGAAAATATGTCTAAATATTCTAAAGATAACTTAGTTAAGCCCTTTATTCACAATCAATGATTCAGACTCTGAAAAATCTATTTTTGAAGAAGAGAGATCCATTGATTATATGAATATAACAACATCACAGCTAAAAGAACTAAGCAAAAAATTCCTATGGTGTGCAAAAGATCTTAACCTTGCACTTGAAAGAGAAAGAAAACTTCTAAGAAATTTAGAGAGCGTGCAAGCAGAAAATGATCAACTTATCCTTGATCTTACTTCTTTGGGAGAATAACTACCCTCTCTTAAGAATTCTTCATCCTTGAAGATACAGTCTCTTGAACAGAAGCTAAGAAAAAATATCCATCAAGAAAAAGAGACTGATTGTTGAGAATTTCATCTATCAAAAAGGTTGTGTCAGTGGATCGCTCCTCTTTATTGTTTATACCCAAATCAATCCAAGAGCCCCCAAAGCGGCCCCGATTGCGCGTTCATTTTATATCTCAATCTCATATTCAGATATTCTCATGTTTAGTGAATCTTCAATCGTTTTATCCGTTGCATATAACTTCATCATTTGTTGTTTCCTTCTCCCGCCATTCTAATCCAATGGCTTCCCTCCATTTTCCCTCGATCTCCACGTCCTCCTCTCCGAGATACCAAGCCCTCTTAATTTCTTCTCTATCGAAACCCCTAATTTCATCGAATCACTTTCATGGCTTTCTGACTTAGTGCCAATCTTTCTGGAACATAGGGTTTAACTATGCTCGTACTATAAGGCTTAGTCATACAGGTGCTAATCTAGCAGCTAGATTAGCAGTCCACGTCAGCCAGGACTACTTCCTAAGTCCCATGGGAGTGCTAATCTAGCATCTAGATTAGCAGCCCACGTCAACTGGGACCACCGCCCAGTGTTGTTTGGTTCAGCGTCAGTGTTGTTTGGTTCAGCGTAACCAATTTCATCCGTCAGATCAAATTTTGTGATTTTGTGATCCGATGTGATTTTTGTGAGCGTTGAGCCATTCAGCGTAAAGGTGATTTTTGTGGCGTTGAACCATTAAACGCTTCAATATCGCTGCTACTTCATCTATGAGCACATGCTAGGAGAGAGAACTAGTGTTAACAAAGAGACCACACTTTTTTTTTGAACTAGAACACTTTTTTGCTAATCTAGCGACTCAGTGTAGCCCATAGGACTTAGCCTAAAGAGTTATTCAAAAATTAGGGAAAAAGTATTGGAGGAGAATAGAGAACCCATGGTTCCACCTTACAATGTTTTGATTACCTGCTCAACGAAAGGTAGTTTTCTCGATTTTCTTAATTTACATTTGTTTTAAGTTCATTCTTCGGGTTGGTTAGTTACATGTTATTCCATTAGGGTTCATTCAAATGATTTGTGAAGTTATGGATTAGTATATTTCCTTATTGAATTCGACGATCTAGTCTGAAAACAGTTTATTTCTACCTGAAATTAGCTCGTTGTTGGGTCTAGGAATACTACTACACCCTTAGTTAATCTCCTTCGTTTCCAGGTTCTTAGTTTCTCATCCTCATAGTCGAAACTTCAATTTACTAATTTTTTAATACAAGAATCGGATATGCACTTCCTAAAGACGAAAATGAACTGGATAGTTCATTCTACAATGTACTACTTGAATAGCCTCCCATATTGGATAGTTCATTCTACAAAGTGAACTACCATACAAGTTCATTCTACAAAATGAACTAGTATAGTGAACTACTGTTACGGGTTTATCCTACCATATGAAATGCCATTAAGTGTTCATTCTATAATATGAACATATATCACGAGTTCATTTTACAATATGAACTATCATTTACGAGTTTATTTTACAATGTGAAATATCATAGTTAATTATCATTACGAGTTCATTTTACAGATTGATATCGTTCCTAGAATATGAATTACCATTATGAGTTCATTCTACAATATGAACACCTACCACGAGTTCATTCTACAATACAAAGTACAATAATGAACTATTATTACGAGTTTATTTTACAAAATGAATTGCTAGAACTAAAATGAACTACCATAAGTGTTCATTCTTGAATATAATATCTTGAAAGAAAATTAAAGTTTCGAAAAATAGTATAATACGTACTCGTTGTGCAGATTTCGTCGAGACCTTTATGAATATATAAAATGTATTAATTTTTGACTTATATTTTGAGAGCAATTTAATTTTTAATTTTTTTGTTTATTTTAAAAATGAGTGAAACTAGTAGAGAGAAAATAAAGAGGACGGATCCATTGACAGGCTACAATATCTACCACTGTGTGTAGTCGTTGGATTTGTCGAAATCAATGGTGGAGATTCAATCAAGTTATTGGATATTTCGGGTTGACCCGTCCCTATTAAAACTGTTTTCAACTTCCGCATCTCTAGTCAAACTCTCCTCCCTTTCATCATTCTACTATCTCTCTGCTCTCGAGCTTTGATGAACTTTTCCTTGTTCATGTAAAAACTCAGCAAGGTTTACTTGAAAAGATTGTTTATTGTCTGATTGGTTTACAGAAAGAACTATAAAGTAAAATAAAATAATACTGGTTCAATGATAAACTCAAGGATCTGGTTAAGTTTGATGCATACTCTTTAGTCAATGGGATTCAGTAAACGAATGGATTTTTTCCTTGATTAAATTAACTTCGGAACCCTTGATCTTTTCGGATTGTTTTTGCCCAATTTTTTTTTCTCTTAATTCCTGTTAATTAGCTCGTTGACATAAAAAGTTTCGAGAAAGAACTTTGATCGATTAGGTTTTTGAATTTTATTTTTCTTCCGCATTAATGATTTTAAGTTTATTCAATATTATCTCTAGTAGTTAATGTTGGAAGAGAGAACGAAAAGTATGAAAGAGTGAGAGAAAATTGAGTTGGGAAGAAAAAAATTATACTTCGTGGGTCATGGGTGACCTGGACAACCAGAACAAACTTGATTGAATCTCCACCACTGATTTCGACGGATCCAAAACGACTACACAGGCACTGGTAGATCTTGTAAAAAACCATAGCCTGTCGATGGATCCTCCTCGAAAATAAATGAAAAAGAGAGAAAATTTAAAATAAGATTGTACAAATGTATATCACGTGAATAAGAGAGAAAAAATATTTGTGGTATTTTAATATTTTTGAATAAACAACGACCAAAATAAACTCATCTTTTGTTGTTGGCTTAAACTAACTTGGGGCTATCATTTTTATCCGAAGATGTCAAACATAATTATGTACTTCTTAAGTTAGAAAATCTAACGCTGGATTTCTGGTATAAGGAACTGAAATCACGATACCGCAACCTTAACCAGACTAGAATAAGATTCTTGTCTTCCGGGAAATATTGTTAGTTGTTGCCTTGCCTCGTTGGAAGATGAGTTCACCTACAACAACAAAACCAGTAAACAGAATTTCGTTGTAATCATAAACTCTTTTCGGAGTAGGTTTGTTCCCGCCTGTCTGCTGGATATCTACACCAATGTATTAGAAATATTAGTTATTTTTTCTTTGATAGAAAGTGAGAGATTTTATTTAGAAAAGAGGAATTTACAAACAGGCTACAAGTTGTAGCAAAGAAAAAAACTGAAATATTAGTTATTACTCCGATTTTTATAGGGAAAAATATCGTTTGGTCTTTTTTTAGGTGGTCCCATGTCTGTTTAGTCTTTTGGGAAAACGCCTTTACTGTTTGGTCCATAATTATTTAAAAATATTAAATGAACAAAACTACCCTTCCGTGTTAATTTCTACTTTTTTTGTAGCAGTTCATTCTTCAAAATGAACTCCTGTTAATTTCTACTTATTTTTTCAGAAATCACTTAAAAAAACCAGAGTTCATTCCTCCATATAAAAAGCTAAAAAAACAGAGTTCATTCCAGAAATGAACTCCATATAAAAAGCTAAAAAAAACAACAGAGTCCATTCCAGAAATGAACTCCATATAAAAAGCTAAAAAAAAAACAGAGTCCATTCCAGAAATGAACTCCATATAAAAAGCTAAAAGTACAGAGTCCATTCCAGAAATGAATTCCATATAAAAAGCTAAAAGTACAAAGTCCATTCCAGAAATGAACTCCATATAAAAAGCTAAAAAAACATAGTTCATTCCAGAAATGAACTCCGTATAAAAAGCTAAAAAAAAACAGAGTCCATTCCAGAAATGAACTCCGTATGAAAAGCTAAAAAATCAGAGTTCATTCCAGAAATGAACTCCGTATAAAAAACTAAAAAAACAGAGTTCATTCCAGAAATGAACTCCGTATAAAAAGCTAAAAAAAAACGGAGTTCATTCCAGAAATGAACTCCGTATAAAAAGCTAAAAAAAAACGGAGTTCATTCCAGAAATGAACTCCGTATAAAAAGCTAAAAAAAACGGAGTTCATTCCAGAAATGAACTCCATATAAAAACTCTTCCGTCGTCTTCAACAACAGCAGCAAACATCATAGTCTTCAAAACAACACCAACAATATCGTATTCATCATGTTCATCATCTTCACCATCTTCAACAACAACATCAAACAGTAGAGACGAAAAAAAGACACAAAAACTACATCTTCTTCAAAAACTAAATCATCATCATCGTCTTTGGCATCATCAACATCATCTTCATCGTATTTATCATCTTCCTCATCTTCAACAGCAGCAAAAAATCAACAAAAAAACGAAAAAGAAACGCAAAAACTTCATTATCATCATCTTCTTTATCGTCTTCATCATCATCATCATTAACAACAACATTATCAGTTAAAAAAGAGCCCAAAAACATCGTCGTTCATCATCATCTTCATCTTCTTCATCATGAGCAGAGGAAAAAAAATGGGGAGAAGAAAAAACTAGATATGGAAATAAAGAAGAGAGAGAATGTAAATCTGAAAATAAAGAAGAGAGAGAAAGTGAATCTGAAAATAAGATATTTTCTTCTTTTTTTTGTGTATATATGGATCCAAAAGGGTATTTCTGCCACTACAAGATGACAATTACATCATCCATGACGTCACCCTAGGACCAAATCATTATTTGTAGGACCAAACTATAATATATATTTCCAAAAAGAACCAAACAGACAGTTGACTAGATCGACTGGAGTAGACTTCCTCTAATATATTATTTGTAGGACCTATTGGTATTTCCTACAACTTTATAAGCAATTTTACCTCGTGGTGGCATCATGGGAAGGGACAACATAAGTTCCAATGTTCTGCTGCACCATGCCCCTATGATAGTGTACACCTTAGATATCTGTCTTATAAACTTATGTACCTGACCAAACCTGTACGGCTGTATCCATCGAGTTGCTCGTAACAATTGTGTGTACAATTATTATACATCTTTTAGACATAATTATTTTACCGTAACTTGTGCATAAATGTTATAAATCAAAACATTTCGACAATGCATACCTAAGGGAAGCATGCTTAACAAAAAAATGTACATTAACTAATCTTAATCTTCTTGTTTAAGCTTAATCTCGCATTACATATTGCATTCGTACTGTCCTTGTTATTTACATGTTATGTTTTCTCTTTTTCCTTTTTCTTTTGATTTTCAGCTTATATGTCCTCTTCTTTTTGATTTGGCACACGATATTGAGAATGTTAATGAGAGATTCGGAAATCCAGCTAATTTTCGCGTTATCCCATTAATTTCTCGTGACGAGACCGACATATAGTCAATCCACCGGTACCGAATCTAATCGATCACAATAATTTGTCTGGTTACCAATCGATAAATTGCCCGAATAATCACCTGCGAACTTTTCGACACAGATGATCAGATGGGCCAATTGAAAAATGATGGATTCCATCTTTCAATCCTATAAATTAGCTATGAAGATTTTTACTACTGATTTTCTCTTTCTCTTTTCATTTTTCTTAAAAAAAAAAAAGGAACTCTTATCAAAAGAAATTTGCTACCGACAAACCCAAATAGCTAGGTAAAGGAAAAAATAGAAAAGTGTTTTCCCGTTAATTTCTCATGACAAGGCCGACATATAGTCAATACCTCCTAATCATATTAGCTAGCTAACAAATGATGTACTTCATTTATTTTTTTCGTAAAGAGATGATATATTGATAGAGAAGAATTATATACCTCATTTTTTGATCGAGTCAAATAGCTTTGCAGATTTTTACCACTGAGATTTATTTTGATTTCAAAAGTAAATTTGCCTGGCTAACAACCAACAAATTGCCCGAATAATCACTAGTGAAACTTTCGATACAGATGATTAAATTAGCCAGCTAACAAATGACGTAGTTCATCTTTTTCCTTGTTTTTGTTTTTCGAAAAGAAATGATATATTGAAAGAAAAAATTATGTACTTCGTCTTTTGATCCGGCCTGTTAGAAATGAAAACTTTTACTATTGAGATTTACTTTTTAATTTTAAAAACAAACTCCAATATCTAGACGAAGAAACTAAAAATATTTTGCAAGTGGGATTCGAACCACAACCACAGCCCAGAATCAGGCTAACTCAACTGTTGGACACTAACCCAATTAAGCTTATTTCATAATCCTAAGTAATTATCTTAATCTTTCTTAATCCAATCCAATGATGTGAAAGAAAAATATTCAAAAAAAAGCCACAATCTTAAATTGAATTTGAAATAATAATTTTATGGATTGGGGAAATTTGGTGCTGTCCCGATAGGCGAAAACTGGTACATCATTTTAAAATTATTTAAAAACAAATAATAATCCAAAATGCATGTCTGGCAGTTTTTTAGATTTTACCCCCACGCATCAGTTATAGGACGGGTAGTAATACGATTTGGGGAGCCTCAGTCCCGTCAAGGCAAAAGAGTTTCCCGTGAGTCAAGTCGGTTGAAATTTTCAAATGGCTGCGGTATTGCCTTCCTAGGTTGATGCCGGAGCGCTCATAAATTTCATTTTCAGGCGTCAACTACGCCGACCCTATTTCTGGAAAATCGTGCTCCGAAACGAATAAAATAATGTGACTTTGAATACTCCATTACGCCATTATCTATTCAGATTTGGTTCTGTATATATTTTATTTAGTACTAGGTTGTTGGACATGAGGAGGTCATCCAATCCCCAGTCTTAGATTATCTTTATTGTATCTTTTTCGAGCTGTTTTTGGTGTTTAGTCGCATAACCTGTCCGGCGTTGCTCCAAATTCAAAACCATTTACACAAATATTTTACAAATCACGATCACATGGCCGATGGATGGACCAGTTGTTATGTGTATTTGAATTTGTTTTTTTTTTCTTTAATTTGTATTGGAGTTTGTGAATGATTGACATAGTAAACGTTGAGACTCGAGACAACGGATGGTGGCTGCACCGGGCCACCGGCACACAATTCCATTATTAAAGACACGTAAAATCATCAGCGGTGGATATAAGTACCCCATTGTGGGTTCAATATGAGTTCTCATGTAAGTTCTATTTTTCAATTTATTGAATGTCTAAAGATTTTGGAAATCATGTGTGTATATCATGTCTATAGATTTATTCGTATACGTTATACGCAGACTTGACATGACGTTCTTTTCCGTTGGTAGGATCCCAATGAATTGCTAGAAAACTAAGGTGAACAAATTAAAAATCAAAAACTTGTGTAACAAGAAGACTAAAAACACAAATGGCATGGGCAATTAAAACTAACGGCCAAACTTAGGCCTGCACGCAAACCGAATCGTAATCGCAAATCGAACCGTACCCGCACCGAACCGATAATCCAACGGTCGGTCACGATTTTAATTTTGATAACCCTTAGATATTCGGTTCGGTCAACGGTTTCACCATTAACCGCATCCTAATCGAACCGATTAACCGAATATATCTATAACTGTTGATTTTATAAATCATTTTAATCATAACTTTTTATTTATTGTGTATAAGCAACTAACCTAAACCCTAGACTCCGACTCTCTCACTTCTCCGACTCTCTCACTTTTCCGACTCTCTTTTATCTTCTTTTTATCTTCTTCAAAGAACATCTGCTTTTTTCTCTTTTCTTTTTTTCCCTTATTTTACTTACAGTCACGACTAGCATTTAAGATCAAAATCATCACCATAATCACCAACTCCTCCTTTTTCTTCTTCTTTGATTGATTCCTTTTCTTCTTCTTGTGTACCAACCACCTGCAACATCATCAGCACAACCACCTGCTACACCACCATTATCAGCACCACCGCCTGCTACACCACCATCACTAGCACCACCGCCTTTTTTGATTAGGGAAATTAAAGATTGATTGTTTGAAGATTATAATTTTAGGGTTCTTAGAAAATTGATTTTTTCTTTCTGTGTTGGGTTTCTTTGAGGAGATTCTCTGTGTTTGATTTAGGATTTTTAAGATTGTATTTTCATTTTCAAATTTACTTTGTTTTCTAATAGGATCTGTGTGTTAGGTTGTTTGAGGAATCGAATTGATATGTAAAATGGAATGATGAATCTCTGTTTGTTGGATTTGTTTGAGAAAATAAATTGGCATGTAAACTAATTTGAGTAGATGATATTGAGAGATAAATTTCACCACCGCCTGCTACACCACCATCATCAGCGCCACCGCCTGCTACACCACCAGTAGAGTTGATTTCTGTCGATTTTAAATCGGCCAAAAACCGTAACCGACTGATTAAACACAGATCGGTTTTAAAACCGAACCAATTGTTACTCGGTTCGGTGACAATTTGAGAATTAGTAACCGTGCTATGCACGGTTAGGTGAATGGTTTTACCCTTAACCGCACCGAACCACACCGTGTGCACCTCTAGACAAATTAAGCATGTCTAAGGAAAATTTCAACCTAGTTCTAGATTAACTTGATCATAAGCATTGTTTTCAAACTCTTCAAAGGCAGGGACAAGATATACTTGACTTGAAGAACTAGTCGATATGTGGATTCATTTTTAGTACCAAAATTTCTTGCGTATCTTTTTAATCATATGCACCATAGAACGACAACAAGTAGAAGCATGTTCCAAATACCATCAAAATGAGTATTAGATGAAAAGAATTATTAAGAACGATTAAATGACTCAACATCAATACGAAAAGTAGTACCACTATAAAGCTATCAAGATATAATTTCAGAGCAGAATCGACCATGAGGAAAGGCTGGCAAACCCTTGCCTCGGTGAGCGCGACCAAGAGAAGCAAGAAATTTTGAGGGAAGAAAATTTGTCTAAAATGTGATAAGAAGTAAAACTGGGACAAATTCCTAAGATTATGAAGGAGCGGAATAAAAATATAAAATAGTTTGGTGGTTATATCATAACTATTTAAAGTATTTTTTTTCTTCTTTTCGAATGAAAAAAGTTATATTAAAGATAAAAAAATCCAATCCAATTGCAAAATACAAGTTTTGTGCTGTAAGAACAGTAGAAAACGCAAAGTCACAGTGTTGCGTTACATATGCAGAACTATTTCCAGTTGTGTATAATTTGAAAGCTACCGACAAAACTAAAGTTTGTTTGATAAGAATGCTAATATCGTAAACCGTCTTTGGTCTCCCCCATACACTATTATTCCCCTCCTTCCATGCGTTCCATATAAGTGCATAATGAAACAAACTCCAAACTTTCTTATATCGTCCTTGTTGAACATTCCAATTCCATGCTTCGAACTACTTCAGAACAGTGGTAGAAATAGGCCAAGAGATGTGAAATGGTTTAATAAAATAATCTCATACTGCGAAGGTCGTAGGACAATGCAGAAAAAAGTGATATGCAGATTAAACCTCATGGGTACACATTACACAATGCAGACTATCCACCCTCACACCTCTGTGATTCAACATGTCCCTAGTTGGCAATGAGTTATTGAAAATTGCTCATAGTAGAAAATCGACTTTCTGCGGGACTGTTTTCTTCCATAAAAACTTATGAAAAACACATTCCTATCTAGTACCTGTCAAAGCTTCATAGCAAGCGCTTGTAGAGAATTTATCCGGCATATGCACTTCATCCTCGCCTTTGACCAACACAGGAACATCTCCAAGATCCCTTCGAAGCAAATACCACTCCATCTTCTAAGTAGAATTTAAAGAGTGTTTGAAAGAACCACCCATTTTCCATCTTGTGTCATGTTAGATACAGATGCTGTTTATTATTGCAAGTATTAAAAATATTTGAAAAAAGATCTTTGAGACATCCTTTTGCGACCCATTTATCCATATAGAATCTTATGCCCCTTCAATTTCACATCCTGAAGCTGGATATTTAAAATATTTAATAGAAAACAAGAAATCCGAGCATTTTTTTTTAACATTTGAAAATAGTAGGATTCCGTATAAGGGTTTTGTTAAGAAAGTTGGGGAGTGGTGAAAGCCTACGGCTTTTCTAGGTCAAGCTAGTTTTGTTTCCTTTAAAAAACTACATAATTGTAATTTTCTTGAAAAAGTGGAGTAGATTAGAGTTTGGATCTGTCTCTAGGTGAAGAAAGATTTGACAAAAAATATTGGCAAATTGGATGTTTTGGAGGAAACCAAGAGATATTGACTGATTTGAAATTGGAGGAAAGAGTTAGTTTTACATTGAAACCGAAGAACATTAGTGTGGTGAAAGCTAAAAAGTGGTATGTCAGAGATAAGAAAAATAATTTTAAGTTTGGAGATTCTAATACTTCTTATTTTCATAGCATTGCTAGTATCTGCTAGGAAGAAGTGGAACACAATTACAAAATTATTATTTGAAGGTGAATATTGTTTAGATCAAGGAATGATCAGTATGGAAATAAGAAATTAATATGTTAACTTGTTTGTTGAGCAGAATGACATTGCATTTTCTACATAAAATCTGCATTTCTTAAAAATAAATAATGAGGAAAGGATGAAGACGGAGGAGGAGTTTTCATAAGAGGAAATCTATTATGTAACCAAGCATATCGAGCGAAAAAATTCCCAAAGCCTAATGGGTTTTCTATGGAATTTTTAGAAATTGTTGGCATATTATCAAGAATAATTTTATGAAGGTTGTACATGAATTTTTCAGGTTTGGTTATATGGATAGGAGGCTCAACTGTTATTTCTTTGAAACCAAAAAGGTAGAAATCTTCTACCCTTAAGGATGTTCAACCAGTGAGCTTATTAGGTAGTGTTTATAAAATCCCGACAAAGGTTTTGGCTAATGGGCTTAAGATTGCTATGCTATGTCAGACTTTCAGTATACTTTTCTTAAGAACAAACAAGTCTTATAATATGGGGTTTTAATTCCTAGTAAATGCATAGATAGTAGATGGAAGATATTGTTACTTATTTTAGAGAAATGTAGCTTTGGAGCTAGATGTATTTCTTGGATAAAATGGTGTATCACTTCTTCTCATATTTCGTAAGGTCAATGGTTCTCCAAATAAAAAGTTTACGACTTCCAAAGGTTTGAGGCGGTGGGGTTCTTTTTCACCCTTCTTATTTTTGTTGGTGGTAGAAGTTCTTTCTAAATTGATGAATGGTGTTATCTCTACAAGGATGATTAGTGGCTTTCAGATGGTTGAGGAAGAAATTATATTTTCTCATCTACAGTCTTCAAATGATACATTGTTGTTGATTAATGTTGACGTGAAAGACATCATAAGACTCTTGCCCATTCTTACAAATTATGAGTTACTTACAAGCATGAAGTTGAACTTAGATAAGAGTTTAATGATTAGAATATGAGATGGTTTTGTTATTGATTCCCTGGCTACCGAATTAGGCAACAAAGTGGATAAACTTCCAATCAATTATTTGACTTTGGATGCTACTTCAAGGAATACCTTTGTATGGGATGAGTTTATTGAAAGAATGCAGGTGAAGCTTGCTACTTAGAAGAAAAAATTTCGTAATAAAGCAAGAAGATTAGTTCCCATCAAAAGTTGTTTATCTAACTTTCTTATATAATTGATGGTTCTTATCCATATGCCAGCTTCTGTGGAGCTCAAGCTAACTAGGTTGATGAGGAAAATTTAGTGGGACTCAAGTGAAAATAGTAGGAAAATGTGTTGGGTAACGTTGGATATAAAGATTTATAAACCTTGGAAATAGAGGGGTCTAGGTGTAATATTTTTAAAGAGCATTAATAATGATATGAAGTCATAACGAATCTAGAGATAATCGGGATAAAATGACGCGCAATGGAGATGACTTGTGCATCAAAATTTTAGAAAATATGCAATCCATTTAATGTCTCCAGATGATGCCTCCACAACGTATAAAGGCTAAGATCATGCAAAACAATGTTGTACTTCAGAGTTGATAAAAAGAAAGCCACGTATTTTCCCCCGAAGATAATTGGACTTTTAGAGAGACATTGAAATCGAAATATCCTTCTATTTAGAAGGTACGAGATGAAAAAAATCTTCACTTGCGGATATGCTTGATGGTGGACGGTTTCTATATCCTCCGAAAGAAATCTATCTTATTTGGAGTAGCATAAATAGAACATGTCATGCGATAAGCTTGGACATGTACCACAACTAAATAGAAATTACGAAGATGCACTTAATATTTTTGGTAATTTTTCTGTGAAGAAGTGTGATACGCGGTTTCAAGACAATAAGGTACGTGGCTTTGAGAAATATATCTCTAACAAAGTGTCCAGCAAAAGTCAATCTGAAAAAGCGGGGGTCTAACAACCACACCCAACATTTCGCTTAGCAATCTGTATGGAAAAACTCTAATATCCTTTCTAGGGAATCAACTATATAGTCAGACTCAATCTAGATAAAAGTATATCAAAGAGTTTATATCTCAATCTCTCGATTTGATCTTTACTCAAGCAAATAGAAATCTGCGAGTCTTTATCAAAGAGAGATAATTTGGATGGTACCAAAGACCAATATCCAAGTGTCAATCAATTTAAATCAACAACCTAAAGGTCGGATATTCTAATTGATTGAACAACGCATAACCTGTATTATTTCAATTATATAAAAAAATATAATGCGGAATAGAAATAACACAGACACCAGAATTTTGTTAACGAGGAAACCGCAAATGGAGAAAAACCCCGGGACCTAGTCCAGATTGAACACACACTGTATTAAGCCGCTACAGACACTAGCCTACTCCAAACTAACTTCGGTCTGGACTGTAGTTGAACCCCAATCAATCTCACACTGATCCAAGGTACAATTATGCTCCTACGCCTCTGATCCCAGCAGGATACTGCGCACTTGATTCCCTTAGCTGATCTCACCCACAACTAAGAGTTGCTACGACCCAAAGTCGAAGACTTTAATAAACAAATCCGTATCACATAGAAAAGCCTACGATAATAGATAAATCCGTCTCCCACGAATATACCTACGAGTTTTGTTCCGTCTTTTGATAAATCAAGGTGAACAGGAACCAATCAATAATACCAGACTTATATTCCCGAAGAACAGCTCAGTATTATCAATCACCTCACAATAATCTTAATCGACGCAGCGAAAAAGATATTGCGGAATCACAAACGATGAGACGAAGTTTGTTTGTGATTAATTTTTATCTTGCATATCGGAGATATCAATCTCAAGCCAATTATTACAATTTTACTAGTACGATAGAAACAACAAGATCATATCACACAACTACGATAAAAGTAGTATCGGCCTGGCTTCACAATCCCAATGAAGTCTTTAAGTCGTTAACATGGTTTAGAAGAAGAAACCAAAGGTTAAACGAGAATCGACTCTAGCTTAGCACAACTAGTATCACACAGAATGTGTGGGGATTAGGTTTCCCAGTTGCTAGAGTTCTCCCTTATATACACTTTCAAATCAGGGTTTGTAATCAATGTTAGCTTAGTAACAAAGCATTCAATATTCACTTTCAGATGAAACCTGATTAGATTCTAGCTAATATTTCTCAACCGTTAGATCGAAAACTTAACTTGTCACACACAAATGAAATGTCCAATTTTGGGTTTATGAATCGTACCCAAACATTAACATTTGTTGGTTCAACAAGTCAACCAAATGGTTAGCCATATGATTACTCTCATATCAACCTTATTCTTCTTTACCATAACTAGTTCAAATGAATCAAATGACCTAGTTAGAGAGTTGTTCAATTGCAAGGAAATCTTAAGTAACTACACAAGACACAATCGAAGCAAAATCGGTTTGATTCACTCGAATCGGTGCATGAACTTTATAGACACGGTTTTCAAAAGCATTCCTTACTTTATTTAAACATTAGTTCAAGAACAACCGACTTTAGATATAACCTGCTCAAGTTCGCGGATTGGGTTCGTGGACTTAAGCTCATGGAAGGAGTACACAAACTCCAGCAGAAAATCTCGGGCCGAGAAGTTCCGCAAGTTCGCGGACTGAGTTCGTGGACTTGGCTCACGCCACTTCCAACTTCACTTGATCAACGAAGTTAGCAAACTTTGGTTCAAGGAATAAGACTTATGCATATATGTGTTTCCACAACAATGTTTATATCCACCAATGGTTATGTAATCTAAACTCTCATTTCAATCATTGAAACATTCTAAGAGAACGTTATATAGCCATTATTCACAGACCATTTTTCGTCAGAGCAATTTTCAAAGCGATTGAAACATAACATGACTTTCATCACTTGGTAAAGATGAATTCGGCTAAAGAGAAAGCTTACCAACACACATTTCGAGAAATAGATAGGCGAGATAAACTCGGCTCGAAATAGCAAATGTGTATAATGAAAGTCTATATATCAAAACGACTTTTGTTTCAAGAGTAGGAGATAGAGTAAATAGACTTTTGAGTGACAGATAAGTTCAAGTCTCCACATACCTTTTAGTCGATGAAGATCCACCAGTTCCTTGAGTAGTCCTTCGTCTTGTATGATGATTGCCATGGAGTCTTGAGCTCAACTACACTTTTTATCCTAATCCAAGACGTTAGCTATAATAGGCTAGTAATCTAGACTTATAGTTTTGATCACTAATATTGACAAACATGCTTGAGATAGCAGCGCATGCGAGGTCGACCGAGCAACGCTCTAACAATCTCCCTCTTTGTCAATTTTAGTAGCAAAACTATTAATACATATGGAATACAAAAAATAAATTAACTTTTGTAGCTCATATTCCACATGCATAATCTTCAACATTACTCGAAATCTTCGTCACTTCGAAAGAGAAAAGAAAGATTTCTTTGGACATAGCAAATCACATACAAGTATGAATTTGAATCCAAAATATTAAATTAAACACAATAAGCTCATGATTAATTTAAACGAAAATGCTCAACACAAGTAAACTTATGGAGACTTAAGAGCGCTCAATTAGATTAATCACAAGTAAACCCGTAATTAATCTAATCGA
Organism: Papaver somniferum; assembly: GCF_003573695.1. Lineage (NCBI taxonomy): Eukaryota > Viridiplantae > Streptophyta > Magnoliopsida > Ranunculales > Papaveraceae > Papaver > Papaver somniferum. The sequence goes on from NC_039366.1 coordinate 53,776,746, forward strand.
AAAACACAACCAAATTAACCACAAAGTAATCAATTTAATTGGTCATACTCACATAAGAGAGTCTATGGAGCAATGCCTAAGTTAATCATGAAAACAATCAACCCAGTCATGAACACTCAAACATAAGAAGACTTATGGAGTCATAACTAAATAACCAAACAAGATGATTAATTTAGTTCAAAATGCTCAACATAAAGTACCTTACGGAACAACAACAAGGCTAATCATAAAAATAATCAATTTGGTTGTTTCGTGCTCAACATAAGACACATTACTGAGCCACACAGTAATACATAAAATATGGATCAGGGAAGATCAATTACTGTGGAATATACAAGGATTCATTTTATTTCCCATCACTATTTGCATAACGACATTTAATATACATAATCCTTGCAAACAAAAGATTTTAACCTATCTTCCATCAATAATTGACAATATAGGCTTAATTTTTGTATTTGTCAAAAGTCCATTCATTCTTTCATCAATACATGCATATCAATTCATGAACGACTTTACTTTTGTCAAGATATGAGACAATCAAGTTCACGGACGCAAACACACATATCCCATAACAATATTGCGATATATAAAACCATAAAGATTAATACTACAAAAATCATCTTCCAAACAATTTAGAATTTAAACCAATAAATCTAAAAACATGAAGATGAAAACGTTGGACATAGCTATGTGTAATCACAAAAAAGGCTATTCCAACCTCTAGTTATTCTTCTAAACAAAACAAGAAATATAGAAGATTTACTAGGCAAAGAAACTCCTATAGAGAACATGATCTGAAAAACACTAGATCCGATAAGCAACCAGAGATTGAACATGGACGAGCTCATCATATGCTTTCTTCGGATCGTTTTTCAAAAACTCAAGATTCCTTGTTGCAATTCCGAGTTGTTCACGTACGACTTCAAAATCTTGAAGAAGATTTCCTACCAGTTGTGATGATATTTGAACTGGTAGTTTATTTTCATGATCAATGGCATGAAGGCATGTTATGAAAACAAGATTCTCATGATAGTCTTCCCTTTCTTGACTTCATCATCTTCGTTTCCTCCATTCATTTTGCCCACCAAATTGGTAAAACCCTTTGACCTTTCAGAACAGTGTAACACAGGATGACACCCAAGTATATAAATATGTTCCATGGAAAACCCTAGGAAACTTGTACACGTTCGTGTAGGCCAGGAGTTTGTGCACTGGTGGTCACGACCTTAAGATGTGACCAAAAGAAGAATGGAGTTCGAAGGTCATGACAAATAGTTGAGAACCAACTATTTAGAGGAAGTACATGCAAACAAAAAAAAATCTCAAGGACAAAAGATCATGATTATCTACAAGAGAGAAACTGGAGAGAAGCTCAACATAATTTAAAGATTAAAAAAAAGAACTAGAAGAGAAAAAATACAACCTCGACAACAATTCTCAAGACACACTTCTTGAGAACAATGAGCATCCTTCTTAAATTAAAAGAGGGATGTTGTATTGGGCAGTCATGGTGTATTAGGATGAGCATTTTGCTCATCAATTTTGACTTCTTCTTTTTCTGCTTCAGAAGGATTTAGAGACAAATCACATGTCATAGTTGAAGGAGTTTTATTAAGAGAGGAACTAGGAGTACCTGAGTCAATCGCTTTCCATGATATTTTGATGCCCCGTTTGAGTTTGCTTATGCTTACCTTTAGTTCTGAGACTCGATTATTGATATGTAAGCAATCTGGAGCTGAATTCTTGGAATTGCGGCCTTCTCTAGGGAGAGACAAGAAACTTGACTTTTATTTCTTTCTCCTATGTCTTTTCCTCTTTTCAGAGTTATTTAAGAAGTCAGTTACTCTTCGACCATTCTTCCTTCTACCATTTTTCGTTTCAAAAGCACAATTAAGAAAAGACTTATCATAGTAGTTTTCTTGATTGTCGAAAGTGCCTTTTGCTCCAATAATGTGAGAGAGCGGTTTGATAACTTCTTTAGACATCCATGCAAGCATGTTGTGAAGTTTTTCATTCCTTAAACGAAACCGACATCTTCGCTCAGAATGTCCTTTATTTCCGAAGAAATAGCAGTTAAAGGATTTATTCTTAACCGTTCTCGTTTGAGTAGATTTTGAAGAAGTAGACTCCTTGTTTTTAGGTGCATTACCAGCTGCGAAGTTTTTTCACATGAAGAATTGTCAATGGCCTTAACAAAGTTGATATTACCGGTTTTTGGAGCGTCTATTCCTTTATAGCCCAGACCACGTGTATCACGATATTCTTTACATGCTCCAATCATAGAAGACAATTTTGTAGAGCTAGAATTGAATCTTCTCAGACTCCCTTCAAGTGATTTCACTTTATCAAGAGCAGCTGCAAGGTCAGTCTCCAAGGATATTTTTTTTGGCAAGAAGACTAAGTTCTTTGTCATCAAAACGTTTTTGTTGAGAGTCATATCTTGCTTCAGATTCTGCAAGTTTCTCTTCCAACAAGAAGTATTTTTGATAAAGATTAACACATTCAAGTGACTTCATACGTAGGTTTTACTCAGAATCCTTGAGGATCGATTCGTTAGAACGATTCGAAAAATAAACACCTGCGTAACATCTTCTCAACTTCTTGTTTTCTCGACAGATAGGATTCAGAAGAGGTGAGACATGAGAAGTTGTAATCTTCTTCATATTCCACGAATCCATAAACTTAACATACTCTGAGACTTCCTCATCAACATCTCAATCAATATCTGAATCACCTTCATCAGAAAGTTCATCCAACTTTTCTTCTAGGAGAGTTTCTCAATCAACAGTTTTTACATCAAGAGAATGTTTAGATATTGACTTAGATGTGACAGTTCTCTCACGTGAATCCATGCTTTTAGGAACATCTGGTAATTTCTGAACTGGTACGTTATTAGAGATAGATTCGTCCATAATCAGATCGCTACAAACACAGACTTGTGAGGTCTTGAACGTGTTTGCCTACTCTGATACCAATTGAAAAAGCGGGGGTCTAACAACCACACCCAATATTTCGCTTAGCAATCTGTATGGAAAAACTCTAATATCCTTTCTAGGGAATCAACTATATAGTCAGACTCAATCTAGATAAAAGTATATCAAAGAGTTTATAACTCAATCTCTCGATTTGATCTTTACTCAAGCAAATAGAAATCTGCGAGTCTTTATCAAAGAGAGATAATTTGGATGGTACCAAAGACCAATATCCAAGTGTCAATCAATTTAAATCAACAACCTAAAGGTCGGATATTCTAATTGATTGAACAACGCATAACCTGTATTATTTCAATTATATAAAAAAATATAATGCGGAATAGAAATAACACAGACACCAGAATTTTGTTAACGAGGAAACCGCAAATGGAGAAAAACCCCGGGACCTAGTCCATATTGAACACACACTGTATTAATCCGCTACAGACACTAGCCTACTCCAAACTAACTTCGGTATGGACTGTAGTTGAACCCCAATCAATCTCACACTGATCCAAGGTACTATTATGCTCGTACGCCTCTGATCCCAGCAGGATACTGCGCATTTGATTCCCTTAGCTTATCTCACCCATAACTAAGAGTTGCTACGACCCAAAGTCGAAGACTTTAATAAACAAATCTGTATCACACAGAAAAGTCTACGATAATAGATAAATCCGTCTCCCACGAATATACCTACGAGTTTTGTTCCGTCTTTTGATAAATCAAGGTGAACAGGAACCAATCAATAATACCAGACTTATATTCTCGAAGAACAGCTCAGTATTATCAATCACCTCACAATAATCTTAATCGACGCAACGAAAAAAGATATTGCGGAATCACAAACGATGAGACGAAGTTTATTTGTGATTACTTTTTATCTTGCCTATCGGAGATATCAATCTCAAGCCAATTATTACAATTGTACTCGTACGATAGAAACAACAAGATCAGATCACACAACTACAATAAAAGTAGTATCGGTCTGGATTCACAATCCCAATGAAGTCTTTAAGTCGTTAACCTGGTTTAGAAGAAGAAACCAAAGGTTAAAGGAGAATCGACTCTAGCTTAGCACAACTAGTATCACACAGAATGTGTGGGGATTAGGTTTCCCAGTTGCTAGAGTTCTCCCTTATATACACTTTCAAATCAGGGTTTGCAATCAATGTTAGCTTAGTAACAAAGCATTCAAGATTCACCGTTAGATGAAACCTGATTAGTTTCAAGCTAATATTTCTCAACCGTTAGATCGAAAACTTAGCTTGTCATACAAAAATGAAATGTCCAATTTTGGTTTATGAGTCGTACCCAAACATTAACATTTGTTGGTTCAAAAACACAACCAAATGGTTAGCGATATGATTACTCTCATATCAACCTTATTCTTCTTCACCATAACTAGTTCAAATGACTCAAATGAACTAGTTATAGAGTTGTTCAATTGCAAGGAAATCTTATGTAACTACACAAGACAAAATTGAAGAAAAATCGGTTTGATTCACTCGAATCGGTTCATGAACTTTATAGCCACGGTTTGTAAAAGCATTCCTTAGTTTATTTAAACATTAGTTCAAGAACAACCGACTTTAGATATAACCTGCTCAAGTTCGCGGACTGGGTTCCTGGACTTAAGCTCATGGAAGGAGTACACAAACTCCAGCAGAAAATCTCGGGCCGAGAAGTTCCACGAGTTCGCGGACTGAGTTTGCGGACTTGGCTCACGCCACTTCCAACTTCACTTGATCAAAAAAGTTAGCAAACTTTGGTTCAAGGAATATGACTTATGCATATATGTGTTTCCACAACAATGCTTATATCCACCAATGGTTATGTAATCTAAACTCTCATTTCAATCGTTGAAACATTCTCAGAGAACGTTATATAGCCGTTATTCACAGACCATTTTTCGTCAGAGAAATTTTCAAAGTGATTGAAACATAACATGACTTTCTTCACTTGGTAAAGATGAATTTTCGGCTAAAGCAAAAGCTTACCAACACACATTTCGAGAAATAGATAGGCGAGATAAACTCGGCTCGAAATAGCAAATGTGTATAATGAAAGTTTATATATCAAAACGACTTTTGTCTCAAGAGTAAGAGATAGAGTAAATAGACTTTTGAGTGACAGATAAGTTCAAGTCTCCTCATACCTTTTAGTCGATGAAGATCCACCAGTTCCTTGAGTAGTCTTTCGTCTTGTATGATGATTGCCATGGAGTCTTGAGCTCAATCGCACTTTGTATCCTAATCCACCTTAGCTCTAATAGGCTAGTAATCAAGACTTATAGTTTTGATCACTAATATTGACAAACATGCTTGAGATAGCAACGCATGCGAGTTCGACCGAGCAATGCTCTAACACAATCTTATATTGTGGGCAAACTTTCATAATTCCTTTCTAGTTTTAAGCATGTTAAGACATAGGATACACATGAAACATGGCACCCACACCTTTATTACTCTAAAAGTAGCTAATGAAACTATTATTAACAAAAATAAACAAAATTATATGCTCAACACAATATTGCACCCATAATCTCCATTTTCCACCAAAATCCCATAACAAGCCCCGTCATGAAATTTCCGATTGACATGATCAATTTTTTTTAAGCCAACCATATGGTAAAGTCGGTTCGTTAAAACACACACAAAATCATTCTAAACATGTAAAGTGCCTTGAGTATAATAACGACTAGTTACTTGGTAGATCCTTCTTTAAAAAATTCGCCTGACTTATTTGTTCATCTAGTGCTTATTTATGTTTCTCTTTCACCAAAAAATAAATGAATTTTAAGAATTTGTCTAGGAGCCTCGGATTATAAACACGTGTGCATCGGTTTTTCAGATAACTATTGGAACCAGACCTGGTTATAAAACCGTGTTATAAGAGTTGGACCTCGATTTTAAATTAGTAAGAATATAAACACCAACAAAAAGAATCTTCGTAAGCTTTTACTCTTCGTTAACTTAATTTATATCTAATTTATTTTCATATAAAGATATTTTTTATTGTCAAAGATTAGTTTTCAGATAAAGAAAGAGAATCAAAAATCTAAAGTCAAAATTATACCTTCGAATTTTGGCTAAAAATATATAATTATCAATTTACCTAGCTAGGAAAACTGACTAGACATAAAAACTTATTGGCTATAAATGGTTCTACCGATGGGTACTAACATTTTTAATGGATCTAATTTAGGACCCATAGTCAAACCCAAATCAATGACTATAAGTTCGGTTCTGAATAACGAGATACCAATCCTTTAGTAACCGAAATATTTTGCGTAACAAAAAAACTAAGCGTACCATTATTGCCAGACATGGATAATTCATCAAATTCATGCAGTATGATTTTATTTTTTGAATTAGCGTCAATTAATACTTCTAAACACAGTGCTAATTTAAATACCTCATATATAAACAAAAATGGATAAATATTCTTGGGAATGATAGGTTCTCTGTGAAAATTTTGGGGTCGCCAGAAAAGAATATCAGATGAGGACAGGTTTTCAATAGTTTAAATTAACAATAAATTAAGAAATGTTGGAACAAAAAGACTTGATGGACATGCCAAAATAACCATCAACAAAGTCATCTTTCGCACCAAAAACTTTTATGTTGGGTTTCCGGTTTCTTGGCATTCAGTTAGGACCCACCATTCCCAAAAAAGATTCACAATTATCCTTTTTGGATATACGTTTTCTTTTTGACGGTTCGTTATAAAACACCTAATTTGAATTTAAAATAAGAATTAAGTTTAAAGATTTACAAGGAGGTAATCAATTGGGATTCCTAGAGATTTAGAGAAACTTATCGTTTAAGAGAATCTGAGAGAGTCTTTACGACAAGTTCATTAACTTTGAGAAACTTTCAGTGAATTTCTGTAGAGACTTGTAGAGAATAATCTCATTGATTTGTAGAGACCTTTCACATATTATTATAGAATAAAAATAATTTTGACCACAAAATAAATACTAAATAATACTTCATCCATTTCATAAAAGATAGCAAAAGTTTCCATAAATGGATATCAAAAAAATAGGCTTGTTTCTATAGAACGAAAGTTAAATATTCTAAGATTACTACTTTGCCTATATTAGGGGACCACACTCTCTTTTAACAAAATTTGGAACCATTTTTTTCTCTCTCTCTTATTTCTGACCACTTTTCTCTTAAGGATAAGTTAGAAAAAAACATGAAAAATAGCTCAAATGATTGGTTTTGTTAATTCTTGTCTAAAACCAAATAAGCATATCTTTTTGATACAAAGGGATTAAAAACTAATTTATTTTTATTAATTAATTAATTTGAAGAGAAGCATACATTCACAATATTTGATTCTTGTGTAAAACCAAATAAGCATATCTTTTTGATACAAAGGGATTAAAAACTAATTTATTTTTATTAATTAATTACTCCGAAGAGAAGCATACATTCACAATATTTTGATCGTAGTTCTTAATATGAAAATACAACCTTAGGTTATCGCTATAACCTCTGATCTTTGATCGCGTTTCCGATGATGTAAAGTTAGGATTTCTGATTATCTTATAAATCGGTTGAAGGGTTAGGCGGTTAGAAGAGAATCAGGGAGGAAAGAGAAATATTCGAAATATGAATTCTATTAATGAAATGTTCTTCTTTATAGTATCAACCTTCTGGTCATACTTACATTGTATGAAACATGGGAATTACATGTAACTGAATTACATCTCAGTTGTATGCACGTGACAGTTGAGACCCAAATAGTTTTCCCTCCTTGCACTTGTTCGGACCCCGGACAATTCTTCGTTATATGACTATCTCGATGCTTTCCAGATCTTGACTTGGCTGACAGCTTCGAGGTTCTTCCCACCTTCCGTTATTGGACTCAGGTCTTCCGTGTCTATCTTCGTGCCTCTATCCTGTTTAACGACCTGTGATTTGGGTCTTCAACATCTGACCTTGAATCTTACTTCATATTCCAGCTGCATTGCTTTTCAGTTGTTAGTTCTTTTGGTAGATGCTATATTTTATTGTCATCTACAAATTTGATAGTAATTTTTGGTGGAAAATTCAGCGACAATAGCTTTCTACATGTTTTAGGACGATACAAAAATATGTCATTTTTTTTCCTCGTAAAGTGCTATCATTTTCTTTAATGGTTTTACATATTTTTTGTTTCCACATTCCTTTAGAAAAAAAATAAAAACTTTTTAACTGGAATAGTCTCTCAATATATCACCTATTTTGTATTTTGTAGAGACTTCTCTGGAATCTGTTTCAACTTAAAATTCTCTCAAAAATTCAAACCCATAATTTTAAAGTTACATCCAATAACAGATAATCCCTTTGACTCTTAGAAATTCTCTATCCAATAACCGAGGTTTTCAAATATTTAGAACGAGTCTAGATTTCCAGTGACTATCCCTTGTTTGGCAGGTAATAATACTATGGTAAGTTTGTAATAGTATTACAGCTAGGCATCTTCCAGTGAAAAAGCTTTCATCTAATAAGAACTTTATCAATAAATTACTAACATAAACAAACTAATGAGCCAGGAAAACCCTAACGAAAATAAGATTGTCATCTTCTTCGACACATCTTTTTCTATATAAATACGAACTCATCTCTCCAAACCTAAACAGTACTCTCTCTTTCTGTGTTCACTTTTCTAGGTTATGTAGTAGTGTTCCGTTCAGTATACTCATTTGTAGGACAGTTTTGAGTGTTGTCCGTCTATAGTATCTCCATACAAGTTTTTAGTCGTAAGATCGATCTGCTTTATTAGATGCCAGAATCTGATACAGGTTGGTGATTTTGACCGGTATTTAACCGGAAGATTCAGGGCCACTTACCTTAGAAACCTAATAACCAAGTGCTGAGCTAATTAATTAGGGTTTGAGTTAAGGAGATCGTGAATCATCAAAACACCTCTATTAGAATTCATCTAAATGAGATTGGATGAAGAAAAGATTGTGCATGGGATATTTGATTGATGGCGGAATCTGGTATGGCGATTGACAGTTGTTGTTTGCAGCTGTGGCATCATCAAGATTCACATGCAATGAAATCAACGGTGGCGATGTAATTATTGCCTCTGTTTTCTTGGTTTGAGAATCTTGATGATGCTGCATCAGCAATAACCGACTAAATTTTCAAGGACTCGTACCAATCCAATTTTCACTTGTCAAGCTCTCACATATTAAGAACAAGGTAAGGTATTCTTTTTTTTCACTTTTCTTTTTTTTCTCTTATTTGAATCTCACTTCTTAACTAGTTAATAAAAATACTAAGATTAGGGTTCTTTTTTTTCTTCTTTTTAATAAGTAAAGATCATTCAAATTTATTTGGAATTCGGAATTTGATTGATAAGTATGCAACTAAATGCAATACATGACACTAGACATGACGTTTAGACCCACATATGCAAGTATAAACAACTTAAAACCCAAACAAGAACCCATGGAACAAGATTCAATATTTTCGTGTCTACCGCTAGCTGATTTGAGGCAGCGGGAATCTTTTCCTAATTGTTATCAAATGGATGCCTACACTGTAGCATTTGATCCATGGAGTGAGAGATCAATTAGATCTGGCAAACACACTACTGGAGCATTTATTTCTGAGTTAAGTGTATTCCTAGATAGATCCACTACTAACCCGTCAGTAAGATATACTGCTCTGTTCAAATGTTAGACTGCTCAAATGGAGAAGTACCACGCCCAGCATTATATCGGTTGGAGCAGGGATATAGTAAGTATGATTTGCAGTTCCATCCATATATGTATATATAGAGGGATCGTGTAGTACTTTTGTATGGATTTAGCTGATCTCGGGATACCCACAATGGTTGCCATAACTTATGCTCCCTGCACCGCATACAACCTACAGAAAAAAAAAAACAAAAAAACTCTAGGTATGAACTAATGTCCATCGAGGGATACACGCATATATGTATAATTGTTTTCTTAGTTATGCTATTTCCTTGAGCTAATATGTCGACGCTTTACTTAGGATTTTCTTTCTGAAGTTTTTTGGTTTGCTAGGTTCATTTGACTCAGACATCATGGTGCTTATACGTGAATAGCTTGAATGTTTTGGTCCTAAAGAAAACGAGTATGTTTTTGAGAGAGAGTTGAAGCCTATGTACCAAACTCCTTGAAAACTAGCCGCGATTGAAGGGTTATCCACGAGATATCAAAAACTGAATAAGGCTTAATGTCTGTAGAGGACATCTTCGAATACGATGTCATAGTGATTGTTAGTCCTATTTCTTTCTTCATTCTTCCGTTCTCTATTACAAAAGAAACAAACTAGTTCTCATATGCTACTTACAGACGGAATTTTTTTCTTCTATGACTGAAAGATTTTAAGGGTTCTTAATGATGTCTCGATTAAAGGAAAAAGAGTTCTTAATTGTGTAGGTATAGCCAATTTCATGTACATTGAACCTTAAGTACGGTTAATTATGAACTAAGAACGTCTTAAGGAATATACCTCAACTAATATTTGTCGATTTCCTTGTTTTAAGTAGAAATTTGTCAGTTTAACTCAGTAAACATCTTACAGAAAAGTTTATAAAGTAAATCTTTTAGAAATAAATCAGAGAGATTCGACATCATCGCATAAGTACAACGACCAGCGACCAGCCAACGGCTAATCTCTGATTTTAATTGTTAATTGGAATCTTAACTAGAAAATGTATTATATTTGTGAATTGGAAATCACAATTTATTGTTCCCTCTATTGATTAGCAATTTTTTAATCTAATTATTATTCATTAATTAGAGCATAATCTTGATTAACGAAAACCAATCTTTGGAAGCACATGCAACACACTCAAAGTTTCAAATGAATTATCATAGCAAAATATAGTTACCTAGCTCTCAGCAGAAGTATTACATTAAGTCATTCAGGTAATGGAAAGTAATGTTAATCAGCAGAAATCATATACTAACAATTTAGAAATTCTCAGTTTAGTGTAGTTTTCAGGTGCAGTTGAGCGTAGTTATGTTTATATGGTTTCAAAACAGAAAACAAGTAAATGAACCAGATAAAAAGGAAGGATCGATATATATAGTTCCAAAAGTTGCTATAATGTTAATATTATATCGCTTTGGTTAAAATCAAGGTGATCGGCACTACTATCACGACTGTTCTACAACATCCGAAGAAGGCAATCACTACACCACTTAACTGATCAAAGCATATCTAAGTAGTTTTTATTGTTGTCTAGCTAGAAAATATTACTTTCTGAATCTTAATTCTTACCTCAATCAATCCTATTTACTTGATCATGAAGAGCCGTACTATGCTACAACACATACATTTCAAAGTCGGAATTTCGGTACTGAATTATGGAATCTCTCAGATTTCATATATTTTTCACAGGTGCCAAATTGGTTCAATAATGTTTCTTGGCTCTATCTTATTGATGCGATGTGTCAGAAATTTTGTGCCCTCTTCTGCACAAGGTTATACGAAAATCTTTTGAGATTGTAGCGTGTTTTAAATTTTATAGGCGGTGTTTTGTTTTCTTCCCTGGAATCTGAAATTTTCTTTTACTATTAATCCTAAAGGCAGAGGTACCATAATTTTTTTTACTAGTAATCCTAATGGCAGACGTAGCATAACATGCATATGGGAGGGTCGAGTCGAGACCACTGTCCTGTTACATGTTCGCTTATGTAGTTGTATAAAATCTGCACACTATACCCATGAAGGTTTAACGTAGAGCTGTCAATTAGTAACCCGGCCCGCGGGTTGACCCTACCCCGACTTGTTTCAACCCGGCTTGGCTGGGCTTGTTTCCTAAACGGGCCGGGTTAGGTCTGTTATATCTGACCCTAATAGAAAACAAGTCGGGCTAGGTCTAACCCGCGGGTTACCAGCCAACCCGTTACATTATGATAATAACCTGTTATCGGAGGTATCGGTAGTATTTCACCTGCTACCCAGGTAACCGGGTACTTCTCATTCTTATCTAAGTTTTCTAAAGAAAGAGAAATCAGAAAACTTCTCTTCAAGTTTTAGATCTGGACTGGAGTCTGGGGTATTCGTGTTCGTCTCTTTTTCTAACTTAAAACTAAATAGGGTTGTTTTTTCTATTCTGAGTTCTAGATTAGATTTTGATCTTTAAGTTTAACTATAATGATCTTTTTTTTTTAATTTTCTAACTATCTGTTATTCTGTTTGATTTTCAGGGGTTAGGGTTAGGGCTTTACTCGTAATCAACTAACCAAGTTTTATCCTTTAGGTTGTTTTTTCACTTCTAAGTTATAGATTAGATTTTGATCTTTAAGTTTAACTTTAATGATCTTTTTTTTTTTAATTTTCTAACTATCTGTTTGATTTTCAGGGGTTAGGGCTTTCTTTAGACTACCGTTGAAGAAGAATAGGAAAAATTGGCCGATGATTTTACTTCTACTTTCCTAATCTAGGTGAGTAGTTCTATGTTTTTAATGCATAACTTGTTTTAAGTACTGTTAGGTGTTTGTGGAAATGATTCTTAGAACCTCAATCCCCTTTTCACGAATTTGTGTCATTTATTGTTAACTCATGTTTCTTAATGTCAATCTATAATAAATTAATAATGCATAGCTTGCTTACGTTATGCTTGTGAATATTTATTTGAATTACAAAGGTTTACTGATTCTGAAAATGGAAATGAACTCCATATGCAGCATGTCAGAATCAGAAAGCACATGTTTTATTTTGGCTTACATGAAAGTGTAAAAAAACATACTTTTGTTGGCTTTGCCTTTGCCAGTTTGGGATGTGTACTTGTTGGGATTTTAATTATTGACAGCTCTAGTCCCCTGTGATGTAGCTCAAGGCTTACTAATTTTGATTTTTGAATTCTTTATGTAGCTTCCTAAAATGTCAGTTGAAGAAGACCATGACGATGTCATGAGTGAAGAGGATATCACAGTAGTAGAGTCGATGACAATTCAAGAGCATGCTTCAAAGAAAAGGAAATTTACATCAAAAGTATGGAATGATTTTGATTGGTCACGAGACAAAGATGGTAAAGAAAAGGCTACGTGCAAGCATTGTGGGAAGGAATATGCTTATGACAGTCAGAAAGGAGGAACATCAACTATGTCAAGGCATTTAAAGAAGTTCCCTAGACTGAAGATGCAAGATGTGGGGCAACTTTTGTTATCTACAAATAATGGAGAACTAGCTACTCGTGCACGCAAAATAGATCAATCAAAGTTTCGGGATTTAGTTGCAAGACTAATTATTGGTAAAAATCTCCCCTTTAATTGTGTAAAATGGACTGAATTTAGGGAGTTATGTAGTTATCTGAATGTCGATGTTGAAACCATATCAAGGAATACTACAAGGTCTGATATTCTTAAAATGCATAAGTTCCAAAAAGAAGTTATTCGCAAGAAATTACAATGTGCTCCAGGTAAAATATGTCTAACATCAGACATGTGGACCTCCGTCAACACCACTGGATACATAAGTTTAACAATACACTTTGTTGATCAAGATTGGGTATTGCAGAAGTTTCTTTTAAATTTTTCTCCACTGCCACCACCCCATACTGGTCAAGCACTTTCAGATAAGTTATTTCTGATGTTAAATGATTGGGGAATTGAAGGAAAAGTAACCAACATCACTTTGGATAACGCTGCATCAAATACTTCATGTGTTAAGATAATGAAGAGTCGATTCATTGCAAGGAATGTTATGTCGGATACTGGGAAAAGAAACTTTCATATAAGGTGTTGTGCTCACATAATAAATCTTATTGTAAGAGATGGACTGACAGAGATTGATCCAGCAGTAATCAAGATAAGGTTAGCAGTGAAGTACCTTAAAGGTTCACAAAGAAGAAAACAAAATTTCTTGGATACTGTCAGCGATTTAGGAATGTCAGTAAAGATAGGTGTTCGACAAGATGTTAAGACAAGATGGAATTCTACTTATCTTATGTTGCAAAGTTGTATTTCGTATGAAAAAGTCTTCACTCATTTGAGGTTGGTGGACCCTGACTATGCAGAGTCTCCTAATGGGGAAGAATGGGAGCAAATCAAAGTGGTCACGAAGTTTCTCAAGGTCTTTTATGACCTCACGACTCTATTCTCTGGAAACAAGTATCCTACTTCTAATTTTTATTTTGATGGGGTTTGTCAGATTAAAGTATTATTAGATCAAGAGACAACTAATGGCATTGAGTTCATCAGAAACATGGCGAAGAAAATGCAAGAAAAATTTGCCAAGTATTGGTAAAAATTGAGTCCAATATTGGCAATGGCAGTCGTTTTAGACCCTCGATTGAAGTTTGAATTTGTAGAGTTTACTTTAGAAAAGGTGTATCCTGTTGAGCGTGAAATGAAGAAGGAAGTTGATATTATTAGAAAAAGGATGGCGGCACTCTATAAAGAGTATTATACGGCGTCAACTTTAAGAGGTTCGACAACCAATGAAACTCAGAATTCGGGTACTGTAAATGGTGGGAATTCTGGATGCAATGGAAGTGCTTTTATGCAGGTGATATTTCTTTAAGTTTTAACTGCTTGAACATTTCTATAACTGTCCATATAGAACTGGTAGTTAATTGTTGAAGTTTTTTGATGCAGGAATTTGCCTCGGCAAAAAAAATGGTGGTCAACAATCTGACAAGTCAGAACTAGAACAATATCTAAGTGAGTCATCAGGATCAACGTCAACTGATTTTGACATCTTGAAGTATTGGAGAAGCCAAGAACTACGATACCCTAATCTTACAAGAATGGCAACCGATATTTTATCAATTCCTATTTCAACTGTTGCTTCAGAAGCTGCATTTAGCCTTGGGGGAAGGGTACTTGACAGATATCGCAGCTCCTTATCACCTGAAAGTGCCGAGGCATTGATAACAACTCGTGATTGGATATATGGAATCGGTAAGAGGCTAAGTGTCTTGAGTAATATTTAAAATTAGTTGTAAGTCTATTTAACAATATATATGAGATTGATAATTACTTATTTTCAATTATATGTAGGAGCTGCATCAACTAATGTTGAGGAAGTGAAAGATAATGATATTAGTGAGGATGTATTGGCATTTGAGCCAGCAAACAATAATGAGGCAGTAAGTTCTTATGCGTCTAATTAGTATTTGTACTTCAGCGATATAAAGCGGATAATTATGAAAATTCTATTTATTTACATTAACACATCCTTTTGTTTGATATACTTTTTGCTGGAAATTACAGATTCATACTGGAGCATCTTGAAGTGATACACTTCTAGACACACAATTACAAAGATACATGGAAAAAGAACATTTTTTGGGCACTGATTTAGGAAATATTTTGGACTTCCATATGATATCACTGTCTCCTATTTTTTGTATAAATATGAAGGGAGACACTAACGATATATATTTTATATGTGACTGCATATGAGGGTTTAGGTTGTGATTCAAGATTTCAAAGTCAGTTCAGTAGACGGTAGCTTCAGTTCAGTACTTCAGTTTGTCCAATTTTGTATATAAAAGGACAAACATAGATAATAGTTACTGTCACTTTGAGGATTCTTATATGAATCACAATCCTTGACCTATATCCTTAATTCCTTATTAATGAATATGATACTTTTTATGCAGGAATTGGTTGTTATTATGGTCTCCTCTTCACTAGTGATGAAGTGTTTTAGACTTTTAGTAGGTGATACTGTGGTAAACTGGTAGGCAGTAAAAGTGGAAGTTTGTATTTTTTTTTTTGGTTTTATATATGTATGTAACTATGTCTATATGTATTCCACTCCACAACTTTGGTTTGGTTCATTTCAATCATGTTTTAGTTGTATTGTGGAATCTGTAATCTGTTTTCAATATGCACTTTTTAGTATTTAGACTTGTGGTTGTTTACTATATTCATATTTTTAGCACAAAAATAATAAAGTCAAATTTACCATCCAACCCGCAACCCGTCAGAGCCAACCCGTCTAGGGCTAGGGTTGGGGTTTTGGGCTTGTACATGAACAGTACTAGGGCTACGGCTGACCCTAACCCGTCCATGGATTGTCAAGCTAGGGACGGGTTGACCCTAGCTTGCCCGGTTGACAGCTCTAGTCTGACGACTTATAAAGAACAAATCATACAAGCAAGATCAAACAAAAAAATTGAAAGACATAAAACTAAATATGAACACAAGTGTTTAACGTGGTTCGTCCATTAAAGACCTACATCCAAAGCTAGAAAGTATCATTTTATTAGTATATCTTACGGTCTTACCTTTTTACTTAATCTTACAAGTATATATATTTCATTACTTCACGGGAAAAATAACACTCTTCTTACTAATATTCTACTTCCTGGGATAAATAACTCTCAAAACGCATGTTTGTCTCCTTCTACATAACAAGTATTTATAGACAAATGGGAACTTCGTAAGATATGTTATGGTACTTCTTGGTCTATTTTATTGTGGTACACCTTCTCATTGTTCGAACTTGTTGATGGTTGTTTTTAACTTAGGGCGAAAATTGTAAAATTTTATGCTCCAGTATTCGAAATACCGAACTTTGATGTATCTTCATTCCATTAGGAATTTGAAGGATGTATTAAAAACCTGGGAAGAGCCTACGCCTCTTTTCCTGTACATCTATATTTATGAGCTTCACCCGGCTAAGTTCAAAAAATATATGTATATATACATATATAATTTATATTTACTGTACATCTCAGTATATACATGTGTAAAATTATTAGAATAATATTGGTGCATGTTGCACTACCCCCAAGTTTTCTATGATTTTACCACATTGAAACTCAAACTCTTAGATGAGTTGCTCACTATTGTAGAGCCTAATGAGTATTTATTTAATGTTGTGTTCCTCAGCTGAACTCTTAATACTGACCTGACATCCATGTTCATTCTCAGCTGAGTAACATGGATTCACTGAAGTGTCTGATAAGTTATGCATAAGGATACCAGATCAAGAGCATCACAGCTGTGCTAGCAGGACCAGGTAGTCACCATGCTACTTGAAAGGATAATAAATTTAACGATTTTGTGTTGACACACAAAATTTGCTTAAATGTATTCAGTTTTGCGTGTGAATACACAAAATTTGCTTATTTTTCCTAATTTTGTGCCGACACACAAAATTTTATTATTTTACCCTAAAATTGGCATAAACATGATATATCGATTCCTATTGGTCGAGACTAAGCCTAGCCAAGCAAGAAATCAATCCATCCCTTGTCAGGTTAGTATAAAACACTAAGTAGGGTTGAAATTGACGAAATTGTGAATTAGGGTTAAAACCGTGACAGGTCAGTCACGGAAGGGATCTGCCCGTGCTACTTGGCCGACCAAATTTACAGGCTTTATGCCTCCTGTATCGACCAATCGGGTCTCACAATAGCTACATGTCATCCCTCTTCCTAATCGACCGATCAGGTCGCTTATAACCTACCTTCTCCGCTCCCAGTGACCGACTAAAGTAGGCCAACTGAGTTGCCTAAACATATGTTTAGGTGATATCATGACTGCCAAGGTCAGTCGCGGAATGATCTTGACCACTCAACTTTGCTGTACAATCTAATTAGTTTAGCTCCTACCATGATCGACCAATCAGGTCTCATGATGGCTACCTGTCATCCCTCTTCCCAATCGACCAACCAGGTCGTTCAAAGCTTGGTTGTCCCTCTTCTAGTGACCGGCCAAAGAGGGCTGGTCAAGCTTTCCTAAACGTGTAAACTACAGAAGTGACTGACCATGTGAGTCGCATGTACCGAACGTTTAAAAATACGTTAGCAATTAGCGTTGGAAAAGTGTTACGAAGTTCAAAGTAACTTTTTCGCAACACTAACGTTGCGGTTTTGTGTTACAAACTATTTGAACTGACAACAAAGCTTATAAGCGTCGCAAAGCGGCGTTACTAAACCTCAACCAAAACTAAACCACACTTTGAAAAGTGTGGTGACCCTTATTCAAGGGGTCCGCGACCCTGGCTGTACGATTTGTACGAGAAGGTATAAACGATGCTTTACTTGTATCGAATACCTTTTTGAGTTGCTTACTTCTAAACGGTACTCTACGTGTATTGAGCACTCTCGTTTCCTTACAAATGATACTTTTTATGTATCGAATATGCTTAATAAATTAATAACGTAAGAATGCCATGTGGGGTCTTTAAGTACTTCTCATGGCAAGCTATATTTTCATTAAACTTGACTTGCCACTCATGACCCACCTGTAATCTAGCTTGTGTGTGATTGGAAAAAATATTTCTTAACATGTAGGTCTTACATATATGACCAACAACACATGTTTAGTTGCTGAGATGACTATGTGTTCTCTCCTACACTCCTCATGATTACTTTTACATGTCATGGTGGTGGACTCACTCAATAACTACCACGTTCCACATCACTGGTTCATTATGTTAGGATTAAGACTTTATAATTAATCTCTTCACAAGACACTGGTTCTTTGGATCACGTTGAACTAAAGAAAACAAAAACAAGATGCACGAAAGAGAAACAAAGACACAAGATTTAACGTGGTTAGGAAATATGCGTACGCCCACAAACGGCTACGATCAACTCTTATTATAAAACAAATTACAGAGAATTAAACCTTAACAATTAATGAATCAGTCAACAAACTATGACCAGCAGAGTGTTGTTCACAAACCCCAAACAATTCTCTATGAACAAAACGTTCTAAACCCTAAAATTCTCTAGTTATGAGAACTCTTCTGAAAATTCTGTTGTGTATATTTCCCTAAGGCTTGTACGCCTATTTATATAGGTTACAAACTTGTCTTCCAAGTATATGAGTTATACTAGGAAACCTAAACATAGCTAAGAAAGGAAACCTTGAGTTTAACTAAATCGGGAAACCTCTAGCTATACCAAAATAAGGAAACACCTAAACGATTCTAGAAAATTCAAGAACCTTCCTAAAACATTGACAACTTCTAACAGTTCTGCATCTTACCGATGTTTTGGACAAACTGATTTGATCTTCAAAACAAGTTAACCGTAGCCTCAAATGCCCTGGGGCTTAAACAACGAGCAGCATTGGTCAAGCTGACACACTTCTCAAACTTGACCTCCGGAACGACTTTCGTCAACATATCTGCTGGATTATATATCTTCAGTGTCAACCTTCAATAGTTGTACTAATCCGTTATCAACCACTTCTCGTCCCTTATATGATAACAAATATCAATATGCTTGGTGCGTGCATGAAAATTTTGTTTCTTAGCTAAATGAATAACACTTTGACTATCACAGTTCACAACGGAAAAAACGGGGGTACAACAACCACACCCAACAATTCGATTAGCAATCTGTATGGACAAACTCCAATATACTTTCTAGAGAATCAATTAGACAGTCAGACTCAATCTAGATAAAAGTATATCAAAGAGTTTATATCTCAATCTCTCGATTTGATGTATACTCAAGCAAATAGAAATCTGCAAGTATTTATCAAATACTAGAGAGATAACTTGGATGGTACCAAAGACCAATATCCAAGTGTCAATCAATTTAAATCAACGACCAAAAGGTCGGATATTCTAACTGATTGAACAACGCACAACCTGTGATATTTCAATTATACAAACAAATATAATGCGGAATATAAATAACACAGACACCAGAATTTTGTTAACGAGGAAACCGCAAATGCAGCCCGGGACCTAGTCCAGATTGAACACACACTGTATTAAGCCGCTACAGACACTAGACTACTCCAAATTATGTTCGGTCTGGACTGTAGTTGAACCCCAATCAATCTCACACTGATCCAAGGTACAGTTATGCTCCTACGCCTCTGATCCTAGCAGGATGCTACGTACTTGATTCCCTTAGCTGATCTCACCCATAACTAAGAGTTGTTACGACCCAAAGTCGAAGACTTTAATAAACAAATTTGTATCACACAGAAAAGTCTACGTTAATAGATAAATCCGTCTCCCACGAATATACCTACGAGTTTTGTTCCGTCTTTTGATAATCAAGGTGAACAGGAACCAATCAATAAACCGGTCTTATATTCCCGAAGAACAACCTAGTATTATTGATCACCTCACAATAATCTTAATCGACGCAGCGAAAAAAGATATTGTGGAATCACAAACGATGAGACGAAGTGTTTGTGATTACTTTTCTATCTTGCCTATCGGAGATATAAAATCTCAAGCCAATTATTTCAATTATACTCGTACGATAGAAACAGCAACATCAGATCACACAACTACAAGAAAAGTAGTATCGGTCTGGCTTCACAATCCCAATGAAGTCTTTAAGTCGTTAACCTGGTGTAGAAGAAGAAACCAAAGGTTAAAGGAGAATCGACTCTATCTATGCAACTAGTATCACACGTAAGGTGTGGGGATTAGGTTTCCTAGTTGTTAGGGTTCTCCTTTATATAGTTTTCAAATCATGGTTTGCAATAAATGTTAGCTTGGTAACAAAGCATTCAATATTCACTGTTAGATGAAAACCTGATTAGATTCAAGCTAATATTTCTCAATCGTTGGATCGAAAACTTAGCTTGTTACACACAAATGAAATGTCCAATTTTGGGTTTACGAACCGTTCCCAAACATTGACATTTGTTGGTTCAACAATAGTTAACAAAATGGTTAGCCATATGATTACTTTCATATCAACCATATTCTTCTTCACCATAACTAGTTCAAATGACTCAAATGAACTAGTTATAGAGTTGTTCAATTGCTTAGATCTTATGTAACTACACAAGACACAATCGAAGCAAAAACGGTTTGATTCACTCGAATCGGTTCATGAACTTTATGGCCACGGTTTGCAAAAGCATTCCTTAGTTTAAATAAACATGAGTTCAAGAACAACCGGTTTTAGATATAACCTGCTCGGGTTCGCGGACTGGGTTCGCAGACTTAAGCTCATGGAAGGAGTTCAAAAACTCCAGCAGAAATTTTCGGGTCGAGAACTTCCGCCAGTTCGCGGACTTAGTTTGCGGACTTGGCTCACGCCACTTCCATTTGTCTTGATCAACAAAGTTCGCAAACTTTGGTTCAAGGAATAAGGACTTATACATATATGTGTTTCCATAACAATGCGTATATCCTACCAATGGTTATGTAATCTAAACTCTCATTTCAATCATTGAAACATTCTCAGAGGACTGATATAGCCGTTATTCACAGACCATTTTTCGTCAGAGCAATTTTCAAAGTGATTGAAACATAACATGACCTTCATCACTAGGTAAAGATGAATTCGGCTAAAGCGAAAGCTTACCAACACATCTTTCGAGAAATAGATAGGCGAGATAAACTCGGCTCGAAATAACAAATGTGCATAATGAGAGTCTATATATCAAAACGGCTTTTGTCTCAAGAGTAGGAGATAGAATAGATAGACTTTTGAGTGACAGATAAGTTCAAGTCTCCACATACCTTTTAGTCGATGAAGATCCACCAGTTCCTTGAGTAGTCCTTCGTCTTGTATGATGATTGCCATGAAGTTCTTGAGCTCAACTACACTTTCTATCCTAGTCCGAGACCTTTAGCTATGTAGGCTAGAAATCAAGACTTATAGGTTTGATCACTAACATTGACAAACATGCTTGAGATAGCAACGCATGCGAGTTCGACCGAGAAATGCTCTAACAACAACAACACTCAGTTGTATAATCCTCAAGTCTTCAACTAAACCATGAAGCCGCAATGCTTCCTTAACAGCCTCTGTCATAACAATATACTCTGCCTCCATAGTATACAAATCTATAATTTATTGTAACATATACCTCCAACTGATAGGTCCTCCACTCAATGTAAAACAATATCCCGAAGTAGAACGACACTTATCTCTATCACCCGCATAATCCGAATCAACAAATCCACAGAACTTCAAACTCTTCTCCTTTTCAAACACTAAACCAATATCCAAGGTCCCATTAAGATATCTCAAAACTCCCTTCACTGCATACCAATGTGCTCTCCCAGGGTTAGCCATATACCGACTAACTAAATCAACTACTTATGCAATACCCGAGTGAGTACAAACCATAACATACATCAAAGAACCAACCGCATTAGCATAGGGAACCTTTGACATAAACTCCTTCTTCACAGTTGTAGTGGGACACAACTATTTTGATAACTTAACTGTAGGCGGTATTGGAACATTAATAGGTTTGAAGTTATGCATTCCAAATCGATGAAGAACCTTCTCAAGATAGGATTTCTGAGTAATACATAACTTCCACTTTTGACCTATCTCGATTAATCTCCATACCCAAAATCTTCTTGGTCGGACCCAAATTCTCCATCTCAAACTCTAAACTCAGCTGTTTCTTCAAAACATTAATTTCTGACTTGCTCTTGGCATATATGAGCATGTCATCCACATAGAGGAAAGGATAAACAATACTTCTATCTAGAAACTTCTTAAAGTGCACACACGGATCGTATTCAATACGAGTATACTTTTGCTGCAACGTTAACGTATCAAACCTCTTCTACCATTGTCTTAGTGATTACTTCAAACCATATAATGATTTCTCAATTCGACACACATAATCTTCCTTACCATCAACTTCATAACCAATGGATTGTGACATATATATGTCTTCCTACAAATCTCCATGTAAGAAAGTTGTCTTGACATCTAATTGCTCTACCTCTAAGTCAAACTATGCTGCAAATGCTAAAAGGATTCAAATAGAAGTGTGTTTAACAATCAGAGAGAAAACTTCATTATAATTCACGCCTTCCCTTTGTGCATATCCCTTAGCCACTAACCTTGCTTTGTATCGTAAACTACTAACAATACCCTTGGAATCTGGAATTCCATCATTTACCGTATATACCCACTTGCACCCAATCTTCTTTTGACCCTTAGGCAACCTAACAAGTTCCCAAGTGTGATTCTTGTGAAGAGACTTCATATCCTCATCCATAGATGTTTTCCACTCAATGGCATAAGTATTACTCATTGCCTCCTCAAAGGTTAATGTCTCATCCTCAAAAACAGATAATGCATAAGACGCATACTCATCAAAACCATAATGGACTGGTGCACGTTTCTCATATTGAGACGTCAAAGACGAAATATTCTGAACTTGTTGTTGTGTAGATTCCTCATTAGGAACCTCAAACTCAACTTCATCCTCTACAAGAGTTTCCCTTTCTTCTTCTATAGTAAATGAACCAGGATCTCTTTGCTCCACCTGCATCGAATCATCTTCTATACCGCTATTACTCTCACTTTGAATTTGAGAGTTCCAGCCTGTGAACTTCTTTGAATCAAGCATCGCTTTCTCATTAAAGGTCACATCACGACTAATTATCAACTTATTCAATTCTGGACACCATAGACGATATCCTTTCACACCTAATGGATAACCTAAGAAAATTATTTTCTTATCCCTAACACCCAACTTATCTTCTTTAACATGAAAATAGGCTGGACAACCAAACACCTTCAAATTAGAATAGTTCATGAGATTACCAGTCCATACCTCCATAGGTGACTTACACTTAATAGATGTTGATGGTGATCGATTCACTAAATAGCATGCCGTATTAACTGTTTCAGCCCACCAAATCTTTCTAAACTTGCGTTTGACAACATGCATTGTGCTCTCTCAAGTAACGTTCGATTCATTATCTCTGCTACTTCATTTTGCTGTGGTGTACCCTTGAATGTGAAGTGCCTAACGATACCTTGTTCCTCAGAATACACCTTCAATGGGTCTTCGATGTATTCACCGCCATTATCGGAACGTATCTTCTTAACCACACGACCAAGTTATTTCTCTACCATGGTGTTCCACTTCTTAAACACCTCGGTGATTTCATTCTTATGCTTCATGATGTAAATCCAAACTCTCCTCGAAAAGTCATCGATAAAGGTCACAAACCACCTAGCACTTCCCTTAGAAACTGTGCGAGAGGGACCCCAAGCATCCGAATGGATGTAATCTAACATACCCTGCGTGTGGTGTACAACTGTACCAAAATTGCTTATACATTGCTTCCCGAAGATACAATGCTCACAGAAATCAAGCTTGCAAGTTTCCTCACCACCAAGCAAGCCTTTACTACTCAACACTGATATACCTTTCTCACTCATATTCCCAAGATACATATGCCATAAACGTGTTGACTCCACCTGTTTCTCATCAATTGATTGAGAAACCATAGCTCCACCAAAAACTATATCTCCTTGTAAGAAATATAAATTACCATGTCTTTCACCGGTCATCTTCAAACTACCATCTTAGTATACCTTAAAGAGTCCATATTCAGCAACATACTTGTATCCAAGAGATTCAAGTACTCCTAACAAAATCAAGCTCTTTCTCAAATTTGAACATGTCTAACCTCTAGAAGTGTTGTGATAACACCATGCGAACGAACCTGTACCGTACCAACACCAACTGTTTTGCAGGCATTAGAATTACGCATCATAATAGTACCACCATTCACCTCTCTGTAAGTAGTGAAACAATCTTTTGAAGGACACATATGATACGAAGCACCAGAGTCAAGCATCCAACCAACCATCATTGAGATAACTCTATGATGTAACGATTAACACTTCCTCATCAAAACCACACATTGGGTCTTCTAAAACTTCACTTCCTTCAGCAACCAAAGCAACAATATTCTTCGAATATGATTTCTTACGTTTCTTATCTCTTGCCCTAAGCTTGAGATAATCATCCCTAATATGACTTTGACTTCTTATTACAATTCTTTCCCCTATCAACAAACAAGCCCTCGACTTTTACTTCATCGCTGAACTCTTGTTTCCTTAACGCCTTAGCTTGTAAAGCAGAGACCACATCATCAAAAACCAACTTATCTTCATCTTGTGGGTTTCTCTACAAAATTAACTGTTGTGCAGCTTTTTTTGAAGTTAATAATATTATGGGTATTGGTCTACTTATGATTGATGATGCAGGTGATTTTGGTGAGGCAGGGATTGTCCTAGAAATAAATGACGATGAAGAGCAAGTATAGACTATAATAACTTGGGAGGCAATCTAGGCTAAATAGGAAAAATCCAAAAATTGCATTTGGATCAAATTTTGGACTGTAACAAGCTGCTATGACATTTCAGCAGATGGATATATGTCCATGTTCCAAGAGACATAAATATAGTAGCTCATTGTTTAATAAAGAAAGCTAGGCTTAGCAATAATTCAATATATTGGGAAAATGATTCAACTTCTGTATTGAAGTCTCTCAATAGATAAAAAAAATTTGTAGAACTTGTCAAGTTTTAAATAATTTTTTTTTCTATTTGGGAAAATAAAAAAGATAAACATGTATCCTAAGTTAGGAGCCATGCAAAATACCGCCACCAGTTTGACGTTATTGTGATCATTATTTGGGCCACTAAGTGAGCCTTAAATTAGATGAGTGTGGATTCTATACAAAGCTAACTGGATACCTGAAGCGGAAGTTAGAGTAAAATGTTTTTGCTGCACTAAAAATTTAATTTTTGCGCTTTCAGAAGTCATTCTGAAAATGTGTCCAAACTAATTTCTGAATTTTTTGTTTCCAGAAGTTAAAAAGTAACTTTTGGAATGGTATCCAAACAGGTTTTATAGTGCGTTTGGATATCATAAACAAAATATTTTAGATGCATCAAAAAATTAATTTTTCGCTTCCAGAAATGATTCTGAAATGTGTGTTCAAGTTTCTACACTAGTGATCTCTAGACTACATCCAAACTCCTTAAATGAATGGATTTCAACAATTACAGGGTTAAAATCCCTACCTCTGCAGTGGGAGGGCATACCGACCACCATTTGGAGTGGTATCTAAACAGGCTTTAGTGACGGTCGAGGTTTCGCCCATTTATGAACCCAAAATGTCCCAAGACTCCCGACCTCATCTCTCTAATCTTCCATTTACGAGCCTAAATGGCTTCGATATCAGGCAATTGATCATCTCCTAGTTTTGGTCATGGCAATTCCAAATCAGAAACTTCTCAAAACTCTAAGATCAGTTTTAACCTCTGACACCTCTATCAAAACCAATTATGAAATTGCAAACAAAATTTCTGAAGCCCTTAAAACTTTAGGCTGCAAATCTCTTCTCCAACCTAATAATTTTCCCCTCCTCTCAAATCTCAACACAGACATAATCCATCTTGTTGTCTCAAACCCACTTCTCAAACCCACTACTTGTTTAGATTTCTTCAATTTTCTTGATGATGATAATAAACGATTTCTTACTCCTCCTACTTATGAGCATGATCTTCAAACTTATATAACCTTAAGTTTAAGGTTATTCAAAGACAGAAAATTCCGAATGGCAAAATGTCTTCTTAATCATGTTGCAATTCATGAAAATCTCAACTTCCCAGTTTCAGCTACAGCTTCTTTGGTGGAGAATCTTTGTAAGGATTCTCATACTTTGAGTGAATTTTTTGATATGTTTTTTAGAGTTTATTTAGAGCAAAACATGTTTGAGGAGGCTTTTCATGTTCTTGATCACATGAAAAAGAATAACTTGGAACCGGATACACGGTCGATCACGATTGCTGTCGATAAGCTTTGTAAGAATGGAAAGCTCGAGAAGGCTAGGGAGTTCATGGTGGTGGGCGGAAGTAAAGGGATTAAACCAAATATTTTTACTTATAATGCTCTGATTAATGGGTTTATTAAAATGGGTAAATTTGAGGAGGTTCATGAAATACTGGAGTTGATTGATAACGAGGGACTATCAAAAAATGTTACAACTTATACACTTCTGATTAATAAGTTTATAACTGAGGGCAATATTGAAGAAGCTGAAAAAGTGTTTGGAGAAATGCTTGAGCGAAAGATTGAACCTGATATACACGTTTATACATCAATGATAAGTGGAAATTGCAGAAGTGAAAATATGAAAAGAGCATTTGCGTTGTTTGATGAACTGTCTGAGAAAAGAATAAATCCTAATGTACATACTTATGCTGCATTAGTGAATGGTCTTTGTAGAGTTGGACAAATGGATGCGGTGAAGATATTGTTAAAGGAGATGCAGTGCAATGGAATTTATTTGAACCAGGTGGTGTTTAATACAATAATGGATGGGTATTGTAAGAAAGGAGCAGTGCATGAAGCTTCAAAATTGTTTGATGTAATGGGGAAGAAGGGTATTAAAGCTGATGTGTTTTCATATAACATAATTGCATGTGGATTATGCAAGTTAAACCGAATTAGTGAAGCAAAAGCGATATTGCTTAGTATGGTAGGTAAGGATATTGTGCCAAATTGTGTAAGCTTTACTATTTTGATTGACATTCATTGTAAAGAAGGAAATATTGCTGAAGCGATGAGGGTTTTACGTGATATGGAGAAGAAGGGTGTACAGCCTAATGTTGTTACTTATAATGCTCTTATAGACGGGTATTGCAAAAAAGGGAAAATGAAGGAAGCTTGCGAGATTAAAGATGTTATGGAAAAGAAAAGGATAGTACCGGATGTGTATACTTATACGTCGCTTATGCATGGGAATTTCATAGTTGGGAATGTAGACAACGGGTTGAAACTGTTCCAGGAGATGGTGGCAAGGAGTTTGTCACCAAATTTGGTTACTTACACTATGATGATTTCAAATTTGTCTGAAGAAGGGAGATCTCATGAGGCTTTCCGTTTGTACGACGAAATGAAAATTGTGGGTCTAGTGCCTGATGATGCTCTATACACCACCCTCGTTGGTAGTCTTCACAATGAGGTGCCAAGAAACTCTTAACCAAGGAAGAAGATAGGCACTTTTGTTTAATTTTTCAATAGCAATTGCCAAGAAACTATTACCCTTCATTCCTGATAAGATTGGAAGTATTGTTGGCTTGTAAAAGCATGGGTGAAGTGTATGAATGAGACATGGTGGTAGTTTTCAAGTAAAAATGGCATGATTGAATGTGGCTCATCTTTCTGAGCAATTAGATACCGTACGGCATCTAGCTAGTGAGACCCAGAAAAAGAAATGCTGCACCAGAAAACAGGATACTGGTTTGTTTGTTTTTTATCTGGGATGCTAAAGTTACATGTGACTTGGAGTGTGCAAGCGTTGTTCCTCTTGGCGGATATGAAAGAACTTGGTAGTTTGGTATGCGACAACCTAAGTTTGGCAAGTTCCAGACGAGGGATTTGGATTTACTATCATTTCACTGCCGAAGGGAGTTACAAGGTACACTCCTATCCTTAATATGCTTGCCGAGGAAATATGGTATGGAAGAGACTCGAGTACAAGATTTGGTGAAGGTGCAGAAACTATCTCAGAGTGTGTTTGATGTTGTTAATAATGATTTTTCTTGTACCAAGTTTTTGCGTTAGGATTGTTAGCAGGTTTGTTGATCTTAAGATAACAAGTACCCTCTTGCTATCCGTTTTTGCACGCCCATTATGTGAACAGGTTTTCACTTCAGCTGTTGATGATTGCTCATTTGTAGGGGTGAGCATGGGCCGGTATGGACCAGTTTTTACCTCATCCGCATCCAATCCAATCCCCTATTGATTTCAAATTTGGCATCCGCATCCAATGGATGCACGGATAAACGGATTGGGTGCGGATAATCCAATGAATTTGTGTTAGTTAAAATTTATAATGAAAAAATAAATCCAATATAGATGACTTCTTATAGAACCTACACATTTTATATATCTATATAAATATAGAAGTGTCATGGACAACACTCCAAACAAACACCTTAAAAATTCCAAAACTATCTATATATTTTCTAGAAACTATATAAATGCCTTAATCTAACGGATATGGATGTCCAACGGATTTTCAAGGTTGCATCCGGGCCCAATCCGTAATCCGTTAGATTTCAAAAATCTCATCCGCGTCCAACCTATTACCGTACGGTCCGGACATCCATCCGCAAAAATACGATTGGTCCCAGTTAAATCTGCGGATTATGGATAAAATGGAGCTCACCGCTACTTGCAATACTTCTCACCCAATTGGTTGCCACGAGGCCCACAACACACACGGTATCACTCCGATAACACCGTGTGGGGTTCGCGGAAATAAAGGCCCATTGATCCAACTCCAACGGAATTAGCCCTATTCGGCAAACCGAAGAACCGTTTTTTTTGGCACTACTCCATTTTGGTGGGGGACTACTATTTGATAAGAATATCACCCTATAGTTATAAAGGGTGTACTAAAATGTGGAAATGACTAAATTACTCTTAACCTAATTTAATTTAAAACCAACCTAATAACCACCTATATATATATATATATAACCACCACCTGCTCTCACCATCGCCGTCCACCACTACCGACCACCACCTACCGCCTCTGACTACCACCACCACCAATCACCACCACCTCTATATGTACAGCTTAATTTAAATCATTAACAAAAATATTCTCACAAACCCATTACTTGTCATTCGTTTTTAATTGAAAAAATGAGAAGTAATCATCAAAATGAGTTGAAAATGGAAGTTGCAGAGAAAAGTTCGGCTAGGAATTATGTGAAAAACTTTGTCGAACTAGCCGAACTCAACTTTAATGGAGGTTTTTTTTTCCCAAAGAAAAGTTCGGTTACGTCGCAAAAAGTTCGGTACGTCGCAATTTTTTTCTCCTAACCGAACTTTGCTCTAAAAAACCTATATATTGAGTTCGGTTACGTCGCAGAAAATTCGGTTACGTCGCAATTTTCTTCTCCTAACCGAACTTTTCTCTGAAAGAAAAAACTCCATGAAAGATGATTCGGCTACGTGTGTTTTCAGAAACATTAGCCGAACTACACTTGCAGATGAGTTCGGCTACCTGTTCTTCAGATGTCGTAGCTGAACTTTTTAAACCAAACCGAAATCAATTTGTAAATTGTTCATTTTTAGGAATGTTTTAGCCAATTCAAGCACCATTAACTAAATTTGAAGTATCACCCAAACATCATACTATTGTGGCTCTTAAAGAAAAAGATCTAACTTTTTTTCTTCCAAAACCCTCATCTTCATTATCATCTTCATCTTCTTCTTCTCCCTCTCAATAATTCTTCTTTTGAAAAAAAAATCAACTTATCAATCTAATCTCACTAATAATTACACTAACTTAATTAGAAAGGATCATTTTGGTACTAAAATAAATATATGGATAAGGGGTGACTCAAATTTACCTCAAAATTTCTGCCCAAAAAATAAATAGTAGTCCCCCTCCAAAATGGAGTAGTGTCCAAAACACGGTTCAAACCAAACGTGTCTTTCAAAAAAAAATTAATACGAAAATGAATTCACTAATAGAATGATTAAATGACAGAGTTTTTACCCATCTGGATTTTTAAACTAATCCATATTGAAATATTGTCTTGATTTCTCCAACTAACAGAATTATCTAGAGTAATTGCAAACTTGTCTAAAGAATGATCCACATCATTGGCTTTCCTGAGTGCATAAGTGTAACCCAATTATTAAAACTACTATCTAGAACATCTAAAATGTCTGTAATAATACTATTGGAAGTCCACTTCTCAGCATCTCTATTCCCGTTGATGGCATCAATTATATTTTTGCAGTCTCTTTCTATATGTAGATTACTGCATATTGTTGTCTTTTCCCACTGGATTCCTTTATATGCCGCAATGGACTCAACTTGCTCAACATCTATGGTTCTGTCTGGTGTGAATCCAACTCCATATTTCTCACCTGCATAATCAGTCTTATTCCTGTTTTCTTAGTTAACAAATCAAAAGCAGCATTAAAAATTAATTTTAAACAATCCTGAGCAGGAGGTTCCCAAGAATCCCTGTAAGAAGTGTTTACACTATTTCTGTCTTGATTACTCCCTGCTAAACAATTCAGTCAGTCATTATAGTAAGATTGTATTCTGCTAGAAAGGGTAACCACATTACCCTGCAGATTATCAAATATAATTGCACACCTGTTCTTCCATATGTGCCACAGAACTATACAAACCTTCTGATAGCATTTAAGATCATCCACATTCATTCTATGGCTATTGAGATTAAATTTATAAGATAACCAATCATCAATATTACAGTTACTAATCATGTTTGCTAACATGGGGTCTGTAACAAGCCAAATATTCCTGACAACAGGACAATCAATAAGTAGATGTTGCATGGTTTCCACAGAGCTGTTACAAAAAGGACAATTCACAGTAGTATGGTTAACATATCTAGAAATCTTTTCATTAGTGGGAAGAATCCCACTAAGACATTTCCAAATAAAATGTTGCACACTTGGAGGAAGATAAGTTTTCCAAAAGAGCCTCCAGTTCAAGTTCCTATTTCCTGTTGAGACACAAGAGAGTCATTGCGAATAACTCTATAAGCAGATTTAACAGTAAATTTCCCACTATTTTCTGGTTCTCATCTAAGTATATCAACACCTCTCTAAGGAAGTCTAATATCTCTTATTTGATTAACAGCTTGTTGGTGAAAAAGAGCCTCTAGAATGTCTACATTCCAATTTTTAATATCAGCATCTATTAATTGGTTGACAGTAGACATATGAGAAGAAACCATTGTACTATTAACTAAGTTCCTAGTTCCAGGTGTCCATCTATATTTTCAAATTTTTACATCTGTTCCATTTCCTATTTCCCAGCAGCTAAATTTTTTCACATTCAATAAACCATTTTTTATACCTTTCCAAATCCAAAATCCGTTATCAGAAAAATAATTATGTAAAGGATTAAAGTTATGAACATACTTACCTTCTAGTAGTTCGACCCACAATGCATCTTTACTTTGGATGTAATCCATCTTATTAATAAGGTTTCTAGGCATTGGAAACACAAACATATGGTGGGAAGCAAGAGTACTAATGACAGACTGAGTAAGAACGGTTTTTTCAGGCTGGCTTAGGAACTTAGATTTACAGGGTTCAAGTCTACCATCATATTTATCCATGAGCTCACTAAAGGTTTGTGTCTTATTTTGCTGAATCAGGAGCGGGACACCTAAATATTTGTCATTAAGATCAAGTCTCTTAACATTAAGAATATTTGAAATTTCATTCTTAACACTATTAGGGACTTTAGGACTAAAAGACATACCTGATTTCTCACAATTTACAGCCTGACCAGAATATAGACTGAATTGGTCTATGGTTGAAGCTAGGTTCCTAACACCTTTAGCATTGGCCCTAGTAAAAAGGAGGCAGTCATCTGCAAAGAAAATGTGAGACACTGCATGGCAGAATTTGTTAGCTTTCATTCCTTGAATTTGATATTCATGTTCAGCTTTCATAAGAGCTCTAGAAAAGAATCCATATATAGAATAAATAGAAAGAGAGATCCTTTATCTCCCTGTTTCAGACCTCTTTGAGGAGCAAACACATCTCCAGGTGAACCATTTAACATTGATGGAAGTGGTAACAGTAATTAAGCATTGCTCAATCATCCTAAACCAATTTTCACAAAATCCTGGTTTTTTAAGAGTGGCTAGAAGAAATGACCATTCTACCATATTAAAAGCTTTGGATATGTCCAGCTTTACAGCCATCCACTCATTCATATATTTTCAATTTTTCATAGAATGTATCAACTGATGTGTTATTACAATATTGTCTGTAATTCAATTTTTCATTCTACCAGACATAAAAGTGGTTTGATATGGGGAGATAATTTTATCTAGAAGGCATTTAAATCTAGTGGCTAGGAGCTTATATATAATTTTGTAAGGTACATTATAGAGACTTATAGGTCTAAAACCAGCAGCATTTTTAGGACAGTTATACTTAGGAATTAAAGCAGTAAAGTTGTGATTCATCTGTTTCAAGAGAAACTTTGACTGAAAAAAAAGATTGCGCCATACTTACAGTGTCATTACCTACTGTTTCCCACATTTCTTGGTAGAAACCAGGTGGAAAACTATCTGGTCCTGGAGTTATCCAAGGTTTCATTCCAAAGACAATATTTTTCTCATGAGAAGGGATCATAGTCAACATTTTGTTGTCCTCATCAGTCATACATGGAGAGATGAATTGGAGATAGTTACTAGGATCAGGAGGATTTGAAGTTTTGCTCATGTTTAGGAAATGTGATTTAAGATTATCTACAATCTCGTCTCTATCAGTAACCCATAAACCAAGATTATTCTGAATGCATTCAATATTATTTCTCATTTCCTAAAGTTTGCTTTACTATGAAAATAAGCAGTGTTTCTGTCACCAAACCTGAATGCATCTTCTTTACCTCTATGTATCAAGTAGTGTTCTTCAGCATCATACCACCTGTTTAATTCTTTACTCAACTCAACAACATTAGAAGAATTCATGTGAGAAACATTAGCCAAGAGATGATTAATTTGGTTTTCAACTTTAAAATTTGAGTTGGTGTATGACCAAAGTGTGTATAGTTCCAATTACTTAGGATCTGTTTAGTAGAAAATAGAGTTTTTGCATGCCTAAAAGAAGCAGATCCACTACCACTGTAATTCCAATTATTCTCAATAAGGATTTTACAAGAAGCATCCTTAAACCAAGTTCTATTAAATCTAAAAGGTTTATGAGTATAAGATTTATTTCTAGATGTACAAAGTAAAATGGGACAGTGATCACTAACATTAGGAATTATGTGATAAACAATGACATTAGGAAATTTATTAATCCAGTTGACACAAACTAAGGCTCTATTTAGTCTTTCTAGAATAAGATCTTGACCATTCCTCATATTTTTCCAAGTGTAGGTGTTACCTACATAATGAAGAGAGTGCATTCCAGCATTACCAAGAAGCAAATTGGCTTGATCTAGTTGAGATTGAGCGATTGGGTTTCCTCCATCTTTATCTTCCCTGTCTATTATGAAATTCAAATCTCCCATGACACACCAAGGGATATTAATAGTGGAAGATACATTATTCATATATTCTCATTGGGAATCTTTAGTGTCAGGATCAAGAGATCCATAGATGAAGCAGAACATAGTAAAATTGGTTCTGCCATCAATGTTTATAATGCAATTAACAATATTGAGGTAACTATTGTGGATTTCAACATCAATTCTATCCTTCCACAAAAAAACAGAGACCATTAGATTGACCTATAGGATTAACAAAATAGGAGTTTGGATAATTGTATCTAGAGATATAGGATTTCATTTTCCTTGTTAGGGTTTCAATTAGAAAAACAATGTCAGGATTATTTGATCTAACTAACTCCTTAAGATGGTCTCTAGTATATTTTGTTTCCAAAACCATATACATTCCGATAGATAATTTTCATCTTTGAATTAAAATTCAGTGCAAATTGGTGCAAAAGAAAGATAATAGTAAAGAGGCTGAAACTTTAAACAGTACCAAATAAGTAGGAATTAAAAGGAATGGAATATACATGGCTCTCTCCATTTTCTTTAGAAATATGTTCAATCTATGCAAAAACTTGTGTTAGAGCATTGCTCGGTCGAACTCGCATGCGTTTCTATCTCCAGCATGTTTGTAAATGTTAGTGATCAAAACTATAAGTCTTGATTTCTAGTCTATTATAGCTAAGGTCTCAGACTAAGATACAAAGTGTAGTTGAGCTCAAGAACTCCATGGCAATCATCATACAAGACGAAGGACTACTCAAGGAACCGGTGGATCTTCATCGACTAAAAGGTATGTGGAGACTTGAACTTATCTATCACTCAAAAGTCTATTTATCTCCTATCTTGAGACAAAAGTCGTTTTGCTATATAGACTTAGATTATACACATTTGCTATTTCGATCCGAGTTTATCTTGCCTATTTATTTCTCGAAATATGTGTTGGTAAGCTTTCGCTTTAACCAAGTTCATCTTTACCTAGTGACGAAAGTCATGACAAGTTTCAATCACTTTGAAAATTGCTTACTTTGACGAAAAATAGTTTGTGAATAACAACTATAGAATATCAACGTCCTCTAAGAATTTTCCAATGATTGAAATGAGAGTTTAGATTATATAACCATTGGAGGATATAAGCATTGTTGTAGAAACATATATATGTATAAGTCCTTATTCCTTGAACAGAAGTTTGCAAACTTTGTTGATTAAGAGAACCGGCATGGTGGCGTGAGCCAAGTCCGCGAACTGGCGGAAGTTCTTGTCCCGAGAATTTCTGCTGGAGTTTGTGAAATCCGTCCGGGAACTTAAGTCCGCGAACCCAGTCTGCGAACTTGAGTAGGATATATCTAAAAACGATGTTTGTGAACTTATTCTTATATAAACTAAGGAATGCAATGTGCAAACTGTGGCTATATAGATCATGAACCGATTCGAGTGAATCATATCGTTTTTGCTTCGATTGTGTCTTGTGTAGTTACATAAGATTTCCTTGCAATTGAACAACTCTCTAACTAGTTCATTTGAGTCACTTGAACTAGTTATGGTGAAGAAGAATATGGTTGATATTAAAGTGATCATATGGCTACCCATTTGGTTGACTATTGTTAAACCAACAAGTGTACAAGTTTGGGTACGGTTACACAAGCCTAGAAACGTGCATTTCATTTGTGTGTAACAAGCTATTTTTCAATCTAACGGTTGAAAGATATTAGATTGAATCTAAATCAGTTTTTCATCTAACGGTGAATATTGAATGCTTTGTTACCAAGCTAACATTGATTGCAAACCCTGATTTGAAAGACTATATAAGGGAGAACTCTAGAAACTGGGAAACCTAATCCCCGCACCTTCTGTGTGATACTAGTTGTGCTAAGCTAGAGTCGGTTCTCCTTTAACATTTGGTTTCTTCTTCTAAACCAGTTTAACGACTTAAAGACTTCGTTGGGATTGTGAAGCCAGACCGATACTACTTTCTCATAGTTGTATGTTCTGATCTTGTTGTTTATACCGTACGAGTACAATTGTAATAATTGACTTGAGATTGATATCTCCGATAGGCAAGATATAAAAGAAATCACAAACACTCCGTCTCATCGTTTGTGATTCCACAATATCTTTTTTCGCTGCGTCGATTAGGATTATTGTGAGGTGATTGATAATACTAAGTTGTTCTTTGGGAGTATAAGTCCGGTTTATCAATCGGCTCATGTTCACCTTGATTTATCAAAAGACGGAACAAAACTCGTAGGTATATTTGTGGGAGACGGCTTTATCTATTACCGTAGACTTTTGTGTGTGATACAGATTTTTTTATTAAAGTCTTTGACTTTGGGTCGTAGCAACTACTAGTTGTGGGTTGGGTGAGATCAGCTAAGGGAATCAAGTACGTAGTATTCTGCTGGGATCAGAGACGTAGGAGCATAACTGTACCTTGGATCAGTGTGAGATTGATTGGGGTTCAACTACAGTCCAGACCGAAGTTAATTTGGAGTAGGCTAGTGTCTGTAGCGGCTTAATACAGTGTGTGTTCAATCTGGACTAGGTCCCGGTGTTTTTCTGCATTTGCGGTTTCCTCGTTAACAAAATTATGGTGTCTGTGTTATTTCTTTTCCGCATTATATTTTTTTATATAATTGAAATATCACAGGTTGTGCATTGTTCAATCAATTAGAATATCCGACCTTTTGGTTGTTGATTTAAATTGATTAACACTTGGATATTGGTCTTTGGTACCATCCAAGTTATCTCTCTAGTATTTGATAAAGACTCGCAGATTTCTATTTGCTTGAGTATATATCAAATCGAGAGATTGAGATATAAACTCTTTGATATACTTTTTATCTAGATTGAGTCTGACTGTCTAGTTGATTCTCTAGAAAGTATATTGGAGTTTGTCCATACATATTGCTAAGCGAAATATTGGGTGTGGTTGTTGTACCCCCATTTTTTCAATTGGTATCAGAGCAGGTAAACACGTTCAAGACCTTACAAGTCTGTGTTTGTAGCGATCTGACTCTATGGACAAGAGTACTATCTCTGATAACTCAACATCAGTTCAGAGAATCTCGTATGAACTTCAAAGTCCTGAAACTTCTGAGAAAAACTCTATCTCCTGTTCCTTGACTGAATCTGTATTCGACTGGGAAAAATCTCTTGATGAGAAGTTGGATGAACTTTCAGATGACAGTGATTCAGATGAAGGACAAACTATCGATGAGGAAGTCTCTCAATATATCAAGTTGTTTGACCATGCTTTGAAAGAAAAAAAAGTCAACAACTTGCTTGAGTAAGTACATGACTCCTCTTTGTCAATAAAACAGAAAATTGAGAAAACTCTTTAAAGGATATGATGGTGGATATAATCTCCTAAAATATATCGTTAAAGATCGTGAAGAAGATGTACGCATAAAAAGGTCTGAATGTGATAATCTTCTCCGAAATCTCTTTGTGTTGAAAGAAAGACTTGCAGAAGCTGAAGCAAGATATGACTCTCAACAAAAATGTTTTGATGACAAAGAACTCAGTCTTCTTTCCAAAGAAAAATCCTTGGAGACTGACCTTGCAGCTGCTCTTGGTAAAGTGAAATCACTGGAAGAGAGTCTGAGAAGATTCAATTCTAGCTCTACAAAATTGTCTTTTATGATTGGATCATGTAAAGAACATCTTGATACACGTGGTCTGGACTATAAAGGAATAGACGCTCCAAAAACTAGTAAATCAATTTTGTTAAAGCTATTGATAATTCTTCATGTGAAAAACCTTTCACAGCTTGTAATTCTAATGATATGTATGATGTCTATACCTTGGTAAATATTACTATAAAGGCGGAATTCAAAATAATAATAGACGAGAAACTTAGAAGAACACAGAGCACAAGTAGTAATTT
The DNA here is from genome assembly GCF_003573695.1 of Papaver somniferum. Taxonomy (NCBI): domain Eukaryota; kingdom Viridiplantae; phylum Streptophyta; class Magnoliopsida; order Ranunculales; family Papaveraceae; genus Papaver; species Papaver somniferum. Next base: position 53,814,338 of record NC_039366.1, read on the forward strand.
CGAAGAAAATATATCTTCTCTAGATTATGAACAAGAAAACGCTTTACAATTTTCTCTTTATTACGCTCACAATCTCTCTAAACAGTAGTTAACCCTAAACTGTTTACTAAGCTTGCTTTTACAATAATAAATTTCCTCACAAACTTCTCTCGGTTTCTGTGTAAACCTTTCTTCTCTAGGTGCGCCTGTATCAAGAACACACTAACTAGATGTGTTTACTTATGAGCTAAACATCCTTATTTATAGGCTTGGTTTGGTTTCCAAAACGTCTTAGGAATCTATTTCCTTTAGTAGGACTAATTCCCTTTCTAGGTATATTACCTAAACTAAGAATACTTCTCAAAACAATACTCCTTCCTAAACTAGGAATTTATCCTAAACAAGGAATCCTTCCTAATATAGGATTCTATCCCCAATTCGTTTTGAGGATCACTAGTTCCCAGGGAAAGGAAGATACACATGTATCATGCCCCCCCCCCCCCACCCCCCCCCCCCCCCCCCCCCCCCCCCTCAAGAACTTGAACTCCTGTGAAAGTTATATTTGTAGGTTAGGGAACTCGTGAGTTCCTTTCACCCTGCTGAACCATTTCTCCTTGCTGGAAACTTGACTTTGACTTCCAATTAGAAAAGCATCCTTATCTTCTTGTCTTATCTTAGTCACTATTCGCTCCGTAATGCAATACTGCTCGACTGGTTCTTCTCTATCAAACCACAAGTCTTCCACATGTGTCATCTCCAACATTATCTAGTAATGGTGGTTCAAACGTACTTAACCTTCTTAGGTCTTCTTCTTGTTGTTTGGTAATGTATTACAAACTAACTCTACTCGGATTCTCGTCAAGAGAACGAATCACAAGGAGAATGAACTTTGTACTAGCATTCACCAACCGCTTAGCCTGAGTGGATGTAATCAAGCTTGCTCCCTCAAGAGGAGAGTCAATAGCTCGTATTACAAAAGTTTTCCCATCTTTGGTAAAGGTATACTTATGCTCCCTTCTATGTAGAACCACATCTCGATACCACAAGTAAGGACTACCAAGTACAACTTGACAAACATCCAATGGAACCACGTCGCATATAACCTCGGCAATGTATGACTCATCAAAAGCAAACTTGAACGTGCACTGCTATGCAACCTGTAGACCACCTTCCTTTTGAAGCCACCCTAAAGGATAGGGTTTCGGATGTTTGAAAGTTTTCAAACCCAACTTTTCTACCAAAGAATGTGAAAGTAAATTCTTTTGACTTCCCGGGTCAATAACAGCATCTATTAGTGTTGTCTTAACCTGCATCTTAACCGTGAAGAGTCGTTCCCTAGTATCGTCTTTCGTAAGTTATTTTATGCCTCCTGCCATTAGAGAGAGCTTTTGATTAGGTTCTGTTAGTTCTTGGACTTCTTTTGGATCTTGTGCGACTAGTGTTGCCATCATGGCTTCTTTCTTCTGCAACCCTTTTGGTTTTAGATTAGGATACTTTATCCAACACTTGTCAACAACATGCCATGTTTGTTTGCAATGGGTACAAGACAAACCTTCCTTGTCACTTGACTTTCCTTTCTCTTTGCTCCTTCCATCTCCTTTAGCGAAGAAACTTCCAGACTTTCCATTGACGTTTCCCTCAACATCAGTTTTCTTCAGCCTGCCTTCAATGGCATTAGATTTGATACTTGCTTCGGAGATAGTATCCGTCGAAAACATCTTCAACTCCTTCCGTATATACTCATGGAACCCGGAAATATACTTCATATAGATAGCATGATCTTCCAAGTCTAAATCCAAAACCATAGCTTGATTCTGAAATTCCGTAGTATATTCCTGCACGGTTTGGTTGTAAGTCTACTTCAAGTTGTACCACTTGAACCATCTCTCCTCAAGGTAGCCAACCGGATAAAACTGTTTCCTTACAACTGCCTTGAATCTTTTCCATGACAATACTCTTTTACCTAGGTTTTGTCTTTGATAAGCTTTCCACCAGGTTAGAGCATGCTTTTGTAGCTTCAATGTCGCGAAAGCTATCTTTTCTTTTGAACTATATTCAAAGAAAGAGAAATACGTCTCTAGACGGTCAATCCAATCATCCAATTTTTCTACATCGACACTGCCATCGTAAAGTGGAATATCAACACGAAAATCAATTTTCAGATTCTTACCATGAGGTTTAGTTGTTGTAGGACCTTTAGGAAGCTCACTTTCCTCCTTTTCATCCTTATCTTCTTCCTCTTCTTCTTCTTCTTCTTCTTCCGACTCGTCATCTTCCAAATCATCTTTTTCCGAAGCTGTAGGTGAAGGTGTAACCTTTTTCTTCGTCTCTTTCGTAGGTATATGAGAACGACTACATTCACTCAATTCCTGAAGGGTAACTTGAATAGACTTCATGTCTGTTTGCAGCGTAGCCACCTTTTCTTCCATAGTTTGTGGTTCGCCTTCCTTAGGATCATCATCTGACTTTGTCATCCTTGATCCCCTTGTTGTCTTAACGTCTTCTAGCTTCTCAAGTACCTCACCAAGATTTATGTAGAGAGATCTAGTGAAAACCATAAACCACGGGGATTTACCCTAGAAACAAACCTTGCTCGTGATGCCAACTTGATACGTATGATCTCTATACCTTGGTAACTATTACTATAAAGGCGGAATTCAAAATAATAATAGACGAGAAACTTAGAAGAACATAGAACACAAGTAGTAGTTTCGAAGAAAATATATCTTCTCTAGATTATGAACAAGAAAACGCTTTACAATTCTCTCTTTGTTACGCTCACAATCTCTCTAAACAGTAGTTAACCCTAAACTGTTTACTAAGCTTGATTTTACAATAATAAATTGCCTCACAAACTTCTCTCGGTTTCTGTGTAAGCCTTCCTTCTCTAGGTGCGTCTGTATCAAGAACACACTAACTAGATGTGTTTAGTTATGAGCTAAACATCCTTATTTATAGGCTTGGTTTGGTTTCCAAAACGTCTTAGGAATCTATTTCCTTTTGTAGGACTAATTCCCTTTCTAGGTATATTACCTAAACTAAGAATACTGCTCAAAACAATAGTCCTTCCTAAACTAGGAATTTATCCTAAACAAGGAATCCTTCCTAATATAGGATTATATCCCCAATTCGTTTTGAGGATCACTAGTTCCCAGGGAAAGGAAGATACACATGTATCATCTAAAAACAAGGATTCTACTTCTTCCATATCTACTCACACGAGAACGGTTAAGAATAATTCCTTTAACTGCTATTACTGCGGAAATAAAGGACATTCTGAGCGAAGATGTCGTTTTTGTTTAAGGAATGAAAAACTTCACAACATGCTTGCATGGATGTCTAAAGAAGTCATCAAACCTATCTCTCACATTGTTGGAGTAAAAGGCACTTTCGACAATCAAGAAAACTACTATGATAAGTCTTTTCTTAATCGTGCCTTTGAAACGAAAAGTGGTAGAAGGAAGAACGGCAGAAGAGTAACCGACTTCTTAAATAACTCTGAAAAGAGGAAAAGACATAGGAGAAAGAAAGAAAGGTCGAGTTTCTTGTCACTCCCTGAAGAAAGCCGCAAATCCAAGAGTTCAGTTCCAGATTGCTTACATATCAATAATCGAGTCTCAGAACTTAAGATAAGCATAAACAGACTCAAACGGGGCATCAATAAAACATGGAAAGTGATTGACTCAGGTACTCTAAGTTCCTCTCTTAATAAAACTCCTTCAACTATGTCATGTGATTTGTCTCTAAATCCTTCTGAAGGAGAAAAAGAAGAAGTCAATATTGATGAGCAAAATGCTCATCTTAATACACCATTACTGCTCACTATAGCATCCCTCTTTTAATTTAAGAAGGATGATCATTGTTCTCAAGAAGTGTGTCTTGAGAAGTGCTGTCAAGGTTGTATGTGTTCCCTTCCTTTCTTGTTGAGCTTCGCTCCAGTTTTTCTCCTGTAGATAATCATGATCCTTCGTTCTTGAGAAAATTTCATGTTTGTATGTACTTCCTCCAAATAGTTGGTTCTCAACTATTAGTCTTGACACTCGAACTTCATTCTCCTTCCTTTTGGTCACATCTTAAGGTCGTGACCACCAGTGTACGAACTTCTGGCCCACACGAACGTGTACAAGTTCTCCTAGGGTTTTCCATGGAGCTTATTTATATACTTGGGTGTCATCCTGTGTTACACTGTTCTAAAAGGTCAAAGGTTTTTGTGTGCACAATGAATGGAGAAAACGAAGATGATGAAGTCAAGAAAGGGAAGACTATCGAGTTTCATGAGAATCATGTTTTCATAACATGCCTTCATGCCATTGATCATGAAACCAAACTACCAGTTCAGATTTCATCACAACTGGTAGGAAATCTTCTTCAAGATTTTGAAGTCGTACGGGAACAACAAGGAATCTTGAGTTTTTGAAAAACGAACTGAAGAAAGAAACTGATGAGCTCGTCCATGTTCAATCTCTGGTTGCTAACCGGATCTAGTATTTTTCAGATCATGTTATCTATAGGAGTTTATGTTTTCCTAATAAATATTCTTTTTTTTTTTTATTAGAAGAATAACTAGAGTTTGGAATAGACATTATTGTGATTACACATAGCTATGTCCAACGTTTTCATCTTCATGTTTAAAGATTTATTGGTTCAAATTCTAAATTTGTTTGGAAGATGATTTTTGCAGTATTAATCTTTATGGTTTTATATATTGCAATTTTTTTATGGGATTTGTGTGTTTACGTCCGTGAACTATGATTGTCCCATACCTTGTCAAAAGTAAAGTCCTTCGTATGTCGATATGCATGTATTGATAAAAGAATGAATAGACTTTTGAAAAATACAAAAGTTAAGCCTATTATGTCAATTATTGATGGAATATAGGTTAAAATCTTTTGTTTGCAAGGATTATGTCTATTGAATGTCGTTATGAGAATAGTGATGGAAAATAGAATGAACACTTGTGTATTCCGCAGTATTGATCTTCCCTGATCCATATTTTATGTATTACTGTGAGGCTCCGTAAAGTGTCTTATGTTGAGCATTGAACAACCAAGTTGATTATTTTTATGATTAGCTATGTTGTTGTTCCGTGAGGTACTTTATGTCGAGCATATTCAACTAAATTAATCATCTTTGGTTATTTAGTTGTTGCTCCGTAAGTTTTCTTATGTCGAGCATGACCAATTAAATTGATTAATTTTGTGATTATTTTGGTTGTGTATTTCGATTAGATTAATTATGGGTTCTCTTGTGATTAATCTAATTGTATGTTTTTAAGTCTCCATAAGTTCACTTATGTTGAGCATTTGTCGATTAAATTAATCATGGGTTCTCTTGTGGTTAATTTAATTGAATATTTTTAGATTCAAATTCATACTTGTATGTGATTTGTTATGTCCAAAGAAATCCTTCTTTTCTTTCGAAATTAAGGTCGCTCTTGTTTTTCTTTCGGGAATGACATTTTATGGGGGAGAGTTCTTGATTGAACTTGTGCTTAATTGCCAAATCTTTGTGGGAAGTGCGGCTGTGGAATATTATAGGGGTTATCTTGTATCTTTATAAACTCCTTGATGAATGCATTTAGCTTCGGCTTTATGATTGCATCTAAATAAGATGATATATTTTTGCTTTCTTTTGGTCAAGAAATGTTTCTTTCGGAAATTTCATTAGGATCCTGTTCTTGTACCTTTGCCAATTTTATTGACAAAAAGGGGGAGAATTAATATGTAGTTCACACTACAAATACATATGGTTTTCGGATCATTATGTAAGGGGGAGTGGTTTCCATGTGAGATGGAGTATTGACTAAGGGGGAGTGATACATATCACCATAGTATTGTTGTTGAAGTTGTTATACAATTGAAATTTGGCGCTGTGTAATGGTACTATGACACTGTATAACAATGATTGAGAACTCTTGTTTTCTCGTTGTTATAACTATGGATTTTCAACAACGATGATGCTGAACTTACAACCTTTGGGATCATTGGAGTACTTGGAAGTGACGAAGATTTCAAGTAATGTTGAAGATTAGGCCTATGGAATAGGAGCTACAAAAGTTAATTAATTTATTTTTTGTATTCCATATGTATTGATAGTTTTGTCACTAAAATTGACAAAGGGGGAGATTGTTAGAGCATTGCTCGGTCGAACTCGCATGCGTTGCTATCTCAAGCATGTTTGTCAATGTTAGTGATCGAAACTATAAGTTTTTGATTTCTAGTCTACTATAGCTAAGGTATCGGACTAGGATAGAAAGTGTAGTTGAGCTCAAGAACTCCATGGCAATCATCATACAAGACGAAGGACTACTCAAGGAACCGGTGGATCTTCATCAACTAAAAGGTATGTGGATACTTGAACTTATCTATCACTCAAAAGTCTATTTATATCCTATCTCGAGACAAAAGTCGTTTTGCTATATAGACTTAGATTATACACATTTGCTATTTCAAGCCGAGTTTATCTCGCCTATATATTTATCGAAATATGTGTTGCTAAGCTTTCGCTTTAACCAAGTTCATCTTTACCTAGTGACGAAAGTCATGACAAGTTTCAATCACTTTGAAAATTGCTTACTTTGATGAAAAATAGTTTGTGAATAACAACTATAGAATATCAACGTCCTCTAAGAATTTTCCAATGATTCAAATAAGAGTTTAGATTATATAACCATTGGAGGATATAAGCATTGTTGTAGAAACATATATATGTATAAGTCCTTATTCCTTGAACAGAAGTTTGCAAACTTTGTTGATTAAGAGAACCGACATGGTGGCGTGAGCCAAGTCCGCGAACTGGCGGAAGTTCTTGTCCCGAGAATTTCTGCTGGAATTTGTGAACTCCGTCCGGGAACTTAAGTCCGCGAACCCAGTCTGCGAACTTGAGTAGGTTATATCTAAAAACGATGTTTGTGAACTTATTCTTATATAAACTAAGGAATGAAAATTGCAAACCGTGGCTATATAGTTCATGAACTGATTCGAGTGAATCAAATCGTTTTTGCTTCGATTGTGCCTTGTGTAGTTACATAAGATTTCCTTGCAATTTAACAACTCTCTAACTAGTTCATTTGAGTCACTTGAACTAGTTATGGTGAAAAAGAATATGGTTGATATGAAAGTGATCATATGGCTAACCATTTGGTTGACTATTGTTGAACCAACAAATGTACAAGTTTCGGTGCGGTTACACAAGCCTAGAAACGTGCATTTCATTTGTGTGTAACAAGCTAGTTTTCAATCTAACGGTTGAAAGATATTAGCTTGAATCTAAATCAGGTTTTCATCTAACGGTGAATATTGAATGCTTTGTTACCAAGCTAACATTGATTGCAAACCCTGATTCGAAAGACTGTATAAGGGAGAACTCTAGCACTTGGGAAACCTAATCCCCACACCTTCTGTGTGATACTAGTTGTGTTAATATAGAGTTGATTCTCCTTTAACCTTTGGTTTCTTCTTCTAAACCAGGTTAACGACTTAAAGACTTCGTTGGGATTGTGAAGCCAGACCGAAACTACTTTTCTAGTAATTGTGTGATCTGATCTTATATCTTCTATCATACGAGTACAAGTGAAATAATTGGCTTGAGATTTATATATCTGATAGGCAAGATAGGAAAGTAATCACAAACAAACTTCGTCTCATCGTTTGTGATTCCATAATATTTTTTTTTGCTGCGTCGATTAGGATTATTGTGAGGTGATTGATAATACTACGTTGTTCTTCGGGAATATAAGTCTGGTTTATCAATTGGTTCATGTTCAACTTGATTTATCAAAAGACGGAACAAAACTCATAGGTATATTCATGGGAGACGGGTTTATCTATTACCATAGACTTTTCTGTGTGATATAAATTTGTTTATTAAAGTCTTTGACTTTGGGTCGTAGCAACTCTTAGTTGTGGGTGAGATCAGCTAAGGGAATCAAGTACTTAGTATCTTGCTGGAATCAGAGACTTAGGAGCATAATTGTACCTTGGATCAGTGTGAGATTGATCGGGGTTCAACTACAGTCCAGACCGAAATTAATTTGGAGTAGGCTAGTGTCTGTAGCGGCTTAATACAGTGTGTGTTCAATCTGGACTAGGTCCCGGGGGTTTTCTGCATTTGCGGTTTCCTCGTTAACAAAATTATGGCGTCTGTGTTATTTCTTTTCCGCATTATATTTTGTTATGTAATTGAAATATCACAGGTTGTGTGTTGTTCAATAAATTAGAATATCCGACCTTTTGTTTGTTGATTTAAATTGATTGACACTTGGATATTGGTCTTTGGTACCATCCAAGTTATCTCTCCAGTATTTGATAAAGACTCGCAGATTTCTATTTGCTTGAGTATATATCAAATCGAGAGATTGAGATATAAACTCTTTGATATACTTTTTTATCTAGATTGAGTCTGACTGTCTAGTTGATTCTCTAGAAAGTATATTGGAGTTTGTCCATACAAATTGCTAAGCGAAATATTGGGTGTGGTTGTTGTACCCCCACTTTTTCAACTTGCTTATTCTCATTGATAAAAAATGGTAATTGTCATTTTTGTGGAATTCTGAAGTTGAGCAATTGCTTCATTTGGAAAACCTGAATCAGTCCCAACAAATAGTGAATTTGGAGTAGTTGTGCTTCTTTGTGTCTTTGCCAATCTAGCTCCCTCAGCGTTTTCCACATTTTCTTCTGTATCATCTTCAGTAGTTTTGTTCTTCTGAAATCCCTTGACCATAAAACCATCTTTAGGGGGAACAAAAGGAGTGGGCTTCAGAACTCTCTTACTATTAGAGCTAGAAGAATGAATATTATTTCTAACTCTACCTGTTAGAGCACTGCTCGGTCAAACTCGCAAGCGTTGCTATCTCAAGCTTGTTTGTCAAGTTTAGTTGCCAAAACTATAAGTATTGATTTCTAGTCTACTTATAGCTAAGTCTCAGATTAGGATAGAATGCGTAGTTGAGCTTTAGACTCCACGACATTCATCGACTGAAGACAAGGAACTACTAAGGGGAGCTTGTGGAACTTCATCAACAAAAGGTATGTGGAGACTTGAACTCATCTATCACTGAAAAGTCTATTTCTACTCTATCTCCTATTTGTGACAAAAGTCGTATAGCTATATAGACTTCGATTATACACATTTGATATTTCGAGCTGAATTTAACTCGCTTACATATTTATCGAAATATGTGTTGGTAAGCTTTCGCTTTAACCAAGTCCATCTTATATTCTTGACGAAAGACAAAAGATGATAATGTGAAAATCACCTGGTAACATCTTACATAATTTGTGTGAGACAGTCATTTGATGTAGACTCGGAATGTTTCGTATTGATCTACCGATCACTTGAAAATTGCTTTGAAACTAATAGTTTGTGTGAGACATCTATTTTCGTTTTCTAAGAATGTTTCAATGATTGAAATGAGAGTTTGGAACAATTAACCATTAATTAGATATAACACAGTATGCGTACTTGTATGCTAATTGTTGCAAGTTATTCCAAGTCCGAGAACCATAGTATGCATACCTGTATGCGTACTGGTTTGTTAGTTGAAGTCCGTGAACTTAGTATGCATACCCGTATGTGTGCCGGCGTAAGTTCAAGTCCGGGAATTCAACTGAGTTTGGTGGTGTACGACAGTATGCGTACCCGTTCGCATACTGGCGAACCCAGACTAAGTCCGGTTACTTAGGTATGTGTACCCGTTTTCATACTTGAATGGGTTATGTTCTAAAATCGGCTTGTTCATGAACTAATACATTTATAAAATAAGGAATGCAATCTTTTGCAAACCGTGGCTATAATGTTCATGAATTGATTCGAGTGAATCAAAATTGATTTTGCTTCAATTGTGTCTGGTATACTTCTATGAGAATATAAACAATTGAACAACTCTATAACTAGTTTCATATGAGTCATTTGAACTAGTTGTGTTAAGATGAACAAGGTTGATATGAAAGTTTTCATATGGATAACTTCGATTAACTATTGTTGAGATAACAAGGGGTACACGTTTAGGTACGGTTACCCATATCTGAATGAAGTCACTTTTCATTTTTGTGTAACAAGCTAAGTTTGATCTAAAGGTTGAAATATATTAGCTTGAATCTATCAGGTTTTCATCTGACAGTGAATATTGAATGCTTTGTTACCAAGGTAACATTGATTTCAAACCCTGATTTGAAGACTATATAAGGGAGAACTCTAGCCTAATCCCCACACTCATGTGTGATACTAGTTGTGACTAGAGTCGATTCTCCTTTAACCTATATTTTTTCTAAAACCATTATAAGTTAACGACTTAAAGACTTCATTGGGATTGTGAAGCCAGACCCAACTATTTTCTATGTAGTTGGGTGTTCTGATCTTGCTTTGTTTTATCGTATTGAGTACTATCTTCTCTAAGATTTGCTCGAGATTTAATCTCCGATAGGCAAGATAAAAAGTAGTCACAAACATCTTCGACTAATCGTTTGTGATTGCACAATATCTTGTTTCGCTACCATACTATTAAGATTATTGTGAGTTGATTGATATTACTAGGTTGTTCTTCGGGAATATAAGTCAGGTGTATCAATTGGTTCCTGTTCACCTTGATTTATCAAAAGACGGAACAAAACTCATAGGTATTTCTGTGGGAGACATATTTATCTATTCAATAGACTTGTCTGTGTGAGACAAATTTGTTTATCAAGTCTTCGACTTTGGGTCGTAGCAACTCTTAGTTGTGGGTGAGATCAGCTAAGGGAATCAAGTTCCTAGAGTCCTGCTGGGATTCATAGGCGTAAGGAACGCGACTATACCTTAATCAGTGTGAGATTGGCTAGGTCTCAACTACATTCCAGTCTGAAGTTAACTTGTAGTAGTCTAGTGTTTATAGCGGCTTAATACAATGTGGTGTTCAAATATGGACTAGGTCCCGGGGTTTTTCTGCATTTGCGGTTTCCTCGTTAACAAAATTTATGGTGTCTGTGTTATTTCTTTTCCGCATTATATTTTTTTATATAATTGAAATATCACAGGTTGGGTGTAGTTCAATCAATTAGATAATCCAACCTTTGGTGGTTGATGTAAATTGATTGACACTTGCACATTGGTCTTTGGTACCGTTCAAGTTGTTTCTCATAATAATCAGGCTCACGGATTCTATCTGCTTGATTTGCTGATTACATTGAGAAATAGAGATATAACTCTTGGATATATGTCCATACAAATCACCTAAACGAAATATTGGGTGTGGTTGTTAGACCCTCGCTTTTTCACTACTCATAGAATTTTTTTATCCTCTCTTCAAGTTACCGAACCTCAGAGGATCATTATGTAATTCCACCAGCTTAGCTGCCTTGTCAGAACAATCAATTTTGCAGTGATTCAAGATATAGCATTCCTTAAAGATTTTGTGTGGTTGTTTTTCATAGAAGAACCTAATCCACCTTGTTGATCCATCTGCTGTCACATCCAAAGCTCCTCTTCTTAATGGAGTTGATATATTAATTCTGACACATACCTTGAATACATCTCCAGTTGGTGGAAGACCTGACTTTGGTTCAATTACTCTAACTTCTCCTACAACTTCACCCATATCATGCACTTCTTTTTGGTTCATGTGTTCTGGAAGCAGGTGTTTCAGTTGGATCCAAAATTCTTGAGTATCCCAGTTTAGTTCCTTGTAAATCATTGATGAGCAGTAGTCATGAAGAACAACAAGATGACCAAGGATACTACAGGGTCTAGTCACAAACACCTTTTTGAAATTAAACGCCATGAAGTTTGGCTCAAGTTCAAAAAACTTAACTTCACCTTCAAGGATAAAGTCCCATGTGAACTTGATATTTTTTTCAACCTTTTTATCCGACATCTTCTCTTCAATTATGATTTTCCCGACCAAAGTAATTTTCATATCTTCCTATGCTACTTCTTCTTGAAAAGATCATTGTTGTGAATCAAACCAATTTCAAAATCAAACTTATCCAAGTTAGTTTCCTCAAGTTGCAGGGATAGGTTTGTGAATTCTTTGTCTGCCTTTGAGGAGGAACCTTGTGTCTCTGGACGAATTTTTAGAGAGTAACTCTCTCGATTTTTGAGACTTATGTAATGCCAGAGATTAGGTTTAGGGTTTTGGTATTCATGGAGAATATTTTCATATATAGCACTGCCCGCTAGAACTCGCAAGCGTTGCTATCTCAAGCTTGTTTGTCAAGTTTAGTTGCCAAACTATAAGTCTTGATTTCTATGATAGTAAGTGTAGTTGAGCTCTAGACTCCACGACGTTCATCATGCAAATACGAAGAACTACTTAAGGAACTGGTGGAACTTCATCGACAAAAAGGTATGTGGAGACTTGAACTTATCTATCACTCAAAAGTCTATATATTCTATCTTGAGACGAAAGTCGTATTGCTATATAGACTTCGATTATACACATTTGTTATTTTGAGCCGAGTTCATCTCGTTTATCTATTTCTCGAAATATGTGTTGGTAAGCTTTCACTTTGGCCAAGTTCATCTTTACTCGTGACGAAAGTCATGTTGATTATTTCAATAACTCGAAAATCGCTTTGATGAAAAATAGTTTGTGAATAAAAACTATATAATATCCTCTAAGAAATTTTCAATGATTGAAATGAGAGTTTAGAACATGTAACAATCTTTGGATATAAACATAGTGTGTTCTCACATTTGTGTAAAAGTCTAAAACCGGGAACCCAAAGTATGCGTACCCGTACGCGTACTGGCGGTTGTTGGAAATCCGGGTGAGTATGCGTACTCGTACGCGTACTAGAGGAAATTTCACGTCCGTGAATTTCTGCTGGAGTTTGAAAGTGAAAACAAACTCAATCTGGTTACTTAAGTACGCGTACCTGTTCACATACTTAGGTAGGTTACTTTCTAAAATCGGTTTTTTCATGAACTAAAACATTTATATAATAAGGAATGCAATCTTTCCAAACCGTGGCTATAATGTTTATGAGTCGATTCGAGTAAATCAAAACCGATTTTGCTTCGATTGTGTCTTGTATACTTCTATGAGATCTAAGCAATTGAAAAACTCTCTAACTAGTTCATTTGAGTTATTTGAACTAGTTATGGTGAAGATGAATAAAGTTGATATAAAAGTGTTCATATGGCTAACCATTGGTTAACTATTCTTGAACCAACTAAGTGTACACGTTTAGGTATGGTTACTCAAACCTAAAGGAAGTTACATTTCATTTTTGTATAACAAGATAAGTTCGATCTAACGGTTGAAAGATATTAGCTTGAATCTAATCAGGTTTTCATCTAACGGTGAATATTGAATGCTTTGCTACCAACGTAACTTAGATTGCAAACCCTGATTTGGAGACTATATAAAGGAGAACTCTAGCAACTGGGAAACCTAATACCCACACCTCATGTGTGATACTAGTTGTATAAGATAGAGTCGATTTTCCTTTAACATTATGTTTCTCTCGAGACCCTATAGGTTAACGACTTGAAGACCTCATTGGGATTGTGAAGCCATACCCAACTATTTTCTCTGTAGTTGCGTGATCTGATCTTGTTGTTTCTATCGTGATTGAGTGCAATCGTAAGATTGGATTGAGATTTATATCTCCGATTGGCAAGATAGAAAAGTAGTCACAAACACCTTCGTCTTATCGTTTGTGATTCCACAATATCTTGTTTCGCTAGTCGATTAAGATTATTGTGAGGTGATTGATATTTCTAGGATGTTCTTAGGGAATATAAGTCCGGTTTATCAATTTATTCTTGTTCACCTTGATTTATCAAAAGACGGAACAAAACTTGTAGGTATTTCTGTGGGAGACAGATTTATCTATTCCTGTAGACTTTTCTGTGTGAGACATATTTGTTTATTAAAGTCTTCGACTTTGGGTCGCATCAACTCTTAGTTGTGGGTGAGATCATCTAAGGGAATCTGATAAGTGCATAATTCATATGATTTTAGTGTCCATTCCATACTTTTTTTAGCTATTATTCTTGCATGTATTCGTATTATTACTACTGTTTTCTCTTATTTGCCACTATTAGGTGAATCATTCAAAAAGGAGCTACAAAGTACTGAAAAGATCTAGGAAGAGAAGTATTCCAAGTATCCAAGTGCCCAAGTCCAAGAGAAGTGGAAAAAGTGCGACGAAAATGAGCAAAACGCTCAAAATCAAGAGAAGGACCAAAGACAGATATTAACTCATTCAAATTAAGGATTTCTCATCATCATCTTGAAGATAATTGAAAGATAAAAAGAATGCAAAAATAATGAGGTCATTCCGAGTTAGGACGAAGAAGTTGTGGCCAAAACAAGCTTTTATTCAATATCAAAGACAGTCGCTGACGGATTTCATACTTTAATTCCGAAAATTTCTGCTGGAATTTGAAGTTCGGGGACTGGGTTTGCGAACTTAGCAAGTGGAAAACGTGTATTAGTACTTTGGAAATCCTAAGGGCACGCTTGGATTCGTTATTTCGGGTTGGGTTCTTGAACCGAACTAAATACTTGAAGACCAAGCAATGTAAACCTATAAAAAGGTATTAGGTTATGTAAAACATATCATCATATCGAATCTCATATCACAAGTTCTACATCAAAACCTAGGGTTTACCCCTTTAGTGGGAAACCACCATTATTCATTTTCTTTGTAATATGAGTAGCTAAATCCTTTGTTGATTAAGGATTAATTCAATGTTCTAAGAGTGAAGCTTTATTAATAATACAAGTCTATTTGAGGTTTTAATCATCATCGTTTGTTTTCATTATATCTAGGGTTTATGATTGATTCTTAGATTGGTTTGGGTGCGCAACCAGATTAGTCTATTAATCAATCTATTAATAGTAGTGAGTTGAACGATCCGTAATTGTCGTGCATCTCCTACACAAGTAGAAAACATGAGACCTTGCAGAGGGATTCTGTAAATCAATCGTGTGTGGAAAAAACACCAGTAAGTGAACCAAGCATACTGAGTTTAACTACTGGAATAAAACCTAATTCACAAACCCTAAAGCGTTCGATTGAGTTACACCTTGTATGCGTACCTCAAGGCGGCTCAGTTGAATAGAATCCGGTGACTAAGCGTACCTGTTATCCAGTGATACAAGGAGTTTTGGGATAGCTAAGCGTACCTGCTATTCTACGGTTGGTGATGAATGGTTCTAACGGAAGATAAATAAGTATTCTAATCCTGTTATCGCTTGGTAACGGTGAAGGATTCCTTAATCATCTCTTTCTTCGTTATTATCTTTCTATTATCTTAAAACCAATCCCCCTTTGTTATTTACTTTATTTTGCTGATCAAATAACCTATCAATTACACAGCTCTCTGTGGGAACGATCTCTTACTACCGCTATATTACCAGTTAATTAGTGGGAAATATCTTGATTAATTTGTTGCATTAACGACACGCACCAAATTTTGGCGCCGCTTCCGGGGAGCAGTCGCTAATTGATTTGTTATTTGTTTAGCTTATTTTTTATATTTTTGTTTTATTTTCTCTTTTACTCTTGTGAGTCGTTGATAGACGCATTTTCGTGTCTAATTTGTCCTCAATGTTAAGTATTGTTAGTACTTGTTTTTGTCCTTATTATAGTGTTTTGTGTGTTTTTAGGTATTTTTTGGAAATAAACATTTTTGGAAAAATCAGCTCGAAAAGTTATCCGGAGCACCCTTGAAGGACAATTGTTATTCGGACTCTCACTATCAGTTAAGGGGAACCTCAGTGGACACCTGCTATTCGCACCCCAGTTCAGGATAGGGACACCCTTTCTTCTTCGTTTGAAAACTGTTTTTTTTTTTGGCGGGAAATGAAATTCTCAATTGGCAGAAGTTTGATCACAAAAATGAAGGGGTTACGGGTCGATTCAATGACTGAAATTTGATAGAGAGATGTGATATAGGTTAAGGAACACATTTTGGGCGGTGGGTTCGATCAGAATTGGCTGGAAAACGCGTGATGATTCACACACCCAAAACAGAGCACGTGTACTGTAACACGAGCAAATTGAAGTTCTTGTGTGCATGGAGGAGTTCTACTAGCGTTGGAAGAGTTCTGAGACGTGGAAAAGGCTAACTAGAGCGTGCAGGATCAAATCTAACGCGAGCATGGGCTTAAAAATGGAAATTATCGTTATTATGGGCAGCAAGGAATATTCGAATTAAATGGAGAATATACGCAATAAATGAGGGGATTTTTGGTCCTGAAACACCATAAATACAAGGAAAAACAGTTTGGGAAAGGTCAGCACGGGATTGGGAGAGATTTAGAGCCGAGAGAATCACCAGAAGAATCGACAGAGAAAAAGTTCTGCTGCTATCAAAGGAAGAACACGAAGAACATTGTACAGTCCAGGAAAGTCGTTGATTAGTGTCGCATATTTGCGACAATTTTCAGTTCCTTTCCCGCGACGAGCTTACAGCACTTCTGAAGTGTCGTTCTTCCCTACGCTTCCTGTGTGTCGCAAAGGACAGTCTTAAAACGATTTCTTTTTATTTCATCATTTGTACTCAACTTTTGAGCATTAATAAAATCTTTTGAGTATTTTTCCAACATGATGAGAGGCTAAATTCTTGGTGATTGAGGCAATGGAGGATCTATTCACTCATGTTTGATTGGTAATATTTTTATTTATAATTTCTTTAATTATTTACTTTATTTAATTCACTTGGATAAATATAAAAAAAAGGATAAAATGGTTTTCTTAATTAGTTGTGAATCAGTTTGATGTTTTATGCTTAGAATAATTCTTTTATAAATCATGCTTAAGGATTACAACTTAATATTTGGACACCTTTTAAATTAAAAAGTGATTTAATAAGAAAAAGAGCTTAATAATAATTTCTGAAATATTATTTATAACCAATCAACTTGAAGTGGTAGTGAATCCTGAGCCTTAATCCTTCTAAAATCTTGACATTACTATCAAAAAATTAATTCCCTTCATTTATTTATTTCTTTAAATCTAAAAAAGAGTTACCTTCACAAGTTCGAAAAGAACCAGTTTTCACCACTATCTACAACAACATTTGAAAATACATTAAACTTTTGGCGCCGCCGACGCGGACCTGTGTTTAGGTAGAATTCTTTTTTTTTTAGGTTTATTATTTTTTTTTCCTTTTTACGTTTCTTTTTGTCTTTGATTTGCAGGTTCGAAGTGGAGTACTAAGGACCTTGGAAGGAAAAGCTTAAAGCGAAAGGAGCGAAAGAGGATTTTTTTTTTTGTTTTATATATAGAAAAGAGAGAAAAAAAAAGAGAGATTTATATATATATATATATATATATATATATATATTTTAGGTTATTTTTTCTTTTTCTTTTGCACTTTACTTTATTTGGACTTTGGACTGGACTCTTGGACTTTATTATTATTATTTTTTTAAAAACCCTACGGAAGGGTAGTTAAATACAAACTGTGTGCAGGGAAGGACGGTGATTATAATATCACCTCGGCCCCTCGGGTTCGCACACGGCATAGGAGTCGTGGCCCGAATCGACGACAACGGTTCATCCCCCGTCTGGTACGGGAGGTAAGTCCAATCGAAACACTCGCGAATCTCCTGTAAGCGAGTTACTGTATTCCTTAAGGTGATCATTGATTGAGGACGAATTTGGACTGTCTTTATTTTCCTAGTAAAGGGAAAGGCCTGGCCTGAACAAGATAAGGGTTCGGATTTCATCACCGCTCCCTTCTTGCCCGCTTTAGGAGAACAAAACCTAACGCGAACCCAAGCTTTAAAATCTTATTAGAAAGAGACCTATATTGTTAGTAAAAAAATTCGAAGGATATTGGTTATTTTTTTAGCATACTTCGAAGTTCATGACGGTTTCTGTGAGTTGAATGCGTGACTGCGCCGCCTTGTACTGCGGTGAGGCCTTGGGTATCAAAGCTCCACTAAGCTTCCCTCGCCTCGATTCAACTTACTTTGACTCGGATTGATTCCAGAGGGGTTTGCTTAAATTGTAACGAATTCCCTTTCGAGATATAGAAGCTAGTCTAGAAAAAATCTAAGTGAGCCATCATGCTTGTTGTTTGCTAGAAATCTCTAGGTTTGCTGTGGTAAAGTCGAGTCAGCCTGCTGTGTGATTGCTAGAACCTTCCTGTTAGGATTTTTATTTCTTTTTGATTTTTTTAGTGTATGCCCGATTTTGTTAATAGGGCTTGGAAAAGAGATACTCTAGGTCGATTGATTAGCGAAAAACCTAGTAGTTCTTCTGATATAAGCAGGGAGCTCGAAGATTGTTCTTTTGAGAGCCCTGTTTTTGGAAACTTCAGTTTTGAGAATCTGCGTCTTTGTGAAGAAAGTTCTCCTAGTCCTTTGGTAGTGCCAGAAATGGAAACTTTAAAAGCTTTATTGAACCCAACTAGGACCTCTCGTCCGTATTATATCAAGTTAGCTGAAACCGAGGCAAATTATGAACTCAAACCTGGGACTTTACAGATGCTCCCAACCTTTTTAGGAAAATAGAATGAGAACCCCTATTTTCATGTTAGGGAATTTGAGGAAGTATGTAGTACTCTGAAAATTAAAAACCTTAGTGATGATGCACTGAAACTTAGGTTATTCCCCTTTTCCTTAAAAGATAAAGCCAAATCTTGGCTGTATAGTTTGGATTCTGAGTCAATTGAAACCTATGAACAACTTACATCTGCCTTTATACATAAGTTTTTCCCAAGGCACAAAACATCGTCTATTAGGACACAAATTTGTACTTTTGCTCAACAAGAGGGAGAATCTTTATATAGATATTTAGAAAGGTTCAATGACTTAATTTCTCAATGTCCTCATCATGGTTTAGAGAAGGTTAGGTTAGTTCATATCCTCTACGAGGGTTTAGACTATTCAAAAACGACCATGGTTGAGTCCTTATGCACAGGTGGGTTTGAGAATAAAACTGTTGATGAGGCGATGACATTTTTGAATGAAATCTCCAATAAGACCCAACAATGGGAAAATAATAGGGAACCCCAGAAAACAATTCTTCTAAGTAGAGGAAATGTCAATAGGGTAGAAGGATCCTACGAGTCAGATGCTAAAATAGCAGCCATAGCCAAAAGGTTAGAAGCGTTGGAACTAGGTCATTCTAGTGGTAGAATAGATCCTTTTTGGGAAGACCATACTGTTGAAGAGCAAGCCAATGCTATTTATAACAGCACTAAATTCGATAACCGTCAGAAGTTTGACCCTGATTCAGAAACCTATAGCCCTGGCTGGAGAAACCATCCCAACCTTTCTTGGTATAAGGGCCAGAATCAGGGTCAGTCTAGTAACTCTCAAGCTCCCACAGGTTTTGGTTATCCTAAGAATTCTTCAACCCCGGCACAGTTTTAGAACCCTTCGGATAAGAAGATTATGAGTTTAGAAGAGTCTCTTGCTTTGTTAACTCGTAACACTATGCAGTTTCAGCAATCTGTTGCTCAAGGTATAGAAGAAAATAAGAGAATAGGTCAGGCTAACTCTCAGGCTGTTTCCAAGTTGAAAACCCAGGTTAGTCATATAAATGAGTCTTTGAGGGAAAAAGGTAAGTTTCCTAGTCATACTGAACCTAATCCCAAAGGGGAGAAATCATACAATCATGTGAATGCTGTCACAACCCGTAGGAGTGGAAAGAAAGTTGACAACAAGGTTACCATGCATGATATTGAACATGCTATAGTTCACCCGTCTGAACCAGAGAATGAAGAGACTGATAGAGTCTCTAAAGAGACCAATGAGGGTCCTGTTGAGCCCGTCTTTGTCCCCAGAGCCCCATTTCCCCAGCTATTAGTACCAACAAAAAGTGAATCCAACTTTAATAATATAATGGAGGTTTTTAAGAAAGTTACCATAAACCTTCCATTACTAGAAGCAATTAGGCAACTACCAGCTTATGCCAAGTTCCTCAAAGATATGTGTACACGAAAGCGAAAGCTTAGTGTCCCTAAAAATGCCTTCTTAGCTTGTCATGTAAGTTCGATTATTCAAAACACCACAACTCCTAAGTATAAAGACCCAGGTGCACCTACCATTGCTTGCACGATAGGAAAATACCGGGTAGAAAAAGCTTTACTTGACTTAGGAGCCAGTGTGAATCTACTACCATACCATGTGTACTTAAAGCTAGGACTTGGTGAATTGAAACCTACCAAGATAACACTCCAGTTAGCTGATAGGTCTGTTAAAATTCCTCGTGGTGTGATAGAGGATGTTCTTATTGAGGTCGACAAGTTTATTTATCCTGTGGATTTCGTTGTCCTAGATACCCAACCTGTCCCTGACCCATAGAACCAGATACCTGTGATTTTAGGTCGCCCATTCTTAGCTACGTCTAATGCAATCATAAACTGTCGAAATGGTATCATGAATCTATCTTTTGGTAATATGATTATTGAGCTGAATATTTTTAATATCAATAAGCTACATTCTGAGCTAGATAACACGTGCATTGAAGAGGTGAACATGATAGGAACCTTAGTTCAGGAGCCATTACCAAACATTGTATCGGAAGATCCGTTAGAGAGTTGTCTACCCCATTTTAGCCTGGATTTCGACGATGATAGCAACATTGAACAAGTAAATTCTCTATTGGATTCTATTCCTGTGTTAGATATTGATATATGGAAAGATAGGTTTGAAACATTGCTAGCTTCTGAGTCTACCTTAATACCTTGTTTAAAAGAGCCTCCTGAGTTGGAGCCTAATTATACATTTTTAGGCCCACCCGAGTCTTTTCCTGTGATTATAGCTTCCGATTTGGATAGTGAACATGAGAATATGCCAGAGACCTTGCTTCAAGAAAATAAGGAAGATTTAGAGCGGACCATAGCAGATATAAAGCAAGTAGAGGATGAACCACCTGATCATAACTTAGAGAAAGCAATCGACCTTTTTCAAGAACCCGATGGTCTAGAAATTAGGAATATTGTGACCAGTCTATGTAGAGACAACCAAAATCCTAAGTTTTGGAGTAGAGAACTAGAAGAATCTCTTGAGTATTTTAAGGACTGGGATGATCCGGAAATTCAAGCAATAATCAGAGGTTTGTCTGAGAGTGGCCAAAATCCTAAGTTTGGGGGTAGTGATGATTCTTGTGATCGTCAAGTGTCCCTAATTCGAGTCCCTAACTTGGGACTCGAACCTTGTACGTCTGAGATACTAATAGAGTCTGTTCAGACTCCGCAACCCGATCCTCCTGATACTGTCCAGGAGGTAACCCAGGTATTAGAGACCCATTTTGCGGATGACTCTAGTTATCGAGACACACATATGAATCTCAATCATGCAAACCCAGTTGTCTTGAGAGAAACCTTAGATGAGGACGTGCTCCTTCTTTTCATTTGTCTAAACCAGTGTAGTTGTCTCATACTTGTGTTAGCTCTATTTGGTCTTGTGGATCCACAATTGTTTCGACTATTGGTGTACGACTTTGGAAGGTGACAATTCCTTTAGAGGTATTTGATGTCTAGCTAATGACTATAAATTTAGGATTTATTGGGAGGATCCCGCTCTCATGTGATACGGTAATATCCTTCCTTATTTCTTTTCCCTCCAGTGGTATCAGTTTCTCCTTGTTCATGCTTTTAACTTCATCTTTAGAACATTGAGGACACTGTTAGATTTAAGTTTGGGGGTGGGGAAGAAATTTTTTGTTAGCTTAAACTCCAGAGCCTAGAAATTTATGCTTACTAAGGTTTGCACTAACCAATCTAAGTGGATGGGAACATCTTGGTTGTAGGAGTTGAGGAACCAATCTGAATAGATGGAAACATATAAAGAGTCTATTCATAAAAGCACAGAGCTCAGGTATTAGAAATAACATGATAGTTTCACCATATCTCGTTGAGTCCTTTTCACTTCTATTTTTATTTTATTTTATTTTGTTGTTAAGCTATGTACTCTAAGTGATTAGGTGGGGCTCACGATTCAAGTTGTTACCAATGCTAGGGTGAATTAGAGTGACTGAGATAAAAAAAAGAATAGAAAAAAAAAATTGAGACCAGACCATTTGACCAAAAGGAATAAATTCAATAAAGTCGACCACTGGTACCCTTGTATATGCCAGTTGTGTTGACCTAGAGTTAGGTTATCGACCACTGGTTCCCTTGTATATGCCAGTGTGTTGATATTAGTCAGACTAGTATCTCAATCCATTAGGATAGGTTCATTTTGGCGGAGGCCTTCAGACAGATATGGGAAACTCCGTTCACTTAGTAAACATCAAAACCATCTATGTTTTTCTATATCCATCTCTTAATATTTCCATGTGATTAGTTTGACTCCGAATATGATGTCCATAGTGCAACTATATGAGTAGAGCTCTGTCACTTATATATGAATTTTAGTATGCTTGAGTGCAAACTCGTGTACATCAATTGGAATTTCGCATCAGGGTACTTCCTCTTGTAGTCAATAAGTATGCCAACCAAGGAGATTCTTTAGTGCCTTCCAAGGTTCGTTGTAGATAGCTAGGGTCTGGAGTATTGGTGTTTGTGGGTACACCTCTGGTAAACCCTCCCGAGTTTATAACTCGGTCTTTTTATTTTCTAGATTTATTTTTACTCGAGGACTAGCAAATAATAAGTTTGGGGGTATTTGATAGACGCATTTTCGTGTCTAATTTGTCCTCAATTTTAAGTATTGTTAGTACTTGTTTTTTTCCTTATTATAGTGTTTTGTGTGTTTTTAGGTATTTTTTGAAATAAACATTTTTGGAAAAATCAGCTCGAAAAGTTGTCCGGGGCACCCTTGAAGGACAATTGTTATTCGGAATCTCACTATCGGTTAAGGGGCACCTCAGTGGACACCTGCTATTCGCACCCCAGTTCAGGATAGGGGGACACCCTTTCTTCTTCGTTTGAAAACTATTTTTTTGGCGGGAAATGAAATTCTCAACTGGCAGAAGTTTGATCACAAAAATGAAGGGGTTGCGGTTCGATTCAATGGCTGAAATTTGATAGAGAGATGTGATATAGGTTAAGGAACACATTTTGGGCAGTGGGTTCGATCAGAATTGGATGGAAAACGCGTGATGATTCACACACCCAAAACATAGCACGTGTACTGTAACACGAGCAAAATTGAAGTTCTTGTGTGCATGGAGGAGTTCTACTAGCGTTGGAAGAGTTCTGAGACGTGGAGAAGGCTAACTAGAGCGTGCAGGATCAAATCTAACGCGTGCATGGGCTTAAAAATGGAAATTATCGTTATTATGGGCAGCAAGGAATATTCGGATTAAATGGAGAATATACGCAATAAATGAGGGGATTTTTGGTCCTGAAACACCATAAATACAAGGCAAAACAGTTTGGGAAAGGTCAGCACGGGATTGGGAGAGATTTAGAGCCGAGATAATCACCAGAAGAGTCGACAGAGAAAAAGTTCTGCTGCTGTCAAAGGAAGAACACGAAGAACATTGTACAGTCTAGGAAAATCGTTGATTAGGGTCGCATATTTGCGACAATTCTCAGTTCCTTTCCCGCGACGAGCTTACAGCACTTCTGAAGTGCCGTTCTTCCCTACGCTTCCTGTGTGTCGCAAAGGACAGTCTTAAAACGATTTCTTTTTATTTCATCATTTGTACTCAACTTTTGAGCATTAATAAAATCTTTTGAGTATTTTTCCAACATGATGAGAGGCTAAATTCTTGGTAATTGAGGCAATGGAGGATATATTCACTCATGTTTGATTGGTAATATTTTTATTTATAATTTCTTTAATTATTTACTTTATTTAATTCACTTGGATAAATATAAAAAAAAAAAGATAAAATGGTTTTCTTAATTAGTTGTGAATCAGTTTGATGTTTTATGCTTAGAATAATTCTTTGACAAATCATGCTTAAGGATTACAACTTAATATTTGGACACCTTTTAAATTAAAAAGTGATTTAATAAGAAAAAGAGCTTAATAATAATTTCTGAAATATTATTTATAACCAATCAACTTGAAGTGGTAGTGAATCCTGAGCCTTAATCCTTCTAAAATCTTGACATTACTATCAAAAAATTAATTTCCTTCATTTATTTATTTATTTAAATCTAAAAAAAAGTTACCTTCACAAGTTCGAAAAGAACCAGTTTTCACCACTATCTACAACAACATTTGAAAATACATCAGTCGTCATGTTTCCTTACGGAAATAACATGTATGGAGCACAAGATTACACATACAACAGTGGTAATCAATATGGTGTTCAATCTCATTCTTATAAAAACTACCAACCATCCTATGGGTATAATCAAAACCAATCTTTTATCTATGATCAATATCCCACTGAACCTTATGGATATTATCATACATGTCAACAACCTTATGACGGGCATGTAAGTGAACAATCACAAGGATGGGAGGATAGTTGTGCTTCTAATCATTTATCTTCTAGATGTGAGCAGAAGCTTAATTGGTTGATTCTTCCGTTAAAGGCCAGTGTATCCACGTCGGAACCACTTAATGAGAAACAAAGCGCGGAGAACAATACAACAATTGAATCTTACTACAATATATATAAACAAACTCATGATCGTTTTTATGATCATTCACCTATTCAAAAAGGGGAGACTTGGTCTGAAAATAGTGTGGTGAGTAAAACAGTAGATTGTGAAGAACGTCCTGATCAACTGATCCAAATGATGGCTGAGAATCTACAACGCCAAGATTGGGAAGAATCACATCGAGAAATTCAAAGGAATTTAGTGAAATTATACGAACAAATTGCTCAACTCGGTAAAAATAGGGATGAGGAAGAAGTTTGGCCTCAAAACCAAACCAATTCTGAAATTTCTGAGGAAACGAAAAAAAATATTTTGGAGATGAGCAACCTTTGGAAATCCTTTGTAACAGTGATGAAGTTATTCAAGCTCCGGATCTTAATAATGATCATTCTCCTATTCAAAAAGAGGAGCCTTAGTATAACCGGACCATTGTTATGAACAGTGTGACATACTCAAATGCATATCAACGTTACAATGAACATCCATATTACAATGTTTTTAGACCGGTTGATTTGCAAGAAGTAAACCCAATTATTCCTTCGTCGGAGACTCATGTGGAAGACCCTAAGATTTGCACCAATGAACTAGATTTTGGGGGGGAGGATTCTGATTCCGATGACGAGGTTGTTGAAGAGATTGAGATTGAGAATGAAACCAAATTGATTGAAGTCGTGGAAGTCCCAATTGAGATAGATAACAATAGTTTGATAGAGGACCACGATATACTTGAGGTAAATAATTCACTGTTAATTACGAATGAGGATCTGAAACAAGGTCTGTCTAATCCTTTGCATAATTCTATATCTATTGATCCTCTTCCTCTAATCGAAGTAGATTCCAAAAGAGTTGTTAACCCAACTTTTAAGAAAATAACTCACTTAAGATTGGAGTTATATGCTTCAAAAATTTTAATGTATTATTTTGCTTCTAAGTATCCACCACTTGATGTGTTTGATTCGAGTATACTGCAGGTTCACCAAGCTGAGGAACCTTTTGAAGTTCCCAAATTTTATGTTCTTTATCCACTTCCGAGTGTTGAAAGGACTAAGTGTGGGGGAAACTTCAATAAAGGGATATCTTCAATATTTATGTTTTGTGCTAATGTTTTTTTGAAGCTATTATTTGAATTGCAGATTGTTATTTGGAAGGATTACTAAATTTTCAGATTATTGGTGTACGGACGATAACAATAACGTCGGGCTGACGACGTTAAACCAAGCGCTTCATGGGAGGAAACCCATCGGTTTTGTATCTCTATCCCTTTTGTTTTTAATTTTCTTAGTTTTCATATCATATCTTGCATTCCCATCTTAGATTTTACAAAGTCCTATATCTATAATGAAAGTTTTGACGAATTCTCGTCAGAAAATTCTGACTGCGCAGTTGTCACGAAAACAGTGCTCGAGACTTCATACGAAGTCCTATTTGAGTGGTTGACCACAACTTTTAAAGAGGACAGACTCACCTTTCTTTTACAAAAGTAAAATCTTAATTTGGAGTCTGTGAAGTTTGAGAGATAGGCCTGGACATTTGAGTTTAGGTATTTTTCCAGAAATTTTTCAGATTGCATGTCTGTCAGTCCGGAGGCCATAAAAGTCAGACCGTTTATCTAAACACTGTGAAATTTTGACACGTTATAGAAAAACGTAGGTGAACAACTTTTATTTAGGATGTTTTTCCTAGTTCCCTACCCATTGGTACAGTTTTTGAGTTTTTCAGGGCTGTTATGTCAGAAATCAGAATTTTCGGTTTTGAACATTGAGGACAATGTTGAGTTTAACTGTGAGGGAGTAGTTAAGCATGTTTGGTTTGCATATAAAATTAATAATAATAATAATAATAATAATAATAATCTTTTATTTCTTGCATTCTTGAGACTTCATCTTTTGGAGTTAAATATTGAGCTATTTAGGATGACACTCTAAACCTTTTAAGGTTGAAACATTTCTCACAGTTATAGATTAAGTTCCATTTATTTCAATCCTTAAATATATACGTTCATAATTGAATGCGAAACTAAGCTATGGTAGTCGTTTGAAAGATTCATCCTCGCAATTAATCATTACTGAATCACTTTCTTTTTATCTTTGCAGTTTTATGTTTCTCTAAAGTGATTTGGTGGGATCCTGATACTACCGTGGATGTTGTAGCAAGGTAATCATTGGTTGAGTATTTGAAAGCCCCATAGACAATTGTCTAACAGTTATAAAGAGTGAGCCGCAAAAAAAAAAAGAAAAAAAAAGAAAAAGAAATATATATATATATAGGGATCCTCTTCATTTATCGACACTAATAAATGATATGTCCGGAATTGCGGATTAATCATAGTTGATGAAAACAAAAACCATATCATCATTATATAGCAAGTCAAAAAGACTATTGATGAGGTTCTTGACACTTGGATAGCAGTATGTGTGAAACATTGTCCCTGTCTTCGTCGCCTAAGCAAGCGTGGAACGCAGGATCCAAGGCAACTATCATGTACTTGCTTAAAAGGAACATGCACTTAGAGTACCTAATCATGTGGTCGAGTTAAATGGGTGCTTCTCTCAACTATTGCGCTATAAATAAGAATCCTTTGATGACATTCATACAAGTAGTGTGGGTAGCATCTTTCACTTTAGTCAACATTTGCACACTTCACTTTTCTATTCCATTATCTTATCTATCCATGTGATTTCAGTATGCGAGTGTTGTGGCAAACGTTGCAACAAGTACGATGACTATCTTAGAAGAGTTTTGCAGTCAGGTTGAATGACACACGCAAGTAATTGCTTTTGTGTGATGATTGGAATATATGTGGGATGTTTGCAGCTAAAGAACTTATGCAAGCTAATTATTTGGCTTTCTACTTTGTGTCTATCCTTAGTGGTTCTTCCAAGGCGAGAAATTGGAGTAGGTTTTGTGGGTATACCTCTTGTAAACCCTCACGAGACTGTAACTCGTCCATTAGGGACACCTAGGGGTTTAAAGGCATGTTATTCATGCTAAGAGTAACTGTATCCTCACGACATGGAGTTGTTGTATTTAGGATTAGTTTTATTTAGTTTGATCGAGGATTAGAAAAAGCTAAGTGTGGGGGAATTTTATAAGTGCATAATTCATATGATTTTAGTGTTCATTCCATACTTGTTTTAACTGTTATTCTTGCATGTATTTGTATTATTACTATCGTTTTCTCTTATTTGCCTCTATTAGGTAAATCATCCAAAAAGGAGCAACAAAGTTCTGAAAATATCTAGGAAGAGAATTATTCCAAGTATCCAAATGCCCAAGTCCAAGAGAAGTGGAAGAAGTGCGACGAAAAGGAGCAAAACGCTCAAAATCAAGAGAAGGGCCAAAGACCAATCTTAACTCATTCAAATTAAGGATTTCTCATCATCATCTTGAATATAATTTAAATATAAAAATAATGCAAAAAGAATGAGGTCATTCCGAGTTCGGACGAAGAAGTTGTGGCCAAAACAAGCTTTTATTGAATACCGAAGACATTAAAGTTCGCGGACGGGTTTCATACTTTAATTCCGAAAATTTCTGATGGAATTTGAAGTTCGCAACTGGGTTTGCGAACTTAGCAAGTGTAAAACGTGTATTAGTACCTTGAAAATCCTAAGGGCACGTTTGGATTCGTTATTTCGTTATTTCGGGTCGGGTTCTTGAACCGAACTAAATACTTGAAAACCAAGCAATGTAAACCTATAAAAAGGTATTAGGTTATGTAAAACATATCATCATATAAAATCTCATATCACAAGTTCTACATCAAAACCTAGGGTTTACCCCTTTGGGGGGAAACCACCATTATTCATCTTCTTTGTAATATGAGTAGCTAAATCCTTTGTTGATTAAGGATGAATTCAATGTTCCAAGAGTAAAGCTTTATTAATACAAGTCTATTTGAGGTTTTAATCATCATCATTTGTTTTCATTATATTTAGGGTTTATGATTGATTCTTAGATTGGTTTGGGTGCGCAACCAGATTAGTCTATTAATCAATCTATTGCTAGTAGCGAGTTGAACGATCCGTAATTGTCGTGCATCTCCTACACAAGTAGAAACCATGAGACCTTGCAGAGGGATTCTGTAAATCAATCGTGTGTGGAAACAACACCAGTAAGTGAACCAAGCATACTGATTTTAACTACTGGAATCAAACCTAATTCACAAACCCTAAAGCATTCGATTGAGTTACACCTTGTATGCGTACCTCAAGGCGGCTCAGTTGAATATAATCTGGTGACTAAGCGTACCTGTTATCCGGTGATACAAGGAGTTTTTGGGATAGCTAAGCGTACCTGCTATTCTACGGTTGGTGATGAATGGTTCTAACGGAAGATGGATAAGTATTTTAATCTTGCTATCGCTTGGTAACGGGGAAGGATTCCTTAATCATCTCTTTCTTCTTTATTGTCTTTCTATTATATTAAAACCAATCCCCCTTTGTTATTTACTTTATTTTGATGATCAAATAACCTATCAATTAAACAGCTCTCTGTGGGAACGATCTCTTACTACTGCTATATTACCAGTTAATTAGTGGGAAATATCTTGATTAATTTGTTGCATTAACGACACGCACCAGAATCAAGTGTGTAGTATCCTGCTGGGATCAGAGACGTAAGGAGCGCAACTGTACCTTGAATCAGTGTGAGATCTATTGGGTTTCAACTACAGTCTAGACCTAAGTTAGTTTGTAGTAGGCCAGTGTCTGTAGCGGCTTAATACAGTATAGTGTTCAATCTGGACTAGGTCCCGGGGTTTTTCTGCATTTGCGGTTTCCTCGTTAACAAAATTTCTGGTGTCTGTGTTATTTCTTTTCCACATTATATTTTGTTATATAATTGAAATGTCACAGGTTGTGCGTTGAATCGATCAATTGGTAAATCCAACATTTGGTTGTTGATTGAAATTGATTGATCCTTGAACATTGGTCTTTGGTATCGTTCAAGTTTTCTCTCTTATATTCAATTGGGCTCGCAAATTATTATTTGTTTGATTGCGGATTGAATTGAGAGATTGAGATATAACTCTTTGATATACTTTTATTAAGATTGAGTCTGGCTGTCCAGTTGATTTTCTTGAAAGTATATTGGAGTTAGTCCATACAGATTGCTAAGCGAAATTTTCGGTGTGGTTGTTAGACCCCCGCTTTTTCACCTTAGATAAGAATTAATTGAATACTTTTCTGCTAAATTATCAACACAACTAAAAAAGTAAAACGAAATTTGTATCTGTTTTTGATTTTTTGAATTTTCCAATCGGCGGACTAAATTAATACTTATAGAATGGAGAGGCATTTGGAAAGTTATGTTGGGACTGACCAATTCAAGGTATCTCCAATCATACTTGAACAATTGACGAGGCAAACACTATGATTTTTGATTATGTAAACGCGTTGATTCCTTTGCTACAATGAGCAGAACAACAATGACAGCAAACACAATAGCCACTTCCAAATCGACAAACGCCATATCGATTGAACAACACTACATAAACATAGAGAGAGAACAAATAAAATTAGTTAGACATTAAAATGACAGATCAAATAAATCCTGATAAGTAACAATTGAAAATAGGAAAGCTCGGGGATTTAAATCATTAATTTTAAATAGAGAATCAAAAATGAAGAAGAGAAATATAGAATATGAAATGATTTTTAATGGAGTTTTGAAACAGGTTGACTCATTTTTCGTTGATTTGCAGAGAGGAGAGAGAACGTTTTTTCCTCAGGGTGCAGTGACCGAGACAGTAAAACTAAACATAACCACGTGACGTTTTCGCGTGTCTTTGAAACTCAAAACCGGTTTCTGCAAGAATCTAACATTGCAATAGAGTCTTTGTCTTAAAACTCCGGGTTTCATATATGGGTCTAAATAAGACTCTTTGTCTTAAAACTCATCTCCATGAGTTAAAGTTATACCTTGTATATTAGATTCGCATAAACAACAAAATATTGTTCTTCTAGTATGATTTTGTATTAAATATAATTTTATTAAAATAAAATTGATGACATGAAAATAGCTCGAAGGTCTAATTAAGACTTGCGTCAATACATTTGTATTTAGTATATCATCCCTCCTATGTATTTATTTGCTATAACAGCCTATTCGTAATGGGTCTAAGAAGGCAGATAAGAAACTAGGAGCTGCTACTTTATTGGCTTGTCAGAAGAAGTTTAGATGTGGTCATTTCGTTGCAGCTATACGGGTGTTGTCTTCATCTGGGTTAGCATCGTGTGATGAGAGTACGTTCCAGGAATTACAGGACAAGCATCCACCTGCGCCTCCCCCTGATGTCCCCGGTGACGCTGTATTTGTTGATCCTATCACAGTGGACTCACGGGCTGTTTTGGGAGCTATTAAGAGCTTCCGGAAAGGCACATCTTGCGTCCGTGACGGTTTACGTGCGCAACATTTGGTCGATGTAATGAGTGGGGTTGCGGCAGCCGTTGCAGATGAGTTACTCGCTTCGATTACGGGGGTTTTCAATCTTTGGTTGGCTGGTAAATGCCCCGTGGTTTTGGGTGAGTTCATTGCTAGTGCCCATTAACTCTGTTACTTAAACCTGGGGGTGGTATTAGGCCCGTTGATGTTGGTACGGTTTGGCGTATGTTGGTTTTGAAAGTGGTTGCTTTCTCTGTTGGAAAGGACATGTCGTCTTATTTAGGTGATTACCAATTCGGGGTTGGAGTGCCTGCGGGAGGGGGAAGTATTTTACATGCTGTAAATCGCCTACTTGAGATGCAAGGTCACTCGGACAAAATGTCAATGTTGCTCATTGATTTTTTTAATGCTTTCAACATGGTGAGCAGATATCAACTCATCAAGGAAGTTCGTCTTCATTGTCCAGGTATTTCACGCTGGGTAGAATTTTGTTACTTGAGGCCTGCTAAACTCTATTACGACCATTATATTTGTCCTATGCTCTTGGAGTTAAGCAAGGTGACCCTCTTGGCCCCTTTTTATTCGCTTTGAAATTTCACCCCCTGGTGAAGATTATTGCTTCTTAATGCAAACTTGATTTGCATGCCTGGTACCTTGACGATGGTACAATTATTGGTGATACTTTGGAGGTAGCCAAAGCCTTGCGCATTATCGAAACAAAAGGACCATGCAGCGGTTTACATCTCAATATAAAGAAAACAGAAGTCTTTTGGCCTTCTATTGATCCAAGAAGCAAACCTGACGGTGTTTTCCCGGCTGATATTGGTAGACCTTCTAACAATGTCAAACTTTTGGGTGGACCGGTGATTTTAGATCTGAACTTTATCAGTGATATGATGTTGACCAGGGTGAATAAAACTGTTCAATTAATGACGGAAATCAAGAAACTTAAAGACCCCCAAAGTAAGATGTTATTATTTCGCAATTACACTGGTGTGTCTAGACTATATTTTGCAATGTGTACTACTAATCATGCAGCCCCGCAACCAGCCACTGACCTTTTTGATGATCATTTACATAAGTAATTGAGACTACTAATCACGGGTGATGGTGCGGGGTTTGGTCCTTTACATCAGCGATTAGCTACCTTTCCTATCAAAGATGGTGGACTTGGCATTTACACCATGGCTGACACCAGCACCTACTGTTACCTCGCTTCTCAGAGTCAGACTACTTCGGTGCAGAAGGTGATCCTTGGTAACTCATTCTCAACAGACAAAGGTTTTGTTTATCAGTTTGCACTTCAGAGATTTATCCAGGTACGTGGATTACCTTCTACTTACTGTGTCAATGATACTTCCCCCCACCCCCACCCCACCCACCCCCCTTCCATGCACTCCCTGGCAGTCACTGATTTTGATGTGGTTAAGAAGCAAATCTCAGACCAATTTTCTATGTCTGTAAGAGATTCCATCTTGTGGCAGTGCAATCGTGTTAAGCATGCTCAAGACTATTTATTGGTTGTAACCATTGGTGGGCTCAATCAGGGCCTTGGACCTAGACAGTTCAGAGTTGTGCTTTGTTATCGTCTTGGCATCCCACTTTTTGTTGAGAATGGTTTATTCCCAAGTTGTAACAAATCCATGAACATTTTTAGGGATCACGCGCTTCATTGTGATAAGGATATAGGCCCTAAGTTTCTACATGATCTTGTTCGTGATGTAATCGCTGACATTTGTTACAAAGCTGGTGTGCCTGCGCGTAAGGAAGTTTCTCTCGGTTTTCTGATGGATAATGACAAAGATTTGAAACCTGCTGATATTCTTGTGCTCAACTGGGAAAATGGACAAGATGTTTGTATGGATGTCATAGGTATCTCTCCCTTCACTGGTGAATGAATTCACTCGTTCGTCCCGGGAAAAGCTATATCAAGTGTGGTTTCAAGTAAACACACTAAATACTTGGAAAAATGTTTTTCACATGGCCATGGTTTGGGAGTCCTAGCTTTCTCTATCTTAGGGGAACTTGGTGAGGATACTTTGTGTTTTTTTAAGCGTCTCAAGAATTGTTTAGTTAGTAACGACGCTAGTAGGTGCCCAGCTTGTTGCTAGGTTGCCAACCAAAAGCTTTGTTTGAGTGCTATATATATTAAGTTTTTAGATAAAGATGCTTATAATTGAAAAGATATTTTATATTATAGATAATTTTTTATTATTTTGATATGAATAAATTATTTCCAGTCCTCTTTGGATTGGAGATGTTCTTACCGGAAAATAAGTCGAAATTCATATAAAATCTCTTAATTAACTTTTAAAAACAAACCAATAATTTCTCCTTTTGTTTCGGTCCAATTTTGTAATGGGCGAAGCCAAGCAAAAAAACATATAGAAGGAGGTTGTGAGATTGAGATCTTCAACAACTATTCTTCTTTTACTTCTTTAACTTCTTGTAATTTTCTCTCTGTTTTTTTAACAAAATCTCATAAAGTGCACTAGTGATCATGAAACCAATCTATAATACAAAACAAAAGGGGTTTTGGAGCCTTAGACGATTAGATAACATTTTGAGAGACAGACGTTATATCTGACCATCCCAGACTCATCCTAACGAAAGACGTCTGACGGATGTAAGAGTTGTAACTTATTTTATAAATAACATTAAGTTCTGTCATAATTAGGATTATAAATAAAAATTAAATACATTTAAAAATAACAATTAAGACTTTTAGCTTTAATTATGATCTTAATCACGAGTTGCGGCACGGGTTATTCTCCATCTACAAATATATAAATATTTTCTGACATTTATCGCCAGTTACGGCACGGGTTATTATCCATCTATAAATAAAAAAATAAATGAATAACCAAATAATTTCCCAAAATTAAGAATAGAAAATTTCAATTAAATCCACAAAATTAAATGAAAGTATGAAACTAAGTTATTTTTCGGCCATTGAAGGATTGTGGATAAAAACCAATTATAGAGAAAATCCATTTCTTTTTTGTTAAATCATGCATTAAAAAGAAGAAAAAAATGCAAATCATTTATTAAGAACAAAATCCTATATCATACCTAGAGGAGAAACAAATAAACAAATCAAAGCATAAAATCGTTTGCGAACGTCTTTGGTGATATGAAGACGTTCGGTGCAAAGAATCACAACCGACATTTATATTCACATGAATCAAACCCTTCAATTGATAAAGATGTACAAAGAATCATAGTTACAGAACGGGTTTTGCATGTTTTCTCCTCAACCAAGTACACACCACAAATCTGATATGTGAAATAACTGAATTGCCCTTTCCAAAACTTTATGTTGATATGATAAGGAAAATCATAGAATGTTTTAAAATCCATTCAGTTGATCTACATCACCTGCGAGTTTGAACGGTTTCACTAACTTATGTGAAGTGAAAACCAAAGACAGTGGAGATCGATGAAAATTTGAGGGAAGTTATTAGTTTTGAAAAAGTCAGTAATTTTAGGAGAAATAAAACACAGACTCGCGTAAATTTCAGGCTGACATATCGTATTTATTTTAAAACCTTATGTGCAGAGCTTTTTTCTTCTAATTATTCACATTTTAATTTTGGAATGATAAGAAAAATGGAAATATAGGTAATTGTATATTGATAGACGCATTTATGTGTCTAATTTGTCCTCAATGTTTCGTATTGTTAGTACTTGTTTTCGTCCTTATTATGGTGTTTTGTGTGTTTGTAGGTATTTTTGGAAAATAATTATTGTTGGAAAATTCGGCTCGAAAAGTTGCACGGAGCACCCCCAGGTCACCCCCAAGGCAGCTTCTATTCGCACCCCAGTTCTGTGGCAGATGTTTTGTTGGAATTTTTGAACGTGTTCTAGGGCGATTCAATGGCTGATTTTTGGTAGGAAGTTGTGATATGTCCTAGCAAACACGTTTTGGGCTTTTGGTTCGATCAAATTTGGCCAGAATTAGCTGGATAATTCACGGAATGCAAAAAAGGGAAACACGGGTTGGACACGGGATTGGAGAAGATTTGAGCGTGTTCTGCTCATGCATGAGGGCTCTAGCAACATTGTGGGTCGTGTGTAAACATTTATAGAGTGACCAGGATGGAAATCTACGCGTGAGAAGCTAAATCAGGGAACAAAATATTCCCAGAATATTTTTTCATCAAACCGAGTTAAGAGAGAATTATCTCGAGTTATAGCGAGACTTCTTGATCCCATGGAGTATATATAGAGTGTTGGGGACTCATAGAATAGGGGAGAGAGAATTGGGAGAGGTTTAGAGCACTACAGAGCAAGAAAATTGAAGTTGCAGATATTCTGGTTCTGCTGCTGCTGCTGCTCGAGGAGGAAGAAGAAGAGGAAGAACAGACTACCAAAGGCAGTCGTTTACCAACAAAGACAACGACTGTCGTTTGTGGGTCATAGTTTTCCAATGACAACAACACTTCATCTCTATCGTTGATTCTGGATGCCTTCTGTGGGTCGCAGAATCCTGTTTTATATCATTTTCTTGTCTTTCTCTTCATTGTAAAACACTTTTGAGCATCAATGAAATATTTTGAGAGGTTTTTCATCATGAGTAGCTAAACCAAATCCCAGGGGTGACAGAAGAAGCCATTCTCACAATAATTATGTGGTAATCTCTTTTTTTTTATGCAATATTTTTATGTGATTAATTGCATTGATAAAAATGAATTAAATGATTTTTATTAATCGACTGTGTTTTCCCTTGATAATGCACATTATACTTGTGATTAACATTTGATATTTTGGAAATCTGCTTTTGGCAATATTTTGAATCAAACCAATTATTTAAATTGCATAGTAAAAAAAAATATTAGATCATATAAGTATTGTTGAATGGTGGAATCTTAAACCCCTATTTGTCCATAAAATTTCACATCACTTTGCTATTTAATTTTGCTACATTCTTAAGTTTTAAAAAAAAAAAATATAAAAATTTTATTCCCTTCACAAATCTGAAAAGAACCCATTTTTACCACTATCACTACAACCATTTGAAAATACATCAAATTTTTGGCGCCGCCGAGGCGGATTTGTGCTTAGATAGAATTTTTAGGTTTTTATTATTTTCATTTGTTCCTCTTTACGTTTCTTTGTTTGTGTCTTTGATTTGAAGGTTTGAAGATTGGACACTAAGGACTTGGAACAAAGCTCAAAGCTAAAAGAAAAAAATAGAAGACAAATAATTTTTTAGGATTTAGTTTTATTATTCTTTTTTTTTAATTTTTAATTTTTTTTTAGAATTGTATTAGGAAATATTTGTAATATTTTTGCACTTTTCTTTGGACTTTGGACATTTGGACAATTTTTTTTTTTTTAAACCCTACGGAAGGGTCGACGATTATAATATCGTCTCGGCCCCTCGGGTTCGTACACGACATAGGAGTCGTGGCCCGAGTCGACTTCAGCGGTTCTTCGCCCGCCTGGTACGGGAGGTAAGACTTTCGAAACACCCGCGAATCTCCTGCAAGCGGGTTTACTGTATGCCTTAAGGTGATTATATGTTGAGGACTGAACCAGTTGCTTTAAATTCCTAGTAAAGGGCAAGGACTGGCCATACAAGATAAGGGTTCGGATTTCATCACTGTTCTCTTCTTGCCCGCCTTAGGAAAACGAAACCAAACGCAAACCTAAGCCTAAAATTTTGAATAGAACGAGACCTATAGGTTAACGAGCTTAATAGGACAGTCATTCGAAAAATATTGGTTACTCTTTTGAGCATACTTCGAAGTTCAGGATGGTTTCTGTGAGTTGAATGCGTGACTGCGCCGCCTTGAATACCGGTGAGGCCTTGGGTATCAAAGCTCCACTGAGCTTCCCTCGCTTCTATTCAACTCACTTTGACTCGTACTGATTCCAGAGAATTTGCTCAGATTGTAACGAATTCCTTTTCGAAGGATTAGAAGCTGGTCTAGAAACAATCTAAGTGGAGCCATCATGCTTTTTGTTTGCTA
This sequence comes from Papaver somniferum, assembly GCF_003573695.1. Lineage (NCBI taxonomy): Eukaryota > Viridiplantae > Streptophyta > Magnoliopsida > Ranunculales > Papaveraceae > Papaver > Papaver somniferum. The sequence goes on from NC_039366.1 coordinate 53,851,129, forward strand.
GAAATTTTTAGGTTTGATTTGGTGGAGTCGGCCTGCTGTGTGTTTGCTTAGAACCTCCCTTCCTTAGGATTTTTGTTTGTGTATGCCAAGAGCGCTCGATTCCTTTACAGAGCGTGCTTGGAAAAGAGATAATTTTGGCCGTTTGATTAGTGACGAGCCTAAAAGATCTTCTTGTGGAAGCGGGGAGCTCGAAGACTCTTCTTTTGAGAGCCCCGTTTTTGGAAACTTCAGTTTTGAGAACCTATCTTTTGAGGAAAGTACCCTAGTACTTCTGTTGTGCCACTGATGGAACTTTGAAAGATTACATGTTCCCAACTAGGTCCAACCGAGCTTCGTGCATTAAATTGCCAGCCACTACGGCTAATTTCGAGATAAAACCTAGTATTCTTCAGATGATCCCTATATACTTAGGAAAGGATGATGAGAACCCTTATTTTCATATTAGACTTTGAGGAAATTTGTGGGACAATTAGAATAAAAGACCTTACTGATGAGGTCTTGAAACTTAAGATGTTTCCCTTTTCCTTGAGAGATAAAGCCAAGACCTGGATAAACAACCTACCATCTGAATCCATTGAAACATGGCAGGAACTTATTGCTGCTTTCTATATGAAATTCTACCCTAAGCATAAAACTGCAGCTGTTAGGCAGAAAATTAGTGCTAGTATGCAACAAGAGGGAGAATCTTTATAGGTTTTTAGAGAGATTCAATGATCTCCTATCCCAGTGTCCTCACCATGGATTTGATAAGATGAAACTTGTAGAGATTATTTATAATGGTTTAGACTATTCGACCAAAGCCATGGTCGAGTCTATGTGCGCTGGTGAGTTCACTAGTAAAAATGCTGATGATGCTTTTACCTTCTTAGGAGCTATCGCTGAAAAATCCCAACAGTGGGAGTCTTGTGTTGAACCCCCTAAAACTCTTGGTCAATAGAAGTAGCACCAATATGGTAGATACGAGTTTTGCGTCAGATGCTAAGTTTGCTGCTTTATCTAGAAGGTTAGAAGCATTGGAAATGGGTCAATCTAAAAATAAGTCCCTTGTTGAACCTAATAGAGCCTCTCAAGTCTCTAGTTGTGGAATAGAGCCCGATAACTCATTCTGGGAAGGTCAGGTTAGTGAAGAGCAAGCTCATGCTGTCTATAACAATGCTAGGTTTGAAAACCGTCAGAAGTTTGACCCCTACTCAGAGACCTACAACCCTGGTTGGAGAAACCATCCTAATTTCTCTTGGTCTAAGGGCCAGAATCAAGGCCAGTCTAGTAATTCTCAGCCTCCCCCAGGTTTTGGTTATACTAAGAACTCTTCAGGTCAGACCCAGAACCCATCTGAGAATAGAATAACTAGCTTAGAGGAAACCCTTAGTATATTAAGGAAGAGCCAGGAGATGCTATCACAAAGCCAGGAAATGTTAGTAAAAAGCCAGGGTAATTTTCAAGAGGAAACCAAACAGAATTTTAAGAATAGTGCCCAGTCTTTTGCTAAATTAGAGCTTCAAGTCGGCCAAATAGCTAAGTTTATCAATGAGAGAGAAGAAGGAAGGTTCCCTAGTCATACTGATCCTAACCCTAGAGGAGAGAAATCGTACAATCATGTGAACTCTGTTACAACCCTTAGGAGTGGAAAGAAAGTTGATAATAAGGTCGACATACCTGAAAGTGAACATGTTGTAGTTCACCCTTATGAGCCAGAAAATGAGGAGACTGATAGAGTCTCCAAAGAGACCAATGAGGGTCCTGATGAGCCCGGCTTTGTTCCCAGAGCCCCGTTCCCCAGCTGCTAGTTCCGACTAAGAGGGAGTCCAACTTTAATGATATATTGGAGGTTTTTAAGCAGGTTAATATCAACCTTCCATTATTAGATGCAATTAGGCAGATTCCCTCTTATGCCAAGTTCCTTAAGGACTTGTGTACGCGAAAGCGTAAGCTCAGTGTCCAGAAGAAAGCCTTCATAGCTAGTCATGTGAGTTCTATTATTCAGAATACCACTACTCCTAAGTATAAAGACCCAGGGTCCCCTACCATTGCTTGTACAATAGGTAAGTACCGTGTTGAGAAAGCGTTGCTTGACTTAGGAGCCAGTGTGAACTTACTGCCATACCATGTGTACCTTAAGCTAGGACTTGGTGAGATGAAACCTACACAGATGACACTTCAGTTAGCTGATAGGTCCGTTAAAATTCCTCGTGGTGTGATCGAGGATGTTCTCATAGAGGTCGACAAGTTTATATATCCGGTGGATTTTGTTATCCTAGATACCCAACCTGTCCCTGACCCAGAGAACCAAATACCAGTGATTTTAGGTCGCCCGTTTTAGCTACATCCAATGCGATCATTAACTGTCGAAATGGTATTATGAATTTGTCTTTTGGTAATATGACTATTGAGCTGAACATTTTTAATATTAGTAAGCTACCCTCTGAACTAGATGACTCGAATATAGAAGAGGTGAACATGATAGGAACATTAGTCGAGGAGTCATTACCAAACACTTTGTTAGAAGATCCATTAGAGAAATGCCTAGCTCACTTTGGGATTGATTTTGATGATGATAAGGTGATTAATGAGGTGAATGCTTTGTTAGATTCAACCCCTTTGTTAGATACTAGTAATGGATGGAAACCTAAGTTCGAACCACTACCAGTTTCTAAGTCTACCCTAGTTCCTTCTTTAGAAGAGCCTCCTAAGTTGGACCTAAAACCATTGCCAGATACCCTGAAGTATGGTGTTTTTAGGCCCGTCTGAGACTTTACCTGTGATTGTTTCTTCTTCACTCGGGATAGAGAATCAGGAAAGTAGGCTAGTAAACGTCCTTCAAAACAACAAGGAAGCTTTAGGGTGGACCATAGCAGACATTAAGGGTAAAGTCCTACTGTTTGTATGCATCAGATCTATTTAGAGGAAGACACCCAAACCTTCTAGGGAGATGCAACGTCGACTAAAAACCCCAATATGAAAGAAGTAGTTCGAACTGAGGTTCTTAAGCTATAGATGCAGGCATTATCTACCCTATTTCAGACAGTAAGTGGGTCAGCCCCGTTCAGGTTTTCCCAGAACTGGTATTACTGTAGTCCAGAATGATAACAATGAGTTAATCCCGACCCGAGTGACCACGGGTTGGCGTGTTTGTATTGACTATAGGAAATTGAACAAGGTCACTAGGAAGGACCACTTTCCCCTTCCCTTCATCGACCAGATGCTAGAGAGATTAGCTGGACATAGTCACTACTGCTTTTTAGATGGCTACTCTGGATATAATCAGATCGTTATTGCCCCAGAAGACCAGGAGAAAACCACTTTTACCTGTCCCTTTGGTACCTTTGCGTATAGACGCATGCCTTTCGGGCTATGTAATGCCCCTGCGACTTTTCAGCGTTGCATGATGAGCATATTTTCTGACATGGTAGAACGGTTCTTAGAGGTCTTTATGGATGATTTTTCAGTGTTTGGTTCGTCTTTCGATGAGTGCTTGCATCATTTGTCATTAGTTTTGACTAGGTGTAAGGAAAAGAATTTAGTGCTTAATTGGGAGAAATGTCACTTTATGGTTCGTTCAGGAATTGTTCTAGGGCATATTGTATCTTCAAAGGGTATAGAGGTAGATAGAGCCAAAGTTGACCTTATTAAAACTTTACCGGTCCCAAAACCGTAAGAGATATTAGGTCATTCTTAGGGCATGCTGGTTTTTATCGTCGTTTCATTAAGGATTTTAGCTTGATGTCTAGACCTCTTTGCAATTTGCTTGCAAAAGATGTTAAGTTTGTCTTTGATGATGCTTGTTTAGAGGCTTTTGAGAAGCTTAAGTCATTACTCACTACCGCCCCCATAGTCCAGGCACCCAACTGGAACCTACCCTTTGAGATCATGTGTGATGCTTCAGATTATGCTATTGGTGTTGTGCTAGGTCAGCGAGAAAATAAGTTACTTCATGTGATTTACTATGCTAGCAAAACTCTGAATGATGCCCAGTTGAACTATACCACTACCGAGAAGGAACTATTAGCCATTGTGTTTGCCTTAGACAAGTTTAGACCCTATCTCTTAGGTTCTAAGATCATCATATATACTGATCATGCTGCTTTAAAATATCTTTTGTCTAAGAAGGATACTAAACCTAGATTGATTAGGTGGATTCTGTTGTTGCAAGAGTTTTTCTCCAGACATTAGAGACAAAAAGGGTGCCGAAAATGTTGTAGCAGATCACTTGTCTAGGCTAGTTGTTAGTTCCCCAGATGATTCCCTTCCTATAAGGGATAGCTTTCCTGATGAACAATTGTTCTTTGTTACCCAATTACCTTGGTATGCGAATATAGTGAACTATCTTGTTACTGGTCGAATGCCCCAACATTGGGGTAAACAAGATCGTTCTAGATTTTTAGCTGAGGTTAAGCACTTCTTTTGGGGATGATCCTTATTTGTTTTAAGTATTGTCCAGACCAGATTATTAGGAGATGTACCTGAGAGTGACCAGTCCAGTATTATTTCCTTTGTCATGATCATGCTTGTGGGGGTCACTTTAGTGCTAAGAAAACTGCTGCTAAGATATTGCAGTGTGGATTCTATTGGCCTTCGTTGTTTAAAGACTCCCACAGTTACTGCGTTACTTGTGAACGATGCCAGAAATTAGGAACCATTTCCCGTAGGAACATGATGCCCTTGAACCCTATTTTAATTGTTGAGGTCTTTGATGTGTGGGGTATTGACTTTATGGGTCCGTTTCCTAATTCTTTTGGTAACCTATACATCCTTGTCGCCGTAGACTATGTCTCTAAGTGGATTGAGGCGGTTGCGTGTAAAACCAATGACCATAGGGTTGTGATTGAGTTCTTGAAAAATAATATACTTACACGTTTTGGTACACCACGAGCTATAATTAGTGATGGAGGGTCGCACTTTTGTAATGGGCCTTTTAAGCTTCTGATGAAGAAATATGGTATTACACATAAGATAGCTACCCCGTATCATCCACAGACTAGTGGTCAGGTAGAGGTTTCCAATAGGGAGATAAAACGTATATTAGAGAAAACAGTTAATCCTAATCGGAAAGACTGGTCGTCTAGGCTTACTGATGCCTTATGGGCTTACCGTACTGCGTTTAAGATCCCCATTGGAATGTCGCCTTATCGGCTTGTTTATGGCAAGGCATGTCACTTACCTGTTGAGTTAGAACATAGAGCTTATTGGGCTGTTAAGCAGCTAAATTTTTCACTTGACGAGGCAGGAGCCCATAGGAAACTCCAGCTCAATGAGTTGGACGAGATTCGTATAGATGCTTACGATAGTGCGAAGGAGTATAAGAACAAAATGAAACTTGTGCATGATAGAAACATTTTACGGAAGTCATTTTCTCCAGGTCAAAAAGTTCTTCTGTATGATACCCGCTTGCATCTTTTCCCTGGGAAGTTACGTTCTCGGTGGACGGGTCCTTTTATTGTTCGCACTGTTTTTCCTCATGGAGCTGTTGAGATCGAGACACCGGATGGTAGTAGTTCTTCGAAGGTTAACGGTCAGAGATTGAAACCCTTTTTAGAGCCCTTTCCTACAGGTGATGTTGAGGAGGTCCCTCTGGAGGACCCTGTTTACCCTTGATTGACCATCGAGGCAGTTGTATGTTGTATATTAGTTTTTGATTTTCTTCACCCAGGTACTATCTTTCCAACTTCTCCTCGTGTTATTTTACTTTTGGTACTGCTCTTTAATTAGAAACATTGAGGACAATGTTAGATTTAAGTTTGGGGGTGGGGAAGAAACTTTTTGTTAGCTTTTAGTTGCAATAAATAAACTCCAGAGCCTAGAAATTTATGCGTATTCAGGATGGCACTAACTAATCTAAGTGTATGGAAGCATCTTGGTTGTAGGAGTTGAGGAACCAATCTGATTAGATGGAAACATCTATAGAGTCTATTCATAAAAGCACGGAGCTCAGGTGTTAGAAATAACATGATAGTTGCACCATATCTCGTTGAGTCCTTTCCATTTCTTTTTTTTTATTTTATTTTTTCATTTTAAACTATGTTTCTCTAAGTGATTAGGTGGGGCACACGATTCAAGTTGTTACCACTGCTAGGGTGAATTAGAGTGACTGAGTTACTAAAAAAAAAAGAGAGAGAGACTGGACCAGTTAGACCAATCGGAATAAGTATTAACACTTGGATAGAAATATGCGTGTGTTCTCCATGTTTCCGTCGCCTAAGCAAGCGTGGAATGCAGGACCCGTGGGAACTATCGTGTAATCTGCTGACAAGAAGCATGCGCTTGGATCAAAAATATCTATTCATGCCGTTAAGTTAAAAAAAATGGTTATTGTTCTGTGTAGTCAACTGCTGGTTCCCTTGTATTTGCCAGTTTGTTGATCTAGATTTAAGTTATTGACCACTGGTTCCCTTGTATATGCCAGTTGTGTTGATATTAGTCAGATCGGTATCTCAGTCCATTAGGATAGGTTCATTCTGTCAGTGGCCTTCAGACAGATATGTGAAACATCGATCATTTGGTTAACATCAAAACCATCTACATTTTTCTATTTCCATATCTTTTTTCTATCCATATGATTAGTTTGACTCCGAGTATGATGTCCATAGTGCAACTATCTGAGTAGAGCTCTGTCACTTTATATGAATTTTAGTATGCTTGAGTGTAAACTCGTGTACAACAATTGGAATTTCACATCAGGGTACTTCCTCCTGTAGTCAGTGATTGTAAGCCAACCAAGGAGATTCTTTAGTGCCTTCCAAGGTTCGACATAGATAACTAGGGTCTGGAGTAATGGTTTTGTGGGTACACCTCTGGTAAACCCTCCCGAGATTAACTCGGTTTTATTTTTTATTTTTGCTCGAGGACTAGAAAATAATAAGTTTGGGGGTATTTGATAGACGCATTTATGTGTCTAATTTGTCCTCAATGTTTCGTATTGTTAGTACTTGTTTTCGTCCTTATTATGGTGTTTTGTGTGTTTGTAGGTATTTTTGGAAAATAATTATTGTTGGAAAATTCGTCTCGAAAAGTTGCACGGAGCACCCCCAGGTCACCCCCAAGGCAGCTGCTATTCGCACCCCAGTTCTGGTTAGGGGGGAGGACATCTTCTTCCCAAATTCAAAAACCAAAAATTGGCGGGAAAAAAAATACTATCAACTGGCAGATGTTTTGTTGGAAATTTTGAACGTGTTCTAGGGCGATTCAATGGCTGATTTTTGGTAGGAAGTTGTGATATGTCCTAGCAAACACGTTTTGGGCTTTTGGTTCGATCAAATTTGGCCAGAATTAGCTGGATAATTCACGGAATGCAAAAAAGGGAAACACGGGTTGGACACGGGATTGGAGAAGATTTGAGCGTGTTCTGCTCATGCATGAGGGCTCTAACAACATTGTGGGTCGTGTGTAAACATTTCTAGAGTGACCAGGATGGAAATGTACGCGTGAGAAGCTAAATCAGGGAAGAAAATATTCCCAGAATATTTTTTCATCAAACCGAGTTAAGAGAGAATTATCTCGAGTTATAGCGAGACTTCTTGATCCTGTGGAGTATATATAGAGTGCTGGGGACTCATAGAAGAGTGGAGAGAGAATTGGGAGAGGTTTAGAGCACTACAGAGCAAGAAAATTGAAGTTGCAGAGATTCTGGTTCTGCTGCTGCTCGAGGAGGAAGAAGAAGAGGAAGAACAGACTACCAAAGGCAGTCGTTTACCAACAAAGACAACGACTGTCATTTGTGGGTCATAGTTTTCCAATGACAATAGCACTTCATCTCTATCGTTGATTCTGGACGCCTTCTGTGGGTCGCAGAATCCTGTTTTATATCATTTTCTTGTCTTTCTCTTAATTGTAAAACACTTTTGAGCATCAATGAAATATTTTGAGAGGTTTTTCATCATGAGTAGCTAAACCCAATCCCAGGGGTGACAGAGGAAGCCATTCTCACAATAATTATGTGGTAATCTCTAAAAAAATTTATGCAATATTTTTATGTGATTAATTGCATTGATAAAAATGAATTAAATGATTTTTATTAATCAACTGTGTTTTCCCTTGATAATGCATGCTTAGTTTTAGACTCTTGATGCATTATACTTGTGATTAACATTTGATATTTTGGAAATCTGCTTTTGGCAATATTTTGAATCAAACCAATTATTTAAATTGCATAGTAAAAAAAAATATTAGATCATATAACTATTGTTGAATGGTGGAATCTTAAACCCCTATTTGTCCATAAAATTTCACATCACTTTGCTATTTAATTTTACTACATTCTTAAGTTTTAAAAAAAAAAAATCTAAAAGTTTATTCCCTTCACAAATCTGAAAAGAACCCATTTTTACCACTATCACTACAACCATTTAAAAATACATCATATATACACATACAGAACATCCGAATTAATCCTAAAAAATATCATAAAACACTAATACAAAATGTGCAAGATCCAGCCTAACTAGATAACTCATGCTGAGTTTGTCATCATCAAATATCAAATGAATTTGTTTGTAATATAGTTTGTATGAAAAACCTAACAATATTGTTTGTATTCATGCTGATTTTCATAGCTACAAGTTCACATAAATAAGTCTTACTATAGCTGGCAGTAATTATTAAAATCATTATAATAAATTATTATTCCGGATCATGTCGTGCCGTTATGGCACGGGTTATTTCTTGTTATTACACAAATCCTAAAAAATCTTAGTTACATTTTCTTTCAACCACAATTGGTTTCTAAGTTTTTCGTTCTTGATTACTGAATCTCATTTTCAGTAATAATTATAAATCTTAGTCCTTCAACAAACATTATTATCTGGTTAGATGTTTTAATTCATATGTATAATTAATTTTCCTATAATTGGATTAACTAAACAAACATTCTATTTCATACTAAGGAACCTGTTTGTACCATGATAAAATTGTCACATATTGGGCCATAATATAGTCTGGGCCACAATTCAGCTGTCATTCAAGCCTGCTGACCAGCCAACCGACGCAGCTCACCAGCCAGCCCAGTGTTACATGAAGTCAACTATCGGTCAATGGTCAAAGTCAGCGACCAATTGAAAAAGCGAGGGTCTAACAACCACACCCAATATTTTGCTTAGCAATCTCTATGGACTAACTCCAATATACTTTCAAGAGAATCAACTAGACAGTCAGACTCAATCTTAAGAAAAGTATATCAAAGAGTTATATCTCTGTTTCTTAATGTAATCAGCAAATCAAACAGATGGAAATTCGTGAGCCTGATTATTATAAGAAACAACTTGGACAGTATAAAAAAACCAATGTCAAAGTGTCAATCAATTTAATCAATAACCAAAGGTTGGATTAAAAATTGATTGAACTTACGCACAACCTGTGATATTTCAATTATATTAAGAAATATAATGCAGAAAACAAATAACACAGACACCAGAAGTTTTGTTAATAGGGAAACCGCAAATGCAGAAAAACCCTGGGACCTAGTTCTGATTTGAACATCACACTGTATTAAGCCGCTACATACACTAGCCTACTCCAAGTTAACTTCAGACTGGAATGTAGTTGAGCCCTAACCAATCTCACACTGATCAAGATACAGTCGTGTTTCTTACGCCTCTAGAACCATGGCGGATTATGCGCACTTGATTCCCTTAGCTGATCTCACCCACAATTAAGAGTTGCTACGACCCAAAGTCGATGACTTGATAAACCAATCTATCTCCCACAGATATAACTATGAGTTTTGTTCCGTCTTTTGGTAAATCAAGGTGAACAGGAACCAATTGATATACCAGACTTATATTCCCGAAGAACAACCTAGAAATATCAATCACCTCACAATAATCTTAATCATATGGTAGCGAAACAAGATATTGTGGAATCACAAACGATGAGATGAAGATGTTTGTGACTACTTTTTATCTTGCCAATCGGAGATTAAATCTCGAGCAAATCTTAGAGAAGATAGTACTCAACACGACAGAAAACAGCAAGATCAGAACGCGCAACTATAGAGAAAATAGTGTGGTCTGGCTTCACAATCCCAATGAAGTCTTCAAGTCGTTAACCTACAGGGTTTTAGAAAAACCTAATGTTAAAGGAGAATCAACTCTAGTCGCAACTACTATCACACAGGAGGTGTGGGGATTAGGTTTCCCAGTTGCTAGAGTTCTCCTTTATATAGTCTTCAAATCAGGATTTGCAATCAATGTTACCTTGGTAACAAAGCATTTAATATTAACTGTTAGATGAAATCTGATTAGACTCAAGCATCTTTCAAGCGGTAGATCAAACTTAGCTTGTTACACACAAATGAAAAGTGAATTCATTTAGATATAGGTAACCGTACCTAAACGTGTACACCTTTGTTGGCTCAACAATAGTTAACCGAAGTTAGCCATATGAACACTTTCATCTCAACCATAACTAGTTCAAATGACTCAAATGAAACTAGCTCTAGAGTTGTTCAATTGTATATATATTCTCATAGAAGTATACAAAACACAATTGAAGCAAAATCGATTTTTATTCACTCGAATCAATTCATGAACATTATAACCACGGTTTGCAAAAGATTGCATTCCTTATTATATAAATGTATTAGTTCATGAACAAACCGATTTTAGAACATAACCTACTCAAGTATGCAAACCGATACGCATACCTAAGTAGCCGGACTTGGACTGTGTTCGCCAGTATGAAAACGGGTACGCATATTTTTGTACACTTCCAAGCTTCAATTGAATCCAGTACGCGTACAGGTACGCATACTATAGTACCCGGGCTTCAACTGACTTCGCTAGTACGCGTACAGGTACGCATACTCTAGCTCCCGGACTTTACCTGACCTCGCCGATACCCATACGGGTATGCATATTGTATTCCGGTCTTGGATCAACACATATGCAAGTACACATACTGTGCTTATATTCTAATTATGGTTAAGTGTTCTAAACTCCCATTTCAATCATTGAAACATTCTTAGAAGATAACAATAGCTGTCTCATACAAACTATTAGCTTCGAAGTAATTTTCAAGTGATTGAATGATCAATACGAAACATTCCGAGTCTACATCAAATGACTGTCTCACACAAATCATGTAAGATGTTATAAGGCGATTTTCACATGATCATCTTTTGACTTTCGTGAAGAATATAAGATGAACTTGGTTAAAGCGAAAGCTTACCAACACATATTTCGAGAAATATGTAAGCGAGTTAAACTCAACTCGAAATATCAAATGTGTATAATCGAAGTCTATATATTTATACGACTTTTGTCTCAAGTCTCCACACACCTTTTGTTGATGAAGTACCACAAGCTCCCCTTAGTAGTTCTTCGTCTTCAATCGATGAACGTCGTGAATCCTAATGCTCAACCACACTTTCTATCCTAATCCGAGACTTAGCTATAAGTAGACTAAAAATCAAGACTTATAGTTTTGGAAACTAAACTTGACAACAAGCTTAAGATAGCAACGCCTGCGAGTTCGACCGAGCAGTGCTCTAACAATCTCCCCCTTTGTCAATTTTAGTGACAAAACTATCAATACATATGGATTACAAAGTAAATAAATTATGTAGCTTCTCATCCAAATGCTTGATTTCCTTGGTTCTTCAACATTACTTGAAATCCTCGTCACTTCCAAGTACTTCAGTGATTCTGAACGTGTTCAACTCAGGATCATAGTTATTGAAGATCCGTAGCTATAACAATGAGAAAACAGTAGCTCACAATCATTGTTATACAGTGTCATAGTATTATTACACATCATTAAAGTCCAATTGTATCACAACTTTGACAACAATACTATGTTGATATGTATCACTCCCCCTTAGTCAATACTTCATCTCATATGAAAACCATTCCCGCTTACATAGTGATCCGTAAACCATATGTATTTTTAGTGTGAACTACACATTAATTCTTCCCCTTTTTGCCAATATAAATTGGCAAAGGTACGAAAATTAGTGGGATCCTAATGAAATTCTCATAGAGATACTTCATGATTAAAAGAGAACATATCAACTTTGTTTCGATGATTTCACATAGTCGAAACTTATAGTATTCATCAAGGAGTCTATAAAGATACAAGAAAACTCCTACAATATTCCACAACCGCACTCCCCACAAAGATTTGGCAATTAAGCACAAGTTCAATTAAGAACTCTCCCATATAAAATGTCATTCACGAAAGAACAACAAGAGCGACCTTACTTTTACAAGAAAATAAGGATTTCTTTGGACATTAACAAATCACATGAAACATGAATTTGTATCCAGAAAACTCAATTAAATTAACCACAAGAGAACCCATGATTAATTTAATCGGAAATGCTCAACATAAGAGAACTTACGGAGCCGCACAATATTTTCACACAGAAGTGGATCAGGAAAAGACCAATACTGCGGAATATTCAAAGATTCTTTCTATTTTTCATCAATATTTGCATAAAGACATATAATAGACTCAATCTTTGCAATCAAAAGTTCATCAAATATTTGCATAATCACATAATAAGCTTAAATTTTGACATATATGGGACAATCATAGTTCATAGACGCAAACACACAAATCCCATAACAATTTTTTGCAATATATAAAACCAATAAAGATTAATACTGCAAAATCATCTTCCAAATAAATTTTAGAAATTTAAATAAATAAATCTAAAAACATTGCAAGATGAAAATCGTTGGCATATGTGTACTCACAATAATTGTTATTCCAAACCCTAGTTATCCTTCTTAAAACACTAGAATAAATTCTCATAAGAAGTTTCTGATCTGATGTTCAATTGAGTTGTAGTAAAAGGTTCGTTGAGGCTTGTGAAAGCAAAAGATTCTAGACTTAATAAAACTTAAAAGTAAAGAAAACTTAGATCAAAATTTGATTTCAAGATATTAGGAATAACCAAGACACTGATTCCACTATTACACATGAATAAATTATGGTAAATAATCCAAAACTCTAATTATCTTTTAAGTCCCTTATTTCTTAATTCACATATAATCGGGAAAATTCTCAAATATTAATTGTATCCCCTAAGCATAGATTATCTAAACAAAGTATAACCTATCTAATTGAATCACAACTAATGAAGAAAATTATGCAAACAATTAAAAACTCTGCAAAAGCAGTGATTAAGTGAATTATAAATTATAAATTATAAATTAGAGAAAATAAACAATTACCAATTATTCATGCGTAAATAGCTTCCTCATTGCCTTGGTTGCGAGAGAATTAGCTCATCATCATGTTGGAAACACGCTCAAAAATCATTATTATTGCTCAAAGGGTGTTTACAAAGATGAAATGGAGAAAATGATGAAAATCGGGTGTTTGCAACGTTTATAGTTGTTGCAAACACTGTTACAGAAAACGATAAAGATGAAATGTTGTTGTTACTGTAACTCTGCGATCCTCGTATGAATGTCGTTGTCACTGTAGCATGAACGAAAGTCTCTGGTGGTCTTTGTTCTTCGTGTTCTTCGCAGCAGCAGCAGAAATGGTGGTCTTCTGCAACTCGATTATCTCGACTTTCTAATGCTCTGAAACTCTCCCAATCTCTCCATCCCATTCCTAAAACTCCTCAGCACTATATATATCCTCTCCTGCACAAGAAATATCCTCCATAACTCCAAATAATTCTCCATTACTCGGCAGTAAAGAGAAAATAATATTCGGATATTTTCTTCCCTGAATTAACAATTCACGCGCTGGCATGATGCATAAACACTCCAAACATGATAGCACACGCTGTAGGATTGATTCAACACGCTTCAGACACAAATAATCTTTCCAAAATAACAAGAAATCCTGTGAATATCTCTCGCCTGAACGTGTTACCTTGTTTTCTTCTCGCGGAATATCCAGCCAAACTGGATCGAACCGAAGGCCTTTACCAAGCCTGTTAGGCTAGTTCAAGTCATCCCAATGAATATCATCCATTGAATCTCCTTCTAGCACGCTAAAAAGTCCAACCCTAATTCTGCCTGCGTCTGAATTATATTCCCTCCAATTTTGAAATTCAAAATGTAGATGGTGACCTCCCCCTAACAGAGACGGGGTGCGAATAGCAGTTGGCCAACTGAGGTGCCCCTTAACCAAAATGAGAGTCCGCATAGCACATGTCCTCCGGGGTGCTCCGCATAATTTTTCGAGCCGAATTTTCTAACAATATTTATTTCCAAAAAATACATATAAACACACAAAACACCATAATAAGGACGAAAACAAGTACTAACAATACGAAACATTGAGGACAAATTAGACACATAAATGCGTATATCAGTTTCCTAGAAAAATAAAAATCAAGATATAAAGATTTTAATCATCATCGGAAACCAACCAAGAGGCTTGAGTCTTATCCATATCTTCTTTGATCTCGGGAAACTTAGTGGCAATCACACGTAATTTTTCTTGCATGCATTTTACCTTGGAAATGATCTTACACACACCCTTGTGAATTGAATGAAGAAGACTCAAGGTGGTAGGATCACAAGAACCGTCAAGGGAATCACATCTTTTCCTTTTGTAAACATTCTCCTTCGTACGTTTGAAAGTACAGGGACGAACAAGTTTGGGAGTTCCAATGGAATTGCCAATAGGAGAAATAGAATATGCTCTACAAATTTTCTCAATTAAGCAAGGAAATCCTAACTTCTTGTTGGATGAAGTTATTGAGAGCATTTGAAGAATGATGAATCCAAAAATATCAAGACTTTGAGAACCCAATTCAAGGAATTAGACTAACTCCGCAAATTCACGACTCCACCGAGAATTCTCAATTGTGGAGGGACAAAGATTAGATATACCAAGTTTTACGAAAGACATCAAGGCAAGACTAAGATAATTAGTAGGAAATTTCCCTTCAATCCAATCAACACTCTTACCACAAAGACCATTAGAAATGGTTTCATAAGATGGTCTTTCTTCCCTTGGTCTTGGAAGGCGAAAATTACCCAAAGGAATTTTGGTAATCCTTGAAATCAACTCTCTATTAACAAGAATCCTTTCTCTGTTTATCATGGTCTTGAATTTCATGTCATCAAGATTAACATCATGGATGTTAGCATAGAAGATTCTTATGAAAGTGTCAAACCTTCACCAAGACCATTAAAGATGTTTGCAAGATTAAATTTTTCAAAACAAACCAAATCTTCTTTATGACCACTAACCATATCCAATTTATTTAACCACTAGAAGAAATCCTTTCAAATATCTTACTACTAGAATCATTGATAAATCTAATTCTAATAGAATCTTAATTTTGAGGTATAATCATGCTAGAAGATGATGAATCCAAGTTTTTTGAAACCTTATTTGAAACCTTGAAATTTCCCATGAGACATAGAAATTGAGAGTACAAGGAGAAGGAAAAACATACTTGATATGCTCCTTGAAGATGAGGAAAACCCTTAACCACTTTTGAATCTCCAAAGAAGAATTTTAATGGAGATGATACATGAACCCTAGAATAGTTCACGTACGCGTACTAGAGAGGGAAGAATAAGAGTACGCGTACCATACTTCTTATATACCCAAGAATTGGCTTGGACCCGTTCATGAACCGCGACCCACAAAAGCTATGCAGGATTTGTTAAAGCGTTCAACGACCAAGGTTCTCACGCTGAAAGGATCAGTATAGTGCAGTAAAAGGATAATCGAAAACAAACTATATCACTTTAGTTAACTTTGGGTAGAGAAAAAAAATATCAAGGAATTTTTCTCAGAGACAAAGATTAAATAAATTGACCCAAACACAAAAAAAATCAAACCGTTACTTGCCCCATTGATACAGGTGTATCCGTACTCCTTCGGGGAACTTAGTTAACCTCAATCTAAGTTGAGAAAAGAATCCTAATCTAGGCAGGAATCCATGTTTAGGCAGAATTCCTAGTTAGGGAAGAGTTTTGTTATAGGCAATACTCTTAGTTTAGGAGATAGATTCCTAAAAGAAGTCCTTGGTCGGCTGAGTACGATGAAGGCTATAAATAGAATGATTTGTCTAATAGCATGGGACATATACTAGGCACAAAAAACCTAGAGAAAGCTTGGAACAATACTTGTGCAAGCTTAGCAAACAGATTAAGGTTAATCTACTATTTAGAGAAGATTGTGAGCGTACCAAAGAGAGAATTGTAATCGTTTTCTTGTTCATAATCTAGGGAAGATATTTTCTTCGAATTACTACTTGTTTTCTATTTTCTAAGTTTTTCATCTATTATTATTCTGAATTCCGCGTTTATAGTAATAACTACCAAGGTATAGAGATCAATACGTATCAAGTTGGTCTCAGAGCAAGGTTAGTTTTTAGGGTAAATCCCTGTGGTTTATGGTTTTCATTAGATCTCTATACATAAATCTTGGTGAGGTACTCGAGAAGCTAAAAGACGTTAAGAAAACAAGGGGATCAAGGATGACGAAGTCGGATGACGAACATAAGGAAAGTGAATTACAAACTATGAAAGAAAAGGTAGCTACGCTGCAAACAGACATGAAGTCAATTCAAGTTACCCTTAAGGAACTGAGTGAATATATTCGTTCTCATACACCCAAGCCGAAGACGAAGAAAAAGATTACACCTTCACCTGAAGCTTTGGAAAAAGATGATTCGGGAGAAGACGATTCGGATGAAGAATAAGAAGAAGAGGAAGAAGATGAGGATGAAGAAAAGAAGAAAAGTGAGTTTCTTAAAAGTCCTACATCAACTAACCTCATGGTAAGAATCTGAAAATTGAATTTTCGTATTATTCCACTTTACGATGGGAGTGTTGATGTAGAAAAATTGGATGATTGGATTGAAAGTCTAGAGACCTATTTTTATTTATTTGAATATGATTCAAAGGAAAAGATTGCTTTCGCAGGATTGAAGCTACAAAAGCATGCTCTAACCTGGTGGAAAGCTTATCAAAGACAAAACCTAGGTAAGGGAGTATTATCGTGGAAAAGATTCAAGGCAGTTGTAAGAAAACAGTTTTATCCGGTTGGCTACCTTGAGGAGAGATGGTTCAAGTGGTACAACTTGAAGCAGACCTACAACCAAAGCGTACAAGAATATACTTTGGAATTTCAGAACCAAGCTATGATTTTGGATTTAGACTTGGGAGATAATGTTATATATATGAAATATATCTCCGGGTTCCATGAGTATATACGGAAGGAGTTGAAGATGTTTTAGGTGGATACTATCTCCGAAGCAAGTGTAAAAGCTAATGTCATTGAAGGCAGGCTTAAGAAATCTGATTCAAAGGGAAATACTAAGGTGAAATCTGAAGGTACCACTGTGAAAGGAGAAAAGAAGAAGGGAAGTATAGTGACAAGGAAGGTTTGACTTTCACCCATTGCAAGCAAACATGTCACATTATCGACAAGTGTTGGGTTAAGAACCCTCATCTAAAGCCTAAAGGATTGCAGAGAAAAGAAGCCAAGAAGGCAGCACTAGTCGCTCAAACTCCAAAAGAAGTCCATGGACTAACGGAACCCAATTCAAAGCTTTCTCTTATGACAGAAGCAAAAGAAAGACCTTCAAAAGATGATCTTAGGGAGTGACTCTTTACAGTGAAGATGCAAGTCAAAACATCACTAGTTGATGTTGTTATTGACCCGGGAAGTCAGAAGAAATTACTTTCAAATTCTTTGGTGCAGAAGTTAGGATTGAAGACTATCAAACATCCAAAACCATACCCTTTAGGATGGCTTCAAAAGGAAGGGGGCTTACAAGTTTCACAGCAGTGCACGTTCAAATTTGCTCTAGATGATTCATATATTGACGAAGTTACATGTGACGTAGTTCCTTCGGACGTCTGCCAGGTAGTACTAGGTAGTACTTACCTATGGGATAGAGATGCAACTCTACACATGAGGGAACAAAAGTATACCTTTACCAAAGATGGGGAAAATTTTGTGATTCGGGATATAGATTTTCCTCTTGAGGGAGCAAGCTTAATCACATCCACTCAGGCAAAGTGGTTGGTGAATTCTAGCACGAAGTTCATTCTCCTTGTGATCTGTTCTCTTGAGGAGAATCCAAGTAGAGTTTGTTTGGAAGCCTTGTATGCACAACAAGAAGGCGACCTAGAAAGGTTGAAGTTGAAGTATAAGGATTTATTTTCAGATGTCACGGGATTACCGCCAAAGAGGAGTGTGGAGCATGAGATCATGTTGACCGGGGACACCTTTCTACCTAATGTAGGTCTTTACCGCACATCCGTAGAGGAGTCTGATGAGATCAAGAAACAAGTCCAGGAACTTCTAGAATTAGGAATGATAGTGCCAAGTGCTTCACCTTGTGGATCAGCGGTATTGTTAGTACCAAAGAAAGATGGAAGCTGGCGTATGTGTATTGATTATAGAGCATCAAACAAGATCACTATAAAGAATCGTTACCCTCTACCTAGGATAGATGGCATGATGGATCAGTTGGAAAAAAATCGAGTCTTTACAAAGTTAGATTTCAAAGTTGGATACCACCAAGTAAGAGTCCAAGAAGATGATACATGGAAAACTGCTTTCAAAACCAAACAAGGCTTGTTCGAATAGTTGGTGATGCCTTTTGGTTTGTGTAACGCTCCAGGGATTTTTATGCGTTTGATGAATGATTTGTTACGACCTTTTATAGAAGCTTTTTTGATAGTTTACTTGGATGATATCCCAATATACAGCAGAACTTGGGAAGAGCATCTCATTCACGTTGAGAATGTGTTTAACGTGTTACATGAAGGCCAGCTGAAGTTGAACGGAAAGAAGCATGAGTTTGGAAATGAGGATTTGGTATATCTCGGATTCATTGTTGGTGGTGGACAACGGAAGATTGATCCAAGGAAGGTTGAAGTGATCACTAAGTGGCCTAGACCTAGTAATGTAACTGAAATCATGAGTTTCTTAGGGTCTTGCTGATAAGCGCGAAACTGCGACGCATTTTCACCCATAAATACATTAGCTGGGACTCATTTTATCACTAATAAACTTGTCTGTAGGTATTTTTGGGCAATAAACATTTTTGGAAATTTCGGCTCGAAAAGTTGTTAAGGGCACCCGGAGGACACATGATATTCGGACTCTCAATTTTGGATAAGGGGTATCCCATATTACTAAGGGCACCCTGATTTGCTCTTCGCACCCCATCAGTTGGTTAAGGGGAATCCATCATCTTCCCCATTTGAATTCAGTTTTGTCGGGAATAGAAGAACAAATTTAGGATTCGATTTTTGGGCAGCTTTTGGACATATTCAATCATTGGGTTTGGTACAGATGAACTCTAATTGATTAAACAGGCCTGGCATATGAGTTTGATTCGACTAAATTTGAACATATAGTTGGGTATTTGAACAAACAGAGTCTCGGGTTTAGTTGAGTTAGTTTTAATCAGTTTCCGGGGAGATTCAATCGGAGATTTTTGTTGGATTTGACTTGTATTGGGTGAACAGAGTGAACATGGGTATTTGACTCAACGGAATTGGCTAAATCGTCATGTTGAAACAAAACAGAGGAGGTGGAGTTTTTCACGGGATTGTTTAAGATATTTCTGGTATTGGCTAGTGGTTGCAATGAGTTTGACTTCTTCTGGAACCTGTTTTGCGCGTGTTGGAGAGTTCCAGTCAAAGAATAACACGTAAAAAAAGATAAAAAGGAATGTTTTCACGACATGAAATAACACTAGATATTCTATTTTTGGAAGAACTGCTTGTGATTGTTGCTTGTGATTGTTGCATGTTTAAGGACATCATGGATGAAGAATGAACGTGTTTAACGGTGTCGACATCCACAGACGCGTCGTGAAAGAGAATCAAATCCTGTAACATGGTAAGAATAAAAGGAGAAAATATTCCCGAGAATAATCCCTTGATGGCGAAAATTTCAAGCATTGATTACGAGTTATTACGATTTTGTTGGGTATAAAAGAGTGTCTTGGGGATCATAGAGGGACATGGAGAGTTAGGGGACGAAATAGGGTGAGAAATCAGAGTTGCAGAGCTTGTCTCTGCTGCTACCATTGAAGGAGAGAACGAAGAACATAAGACCCTTAAAGACAGTCATTTTGCTACAGTGACTGTGACAGTTTCTTTCTATCGTTCACTGTAACAATTATTTGTAACAATTATAAGTATTACAAAACCCGGTTTTATTATTTTTTTTCTCCCATTTCATTATTGTGAACTCCCTTTGAGCAATAAAGATGAATTTTGAGTGTGTTTCCAACATGATGAACTAAACCCAACACTGGGTCTACGGAGGAATCCGAATTCATACATGGGTATATTTATTTTATTCTTTTTATGACTTTTGCACTTATTTTAAATAGAATAATGATTTTGATTAATTAGTTATTATTTTATTTGATGGGTCATGCTTGCTTCAATGTTTGATGTCCCATGCTTACGATTTATAATTAATATTTTGAGAATCTACCTTGGCAAAATCAGAGTCGATGTTATTTTATTGAGCGATAATTGTTGAGAATAAATAATTGAACCTTATGTTATGAATTCGGTGGAATCCTAGTCCCAGTAACTCTCGCCTTTTTATATTATTTTTGTATATATTTATTTTTATTTAAATTTAAATTTAATCTTTAAATTTAATCTTCACAAGTCTTAGAGTTCTAAAAATTTATATTATTTTCATTAAACCTTTAAATTTAATCTTCACAAGTCTTAGAGTTCGAACCTTATTTACTACAACAATTAAAAATCCCATCACTTGCACATACTTGCATAATTTTATCTGACATTTTTCGACTATTGCAGGACCATTACATGGTTCGACGGGAGCTAAAGCAAAGTTTGAATGGCAGCAAACACATGAAGACGCTTTTCAGTTACTAAAAAGGAAGATTTCAGAAGCATGGGTGTTGGCATTGCCTAACTTACAACGTACTTTTGAAGTTGAGACCGACGCTTCTAACTATACATTGGGAGGAGTGTTATTACAGGATGGTAAACCAGTGGAGTACCATTCAGAATTGTTATCAGGTGCTATTAAGAACTACGCACCTTATGACAAAGAATTTTGTGATTTATATCAATGTATCAAGCGTTGGCGAGTGTATCTCTTTGGTAAAGAAGTAGTGGTACATTCAGATCACAAACCATTAGAGTATCTACATGCACACACGAAACTACAACAAGGCCGACACATGAAGTGGATGTCTTACTTGATGAGTTTCAACATTCTCATTAAGTACAAGAAGGGAGTAACAAACAAGTTGGCAGATATGTTGTCTCGTCCACCAATCTGAGCATTAATGGTGTCCATGAGAATTCAGCCGATTGTTCCTCAAGAGTATGCAGAGTCATATGCATCTAGCAAAGACTTCAAGAAGGTGTTAGAAGGTGTAAAGAGTGGTTTAAAAGGAGAGTTTGAACTCCGGGATGGATTGTTATACAAGTGTCAATTACTTTGCATTCCAAAAGATGGAGATCGTTTACAACGGTTGAGAGAAGTACACACACCCCGAGCTGCTGGACACTTTGAGATGAACAAAACTCTTCTTAACCTCCGTCATTATGTCTTTTGGCCAAAGATACAAGATGATGTGGATAAATTGGTTAGAGGGTGTAAGTTGTGCAGCACATCTAAACCTTCCAACAAGAAACGTGGGTTATATCTACCATTACCAGTACCATCAAGACCTTGGGAGAGTATCTCTATGGTTTTTCTTGGTGGGTTACCAAATACCAAGTCTGGTTATGATTACTTGTTCGTTGTGGTCGATAGATTCAGCAAGATGATTGCATTAATTCCATGTACAATGATGGTAACGGGAGCCGGTGTAGCAAAGCTCTTCTTTGAGCATGTGTGGAAGCATTTTGGGTTACCTACTTCGATTATTTCTGATAGAGATGGCCGATTCCTTAGTCACTTTTGGGATTCTTTATGGAAGATGATGGACACTAGGTTGAAGAAGAGTACATCTTTTCATCCACAAATAGACGGACAAACAGAAGTGGTCAACATGACTATGGTTCATATGTTAAGGGGATATAAATCCAAGTACCCTAAAACTTGGGATGAGAGTTTACCATATCTACAATTTGCATTCAATATAGCAGTTCATGGTTCTTCGGGAAAATCTCCTTTGGACACGTGATATGGTTACTTACCACCTAGTCCTTTCGATCTAGTATTTTCTAGTGACACCTCAATGAGGGGAAAGGAAGGAAGTGAATGGAAAAAGGAACAAAAGTTCTTGGAGAAGATATCACATATTCATGCGACTATTGAAGCACAATTAAAGGAGTCATAAGCCAAATACAAAGCAAAGCATGACAAGCATCTTGTGCCTTGTAATTTTGTGTTGGTGACTTGGTATGGTTAAAATTAGGTAAGGAACAACTGAAGGGGGAAGGTAAGAAGTTGAAGCCATTGAGGTATGGACCATTTCGTATTCTCGATCAGATTGGTGACAATGCATTTTGACTGGATCTGCCACCTTATATAGGAATGTACTCGGTTATAAATGTCGAATACTTGAAGTTGTTTGAACCACCATTACTTGATGATGACGGCGACGACACTATGATCTTAGCACGAGTAGAAGACCTATGGTTTCATAGATAGGAATCACTCACGGAAGACTGCATATTGGAGCAAAGAGTGACTAAAACACGACAAGGAGAAAAAGAAGCTTTTCTAATTGGATGTAAAGGCCAAGTTCCTAGCAAGGCCAAGTGGTTTAACAAGGAAAAATGGACTCTCGAGTTCCCTAACCTTCATTTTTAACTCTCACAGGAGTTCAAGTTCTTAAAAGGGGGACCCATGATACAGGTTTATTCGTACTCCTTCAGGGAACTTAGTTAACCTCAAGCTAAGTTGAGGGAAGAATCCAAATCTAGGAAGGAATCCTTGTTTAGGCAGAATTCCTAGTTAGGGAAGAGTTTTGTTTTAGGCGATACTCGTAGTTTAGGAAATAGATTCCTAGTAGAATTCCTTGGTCGGCTGAGTACGATGAAGGCTATAAATAGAGGGCTTTGGCTAATAGCATGGGATATATACTAGGCACAGAAAACCTAGAGAAAGCTTGGAACAATACTTGTGCCAACTTAGCAAACAATTTAAGGTTAATCCACTGTTTAGAGAAGATTGTGATAGTAACAAATAGAGAATTGTAATCGTTTTCTTGTTCATAATCTAGAGAAGATATTTTCTTCGAACTTCTACTTGTGTTCTGTTTTCTAAGTTTCTCGTCTATTATTATTCTGAATTCCGATTTTATAGTAATAGCTACCAAGGTATAGAGATCAATATGTATCACCTATCTCAAGTTATATACAAATGGGGTAGATCCAAGCTTGTTACCAAGAGGCTAGATATGCAGAGAGATCCTCATGAAACTTTTCCGGTTGATATTTGTGAAATGTACCAGAAGTATAATCATAGTAATGATGATACTCAAGGTTAATAGAATTCTTTAAATCCTTTTTCTTATGACCAAGGAATGACATTTCCCGACAATTAGAATACATATCGAACTCATCAGAAATATTTTTATCAATTTCACATGAGTTGGTAGTATGCATAGCTCGTACATCATGAATACATGATTTGACAGGTACAAAACTTTTATCATAAATTTTCTCTTCCTCAATCGAATTAAGCTTTTCTAAGAATTTAAAAACGTTTTCAAAAGATCTAAATAGATTTTTGTCAATTGATCCATCACGATAGTATTCCTCAAAAAGATTAAGAGTTAATCTAGTGAGACTCCATATCTTTGAGCGTTGACCATGTTTTCTCGGACGATTTTTATTAGAAGAACTTTTAACTTTTCTTTTAGACTGTTTCTCATCATCTAAGTTTTCCAAAGTCTTAGAGGGAACGAGATTATCATGAGAGACCAGAGGTATAATGAATAATAAGCTCCGAACAATCTTTAAGGAATTCTGGTGTGCCTTACAGATGCCTAGAGCAAGTTTCCCAAAGAAATTTCCCATAGGGACAGACTTTAGGGATCATTCAATCACAAACTTATTAGGTATATAGTGTTTGCCTGCTCTGATACCAATTGAAAAGCGGGGGTCTAACAACCACACCCAATATTTCGCTTAGCAATCTGTATGGACTAACTCCAATATACTTTTAAGAGAATCAACTAGACAGTCAGACTCAATCTTAAGAAAAGTATATCAAAGAGTTATATCTCTATTTCTCAATTCAATCCGCAATCAAACAAATAGGAATTTGCGAGCCCAATTGAATAAGAGAAATAACTTGGACGGTATCAAAAACCAATATCCAAGTGTCAATTGATTGAACTTACGCACAACCTGAGATATTTCAATTATATATACAAATATAATATGGAAAATAAATAACACAAAAACCAGAAGTTTTGTTAAAGAGGAAACCGCAAATACAGAAAAACCCTGGGACCTAGTCCAGATTTGAACACCATACTGTATTAAGCCGCTACAGATACTAGCCTACTCCAAGTTAACTTCGGACTGGAATGTAGTTGAGCCCTAACCAATCTCACACTGATCAAGGTACAGTCGCGTTCCTTACGCCTCTAGAACCAAGCAGGATTCCGCGCACTTGATTTCCTTAGCTGATCTCACCCACAACTAAGAGTTGCTACGACCCAAAGTCGAAGACTTGATAAACCAATCTGTCTCACACAGAAAAGCCTATTGAATAGATAAATCTGTCTCCCACATATATACCTATGAGTTTTGTTCCATCTTTTGATAAATCAAGGTGAACAGGAACCAATTGATATACCGGACTTATATTCCTGAAGAACAGCCTAGAAATATCAATCACCTCACAATAATCTTAATCGTATGGTAGTGAAACAAGATATTGTGGAATCACAAACGATGAGATGAAGATGTTTGTGACTACTTTTTATCTTGCCAATCGGAGATTAAATCTCGAGCAAATCTTAGAGAAGATAGTACTCAATACGATAGAAAATAGCAAGATCAGAACACGCAACTACAGAGAAAATAGTTGGGTCTAGCGTCAGAATCCCAATGAAGTCTTCAAGTCGTTAACCTACAGGGTTTTGGGAAAACCTAAGATTAAAGGAGAATCAACTCTAGTCGCAACTGGTATCACACAGGAGGTGTGGGAATTAGGTTTCCCAGTGGATAGAGTTCTCCTTTATATAGTCTTCAAATCAGGGTTTGCAATCAATGTTACCTTGGTAACAAAGCATTCAATATTCACCGTTAGATGAATACCTGATTAGACTCAAGCTAATATCTTTCAACCGTTAGATCGAACTTAGCTTGTTACACACAAATGAAAAGTGACTTCATTTAGATATGGATAACCGTACCTAAACGTGTACACCTTTGTTGGCTCAACAATAGTTAACCGAAGTTAGCCATATGAACACTTTTATATCAACCATATTCATCTTAACCATGGTAGTTCGAATGACTCAAATGAACTAGTTCTTGAGTTGTTCAATTGTTTATATTCTCATAGAAGTATACAAGACACAATTGAAGCAAAATCGATTTTGATTCACTCGAAATAATTCAGGAACATTATAACCACGTTTGCAAAATATTTCATTCCTTATTATATAAATATATTAGTTCATGAACAACCCAGTTTAGAACATAACCTACTCAAGTATGCAAACTGGTATGCGTACCTACGTAGCCGGACTTGGACCGTGTTCACCAGTATGCAAATGGGTACGCATACTGTCCTACACTTCCAAGCTTCAGTTGATTCCAGTACGTGTACAGGTACACATACTATAATACCCGGACTTCAACTGACTTTGTTAGTACGCGTACAGGTATGCATACTCTAACTCCCGGACTTTACATGACCTCGCCAGTACGCGTACGGGTATGCATACTTCATTCCAGTCTTGGATCAACACATATGCAGGTACGCATACTGTGCTTATAATCCAATTATGGTTAAGTGTTCTAAACTCCCATTTCAATCATTGAAACATTCTTAGAAGACGACAATAACTGTCTCACACAAACTATTAGCTTCAAAGAAATTTTCAAGTGATTGAATGATCAATACGAAACATTCCAAGTCTACATCAAATGACTGTCTCATACAAATCATGTAAGATGTTACAATTCGATTTTCACATGATCATCTTTTGACTTTCGTCAATAATATAAGATGAAATTGGTTAAAGCGAAAGCTTACCAACACATATAGATGAGTTCAAGTCTCCACATACCTTTCGTTGATGAAGTTCCACAATCTCCCCTTAGTAGTTCTTCGTCTTCAGTCGATGAACGTCGTGAAGTATAATGCTCAACTACACTTTCTATCCTAATCCAAGACTTAGCTATAAGTAGACTAGAAATCAACAGTTTTGGCAACTAAACTTGACAACAAGCTTGAGATAGAAACGCTTGCGAGTTCGACCGAGCAGTGCTCTAACACCAGTCAATGGTCAAAGTCAACGATGGATCAACCGACAAATTCAACAGTCAAAGTCAACTATCGGTTAACGTCGTAGCCAAATTGCCAAGTCGTGCTCCCAGCCAGTTTCCAGCCAAGTTTCCAAGCGCGCTGCCAGCTAGCCTCCATCCATGTTGTCAGTTGTGTTGTCATCCAACTCCCATCCAGTCTCCAGTCAAGGAAGTTTGCAATTCAAAGATCGATAGTCGCAGTTAATAACGAAAGTCAACCCTGCCAGTCAAAGTCAAAGTCGTTGGTCAAACCTGCATGCCCATGTCGATTTTTCCATTTTCCACCGATCCAGCGCAAAAAACCTGGAAGATGATTCTGGAAGTTTCTAGATGACTTGCTGACCAAGTTGTAGAGAAAGTTCTGGAACATTCCTAACCAGGTTACTTGCAGAGGAAGTTTATCTCGAAATTAGGGTTTAACCCATGTATTCAACTGTATAAATAAAGGAGAATATCAACCCTAAAGGGACACACCCTGATAGGTAAAAATACACCAACAAACTCTAGAAAGGATCAGAAATCATTGTAATCCATACATCAATAAAATATCCTTCGCTACGGGGATTCGTCCATGGATGTAGGCAAAACTTGCCGAACCACGTTAAATTCGTGTCTTTCTATTTATGCTTGTTCTGTGTAAAACCCTAGTTCTGATCATCTTCACCAAATCAATTGTGTTCTGTGCCTGGAAATATTTCTGGGTACAAACAGAACCGTTTCCATGAAATTCAATTCCTTGAATTGGATTACCCGAAAATGGAAATCCTGATCCTTCAATACTGTGACCAAACAAGTTGTAAGGGATTACATAAATAAATATTTAAACATATAGTTGTATATAACTATTAATTCTCAAACCGAATTGTAGGGACATTTGATTTACACTACAGTAGATTTTGGGAAAAGCTTTATCAACACGAACCACTAGCTTATTTAGGCGAGTATATTTTATTTACCGGTATATGACATTCAACCCCTTAAAGATACATGAAGTAGTGTGTGTTTTAGATACATAATTTCTCTTTTCGTAATTGTATTAGTGAAAGGTAATTAGTATTTGTTACTGTTAAAATTAGCTATTCGGGTTTTGTTATAACTCGACGTTAGTTATGAGCTGTCTTACAAATTTCTTGATTTGTCGTTCACTCTCTCCTTTCGTTCGTTCTAAAGAAAACTTAATACAACATCACCAGATAATGAAAAATCTGAAGTTGAATCCTTGTTGCAAGTTGTAGTTTGAGTAAAGAGAAAATAATTACAAAATATGCATTTACAAGGAGACTGCAAGAACGTGATATTTGATTTAAATAAAAATTGAAATGTGATAAAATGGACAATTGGTAACTTGGTAGTTGACCAAGTAAATTATTGTCGTAATTTTAAAACTGGAAATGCTATGTTCATACAGATACCAACCATATGACACATTATCTAGCTAAATTTGTTGCGAACTTTCATTAGTAGAAGAATGGGAAGGCAATTTTCCTTCTTGGATGAATCTGTGCATCCTTAAAGTTATAAAATGTAATTTTTCTTCACTAAATGAAAATCCTTTTCATATTAAAAAAAATTGTCATTTTTTCATAGCATCATTAGGGTATTAGTGTCATCTTTTTTCTCTCTCATAATTACTTTTCCTGGAAATTTTCTCATTCTTCTTCTTCTTCTTCTTCTCATCTCTGGATTTTTCTTCTACAATCTTAAACATCATCTTCTTCTTTGTTTATGATTCGAGACCTCTCTTCTCTAATGGAAAATACTTCTTTTCCAATTTCGAAAGCTCCTTTGAACTGATTAACCATTATTATTTCACTTAAACTGAAAGATGACAATTTCTTAACTTGGAAGACTTTGATGCTTCATGTGAATCGAAAATCTAAAGTAATGAAAAGTTTCTTAATGGATCTCATCCATGTCCAGCATAATTTATTATTCGATCGAATGAAAATAATGGTATTGAAATCCTCTTTACTCATATTGGATGTATGAAAATGCTACAATCACTATGTGGAGCAATTCAATAATTGTAGATACAATAATATGTTATTTTGCTGTAATATTATTTTGAATTGTGGAAACGTATTGGTGAAAGTTTTATCAACTCATTCAATCCAATTGCTTACAAACTTATATCTCTCAAACAAGGTGATAAACCATTTCATGTTTTTCTTAATGAGATCAGGAGTACCTCTGATCAACTTGACGATGTCGAATCCAAGGTATTTGATGAAGAACTCGTTGTTGTTACCTCATATACATTTAATTATGATTACAGTTATTTCTCTACTTCAATTAGAATACGAAATCCACATATTTCTAGCATTGATCTGCACAATATTCTTATTGGTGGAGAAATGATAGTTAATGAAAGATGCAAAACCATAGTTTAGGATTATAGTAATAAAAAATTTATTGCTCATATGAGTCGATATAAACCTCCATGTAGAGGTCGTGGTCGTGGTTTTAACGGTTTTTCAAGAGGAGGTAGTCGTAGTTTTTTCAATTTGATATAGGATCTGGAACTCTTCATAATCCTCCCCCTATTGATAAACAACATGTTGGATATGCTATAAATATGTTAATGATGCTCCAAGAAACATGTAAGTAATGCTTGCTTCAGCAAATATTTTAGGTGAACATCCATGAAACATGGATTCTAGTGTTAACAATCGTTTGACTGTCGACGTTTAAAACCTCGATGCTTGCATTTTCTTGTCCTAGTAATGACGTTATTTCTGCCACTAATGATGAAGGCATGTTTATTCCCAATTATGGATCTTTCGTTATTTATACTCCTCAACATAACTTCTTTGTTCATTATATTTTTCATGTTCCTAAGCCTTTCACAATCTTATTTGTGTTAATTTACTAGAGACAATCAGTATTTACTAACCTTTACTTGAGATGATTTCCGTATCAAGGACCTTAAATCAAGGAGGATTCTTTTTCTAGTGGCCTAGTAACTATGATCTTTAGTAATTTCACCTCTCTTACAACTTTGTTTTGTGTTTAAGATTCATCTGAAGTCTGTAAAATGAGGCTTTCTCATATTTATTTTGATTCTCCTATTATATTTTGTAGAAGAATGATGCTTGAATGTTATGTCAAAGATCATTTTGTATACTGATTACCAATTAAGAAAAAGTCACAAATAACATTTTTGTACTTTCTCTTCTACTTTTTGTTACACTTTTACAATTGTTATATCTTGGTGTACGGGGTCCAACACCTGCAACTTCTATGTTTGGTTACAAAGATTATGCCAATATAATACTCCCTCCGTCCCAAATTAATTGAGCTAATTGGTTTTAAATTTTGTCCGGAAAATAATTGAGCTATCTCTCTAATCAAGGGGATATTTCTAAAACTACCCTTTTAATTGATTATTGTTACTATAATAAATATGTATAATTTGATAGCCATGTTTGTATTCGTTATGTCGGTGTTTTAAATGCTTTTCAACGGTATAAAGTTTATGGAAAACCGTGGTATAGTTTAAGAGATAAATCATATCTAAGTTTTACTATCCATAATGGTATAATTGTAAAAAATACTTAAACATACTTCCCTTTTCTCCTTGTCTTAATAATTGTGCAAAGTACAAATAACTCAATTATTTTGGGACAGAGGGATTATATGATTTCTTTAAATTTTGGTAGGTTTTTCCTTTTTTTTTTCCAAATCAGATTTTGTTTTCTTACATTTTAAATTGTCGAGAATCTTCTTTCATGCACAATCAAAACTATTAGAAAGATGGTGGAGGGAGGGGGTGGGGTGGGAATTTGTCAATAATAAACTTAATCTTTTTCTGTCAACTCATGAAGTTTCTCATGTAACCACTTGTGCTCAGACACGAGAGTAAAATGATGTTGTTGAGTCCATGTAATATTCTGATTCGGCTGGTTGATTTGTTGAATCGAAAATATGTACTGATTTGACCTTTACAAACACCGGTGCCTTTTAAGCACAATTGGCAAAAACTTTCCAGTTAAAGTGTTCAGACGAGATAATCCAGGAATGGGTGACCTCCTGGAGAGCTTTTGTTAGATGGACGCAACGGTTCCCGTTGAAAATCTCATACTACTAGATAACTGCAATGGTAAGTGGGGATAGTGTCGTTGGAGGGTCGGTTCATTACAGTCCAAGAATAAACACTTACTTGATATTGTAAGAATTTTTTTGATTCACGATTTTCTTCATATTTCTTTATTGTTTGAGTCCTTATCCCCTGCCAACTATAGCATCAATATACTTCATACTAAACCTTTAATTTTTATTTCTTCTTATGAAGTCATATTTCATAAATCTCCATATTATGTCTTTCTGAAGAGTTTCGGTTATTTGTACTTTCTTTATCTTAAACCACATGCCTCAAATGAACTAGACACTGGAAGCGTTAAATACATATTTCATGGTTATAGTACTCATAACAAAGGTTGTAGATGTCTCATTCCTCTACTAGCAAGATTTATGTGTATATGCATGTTTTTTTCTTTGAGCACCAATTTTGTTTCCAACTCTCACCTCTACTGACATTTCTTAGTCAGGTCATGCCTTTGACATGTCAGTTTCTCTTTCATACTACAATACTGTTTCTACTCCATTAGTTTCATCTCCTATCATTTAGGTTTCTTCAACCTCACCAGTTCTTCATATTGCACCAGAACCTCCACCCCCATCTACATCTCAATCTGACATTATGTTAATCGTTTCAAATTACCAAAATATGACTACCAAGTCCAATAATGGCCTATCTAAACCTAAGGCTTTGTTTTTAACCAGACGTATCTACCAAGTCCAATAATGGCCTATATTTTTCCTCTAACACGACCTTGCATCGCACAAGCTTTTAAGTATCAGGAATAGAGGGATGTTATGGATGCAGAATATATAAGACATTACTTGATGAGAAAACTTGACTTTGGTTATACTTACTTCTTCTCAGAATTTAGTAGGTTGTAAATGTGTATTCAAGGTCAAGTATCATGCAGATGAGATAATTAAGATGTATAACTCTAGACCGGTAGCTAAAGGTTTCCACAATTTGAAAGTTCAGACAACACTGAAAAATTCAGTCATGTGTGTGTGTGGATGGGAAAAACGGTTTGATGGTTTTTTTAGGAAAGTGAAGAATCGAGCGTGTGGACAAGACTCCTCAACCGAGCAAATTGCTGAACCTCATACAGATGCGCTGCAAAGGGAATGATTAGATTCGATAGATCAATCTGTAGGACTCCGGCCTAAACCAAGTCAATGGTCGTTCCAGAGTCAATTCGGTCACAAAGAGGGAGATGGGTTGATCTGTAGGAGGGAAGCTGAGAATTGTGTGGGATCAATGATGATTGAGGATTGTGGATGTGTTGAAGGTTTCTGCAAATTGATGAATTGCTGAAGTTGAGTTCTGTGAATAAGTTCTAATCGAGTTGTTGACGAATGATGATAATGATCGGTTGTCCTCGATTTGGACTTATTTATATTGCAAGAATGATGAACACCCTGATCCCTGTAAGTGTGACGGTTTCTTGAGTGAAAGAGTGGGAAAGTGGAAGATCGTGGTGAAACCAGTTCCAGGTCGTGCAAAGACTTGGTTAACCGTCCACCCACTACTTTTCTAACTCCTTCAACCGTTGCACGACTTACTCACATTCTCATCGTGGATGAATCCACGTGCCGTAGGCCGCCAGACCAAAACCCTAATTGATATCCCCCATGTGACGTGATTGATGTCTCACGAATCGTGGAGTCTACATGACAGACGTGTATTTGATTAGTCACATTGACTGATTAGACAATGAGTCTAGGTTTTGTTGAATTGAGCATGAATGACGAATTTCTCAGTAGAACATTCGAGTAACTGAGCAAGTATTTCTCGACGAATTACTGAATATCGATGGTTGGATTAATATTCGAGCAATTGAGCAAGTATTGCGAATTACTGAATATTGATAGTTGGACGATTGAGCAAGTATTGCTCAATTCGACAAATTACTGAATATTGATAGTTGGATCAATACTCGAGCAATTGAGCAAGTATTGCTCAATTCGACGAATTACTGAATATCGATAGTTGGATAAATATTCGAGCAATTGAGAAAATATTACTCAATTCGACGAATTACTTATTTATTGGTGGCGTGACCCAATAAAATATTAATTAAAATATTGGTAGATTACCGAATATTATATAATTAATCCGTGTGTTGTTTGCTGGATCAACATAAATTTATTTAGTGTTTGAACTTGCTCAGAATGATGATTTGTTAAGCGTTTGTTCGAAACCCTAATTTTTGATCAATTGCTCATTAATTGACGAATTGCTGAAAATAGGTCGTGAGCCAAGGAGGGACCGACCATATGGGACTACGGACGTCCATGTGATGCCCAATTTCTCAACTGAGCGTACACCAGGGTCCTGAGTTGACCGATTGGTGAAGGAATGACGATTAAATTCCGGTTTCATCATTTATTGAAATAATGCTCGATTCAGCATTAAGTGATAAATCCCGAGTATGAAAAATGAGGGACCGACCAAGAGAGCATGAGACCGGCTCTTGGTGGTCAAGGGACTAGCTATTGGTTGTTTGAGCAATCCCCAGGTTAGTTGTAGAGAATTTGGGCCCAATATGAGCAATTGAGCAAATTAGATCAGAATTATGAAAAAGTGTGGGACCGGCTTTGTGCAAGCCCTAGGGATGACCCTGGTCGGTCAAGAAGGAATGCAGGTGTTACCATAGTGTCCGTATTTTCGTACTGAGAGTTTCAGTGTTTTCTGATGTGCGTTCGAGCAACATTGTGAATTTTCAGAAGAGTTTCATCTTGACTGAAATTCTTGATTTTGCCGGAATGAGCATGTATGCTCAATTGATCAATATTTTGTAATATTAAAATAAGAGTATTTTAACATTTAAAATCGTCGTGAGAGGCTAGCCAGTCGTGTGACCATGTTGGCTTTTGGTTTTTCATGATTTGAGAAAAATTTGAGAAATTATGACGAAATCATGATTTTTGCTCAAACCAAGGAGTTTCATGAATTGAGGAAAATAATAATTATAAAAGACTAGGGATTGCAAGGTGTGGGACCGTCCACTGCTAGGGCATGGCCGGCCGACTATGTTGCCCGGTCCCACAACACTTTCCTTAATTTTATATTATTATTTTTTATGAAACTGTGATATTATGGAGAATCCATGAGTTTTGTTGAAATGGAGGAGTTTCATGAAATTGGGAAATAATAATTGTAAAAGGCTAGGGATTGCAAGGTGTGGGACCGGCCACAACTAGGGTATGGTCGGTCGGCTATGTTGCCCTGTCCCGCACACCTTTCCCTATTTTATGTTATTATTATTTTTCATGAATCCATGAAAATATGGAGAAACCGTGAGTTTTGCTCAAACAAGGAAAGTTGCTGGGATGGAGGAGTCTTCATGAGTTCATGAAAATAACAAAAATAAGGAAAAATAATGGAGGAAGCATGGGAACGACCACGGCTAAGGCATGGTCAGCCGACCGGTGGGCCCGGCCCATGGGCGCTTCTCCATTATTTTAATGTTATTATTTTCTCTCTCCTATTTTGTGCGGGATTCCTCGTTTGTCCATATTTTTGGATGCTCGTTCGCACAATTGGGTGCTCGTTCGTGCATCATTGTTGAGTACACTTGCACCATTTTATGGGGCTTACTCAGTGATAGTCCAGATGCCCGATTTTTGAGTATTTATTACTAATTTATGAAATTTAATGGAGAATGATTCATGAAACTGAATAATAAAAATGAGTAGTTGTTTTGTTATCAATTCATAGGATCAGTCGTGGATTCGACCATGAATTTGGAATAATAAAATTACCTATTACCATTCCATGAGATCAGCCGTGGATTCGATCATGAAATCGGAGTAACGAGATAATACAGTTGTTTATTGTCGTTCCATAAGATCAAGTCGCGGATTCGATCATGAAATCGGAGCAAAATAGATTATCTTCTGGGAAATCAGTGGTGAATGTCACGGCAGAATTAATCTATTGCAGAAAGGATATTAGCTAGTTAAAGCGTCATACACATTCTGAAAGGTGCATAGTCAGGAGACAGCGAGTGTTGCCGAAGTACTGAAGGCGTATCTATACACGGTCTCTCTACATAGTCAGGGAACAGTGATTGTCACCGACGTCCTGAAGGCGTTATTGCCCTCAATCTTACGGAGAACCGCCCAATCGTTCTTCTATGTAGAGGGGGTCTCTCTCATGTAGTCAGGGAACAGTGAGTATCACCGACGTCCAGAAGGCGTTAATTCTCTCCATCTTACGGAGAACCGCCCAATTATGTTATTCTACATAGAGGGCATGATGAAATGCGAGGTATCGAACGCTCAGCTAGTGGAGGCCTTTCGAAAACAAATTCACCATGGATCGTAAAATATGAATCATCACATGCCTGAAAGCCGTGTCAGAAACATGCAGTATCATGATTTTACGATTTTGTCCTTTGTTGAAAATCCACCATCTACATTAAGTCCCCTGCTTAGTGAGGGACAGTCATGTTCCCCAGTAAGCATTAAATGGTGATTTTCAATCGACGAGATCAGCGGTTTGAACTTAGTCGTACAAAGGTATTTTCAGAATCCTCGATTTGCTCCAATGGTGTCATGTACGAGCAAATGTATGGATGAGGAACCTGATAGTGTGGTAGAGTGTGATTTCGTAAGCACGGAGAGATGAAGCATCGCTGATTTGGCCAGTCAAAAGCTAATTTTGG
This sequence comes from Papaver somniferum, assembly GCF_003573695.1. Lineage (NCBI taxonomy): Eukaryota > Viridiplantae > Streptophyta > Magnoliopsida > Ranunculales > Papaveraceae > Papaver > Papaver somniferum. Next base: position 53,886,254 of record NC_039366.1, read on the forward strand.
TCGATTTAGGATTTATGGACCCAAGCCCAAAAAGGAAACCCATGTTTTATTAGGTTTTGGAAATAAAATTAATATAAAAGGTAAGTAACAATAAAAAAAATTATTATTTGTTGACCGACCAGCTCTCCCTCTCTTCATCATCAGCAGAGAAGAAGATTTGTCGGACCTTCCACCGCCGGCAGTCGCCGATCGAACACCGACGCCGACAGGTGAGCTTTTTTTTTTGTTGTTGTTGTGTGTGTTATGATTTCATGAGTTGTTCATAAAACAAATTCCATAGTTGCATGCATGCGTAGGATTTATGAAGAATTTGTTTTTAGAAAATGTATATATATGCCCATTTGTTCGTTAGTTTAAGGAACGAGCAAAAATCCTAATATGGAAGAGATACATAAATTTTGAATAGACATGGTCTAGTTGCAGTAAAGAAATTTTTTTTTATGAGGTTTCATGAAAACCCAAATTTATTTTCAAAGCATGAACTTTCACAAATACTTTTAAAAACGCAGGTTCGTAGTAGAAGCAATAAATAATGATCCTTGGCGTTAAAGGAATTTTGAAAAGACCTATGGTTCATGATAAAATTTATTTGTGAATATTGAAAACTTTGTTTGGAACATGTAAACTTTACAAAAATAGTAAAGATCCTCGTTTTATAGACGAACGCTCGTATGAGAAAAAAGTTTCTTTCTTATCTACAGTTCAAGTGAGTTATTAACTCACGAAAATTTACTTTTTAATTACGTGACTTGTTCACGTTTTTGTTTTAAAAAGAAAAATCAAACTTTGATTTATGGAAATTTTTTAAAAGTAAACAATATTTCTATGAGTTGATGAATTCGTAGTGTATGTATGAGTTTGGTGATTTTATAGTGTATGTACATGTAAAAAATCAGCGGATGTTCATATGAAAGGTTATATGAATCATTCATGGTTTAGTAAAGAGTCTGGTGTTTGACTCTTGAATGATAGGTTTTGCTCATCTTCGCAGGTTCGAAGGAGTAAGCAAGTTTTCAGAGTTTTGCGTTGTTATCACTAAGTTCGTGAAACTGAAAATAGGTAAGAGTTGAGGATTACCATTTTGTTGCGAATTCGATATTAGCATATTTGTAATTCTGTGCTCCTGGTTCCAGAGAATGGTGACTTTCAACAACAGTGATTATGATTATTCCTCTAGCTCTTCTGACGAGGATTCCAAGGTTCCAGAGGTGAAGATTTATGCAGCAGAATCCCGCGCCGAGATGGACCAATCATTGAAGAAGGCTAAGGATGTCATAAACGACATGTATCTTGATCATCTGAAGACTGCCCGTGATGGATTCTCGAAGAGGATAGCTGAGGATGAGATAGTAGCTGAGTATCGGGAGAAGAGGCTTCGAATTCAGCGCAGACGGTTAGCCGCCAAGGAGAAGCTTCGCTCTCGTCCTGATGGTGTAGCTTCGGATTCTGATGCTGAAGAAGAAGAACCTGTATGGGAGCCAAGGGAACACAAAGTTAAGCCACACCAACTTACCAGGGAGATTGGAAGATTAGTTGAGGCTGATCTTAAAGTTGAACGCGAAAAAGAAGAGTACTGGGACGCAATGTACAGCGATCCTGATGAGAGAGAGGACTTTGGTGAAGATTCTAACAGTGATTTTGAGGAAGAGATTGAAGAGGATCCTACGGAGGACGATGATGGTGATGACGAGTCCGACGATTAGTCGCGAATTTTTTGAGATTATTTACTTTATGTTGAAGTTGACATTATCTCCTTATTTGAGTAGTTTGACCGAAGAGATATTTGGAGATCATTATTTATTTATTTGTTGAACAATCCTTTATCACATCTCTATCCAGTTCTCTTCATGCCTTCAATTGAACGAATCCATATCCTCGTGTATGAAAATTAGTCATGATCTTCGGAAGTATGACTATACGAGCAAACTGAGGAAACGTAGTTTTTAAAAAACCTGCTCTTAGTCAAAGTATGACTAGTTGAACTGTTAGTCCCCAGTATTGTCGCTCTTCTAGTTTATCACATAATCCCATTTGAGATCCTCTCAGTAGAAACCGCAACTGATTTGACCATTCGTAGAAGATAAATATCCATCGTCTTAAGTTTTGACTTCGAAAACTTAGGGTTTCATACTTATACAACACATTTCCTCCGGATGTACATTATCATAAGAAATTTTGATCATAATCATACCTCTCATCATCATGTTTGGTAGCAGTGCTTCTTCTCGAAATGGATCTTTGACGCCCATCTCGGTGAGTATAGCGTGTTTTTCGTCATTTTCATGTAATCAGAAATCCTGATTAAAGAAGGTGATCTGTTGCATGCCAATCAGGAGAATCAATCCTGTCTGAGACCTAAGCGGACTGTCAGGGATCCCGCGTGTTATAGGTCTGTTCGTGAAGCTGGGACTGGGACATCTGTAATTCTTCGACTGAAGATTTCCCTTGATCGAGCATTGTCCAGGATTTCTGAATGTTTTGTCATTGCAGGTTGATATTCATGTTGTTGTCGAAGCCAGGAAGAAGAAGAAGAATGGAAAATCCGTGGTTGTATCTAATAGTGATGGCGTCATTCATGCTGAGAACTCGGAGGACTTTGTAGATGCTGATCCCAGGGTTTCTGCTCGTGAATACCCAATGGCTGGACACCTGCTCGATACTCCCATGATCAATGTTTTCCCAGATAATCAACTGGTTGGTGGTTTCATCGTCCCTAAATGTTATGCAACTGTCTACACCAAAATCTGGAGAAGGTATGGGCATATTGCTACTACCGAAGTATGAAGAGGTTTTCCGCAGACTCTATTAACCACAATCGCTGGATTATTGCCCGTCATTGATGAAATGAACAAGATAAAACTTCAGGATGTCAAGAATGAAGAGTTGCACAGATGAGACGATATGATCTCGAACTGTGAGGTCTTGCGATTCAACATAAGCTGGATCCATCGTCGACTCAAGATCATTAAGGTTGATAGGACGACTTCTGCTGCAAATATGATTTCTGCTACGTCTGCCATCATAGAAGAGGAGAAAGCACTTTCTCTGGAGTTGGCAAGGGTTGAGAAATATGTCCAGGATTTGAGAGTGAAGAATGAAAACTTTCAAAAGATGCTTGAAACAGCCTTCAGTAAGGATTATTTGTTGTTGGATGGTTTGCTCTAAGTGAGCGTTTGAGAGAAATATTTTTATGTAGGTTTGAGATTTATTTTTGAATAAAGTAGATGGTTGAAAGATTCTTGTGAGATTCATAGAATACTTTGAATTTTGAATGAATGGGCATACTGCATATTCTTTTGGAGAAAACAGAAATTACATTTAGAAATTTAATATTTTGATGATCGTTCAAGCATAATACGCTTTGAGACATTTGCCATTGATGATGTTTCCTTCGACTCCTCGATTAACAGCTAAGATTTTGTAATATCCGCTAGATACTGCCTTGATGACTACATAAGGCCCTTCCCATTTAGGAGAGAACTTGGGAGCGGACATGTCTTGCTGGATATGTTTTGCTGTTTTCAAAACCAAATCTCCTACTTGAAATGTTCGAGGTCTTACCATTTTGCTGTATGCCTTGGAAATTCTCTGTTTGTAGGTTTCCAAATATTTTTCTACCTTGGTCCTTCTCGATTCAAGCATGTCTAACTCAGCGATCCTTAAATTAGATACTTCGGCTTCATCCCACTGCACTCCACTGTCCGCCGCGATTCTTGCAGAGGGAATCTTGATCTCAGCTGGGAGAATAGCATCAGCGCCATAGACAAGAGAATACGGTGAAGTCCCAATTGAACTCCTTGGTGCAGTACAGTAGGCCCATAAAGCCATGGGCAATTCCTCATGCCACGTTCGTGGATTGTCATGAACTGTTCGACTGAGAATCCCGATCAAGGTTTTGTTGGTACTCTCGGCTTGTATGTTTCCTTGGGGATAGTATGGTGTGGAGAAAATCTGTTTGATTCCATATTCCTCGAGCAATTCTGCAACATGTTTGTTGGAAAAAGGAGTTCCATTATCTGTGATGATATGTTTAGGAACACCGAATCTGCATATGATATATTCTTTGATGAAAGATGCAATTGTGACTCCAGTGGTGCTTCGAAGAGGAATAGCTTCAACCCACTTGGTGAAATACTCAGTTGTTGTAATGATGTATTCATGTTGCTTCAAAGATGCTGGATTGATTTTCCCGACAATATCTAGTACCCAGTTGTAGAACGGCCATGGACTACTCACAGAATTCAATGGGAGACAAGGGGTGTGGATGAGATTACCATGAATTTGGCATTGATGACATCTCTGAATATAAGCAGCTGCATCATCTTCCATGGTTGGCCAGTAATATTTCTCATGGATTTGGAAAAATAATTTCTTTTTTCCTTGGTGTTCACCTTCATGCATCTCTTTCAAGATCATTGGAATTTCATGTCCGGCCAAGCATCTCAGCAGGTTCCCACCAAAGCTTTTGCGATACAAAACCCCTTCCAGGTAGACGAACCGTTTGGCCATTTGGGTAAGTTTGATCGTTTCTTTCTTTTCTGATAGTAAAGCATTATCATGAAAATATTTGATGTAAGGCTCCCTCCAGTTCCCAGTATGGTGAATTGTCAGTATTTCCAGATGATGAGGTGGTGTCTGACAATTGGGACAGGATCCTTGTAACATTCTTGATTGAGCTTCCATGGAGGTCCAGTAGTATCCGAGCCGTTGAAGCCTCCTGTAGAGTGTGGCCACTAGGGTTTGCCCACATATTTCTTCATGTACACGTTTGAGTTGTTCACTTGCTTCCTCGTCTCCAAGACATCGTGACAGGGATCCATCAGGATTGCAATAGTATAATGCTTCATGTAGCAGAAAAAAGTTTTTCAACTCTTTGAAGATGATTTTCCCTTACGTAAGAGAACTGCTCAACTCATGAATGATGGTCGCTCGCCAGTCGCTCGATTGAGCATCTTCGACTTGAGTAATCCAGGTAGATGATACAGAACGTCTTTGCACAGTGATGGATTTCTCCGACCCTTCATTTTCAATTTGGATGCTAGAGTCGCCATACAATCGGCATGTCTATTGTGGGTGCGTCCAGTATGGACAATTGTTGCATCAGAAAAATGAGCTAACATTCGTTGTGCCTCGGCTCTGAATGGAGCAAGTGCTACTTATTTAAGGGAGTACACGCCATTCATTTGATTGACTAACAACTTTGAGTCTCCTCTGATTTCCAGGTGCATCGCTCCTGCTTTCTTGGCTAAAGATAGCCTTAGGAGAAAAGCTTCATATTCTGTTGAATTGTTGGTGCAGTGGAAATCTAACTTGAATGAATGTGAGAAGACCTCGTCGTATGGAGATAGTAGCACAATTCCCGCTCCACCAGTAGCATTGCTTGGAGTGGCAGATCCATCAAAATAGAATAGCCATCTTTCTTCCTGAATGATTGAAATTTCTGGAAACTCACCGGACACTTCTTCATGCAACATCGTGATGTCTTCTCCAGGGAAAGCAGCAAGTAAGTCTGCAACTGCTTGTCCTTTGATTGCTTTTGGAGGGACACATGCTATGTCAAATTCTGGCATTTGAAGTAGCCATTTTGATGGTCTCCCGATCAAAGCAGGTTTCGACAATAAGAATTTTATGGGATCAGCTTTGGCCACCAGCACGACTCTGTTTGATAGTAGATAATTTCTGAACCTCTAAATTGCGTGTACCAATGCTAGACACACCATTTCAGCCTTTGGGTATCGGAGTTTGGCATCCCTCATTGTGCGACCGAAGTAATAAATTGGACGTTCGATACCTTCTTCATCCTATTGAGCTAGGAGTGCTCCAATGGCGACATCACTGGAGGCTGTGTAAAGTACCAGTGGTCGTCCTTGCACTGGATATTTCATGACAGCGGGTGATAGTAATATTTGCTGTATTTTCTGAAATGCTTCTTGTTGAACGGCTGTCCATGCAAAATTTGCTCCTTTCTTCAACAGAGGAGTGAATGAAGCAATGAGTTGAGCGAGTCCAGGAATGAAATGCCGGATATAATTGACTTTCCCCATAAAACTCTGGAGCTCTTTCACAGTCCGTGGAGGAGGCATGGTAGTAATGGCTTTTGTCTTGTCTGGATCGACCTTGATTCCTACTGCAGTGACCAAGAATCCAAGAAACTTTCCGGAAGAAACACTAAAAGCACATTTTAGAGGATTCATCTTTAGTTTGTATTCCCTGCATCTTTCGAAGACTTGTTTCAGGATGTCTAGGTGGGATGCCCGAATCTTTGATTTCACCGCCACATTGTCAACATAGTCCTCTACTTGCTTGTGCATCATGTCATGGAATATTGCGGTCATGGCTCGCTGATAAGTGGCTTCTGCATTCTTCAAACCGAAAGTCATCACTGTGTAGTGGAAGTTTCTAATGGGAGTTCGAAATGCAGTTTTGTTAGCATCATGTTCGTACATCTTGATTTGGTTGTATCCACTGTAACCGTCCATGAACGAGAACATGTCATGACCGCTGGTTGCATCGACGAGCATATCAATGTTTGGCAATGGAAAGTCATCCTTCGGGCAACACTTGTTCAGGTTCCTGAAATCCACACAACATCGGATCTGGCCTTTCTTCTTGACTGGGACAATGTTCGCCAACCACGTTGGATGCTGGATGGGTTTGATGAATCATGTTGTTAGTAGTTTCTGGATTTCCACCTTGATTTTTTCCTCAACCTCGTGTCTGAATTGACTGGGAGGTTGTTTGACAGGTTTGGAACCGGGAGTGATGTGCAGATGATGAGTGACTAATTTATCGTCCAGGCCGGGCATCTCTTCGTACGTCCAGGCGAAGATATCTTGGTACACTTTCAACAGACCTATCAATCCTTCTTGTTCCTCAGGTGAGAGAGTAGAACTGATTAAAATTGGCCTTGGGTTTTCGTCTGTTCCGATGTTGATAGTCTCAAGATCGTCAGTTGTGGAATCTGTGCCATCTTGCAGTTGTCGTGGTGCATCTCGGATTTCCTCATCGGGTGATTGCTCACTCTGGCATGATTCTTCAGGGCGGGGAGACTTTTCATCGACCTCCCCTGTTAATTGCTAATCCTTACGACGAAGATAAATGACTCTCCCTTATGCATCATAATCAGTAATAAAGTTGGACTTTTTATGAGTCGTACCTTGACCCTGACGACGCTTGAGTGGTGTGGTAGACGACTTGACGGATTTAGCATCTGTTGATGATGGTTTGTCAGCTTTCTCAATGAACTTCCAACTTGGGAGTGGAGTACTGCAGATCTTGCTTGGAGGTTCAGGGATACTCTTTGGAGGTTCCAAGAACTCAGCATCATAAACTGGAGCATAAGGAGACACCGAAGCTGGGATGCAGACAATTTTGTTGTTGAACAAAGCCTTCATACACTGGTGGTATGTTGAAGGAACAACCTTATTGTCATGAAGCCATGGTCTTCCGAGTATCATGTGATAGTCAGGGTCTTTCTCGATCACATGAAACTTGACAATAGATTGAATTGGACCTACTTTCAGATCCACATAGACATACTCGTATGTGTGACTCTGGCTTCCTTCAAAACCCGTCATCAATATGGGATGATGAACGATCTTTCTTTGTGGAACTTTGGCTTCCTTGAGAGTCTTCATAGTGATAAGATTCGTGGAAGCACCTATGTCGATGAGAACTCTCCTGAATTCGGAGTTCTTAATGGAAGAAGTTACAAACATGGCTCGGTTATGCCCTTCCTCCGCCATTCGGTCTTCCTCGGTGAAGGTATTGTTGTGGATCGAAAGTTCAGATACCATGGACACTTGTTCAACCACCGGAGATGATGGAACTATTCGCGCGTCAGATGATATTTTGTTGAGTGCGGAAAACGTGTCCGTGCGCTGATCTCTGGAGAAATGCAGGAGTTCACATAGATTCTCGATCAAATGTGTGACTTCTTGTTCCACCGGCTTTTCATATGTGGTGAAGCTGTTGGCTCGAGGATGATCATCGGTCGAGGGATTAGCCAGCGTCGGAATTTCTTGAGCAGGAGCGCCACTCAAGTCTGATGTCAGACTGACGAGGAAATTCAATATGTTGTTCAGCGTCTCTTTCATCAGGTCTATGTTCCTTGTATGAATCTCGTGTACTCGTGCCAATTCGATCAAGGTCGGGATTTCCGCGTCGATTGTTCCATTGGAAGGAGTGTTGGAAGAAGGAACATTTCCATTCGAAAGATTCTGACTGGAATTATAAGTAGTTGAGTTAGACCTAAGACCAACCATTTTGTGAAAATGAGAGATTGCAACCGAAAGATTAACCTCCCACTGTGGTCGCCAATCTATGGATGGGGAAAAACGGCATGCTGGTTTTTTAGGAAAGTGAAGAATCGAGCGTGTGGACAAGACTCCTTAATCGAGAAAACTGCTGAACCTCACACAGATGCACTGCAAAGGGAGTGCTTAGATTCGAGAGATCAATCTGTAGGACTCTGGCCTAAACCAAGTCAACGGCTGTTCCAGAGTCAATTCGGTCACAAAGAGGAAGATGGGTTGATCTGTAGGAGGAAAGCTGGGAATTGTGTGGGATCAATGATGATCAAGGATTGTGGATGTGTTGAAGGTTTCTGCAAATTGATGAACTTCTGAAGTTGAGCTCTGTGAATAAGTTCTAATCGAGTTGTTGACGAATGAAGATAATGATCGGTTGTCCTCGATTTGGACTTATTTATATTGCAAGAATGATGAACACCCTGATCCCTGTAAGTGTGACGGTTTCTTGAGTGAAAGAGTGGGAAAGTGGAAGATCGTGGTGAAACCAGTTCCAGGTCGTGCAGAGACTTGGTTAACCGTCCACCCACTACTTTTCTAACTCCTTCAACCGTTGCACGACTTACTCACATTCTCATCGTGGATGAATCCACGTGCCGTAGGCCGCCATACCAAAACCCTAATTGATATCCCCCATGTGACGTGATTGATGTCTCACGAATCGTGGAGTCTGCATGACAGACTGATAGGCACATTTTTGTGTCTTATATAATCTCAATTGTATATATTATTAGTGCTCGATTTTATATTTATTATGGCTTTTTATGTCCCTGTAGGTATTTTCGGAGAAATAAACTTTTGCGGAGAAATTGGATAAAAAAGTGGTTTTTGCGCTCGTGGGAGAAAATTACTATACGGACTCTCACTTTGGATAAGGGGAGGTCATCTTCTTCATTTGAAATTTGAATTTTGGAGGGAAAATAAGAACAAAATTAGGGTTGAAGAATTGAAGGTGTTCTAGGGAGATTCAATGGCTGAAATCAAATGGGTTTGTTCCTCTTGGCTAAACAGGGCTGGTAATGGTCTTATTTTTGCCCAGATTTGGCTAGACAATCCGCAGGAGATGAATCAAGTTTTATAGTTTTTGGCGGGAAAAATATGCATGCAACTGGCAGAGTTGGGGATTGAATTCGATCGATTTCCAGAGTGATTCAATGGCTTAAATTGATTGGGTTTACTCCCTAGGCCTAAACAGGCCTGGTGAAGTCTTTTGTTTGAACCCAAATTGGCTAGAATAGCCGGAAAAAGAAATAGAAGTCAGGTTTTGCACGGGTATCTGTATGACTTATTTTTGGAATTCTAGGAAGACTAAAGGCAAGAAACTCTTCCCAAAGATACATATCTATCTAAGGAAGAGTTTGAGATAAGTTGGAAAGCTCAGAAACGCGTGAAACAATTTTGGGAAGAGATTATTGCCGTAACTGCCAAGAAAAGAAAAGAAGAGATTTCGAGAAGTTTTGGGGAGATTAAATCGCTCTGTTGGCTATATATAAGTTGCTGGGAGTTCATAGAAGGGAGTCGATACTTTGGGGTACCGAGCTGAGGGCTTGGTGAAGCTGCAAAGGTGAAAATCAAGAGTTGCAGAGAAGATGTTTCTGCTGCTGAAGAACAACGTCGTAGAACACTTCGCAACTTAGCAAGAAACCGTTACCTAATCTTTCAAATCCAATACCTTTGTAACAGCTTTGCAACAACTATTCATGTTAGAATTTATTTGTAAGGGCAGCTTCCTTAACAGTGGATTCTTTAACAATTATATCTGTTACAGATTCACTTCTTCAATAAAAACACCTATTTGAGCCATAATTTAATATTTTGAGCGTGTTTTTGACATGAGGAGCTAAACCCCAACACTGGGATGATGGAGGAAGCCCTATTTCACAATCACTTGGTAACTATAATTGATTCTTTATGACTTTTGCACTTGTTTTAATCGATTTATGATTTTTCTTGATTAGTTGTGATTTTGTTTGATGTCGCATGCTGGGTTAGGAACTTTTGATGCGTCATGCTTGTGATTTACATCTAATGCTTTATAAAATCTACTTTTGGCAAAGAAAAGAGTAAACAAAAGAGCTAGAATTGTTATGAGTCATCATATGAACCAATTGAATGTGATTAGTGGTGAAATCCAAAGTCTCAGTACCTCTCGATATTCGTGACAACCTTGTGAATATATTTTTAGTATTTTTATTCTTAGTTCTTAAATCAAACCTTTACATAATCCGAACCAATTGAATGTGATTAGTGGTGAAATCCTAAGTCTCAGTACCTCTCGATATTCGTGACAACCTTGTGAATATATTTTTAGTATTTTTATTCTTAGTTCTTAAATCAAACCTTTACATAATCCGAGTTGAACGAACTTTACTACCACTTTCAAAACTACATCAATTTTTGGCGCCGCCGACGCGGATTTGTATTAGGTTTTAGATTTATTTTATTTTATTTCTTTTAGAATTTTTGTTCTCTTTTACGCCTTTGGTATTTTTCGATTCTTTTCAGATTGGAGCGAAGCTACAAGGAAAGAAAAAAGTACTATAAAAGGAAATCATCGCCAAAGAAGGAAAGAAGAGAGGAATCCGAAAGGAGTGAAGAAGAATATTTTGTATATAGTTATTTTGTTTTATTTTTAGAAACTGTAAATAGGGTTTTAGTTTTTGTAATTTTTCTTTTTATTTTTGGACACTTTTTGGACTTTATTTTTGGACTGGACATTATTTTATAAACCCTACGGAAGGGTTAAGATTAAATATAAACTGTTTGCAGGGAAGGACGACAGTTACGATACTGTCTCGGCCCCTCGGGTTCGTACACTGACATCGGAGTCGGTGGCCTGAGTCGACTTCAACAGTTCATCGCCTGTCTGGTACAGGAGGTAAGACTCTATCCACCCACGAATCCTCTGTCAGTGGGTTTTATTTTGTGTGACAACTCACACCCCTGCAATAGAATGTCGAACTGGTATTACAAGAGCCAATGCAACGAATATCCGACTGAGTTTCAAAATGGACGTTACTACTTTGACCATAATGTGAATAGTGGTTGGGAAAATCAGCCTTTTCAAGGTTATGGCTCATACCTTGATGAGCCCAATTACTATCCACACACGCACCGGTCATACGAGCAAAATTCTTATATTTCTCCTTTAGAAGAGTCCCTCAGGAAATTAGAGGAGTCGACACGTAAGTTAGCTGAGATGAATAACTTAGTTTATGACGAAAGAGAACTTTCTATAGAGGGATCCTTCAAGTTGATAGCTGAGACGAACGAAAGAATTGCTCGAAATAATCTTAATTTCCAATACAGTGATTCCAATAGTACCCTTGAAAATGAGGATAGTTATTTTCATAATCAAGATGACGAGGATAAAATTGGTAACACTACTTGTTTAGATGAGGTTCAACCATTTTCATGTTATTATGATGATTATGATGTAGATAGTGTTGATGAAGAATTTGAAATATGTAGGCATAGTGATCAGGAATTTGTTACTCCAGATGAACTTTATGATGATAGTGTTATTTCTGGTTCAGATCCCGATAATTTTAATGATTGTTCACCTATTCAAAAGAACGAGGATTTGATTAGAGATACCACTTCTTTAGATGATGTAGTATTTCCTTTTGATTACGAAGTCGATAATGGTTTAGAGGAACGAGTATATTCTGAGAATACCGTTTTAGAGTCTAGCGATTTAGAAACAATGGTCTTAGACGAAGAAAATGAACTCGTGTAGCTATTAAATATGAGTGAGGATGCGTCACTTAGTATAACCTAGAAGAAGCAATTGACTATTTTCAGGATTCCAACGATCTAAAAATTAAGTAAATTGTATCTAGTCTATCTAGAGATACCTAAAACTCTAAGTTTGGGGGTGATTATCATTCTCCATGTGCCTTAACTCTTAGAAAGGTCCCTCACTTCGGACTTGACATATGTGCCTCAACCATTTTGCAAGATTATCTTCATACACGTTTTCCTGAACCTAGTGATGTCCATAAGGAAGTTCAGTTGTTAGAAACCCATCCTCTGGTTAATGAGGTTAGACCAGGCTATGATACCAAGATCGACTTTGTTTTCCCACCAAATATTTTTCAACCAATTGTGGGAACGTATAAATTTCAGATGTGTCAATTATTTAGTTTTGAGACTAAACCTAATTACTTTAAGAGATTAGGGTCGATACATTTGCTTAAGATTGACCACCAGTTTCATCGTGGTCGATTGTGTGAGTCAAAACTGATTGACTTTAAGGATCCTCAATTATTCAGGTTATTATTATGTGCTTTTAAATTTTTACTTGAGTTTCTTCAGACTCTAATACCTGAACCGGATCTTAGCTTTGAGGAATTCCAACCCATGAAAATATTTTATTTGGACCCAGTTATAGAACCTGAACCTGAACCACAGCTAGATGTAGTTGTCTTAAACAGGAAACTAGACAAGGGTGTGCTTTATTTGTTTATTTTCTTGACAGGTTGCAGATTCCTTTTATTTGTGATAGCTCTATTTGGTTTTGATGACCCACAGAAATTTCGGCTATTACTTTATGATTCTATGAGGTGACTAATCCTTTCTTAGTCTGGCTGAAGACTTTAAACTTAGCACTTCTTGGGAGGTAACCCAACATTCATGCGACACGGTAATATCTTTCCTTATCTCTTTTGCTTCAAATGGTAACAGTTTCTCCTTGTTCATGCTTTTAATTTCATCTTTAGAACATTGAGGACAATGTTAGATTTAAGTTTGGGGGTATGGGAGAAACTTTTTAGTTGCAGTATGAATAAATAAACTCCAGAGCTTAGAAATTTATGCCTATTGAGGATTGCACTAACTAATCTAAGTGGATGGAAGCATTTTGATCGTAGGAGTTGAGGAACCAATCTGATTAGATGGAAACATCTAGAAGAGTCTATTCATAAAAGCACAGAGCTCAGGTGTTAGAAATAACATGATAGTTTCACCATATCTCGTTGAGTCCTTTTCACTTCTATTTTTATTTTATTTTGTTTTTAAACCATGTTTCTCTAAGTGATAGGTGGGGCCCACGATTCAAGTTGTTACCAATGCTAGGGTGAATTAGAGTGATTGAGTTACAAAGAAAAAAAAAAAAAGACCAGACCAATTAGACCAAACGGATCAAAAAAAAATCAGTGAATAAAGTCGACCACTGGTTCCCTTATATGCCAGTGTGTCGAACTAGAATTAGGATTATCGATCACTGGTTCCCTGTATATGCCAGTTGTTGATATTAGTCAGACCGGTATCTCAATCCATTAGGATAGGTTCATTTTGGCGGAGGCCTTCAGACAGATATGGGAAACTCCATTCACTTAGTAAACATCAAAACCATCTATGTTTTTCTCTATATCCATTTTCTTGATCTATCCATGTGATTAGTTTTGACTCCGGATATTGATGTCCATAGTGCGACTATCTGAGTAGAGCTCTGTCACTTTATATGAATTTTAGTATGCTTGAGTGAAAACTCGTGTACAACAATTGGAATTTCGCATCAGGGTACTTCCTCATGTAGTCAATAAGTATGCCAACCAAGGAGATTCTTTAGTGCCTTCCAAGGTTCTGCCTAGATAGCTAGGGTTTGGAGTGTAAAGTTTTTGTGGGTATATCTCTTGTAAGCCCTCCGGAGACAACACTCCGCCACTAGGCACACTTAGGGGTTTAAAGGCTTATTGCATACGCTAAATGAAATCGACGATGCTTGCGTCAGTGAGTTAGGATTTTATTTTATTTAATTTATTCGAGGACTAGCAAATAATAAGTTTGGGGGTATTTGATAGGCACATTTTTGTGTCTTATATAATCTCAATTGTATATATTATTAGTGCTCGATTTTATATTTATTATGGTTTTTTATGTCCCTGTAGGTATTTTTGGAGAAATAAGCTTTTGCGGCGAAATTGGCTAAAAAAGTGGTTTTTGCGCTCGTGGGAGAAAATTACTATACGGACTCTCACTTTGGATAAGGGGAGGTCATCTTCTTCATTTGGAATTTGAATTTTGGAGGGAAAATAAGAACAAAATTAGTGTTGAAGAATTGAAGGTGTTCTAGGGAGATTCAATGGCTGAAATCAAATGGGTTTGTTCCTCTTGGCTAAACAGGGCTGGTAATGGTCTTATTTTTGCCCAGAATTGGCTAGACAATCCGCAGGAGATGAATCAAGTTTTATAGTTTTTGGCGGGAAAAATATGCATGCAACTGGCAGAGTTGGGGATTGAATTCGATCGATTTCCAGAGTGATTCAATGGCTGAAATTGATTGGGTTTACTCCCTAGGCCTAAACAGGCCTGGTGAAGTCTTTTGTTTGAACCCAAATTGGCTAGAATAGCCGGAAAAAGAAATAGAAGTCAGGTTTTGCACGGGTCTCTGTATGACTTATTTTTGGAATTCTAGGAAGACTAAAGGCAAGAAACTCTTCCCAAAGATACATATCTATCTAAGGAAGAGTTTGAGATAAGTTGGAAAGCTCAGAAACGCGTGAAATAATTTTGGGAAGAGATTATTGTCGTAACTGCCAAGAAAACAAAAGAAGAGATTTCGAGAAGTTTTGGGTAGATTAAATCGCTCTGTTGGCTATATATAAGTTGCTGGGAGTTCATAAAAGGGAGTCGAGACTTTGGGGGACCGAGCTGAGGGCTTGGTGAAGCTGCAGAGGTGAAAATCAAGAGTTGCAGAGAAGACGTTTCTGCTGCTGAAGAACAACGTCGTAGAACACTTCGCAACTTATCAAGAAACCGTTACCTAATCTTTCAAATACAATACCTTTATAACAGCTTTGCAACAACTATTCCTGTTTGAATTTATTTATAAGGGCAGCTTCCGTAACAGTGGATTTTGTAACAATTATATCTGTTACAGATTCACTTCTTCAATAAAAACACCTATTTGAGCCATGATTAAATATTTTGAGCGTGTTTTTGACATGAGGAGCTAAACCCCAACACTGGGATGATGGAGGAAGCCCTATTTCACAATCACTTGGTAACTATAATTGATTCTTTATGACTTTTGCACTTGTTTTAATCGATTTATGATTTTTCTTGATTAGTTGTGATTTTGTTTGATGTCGCATGCTGGGTTTTAGGAACTTTTGATGCGTCATGCTTGTGATTTACATCTAATGCTTTATAAAATCTACTTTTGGCAAAGAAAAGAGTCAACAAAAGAGCTAGAATTGTTATGAGTCATCATATGAACCAATTGAATGTGATTAGTGGTGAAATCCTAAGTCTCAGTACCTCTCGATATTCGTGACAACCTTATGAATATATTTTTAGTATTTTTATTCTTAGTTCTTAAATCAAACCTTTACACAATCCGAGTTGAACGAACTTTACTACCACTTTCAAAACTACATCACAGACGTGTATTTGATTAGTCACGTTGAATGATTAGACAATGAGTTTAGGTTTTGTTGAATTGAGCATGAATGACGAATTGCTCAGTAGAACATTCGAGTAACAGAGCAAGTATTTCTCGACGAATTACTGAATATTCGAGTAACTGAGCAAGTATTGCTCGACGAATTACTGAATATCGATGGTTGGATTAATATTCGAGCAATTGAGCAAGTATTGCGAATTACTGAATATTGATAGTTGGACGATTGAGCAAGTATTGCTCAATTTGACGAATTACTGATGAATTACTGAATATCGATAGTTGGATCAATATTCGAGCAATTGAGAAAATATTACTCAATTCGACGAATTACTTATTTATTGGTGGCGTGACTCAATAAAATATTAATTAAAATATTGGTAGATTACTGAATATTATATAATTAATCTGTGTGTTATTTGCTGGATCAACATAAATTTATTTAGTGTTTGAACTTGCTCAGAATGATGATTTATTAAGCGTTTGTTTGAAACCTTAATTTTTGATCAATTGCTCATTAATTGACGAATTGCTGAAAATAGGTCGTGAGCCAAGGAGGGACCGACCATATGGGACGGATGTCCATGTGATGCCCAATGCTCAAGTGAGCGTACACCAGGGTCCTGAGTTGACCGATTAGTGAAGGAATGACCGATTGCTGGAACGAGCATGTATGCTCAATTGATCAATATTTTGTAAATATTAAAATAAAATTATTTTAACATTTAAAATCGCTGTGAGAGGCTAGCCGGTCGTGTGACCATGTTGCCTATTTTTCATGATTCGAGCAAAATTTGAGAAATTATGACGAAATCATGATATTTGCTCAAACCAAGGAATTTCATGAATTGAGAAAACTAATAATTATAAAAGACTAGGGATTGCAAGGTGTGGGACCGGCCACGGTTAGGGCATGGCCGACCGGCTATGTTGCCCGGTCCCGCAACACTCTCCTTAATTTTATATTATTATTTTTTATGAAACCGTGATATTATGGAGAATCCATGAGTTTTGTTGAAATGGAGGAGTTTCATGAAATTGGAAAATAATAATTGTAAAAGGCTAGGGATTGTAAGGTTTGGGACCGGCCACGGCTAGGGCATGGCCGGCCGGCTATGTTGCCCGGTCCCACAAACCTTTCCCTATTTTATGTTATTATTATTTTTCATGAATCCGTGAAAATATGGAGAAACCGTGAGTTTTGCTCAAACAAGGAAAGTTGTTGGGATGGAGGAGTCTTCATGAGTTCATGAAAATAACAAAAATAAAGAAAAATAATGGAGGAAGCATGGGAACGGCCACGGCTAAGGCATGGCCGGTCGGCCGGTGGGCCCGACCCATGGCGCTTTTCCATTATTTTAATGTTATTATTTTCTATCTCCTGTTTTGTACGGGATTCCTCGTTTGTCCATATTTTTGGATGCTCGTTCGCACAATTGGGTGCTCGTTCGTGCATCATTGTTGAGTACACTTGCACCATTTTATGGGGCTTACTCAGTGGTAGTCCAGATGCCTGATTGTTGAGTATTTATTACTAATTTATGAAATTCAGTGGAGAATGATTCATGAAACTGAATAATAAAAATGAGTAGTTGTTTTGTTATCAATTCATAGGATCAGCCGTGGATTCGACCATGAATTTGGAATAATAAAATTACCTATTACCATTCCATGAGATCAGCCGTGGATTCGATCATGAAATCGGAGTAAGGAGATAATATAGTTGTTTATTGTCGTTCCATGAGATCAAGTCGTGGATTCGATCATGAAATCGGAGAAAAATAGATTATCTTCTGGGAATTCAGTGGTGAATGTCACGACAGAGTTAATTTATTGCAGAAAGGATATTATCCAGTTAAAGCGTCATACACATTCTGAAAGGTGCATAGTCAGGAGACAGCAAGTGTTTTCGAAGTCCTGAAGGCGTCATTGCTCTCAATCTTACGGAGAACCGCCTGGATCTATACACGTTCTTTCTACATGGTCAGGGAACAGTGAGTGTCACCGACGTCCTGAAGGCGTTATTGCTCTCAATCTTACGGAGAACCGCCCAATCGTTCTTCTATGTAGAGGGGGGTCTCTCTCATGTAGTCAGGGAACAGTGAGTATCACCGACGTCCTGAAGGCGTTAATGCTCTCAATCTTACGGAGAACCGCCAAATTATGTTATTCTACATAGAAGGCATGATGAAATGCGAGGTATCGAACGCTCAGCTAGTGGAGGCCTTTCGAAAACAAATTCACCATGGATCGTAAAATATGAATCATCACATGCCTGAAAGCCGTGTCAGAAACATGCAGTATCATGATTTTATGATTTTGTCTTTTGTTGAAAATCCACCATATACAGTGTGTTAGAGCACTGCTCGGTCGAACTCGCAAGTGTTGCTATCTCAAACTTGTTTGTCAAGTTTAGTTGCCAAAACTATAAGTCTTGATTTCTAGTCTACTTATAACTAAGCCTCATATTAGGATCGAAAGTGTAGTTGAGCATTAGACTTCACGACGTCCATCGATTGAAGACGAAGAACTACTAAGGGGAGATTATGGAACTTCATCAACAAAGGGTATGTGGAGACTTGAACTCATCTATCACACAAAAGTTTATTTACTCTATCTTCTATTTGAGACAAAAGTCGTATAGTTATATAGACTTCGATTATACACATTAGATATTTCGAGTTGGGTTTATCTCGCTTACATATTTCTCGAAATATGTGTTGGTAAGCTTTCGCTTTAACCAAGTTCATCTTATATTCTTGACGAAAGTCAAAAGACGATCATGTGAAAATCGCCTTGTAACATCTTACATGATTCGATCACTTAAAAATTTCTTTGATGCTAATAGTTTGTGTAAGACAGCTATTGTCGTCTTCCGAGAATGTTTCAATGAGAGTTTAGAACAATTGGGTATAAGCACAGTATGCGTACTTTCATATGTGTAATCCAAGTCCGAGAACCATGGTATGCATACCCATTTGCGTACTGTTTGGTTTAGTCAAGGTCCGGGAACTAAGTACGCATACCGATACGCGTACTGGCGTGGGGCTCAAGTTCCGGGACTTTACTGAGTTTGGTGGTATGCGTACCCGTTTGCATACTGGCAAACCCAAATTCAGTCTGGCCACTAAGGTATGCGTACTAGTTTGCATACTTGAGTGGGTTATTTTCTAAAATTGGTTTGTTCATGAGCTAATACATTTATATATTAAGGAATGTAACCTTTTGCAAACCGTGGCTATAATATTCATGACTTGATTCGAGTGAATCAGAATCGATTTTGTTCAGTTGTGTCTTGTATACTTCTATGAGAATATAAACAATTGAACAACTCTAGAACTAGTTTCATTTGAGTCATTTGAACTAGTTATGGTTAAGATGAATATGGTTGATGTGAAAGTGTTCATATGGCTAACTTCGGTTAACTATTGTTGATCCAACAAAGGTGCACACGTTTAGGTACGGTTACTCATATCTAAATGAAGTTACTTTTCATTTATGTGTAACAAACTAAGTTCGATCTAACGGTTGAAAGATATTATCTTGAGTCTAATCAGATTTTCATCTAACGGTCAATATTGAATGCTTTGTTACCAAGGTAACATTGATTGCAAACCCTGATTTGAAGACTATATAAAAGAGAACTCTAGCAACTGGGAAACCTAATCCTCATACCTCTTGTGTGATACTAGTAGCGACTAGAGTCAATTCTCATTTAACCTTAGGCTTTTCTAAAACCATATAGGTTAACAACTTGAAGACTTCATTGGAATTGTGAATCCAGACCCAACTATTTCTCTGTAGTTGCCTGTTCTGATCTTGTTGTTTTCTATCGTGATTGAGTACTATCTTCTCTAAGATTTGCTCGAGATTTAATCTCCGATAGGCAAGATAAAAAGTAGTCACAAACATCTTCGTCTCATCGTTTGTGATTCCACAATATCTTGTTTCGCTACCATATGATTAAGATTATTATGAGGTGATTGATACTTCTAGGCTGTTCTTTGGGAATATAAGTCTGGTATATCAATTGTTTCATGTTTACCTTGATTTATCAAAAGACGGAACAAAACTCATAGGTTTATCTGTGGGAGACAGATTTATCTATTCAGTAGACTTTTCTCTGTGAGACAAATTGGTTTATCAAGTCTTCGACTTTGGGTCATAGCAACTCTTAGTTGTGGGTGAGATCAGCTATGGGAATCAAGTGTGTAGAGTCCATCTGGGATTTAGAGACGTAAGGAGCACAACTGTACCTTGATCAGTGTGATATTGGTTAATGATCAACTACATTCCAGTATGAAGTTAACTTGGAGTAGGCTAGTGTATGTAGCGTCTTAATACAGTGTGGTGTTCAAATCTGGACTAGGTCCCGGTGGGTTTTTTCTGCATTTGCGGTTTCCTCATTAAGAAAACTTCTGATGTGTCTGTGTTATTTCTTTTCCGCATTATATTTGTTTATATAATTGAAATATCACAGGTTGTGCGTAAGTTCAATCAATTGTGAATCCAACCTTTGGTTGTTGATTAAATTGATTGGCACTTGGATATTGGTTTTTGATACCGTCCAAGTTATTTCTCTTATTCAATCGGGCTTGTAAATTCCTATTTGTTTTATTGTGGATTGAATTGAGAAATAGAGATATAAATCTTTGATATACTTTTCTTAAGATTGAGTCTGAATGTCTAGATGATTCTCTTAAAAGTATATTGGAGTTAGTCCATACAGATTTCTAAGCTAAATATTGGGGGTGGTTGTTAGACCCACGCTTTTTTAATTAGTATTAGAGCAGGCAAACACGTTTAAGACATTATAAGTCTGTGTTTGTAGCAATCTGACTCTATGGACAGAAGTGTTATCTCTATAAACGTACCGCCAGTCTTCGATGGCTCGAATTACTTGGGGTGTAAAATTGCTATGCATGCCTTTCTTCAAGCGCGTGATTTTCAATCATGGGTTTACGTTGTTAATGGCTATGTTCCTCCGGTTGTTACAATAGGCAATGTAATTGTTCCAAAGGATATCGGTGATTATGATGTTGTCGAGATTCTTGCTGCAAAGCAAAATTCTGACGGATTGAATGCAATTATCCATGCTATTACCCCAGATCTTCAGCACCATGTGACTACGTGCACTCGGTCTAAAGATGCTTGGGATATCTTAGAAACCGTATTTGAAGGGATTACCCGTGAAAAAGAAGCTAGGCTTCAAAACCTATATTCTGATTGGGAAAACCTTTGTATGGCAGATGAAGATTCATTTGATGATTTTAATCACAGAGTGACTGAAATTCTTAATGCATCTACTGAGTCGGGTAAGACTATTCCTGAAAAGGACATCGTGATGAAAATTCTCAGATCATTGTCATCCAGATACGATTCCAAGAAACATGCCATCGTTGAAGGAAATAACCTTGATACACTTTCTAGAAATACTCTTATTGGAAAGTTAAAAATTCTTGATCTTGATCAAAATACAGTCAGAATGTCTGCGTTCAATGCTGTGACCAAGACAAGCAAATCTTCTACAGTAAAACTTTCTTAAAATAATAATCTCTTTAAAATAATAAAATTCTTTAGTCCCAACTAGGCTTGCATAGGTTAAATTTCTTCTCGCTAAAATAATAATTTTTCTCAGTCTAAAAGTTATTATTTTAAAGAAGTTTTATTGTAACTTGTCTTGGGATGATGAATGTTGTTCATATCATGTTGATTTTGATAAATCACTGATTACACAAAAGATCAAGGATATTGTAAGAAGAAGTAAAAGAAGTGAGAAAAGTCTCTCTCTGGTTAATGCTTCAGATGATTAAATACAAGAAAAATCATCTTTATGGTTAATGCTTCAGATGATTCAATACAAGAAAAATCATCTCAGGTTGTCAAAATCTTGCATACTTCCGATGTGTGTAATGAACTTTTAGCTCTCGCAGCAAAAATTTCTTCCTACTCAAATTTTGATTCATAGTTTGAGTTTGACACAGAGATTTTTGAGTTCTTGGATAAGTGTGAGAAACTTCACCAAGAAAATCTCCAACTAAATGGTTCGTTGGAAAAACTTGAATCATCACTTCCGGTGAAGAATCTTGAGATAGATTGTCCTAATGATGAATTCGCCAGAACCCTGTCTCTGAAGGAAAAAGAGATTAATACCCTTAAGTGTGACCTGCAAAGGTTGTCTGGAAGTTCTGACAAAATCTCAGCAATGTTATTCGGTCAGAAGTATTTTTGAAACACAAATGGTTTAGGGTTCAAAAGCAAAACTTTGAGCACAAAAAACTCATTTGTTCCAGCCGGTTTTGTAATAATTAATGATGAATATTGTGATAAACATGAGGAACATAAGCAAGAAAATAAATCTCTCTTGATTTGTTCGCTTTGTGGAAATGCAAATCATGTCCAAAATAAGTGTTGGAAGTTCAAGAGGAATAAAAAAAGGATTGCCAAACTTCAACATGACATGCAAAGAATAAATCTAGTCGTGGGTAATCAACAGGGTACTCCTGAAGACAAGAAGAAATCCAAAAGAACCAGATTCAGACGAGGTAAGAAGTCTGTTTATATAACAAACCTTGATAAGTCACTATGTGATAACATATGTGAGCATTCGGCTAACTCCGTCACTATCTAATACTAGTGACGTCTGCATCCTCATCTTTAACTTGAGAAAATGAGGATTGCATCAAGGTTGCTCAAGTTTTGTATCATTATTAATTTCTTATTTTATTTATGTGAAGAAAATATCTTCTTGTTAAAATAGATAATGGATCATGAACCGTAAAAGAGTTGTTCAGAGTTCTTCTAGGGTTTGGTTGTTCATAGGTCTATTTACATTCATTTGTGATCAAAAATGCCCTTCACTTCTCTTTTCTTTGAAAGATACAGTTTCATGGTTCTTGTAACTAGAGGTACCACAAAAAAGGATCCACTTGAAGCAGTTAATGTATATCTTTGTGAAGGAATCATTTCCTCAAGGAAAAAGAAGGAGAGATCCATAAATAATAAAGAAGGTTCTTCCTATAACTGCCTCTTGTTTGTTGTCATAATTTTAGTGGTATGGTGAAGGATTTCATCAACAAAAGAAATGATTTAAAATCTCAAATCATTTTATCTTTAGAAAAGATAGCTCACTATGAACGTATGTTGTCTCTAACAAACAACACCTTGTGTGGACTAAAAAGAGAAATTAGTGAGTTAACTGATATTTCCGAAGATCTGGAGGAATTGAACGATACCATAATCAATGGTTTTTCAATAATGATAAGGAATTCTCTGTAGATGCTCTGAGAAAGCTCTACGATGTCTAGGAAACTTCTTATGAGAATTTATTTTTGTGTTTTAAGAAGGATAACTAGGGTTTGGAATAGCAATTATTGTGAGTACACATAGTTATTGCCAACGAATTTCATTTTGTAATGTTTTTAGAATTATTTATTT
Source organism: Papaver somniferum (assembly GCF_003573695.1). NCBI lineage: Eukaryota > Viridiplantae > Streptophyta > Magnoliopsida > Ranunculales > Papaveraceae > Papaver > Papaver somniferum. The sequence goes on from NC_039366.1 coordinate 53,909,405, forward strand.
AAATTCTAAAGTTTATTTGGAAGATGATTTTGCAGTATTAATCTTTATGGTTTTATATATTGCAACTTGTTATGGGATATGTGTGTTTGTGTCCGTGAACTATGATTGTCCCATGTATGTCAAAAGTTAAGTCTTTCATATGTCATTATGCAAATATTGATAAAAGATAGCATGAACTTTTGACAACAAAAGTTAAGCCTATTATGTCATTATGAAAATATTGATGGAAGATAGGATGAACTTTTGTCTACAAATATTAAGTATATTACATGTGTTAGAGCACTGCTCGGTCGAACTCGCATGCGTTGCTATCTCAAGCATGTTTGTCAATGTTAGTGATCAAAACTATAAGTCTTGATTTCTAGTATACTATAGCTAAGGTCTCGAACTAGGATAGAAAGTGTAGTTGAGCTCAAGAACTCCATGGCAATCATCATACAAGACGAAGGACTACTTAAGGAACCGGTGGATCTTCACCGACTAAAAGGTATGTGGAGACTTGAACTCATCTATCACTCAAAAGTATACTTATCTCCTATCTTGAGACAAAAGTCGTTTTTCTATATAGACTTAGATTATACATATTTGCTATTTCGAGCCGAGTTTAACTCGCCTATCTATTTCTCGAAATATGTGTTGGTAAGATTTCGCTTTAACCAAGTTCATCTTTACCTAGTGACGAAAGTCATGACAAGTTTCAATTAGGGGTGTAAATTCGGGCAGGCCAGGCCGCCCGACCCAAAAACTAAGACAGGTCGGGAAGGCCAGGCTTAATATTTACGAGCCCGTAAAAAATTTCAGGCAGGGCAGGCCGGGTAAAAGTAGATAATTTGCTACCCAAAGCCCGTTTTTTTATACGGGGAGGCCAGATCGGGCCGGACATGCCACTATTTTGAAAATATTTTTTGTTAAAAAATTTTAAATTTTCAAATGGATGGTATTAAATTTATTTATTTTTAACACAATATTCTTTTCTTTCTAAAATTGCATATCATAAGTGATAGTATTATTTTATATTTAAATTACAATGACAAATTTCTTATTTTAGCCTATAGTAATAATTAATTAGAGGACAATAAACTTTCTAAATAAGAAAATATATTACCATTAATGTTTTGAAAAGGTTAATTATAAGTAAAAACAACTATATATTTTATTTTTCTAGATACACAATTGACAATTATAAAATGGTAACTTTTAAGTCTTTTTAAGAAGATACTAAATGATTGATGGCATAAAGAAGACTTTCAGGCCGGGTATCAGGCTGGGAATCATAATTAATTGCAAAGCCCGAGCCCGCCCAATAAATTAATCCAGGCCAGGCCAGACGGCCCGCGACATGCCATAACAGGCTTTGGGCTACTTCGGTACAGGCAGGCTCAGGCGGGTACATGTTGGCCGAGTATTTTCGGGTATTATTTACACCCCTAGTTTCAATCACTTTGGAAATTGCTTACTTTGACAAAAAATAGTTTGTGAATAACAACTATAGAATATCAACGTCCTCTAAGAATGTTCCAATGATTGAAATAAGAGTTCAGGTTATATAACCATTGGAGGATATAAGCATTGTTGTAGAAACACATATATGTATAAGTCCTTATTCCTTGAACCGAAGTTTGCGAACTTTGTTGATCAAGAGAAACGGAATGTGGCGTGAGCCAAGTCCGCGAACTGGCGGAAGTTCTCGACACGAGAATTTCTGCTGGAGTTTGTGAACTCCTTCCGTGAACTTAAGTCCGCGAACCCAGTCCGCGAACTTGAGTAGGTTATATCTAAAAACGATGTTTGTGAACTTATTCTTATATAAACTAAGGAATGAAAATTGCAAACCGTGGCTATATAGTTCATGAATCGATTCGAGTGAATCAAATCGTTTTTGCTTCGATTGTGTCTTGTGTAGTTACATAAGATTTCCTTGCAATTGAACAACTCTCTAACTAGTTCATTTGAGTCACTTGAACTAGTTATGATGAAGAATAATATGGTTGATATGAAAGTGATCATATGGATAACCATTTGGTTGACTATTGTTGAACCAACAAATGTAAAAGTTTGGGTACGGTTACACAAATCTAGAAACGTGAATTTCGTTTGTGTGTAACAAGCTAGTTTTCGATCTAACGGTTGAAAGATATTAGCTTGAATCTAAATCAGGTTTTCATCTAACGGTGAATATTGAATGCTTTGTTACCAAGCTAACATTGATTGCAAACCCTGATTTGAAATACTATATAAGGGAGAGCTCTAGCAACTGGGAAACCTAATCCCCACACCTTTTGTGTGATACTAGTTGTGCTAAGCTAGAGTCGATTCTCCTTTAACCTTTGGTTTCTTCTTCTAAACCAGGTTAACGACTTAAAGACTTCATTGGGATTGTGAAGCCAGACCGATACTACTTTCTTGTAGTTGTGTGATCTGATCTTGTTGTTTCTATCGTACGAGTACAATTGTAATAATTTGCTTGAGATTGATATCTCTGATAGGCAAGATATAAAAGTAATCACAAACACTTCGTTTCATCGTTTGTGATTCCACAATATCTTTTTTTTGCTGCGTCGATTAGGATTATTGTGAGGTGATTGATAATACTAGGTTGTTCTTCGGGAATATAAGTCTGGTTTATCAATTGGTTCATGTTCACCTTGATTTATCAAAAGACAGAACAAAACTCGTAGGTATATTCGTAGGAGACGGATTTATCTATTACCGTAGACTTTTATGTGTGATGCATATTTGTTTATTAAAGTCTTCGACTTTGGGTTGTAGCAACTCTTAGTTGTGGGTGAGATCAGCTAAGAGAATCAAGTGCGTAGTATCCTGCTGGGGTCAGAGACGTAGGAGCATAACTGTACCTTGGATCATTGTGAGATTGATTGGGGTTCAACTACAGTCCAGACCGGAGTTAATTTGGAGTAGGCTAGTGTCTGTAGCGGCTTAATATACAGTGTGTGTTCAATCTGGATTAGGTCCGGGGGGTTTTCTGCATTTGCGGTTTCCTCGTTAACAAAATTCTGGTGTCTGTGTTATTTCTTTTCAGCATTATATTTTGTTATGTAATTTAAATATCACAGGCTGTGCGTTGTTCAATCAATTAGAATATCCGACCTTTTGGTTGTTGATTTAAATTGATTGACACTTGGATATTGGTCTTTGGTACCATGCAAGTTATCTCTCTAGTATTTGATAAAGACTCGCAGATTTCTATTTGCTTGAGTATATATCAAATCGAGAGATTGAGATATTAACTATTTGATATACTTTTTATCTAGATTGAGTCTGACTGTCTAGTTGATTCTCTAGAAAGTATATTGGAGTTTGTTCATACGGATTGCTAAGCGAAATATTGGCTGTGATTGTTGTACCCCCGCTTTTTCAACATGTCTCTAAGCAAATATTGATGAAAAATAGAATGAATCTATGAATATTCCGCAGTATTGGTATTTCCCTGATCCACATCTTTGTGTAAGTACTGTGAGGCTCCGTAAGTTCTCTTATGTTGAGCATTTCCGATTAAATTAATCATGGGTTCTCTTGTGGTTAATTTATTTGAGATTTTTGGATACAAATTCATGTTTCATGTAATTTGTTAATGTCCAAAGAAATCCTTCTTTTCTTGTAAAAGTAAGGTCGCTCTTGTTGTTCTTTCGGAAATGACATTTTATGGGGGAGAGTTCTTAATTGAACTTGCGCTTAATTGCCAAATCTTTGTGGGGAATGCGGCTGTGGAATATTTTAGGAGTTTTCTTGTATCTTTATAAACTCCTTGATAAATACATTAAGTTTCGACTATGTGAAATCATCGAAACAAAGTTGATATGTTCTCTTTTAGTCATGAAGTATCTCTATGAGAATTTCATTATGATCCCACAAGTTTTTGTACCTTTGCCAATTTATATTGACAAAAAGGGGTAGAATTAATGTGTAGTTCACACTAATTACATATGGTATACGGGTCATTATGTAAGGGGGAGTGGTTTTCATTGTGAGATGAAGTATAAACTAAGGGGGAGTGACACATATCACCATAGTATTTTTGTCAAATTTGTGATACAATTGGACTTTGATGTTGTGTAATAATACTACTACGACACTGTATAACAATGATTGAGAGCTACTGTTTTCTCATTGTTATGGCTACGGATCTTCAACAACTATGATGCTGAGTTGAACACATTCAGAATCACTGGAGTACTGGGAAGTGACGAAGATTTCGAGTAATGTTGAAGAACCAAGGAAATCAAGCATTCTGATTGAGAGCTACAAAGTTTATTTATTTTGTATTCCATATGTATTAATAGTTTTGATCACTAAAATTGACAAAGGGGGAGATTGTTAGATCATTGATTGGTCAAACTCGCAAGCGTTGATATCTCAAGCTTGTTTGTCAAGTTTAGTTTCCAAAACTATAAGTTTTGATTTCTAGTCTACTTATAGCTAAGTCTCGGATTAGGATAGCAAGTGTAGTTGAGCATTAGACTTCACGGCGTTCATCGATTGAAGACGAAGAACTACTAAGGGGAGCTTGTGGAACTTCATCAACAACAGGTAAGTGGAGACTTGAACTCATCTATCACTTCAAAGTTTATCTACTCTATCTCCTATATGAGACAAAAATAGTATAGCTATATAGACTTCGATTATACACATTTGATATTTCGAACTGAGTTTAACTCGCTTACATATTTCTCGAAATATATGTTGATAAGCTTTCGCTTTAACCAAGTTCATCTTATATTCTTGACGAAAGTCAAAAGATGATCATGTGAAAATCGCCTGGTAACATCTTACATGATTTGTGTGAGACAATCATTTCATGTAGACTCGGAATGTTTCGTATTGATCATTCGATCACTTGAAAATTGCTTTGAAGCTAATAGTTTGTGTGATACATCTATTGTCTTCTTCCGAGAATGTTCCAATGGTTGAAGTGAGAGTTTAGAACAATTGGATATAAGCACAGTATGCGTACTTGCATATGTGTAATCCAAGTCCGGGAACCATGGTATGCGTATCCATATGCGTACTGTTTGGTTAAGTCAAGATCCGTGAACTAAGTAAGCATACCGGTACGCGTACTGGCGTGAGGTTCAAGTTCCGAGACTTTATTGAGTTTGGTGGTATGCGTACCCGTTCACATACTGGCGAACCCAAACTTAGTCCAGCCACTAAGGTATGCGTACCCGTTTTCATACTTGAGTGGGTTATGTTCTAAAATCGGTTTGTTCATGAACTGATGTATTTATATATTAAGGAATGCAATCTTTTGCAAGCCGTGGCTATAATGTTCATGACTTGATTCAAGTGAATCAAAATCGATTTTACTTTAATTGTGTCTTGTATACTTCTATGAGAATATAAACAATTGAACAACTCTAGAACTAGTTTCATTTGAGTCATTTGAACTAGTTATGGTTAAGATGAATATGGTTGATATGAAAGTGTTCATATGGATAACTTCGGTTAACTATTGTTGAGCCAACAAAGGTGCACAAGTTTAGGTACGGTTACTCATATCTAAATGAAGTCACTTTTTATTCGTGTGTAACAAGCTAAGTTTGATCTAACGATTGAAAGATATTAGCTTGAGTCTAATCAGGTTTTCATCTAACGGTCAATATTGAATGCTTTGTTACCAAAGTAACATTGAATGCAAACCCTGATTCGAAGACTATATAAAGGAGAACTCTAGCAACTGGGAAACCTAATCCCCACACCTCACGTGTGATATTAGTTGCGACTAGATTCATTTCTCCTTTAACCTTAGGTTTTTCTAAAACCCTGTAGGTTAATGACTTGAAGACTTCATTGGGATTGTAAAGCCAGACCCAACTGTTTCTCTGTAGTTGCGTGTTCTGATCTTGCTGTTATTTTGTCGTGATTGAGTTTTATCTTCTCTAATATTTGCTCGAGATTTAATCTCCAATAGGAAAGATAAAAAATAGTCACAAACATCTTCGTCTCATCGTTTGTGATTCCACAATATCTTGTTTCACTACCATATGATTAAGATTATTGTGAGGTGATTGATATTTCTAGGCTGTTCTTCGAGAATATAAGTATGATATATCAATTGGTTCTTGTTCACCTTGATTTATCAAAAGACGGAACAAAACTCATAGGTTTATATGTGGGAGACAGATTTATCTATTCAATAGACTTTTCTGTGTGAGACAGATTGGTTTATCAGGTCTTCGACTTTGGGTCATAGCAACCCTTAGTTGGGGGTGAGATCAGGTAAGGGAATCAAGTGCGTAGAGTCCTGCTGGTATTCAGAGACATAAGGAGCACAACTGTACCTTGATCAGTATGAGATTGGTTAGGGCTCAACTACATATCCAGTCTGAAGTTAACTTGGAGTAGGCTAGTGTCTGTAGCGGCTTAATATAGTGTGATGTTCAAATCTGGACTAGGTCCCGGCGGGGTTTTTCTGTATTTGCGGTTTCCTCGTTAACAAAACTTCTGGTGTCTATGTTATTTCTTTTCCGCATTATATTTTTTTATATAATTGAAATATCACAGGTTGTGCGTAAGTTCAATCCATTGTGAATCCAACCTTTGGTTGTTGATTAAATTGATTGACACATGGATATTGGTTTTTGATACCGTCCAAGTTATTTCTCTTATTCAATCAGGCTCGCAAATTCCTATTTGTTTGATTGCGGATTGCATTGAGAAATAGAGATATAACTCTTTGATATACTTTTCTTAAGACTGAGTATGAATGTCTAGTTGATTCTCTTAAAAGTATATTGGAGTTAGTCCATACAAATTGCTAAGAGAAATATTGGTTGTGGTTGTTATACCCCCGTTTATTTAATGTGGCTAAATTTTTATTACTTGGCTTGTTCTATTAATAGATCGACGAATTAAACAATTACATGTAAGCCATGCTTTTGTTCATGGGAATTTGAAGGAAACTGTTGTCATGGGTCAACCATGGATATCAAGATAAAACTCAGTCCAACTATTTGTATCAGCTTCACAAGCCTCTATATGGTCTTAAACATTGTTAGATCACTGCTCGGTCAAACTCGCAAGCGTTGCTATATCAAGCTCGTTTGTCAAGTTTAGTTGATCAAAACTATATACTTGATTTCTAGTATACATATAGTTATGTCTCGGATTAGGATAAAAGTGTGTAGTTGAGCTATAGACTTCACGACGTTCACCAATTGAAGAAGAAAATCTATTGAAGAGCTTGGAGGAACTTCATCAACAAAAGGTATGTGGAGACTAAAACTTATCTATCACTCAGAAGTCTATTTTATTCTATCTTCTAACGAGACTAAGTCGTATAGCTATATAGACTTTTACATTATACATAATTGAAATTTCGAGGTGAGCTTATCTCGTATATTTATTTCTCGAAATACGTGTTGGAAGCTTTTAGCTTTAGCTAAGTTCATCGTATACTTGACGAGTTTAGTTGGAGACAATTTATTTGTTGGAAACTAAATATTAAGTCAAAGATGATCATGTGAAAATTACCTTGAACATCTTACATGATTTGTGTGAGACAACCATTTGATGTTAACTTGGAAAGTTTCGTATTGACCGATTAATCACTTGAATATTACTTGAAGCTAGTGGTATGTGTAAGATTACCATTATTGTCTTCCAAGGATGTTTCAATGATTAAATGAGAGTTTTTGAACGACTACCATGTCTGGATATAATGCAGGATGTATACCTTGTATGCTGACTGTGTAAGTCTAGTTCAGGTCCGGAACTATTGTTTGCGAACCTTGTTTGCTATTTTACCTATGAAAAGGTTTGGAACTATTGTTCACGTACCTTGTTTGCGAACGGCTAGACAAGGCCAAGTCTGGAACTGCTGTTGGCGTACCTTGTTTGCGAACGGCTGGACAAAGCCAAAGTCCGGAACTGTTGTTCGCGTACTCAGTTTGCGAACACAATGATCAGGTTATAAAATCGTTAAAGTATGATTTTCATACTCATGAACTCAGGTTCGTCTGCGAACTAAAGTCCCTGGAACTTTAATGAATTAAGGTATGTAAACTAGTTTTACAAACCGTGGCATTATGTTCATGAATTGGTTTCTAGGTTACTCTTTGGAAGTATAAGACCGGATTATTAGTTGAGTTTATAAGTATTTGAATTTTGGTCGTAGCAACTCTTAGTTGAGGGTAAGATCAGCTAAGGGAATCAAGTGCGCAGAGTCCTGCTGGGATTCAAGAGGTGTAAGGAACGCGACTGTACCTTAATCGGTGTGAGACTTGGTTAGGGATCAACTGCATTCCAGTCAAAAGTTAACTTGTAGTAGGATAGAGTCTGTAGCGGCTTAATACAGTGTGGTGTTCAAATATGAACTAGGTCCCGAGGTTTTTCTGCATTTGCGGTTTCTTCGTTAACAAAATTTCTGGTGTCTGTGTTATTTTTTTTCCGCATTATATTTGTTTATATAATTCAAATATCATAGGTTGTGCATAGTTCAATCACACTTGATAAATCCGACCTTGTTTGTTGGATATAACTTGATTGACACTTGAGCATTGGTCTTTGGTACCGTCTGTTAGAGAACTGCTCGGTCAAACTCGCAAGCATTGCTATTTCAAGCTTGTTTGTCAAGTTTAGTGATCAAAAATATAAGTCTTGATTTCTAGTCTACTTATAGCTATGTCTCGTACTAGGATAAAATGTGTAATTGAGATTTAGACTTCACGACGTTCATCAATTGAAGACGAAGAACTACTAAGGGGAGATTGTGGAACATCATCAACAAAAGGTATGTGGAGACTCAAACTCATCTATCACTCAGAAGTCTATTTCTACTCTATCTCCTATTTGAGACAAAATTCGTATAGCAATATAGACTTCATTTTATACACATTTGATATTTCGAGTTGAGTTTAACTCGCTTACATATTTCTCGAAATATGTGTTGCTAAGCTTTCGCTTTAACCAAGTTCATCTTTATTCTTGACGAAAGTCAAAAGATGATCATGTGAAAATTGCCTGGTAATATCTTATATGATTTGTGTGAGACAGTCATTTAATGTAGACTCCGAATGTTTCGTATTGATCATTCGATCACTTGAAAATTGTTTTGAAGCTAATAGTTTGTGTGGGATAACTATTATCGTCTTCCAAGAATGTTTCGATGATTGAAATGGGAGTTTAGAATACTTAACCATGATTGGATTATAAACACAGTATGCGTACTTGCATATGTGTTGATCCAAGACCGGAACTTAGTATGCATACTCGTATGTGTACTGATTGGTCAGGTAAAGTCCGGGAGCTATAGTATTCGTACATGTACACGTATTGGCGAAGTCAGTTAAAGTCCGGGTACCAGAGTATGCGTACTTGTACGCGTACTGTTTCAAGTGAAGTTTGGATGTGTACGACAGTATGCATACCTGTTACTTAGGTATGCAAACACAGTCCAAGTCCGGCTACTTAGGTATGTGTACCCGTTTGCATACTTGAGTGGGTTATGTTATAGAAACAGTTATGTCATGAACTAATACATTTATATAATAAGGAATGAAATCTTTTGCAAACCGTGGCTATAATGTTCATGAATTGATTCAAGTGAATCAAACCGATTTTGCTTCAATTGTGTCTTGTATACTTATATGAGAATATAAACAATTTAACAACTCTATAACTAGTTTCATTTGAGTCATTTGAACTGGTTGTGGTTAAGATGAATAAGGTTGATATGAAAGTGTTCATATGTCTAACTTTGGTTAACTATTGTTGAGCCAACTTGGTGTACATGTTTAGGTACAGTTACCCATATCTAAATGAAGGTACATTTTATTTGTGTGTAACAAGCTAAGTTCGATCTAACGATTGAAATATATTATCTAATGGAATCAAGTGTGTAGAGTCCTGCTGGGATTCAGAGACGTAAGGAGCGCAACTGTACCTTGATCAGTGTGAGATTGGTTAGAGCTCAACTACATTCCAATCCGAAGTTAACTTGTAGTAGGATAGTGTCTGTAGCGGCGTAATACAGTGTGGTGTTCAAAGCTGGACTAGGTCCCGGGGTTTTTCTGCATTTGCGGTTTCCTCGTTAATAAAATTCTGGTGTCTGTGTTATTTCTTTTCCGTATTATATTTTATATATAATTGAAATATCACAGGTTGTGCGTAAGTTCAATCAGTTCTTGAATCCGGCCTTTGGGTTGTTGATTGAATTAATTGACATGGATATTGGTTTTTGATACCGTCATATTTATTTCTCTTATTCAATCGGGCTCGCAAATTCCTATTTGTTTGATTGCGGATTGAATTGAGAAATAGAGATATAACTCTTGGATATACTTTTCTAAAGATTGAGTCTGACTGTCTAGTTGATTCTCTAGAAAGTATATTGGAGTTAGTCCATATATATTTCTAAACGAAATATTGGGTGTGGTTGTTAGACCCCCGCTTTTTCACCATCCAAGTTATTCTCACATCAATCAGGCTCACAGATTTCTATCTGTTTGATTTGCTGATTGTATTGAGAAAGAGATAAATCTCTTTGATATCTTTCTTGATTGAGTCTCACTTTTAAGTTGGTGCTCTCGGAATTATATTGGAGTTTAGTACATACAGATTGTCGAACGAAATATTGGGTGTGGTTGTTATACCCATGCGTTTTCAACATGCTTTACAGGTCTAGAAATTAGTTGATGTATTGGTTGATTTGAACTGCAAACTCTCTGTGGCAGATTCTTCTTTATTTGTGTTGAAACTAGCTCTTGAATCGAGTATTATATTGGTTTTGTAAACGAAGTAATCATTACAGAAAATGAATGAGTCTAGCATATTACTGCAAACTCTCTGTGGCAGATTTAAGACTTTTTCCTACCAAAATTCCATCTCCAATGCAAGGGTTAAAGTCCTTGAGAATTGTGACATAATTATGTGGGGGGTGGAAGAGAAAGTCTAAATAAGACCTTCTCCATGACCTTGGCTCAAAGTCCACATCATCAATTTGTCTCTATGTTAATTTGAATATTGTTAGATAAAACCTTGAGGGTTGGAGATGATTTTTTGGGTTGAAAGATGTTAAACTTTATTTACTTTGTCCATATGTGAATGACCTTCATAGAAAATGTGATATTTAGACCTCCACATAGAATCACCACCACCCCTAGCATTGGAGATGCTCTTACGGAAGTTTCTTAGTTGGGAGTCTGACTCTGGGACAACATTGGTCAATCAATCAGTCCGCTGAAAACAAAGAAGCATATAATTAATATCTCAGTAGTAAAGAGTTTACCACAGAATTAAGTTCATGGTTGAATATCACTTCTGTCGAAATTGAAGGGGACAACCAAACAGTAGTAAAGAGTTTAACTGGAGAAAACACTAATGTCCCTTGGAGAATCTGGAGACTTAAAAGACAACATCATCGACAACATGCGAAGTCTCAACATCAACGGAGCTTTCTCTTTTGTGCATAAGTTGGCTAACTCTGCTGCGCATAACTTAGCCTCTTACGCTCTAAATCATAGAGTCCAAGATATGTGAACAAGCTCTAATTTTCGGACTAGCATTGCTAATCTTTGCTTTGTAAGCAATAGCTAGTTTCTGTTCTCACATTTTGTTTACCAAAAAAATCTCAGCGCAAGATCCGATGCACCTACACCACATTTACGTCTATATCAATGAAATGAGCGTTAATCAATTTGTCTGCTGAGATATTTTCAAAATAACAATATGATGAAGTGATGCAACCATGTTGGCTTGGGTCGCCAAAAATAAACCGTGTGATAAATTATGTTACCCCATGATGTCACATTGTTATTTCCTTATCGAGAGAAAGGAGAAATCTAGTAAAATGAGAATTACTTGGTCTATTTTGGACAGGAGTAATGTGCAGTACGTATGCCCCATTTGTGTTCTCGGCCTTTCACGTCTATGGAGAATTAGTGGGTGAGACGGTATATAAGAGGCAGAGGAAAAGGCAATTTGGTATGCAATGTGATGTGTGTAAACTGTAAAGCATAGGACTAAAACTACTGGCTGTTATGAGGCACGAGTTTTTGTGACGCCAGGCCCAGGCAGACTAATAATATCGGGGATGGTTGCAATGTTTGTTTCTTTATTGTTAAAAAAGGAAACATCAAAACAAGCTGTCAATCAGAGAGATCGTATGTATACCAATTTTTGAAGATTTGTTGCTAAACTACTTGACGATTGAGAAATTGAGATCCACATCCATATATAGTCTGACAGCTGTTTTGTACTTACAAAATACCTTCTGATAAGGGTCAGTTTGGGTGGGATGAATTTAAAAAAAAAAAAAATCTGTCTCTTAACGAGTTCCTAAAGCTCATTCCAACTTCTTTTAGCTCCAAGTCGTTTGTCCATGTTTTGGAGGCTGATAAGTGATAAGTGAGGCGAAGTGTATATTTTCCTACGGTTGGGGTTCCCTTGATCCTGGTGTTTCTTTTCGACTAGTACGTACTACCACGGATTCGTACGGAAGGCTGTATCCATCGAATTCACGGGAGATAGAGAGAAAATGCTTTGAGCTCCACCCCTCTAATTCACCAAACGATAGAAAGAAAAACAACTGTATTTGGATATGATTAAATGTGAGACTACGAGCAGACTTTAATTAGTACTTCTTTTTTCGCAAATCATCACTAGATTCTTCTATTTGTCTCGTGACAAGCTACTTTTTTCATGTGACAAAAATTACCTATCTCCTTTCGCAAAGGAAGATAGATCCTCGATAGTATTTGGAAGTTAATGAATCTAGATTAAAGCAATGTATCCCGGAGGAATTTGCAAGATAGGCCTTGAAAATGCATTTGACAATGTCAAGTAATCTTTCTCGATTGAAGTTCTTAAAATATGGATTTGGTAATATTTGGGAAAAAAATGGATCCTTGGCTGCATTGTAAGAGTCCTTTTGTCTTTTTTTTTCCAAAAGAAGGATCAGATCCTCATTCATTCATTGAAATATTTTCTCTTTGAGAACCCCGTTGCAAATCAGAATTGGGATATGGATTACACTGATAGTTCCAAAATTGGAATTCTAAATTGTTCATTAGGGTTCTAAAATTTCCTCCGACCGAGCCTTCTTGAGACCATGTCGGTTACAAAAATTAGATAAATGAGTTGCCTCAGTATATGGTATCTACTTTTTAAAATAAAACCTTGCACATTAAAGTTTATGCAAGTTCTTGGGTCTACATTATAATCTTCACTAATAATGTATCTATTTTCCCTAGTCTTTGCATACATTTCCATTAGCAATGTGAGTGTTGTTTCAGAATCGCTTTGGAAGATAACATTTTGTCCTCTACATCTTATCACTAACTGGAAAGCTTCTTTGGCACCAGTTCTCTCAAACTGTTCTATGGTAAGACAGTATGCATAGCTACCACTTTCTTCATCAACGTTACCCGCACAGTCAGAAATAGTTACTCCCACTGCAGAGTTTGCCCTATAATTTGACATTAACAAAGCACTGCTAATTTTCACAGTCAGAAAACTATCATTTCTTTCTGGCTCCACTGCTATGATTTTAAGATGTTCATCATTTATAGGGTTATAGTAAAGGTTTTGCATAATATTATAATCAATTTTGTTTATGTTCATGATACTGTTTATGAACCTAACTATTGTTTTGGCTGTTTTCATACTATTTAGCTTAGTTTTTCGAACATTACATCACATCTTGCCTTCCAAACATGCCAACTTACAATACTGCTAAGGACTAACCAGTCCATTGCAAGTCCATTTCTATCATGATCCGTAAACCAAGCATTGAGCCAATCATGAAAATTTGTTAAACCATTAGTAACATATAAGACATATCGAAATTTAGATGCATCCAAACCCGAGAAACAAAATTACAAGTGATAAAGATATGGGATATAGATTCCTTACCAGAGTTACAGAAAGGACAAGAAGTCTGAGTATCAGGTAAGATAACTGCAACCCTCGTATTAGTTGGTAAAATAGATCGAGACGCTTTCCAAATGAACATTTTAATAGAGGGGATAGTTTGCATATCCCATATTTTGTTTCAGTCTTGATTTACTCTAGCACAAGAGTTCAAAGAGTTGTATAAAGACTTAACAGAAAATTTACCTGAGTTGTTGAGGGTCCAGATAGCTTCATCCGAAGTATTATTACTTCAGATTGGGATCTTTACTATTTTCTCAATTGTGTTTTGATCAAAGCAAGCTTCCAATTTTTCAATATCCCAAGTATGTGAACTAGTAATCAAGTCACTTACATTTCTGAAATTTTCTTCTGCTGCAGAATTGTATGTTATTAGAGGCTTGATCTCTGGCACCCAATGATCAGTCTAAATATTAATATCATCTGGTAAACACACAAAGAAGAAGCTACATTTTTACCATGACAGTCCTACCTGCAACGTTTAGGTCTTTTAATTTATAACTTAGCATTATATTACGCATTTTATCTACCAAAGGTTCAAAACATTTAACTTTAGATCTATTTGTGAACAAAGTAGATCCAAAATATTTATCATATAAAGGAATAACATTCACTTTTAAGATGTTAATCACCTCATTTCTAATGTTTTCATCCGTCTTAGTAGTGAAAAATACTCTAGATTTTGAAAGGTTAATTAGTTGACCAGAAGCTTTACCGAACTCAGAGAAAAGATTAACAAGGTTTCTGCTAGTAGAAGCTTTAGCCTCGCAGAAAATCAAACAATCACCTGCAAAGAGCAGATAACTGACAGTTGGGATTTATGAGTGATTTTTATTCCATTTAGAACCCCATTTGACTCGACATACAAAATAGTTCTTGATAGAGCCTCCATACAAAAAAAAAAAAGAAAGATAGGATGACAATGGGTCACCTTGTCTCAGGCCCTAGTAGGTTTGAAAAAATTAGTGGGGGAGACATTTAATAGAACAACAAGAGTAGTAGTTGGTATTTAAAGCGTCAAGCGGAGCGTGAAGCGTTTTTCATTTTTTGGAAGCGATGCGTATATCGACGCGTGAAGCGTCGCTTCATGGTTGATGTTTGAAGCAGATGTTTTCTTATAAATAAATTAGTCGTAACTAGTAATTATAAATTTATTAGGAAGATAATATATATATAAATTTTATATAAGTCTAATTTTTATCAAAAACAAAGCGTGTGTACACCAGTTCAACCTACTCCAGACGAGTGGGAGGTGGGATGTTCAAGGTGTTCAATTCCCCCTTGAAACATTCATACTTTTATTTTAAAATCTTTAAAGCGCATGACCGCTTTGTAACGAATTGCTAAATTTGAAGCGAAGCGTACGCTCTGAAGCGTGAAGCTTACGCCTCATGAAAGATGCGCTTCACATGACCGCTTTAGAGCGAAATGCTGAAATTTGGAGTACGCTCCGAAGCGTAAAGCGTACGCTTTTAAAAACCACTTGAGATGCATTCCCTTACTAAGTTACATCATTTATCATTAAATCTTATCTTAGCCATAATTTTCATCAGGAAATTCCACTCTACTCTGTCAAAATGCTTTTGACATATCTATTTTTAATCCCATTAAACCATTTTTTCCTTTTTTGGTTCTCATTTTATGAATGACCTCATGAGATATTCTGATATTATCACTAATCTGCCTTCCAAGAACGAAGGCAGATTGAAAAGGAGAAATAATTTTATCAAGAAGACATCATTCTATTAGTCATTAGTTTTGAGATTATCTTATAAGAAGTGTTCGCCAGAGCTAAGTGAGAGTCCTTTTGTCAAATCCTCTTTTTTCTCTCTCTCTCGTACTCACTAAGTCACTTCTCTCTTCTCTTTGTGCCTAAATTTTTTTAGCCTAAATATTGGATTAGGAATTATAGATTACATGGATAATAATGTGTTTTGATTTTCTTATAATCGAGAAGATCTATATAGAATCTAGAAATATCCATGGAATATAATAAACTATGTTGATTTTTTTAATCGAAAAGGTATAGTACAGATTTCTAAAATAAAAAATATTTTGATGGGATATATTCGCCAAGGTGGTGGTAGCGACGACGGGTAGCGGCAGTGTTGGTTGTGGCGGTGGTGGTGGAGGTAGCTAGGGATGGTCCTGGTGCTGGTGGTAGAGGAGGTGTTGATAGCATTGGTGCTTGTGGCGGCGGTGTCTGTGGAGGTAGGGATGACACTAGCTAGTGCTGGTGGCGGCGGTGGTGGTAGTTGAGTCAATGTTGGTGGCAGTGTTGGTTGTGGTGCTAGTGGAGGTAGTGGTGGTACTAGTGGAGGCAGTGGTGATGGTGGTGGTGAAGGTGATGGAAGAGGTAGGGATGCTACGTAAGGTGGTTGTAGGGGCAATGCTGGCATTTATGGTGGTGCTTCATAATTCTTGGATGACTTACTTGGATCCAAGGTCACCCATCCATAAAGGAGTTCACATGAATATATCTAGATGTGATGAGACTTTTCGTTGTTAGGGGGAGGAAAGAAATGTTACCAGAACTCCGTGAGTCAGTTTCATCATGATTCTTGCACCAATTCGATATAAGGTGGAAAAAATATTCATGTCACTATGATATCCTTGAAGCATTTTATTCTTATAAGAAGATTAAAATCTCATATGTGTTTGCATGTATTTTGACATAAGTTCGTATCCCTGTAGGGAATGTCACGACTTTGCGACAAGTGAGTCGTTTATAATACATCTAAATTGATTATCGACGGAAAATATACATTCCTTGACAAAGGATGCCAATCACATCAATCAAAATAGTGTTTTTGGGGAGGTTATTAATAATGTTCTCAATGAGACTATCTAACTACGATCTTTTTAACTCTTGAGCCATACATATATATATATATATATATATATATATATATTTCCTAAAGAGTAACTCATTCCTAAGTGGACAAGTGGTGTCAGTATTAAAGAATAATATTTATACGCGTACATAATCGTAGTTATTGTCGAACATGTATTCAGAATAGCTACTGAAATTATCAAATAGGGATTATAAATAATTTTCCTTTTCGTAGAGAAACTGCCATGAAGTATCAACAATATGTATAATTGGCTAATATGGGGTGAACGACATCCATATTTGGTTAGGGTTGCACAGCAAACTGACCGTGCCAAGAAACCGGGACGAAACCGGCTGTACCGATTATCCAACGGCCAGTGACGGTATCTGATATCATAACCGTCTATCCCACGGCTCGGTACACGATATGAGGCATACTTATGCAATCCTAGCCTTCCATTCTACCTAGCCCTCACAATAATATGTAATCCTAACCTTCCATTCTACCTAACCCTAATAACAATAAAACTTATTTTTTCTTTTCTACTGATTCATTTCTAGCCGCTTCTTTTCTTCTTATCACTCTCACTCACAGCAGCAGCGATTCATCATCCACCCACACCACCTCCTTCATGATTTTAATTACACCACCAAGTTACCAACGAACACAACCACAAGCAACTGTAATTTAAAGACTCTAATTCTTAAGCCTTTCTTTTTCTTTTCTTTGTCTTCTTCATATAGGTGTTGTGAGTGTTTGATTTGGTATTTGTTTCATTTGTTTTTCTAATTGTTACTTGTTGGGGCTACGATTGATCATATGATATCAATTACAGGTTGATTTGGGATTTTAATGAAACCCTAGGTTTATATAGCTTATTAGTTGTTACACATAAATCGGATTTGGGGTTTGAAATGAAACCCTAGGTTTACATAGCTTGTAACTTGTGATACATAAATCAGATTTGGGGTTTTAAATGAAACCCTAGGTTTATGAATATTAGGGTTTCTTGATTTTTTTTTATTCTGATTTTTTTGTTAGTAATTGAATGATACATTTTGATTATCGATTATCTGTATATGAACACTAATTAGAGATGTTTTTATTGAATACCCTTGTTGTATTCATCAATTGTGTTTTCAATCATGCTTTTGATTTGTAACAGGAACCATGGAAGAACCAAGTCAAGACACACCTACACACAAACTGAATTTGGATCATCTAATGTAACTAGTCAATCTACACCTGGAGTTGGAGCTCAATCTACACCTCCTAATGAAGTTACAATTATAGAAGATAATAAAAACAAAGAGAAGCCTAAAGTTACATCCGATGTATGGAATCAATTCACAAGGGTAAGTGCAGAGAGAGCAAAATATCATCATTGTTTGCGCACCTTTGCTACTAACTCAGGCATAAATGGCACTTTTGGCTTGTGGGCTCATTTGGATAGATGCCGTAAAAATCCAAACACGAAGAAGAAAGGACAGAAAAGTTTGATGTTTTCTCCCCCCAAACCAGGTCAACATAGTCAGTTGGTTGCTTCTATTTATAATCCTGAAAAGTGTATAAGGGTGTGTTACGGTGGTTTTTAGCTTAGTTTTAAAATCTTAAAACCTTGCATCAGATGTGACGTCACTCTGTAAGGAAACGGTGCTGCGAGTACTAACCTCTCCACCGACACATTTATTGAGCCGCTCAATACACTTTTATTCATAACACTCTGTAAATTCTGGCACCTCGCCGATACTAGACTCATTGAGTACTTTCCTGTGCTATGCTAGCATAACCCTTAAATCGGTATGGCATGACGGATTTATGTTCACCCGCAGCGGAGTAGCATGAACCTCCAAGTATCAAAGTTAGGGCCATTGCACGAAATGCTCAGACAGAAAGTACACTACATTCTGTAGATAAAGATTTTATGCGACAACATACAAAATCCAGCCAATTACTGTGATAACTCACAAAGAACTCATAAACCCGACTAATTTGTAAAATTGGGGTTTCGCGCCCCGCGCAGTATACTAGACCCCGTTGGTTGAAATCATGCTTAGCCAAGCTAGGCAACCAAATCCGCCACAGCGCACCAAAAGTGCGGCCGCGCCCTAGCACGCCGGCCCTCTTTCCATCGACCAATCAGGTCGCTTCAAATCCGCCACCACGCGTTAAAAGTGTGGTCGTGCCCTAAGCTTTCCGACCCCCTACTTTCATTGACCAACCAGGTTGCTCGAAACCTGCCACGTTCTCAAAAGAGGTCGCTAGCTTCCCAAAACACGCTAGCTTCCCAAAACGCGCTAGCGTCCCAAAACTTGCCAGCGTCCCAAAACACGCTAGCTTCCCAGAACATGCTAGCTTCCCAAAACACGCTAGCCTCCCAAAAACGCGCCAACTTCCAAAACTCGCCAAACATGCCGCACACGCATAATACACGCACTAATTAGGGTTTCAACATGCCAAACCCTAATTTGGGCAAGTTGCTACCAACATTCCTCTTAAATTCTTCATGAGTTTTACTTTCGAGTTGTTTTCACCTCCCAAACGAGCTCAAAACCTAAATATTCCCGCTTATAGAGATAGAAAATTCTTTTCCGTGCAGAATGGAGGGACGGACCATCAAAATCCGAGTCCGTAAGAAAATTCTACAGCGATTCTAGTAAAAGGCGCTAATTAGGGTTTCGGCATACCAAACCCTAATTTAGACAAAGCCGCAAGCGCTTCCCTTCCAAGCTGCAAGCGCTTCCCTCCATGCCACTGGCTTCCAAACGGAAGGTTGCAACAATCAACGACTATCCTTCCTTCTGAGATGCAAATCTCAGCCGTACAAGTTCGTCACCGAGCCGGCAAGCCCTCAATTTTAACTTGCCAAACAATAGCAACATGCTACACGTTTTCCACGAAAACACTCGAGACATCAAAACATGTCACAAACTGGGGGATGCTCATCAGGGTATTGGTCTGGCGGTTTACAGCGTGCGACGTGCAATACGCCCGTTACAGGAAAGTGTCATAAGAGTGAGGCGGTTAGTAAATACAAGAAGTAATGGTGAAACGTTTCCTTCATTATGGAAACATCAATTCCATGCTTTACCTGTTACCGCTTTCTTCCATTACTCAACTGTTTCCACTTCTTACGAGGCTAGGGTACGTTTCGTTGCGACTTGTATAAATAGGTCTCACCTATTTCCACCAAAAACAAGTTTTGGTCAGGAGAACAATACCACATCCAGAAATCACCTGGTAGCTTTCTATTCAGCTCGCCAGTTCAACTTTCGGATACAAGTCGCAAAACACCCACACTTCCAGAATCAACTAATCTGGCCTCAACACTTTCTTCGCTTCCCTCCCTAAGACCAACCCTTCTCCTTCACTTTGTGACCGAAGCAAGCCTGGAACGGCCATTTCTTGGTTTAGGCCAGGATTGTACAGATTGATCTCTCAAATCAAAAGTACTCCCGTGCAGTACATTGTTTTGGGTTTAGATTTGTTTCTCACCCGCACTCACATGAAATTACCGAAATC
Organism: Papaver somniferum; assembly: GCF_003573695.1. Taxonomy (NCBI): domain Eukaryota; kingdom Viridiplantae; phylum Streptophyta; class Magnoliopsida; order Ranunculales; family Papaveraceae; genus Papaver; species Papaver somniferum. The sequence continues at coordinate 53,929,648 of NC_039366.1, forward strand.
AGCAAAAACGGTTTTCACCCACAAACATGGCGTTAGTTGAATTCATAATCAAATATGAATGCCATTTAAAAAGTTGGAAAGAGAAGGGTTTAGGGATTTTTGTCAGATGTTGGAACCTATATTCAAGGTCCCTGGTCGCATGACTATTTATAGGGATCTTTTGATAATCTACATGGATGAGAAAAAATATTTTGAAAGATTATCAAGGCATCCAAACAGAGGGTGTCTTTGACCACTGATACATGGACTTCACCCAAAAATTTCAATTATATGTGTGTAACCGTTTATTATGTTGATCAGAATTGGAAGTTGCAAAAGAGAATTATTTTGTTTTGCTAGGTGAAAGGTCATATAGGTACTGCAATTGGTAACATGTTGGAGAAGTGCTTGTTAGATTGGGGACTTGAAGATGTGTTTGGTGTGACTCTGGATAATATCAGTGCTAATACAAAGGCAATCGACTATTTAAAGCAAAGTATGATTGGTTGGACAGGAGCAATCAAAAGGACTGAATACTTGCACATAAGATTTCTTGTTTGCTGTAGTTTAAATTATTTAATTGTTAATTCAAGTATTCAACCATTGTTGTAAATTGCAATTGCTAATATTTATTGGTTTTTCATTCTTATAATAGGTAAGGTGTGTTTCCCATGATTTTGCTCTGGTTATAAAAGATGCAGTTAGACTCTATAACAAGTCGATCGCAAGGATCATGTCAGTTATCAAGTATTTTACTAGTTCTCCTGCTAGATGGGATAAATTTAAGCATTGTGCTACACTAGAGAAGATTGATTGCAATAAAGGATTGATATTAGATGTCGAAACAAGATGAAAAAGCACATATTTAATATTGGAGGCTGCAAAAAAATATGAAAGAGATTTCAAAAGGTTAGAAAAGTATGATAGAGACTATAAGAAGAAGTACATTTTTGAAGAAGTTGAGTCTGTTGATGTACCTAGTCATGAAGATCTTATTGTGCTATCTAATTCCATGGAAGATTTAACTTTTAGTTTTTCATCGAGTTCTGAATCTGAAATGGAAGTTAATACTAATCCACAAGCCAAGAAGAAAACGATGAAAAAGAAGAAACAACCTCGTCACCATGCTCCCTATGTAGATGATTGGCGTTATGCGAAAGGCCTTGTGAAATGCTTAAAGGTATTCTTTAATGCTACTGTTAGATTTTCTAATGCAACACAAGTTACTACTCATACTATCTTATGGGAAGTGGTACTCATCCATGAACAGTTGGTTCAGTTTAGAGATAATGTGGCAGGCTCTTTTGTGAGAAATATGGCTGAAATTATGTTTGCTAAATATAATAAGTAATGAGGTACGTATGAATATATGAATTCTGCTTTATTCTTTGCACAATTGTTGGATCCATGAGAGAAAGAGAATGGATTGGAATTTGCTCTTGAGCGTTTGTATGAGAAAAATAAGTACAAGGTTGATAGAGTTATGAAAAGGGTGGAAGAAGATATAACGAGACTCTTTGAAGAATGTAAGTCTTTGTATGCAGTTGTTGAGGAAAGTTCAACTGGTATTTCTGTAGTTGAAACTTCAGTTGCTGTGGAAGAACAAAGCATTGAGGCTATGCTGGGATGAGGAGGTTGGATCAATTCATAAAGCATGAAGGCCGAAACCAACTACTGATGGAAAAACAACATCATATTTTATCCAAGGAAGAAAAGGCATAAAAGGAACCTATTTAGTGTTGAAGGATTAAATGAGTTGGATAAGTATAAGTTGGAGGAATTTGACGAAGAATAAGTGGAACCGATTTTGACATTTTGGCTTGGTGGAAATGCAATAGTACCAAATATAAGGTACTCTTGTATATGGCAAAGGATATACTAGCCATGCTGGTGTCTTCAGTTGCTTCTAAATCATCATTTAGTACTGGAAAACGTGTGCTTAGTCCTTGGAGAATCTCTTTATCTCATAGGAGAGTTGAAGCATTGTTCTGCACACAAAGCTGGCTACAAAAGCCAGTTGCTCTTGATCTTCTATCGGAGTATGTACCAGATGATAACTCAAGCATTAAGGAAGGTAATGTAATCTGTTGGTTCTTTTTTTTCTCTTTGTTTCTGTACTTATTAATTCAAAGTTATTATTTACTTAAAGTATCGCTTGTTGCAGCAATATTGGGTGCTTATCCAGTACTAGAGGAGTTTGATGATCCAATGATCCTTGATTGTTGAAGTTCAGATCTTGTTGCAGACTTGAGATGGAAAGTAACTATGGAAGTGCTGGTTTTAACACTTTTATGTTAAACTTTGAAGAATATTTTCCTTCATTTATGTTAGTTAAAATCTTAAAGAACTTAAAGTAGTTAACAACCTATGTCACGAACTTTGAAGTTATTTTCATCTTTATCGGTTTATGTTAGTTAAAACTCGGTATTTTTGAAGTTTTTTTCTTGTTTTTGTTTTAAAGAACTTATATTATTTATGCATAGGTGTGTTTTTGTTTTAAAGAACTATTAAGATGGCAGGGAAAAACTGCATCAAAATTCAGGAAAAAGTAAAACCGCAGGAAAATTCCTGACACAGTTTAAAACCGGTACCGAACCGAGCCAACTCGGACTGGTTTAAAACTGAACCGGAGGATGGTCGGCTCGGCTACGGTTTCAGATTTGAAAACCGACACCTAGTCTGCTCGGTGGCCAGTTTCACCTAAAAACCGGGCCGACCGGACGATGTGCAGACCTATAAGTTGTCCTCTCAGTAATGTACACTTTTGGACATCAATACGAATTGGGAATCCGGAAGGTTACAAATTTGATGTTTACTTTACATGAGAGTGTAACGAGAGGAACAATGGCGCTTATTACACACCGCCACTCCTGACATTCTAGTTTCTATAAATACTTGAGATTTGTGAAATTACATCTGCTAGTCTTAAATAATTTGAAAATATACAATACTTTGGTACTATTTATAGGTGAATTTCAATGGGAACTATTATTTTCCATTTTTACATGTCATAGTCTGACATAATTATTTGTTATCAAAGATAACATTCTTTTAAACTTCTAAAAGGTTGTCACAAGTTAAATTTGCTTATTGAGAGAATTCAAGATAAAGGATTTTGGAACCATGTCTCAAACTTTATAAGCATTATAATGGTCTATCATTTTGTCAACTTCAGAAAGTTCTGACATGTTTACATGGATAGGTAAGTAACCTCCTAATAAAACTTGTGTAATATCAATCTACTTTCACATTGGAAACGGGTATGTAACATTCTCTCTGGTTTGCAATACATACCAGTTATAAGTAGCTTTTATGCTTGATTTTATATATAACTTTGTATGTTATACTTGAAATTATTTGTCAGTGAATTTCCCAAACTTAATTAGCATTAATATGGAGGCATCGGTCTAAAGATACTTTGTATATTGATTTTTGTGTTATCTCTAACATTTGATATTTGTTTTGATGGTTGATGGTATTTTTCAATGATGTTATAGTAAGATGATTCGTTCACTCAGATTTGTTGAGAATTTGTTTTAAGACTTAATAAAGAAAATAAGGAAAAATATATATACAAAATTTTTTCACAGGATGAAGAGAGACCGGGACTCGGGATTTCACTACTTTTCATATTGTTGTGGTTCAGTCATTACTTCTAGACAATATAGCTCAAACAAAAGAAGTTGTGACTCTAATTCTTTGCCATAAATAGATTTCGTAAAATATTATTTGTAAGTTAAAAGCATGACGCATCTGAAGTAATTAAAACTAAGCATGCGGCATCTGACAAAATAACAAGTAATTAATAGAAATCATAAAGCAATTAAATCTATGCAAAAAGTCAATAAAAGAATTAATTCATTTACCACAATCATGAAAAGTTGCTTCCTCCGTTGTCCCGGTGGTGGGGTTTAGCTTCTCATGGTGAAAACACACTCAAAGGAATTTTTCATTGCTCAAAAAGGTGCTTACAAGGATGAAAAGGGAGGAACAACAATTAAAACCGGGTTTGTAACAATTATATTTGTTACAAACCAGAACGACCCACAGTATGTGTCACTGATACTGTTGCTCTAAGACTGCTGCCGCTGTGTCGCAATAACTGTAGCAAAATAAGACTGTTGCCGTTGTGTCGCAAAAACTGTAGCAAAATAAGACTGCTCAGTGTGGGTCTTATGTTCTTCGTGTTCTTGGTGCAGCAGCAACAATGGAGGTTTCTAAAACTATGATTTTTCGTCTTTGTTGTGTTCTCTTTCTCTCCCCCAACTCTCCATCATCCTTCTATGATACCTTGTGAACATATTTATACGTGATTGCGACATTGAATCTCCTCCATTAACTCCAAATAATTTTCATTTATTAGGGTTATTTTCTTTTCATTTTTATCACTGATATTGATTTTCACGCGTTCTGAAGCTTCCATGTTGCCATATTTAACTTCTTCACACTCCAAATAGTGGTTAGGTTCTTCCAAACACGAGCAGCACACGTCTAACTCACTGTAATCCCGTGAATATCTTCTTCCTTGTACGTGCTGCCCTGTTTTCTTCTCACGGATTTTTCAGCCAAATTCGATCGAAACAAACACCCATACCAGCTTTGTTATGACATATCACGTCTACCCACTAAGTTTCAGCCCTTTAGTCTACCCAGAACTCCTTCAAGAATCGATCGAAAACTCTGCCATTGTTGCTGCCATTTTTCCCGCCTTTTTTTTCATTTTTGAATTTTGGGAAGAAGATGTCCTCCCCCTAATCCTGTACGGGTGTCCCTTTAGCACTTGTCCTGGGGTGCAAATAGTATTTTTCGGCGTAAATAGTAATTTTTCTGGGATTCCTTCAGCGCATTTCTGGGGTGCCTTTAACACATTTAGGGGGTGCCTTTAGTACTTCACCATGGGGTGTAAAACACCACTTTTTGAGCCAATTTCGCCGCAAGAGCTTATTTTTCCAAAAACATCTACAAAAACATAAAACACCATAATAAGTACGAAATCGAGTACTAACAATACAGAACATTGAGGACAAATTAGTCACAAAAATGTGTCTATCAATGGTTTATCCAAAGTCTCGTAAATAATGAACTACATATAATCAGTTTCCATTTTAAAACTTGTTAGACGAGACAACAACATCCTTTTTGCAGCAACAAACATGATCATCTATTATTGTTTGAAAGAAATTTATGAAGAATAAAATATATACCAGATACAACAAATCAACCGCCAAGAATCGGACAAAAACAATTCAACTTGAGATTTGCAATTAAGTTATGGTAACATAAAGGTCTCCATTACCAACAACAATTTTCTTGATTTGAAGATGATTGTTGATTAGCTATTTATGAAATCGTATCATCAAACAAATCAACTGAGATATATTATTCATGCTGGAAGATATTGGATATCTTGGACTTTACACATTGTACTCTTTTTCCTTTGTCAAGGTTTTTGTCCCTTTGGGTTTGCCTTCTCAAGGTTTTAACGATGCAACATATTTGTGTCCAATTATTTTTCTTAATTTACCTACAGTCGTACTCTTTTTCCTTAGTTAAGGTTTTTCCTATTGGGTTTTCCTGAAAAGGTTTCGATGAGGCAACCGACTTGAGGATAATTGTTTAAAGAGATATTCTAAGAAATTATTTAAAGACCAACATACCATTTCCAACAAAGATGGCTAGTATATGGGTTCTATTCGAAGACAAACATATATCATGGAGATCATATCATTAGGGAGAGAATCATACCATCGGGGGGATAATCATATTTGTGTAATTGACACTGGACGTTACAAGAAAGTGTCATGAAGTAGGGAAATTAGTGGTGGTAAAAGTAACAGTGTAATTAATTCATTTACTTCATCATGGAAGCATAATGACTGAAGGTTACACGAATTCACTTCCCTCATCATGGAAGCATAACGCCTTACGGTTACACGTTACTCTTTTCTTCCACCACTCAAACGTTTCCACTTCCTACGAGACCAGGGTACGTTTTCTTACGACTTGTATAAATAGGTCTCACCTATTTCCACCAAACAACAAGTTTTGGTCAAGAGAACAATATCACATCCAGAAATCACATGGTAGCTTTCCATTCAGCTCACCAGTTCAATTTTCTGATACAAGTCACCAGAAACACCCACACTTCCAGAATCAACTATTCTGGTCTAAACACTTTCTTCGCTTCCCTCCCTAAGACCAACCCTTCTCCTTCACTTTGTGACCGAAGCAATCCTGGAACGGCCATTTCTTGGTTTAGGCCAGGATTGTACGGATTGATCTCTCGAATCAAAAGTACTCCCGTGCAGTACATTATTTTGGGTTTAGATTCGTTTCTCACCCACACACCCGAAATTACTGAAATCAGCAGAAAAGGTTTTCACACACAAACAATTGGCGACCACAGTGGGAGATTATTATCTCGGTTGCAATGTCAATTTCCTATTCCAAATCTCATTTTTCAACCCAGACATCAAGATGGTAGAAAAAAACGATCCGCGCGGGGTTCAACGGCTTAGTTGTCAGTTATTAAACGACGAGGAATGACTGGGGACTTCCCGCAATCACAACGACGTCGCCCACAAAACTCAGACTTACGCTCGGAAGATTCAGTCTGTTGGGAGACCCTAAAAGCGAGTAAATCTTGTTAGACAAAGTGCACAATCTGCTATTTCAAGTTTTCACATTGATGATAGAAACTGATAGCCATGTTATCCCCAAAATTTCATTCCATACTTTCTACCGTCATACGACATTCACGGTTCCATGACTCTTCTGGAATATTTGTGTTACTAACAGTCATGATCAAAACATCCATTATTCTAAATATTCATTCCAAAGAATAATCCAAAACCCTCATAGGTAACAATTACCTATCAATCCAAAAATCCAAAAAGAAATCAATCCATAACTAGGCGTTCGCTTGCCTTTCAAAAAAAAAACCTAAGAAAAGGAGTTCAGAAAGTAAAAGTATTCAAGGAAAATTGCCTAACAACGGCTCGTTCTTCTTGGAGAAAATATCCTTCATGCTCTGAAGAGCCGCATGCTTCAGCTTTAACTCCTGGGACAACTTCTCGACTTCTGCCTCCTGTTGATTAATCAAATCCGCGGAAGGGCCATCAACCGCTTCAGCCTGCAGCCTTTGGATATCGGAGAATCGCTCGCAAAACTAGGAAGCATTAAACTCAAAGTCTACACACAAATCCCGGAGGAACTCCCAGTTTGAGATCACATCTCGTGAAACAGTATGGCTAGTAATTCTGCACATATCACGAATTGAAGATAATATTTCCTCCACCCGCTTAACCAACGCGAAACGGCTAGTAACCTTCTTGGTCGTTGCGATATGTCCATACTACTCCCATATTCTGGTATACAACTCCGCATGCTTAGATGGTACACTGAAGCCTCCGATCAACACGTGGTCTTTATGGGGATCCAAATATGGAGGAGCGAAAATGGCGCTCGCAACTGAATCTGTGACCGGAAGCGGATTCCCGGCTACAATTGCGCCAACAGTTGCCGAGGTACTTCCCACCATATGGGTCGCAACAACGTCTTCAACCTTCATTTCTAAATCACCAGCAGGCGTGGTTTCCACGGTTGGAGATAAAGTTACACTTTCACCATGACGAGTCTCTATTTCAAGACCCTCTTCAGAAACAATTCATTCCTGCGACATTACGGTTCAGTTTTGTTTCAAAAAAAAAAAAAAGGAGGAGAAGAAGAAGAAGAGTACGAAAACTTACCAACTCAGTCGCGGACTGGCTGGAAGAAGATTCAGTGCTACTTTCAGAAGCGCTTTCATCATCATCACTGGATCCCGAACTCTCCTTTTCTTCGGACTCTTCTTCGTCTTCAGGAAACTTAGCCGATTTCTGGATGTGCGCAAGTCTGGCAACGGGGTTTGCGTCGTCAAGACCCTGAGTTAGGAAAAAAAAATACGTTTAGCAACAAAATAGAAGATTTGTGTGAATCAGTCAAATCAAGAAGGAGCTGTGCATACCCGTGTGTTGAAAGAACTGAAAGTCACGAGAGCTGACGAATCCGACTGAAAACCACCCGCACGGTTTTTAGACCTTCTCTCCTTTTTCTGGGAACTGTCCACGTCCAGGCTGGGAGATTTTCGCTTAGCTGTAGAAGGCGATGTTCCGCTAAAGTCGCAGAGGAAGGCTTGCCACGAGAATTTTCCACAACATCACTCACGAATCCGTGGATGACAAGACACTCATCCTTCCATAACTTGTTGTACCTAGGGGTTGTCACTGGACTTCGTTCTAGGAGCAGAAAAGGAAAGCTTTTACCTGGCGCGAAAACACTGGCATTGAGAAGAGCTGACAACAATTATTCCGGAGCAACCGGCTGACGAATAAATGGGACCCCTTGGTCAAAACCCATATGCCGAGCCGCCCTGTCAATATTATAAGGAACCGCCTTGCAACATCCCCGGAAGAAAGATGGCACGTGTCCAGGGATACAACTTCACATAAATACGACCTCTCCAACGCTCATATTATCTCCAGCAAAAAGCAAAGTCAAGTTCGGAGCAGCGGCGAAAGTGTTCGGCTGAACTATGGACGCATGGACTGGAGCCCAGGGACGAAAACTAAGGGCAGAGGCATTGTCAAGAGAGTCGATGAGCTTTGATCTAGATTTTGGGCGCTTATTCCACCAGCGCAGTATTCTGGAGCCAGACTCAGGAAGTGGAGCCGACAGTTTGGGAGCATATGTTGCGAAATGATCCCACAACCATGCTTGGAGAAAAGCGACGTGAACATACGAGTCCAGTTTCATATAACCATCTGAAGCGTACATGTCTGCGACCAGATGGGTAAAAGAACCAAGAAATAAGCCACCAATAGGAAGAACGACGCCTTTCACCAGTTTGATGGCAAATTTAATAAGCTCCTGTCTTATTTCCTTCTTACCAGAGCCGTCATCAAAAATATCTCTGGAAAACCACAGAGCTAAAAATGCGGCAACATGGAGTGTATCATCTAGCACTAGATCCGACTCATCAGGGAACCACTCAGGCACCCACCAGCTATAGAAGCACTTCGTCTCGTAGTCCTTCCGAGCAAATCTCTTGACTTCTCGACAAGAGTGGCACACATTTCTTCTTCATCGCCGGACAACGTGATATCAAGATTCCATGTTATGGGAAGGTTCAGTAAGACGGATACACTCTCTAAAGAAATGGTCATTTCACCCCACCTACATATGGCGGTGTGAGTATCTGGACACCATCTGGAGACAAAGGTGATCAATCCCGCGATGTCTTTCCTAATTTGAAGTGTTGCAGAAGCCATGACAGCTCCAATGATTTGCGCCTTGGTCAAATTGGCTCTCACACAGTCTTGACGTATCATGAATTGCATCCATTTATCAAAAGAGCGCAATGGACTCTGACAGATTTTGAAGTCGATAGGAGAAGCAGGATACTCTTTCCTCTGAAGGCAAAACCGCATTACGCGCCCCGGCCAAACCGACTGGACCTCTCCTTCATTTTCTGAACCAGTCAGAAGGTTCGCCACATACTTGGGATGGGTTTTCCTCGGTGAAGAAGACTTCGTAAAAAATCCATCATCCGTGTTTGGCTTGCAGTTACCAACGTTCTTCAATGTGGTGGCGGGACTTTTCTCAGGTGACATCTTAACAAAATTCCTTATGCTTTTGAAGTAAATACAACGAAGCAAAACGAAGAATTACTACTTTGGGGAAAACCATACATAGAGTCTTATCAAAATCGGTTATGACAACAACACATTTGCTACGAAAATTTCTCTTTGGCCACAAGTCATGACATTCACGACTAAAGGAATGGGGACTGATGCCTTCTCAACGGGATGCATGTGATTCCGCGGGAACTACGCTCTTGTCCGAAACTAGATAATGTCGCAGGAAACATGCGAAGCCGCGGAAAGTATGACCTAGGCCAAGTTACGCTTAGTCATGGGAAATATGCTCGCGGCCAAAAAGGGGAATGTTTCCACCACAGAAACTATGCACACGACCACAAGAGGAAAAGGAAACCCTAGAGCTAGGTTTTCACGGGAGGAGAACTATGGCAGCCACCCATTCACGCGTGCCTATTTTGCATAATAATTGGCCTTCTTACTATCGATGTGACGACTAATATTACTACGATACTGCTAGCAGTGAAGAATCATTCATACAAAAGTATTTCTTTATGGAGAATATGTCTATGGCTAGGGTTTGCACCGACAAAAAAAAAGAAGAGAAGAAACGTTGGAACACATACCTAGAGTGCGCTCGCCTACTTCTCTGCTTTGCTGCTAACGCGGAGACGTGGAAACAAAGTCAATGTTACAAAAATAAAAGATGTGCGACACCTTTTATATATATATTACTTTTGGAGTTTTGGTAGAAGAAGGTTTCCTTTTATAAGCGCAACACTTTTGGAATTAGGATGGAGGAAGATGTCTTGTTTAAACTATGCACGGAAAAGGTAACCGGGCACGCAGAGGCAACGCTCCATGGCGCCACCAATCCGCGGCCAAGACAACGCCATTATTCCCGCGCCTAGACAGTACCATCTCCGCGCCCAAGCCTTCCACGCCCAAGCTAATGGCTTCGCGCCAAGTCATCTTCGCGTCCAAGCCTTCCGCTCCCAAGCTAAGCCAATGGCTCCGCGCTCAAGCTATCCGCGCCAAGTCATCTCCACGTCCAAGCCAAGCCAGCAGCTCCTCGGCCATTCCGCGTCCAAGCCAAGCTAGCACTATGCCAACGCTCCACGGCCATTACAAGCTAGCCACGCCATCTGCCATGCCAAGATAGCACTACGCCAACCCCCCATGGTCATTACAAGCTAGTCGCGCCATCTGCCATGCCAAGCTAGCCGCGCCATCCGTAACTTCAAGCTAGCAGTGTCATCCGCAGCCCAAGTCAACCGCATCCTAGCCAATGCTCTAGCCAGCAGGACCACGAGCCATTCCTTAACCAGTAGCCAAAGATGCCGCACTGGTGCCAACGACCCATGGCCAAGATGAATCTATGCAAAATCCGCCAGCACAAGGATCACATATTTCTCATGCCTTCCACTAAAGGTTAGTTGAATTTACTTGGCGATCTCTTCACGTCTTGCTCTCTCGATTTTACTCTTGTTTGTCACCATCTCATGCTTACCCCGCAACAATGCCACTGTTACGTGCTAAGCAGGGGACTTAATGTTGATGGTGGTTTTTAGCTTAGGGTTAAAATCGTAAAACCTTGCATCTGATGTGACGTCACTCTGCAAGGAAGCGGTGCTGCGAGTACTAACCTCTCCACCGACATATTTATTGAGCCGCTCAATACACTTTTATCCATAACACTTTGTAAATTTCGGCACCTCGCCAATACAAGACCCACTGAGTACTTTCTTGTGCTATGTTCCCCAGCGGAACCCTTTAATCGGTATGGAATGACGGATTTATGTTTACTCGCAGCGGAGTAGCATGAACCTCCAAGTACCAAAGTTAAGTCCATCGCACAAAATGCTCAGACGGAAAGTACACTGCATTCTGTAGATAAGGATTTTTGTGTGGAAGCATACAAAATCCAGCCAATTATTGTGATAACTCACAAAAAACTCATAAACCCGACTAATTTGCAAAATTAGAGTTCCGCGCCCCGTGCAGTATACTAGACCCCGTTGGTCGAAACTATGCTTAGACAAACTAGGCAACCAAATCCGCCACAACGTACTAAAAGTGTGGTCGCGCCATAGCATGCCGACCCTCTTTCCATCGACCAATCAGGTCGCTTTAAACTCGCCACGCGCACTAGAAGAGTGGTCGCGCCCTAGCTTGCCGCCCCCCTACTTTCATTGACCAATTAGGTTGCTCCAAACCGGACGCAGCCTCAAAAGAGGTCGCCATACTAAGTCGGCTTCCCGAAAGCGCCAACTTCCCAAAACGCGCCAACTTCCCAAAACGTGCCAACATGTCGCACGCGCATGCCGCACATGCCAGACGCGCATGCTGCACGCGCATGCCAGACACGCACGCCAGACGCGCATGCCAAACGCGCCACTGCCAATTAAAGATATCCATGATCGACGACTACCTTTCCTCCTGAGATGCAATCTCAGCCATCCAAGTTCGCCACCAAACTAACATGGCTTGTGGCCACTTTTGAGCGACCATGACGCCAAACCCTAAACTAGCACGTCGTTATGCCACGGCTACTGGCATGCCACCATGCCACAGCTAATAGCACGTCGGTATGCCACGGCTACTGGCATGCCACCATGCCACAACCACTAGCACGTCGCTATGCCACGGCTACTGGGATGCCACCATGCCACAACTACTAGCACGTCGCTGTGCCACGGCTACTGGCATGCCACCATTCCACAGCCACTAGTACGTCGCTATGCCATGGCTACTGACACGCCACTGTGCCACGGCTACTGGCATGCCACCGTGCCACAGCTTGGCATGCCACCATGCCACAGTCACTAGCACGTCGCTGTGCAATGGCTACTGGCATGCCACCGTGCCACAGCTACTAGCACGTCGCTATGCCACGGCTACTGGCATGCCACCTTGCCACAACTACTAGCACGTCGCTATGCCACGGCTACTGGCATGCCACCATGCCACAGCTACTAGCACGTCTCTATGCCACGGACACTGGCATGCCACACATAACAACCTGCTACAAGTTTTCCACAAAAACACTCGAGACATCAAAACATGTCACAAACTGGGGAATACTCATCAGGGTATTGGTCTGGCGGTTTACAACATGCAGCGTGCAATGCGCCCGTTACAAGAAAGTGTCATGAAGTAGGGCAATTAGTGGTGGTAAAAGTAACGGTGTAACCAATTCATTTCCTTCATCATGGAAGCATAATGACTGACGATTACACGAATTCACTTCCCTCATCATGGAAGCATAACACCTTACGGTTACACGTTAGTCTTTTCTTCCACCACTCAAATGTTTCCACTTCCTACGAGACTAGGGTAAGTTTTGTTACGACTTGTATAAATAGGTCTCACCTATTTCCACCAAACAAAAAGTTTTGGTCAGGAGAACAATACCACATCCAGAAATCACCTGGTAGCTTTTCATTCAACTCACCAGTTCAATTTTCTGATACAAGTCACCAAAAACGCCCACACTTCCAGAATCAATTATTCTGGTCTCAACACTTTCTTCGCTTCCCTCCCTAAGACCAACCCTTCTCCTTCACTTTGTGACCGAAGCAAGCCTGGAACGACCATTTCTTGGTTTAGGCCAGGATTGTACAGATTGATCTCTCGAATCAAAAGTACTCCCATGCAGTACATTGTTTTGGGTTTAAATTCGTTTCTCACCCACACACCCGAAATTACTGAAATCAGCAGAAACGGTTTTCACCCACAAATACACGGCTGCATGGATTTTAGGATGTTAATAATTTCAGCTTCATCAGATATTTTGGTCAATACTTCATTATCTGCATCTATGACATATCTTGGTAATAAATTCATAAGAAGATCATCAGTAGAGGGATTTGGAGTACTCATGATATCCTAAAAATGAGAGTTCATGAGCACTTCCAAATTATCTCTACCACTGCACCAACTCTTATCCTTTTTCTCTGGTGACTATGTAATTTCTTGATTTTTCTCTTGTTTGCTTGCAAGTGAAAATGGTTGGTATTTTCATCTACCTCGTTGAATATAATTTTTATTGACTTTTTTCTTATAAAACTCATCTTCCCGCGCATGTCATTCGTTTATATTCTTTTCAACCTCCTATACTAGTTGAGTATTATCCGATGTTGAGTCCGGTCGCCGAAGAATGCATAATTGTTGATGTAAAGATTTTAAATTACCTTGAACATTGTCGAGCGCGTCGCTATTCCATTTGGATAGGTATGTTCTTGTTTTCCGTAGCTCTTGATCCAGTATATAAGCCATAGATCTATTAAAGTGCTTAGCATATGAAATTTCTATTTCAGCCTTGCAAGTGTTATCTCTTAGCCATATTAAAAAAAAAATTTTGAAACTGCGAAATGTGCTAGGAGATAAATCTAGAAATGTAGAACAATGATCAGATCCATATAATGGTAGATGTTTAAGGCAAGACTCAGAATAATGTAAAATCCACTTAGAGTTTACAAGATCCCTATCTAATCTAGATTTAACTCATGTCGATACCATGTCTATTATTGTTCCAACTAAATTGGTTACCATGATAACCCAAATCTCTTAAGCCGACATCATGAACAATTTGAGAAAATTTAGTGGACTGATCAGAAGTACTTGCACTATTAGCTCTTTCCTTAATATGGAGAATGGTGTTCAAATCACTTATGAGCACCCAAGGAGCAGAAATGTGGTACAGGTCGCACAAAATCATAATTGAATTTCACGGTTCATTTTTTTTTTTGAGGGTATGGGGAGCCATAAACACAAGAAAGAATCCACTGAGGTTTAGATGGGTTACTTTGAACTAGACAATGTATCATATTCTTATCATTGGTAAATGATATATAACTAGCCCATCTTTCCATAACAGGAAAATTCCTCTAGCTTTACCTATGGAAGGAACACAAAAAGAGTTTGGGAAGCTCAAAGGTCTATTGAATCTAAGAACTTTGTATGAGTTTATTTTTGTCTCTTGTAAAAAAAATGATATATGGGTTAAGCATTTAATTATATCATAAATATAATTCCAAGTGTTTTTAGCAGCAAAGTCATTTCAATTACATGGGATGATTTTCATAGCTTGAAAATGAGAGGGTGCCATCAACTTTTTCGTTTGGATACATGTATCTGTAACTGCAATGAAATTGTGTCATACTTTAATCCTAGTACTAGACTTGACTTAAGTAGATTAGAAATCAAGAAAAGGTTTTGTGCGCCTAACAATAATAACTAGCTTGAGATAGAAAAATTGCGAGTTCGACCGAGCAGTTCTCTAACATAACTCTTATGAAAATTGGTAACACTAGATTAAAATTTTAAGTAGTTGTTGATATAAATAAAAGTATGGAAATTTAAAATTTGAAGTTTAGGATATACCTGAGAGGAATCTTCATGAAATCTATTTGTGGGATCAGAGACACTTGCGTCTGAATCGTTCAAGTTCATCAACACATTTGTTTGAGTCCCCATATTAGCAGCAATGTCGGTATCAAGAGTCTTTGGTGGTGTAACATGGATGTTATGGGGGTTCATGGTTTAGAATTGAGTTTTTCATTCTCTTATTCTGTTTAGGTATATCAGGATGTTCTTCTTCTCACATATCTTCCTCAAAGATAACATTACCAATACTACCCTTAACTTTCTTCATAGACATCTCTTTCCTCTTATTGATGAGCTTCATATTCAACAACAGTTAAGTTGTCAAGGTACAAAACATATGTTGTGTGAAAACAACTACCATCCAAGTGATCTATAAAATATCAGATGTTTTTGGTTATAAATCCCAGCGGTGACATGCATGGCTCATTGTACGCCTGCAACAAATGTTCAACCAGTTAGATCACCTGCACCTATTAAGACCCCGGAAAACAGTGGCTTGTCTGATACTATCATATACTTTACTGTGATACAAGCTATGACAAAGATACTAATGAAACAGGTTTTGAGCTTGTTTTGACTGATATGGCAGGGACCTTCGAGGACGCAAACTCATCAAAGGAACAACAATAATAACGGGAGAAGCAGAGTGCATTACCATACTAGAAGGAATCAAATGGATGGAAGACAAAGGCATTGGCAGTTTCTGCGTTCGACGTGATGCAAAGAGTGCAATCACTTATCCGAATAATAATAATCACCAATTGTATTTCCATTGGTTTAATCAAACTATTTTAGATGATTGTCAATTTGTTTTGAACAATTTTCATTTCTCAAGAATAGATTTTGTCAACAGAATGTTTCTATCTTTAACTGATAAAGCAGCAAAACATTATAGTGGGAATAATATAACGAGCGAATGGTTAGGTGACAAACCCGACTTTCTTCTGAATATGTAATCTCTTCTTTAAAATGAAATCTATTATCTTAGACCAAAAAAAAAAAGAGTTCTAGGAAGTGATTCTATTTTTTCTTACCGGACACGCCATAAACATCATCTTGGGCTCCTTCAATTTCATGGGCGACTAAAACTCTTCATGATCAAGAAACAGATCCGCCTTGCAACAAGGTTGTAGTTGCAGGAAATCCTACAACACACCCCTTGTATTATCATGACTATGATTTCTATATCTAAACTTATTTGATATAAAAATAAAGATAAAGATAATGAAAATAGAAAATAAGACACAAGATTTACGTGGTTCGATCAATTTGATCTACATCCACGGGATTAGGTTTCACTATGATCATTGAATTACATTGAGACTCCATTAATGAGTGTTTGGAGCTCTCTCTCTCTGGTTTTTGGGGAAGAATAAGAAGATAATAATAATACCAGTTACTTTTCTCTCTCCTACCTTTCTCTTTATATAGGATGCTACCTAGTGGATGACAGCTCGTATACAGTTAAGATTTCTCCTAATTTCGGATCTGGCTTGCGATGATATCGCAAGCTTACAAATGTTAATTTCGCAGATCTTCTAATCTTCGCAACGTTATTACATTTTTCTTATGTTTAAGCTAATATCACCTATTGTGTCGCTTCTCAAAATGCTCTGCGACATTTTTGTAATGCGTTGTTAAGAATTTCGCGAGCGTATAGTTGTCGCGAAATTCTGATCCTACAAAGATAGACACGTATATTTCGAAAATTTTAAATTCGATTTTCTTATGGAGACTCGTGACTCATGAGTCTTTGAGTCACCGGAGGATAAGATTTCGGAAAAAAAAAATCTGACAAGCTATTTATTTTATCAAAAATAATTCTAAGAAATGATTCTATTTTTTCTTACCGGTCACGCCGTAAACATCAAGGGTTTTGGGCACTTTAAATTTAACGAGCGACTAAAAATCTCTAAAAAAAACGAATCCTTGCATCAAATATTTTGGAAATTTTAAATTGGGTTTCTTTTGGAGACCCACGAGTCATCGAGTCATTGGAGGATTAGGTTTCGCAAATAACACCTTAGCGCGCGGTAAAACCCAAATTAGGAAGACAGTAATTATGTCGTGCTGCCCAATACTGTATCCGATGTTTCGGTGATGAGGAGCATTGTTTAAATTTCCTCCTCATTATAAATATTACAAATCAGCAACCATCTAGAGAAACAAAACAGAAAGAAGCAGTGAGAAAAAAGCAAGTAATACTTTCTTCTTCTATATAATATATTTCTGGGGATTATTCCGCCACTACTTTCTGTGTGAATCTTCAGAGATTCTGGAAAATCCCCAGCCAAAAAGATACTACAGATTATCACTTTCCAATACTTCTCAGATCTCCTGTCTTGATATAATTCTCGGGATTCATCCACTTAAGCCTCTTCTCTGAGACGTAACTCCCAGTTGTAAGTCCAATTCTGTTCTTTCAACTTCTACAGGATTTTAGTACTTTTGTTCCACTGACAAACCAAAAGTAGTACCACTTTTGTTTCTCTTTATCAATCATTATTGCAGTAGCATCTCTATCATTAGATCTGAATTTATCTACTACTTTTGTTCTCAATTGTCTAGAATTTGGAAAACAAGTGAAAATATGAAGAATTCAGTCTCAGACCAAAGTTTCTACATTGAAAGTGACGATGAGGATGAAAGAGTATCGGAAAGAGACGGGGAAGAAGGAAACGATTCGGATTCTTCCGATAATTCATCGGAAGGTAGTCAACAGCAAAACAGGCCTAGTTCTTACACCACTACTTGGCCACAGAGTTACAGGTAATTAAACAAAACACCATTAACCAATTACCTTTCATTCTCTCTGTTTTATTCTCATTAATTATGATTCTATAAACTTTTTTTTTCATTATAATTTCCACTTTTAAATGTGATTTTAATAAATTAGTGATTGGTGGAATTTCAGAATTAGCTAGTGTATTTCAAATTCTGTACTGCATTGGATTCTTTTTTCTCACGTATTAAGAAATTTTATAAACTAATCAAATAACTAAGTAAGAATTTGACTTAACTAATACCCCAATTGAAATAAAAAATTTGCAAGAAGAACATTGCGTGAGGGCCAATGGCACATCGCATTGACGTCTGGATTTTGTGAACATCAGCATTGTAGGTGGCGCATTGTCATTCATAAAGTGTTCTTCTCCCAATAATTCAATGAATTTGTTTTCTTATACTCATAAATAAATGAATTTCCAAATGATAAAATTCATAGACATTAAAATTGCTATAACAAGTAAATAGTAAATTATGAAATTTGAATTGAATTGTATTTCCGTAATAATTGGATTGTAATTATTTTGTTCCAACTATTTCAGGCAATCCATGGATATGTATGGTAGTTTAGCATCACCAAACATTGGATTTTTGGGAGGGACACCTTCACTGTCTAAATTTGGCAGTTCTTTCTTATCCTCATCGCTAACAAGGCGACATACGCCAGAGGTGCTCTCAAATTTGATTAAGCCATTGTTGCCTACGCATGGCCAACAAACGCCACAGAAACAAAGTTCTCATTCGTTACTTCCCCCTATTCCAAGTGGTAGAAAGTCATCTATACAGAAGATAGATATCCACTTGAGACCTTCATCTAAAGTCTCGCATGAAATACCGCTTCCTCGCCATAGCACTTATGGCCAATCTGTTATGAATGGTAAGTACACTCTTCACTGCTGTATTCTTTTGACACATGCATAAGGTGGCAAGGGATGACTCATTTTGATAATTAGGACTTGATCATTTCTTGGTTAAAATTAGGTCATTACGTGTGCTTGCTGAGTAATCTAATAATCATGTAACCACGAAATTAAAGAACCTGGTCAAATTAAATCAAATCAAAGAAAGAAAAACATCAAAAAGGAAATCTCGAACACGTGGTGTGAGTTGAGTAAGCTCCGTAAACAACCGAGCTTATCTGGCGGTTCAAGGATCATCTTTGATGCATAAGTATATGCGGCGACACGAAACCTAACACCAAAAAGTATCATTATGAATGTCAACATTAGGGAACATAACAGTACATCAAGTTGCTATGTTGAAATGGGAACGGAACTTTGATGCATGTGTCCAACAACATTCAACACATGATCACATGGTCGAGAAGTTTCATAAACGCGGAGAATAGATCAAAATCCCAATTCATCTCTATCCTTCTCTCATTATGTTGTCTCCTGATCCAGTAGCTGTCGTATCAATTGTTAGGTGAGGCAGCCAGAATAATTTCTACCCCATTGCTCCCAGTATTCCCAGACTTTGTGAGAATTACTGTTAAGGGAAATATGCTAATGGGAAATCATAGTTAGTCAAAAAAACGATTTGATTGATATGGTGTTTGGTGTACATCCAACAGACAAGACCTCGTTCTGTTTTTAGATCTCAGCCCACTTCCTCAGCTTGTTAATTGTTTTCTAGTGTCATCTTATTCCATTTAATGAAGCATGTTCTAAAGATTTTTTATATTAGTGACTAGTGTGAGTTGTGAACTGACCCATATGCCTGAACAGTCCAAACGTGCCCAGTCAGATAGATTTGTCATTTTTCTCACAATAATATCTCTTTTTAAATAAATAATTCTTTGATGAAAAGTGTACTGGCATTGATCCACACATAAAGAAACCAAGGTCAATCAAAATTTCCATATTTTCACTTTTGAGTTGAAGTTTTCTTTTATGGTGGTGGTCGAGTAATTATTAATTTTACTGTTAAAGTAAAACTGTAATATATCTTCCATTTTTGCAGGAATTAATGTTCTGTGCGGAGTTGGAATATTGACGACACCGTATGCTGTACAACAAGGTGGATGGTGGGGATTATCTATACTTCTCATCTTCTCTATACTCTCTTTGTACACTGGAATTCTTTTGCGGTACTGCTTGGAAAGTGAACCTGGCCTTGAAACTTATCCCGATATTGGTCAAGCTGCTTTCGGCACCACCGGTCGATTTATCATTTCTGTAAGTAGTAGCTGTCTTGAAGTTAGTACATTTGCTGCAGATGAATGTTGTTACCCTAGCTATTACATTTCATCTTCATTGAATATTTTCATGGTCAATGCAGATTATATTATACGCTGAGCTATACGCTTGTTGTGTGGAATACATAATCCTCGAGGGCGATAACTTATCTTCATTATTCCCGAATGCACATTTGAGTATAGGAGGTCTGGTGTTGAACTCGCGTCATCTTTTTGCGGTGATCAGTACACTTGCTGTTCTCCCTACTGTTTGGCTTAAAGATCTCAGTCTTCTAAGTTACATATCAGCTGGAGGAGTAGTTGCTTCAGTTTTGGTAGTAGCTTGCTTGTTTTGGGTTGGAATTGTTGACAATGTTGGAATTCACAGTAAAGGGGTACCTCTTAATCTTGGTTCGCTTCCTGTTGCCATTGGTCTGTATGGTTACTGTTACTCTGGCCATGCTGTTTTTCCTAACATTTATACCTCTATGGCTAAGCCTAGAGAGTACACATCGGTTCTCCTGACAAGGTATATCTGCCAAGAGATATTACTTACAAAGTGATGAAATTGGGAGCTTTACTTGTTAATAACGAGCTTCGAATTACTAACTAAAACCTGATTCTTCCTTCGTGATTGCAGTTTTGCTATTGTTACCTTGATGTATGGCGTGGTAGCAGTGATGGGGTACAGTATGTTTGGTGAGTCAACACTGTCCCAGTTTACTCTTAACATGCCACAAGACTTGGTTGCTTCAAAAATCGCTCTCTGGACTACGGTATATTCTCTTCTTTACATGATTTATTTGAGAATCACGATTGCTAAACCTGGAGTTGTTAACTTGTTTTGCAGTTTTCTTCTTAATTCTTTGGCAGGTAGTAAACCCATTCACCAAATATGCTCTAACCATGTCACCTGTAGCCATGTGTATCGAGGAGTTGATACCATCAAGCCATATGAAGTCACCAATGTATTCAATCCTAATCAGAACATTATTGGTGTTCTCTACTTTGTTCGTCGGGCTTACCATTCCTTTCTTTGGTATGTTTCATTCTTGAATTATCCATAGCTTATGCTGAAAACATAAGTTATTTCAGCAGATTTTCATGTTTTCCTGTTAATATCTTTCAGGTTTGGTCATGGCGTTAATCGGATCTTTATTGACAATGCTTGTTGTAAGTTCTTAATTGACTACAGTTTTGTTATAAGTTTCTTTTCTTAGTAGAGGGCATGAGTCGCATACAAATTTAGAGCTTTTAACTTTTGAGGATTGGCAACTCACTATGTCTACAAAAATTTTCTGATTGAAAAACACATTTTTACCTGCAGACTTTGATTCTTCCTTGTGTTTGCTTTCTGGGCATCTTAAGGAGTAAAGTGACATGGTTGCAGGTATTTCCATTATGCTCAAAACCTCTCCAATCTTGCATGTCATTTTTGCAGTTCCTTTTCTTTTCGGCTGTTTTATAAATCTTTATTTCTTGTTTAAACAGGGGTCACTCTGTATTATGATTATAATAGTAGGAGTTGTGTCATCAACCTTCGGAACTATTTCGGCCATCTCCAAAATCATCGAAAACTTGGGTTGAGACGCATAGCCGCAAGCAAGGCAGAGCACATTTGTCGAAATTCACTTATATGGTTTTCATTTTCTTCGGCGGTTTCGATTAGATTCTGGAATTTGTAGCTCTTAAACATCTTAAGTTCTACCTCTTTTTTCCTTTGTTGTTAGCAGTCGCCGCAGTTGAAATCATCGATCGTTTTCACTAATACAAAATCATATATTTTTTCTCTAGTGCTCCAATGAACAATGAAAACCTGGCAAGGAAATCAGGGAGTGAATGAACTCTGAGCAATCCTAATTAGACAGTTGAGACTGTCGAGCATTTACATTCTTATCACATTCCTTTCGACAACACCAAAAATAATAAGTCAGTAAAGCATCTAGGTAGAGCGAATACTCTTCAAAAAGCTAAACACCGACAACCAGACCTAACAAGAGATTTAGTGTCGAAAATCTTTGGCCTTTATATGTTCTTGATGAAAGTACAACAAGAAAATCAAAAAAGTTACACAAAAGACATTCATATGTACAATCAATTACAGGATATAAATCCAAGAAAAATATAAATGCAGACGGGGAGGTGATCAAAACAATAGCATTACCGAAAGCTCATCTGATAGATAAATAGTGTGCTCGTAAGTAGCTATACCTCTTTACGTTAGTAAATTTGTGTAAGCCTCTAGACCTTGGCTAGATAAGCAGTTCCTGAGTTTGTCTAACGCTCGATTCTCTAGCTGTCGGACCCTCTCTTTTGACAATCCAAATACGTCACCAATTTGTGCCAAGGACTTCTGTTCTCCGTCTTCAATTCCATAACGCAATCGAATAATTCGCTTCTCCTTAGGGGGAAGAACACTTAGAAGATTACGCACATGCTGCCTCATGAGATCTTTCGAAACACCCTGTTCAGGGGTTTCAACCTTAGGGTCTGCGGTGACCGCCTGCAAACGTAAATTAAGAGCTGATTTAATCATCAAAATTCCTCTTTTATCCTTATCAGTGAACCAGATTTTGTTTACGGGTAACGGGGAAGTTGATCTGTTAGATTATTGTTTTTCTCCAAAATAAATTTCAAAGAAACAAATCAATACCTGGAAGGTGGTAGCTTGATCTGACCATATTGGCCTTTGCATAGAGAGGGGAGTTTTTGTGGTAACTAGCAGTCTTTCCAACTTCTCAACAGTAAAGCCGACCTGTTTTGCTATCTCCTCATTTGTTGGTTGATGTCCCTCTTTAATGAGAACCTCCTTAGCATTTTTCACTTGTCGTAGGGCATTATACACATTCTCCTGTAAACAATATTTGTATTATAAGAAAGGACTAGTTTTAGTGCAAATAAGTGGAGTACAGCAACAGAATTGAGGCTGAGAAAGGTAACAAGTTAGGTATTTACCGGTAAACGAATCGACTTAGAATGGTGAAATATAGCCTTCCTAACTGATTGTCTTATCCACCAGTATGCATATGTAGAAAATCTGCAACCTGCATGAGGCTTGAATTTCTCTAGGCTCTTTATAAGGCCTTTACTTCCTTCCTACAAATTGAGAAACATACAATGTTTAGAGTTACTTCTGATAGAGCATGGATGATTGGTCACACATACCAGGGAACAATTGGCATCACTTAGACGTACATTCAACAGAAGTAATAAACATCAAAAAAGGAAAGAGAATCATTTTGCACTCCATATTCTGTGCTGGATTAGTTGGATAATAGAACACATCCTTCTTCAGATTATCTTGTACTAGAGTATATATACTGGTGGTACCAGTTTCAACCTATGTTTTGTTTCTATATTCATTAATCTAGAAACTTATTCTCAAGTTTTTACGCTTACCTGCAATAAATCCTGAAGGTTCATACCCTTCCCCTGATAATTCTTAGCCACATGCACCACCATACGAAAGTTGGAATAGATCATTTTTTCTCGACTTCTATGACCTGAATGCAGATGCAACTGCAGAGTCGCACAAGACATCCCAACAGCTTCAGCCCATTCAACTACTGTTGGTTCACGATCAAATTGAGACTGAAGCCTCTGCTTCACTTCCTCTAATCTTGTCAACTCCTGTTCAATAATACATAAGTAGCACAAAACTGAATTTTAGTAATCTATCAAACAGTGTCAATATACTTGGTGTGTAAGTGTCTCAACGACATACCTGAACTTGAATGAACAATTCTTTTTCTTCCTTTGCAGTCAAAAGTTGTCTGGCCTCAGCACCCGACAGGAAAAGCCGGAGTGGATCACTCAGATCAATGAGTGACGTTTTGTGATGCCTGTCTGTTGTCCTTAAACTAGAAATCTCATCTCCCAAGGGAGCCGACTTAGGAGCTCTGCGTTTCTTAGATTGCCTCTCAAGAAGCCGTGTGGATCTCACTATGTTTTCTTTCTCTGGAGGAGATATATCATTCATTCCAAAACTGTAAGAGGGCTCAAAATTAATGAAAAAGAGTAAAAAGATGATGCATAGAGAAAGGAGAATACTAGACAAAAGCATATAATATCAGGTAAGAACCAAACCTTGGAATCAATTCATTAGCATTGTGTAAATTTGAATTAGAATCCACAATTAAAGAGGCAGCTTGTTTAGAGACCAGTACAGCTTGCTTAGCAAGCGCAAGTAAATCATATGCTTTAACATGCAGCTCCTCATCCGTGTCGGATGGCATAGATTGCATGTCCAAGGACGAAACTCTATTTTCCCTTTGCGAGGGCGGTGATCTGCAATAAAAATTGGCACAAACACAAGTTGAGAGACTGAAGACTGTACAAAGGATTAAAAGGTCATATTCTCCAAACACAAATGCTTAATGAAGTGAAGTGAGTGACAGGAAATGGGCCTGATTTATCTTACAAATACCATAAACCAGGAGAGTAAAGCAACTGGCGTTCAAAGTCTTTGAGATATTTGTCAGATCCGTGCTCTTTCTTTTCTTGATTGAGTGATGTGTCATTATCTATCTGTGTCCTATCCAATGCTGCCTAAACAAGCAAAAGTTAAAATCCAACAAAATGGACAGAAAGGATTTTGCTGAAACACTATGATGCATAAACAAGAAAGCGAACCATACACTTGATCATCAACTGTTCGTAGATGAGTTATGTGTCAAATCCAAGTTGCATAAGATAAAAACTTTCAGCAAGAGTTGTCACATTGTTCAATCATCACCTCTTAAAGTTGTATAAGATAATATAGAACCGACAGGAAACTAATAAAGCCTCACCTGGTATGGTTTTTCCTCACGTAAGTGCAATAAGGACCTAAACTGATCACGCTGCTCTTGCAGGACGGAGGCAGGAAAGTGTCTAGTTGTCGATGTTGTTTGTACAGCGGTAACTGCAAGAGCTGCTTGCTCATGAAGGACCGCAACTGCAAAATCAAAAGGTAAACTGAGTAACCGTGTCTCCCAATGTAAAGGCTATTAGAAAAAGCTAACAGTCATCAGTTTAAGTATGAGAAACAAAAAATACGGAACAATGACCTATATTTCAATCAAGGACCACTATTTAACTATCCAGTATGAAATAAAACATGAGCTAAGAAACTTGGTTTTGAAGTAAGTAAAGTTTCCCAAGATTCCCCACTGCTAAGACACTTATCTGAAATCAATCAATGCATTGTGAATTGCAGACACGGGTACCAGTTGTACCTACATAGCACGTCAGGATGAAAGGATTGGAGTTACATTTCCAGGAATGTGATTCATGTAGGAAATGAGAATCACAAACCTACCTTCCTTGGGTGTTCTATCATGTCAGATAGTCCTATATCAGCCAAAATCCGCATACCAAAACACGAAATTTCAATGGGAGATGCATTGATTCCAATCCGGCTTTCCAAAATGTCTTTTAACTCCGACTTTAATTATACATTAAGGAAAATGTCCCCCCTCCTTATATCTTAATTATGGTAAGCTATCTTCTAATACACATCCTCATTTGCTTTGATTTTCATTCATCACTAATTTTTTAAAACACATAAATCGATAATAACGATCTCATAAATTAGATTCCTGGGGAAGCAAGCTTAGAGAAATCTATAACCAACCCATATCAATAAATTATTTCTAGTTCAGAGTTCAGCAAAGGGTTTTCTTCTAAATTCTACAAAACCCCAAAACTAAAACCTTTATCTAAAAAAAAAAGAACATGACAAGTAAAGAGTAATGAAACAGATAAAACCAAACAGAAGAGAAATTGTGGGTAGTGTGATAATACCAGAGAGAGGATGAGCATTTCTCAGCTGATGTTTTGAAGGTATGAATGGAGGAGAAGAAAGTAAATTTCGACCTGCCTCCATTGTTGGTCTTCTTCTTCTACTTCTGATTCCTTTTACTACATGAGATTTCGTAAGATGCTACTAGTTCAGTGCCAGTGCTATTTCAGTTACGAGTAGATAAAATTTGTGCAAACACTTCCAAGCCTTTCAAAATCAGAAGTCACTTCTCTAGAAGATGAGGTTACTGTATTATAAAAAGCTGGGGTACCCGCTAGTAAACCAAATTTTAAAAATTACGGAATTAGGCCTTTCGCCTTTGCAATACGGGAAAGTCTGGCCCCTAGTTAACAATTCGGGATAACGAGAGGAGTTCGAGACGGCATATGTTTGGAAATTATACGGATTCGGATAGGTTGGATTCGTTTAAAAAGTCCGTCAACAGTACAAAATACGGCAGTAGTTCGGAACGGCAGACGTACGTGTATAATTCGTTTTACAGATATGAGTTTGGAATTGAAAATTCGGCATACATCAAATTAATCGAAAGGACATTTTTAGGATTATGGTGAACACAAAATATGATATTTGACCAAGTTTTATATTATATAGATAATTCACAAAAGATCATTCAAAAACAAACAAACAGCTCACTGGTTGGAGTCTTACTCCGCAACTTCGAACGAATTTTAAGCAAATCCGAATTATTCACGAAAAATTCGAATTTCTTATATGATGCACATATCTGGTTCGGTATTCCAATAATTCGGTCGTATCATATGAATTCGGACAGTTCGGTACGATTCAGGAATCATTCGTGAATGATTCGTCAGAATGATTAATTAGGGTCTGGCCCGATCCCTACCTGAATCCAGCCAGTCGGACTGACAAACCAGCTAGACCCAACAATATAACTATATCATTATAAATTTTGGTGGTAGGGATTGAACCATGATTTCCTCCTCTATCAATTAGTTTTTTTAGATAAAATAAGAATTTATTCCAATTAGGAAGTTTCAGAGGGCAATATCCATGTTCAACAAAGGAACAATCCAATGAGAAAAATTACAATACTCCTCGAGTTTTTCATTTCTAATTCTTTTGAGATGTTATTGTTTCTTCCAACTTGAATTACTCTCCAAGATTCAAAAGTAGATAAATGCGATTTACTTCTCTAATAAGCTTTTTTATTTTCCAATCTGATAGTAAAATGATTTGTTGTGATATATTGAATTACAACTTCTGCATCAGCTGCAATGGGTATCTTGTTGATGTTTGAGTTTTATCCCAACTTAATGCTTCTTGTGATGTCATCTCTCTCATGCTTCTACATTAGATTCCAATTGCATATGTTCCTTTACCCCATCCATATCCACCTACACCATCATACATGACCATGCCAGTACCCGAATTGTCAGTGAAGTAATCAAATGAAGCATTAACATTAATTTTAAATGCATTAGTACTCCTAAACACTGCAGACGCTGTTAATATTAATATGTAAACACAAAATTGGCCGACTAGAAATGACATGTTCAATTTGATCAAAATTATTCAAGTGAAAGTTAATTTTAGAAATAGAGTTGATAGGCTTGAGAAATTTATCAATTAGGTTGAATGGTGAAGACTACAATAACATGAAATGAGGTGCCCATAGGCTCGCAGATCAATTAAATTCCCTTGGGTTGACCTTACTGAAAGCTAAATACTTCTCCGATGGTTGTTGTTCTTGCTTCATATTTGTCGTAATTATTAACAATTTTTCTTGAAAAGAACCTGTCCAAATATCTAGATGGGAGCCAACTTTTCCATATATTCAGAAAATTGAAAACAAAGTAGATCATATTATAGCTGAAAAAGTAAAGATAATTGTACCAAATTTGGCCAACTGCGTTTGGCACTTGTGCAGTTTTAGTCTGCATCCCGTCACTGATCTTAAATTATGATAACCGTTTCAGCAAACGTGATTTAAATTCATTTTTGTCGAAGCATAATTTTTTGAATCCACCTCATTGATATTTTTGAATCCTCAAGTACACGAATTGATTTGATCAGTACGCGAACTGGTCTATTTTAAGAGGTTATTAGGCATTTTTTGTAACTTGAATATAGGAACTGATTTGGAGAATTAGGGAACTTATGGATTCGAAAGGTTTCTGAATTCCGAGACGACAAATTGTTCACAGACTGTTGTGGACAGTTCCTAACTGTTTTAGTACTGAGAGTTATTGAACTCCATGAGTGCTTGATAGCTCCAGAATTACAACTTTGTTGGGGCTAACCACTTGGTGAACAAAACTTTTTTTGACAAATATGTTGTTGCATATTCGTATTTATAATGCAACAACTTCTCAAATGCTTGCATGATCAATCTATGATGAGAATTTGAGATTGCTTGGGATCAAAGCAATTGGTAAACATGGGAAGTAGTTCACGAACTCAAATTTGATTGTGAGCTACCTATCCTTGTTCATCATTGTTAATAGATTACTCTCTGCAAACTAGAATCTCAATCCTTAAGACTATGTGTCATAAGTTTCTTCATGAGAATGTATTAGGTTACGACTTTTAAAGTCTTTGCTGAGGAATTCTTGAAGCCCGATCAGACTATCTTATGCCTGATATTTCTTGATATCCAGAATCATATCCTGATTATCGTAATTCTTATCCATTCTAAACGTCCGTCTCTTCTGCTACACGACATCCAAGAATTATCGATCAAGGAATAAGGCTGATAGAAATTAAAAAGTACACTTCGTCTCAGGCTTTGTGACTCCACAAGTATCATTTATTTTTGATTTATTTTGTGAGGTAGAATTTGTTAGAGCACTTCTCGTTCAAACTCGCATGCGTTGCTATCTCAAGCATGTTTGTCAATGTTAGTGATCAAAACTATAAGTCTTGATTTCTAGTCTCTTATAGCTAAGTCTCGGACTAGGATAATAAGTGTAGTTGAGCTCAAGGAATTCATGGCGATTCATCATACAAGTGGAAGATCTACTCAAGGAACCGGTGGAACTTCTTTAAAAAAAGGTATGTGGAGACTTGAACTTATCTGTCACTCAAAAGTCTATTTATTCTCCTACTCTTTGAGACAAAAGTCGTATGCTATATATATAGACTATATTATACACATTTGGTATTTCGAGCCGAGTATACCTCGCCTATCTATATCTCAAAATATGTGTTGGTAAGCTTTTCGCTTCGACCAAGTTTATCTTTACCTAGTGACGAAAGTCATGAATGTTTCAATCACTTTGGAAATTGCTTTGAGGAGAAATAGTGTAACAACTATATAACGTCCTCTAAGAATGTTTCAATGATTGGAATGAGAGTTTAGATTACATAACCAATGGATTCCTTGAACCGAAGTTCTCGAACTTTGTTGATCAAGAGAACCGGAAGTATGGCAACTGCCAAGTCCGCGAAATCAGTCTGGGAACTGCCGAAGTTCTCAAACCCGAGAATTTCTGCTGGAGTTGACAAACTACTTGCGTGAGCCAAGTTCGCGAACCCAGTCCGCGAACCGGCGAAGTTCTCAAACCCGAGAATTTCTGCTAGAGTTTGTAAACTTTATCCGGTGTCTTAAGTCCGCGAACCTAGTCTGCAAACTTTAGAAGGTTATATATCTAAAGATGATTTCTGAACTTAATCTTAAAAGACTAAGGAATGATTTTGCAAACCGTGGCTATTAAAGTTCATGAACCGATTCGAGTGAATCAAATCATCTTTGCTTCAATTGTGTCTTGTGTAGTTACATAAGATTTCCTTGCAATTGAAAAACTCTCTTAACTAGTTCATTTGAGTCATTTGAGCTAGTTATGGTGAAGAAGAACATGGTTGGTATGAAATGATCATATGGTTAACCTTTCGGTTAAACTATTGTTGAACCAACAATGCACACGTTTGGGTACGGTTAACAAACCTAGAAGCGTGCAGTTCATTTGTGTATAACAAGCTAAGTTTTCGATCTAACGGTTGAGAAATATTAGCTTGAATCTAAATCAGGTTTTCATCTAACAGTGGATATTGATTGCTTTGTAACTAAGGCAAAACCCTGATTTGAAAGGCTATATAAGGGGACATCTAGCAACTCTGCAAAAATAATCCCCACACCTTACGTGTGATACTAGTTTGCGTGTTAGAGTCGATTCTCCTTTAACCTTTGGTTTTCTTCTTCTAAAACCAGGTTAACGACTTAAAGACTTCATTGGGATTGTGAAGCCATACCAATACTACTTTTATTGTAGTTGTGTGATCTGATCTTGCATCTTCTATCGTAAAAGTACAATCATATTGATTGGCTTGAGATTGTTTGATTTCTCCGATAAGAAAGATATAAAAAGTAATCACAAACATCTTCGTCTCATTTTTTGTGATTCTGTAACATCTTGTTTCGCTACCATACGATTAAGATTGTTGTGAGGTGATTGATTAATCTAGGCTGTTCTTCGGGAATATAAGACCGGATTATCAATTGGTTCCTGTTCACCTTGATTATTATCAAAAGACGGAACAAAAACTTTAAGGTTTTTTTTCTGTAGGAGACAAATTGATTCTTTGATAGACTTGTCTGTGTGAGACATATTTGTTTATTGTTAAAGCATGAGATTTTGGTTCGTAACAACTCTTAGTTGTGGGTGAGATCAGCTAAGGGAATCAAGTGCGCAGTATCCTGCTGGGATTAGAGGCGTAGGGAGTACAATTGTACCTTGGATCAGTGGGAAACTGATTGGGGTTCAACTATAGTCCAGTCCGAAGTTAGCTTGGAGTAGGCTAGTGTCTGTAGTGGCTTAATACAGTGTGTATTCAATCTGGACTAGGTCCCGAGGTTTTTATGCATTTGCGGTTTCCTCATTAACAAAATTTCTGGTGTCTGTGTTATTTCAGTTTCCGCGTTATATTGTTTATCTTTATAATTGAAATAATACAGGTTGTGTGTTTAGATCATCAATTAGATTAATCCAACCTTTGGTTGTTGATTATCATTGATTGATCCTTGGACATTGGTCTTTGGTACCGTCTAAGTTGTTCCTTGTGTTTGATTACAACTCGCTGATTTCTATTAGCTTGAGTAAATCAAAATAAGAGAGAGATATTAACTCCTTAAGATACTTTTACCTAGATTGAGTCTGACTGTCTAGTTGATTCTCTAGAATTTGTTTCGGAGTTAGTCCATACAGATTGCTAAGCGAAATATTGGGTGTTGTTGTTAGACCCCCGCTTTTTCAAATGGTATCAGAGCAGGAAAACACGTTCAAGACCTTACAAGTCTGTGTTTGTAGCGATCTGACTCTATGGACAGCTGTACTATCTTAGTTAACGTACCACCAGTCTTCGATGGCTCAAACTACCTATGGTGGAAAATTGTTGTGCGTACTTTTCTTTAATCGCGTGATTTCCAATCATGGGTTTATGTTGTCAATGTCTATAGGTTCCAGTCGTTATAGTTGAAGATGCTATCATGCTTAAAAACATTGGTACATATATTGCTGCTGAGTCTCTTGCTGCAAAGCAAAACTCCGACGGCTTGAATGTCATCATGCATGCCATTACCCCAGATCTTCGACACCATGTGGCTTCTTGCTCCACGTCTAAAGATGCTTGGGATACTTTAGAAACTGTATTTGAAGGTAACACCAACGAAAAGGAATCTAAGATTCAAAACCTTAATTCCGAATGAGAGAACCTTCATATGGCAGAAGAAGATTCATTTGATGAATTTTATCACAAAATGTCTGAAATTGTTAATGCATCCTGTGTATTGGGTAGGACTATTCCTGAAAAGGAAATTGTGATGAAGATTCTCAGATCGCTGCCATCTAAATACGAATCTAAAAAACATGCCATCGTTGAGGGAAATAACCTTAATACTCTTTCGCGAAATACGCTTGTTGGGAAGCTTAAAATTTTCGATCGCGAAATTAAAGATAAACATAACGTGTCTAGTAGTCATATTACTACTACTGATGGAAAATCTCACCGCCCTCATCTGATTAATAAAAAAAATGAGAATTTCTTTATTTCTACGTTGTCTCTGCTTATACAACAACTTAAGAAAATTCTTAGACAAAGTAAAAGAAAGTCTCAAAAAGAGGTTCAATTAATCAAAAAGAGGGATAAGAGAGTTCTAAAAAACTGCACTAGCGAAACTAGTCTCTTGTCCTGTAAAAGTATTCATACTCTCAATGATCCATATTTCAAGGAGAATAAGATAACTAAAGCATGGATGAATACTCTTGATTATGATCCTGAGGATGAAAACCATGAATGTTCTTTTAATCTCTTTGCTGAAAATCACAATCGTGATCCTTATACGACATGCCGAATTATTCCGTCCATGTATCATAAGTTGTGTCAGCAAATGTCACCTGACTTTGTATCACTCCCTAGTCATCTTGACAACAAGAGTGATACAAAAAGACACGAGATGCTACCAAAAATTTC
Organism: Papaver somniferum; assembly: GCF_003573695.1. Lineage (NCBI taxonomy): Eukaryota > Viridiplantae > Streptophyta > Magnoliopsida > Ranunculales > Papaveraceae > Papaver > Papaver somniferum. The sequence goes on from NC_039366.1 coordinate 53,961,839, forward strand.
GGGTTCCTTGTGTAACAATCAGGATCATTTTAGCACAAATAGTCAAATGTAGTCCTTCTCTGCTAAATGCTGTGTGCAAAAAGGGAAGAAGAAACCTTCTATGAAATCCTTTTTCTCTCAAACATTGATTTCTAGAACAGTGCAGGACTTGCGCAATTCAACATTCAAGTTCCTCAAAACTGTGATTAAAAGGGAAAAGAATGATGTGCATAACTCTTTTTTAAAGAGTAAGCATAAACTTGATTTAGCAAACAATTCCCCTCTTCATGAGAAATATCCCAGTCCTATTGGATTGGAATGATCTGTAATCTTGTTCCTCATTATTCTCTCGTCTGTTCCTCTTAAGCAAGAATCATGATTTTCAAGAGGGTTGTAATGGAATATGTTTGTTATTCTCTAGTTTATTCTTCCCTAGTACCGTTGACTGTTCATGTACGGTTTCTGACTCTTTAAAAGACGTTTTCTGAAGATAACCGAATTCTGTTAGGGTTTGGTTAAAGGTCGTTTTTGGAATTTTTCCATCTTCATTCCTTTAAAATGAAGTTTCTCCTTTTTCTGAAGGATTATTTCATTTATCTTCTCTATCATGTCCTCCTCTAGCCTTTCTAGCAAAGAAAGTGATGTATGGACTGTTCTATTTTCTTCAAAGAAGATTCGGTTTGATTCTTATGATAACAAAATGTGTTATGACAAGAGTATCTCATCCTCTGATGAAATTCTTTCTGTCTCACAATTTGATAAGCTCTCTTTAACCATGAATCTCGTTTTGGAGCAAGTACGTGGCCTGAAAAGCGAACTCGAAGCTTCCTCCAAAAGACTTGAAATAAAGATGGATAATCTTGAATCTAGGATTGATCTAATCGAATATGAGCTTGACGAATATAGGGAATACGAGAAGAACCTTCAAAGTAATTGAAATGCATCATAAGAGTTTATCATTGTTTCCTAGTATGTCTTCTTTTTGAATTAGTAGGAAGAATAACTAGTGCTTTGAATAGCGATGATTGTGACTACACATAGCTATTGTTTTCATCTTCTTGTTTTTAGCTTTATGGTTTAAAATTCTAAAATTTTTTGGAGGATGATGTTTTGTAGTATTTAATCTTTATGATTTGTTATGTTGCAATTTTTTATGGGATATTGGTGTTTACGTCCGTGAACTATGTTGTCCCATATTTTGTCAAAAGTAAAGTCGTTCATGATCGGTATTCGTTTATTGGTTTAGGGATGAATAGACTTTTGACATTTACAAAAGTTAAGCCTATATTGTCAATCTTTGACGGAAGATAGGTTAAAATCTTTTGTATCCAAGGATTATTGCTATCGTATATGCTTGTGCAAAAGAATGAATCCTTGTGTATTCCACGGTATTGATCTTCATTGATCCATCTTTTTGTATTACCGTGAGGCTCCGTAATATATCTTATGTTGAGCACGATACAACCAAGTTGATTATTTTTGATTAGCTTTGTTGGTTGTTACGTGAGGTACTTTATGTTGAGCATTCTAGAACTAAATTAATCATCTTCTTGGTTATTTAGTTATTACTCCACAAGTTCTCTTGTGTTGAGTACATGAACGATTAAACCAATCACTCTCTTGTATGGTTATCTTAGTCGTTGCTCCGTAAGTTCACTTATGTTGAGCAAAATGAATTAAATTGGTCACTTTTATGGTTGATTTGATTATGTATTCCGATTAAATTAATCATGGGTTTTCTTGTGATTAATTTGATTGAGTTTTGGATATAAAAATCATTCTCATGGTTTTGGTGTCCAATAAAAATCCTTCTTTTCTCTTGAAATTAAGGTCGCTCGTTGTTGTTCTTTCGGGAATGACATCAAATGGGGGAGAGTTCTTTTGAACTTGTGCTTAATGGTCATGTCTTGAGGGGTGTGCGGCTGTGGAATTTTAGAGGGGTGATCTTGTATCTTTAAACTCCTTGATAAATGTTGTTAGCTTCGGCTATATGATTGCATCTAAATAAGATGATGTGTGTTTCTTTCTCTAAGTCATGAAATGTCTCTTATGGAAATTTCATTATGATCCCGTTCTTGTACCTTTGCCAATTTTATTGACAAAAAGGGGGAGAATTAATATGTAGTTCACACTACAAATACATATGGTTTTCGGATCATTGTGTAAGGGGGAGTGGTTTTCATGTGAGATGGAGTATTGACTAAGGGGGAGTGATACATATCACCATAGTATTATTGTTGAAGTTGTGATACAATTGGACTTTGACACTGTGTAATAATACTATGACACTGTATAACAATGATCGAGACCGATTTTTTCTCATTGTTATAGCTACAAATCTTCATCAACGACGGTGCTAAACTTACAACCTTTGGGATCATTGGAGTACTTGGAAATGACGAAGATTTCGAGGAATGTTGAAGATTAGACATATGGAATAGGAGCTACTAAAGTTTCATTATATTTTTTGTATTCCATATGTATTGATAGTTTATCACTAAAATTGACAAAGGGGGAGATTGTTAGAGCACTTCTCGGTCAAACTCGCATGCGTTGCTATCTCAAGCATGTTTGTCAATGTTAGTGATCAAAACTATAAGTCTTGAATTCTAGTCTCTTATAGCTAAGTCTCATACTAGGATAGTAAGTGTAATTGAGCTCAAGGACTTCATGGCGATTCATCATACAAGTAGAAGATCTACTCAAGGAACCGGTGGAACTTCTCGACAAAAAGGTATGTGGAGACTTGAACTTATCTGTCACTCAAAAGTTTATCTATCCTATGTCCTACTCATTGAGACAAAAGTCGTATGTTATATATATAGACTAGATTATACACATTTGGTATTTCGAGCCGAGTATACCTCGCCTATCTATATCTCGAAATATGTGTTAGTAAGCTTTTCGCTTCGACCAAGTTTATCTTTACCTAGTAACGAAAGTCATGAATGTTTCAATTACTTTGAAAATTGTTTTGACGATAAATAGTGCAACAACTATATAGCGTCCTCTAAGAATGTTTCAATGATTGGAATAGGAGTTTAGATTACATAACCAATGAATTCCTTGAACCGAAGTTCTCGAATTTGTTGATCAAGAGAACCGGAAGTATGGCAAGTGCCAAGTCTGCGAACTCAGTCCGCGAACTGCCGAAGTTCTCAAACCCGAGAATTTCTGCTGGAGTTCACAAACTACTTGCGTGAGCCAAGTCCGCGAACCTAGTCCGCGAACCGGCGAAGTTCTCAAACCCGAGAATTTTTGTTGGAGTTTGTAAACTTTATTGGTGTCTTAAGTCCGCGAACCTAGTCTGCGAACTTGAGAAGGTTATATATCTAAAGATGATTTCTGAACTTAATCTTAAAAGACTAAGGAATGCTTTTGCAAACCGTGGCTATTAAAGTTCATGAACCGATTCGAGTGAATCAAATCATCTTTGCTTCAATTGTGTCTTGTGTAGTTACATAAGATTTGAAATTGAACAACTCTCTTAACTAGTTCATTTGAGTCATTTGAGCTAGTTATGGTGAAGAAGAACATGGTTGATATGAAATGCTCATATGGTTAACCTTTCGGTTAAACTATTGTTGAACCAACATGCACATGTTTGGGTACGGTTAACAAACCTAGAAGCGTGCAGTTCATTTATGTATAACAAGTTAAGTTTTCGATCTAACGGTTGAGAAATATTAGCTTGAATCTAAATCAGGTTTTCATCTAACGGTGGATATTGATTGCTTTGTAACTAAGGCAAAACCCTGATTTGAAAGGCTATATAAGGGGACTGAAAATGTGGGGGTCTAACAACACCACCCAATATTTCTCTTAGCAATCTGTATGGACAAACTCCAATATACTTTTTATGAGAATCAACTAGACAGTCAGACTCAATCAATAAAAAGATATATCAAAGAGCTTATATCTCAATATCTCGATTTGATCTTTACTCAAGCAAATAGAAATCTGCGAGTCTTTATCAAGGAGAGATAACTTGGACGGTACCAAAGACCAATGTCTATGGATCATTCAACAACCAAAGGTTGGATTTCCAATTGATGATCACGAACGCACAACCTGTATTATTTCAATTATATAAAATATAATGCGGAAAAGAAATAACACAGACACCAGAAATTTTGTTAACGAGGAAACCGCAAATGTAGAAAAACCTCGGGACCTAGTCCAGATTGAATACACATTGTATTAAGCCGCTACAGAAACTAGCCTGCTCCAAGCTAACTTCGGACTGGACTATAGTTGAACCCCTATCAATCTCCCACTGATACAAGGTACATTTGTACTCCTACGCCTCTGATCCCAGCAAGATACTGCGCACTTGATTCCCTTAGCTGATCTCACCCACAACCAAGAGTTGTTGTAACCCAAAATCACAGACTTGATAAAACAGATCTGTCTCACACATAAAAGTCTATCAAAGGATAAATCTGTCTCCCACAGATAAACCCTAGGTTTTGTTCCGTCTTAAGATATAAAATCAAGGTGAACATGAACCAATTGATAATCCAGTCTTATATTCCCGAAGAACATCCTAGATTAATCAATCACCTCTCTACAATCCTTCCTGACTACACAAGCGGATTGTCGCGGAATCACAAACAGTGAGACGAAGATGTTTGTGACTTATTTATCTTTCCTATCGAAGAACTCTCACGATCTCAAGCCAATCAATCGATTGTACTCGTACGATAGAAGATGCAAGATCAGATCACACAACTACGATAAAGTAGTATCGGTCTGGATTCACAATCCCAATGAAGTCTTCAAGTCGTTAACCTGATTTTAGAGAAGAAAATCAAAGGTTAATGGAGATCGACTCTAGCGAGCGCACTAGTAGCACATATGTGTGGGGATTAGGTTTGCTCAATGCTAGATGTCTCCTTTATATAGCCTTCAAATCAGGGTTTTGCCTTAGGTACAAAGCAATCCTTATTCACTGTTAGATGAAAACCTGATTTATATTCAAGCTAATATTTCTCAACCGTTAGATCGAAAACTTAGCTTGTCAAACACACTTGGGTAAACGTTTACTGGGTTCGTGAAAACCATGCCCAAACGTGTACGTTCATGTTGGTTGAACATAGTAACCCAAAAGGTCAACCATATGAGCATTTCATATTAACCTTGTTCTTCTTCACCATAACTAGTTCAATTGACTCAAATGAACTAGTTAGAGAGTTGTTCAATTGCTATGAGATCTTATGTAACTACACAAGACACAATTGAAACAAAGATGATTCGATTCGATTCGATTGAATCAACTCATGAACATTATAGCCACGGTTTGCATAAAGCATTCGTTAGTAATTTAATTTTTCTTGTTCAGAGCATATCTTTAGATCATAACCTCTTAAATTCACAAACAAGTTCACGGACTTAAGTTAATCGGTTGAGTTTTCCAAACTCAACAGAAATTCTCGGTTCGAAAACTTCCGCCAGTTCGCGGACTGGGTTCGCGGACTAAGAACACAAACGAGTTTTGGAAAATCCAGCAGAAATTCTCGGTTGAGAACTTCCGACAGTTCGCGGACTGATTCTGCGGACTGGGTTCGCGGACTTGGCAAGCCAATTCCACAATCCTCCCGATTTCTCTTGATCAACAAAGTTCGAAAACTTCGGTTCAAGGAATACATGGTTATGTAATCTAAACTCTCATTTTAATCATTGAGACATTCTTAGAGGACGTTATGTAGCCGTTATTCACAGACCGGTTCACGTCAAAGCAATTCTCAAAGTGATTGAAACTTTCATGACTTTTGTCACTAGGTGTAAATAAACCTGATTAAAGCGAAACGCTTTACCAACACACGATTTCGAGATAAAAGATAAGCAATGAATGCTCAGCTCGAAATGTCAAGTGTGTATGATCTAGTCTATATAGCATACGACTTTTGTCTCATAAGAAGTAGGAGATAGAATAGATAAACTTTTGAATGATGGATAAGTTCAAGTCTCCACATACCTTTTTGTTGATGAAGTTCCACGGTTCCTTGTATAGATCTTCGTCGTTGTATGATGAATCGCCATGAAGTCCTTGAGCTTAACTACACTTTTCCTATCCTAGTCCGAGAGTTAGCTATGTATGCTAGAAATCAAGACTCATAGTTTTGATCACTAACATTGGCAACCATGCTTGAGATAGCAACGCATGCGAGGTTGACCGAGCTATGCTCTAACAATCTCTCCCCTTGTCAATTTTAGTGACAAAACTATTAATACATATGGAATACAAAAAAGATAAACTTTAGTGGCTCCTATTGATAGACACATTTTTGTGTCTAATTTGTCCTCAATGTTCGTATTGTTGGAACTCTATTTTTGTACTAATATTGTGTTTTTATGTATTTTTAGGAAATAAACATTTTTGGAAAATTCGGCTCGAAAAGGTGATTTTGGCACCCGGGGGACAGGTGTTATTCAGACTCTCGCTTTTGGATAAGGGGTAACCTAATTACTAAGGGGAACCCCCAGGTCACCTCCAAGGCAGCTGCTATTCGCACCCCTACTCTGGATAGGGGGCTACCAGTTTCTTCCCCATTTGAAACGATTTTGGCGGGAATATTGCATGCAGACGCTGCAGATTTTGGAGTTGAATTCTCGGGCTGTTTTAACGAGATTCAATCGCTGTAAATGATTGGGCTGGACTTGTATTGATCAAACAAAGTTAGTTTGGGCAGTTTAACTAATCAAAATGGGCTGGATAATCTGTTGGAGGAAGACAGCGTCAACAGCAGGAGCGTGAACATATTTCGAAGATATGGTGATTAATCAGCGTAAGATATCATAAGATTTGCTTCTATCCTATCTTAACAAAGTTTGGAAAGTTATTAAAAACCAAATATCTGCTATTAACGAGAAATCAGAGTCCACAGGGAAAGAAATAACGGACGAGGCCGTGAAGAATAATAGAAGATATTCGGGATTAAACCAAGAGATTTTTGGGCCTGTCGAGTATAAAAAGTCATGTGGGAGTTCAGAGAAGCTTTATCAAGAGTTTGGGGAAGGTTTGGGACGCAGAGGAGCGAAGAAGAAGGATTAGCAGCAATTCCCGCCTGCTACTGCTGCTGCCATTAGAGGACCTTGAAGATCACGAAGAACAGACTGCACAGAGCAGTCTTATTTTCCGCAGCATCAACAGCAGCAGCGGAGTATCGTTACTTTACTGCAGTTCCCTGGTATCGTTCTTTTTGGACGCTTATAGAGGGTCGTAGTTTCACTGTTTTATACTTTTCACTCTTTTAATCATATTTTGAGCATCAAGTATGTATTTTGAGAACATGATTATTATGAGTAGCTAAACCCCAATACTGGGATGATGGAGGAAGCTGTTTTTCAGCCATGTGGTTATTTAAATAATTCTTAATTCACTTTTTGCACCGATTTTAATTGATTTATGATTTCAATTAATTACTTGTGATCTTGTTTGATGGAACATGCTTAGTCCTAGGGATTCTTGATGTGCCATGCTTATAATATACAAGTAATATTTTCTGGAATCTAATTTGGCAAAGATAGAGTTAATATTTGTTTTATTTTGAGCTATAATCGCCTAGGATTATTTTCTGAGCCACTTGAATATGAAACACATTGGAATCCTGAGTCCTGGTTCCTCTTGATCTTGTGACATATTTTCTGTATATATATCTTTATTTTTAAATCTTTACAAGTCCGAGCAACGAACTCTTATTTACCACATTAAAACTACTAAAACACCTATTCCATAGTCTAATCTTCAACGTTCCCTGAAATATTCGTCCTTCCAAGTACTCCAATGATCCCAAAGGTTGTAAGTTTAGCATCATCTTTGTTGAAGATCCGTAGCTATAATAATGAGAGAAATCGAGATTCTCAATCATTATCATACAGTGTCATAGTACTATTATGTAACATCAAAGTCCAATTGTATCACGACTTCAACAATAATACTATGGTGGTATGTATCACTCCCTCTTAGTAAATACTCCATCTCGATCATGGAAACCACTCCCCCTTACATAATGATCCGAAAACCATATGTATTTGTAGTGTGAACTACAATATTTCTCCCCCTTTGTGTCAATAAAATTGGCAAAGGTACAAGAACGGGATCATAATGAAATATCCACAAGAGACATTTCATAGACTAAAAGAAAAATACATACCAACTTAATTTAGATGCAATCATAAAGCCGAAGCTAAATGCATTCATCAAGGAGTTTTAAGATACAAGATAACCCCTATAAAATTCCACAGTCGCACTCCCCGCAAGATATTACCATTAAGCACAAGTTCAAAAGAACTCTCCCCCATTTGATGTCATTCCCGAAAGAACAACTAGAGCGACCTTAATTTCGAAAGAAAAGAAGAATTTTTTATTGGATACCAAACACCATGAGAATGATTTTCTATATCCAAAACTCAACCAAATTAACCACAAGTAAACCCATGATTAATTTAATTGGAATACGCAACTAAATCAAACCACAAAAGTGATCAATTTAATTGAAGGTGCTCAACATAAGTAAACTTACGGAGCAATGACTAAGGTAATCATACGAAGACGACTAACTTAATCGTTCACATACTCAACATAAGGAAAACCTTACGGAATATGCGACTATTTTAACCGATAGAACATGATTAGTATAGCCGTTCATATACTCAACACAAGAATTTGTGGAATATATGAAAACTCAACTAGACTAATTAGAAGAGAACTTATAATTAATCCAATTGGAATACCAATAACCAAACTAATCACCGAAGTAATCAATTCAATTATTTTGGGCTCAACATAAGAGAACTTATGGAACCCCGACTAAGTTCATCATAGAAAATGACAACCTTAACCGTACATGTACTCAACATAATAAAGAAAACTTATGGAGTACAAACTAAATAACCAAACTAGTTGATTAATTTAGTTTCTAATTCTCAACACATAACATCTTATGGAACAACCAACAAGCCAATAAGAAGAATCGACTTAGTTGTATCGTGCTCAACATCAGTCACACAATGGAGCCTTCACGGTAGAACATAATAAAATGGATCAATGAAGATCAATACCGTGGATAACATACAAGGATCTATTTTATTTTCCATCATAACGATATAATAGACTTTATCCCTGACAAACAAAAGATTTTATCCTATTTTCCATCAAATACATGATTGTATAGGCATAACTTTTGTAATTGTCAAAAGTCCATTCGTCCTTTCATCAATACGAATACTAATTCATGAACGACTTTACTTTTGACCGCAGTATGGGACCTTCAAGTTCACGGATGCAAACAATACATATCCCATAAAAATATTGCAATATATCAAACCATTAAAATACTGCAATAACATCATTCTCCAAATATTTTTAGAATTTAATACCAATAAACCTAAAAAATAACATAAGAAGATGAAAACAAAAATAGCTATGTGTAGTCACAATCATCGCTATTTAAAGAACTAGTTATTCTTCCAACTAATCCAAAAAGAAGACATCCTAGGCGACAATGCCTTTGAGAAATTCAGCATCATTCCCGAACTCCTTGTTGTCAACAGCTATTGGAACATACGGTTCGCAAAGATAGGAGTTTATATCAACGAACTGTCTTGACTGATTATGTCGTACCAGGGCTCTCTGAATTTCTAAGGACTTTGACACAAAAGCCTTTATTTCACGAATTTCCTTTCTTACTTCCTTCAACTCATCAAGAACATCGGAAAACTTATGAGAGTTAGAAGGTACGACCCTTGGTTTTCTTGTCCTCTTTATTTTCAAGGACCTAGAACCAGGAGATTTCTCTTTTTCCTTGATTGATGGCTTAACAATCATATTGACATCTTTTCTCTCCATAGACACAATGCTTAGAGAACAGTTATACCGACTGCTTTTTGTGGATGGAATTCACAATCTCGTAAGCAGTCTCGAGATATAAAGGATATCAAGGAGGAAAAAGGAATGTAGGGTTCGAAACCTATAAACAGGTTCGTGGTCGTTCAACTCCAAACCCTATGAAGAGTAGAATTGTCGATATTAATCCTTTATTTGATAGACAGAAAACAACAAACCTAAGAAAACACTTCTTTTCTAAAGCCTGTACGTTCATGATCTTGTCTCTTTTGAATAGGTACATGAGACAAGATTTCCCAAACAACACAATTAGTTTGTGCTGTGGTGAACAACAATTTGTCCACCATTTTCCTCAAGAGAGGAATCTTCAGACTTATGTCTATCAAAAGGATTCGACCATACTTTCTTTTCAAATGGTCTTACTCTATCCCTGTAAACCAACTTCTTAGATGAAGATAAGATCTTACATACCTCAGCGGTCTTCTGAGCAAGTTTCAGCTTTCTTGCTAATCGATCTGCTCTTCGTTGGAGTTTGCTGGCGTGCCTTGTTTGGTGCTTGTATTTGTAACACCTTGATAGTTCGTGTCCCTTCATCGAACAAAACGAGCACGTCGAACTTGGATAGTATTCAAGCATCTGAGATGTGCAAGAAGCTAGACATACACTAGATCCTGAAACATTACTGACAGGGTTTCCAGTTAGAGAATCTTCCAGCCTGATTAGGTTTCCTTCTTCTCTGAACCCATTAAGGTTGATATATGTATTGCTACAAGTATCAAAATCGATGTTTTCACCAAGGAGCCCTACACTTGATTTCCTATCTTCATCGGAATCATAGGTTTCATACATTTCATCAAGTGTTACGGCTAGACCTTTGTTCCCAGTGTATTTTCTATGATTTGGGAATTCGTTAGCAAAATGGCCAAAACCTTTACACTTAAAGCACTGAGGCATGTCCTCGTCATCAGCCTCGTCAGCATCCCTGTTTTTAGGAGGTATGCGACGGTAAGGTTTGTCTGATGACCTAGGTTTGTCTCTCGAAAACCGTTTACTCCTCTTCAACAGAAGATCCCTAAACTGTCTTGTGAACAAGGAGACCGACTTGTCAAGGTCTTCATCTGAAAAATCATTCTCAGACTGATCATCCTCAGAGACATGAACACTTTTACCTTTGGAAAGTAATTTAATGCTCTTTTATGCTTTAAAGGAAACATGCTTACCGAATTTGGATGTATGCTCATGATCAAAGATATTTAGCTTCCCAATCAAGGTGTTTCTGGAAAGATTATTGAGGTTATTTCCTTCAACGATGGCATGCTTCTTAGACTAGTATTTAGATGGCAGCGATCTGAGAATTTTCATCACAATGTCCTTTTCAGGAATAGTCTTACCCAATGCAAAAGATGCATTAACAATTTCAGACACTTTGTGATTGAACTAATCAAATGTTTCTTCATCTGTCATTCGAAGGTTCTCCCAATCGGAATTAAGGTTTTGAAGCCTAGCTTCCTTTTCACTGGTGTTTCCTTCAAATACGGTTTCGAAGATATCCCAAGCATCTTTAGACCTAGTGCAATTAGACACATGGTGTTGAAGACTTGGGGAAATGGCATGTATGATAACATTTAACCCTTCAGAATTCTGCTTTGCAGCAAGAATCTCGGCATCATTATATTCACCAATATTCTTGGGAACAGTTCTGTTTCCAGCTGCAACAACGGGCGCATCATAACCATTCACCACATATACCCATGATTGAAGAAAAGCTCGCATAGCAATTTTCTACCACAAGTAATTGGAGCCATCGAAGACTGGTGGCACGTTAATAGAGATAGCACCTCTGTCCATAGAGTCAGATCGCTACAAACACATACTTATTAGGTCTTAAAAGTGTTTGCCTGCTCTGATACCAATTGAAAAAGCGGGGGGTCTAATGACACCACCCAATATTTCGGTTAGCAATCTGTATGGACAAACTCTAATATACTTTTCATGAGAATCAACTAGACAATCATACTCAATCAATAAAAAGATATATCAAAGAGCTTATATCTCAATCTCTCGATTTGATCTTTACTCAAGCAAATAGAAATCTGCGAGTCTTTATCAAAGAGAGATAACTTGGACGGTACCAAAGATCAATGTCCAAGGATCAATCAATATCAATCAACAACCAAAGGTTGGATTTCCAATTGATGATCACGAACGCACGACCTATATTATTTTAATTATATAAAATATAATGCGGAAAAGAAATAACACAGACACCAGAAATTTTGTTAACGAGGAAATCGCAAATGCAGAAAAACCCCGGGACCTAGTCCTGATTAAATACACACTGTATTAAGCTGCTACAGACACTAGCCTACTCCAAGCTAACTTCGGACTGGACTATAGTTGAACCCCTATCAATCTCCCACTGATACAAGGTACAGTTGTACTCCTACGCCTCTGATCCCAGCAGAATATTACGCACTTGATTCCCTTAGCTGATCTCACCCACAACCAAGAGTTGCTGTAACCCAAAATCACAGACTTGGTAATAAACAGATCTTTCTCACACAAAAAAGTCTATCAAAGGATAAATCTGTCTCCCACAGATAAACCCTAGGTTTTGTTCCGTCTTAAGATATAAAATCAAGGTGAACAGGAACCAATTGATAATCCGGTCTTATATTCATGAAGAACATCCTAGATTAATCAATCACCTCTCTACAATCCTTCCTGACTCCACAAGAGGATTGTCGAGGAATCACAAACAGTGATATGAAGATGTTTGTGACTTCTTTATCTTGCCTATTGGAGAACTCTCACGATCTCAAGACAATCAATCGATTGTACTCGTACGATAGAAGATGCAAGATCAGATCACACAACTATGATAAAGTAGTATCGGGCTGGCTTCACAATCCCAATGAAGTCTTTAGGTCGTTAACATGATTTTAGAGAAGAAAATCAAAGGTTAATGGAGATCGACTCTAGCGAGCGCACTAGTAGCACACAGACGTATGGGGATCAGGTTTTCTCAATGCTAGATATCTCCTTAATATAGCCTTCAAATCAGGGTTTTGCCTTAGGTACAAAGCAATCCTTATTCACCGTTAGATGAAAACCTGATTTAGATTCAAGCTAATATTTCTCAACCGTTAGATCGAAAACTTACTTTGTCACACACACTTGGGTAAACGTTTACCGGGTTCGTGAAAACCATGCCCAAACGTGTACGTTCATGTTGGTTCAACATAGTAACCCAAAAGGTCAACCATATGAGCATTTCATATTAACCTTGTTTTTCTTCACCATAACTAGTTCAATTGACTCAAATGAACTAGTTAGAGAGTTGTTCAATTGCTATGAGATCTTATGTAATTACACAAGACACAATTGAAACAAAGATGATTCGATTCGATTGAATCAGCTCATGAACATTATAGCCACGGTTTGCATAAAGCATTCCTTAGTAATTTAATATTTCTTGTTCAGAGCACATCTTTAGATCATAACCTCTTAAGTTCACAAACAAGTTCGCGGCCTTAAGTTAATCGGTTGAGTTTTCCAAACTCAGCAGAAATTCTCGGTTTGAGAACTTCCGCCAGTTCTCTGACTGGGTTCGCGGACTGAGTTTGCGGACTAAGCACACAAACGAGTTTTGGAAAATCCAACAGAAATTCTCGGTCGAGAACTTCCGACAGTTCGCGGACTTGGGAAGCCAATTCCACAATCCTCTCGATTTCTCTTGATCAACAAAGTTCGAAAACTTCGGTTCAAGGAATACATGGTTATGTAATCTAAAATATCATTTCAATCATTGAGACATTCTCATAGGACGCTATGTAGCCGTTATTCACAGACCGATTCACGTCAGAGCAATTCTCAAAGTGATTGAAACTTTCATGACTTTCGTCACTAGGTGAAGATAAACCTGATTAAAGTGAAATGCTTTACCAACACACGATTTCGAGATAAAAGATAAGAAATGAATGCTCAGCTCGAAATGTCAAGTGTGTATGATCTAGTCTATATAGCATACGACTTTTGTCTCATAAGAAGTAGGAGATAGAATAGATAGACTTTTGAGTGATAGATAAGTTCAAGTCTCCACATACCTTTTTGTTGATGAAGTTCCGCGGTTCCTTGTATAGATCTTCGTCGTTGTATGATGAATCGCCATGAATTCCTTGAGCTTAACTACATTTTTCCTTTCCTAGTCCGAGACTTAGCTATGTAGGCTAGAAATCAAGACTCATAGTTTTGATCACTAACATTGACAAACATGCTTGAGATAGCAACGCATGCGAGGTTGACCGAGCTATGCTCTAACAGGGACATCTAGAAACTCTGCAAAACTAATCCCCACACCTTACGTGTGATACTAGTTTGCATGCTAGAGTCGATTCTCCTTTAACCTTTGGTTTTCTTCTTCTAAAACCAGGTTAACGACTTAAAGACTTCATTGGGATTGTGAATCCAGACCGATACTACTTTTATCGTAGTTGTGTGATCTGATCTTGCATCTTCTATCGTAACAGTACAATCATATTGATTGGCTTGAGATTGCTTGATTTCTCCGATAAGCAAGATATAAAAAGTAATCACAAACATCTTCGTCTCATTGTTTGTGATTCCGCAACATCTTATTTCGCTACCATACCATTAAGATTATTGTGAGGTGATTGATTAATCTAGGCTGTTCTTCGGGAATATAAGACCGGATTATCAATTGGTTCCTGTTCACCTTGATTATTATCAAAAGACGGAACAAAAACTTTAGGGTTTTTCTGTGGGAGACAGATTGATTCTTTGATAGACTTGTCTGTGTGAGACAGATTTGTTTATTGTTAAAGCCTGCGATTTTGGGTCGTAGCAACTCTTAGTTGTGGGTGAGATCAGCTAAGGGAATCAAGTGCGCAGTATCCTGCTGGGATCAGAGGCGTAGGGAGTACAAATGTGCCTTGGATCGGTGAGAGACTGATTTGGGTTCAACTATAGCCCAGTACGAAGTTAGCTTGGAGTAGGCTAGTGTATGTAGAGGCTTAATACAATGTGTATTCAAACTGGACTAGGTCCCGGGGTTTTTCTGCATTTGCGGTTTCCTCGTTAACAAAATTTCTGGTGTCTGTGTTATTTCAGTTTCCGCATTATATTGTTTATATTTATAATTGAAATAATACAGGTTGTGCGTTTAGATCATCAATTAGATTAATCCAACCTTTGGTTGTTGATTTTCATTGATTGATCCTTGGACATTGGCCTTTGGTACCGTCCAAGTTTTTCCTTTTGTTTGATTAGGACTCGCTGATTTCTATTAGCTTGAGTAAATCAAAAAAAAGAAAGATATATTAACTCCTTGAGATACTTTTACCTAGATTGAGTCTGACTGTCTAGTTGATTCTCTAGAATTTGTTTCGGAGCTAGTCCATACAGATTGCTAAGCGAAATATTAGGTGGTGTTGTTAGACCCCGCTTTTTCAGAATTTATTAGGAGTCTCTACAAATTTTTGAAGAAAGCAAGATATCTAATTGTTGAGGTTTGCTTAACATCTTCTTTACCTTGAAGATCCCTGATAAGCAAACAGATTTCCATTACTTTGATTGTATATCTTTCTAAATCAAATCAATAGGCTATCTGTTAGAGGCTGATTAGTTAAAAGTCTTCTTCTTAGGCTGAAGTAACTCGTACAGTTATATAGGATGCCATATGAGGGAATCAAGTGTGTAGGATCTTGAGAGATCGGGTCCTTTGTTTTAACTATATTCCATTATAAAATCTGATAGCGGGTTTAATTATAATGGGCGATGTTCAAACTGGACTAGGTCTTGAGATTTTAATACATATTGTAGTTTTCCTTGTTAACAAAATTTCCGGTGTATTTTGTTATTTGTTTCCAAACTATATATGAAACTAATATTAAAATCAAACATATATTGTTTTATATTGTTTATATTAAAATCAAAATAATATTAAAATCAAACTATATATTGTTTATATTTATAATATAAACATCACAAGTAGTATTTAAACAACCTAGTTAACGTTTAAGCTCAATTGTATAGAACCTGCAAGACTTGCTCTTGTGAACTCGTATCTTCAATGTAGATTATAAATCTTGATCTTGTTGGAATTTAGTTTGGGTACATACTAGGTTGATTCTTAGATATTGATTTTTGGGATCGCCCAAGGAACTTGTTTCACAATCAGGTATAAGGATCTTTATGTCAATTTATACTTATTAATTGTAACAAATTTATTCTTACAGGTTCACGAACGAAAAGTTGGCGGTGTACTTGGTATCCTCTTCCTTTCAGCTAATATCTGAATTATTTTCGATAAAACAACCTAATGTTTATCGTAAAGACATTCTGAAATGAGAAGGGTACCGAACACATCACAATATTTTCGATATCAATCTATACAGACACACATTATGTAATTCTACCAAAACAATAATGGCTGAAGAATTATTTCAACAAGATATAACTTGATACATAGTCAAAGTTCGAGACCAAATTAACTATGGATCACACCAAGTGGATTAATGTACAAGTGCAATTACTTAATTATAACTATAAGAATAATTATAACACGGAAAGTAAAGTAACGGTAGGATACACAAGATTTCGTTAACCAGGAAACTATTTGACATAAAAACCTCGAGACCTAATCCAGTTTCGAATACTCTTGGAATTAAATTGTTGTACAAATTGATTATCTCAACTTCGTATAGTTGAGACCAAGTAAACACTCCTTCCTTACTTAATTCCTTCAGTATCGTTGCGCCTATAACTAATCTAGTCTACATATATGAATCCCAAGACAGAGTCCACTATCTTGAGTTGTTTCACCTATGTGAAGACTTCCGCTATCAACTCCTTTGGATTGTAACCCGGAAAGGCAAATAAATAAATTTGTTTCAGTAACCAACTCACTTATCAATCTCTCAAATCGACATTTCGATCAGAGATAAAGTAGAATAAAGGATCTTTCATTCAATCAAAATAAACTCCTTCCATGAAAGATCTAACCAATACAGTGATTATCGAAATAATCAACTCAGTGAACAAGTTTTATCCAAGAAACTTAAGAATAAGAAGCAACTAGAAAGTTTTGGTTGAAGCCTTATGTATATAAATATAAATTTCTTATTTGTATCCTAGAGAATTAAGTGTGCAAGAAGAATCAAAAATATCATAAACCAGAAGGAAAAAAAAAATTCAAGTTTTTAATCTTAAATCTTCAAAGTAACCGCTACACAAATAACATGATTCCACTATTGATCAACACACATAGAACAAAGATTGTTAACTTTGAATAATCGAACTTGGATCACTAGATCTGTAATAGTCAAACCCGCAAACAAACTTGAGTGACCTTATATCAGAAGAGAATGACCATAAAATAAGTATGTTTGATCTATCAAGGATAACTGTATCGTTAGTTTTTAATCAAATCAATTAATTGAAAAACTATAATAACAATGTAATTTAGTTTTCCACCGACGGTATTACTAAAAGCTTCTTAATGCCAGAGGTAACTTTAAACGAACAAAACGAAAGATGTTTCACCTAATTATCATTATAATTCTTGAAAAGTTATTCCATAATGTTAATCAGTTTTGTTTCATTCTTAAATCTTTCTTCATCATTGGTACCAAACTGTTCTTCAGAATCTTCATCGGCGTCATATTTTATATTATTAGAATTTCGTTTGAATTTCAAATGGATGTTCCTACTAATTTCTTGGAAAATATCTTCCGATACTCTGTCATATTTGGAATAGTTTTTTCGAGAATTTTCTTATGTTTACCATTACATAATCATAGTAAATTTTTAAACCATAATTCGTCTAGTTAAATGGGTGAATGATCATAAATACGATCATGGGGTGACTCAATTATAGTTGATCAATTATATTATTGTAAAATTGGTTGGTGCAATGTTCTCCTTATTATATGTTAGATCAAACTAGTCTACTCTTCCATGTCCTTTAGTTGATCTAAAATATGCGCACAACTAGAATGAAGCCAATTGGAAGTATAACTATATATCCCACCTTGTTTGTTGTTGTTGACCCACATACCCACCATAAGGTTGTTGGGATGTATGAGAATAAATAAAAGGTTCTTTAGAATACTTATCATAATCAAAGGATTAATTCAGATTGTACCCATGGTAAGTGGGAAATTACCGAAAGATTGAGAGTTATAAATTAATTATCACCATAATGTGCCTGATTTTTTGCACCTTATGTGTTATTTCTGTAAGGAAACCAAATTCAACTAAATCTCTTTAAGAAAATAAAAAAAAATAACAAAATAAAAGTGATCTATACTACCTGTTTTCAGAATTGACGGATGACGAATCCCATTAACAAGTTGTTTCCACCAATAAAACCTAAACACCTAAAAAACACTAAGAGCAAAAAAAAAAAATTGCCTACTGCTTCCCGACAACGACAGCGAAATTCGATGGGTTGTCAGCCAACCTAAATGGCACATACATTTTCTACAATAACGAGTTGAGTAGCAAATAGGGATTGGTTTGCACAAAAAACAAAGAATTGTTATTTGTTGTCAACTTCTTTCGTAACAATGGGGTATGTAGTGAATTAAACTAAAGTATACTAATAGAAAAAAAAATAACGTAAGTAAAAGGTTGCGACCAAGCTGAGAAATTATTGGTTAAGGATTCCATCTTTTATTCCCAGTCGATGTAATACTTTGTTGCGCCTCTACATGTCAATATATATTGTAATCACCAACATTTGAATTATTTTCCACCAAATAACCTAATTCTGATCGCTAAGAGAATACTAGTATCTTTGAGGCGATCTATTTATATGCAACACATTGTATGATCATGGCATATTCAGCCTAGGCTAAGCTTTACTTTTGACTTCCTTCGTGATTTGCACCACAAGTGAACACAAGTTGATATTTGTTGCTAAGATGCTTGATAAAGTTACGTAAGAACCTTAACTATCCGTAAATGTGTTGTCAATCTTATTAACTGCAACTTAAACAAACGATAAAACTATTATCTTGCGCGAACACAATCATATGTTTAGGACCTCATAATAATTAGCCAGATTGATTCATATGTTAAGGACTTCAGATTATATCCCTAACCAATAGAATAATTAAATACTCATAGGTTCACTAAAAACTATGCAAAATATTTAATAGAAGAAGAAGAATGGTTTCCCCTTAAAAGGAAAAATCTTAGGTTTAAAAAATTGTGGAATGTAGTATGAGATGTATAAATGAGACGATCTAAGATGCCTTGTTTGATTCTTAAATGTCTTCTTATATAAATTTTAATGCTTGGATCTCAAGTATTCTCTCTTTCTAAGTTTAGAATCCCATCGGGGATCAAGTTTCTTTGATTTACAAGTCAAAAACGCGTCTAATAAGTGTCTCTAGTCGTGCTAGAATCAGCCACTTGAATCCTTACTTTCCCTTCGAGTTTAAAAACTCAAACAAGAATCGTGCTATTTTCCCTCGAACCATCTATTCTTAGAAGTTGAAAAACATGACTTTCACTGAGTGAAAACATGACCAAAATCGGCAGGAAATTCCTTCTAAGCTGTCGACTCTAGAGTTGGGCAGCTTGTTCTCGTTCCGCTTATAAATTCTTCGTCTAACGTTGGAATGTCTTCACATATTTTCTCGTTATAATTGTCTTTTTGTACTTAACAAGGTGGTACAATAAACTCCTAGATTTTAAAGAGTTCCAACTTGTTTTTGATCCTTCTTCGTTAATAGAGTTTGATTCCCTAACAATTTTTATAGTCAATTATGCTTCTTTTGGTTGATTCGTCCTAACAAAACTAGTAAACATAAAATGAACATGATAATAAGTAATATACAAAAATGATAGCAAATATGAAAAAGCGGGGGGGTCTAACACCACCACCTAATATTTCAATTAGAAATCTGTATGGACTAACTCTGAAACACTTACTAGAGAATCAACTAGACAGTCAGACTCAATCTAGACAAAAGTATCTCAAGGAGTTAATATCTCTCGCTTGTTTTGATTTACTCAAGATAATAGAAAACTGCGAGTCTATAATCAAACACAAGGAATAACTTGGACGGTACCAAAGACCAATGTCCAAGATCAATCAATATCAATCAACAACCAAAGGTCGGATTTCCAATTGATTGATTCAAACGCACAACCTGTATTATTTAATTTATATAAACAAATATAATGCGGAAATAAAAATGACACAGACACCAGAAATTTTGTTAACGAGGAAACCACAAATGTAGAAAAACCCCGGGACCTAGTCCAGATTGAATACACACTGTATTAAGCCGCTACAGACACTAGCCTACTCCAAGCTAACTTCAGACTGGATTATATTTGAACCCCAATCAGTCTCCCACTGATCCAAGGTACTCTTTACGCCTCTGATCCCAGCAGGATACTGCGTACTTGATTCCCTTAGATGATCTCACCCACAACTAAGAGTTGCTACGACCCAAAATCGCAGGCTTTAACAATAAACAAATCTGTCTCACACAAATAAGTCTATCAAAGGATCAATCTGTCTCCCACAGAAAAACCCTAAAGTTTTTGTTCCGTCTTTTGATAATAATCAAGGTGAATAGGAACCAATTGATAATCCAGTCTTATATTCCCGAAGAACAACCTAGATTAATCAATCACCTCACAACAATCTTAATCGTATGGTAGCGAAACAAGATGTTGCGGAATCACAAACAATGACACGAAGGTGTTTGTGATTACTTTTTATATCTTGCCTATCAGAGAACTCTCACAATCTCTAGCCAATAAATATGATTGTACTATTACGATAGAATATGCAAGATCATATCACACAACTACGATAAAAGTAGTATAGGTCTGGCTTCACAATCCCAGTGAAGTCTTTAAGTCGTTAACCTGGTTTTAGAAGAAGAAAACCTAAGGTTAAAGGAGAAACGACTCTAGCACGCAAACTAGTATCACACGTAAGGTGTGGGGATTAATTTTTCACAATACTAGATGTCTCCTTTATATAGCCTTTCAAATCAGGGTTTTGCCTTAGTTACAAAGCAATCAATATTCACCGTTAGATGATGCCTGATTTAGATTCAAGCTAATATTCCTCAACCGTTAGATCGAAAACTTAGCTTGGCATACACAAATGACTGTACGCTTCTAGGTTTGTTAACCGCACCCAAATGTGTACATTGTTGGTTCAACAATAGTCTACCCAAAGAGGTTAACCATATGAGCGTTTCATACCATCCATGTTCTTCTTCACCGTAACTAGTTCAATTGACTCAAATGAACTAGTTAAGAGAATTGTTCAATTGCAAGGAAATCTTATGTAACTACACAAGACACAATTGAAGCAAAGATGATTTGATTCACTCGAATCGGTTCATGAACTTTAATAGCCACGGTTTGCAAATGCATTCCTTAGTTTTTTAAGATTAAGTTCAGGAATCATCTTTAGATATATAACCTTCTCAAGTTCGCAAACTAGGTTCGCGGACTTAAGACACCGGATAGAGTTTACAAACTCCAGCAGAAATTCTCGGGTTCGAGAACTATGCCGGTTCGCGGACTGGGTTCGCGGACTTGGGTCACGCAAGTAGTTTGTCAACTCCAGCAGAAATTCTCGGGTTTTAGAACTTCAGCAGTTCGCGGACTTGGCACTTGCCATTTTTCCGGTTCTCTTGATCAAAAAAGTTCGAAAATTTCGGTTAAAGGAATCCATTGGTTATGTAATCTAAACTCTCATTTCAATCATTGAAACATTCTTAGAGGACGTTATATAGTTGTGACAT
This sequence comes from Papaver somniferum, assembly GCF_003573695.1. NCBI lineage: Eukaryota > Viridiplantae > Streptophyta > Magnoliopsida > Ranunculales > Papaveraceae > Papaver > Papaver somniferum. The sequence goes on from NC_039366.1 coordinate 53,983,469, forward strand.
TATTTCTCGTCAAAGCAATTTTCAAAGTGATTGAAACATTCATGAGTTTCGTCACTAGGTAAAGATAAACTTGGTCAAAGCGAAAAACTTACCAACACATATTTCGAGATATAGATAGGCGAGGTATACTCGGCTCGAAATACAAAATGTGTATGATCTAGTTTATATATATAACATACGACTTTTGTCTCAAAGAGCAGGAGATAGAATAAATAGACTTTTGAGTGATAGATAAGTTCAAGTCTCCACATACCTTTTTGTCGAGAAGTCCCACCGGTTCCTTGAGTAGATCTTCTACTTGTATGATGAATCGCCATGAAGTCCTTGAGCTCAATTGCACTTACTATCCTAGTCCGAGACTTAGCTATAAGAGACTAGAAATCAAGACTTATAGTTTTGATCACTAACATTGACAAACATGCTTGAGATAGCAACGCATGCGAGTTTGACTGAGCAGTGCTCTAACAATCTCCCCCTTTGTCAATTTTAGTGACAAAACTATCAATACATATGGAATACAAAAAAGATAATGAAACTTTAGTAGCTCCTATTCCACATGTCTAATCTTCGTTATGTGTAGTCACAATCATCGCTGTTCAAAGCACTAGCTATTCTTCCAACTAAGCCAAAAAGAAGACATACTAGGCAACAATATCTTTGACAAATTCTTTATCATTCCCGAACTCCTTGTCGTCAACAGCCATTGGTACATAAGGTTCGTGAAGTTAGGAGTTAATATCAACAAACCGTCTTGGCTGATGATGTCGAACCAGGGCTTTCTGTATTTCCAAAAATCTTAAAACGCAAGCCTTAATATCACGAATCTCCTTTCGTACTTACTTCAACTCCTCAAGAACATCGAAAAACTTTTGAGAGTTAGAAGGCACAACCCTTGGCTTTCTTGTATTCCTCCTTTTTCTTTTCAGGGACGGAATTACTGGAGAGTTTTCCTTTTCCTTGATTGATGGATTAATAATCATGTTGACATCCTTTCTATCCAAAGACATGATGCTTATGAGAACAGCTATAACCAACTGATTTTTGTGATTGGAATTCACAATCTCAACAAGCAGTCTTGAAATAAAAAGAATATCAAAGAGGAAAAAGGAATGTATGGTTTGAAACCTTTAAACAGGTTCGTGGACGTCCAACTCTAAACCCTATAAAGAGTAGAATTGTCGAAAATAACCCTTCCTTTTATTTGATAGACAGAAAAGAATAAACCTAAGAAAACTTTTCCTAAAGCCTGTGCGTTCACAACCTTGTCTCTTTTGATCAGGCACATGAGACAATATTTCCCAGACAACACAATTAATTTGTGCTACGGTGAACAACAATTTGTCCACCAATTTCCTTTTAAGAGGAATCCTCTGACTTCTGTCTATCAAAACGATTTGACCATACTTTCTTCTCAAATGGTGTTGTTTTGTCTTTGGAAACTAACTTCTTAGACGAAGATAAAATCCTACATACCTCAGCGGTTTTCTGAGCAAGTTTAAGCTTCCTTGCTAATTGATTTGCTCTTCGTTGAAGTTTGTTGGCGTGCCTCACTTGATGTTTGTACTTGTAACATCTTGATAGTTCATGACCCTTCTGAGAACAAAACGAGCACGCCAATCTTGGATAATAATCAGGCATCTGTGGTGCAACAACAGATAAACACAAGGTAGATCCTGAAACATTACAGACAAATGCTTCTCATCTTCACCGAAACCATCAAGATTGATATATGTATTGCTACTATTATCAAAATCAATGTTTTCATAGAAGACCGACACTTGATTTCCTATCTTCATCAGAATCATAGATCTCAGACATCTCATCAAGTGTTACAGCAAGACCTTTGTTCCCAGTGTATTTTCTAGGATTTGGGCACTCGTTTGCAAAATGACCAAAACCTTTACACTTAAAGCATTGTGGCATATCCTCGTCAGCATCCCTGTTTTTAGGAGGGACGCGATTGTGAGGTTTATCTGATGACCGAGGTTTGTTTCTTGAAAACCGTTTACTTCTCTTCAATAGAAGATCCCTAAATTGTCTTGTGATCAAGGAGACTGATTTGTCAAGATCTTCATCTGAAAAAATTTCCTCAGACTGATCATCCTCATAGACATAAACACTTTCACTCTTATCAAGTAATTTAGTGTTCTTTTGTGCTTTAAAGGTAACATCCTTTCCGATTTTGGATGTATGCTCATGATCAAAGATCTTTAGATTTCCAACCAATGTATTTCTGGAGAGATTATCAAGGTTATTTCCCTCAACGATGGCATGCTTCTTAGACTCGTATCTAGATGGCAGCGACCTGAGAATTTTCATCACAATGTCCTTTTCAGGAATAGTCTTACCCAATGCAAAAGATGCATTAACAATTTCAGACACTTTGTGATTAAACTCATCAAATGTACCTTCATCTACCATACGAAGGTTCTCCCAATCAGAATTAAGGTTTTGAAGCCTAGCTTCCTTTTCACTAGAGTTACCTTCAAATACGGTTTCTAAGATATCCAAAGCATCTTTAGACCTAGTGCAATTAGACACATGGTGCTGAAGATTTGGGGTAATGGCATGTATGATGACATTCAAAACGTTGGAGTTTTACTTTGCAACAAGTATCTCGACAGGACTGTATTCACTAATATTCTTGGGAACGTTTACATCTCCAACTGCCACAACGAGAGCATCATAGCCATTAACAACATATACCCATGATTGAAAATCACGTGCTTGAAAAAAAGCTCGTATAAAAAAATTTCACCATAAGTAATTAGATCCATCGAAGACTGGTGGTACGTTAATAGAGATAGCACCTCTGTCCATAGAGTCAGATCGCTACAAACACAAACTAATAAGGTCTTGAACGTGTTTGCCTGCTCTGATACCAATTGAAAAAGCGGGGGTCTAACAACACCACCCAATATTTCGATTAGCAATCTTTATGGACTAAATCCGAAACACTTACTAGAGAATCAACTAGACAGTCTGACTCAATCTAGACAAAAGTATCTCAAGGAGTTAATATCTCTCTCTTGTTTTGATTTACTCAAGCTAATAGAAATCAGCGAGTCTATAATCTAACACAAGGAATAACTTGGACGGTACCAAAGACCAATGTCAAGGATAATTCAATATCAATCAACAACCAAAGGTCGGATTTCCAATTGATTGATTCAAACGCACAACCTGTATTATTCAATTATATAAACAAATATAATGCGGAAATAGAAATAACACAGACACCAGAAATTTTGTTAACGAGGAAACCGCAAATGCATAAAAACCCCGAGACTTAGTCCAGATTGAATACACACTGTATTAAGCCGCTACAGACACTAGCCTACTCCAAGCTAACTTCGGACTGGACTATAGTTGAACCCCAATCAGTCTCCCACTGATCCAAGGTACAGTTGTACTCCCTACGCCTATGATCCCAGAAGGATACTGCGCACTAGATTCCCTTAGATGATCTCACCCACAACTAAGAGTTGCTACGACCCAAAATCGCAGGCTTTAACAATAAACCAATCTGTCTCACACAGACAAATCTATCAAAGGATCAATCTGTCTCCCACAGAAAAACCTTAAAGTTTTTGTTCCATATTTTGATAATAATCAAGGTGAACAGGAACCAATTGATAATCCGGTCTTATATTCCCGAAGAACAACCTAGATTAATCAATCACCTCACAATTATCTTAATCGTATGGTAGCGAAACAAGATGTTGCGGAATCACAAACAATGAGACGAAGGTGTTTGTGATTACTTTTTATATCTTGCCTATAGGAGAACTCTCACGATCTCTAGCCAATCAATATGATTGTACTATTACGATAGAAGATGCAAGATCAGATCACACAACTACGATAAAAGTAGTATCGGTCTGGCTTCACAATCCCAATGAAGTCTTTAAGTCGTTAACCTGGTTTTAGAAGAAGAAAACCTAAGGTTAAAGGAGAAACGACTCTAGCACGCAAACTAGTATCACACGTAAGGTGTGGGGATTAGTTTTGCACAATACTAGATGTCTCCTTTATATAGCCTTTCAAATCAGGGTTTTACCTTAGTTACAAAGCAATCAATATTCATCGTTAGATGAAAACCTGATTTAGATTCAAGCTAATATTTCTCAACCGTTAGATCGAAAACTTAACTTTTCATACACAAATGATTGTATGCTTCTAGGTTTGTTAACCGCACCCAAACGTGTACATTATTGGTTCAACAATAGTCTACCCAAAGAGGTTAACCATATGGACGTTTCATACCAAACATGTTCTTCTTCACCATAACTAGTTCAATTGACTCAAATGAACTAGTTAAGAGAGTTGTTCAATTGCAAGGAAAACTTAGGTAACTACACAAGACACAATTGAATCAAAGATGATTTGATTCACTCGAATCGGTTCATGAACTTTAATAGCCACGGTTTGCAAATGCATTCCTTAGTCTTTTAAGATTAAGTTCAGAAATCATCTTTAGATATATATAACCTTCTCAAGTTCGCAGACTAGGTTCGCGGACTTAAGATAGCGGATAGAGTTTACAAACTCCAGCAAAAATTCTCGGGTTCGAGAACTACGCCGGTTCGCGGACTGGGTTCGCGGACTTGGCTCACGCAAGTAGTTTGTCAACTCCAGCAGAAATTCTCGGGTTTGAGAACTTCCGCAGTTCGCGGACTGAGTTCGCGGACTTGGCACTTGCCATTCTTCCGATTCTCTTGATCAACAAAGTTTGAAAAATTCGGTTCAAGGAATCCATTGGTTATGTAATCTAAACTGTCATTCCAATCATTGAAACATTCTTAGAGGACGTTATATAGTTGTTACACTATTTCTAGTCAAAGCAATTTTCAAAGTGATTGAAACATTCATGACCTTCGTCACTAGGTAAAGATAAACTTGGTCGAAGCGAAAAGCTTACCAACACATATTTCTAGATATAGATAGGTGCGATATACTCCGCTCGAGATACCAAGTGTGTATGATCTAGTCTATATATATAGCATACGACTTTTGCCTTAAAGAGTATGAGATAGAATAGATAGACTTTTGAGTGATAGATAAGTTCAAGTCTCCACATACCTTTTTGTCGAGAAGTTCCACCGGTTTCTTGAGTAGATCTTCTACTTGTATGATGAATCGCCATGAAGTCCTTGAGCTCAACTACACTTACTATCCTAGTCCGAGACTTAGCTATAAGAAACTAGAAATCAAGACTTATAGTTTTGATCACTAACATTGACAAACATGCTTGAGATAGCAACGCATCCGAGTTTGACCGAGCAGTGCTCTAACAAAATATAAACATAGACCCTAAGAAATATTCTCCCTCTGCCCCTAAATAGATGACCTATTTATTTTTAAAATTTTATCCACTAACGGATGAATTATATCATTAAACAAAGGGATATTAATTTTTAAATATGTCATTTTAATTGATTATTGTTAGTATATGACATATGTATAATTTGATAGCAATGTTTATATTCGTTACATAAGTGTATTTTAAAACGCTTTTCAGTGGTATAAAGTTTACAAATATTTGTGGTATTGTTTGAGAGATAAATCATTTCTAAGTTTTGTACATTTATGTTTTTCTTTCTCTTTCCTCTCTTTTCCCCTTCTCTCTAAGAAAAAAAAACCTAGCCTCCATCAACATCTTGCTCAGATTTGGTCCTTTTTGGACCAGATCTGAGCAAGAGTTCTTCTCTTTTTAAGTCTTATTCGATAGATTTTGAATAAAACTAAATTTTCTATTAGTTTTTATGTCTTTCGACATATTTCTTCGCTACTTGGAGCAAATTTTCTTCGCCATTTGGGGCGATTTTCTCTCTGTTTTGAGGATGATTTATTCAAACCTTGATCGCTGGTTCGTGGCTTGCTATTCTCGATTCAAAAACATCGATGTTTCAACACGGTATTTCTTTGAATCCATATTCAATCAAAGGGATTTAGGGCATCCAAATATTTTGGATCTACAAGATTATGTGCAAATTACTCCTTTCTTTTAGGAGCATCTCTTATTGAAGAATAAGAAAATCTGATTAAATGGTCGGAATCGATTCCGGATTATACCATCATTCTTCCCTAGATATAAAAAAATTGGGTATCTTTGCAGTTTATGACTCTTTCTCTTCGCGATTTACTTGTAATTGATATCTTTATTTGTATTAGGGTTATGATTATCTTGTATTTTGATGTTTTTGTTATTCTTGTAAGCGATCATGTAATCACGATTTTGATTATCATGTTTTTGTATTTTATTCTTGTAATTAAAATTGTTGATTGACCAAAAAAAAATCATTTCTAAGTTTTACTAATTATTGTCTATAAGGGTATAGTTGTAAACAACACGTAAAAATACTCCTAACTCCTCATTGCCTTAAAATTTGTGTAAATTTGAACTATGTCAACTATTTAGAGATGGAGAGAATATAATTTATGCACTTATTAGGAACATCTCTTATCAAAGAAGAAGACAAACAGCTTAGTTGGTCGGATTTGATTTTGGATTATACCATCGTTTGCACTATTTTATATATACAAAAATTGGATACCTTTATGGTTATATGGGTCGTTCTCTACGCAATTTACTTTTAATTGATGCCTTCATTTGTATTAGAACTTTGATAATATTGTATCTTAGTGTTTTTGGTATTCTTGTAAGAAATCATGTAATCGCTATTTTGAATTGGATAAATTGTAATGTAATCAACCACAAAATAAGATAAAACAATATACATACCTACAATAGAACTTCAATGGATTAATCCTTTATAAATTAACTACTTCGCTAAAATAATAAAATTCTCTGATCCCAACTAGAGTTGTATAAGCTAAATTTTAACACAATAAATTAATAACTTCGTTAAAATAATAATTTTCTTTAGTCCTAAAACTATTAATTTATCGAAGTTTTACTGTATTATAAATTACATGGAGACTTCTTTGGTTATATTTGGTCATATGCGTAGAGCGCATGAATTTTACAAACATTTCATATATGTGTGTTTTTATTATGTAAACTTCATATTCTCCAAAGCTCAAAGTACTCTTAAACCAAACTACTCAGAATATTGTTTTAATTGACTTCGAACTTCCAAAATCTCATTTATACAAAAATCTATCTTATCTTCATAAATCATATAATCATCTATGAATCCTTAATAATAAAATATTTTTTTCTTTAAATAAAACGAAAATGCTATATTCATTTCTTCGTTTTTTTTTTATCTTTTTTTTTTATCTAATGTTTGTTGTATGTTGGATTTCAATTTAATTTTAATTGTGTGGTTTTCAATTTTCTCTAAAGTCATTTTTCATATATAGAATTCTTTTTTGGGATGATTAAAATTATTTGATCTAAAAAATCACGGGTTGTCAGAGAAGTAAACCAGAAAATTAAAGAAAAAATCTATGGTAGTGTTTTTTCAATTGTTTGGAGTATTTGGAAAGAATGCCAACACATCTTTCAAGGAAAATCTTTAAACTATCATTCCACAACACGACTAACTCTTAAACTAGTCAGTGGTACAGAGTTATACTTGAACTATGTAGACGTTACGGAAACAATTGGTTTGAATTATGTAGCAGAAAAAACCTATCCATTGTTATCAATCTTTACCAGAAGACTGCATTATTATTTTCAGTGATGTAGCTTTTGACAAGAATACTAATATGTCGAGAATTGGATTGACTATGTATGTCACTACTGTATTTTCATTGGATGCAAAATCAAACCAAGCTTCGCGAAGAATGCGGAAGAAGCTGAAAGCCTTGCTTTATTGGATGTTGTAAAGTGGATCAAAGGAAAAAGAAAAGGAGAGAATGATTTATTAGTGATGCCAAAACAGTCATTGATTCTTTTATTTTCAATACTAACAAATTATTTTGGTATACCAGTTCAGTCTTAAATAACACAGTCATTGATTCTTTTATTTTCAATACTAACAAATTATTTTGGTATAACAGTTCAGTCTTAGATGACTCTACTTTTGAATTCGTTATGTTTGAATTTTTACATAAGAACCATATAATTATTCAGCAGCCAAGTTTAGCAAAAGGCTTAGAACCTCCGGAGAATAGATAAAAAAATGTCCCTAACTTCTCAACTCTAGATAAAAAAATGTCCCTAACTTCTCAACTCATTTGTGTAATCTTTTTTCTTTCAATAAAATTTCTTTTCTCGTAAAAAAAAAAATCTAGAAAGTTTGAGGGGTGAGAAAGTCAAAATTCCTAAACCAAAAGGGAACATTCACTCACTCGTTAAAATTGAATTAGAAGAGAAAAACATAGATCAGTAGAGCCAAAACAAAATTAGGGATCCTACTTCAGACAAATATGTTTCTTTTTAACTAATTTGATATATGTATAATATACCACTCCCGACTAAGATATTGCCATATTGGACACGAACATTTACATGCGTCAGAACTCCATCTTGACTTCTTGAGCCTCAACCGCGCACGCCATGAGACAAAGATTGCGGTGGGTGGCGACCCAGTTTGGACCCAAAGACCAAAAGTCGTGCATTTTCTTCTCTTTTCAAAGTAAAAAAGACTTGATATGAAATGCCATCAGTGGTCCCTTTTTTTACTTTTGTTACCAATGAGAACCTTCAACTCCTTCACGAACTGGCTTAGGTTTTTCTCCGATGATCCATCATTTTTTGATGCATTTTCTAAAGCTTTTTTCACCTCCACGATCTCTTTTCTAAACTCATGACCTGATTTCTCATCCATCAGGCGGATGATCTTCTCAGATACATCTTTCCTCGTAATCTGCTTTCGGCCAATATTTAGTCCAATCTTCCAATCATCCACCACTAGTTTCCGATTGGTAAACTGATCAGTCAATAAAGGAAAACACAACATAGGTACGCTACACCAGATGCTTTCCAATATAGAATTCCAGCCACAGTGAGTCAGAAATCCGCTTACCGCTGGGTGTGACAATACCTGAATCTGACAACACCATTGGATTAATATCCCACGATCTTTACTCTCTTCCGAGAACCCTTCTGGCAAGGGGTTTGGATCATCAACTGATACAACATCAGGTCGGAGAACAAACACGAAATTAACCTTGCTCTGTAGTAACCCATGAGCAATTTCAATCAGATCATTCTTATTAATATGAGCATAGCTACCAAATGATATGTATAAGACTGAGCCCTTAGGTTTAGTGTCTAGCCATTGGGTGCAATCTGACTCGGGCCATAAACTTGTAGCAACACTAGTCTTAGTGAATCCACTTGGAAATATTGGTCCAATTGCAAAAAATGGCTTTTTAACTTGTAAAGCTGAAATTGTTTCTGGTTCGAGTTCTTGAACTGTGTTACATATAACAAAATCAGCTCCTCTGACATCATCGAATGCTTTAAAGATAATTTCATGAACTATCGTCGACGTATCCGTGTCTTGTAGGTATGACATCATATCAACAGGCTCAATCGCCGGCACACCGGGTATATAGGTAATTGTGTCTTCTCGATTATCTGCAACATATTAAATCCAGTATAAATACATAATCAGGCACACAGGTTTGCATTTTCAGCAATGCAGTTTAAAAAACAATTCTGAACATACAATTAGGATATAATACCAAAAGGCATATATAGACAGAGAATATGTAAAAGTTCATATTCTACAACTATTAACTTTTTAGAAACCGTTTCTAGATTGCAAAACCAATTAAAGGCGACAAGTAAATATTAGCATACCACTGGAGGCAAAATGACCGTGTTTGCGAAGAAGGTCCATGTGATAATAGAGAGAATAAACTAAAGCTGGTTCAGTCCAGAAAGATACATATGAGAGCCCGAGTTTCTTGGAAATCATAGATGGCCAGACAAAGAATGTATCAGCAATCATACAATTAACTGGAGAAGCTGTTGATGAAGATTTAATGATGATTTTACGAACAATATCTTCGACGTGAGCAGAAAATACATGCAACAGAGAAGCCATGAGTTGATCATGGTTAATAGAACGATCAAAATCAATTGGAAGACCATCACTAACAGTATAATAATTAATATCTAGACCTAGTTTACGAGATTCAACAAAGATGTCGTCCGCAATGGTATTAGTTTTTGACTGAGATTTTAATATTTGATGATGGATGAATTGAGTATTGATAAAGGATATTGTGAAACCTTTTGATGCAAGTTTAATGGCTAGATGAACCGATGGAATTACATGACCTTGTAAAGGATACGGAATGAAGATTGCATGAGGTTTTTGATTGCTGTTAGCCATTGTTGTTCTGGATCTGAATAATAGTATTTCAAAAAAGAAAAACAGAAATTTATCTCATAGAGAGATATGAAACGTAGAATGTAGATGGGAATTAGTTACCACTTAGCAGTATAAATAAAAAGAAGGGTAGATAAGGATCAGAAATGTGAAATGAAACTGATTTGACCAAGTAATTATCTTATGTTGACAAATACACCCTTCAAGATTTTAACAAACTGCAGAGAAATGAATGATATTGGATTCTTGTTTATGAAAGATTTTTATGACCAGTCAAAAATATCAGGTTTGGATTATTCTTGCTTTGGTCCATAAAATCTTGACAGTTAATGTAAATGTTTTCCCAAAAATATACTAGGAAAAAAAAGTAAATTACTAATTTATTACTAAGAATTAAATATTCCGACATGATCAAAAGTTGAGTACTACCTTGGTCCTTTTTTATTCTCTTTTTATCACTTAGTCATTTCAGGTCCTACTATGAGAGACATGATAATAAAAGAGCATCCGTAGTTCTGGATTGTATAAGGGAGTTTAAGGAGTGGTAGATTACAATCCAGAATCTCTTAGCAAAAAGTCACCCAAATTTTGTACTGGCGTTTAGATTTTAATGTTGTCCTATAATTAAATGTTGGAGTTAATGCGCAAACAGTTGATGTAGATTCTAGTACAGCATGCTCACAATTTAAATATGGCACCTAACAACTTTTTTTTCTATAGGAAAGAATTTGGACTTGGTAGTCTTTGTCTCTATGAGGGTATCATACAACCACCAAAGTGTCCTTCACAAAGACCACGTACTGATGAACATTTGAGTGCAGTTGGGTTGAAAAGTTAATGGAGAGTTTAAACGTTTAAGTTCAACTCCGTATACACTTCAGATTTACCAACCTAGAAAAATATAAGAGGTGCAGTTGGGTTGAAAAGTTAATGGAGAGTTTAAACGTTTAAGTTCAACTCCGTATACACTTCAGATTTACTAACCTAGAAAAATATAAGAGGTGGGATCTGCATGGACAACTATCATCATGTGCATATAAATGACAACGCAGGAGGAAGGCCCGTATTGACGTGCCTAAGTCTCCAATTCTACAACTAACTATGTGGGTATATGATTTCATAAAAGCATCAAAAGCAGATGTTGTTATACGTAAAGTTGCAAGTTCTGGGAGTTTGGATTCATTGTCTGGGACTAAGAATGATACAGCTCCAGTGCCAAACCAAAACTCTGAACACAATTCCGTGTCTAAGCAAAATTTGGAAGGCACGTCAGTTGTGGATTTGGAAGGAATATCCGTAAATCCTAATATGGCAGGAAACGTGTTTAGTTCTAAATCTGGAAATTCCGTATCAGTGAACAAGTCTGAAAATATGTCCGTGCAAACTCATGTGGATAGACAGTCCGTGTACAACAAGGATTTGGAGTTTGCTGATCGTACAGATTTGCCCGTATCCAAGCAAACAACAGCAACTCATATTCAGGCCGTGGGCCGTGGCCTATTTGGATACTTCTTCAAAGCCTGAATCTATAACCAAGAGTAAGTCCAAGCAAACTGATCTTCAGGCCGTGACTGCTTCTATTTCTAAACAAGGATCATCTAAAGAGGATTGGAAAACAGTAAAGAGTAAGAGCTCTCCAAACAAAGGTACTCCTTTTAAATTTAAATCTTTTGAAACTACTTCTGTGGATGAGATTTTTCAAACAGAATTAGTGGTAAATAACAAGTATGGTGCCCTAGAATTTGAGTTAGGCCTTGCTAACGTTTCTAGTGAGGTTTTGGTGGAGGAGGAACAAGATGATTCTAGTGACTCGGCCAATAGTATGGGTTCAAAAGATTGGGGTGAAGTTGATGCAGATATCCTAGCCAGGAAGCAAGCTAGAAAAGTGGCCAAGCAAGCTGCCAAGATCATGGCTATGAATTCAAAGTATAATGAGGACAGTCCAAGCCGTGAGCATAACAAGGATATTCAAGCAGGGTTGGAGGAAAATGTTTTTGATATGGGTAATATTTTGTCTAGGGAGGAATTAGAGGAAGCAAGTACTATTCAGATTGATGAAGTGCGTGCTAAATTCATTAGAGATCCAGCCTTTAGACAAGATTATTTCAAGGAAAAAAATGAGCAAATGGATAGAATGTCAACTAAGAAGAAAGCTCAATCTCCTATTAAGCTTGTTCCAGGTGGTAATTATGCTTTAGAAGAAAATGAAGAGGATTATGGCTATGATGATTATGAAGATGAATACAAGGAGCCCTATGATTTAACTCAAATAATTGATGATCTCATTCCCAAGAAGAAGAATTTTAGAGTTGGACGACGAAAACGTTTTTAATTTCCTAGTTCTCTTCTTTATGCTAATTTTTAATGTTTAGGAGCTTATTTTATGAGTTTTTAGAGTTTTTTTTTTCTCCCCTTTGGTTTATGGGGGTGGGGAGGTCTAGAACCTCCCATTTTGTAATTCTTGTAATTACGTTTTTTTGCTTTAATAAACCATTTTGACCTAGCAAAAAAAAAAAAAGATTTCATAAAAGCGAGTTAAGAATTTAATTTGGAGCAACACGTACCTCCGGCATATGGTAACTCTTGGCAATTGTTCTCTCACAGCCAAGGAACTACTTCAGTTGATGTTGTGAAACTATCTACTGTATTAGAAATCAATTAATGGTTTTAGCACTAATCAATTTTCGAAATCATTAATCTGTACATTGGGTCACCGCGTTCAATGACATGGCGTTCCCAATCTGACTGAACGCCAAATGGATTCTCCTCAATCCATCCTCTGCTATCAATTTTGGTATCTGTTTCGTCTTTTAGGATGGCGAGTTTGCTTTCGCTGTACTTCATAAATTGGTCCCTCATTCTCACTGCAACTGCTTCAACATCTGATTGGATAAATACCTATAAAATCAGATTGTTTATTAATACTGACGAAACCGAATTTTCCACCCTAATGCACATACAGAACTCCTTTACTTGCGCCATCACTCATTTTTCAATCTTCAATTGATATGATTTACAAAGATGGGTAGGAGATATACCTTTCCTTCGGTTGCAAGCAGGCCTGCTATTGCTTCAATAAGCAACGTCTGAAGCATTCGCCATCTATATTCAGGTCTATTGAAGTCGGGGTTCGGACACTGCATTTAGAAGAGGGTTGCTTCAGTTTCACAACGATGCTCAAGGCTAATACTGCAACTCAGGGATGTAGTATCTAAATGTTTATTGTGTATGACAAGGGAGCTCTAGCCACCAAGATATTAGGATGTTAGTCGGTTATCAAGAACATCCCTAGGTTTAAAAGGAAGGGGCAAGAATACGAAACCATATAGATTCTATGGTTGCAAAAGAAATACTCAGATGAAACTGCAGGGGACTACTAAATATCGAGATTCTCATTTGCATCTTAATATTAATCTAGGGTAAAAACAGTGTCATCCAAAGGCTGAAATAATAACCTTTCATATAGATAGATAAAGAAAAGCAACAATAGGCAGGATGCAGCATACCTGTATGGAAACAAGAACCAATTTCCCAGGGTAGCTGGAAACTATTGACCGAAATGTGGATGTTGCATTGGTTGCAATGAAGTAGCTGGAGAATATAGCGACTATTTTTAGAAGAAAAATGAGTTCATTACTTGGTTAATACAGACTGGTCCTTGCAAAGCATGAAGAATAAGAGAACACTAAATCTATGACTAAAATAAGCACGCGAAATATCAGTTAAAGAGGCCTCAAATTTTTAAAGGATAATTTTGCTCAGACCCATCCAGATAAAAAAAAATGATCATAGGCCCACATCTTATAAATATTAAAACCTAGGAAACATGATTGCATGTTGTATATGCGTCCACTGAACAAAAAGAGGCAAATTTTATATGCATCCAACTGAAGAATAGTTGCATGCATACCAAAACACAAAAGTTGGGATTATTTAGCATGTGTCTATATATCCTTTGAGCATCATACATCCATTTTTCAAGTAGATGCATGGGTTCTATCTGTGACCGTGCAAATCAGTGGCATAGCAATGAAGCGATATTGACCGATGAAATGAAGTTTCACAGCAGAAGGCAAAATGATGACAAACACATCAAAGGGTGATGTATTGATGCATGTTCGTGATGCCCAGCTCAAGGATGATGTTAGGATATGGAATTGGCCTATGTGCTAGTCCAAGGCCAGGGCAGAGCAGCAAGAGAACGCGCATGCCAAATACCTCATTGTAGTCGGTTATTCGGCCAAGTAAAGGAAATGGCACATGGAGCATTGAGATGCGACAGTTGTGAACAAGTATGGACATGAATTTAATCAATGTTAAGCGTCAAATTGAGTTAAGGGCATGGCCGAGACGAGTACAGCAGAAGTTGGTGCAAGAATAGCTCCAAAGAGACGGTTATGCACATTTGAAGGATTTACACGTACGGATGAATGAGCGGACAAGTTGATACAACTCTAAAGCACCTTGTAACTGCAAAATAAGTTTCTTAACCACTTGGAACAGAGGTGGCATGTCCGGGACGAATTGGAGAAAGCTGTATTGGAATGAGGTTCTAGCGATAGTTAATAATGAACAGTGAACAGTGTAATCTAGATTTTGGCTATTGTACTACTGTATAAATCGGCAGGAGAGAAGAGGCTATGCTTTGGGAAAGTGAGTCTCAACCTAAAGAGAATTAGGCATCACTCAGTGATTAGCCTATGTAGTCCTGTTATGGACGAGTTTTGCAATCTTCTTTTGATGCGACAAAAGAGAATGTTGCATTATATCTTTGTGTTCATTGTGTTGCTGATTTTGTGAGTTTAATACATTGCAAGCCTATTATGCAGTAAGGGATACATGAAGAGATAAAGAGAAAAGAAAGAAAGACTTCTGTTGATAAATGCTTAAAGAGTTGAGTTGTGCACTTGCTACAGCCCAAGAAAATGCTTAAAGAAAGACATCCGTAGCTAAATGCTTAAAGAGTTTTGTAATTTTCTGAGTACTTCAAGGTGAAGTTTATACACTGAACCACAGTATTGCTGGCTATAGCCCAAGAAAATTGCAAGCCGCAAATTGGGGGTGTGACACTATGCATCAAAAAATGGCATCTGCTGGTGTACAAAGACCATGCTTAAAAAATCAACCATTTTTAACATTCACTTAAAAATTAAAATTTACATTTCGTAGTTTGTACTAGTTGTACAGATCTTTTCAAAAGATTTCCAACTTTGCTGGATATGTTATTTTTAAATTTTTGACACAAAATTATAATGTGGGTTTTGCTCACCCACCAAGGATATCTCTATATGTGGGCATGTGAAAATGAATTTCAGGTCGTGGGCATGTGAAAGTTCAGTTTGGTGGTGATTCTCACTAAATATTACGAGTTAAAAACACACACCTATTTTTCAGGCCAGATTCTTGAAGAAAATCAAGACAACGCTTTACAACCTGAAAATAATTGAACTTATTAGCAAATGAAGTTTATCCGAAAAAGTTAGAAAATTAAAATATTTATTATTCAGGAAATGAAGATGATCAAAACCAAGCAATAGGAGCAAAAACACCTTTTTATTTATCTCCAAACCCAGAAGGTTTACATCTGGTTGAATTCTTGCCATTCCAAAGATAAATAATCCATTTCCTGTGCTATTAACAAACAAATCATTAGAAACAAACCAGCTTATAGTTGTCATGGTATAACTATAGTTATTTCTGATACTAGAAAATAAAATATATAGGGACCAGTGGGATAATCAACCATGGACCTACTTCACTCCTAGATTCTACTGTAACAATGACATTCACTACAAAACATGAGCTTGAGGAAAGGAAAATACCGCTCCCAATATCAACTATTAATGGTAGTGTTGGATCACGAAAAATGGATTTCCAGTCAATGTCAAAAGGGTATGCCTGCAAAAGATACTTCATGAAGTCATTCCACTAGATTCTAATATGGTGAATGAAACTATTTTCAGCTGCATGAAAAAACTAGTTCCCTTACACTTCCGTGAAGTCACTCCACTAGATCTATTGGTAAACAAATCAAACAATTGAGTAACCATATTACCCACTCGTTCACCATACCTTCGAAGTTACGCTTCAGATTTATTTTCTAAGAATGCAGAAATGCACTTATACGTAATTACCTCACAAACCCTACATCCATCTCTATGCAGAATAAAATCATGCAAACAATGGCCTCTGTTTTGTGTAAGTACATCTGAATGCAGAATAAAAGCATGCAAAAAAGGACCTCTGTTTTGTAGAAATGGTACTTCGAGCATGGGCTAGCAAGGATGATCTATTCTAAATATCTCTGGTGATGCCACGAACAATAGGCTAGACCGGATTGTGGTTTACAATTGTTATGGAAGCCTTTGAATGTGGACATTATGGGCGACTCTAATTAATGACTAATGACAGTAACTGCAAAAGAGCCTAGTAACCCCAGACATCAACTTCATGCTACAGCTCCACATTCTCTCTTCGGGATTTAGATGTAGTTGAAACTCATAAGTCCAGTCTGTAGTACTGGTTACAGTCTAGTCTGTAGTACTGGTTACAGATATCTTCATGGAAACCCCAAGCTAACCGAACAACCTACTATAACCTGATTTATAATTCCTGCACATGTTAATCATTTAAGAGAAACCCAAGGCAATCAATTTAGAAGGTATCAACACCCCCACATTTCTTACATGTTCTCCGCAGTAGATGACGGATTTGCTTTTTCTATTCTACCATTTGTGACTTCTATATCAGTTGTTTGGAAAACTACCTGACTTGCACCACAAAAACATAAGATGTAAATTATACATACTCTGTCTAAAGCTGCAATCCCCGGAAGTGTTCTTCCTTTCAGAAATTCCCATACAACTGAAGCGTTCTCATGCAAACTATAAAGGGATAGCGCACTTGACGTCTCTGCTATTGCTTTGCATGCAGCATTTCCAACAACAGTTACATCACAACCACGTCTACTTGATGTTTCAACCATTGTCGCCAACTTAGATGCTCCATGAGTGTCTGGTCTTGACAGCATAAACCTTACTGGGCCAATCCACAGAATCTTCTGCATAATAATCAATGATGCAAGCTAATTAAAAAAAAAGTGCCGCAAATAAAGATTAGAATCATAAGGTGATGATTAAACACGGTAAGAACAATGCCTTATTGAGCTTGAATAATGAAAAAAGACACCAGGCATGTATGCCATTAATCACATCAACTCCTGAAAGTAGGATACTGTTGTTACTCAAGTCTAATTTTGGAAGGCTTTGAAGTATATCATTTTTAGAAGACGAAATCGTCTGAATAAACATGAGTTAGTCAGACTGCATTCTTTCTACCATGTACTATCCTCTCTAGATAGTTGTTCTACACTTGGCTCCAGTTATTTTGCAGTTTACTCTATTACAGATGTATAAAAGAGTTAAGTTAAGGAAACAAAGGTATATGTTATACTATGACCATCCTTTTACCTTGCAGTTTGTAAGGAGTGAGGATATCTCATCCAATGAAACCGGCCCAAGATCAACAGGTTCCCAACCTGAAGGAGGTAAATATAGGAAAATGGAGACCAACCTGATAGTGTTAAGATGACTTTAAATGCAACAATCTAGACCAAGAGATATACCGAAAAATGGAGAGCTCACCATCCAAGATGTCGTTGGCAGTAAATGTACGCAATTCGTCTCGATTGCACATATTAGTGCACCAAAAGTCTTTTGGTAGCAGAATAGGTATATTCCTTCCACGTGCAATTTGAATTATCTTTAAGGAAGATCCAACAGCAGACAGCTCCACAAGATTCAAACGCACTGGCAATCCTAGGCCATGCATTATTTGAAATGCCATCATTCCGACAAAAACCAAGCCATCACATTTAGAAGCTAAAAATTCCAAGGCTTTTACTTTATCATGGAGATTCCCCCCTCCGATCTGCGTCAAAATTTTCATATCTTCATCAAGAGAGGACATACGCGAATGGAGTATATAAACAATATCACAGAATAACTTGAAATATCGATAACTCTAAATACTTATTGAGTGTATACAATTGCAAAATACGGTTGCTTGGGCCTCGTCACCTCCACCAGTTCCTCTAGTTGCTTCTCGAAACAAAAACCAGCAATAGAAGCATAGCAATAGCGAGAAACACCAACGGTTGATGCTAGCACCTTATGTGATTGGGAAAAAGTGTCGTTAACAAAGATATCCACTCCTGATGATAATTTTTCAGCAAACATTGAAGAATTCGCACGTTCCTCCTTAAACTTCGAGAGATTCTCAAAAAGAAGAACATCTGATATCTCAACCTCTTCCATCTTAAACTGTGAGTTGACAGAAACCCAATTTGCCGGCACCACTTTTAGTTGGAGAGCTGATGATAGTTTATCTGAAATATAACATGCGTTAAACAGAAGCAGAAAAACCACAAATATATGTCATAACCTACCCGCCTTTCCCACTTATTCCCTTCCAAATCTTTTCCCTTCTTAATTGAACATTGTTAAATGCTAAAAAACAAATTAGTGAATTTTTGCTAATAATTTCGGTTCGCTCTTCTACCCTACACTACTTTTGGGTTTGGTATCGATGCATTTACAAATTGTCAGTCTTTTGCATGTGTGAGGAGCTATTTTAATAGTTGGAAGCAGGAAGACAGAATAAAGCTGGATGACTGTCCAATATAATAGGAAACATTCCATGTCCAAAAACACTTAAGATATTCAAACTATATTCTAAATAAAACCAGATACTATTTAACTGCAGTATACTTGGAACTGAAATAACATGAAGATAAAAGTATACTATTTAACTGCAGTATGCTTGGAACTGAAAGTCAAATATCTGCTGCAGAAACATCCATGAGAAGAACACGGGAAAAGGAATAACAAGGAAATTCTTAACGCACATACCTGCAACAATCTCAGCTGAGAGAAGCTGTGTTGAGTCCTTGGGTCGACCCCAATCACTAACTATAAGGACTTTAGCACCATGGTGTAACAAATACTTGATACTAAATAGGGCACTTTTGATTAATGGGGTGTTATAGTCCAGTGCTTCTCGAAGGAAAGGAGTGGAGTCGAATCGAACCATCACAATTTTTCCAGAAAGCAATTCCCTTGGAAATTGTCTAAGCGTTTGTACATGTGGACAGGTATTAAGTTGTTCTCCATCCCAAACTTCCGCCTGAAGATAAAAGGAAACCAGTAATGTCAAACTCATTTCAAAGTTATCAAAGAAACTAAAATATAGAAAAAACATAGAAGATATCTGAACTTCATGGTGGTGAAAACCAAATGTAAGAATTATCAAAAGATTCAAAACCAACCAATAAAAATTTTCACAAAGGAGACCTGACATAATGCAGCACACTAACTCAATGAAGTAGGTCAATGTGAATGAAATGAAATAAGGCTAACCTTCACAGATCAACCTGTGATGGATAACAAACTGAGATGAATTATAACACAATGTGAACGCCGTCCTGAGGTGCACATACAACCCCCTAGAAAAAGCACCCAAATGCAAAACACAGGCTCCATGTGGCTTGCAAAGGACAGGAATGTTGAAAAGAGACAAACAAGCACAAATTGCAGTTGAGAAACTCTTACACCTTGACACGAAATCCAAGTTGAAGTAACTGCACAACATCTTAAAAGTAAATGCTTAATAAACAAATAATAGTACCTCGTAATAAGTTGTTTTCGTAGAATCTCTTGTCGTATAACATCCTGTTTATCAAAAGCCAGGACACTTAACTAAATGTAAAAGTAGGAAACAAGAAAGAGTAAAGCAAACGAATGGCATGGTGGGAAAAGACAAGAACCTTATAAATCCTTATCAGTATTACCTTCTACTGAAGATCTAATAACTTGACATCGCTGATTAACAGTGTTACGCCAATAATAAAAGCACGGTCTGACCAGAAGTGGACATTTATGTAGATTGGCATCGTGTAAGAAAATTGAGCTTTTAGCTAACTTCAAATGCTGACTCATCTCTTGCTCTCCTGAAACAAAATTTAACAAAATAAAACCCTAATCAATTCTAAGTCTAAGATGAGTAACTCAAATAAATTTCTACTTGATAATTACTAAAAATTTAAATGCAAACAACCTAGAGTGGCATTTCCAAAGAGTTATATCTTCTCTAATCGAATTTAAGTGTTAATGACAACTAAAAGAAGTTCCTCATTTTCTAATTTCCCATAAACCAAAAAATTTTGTACTAAAAATTTCGCGTAAATCAAATATACGTGAAGAATGCAGTGAATAAGAATATAAATATTACCTTTCGAAACGTTTAGGGTTCCCAAAGAAGACGGTTAACAATGGATGAAAGTTCAAATTCTTACAGTGTCTTCTTCTTCCCTCGCGAGGGAAACAAGCAGCTTATAATTGACGCCTTTGCGATATTATCCATATAGGATATGAAGAGTAAAATGTCTTCAGTACCCCTCCATATTTAACTGCCATCGTTTTGTACACACAAGAGCTGACAGGAGACACCTGTGAAATAATAAACTTCAACTTCAGATTCCGGTAGAGAATTATAAGAATTTTTGGTATTCAATCAAATTAGGGCACTGGATCGAAGCAGGAATACATCTCATTATCCTCCCCATGCCATGGGTGGTTGCTCCTCCTCCCTTCCAGCAGGTGTAACCAAAATTCCACTTGTTTTTTCTTGAATTTTATGTTTCAGTTTTTCTTGCTTTGAATACTTTTTTTCTTTCTTTCAGGAGTTAGGGTTTTATCATGTTGAATTAAATGTAGGTTTTGGTTTATTTTCCGTTGATATTACATGACTGGTGTGTTCGACCTGGATCAAATCAAATGGGATATCTTAGTTGAATCTCCATATCATGACAAATGCTGGGAGTCATTGTTTGTATTCAGTGTGTTTCATGTTTTTTTCAATCGTATATTCTGTTCATTTTGATTGTTTTGCAAAGATGTGGAAATGTAATATTTTGATTGCAGGTAGCACACCGGAGCATTTAGGAGGGGATAATGCTGGACTGAGCGACTTGACCAGAGGCTTTCGGGTGAAGGTATGTACTACTCTACATCTTTCTTTTGTCCTGAACGATATTTTCATACTTATGGAATCTCGGATTTCGTGTTCACTCTCTACTGCATAATCACCATTTATACACTAACTCTATTGGGAAATACTGAATTACGGCATGTAGCTAGTGTTATTAGGGGATTCTGGTGTTGGAAAAAGTTGTATTGTTCTTCGTTTTGTTCGTGGACAGTTTGACACAACATCTAAGGTAAGAAATCCAGTTCATTCTGTTCAAATTACTGAGTACTTGATATCGAAAGGGTTGTTTATTTGTGTGTACGATGAGGAGATCTTTACATGCCAATATTTGCAGTTACTTACGCATAATCTATACCGGGTTTCAGGTGACTGTTGGAGCTTCGTTTCTGTCTCAGACTATGGTTTTGCAAGATGCTACTACTGTCAAGTTTGAAATATGGGACACTGCTGGCCAGGAGAGGTACGTGTCTGACTTAAAGCTTTAGCAATGACAGTGGTTTTAAATTAACTACTCAAAATGAAAAACATTATCATTTTTTAACTACTTAACTACCTCTATATAATTTTAACCGTGACTTGAAAAAATTGGAAAATAGTGCATCGCAAAAATCAAAATCCAGAAGTTGAAAGACTCCTTGAACTTTGAAAATAACTAACATTTTCAGTAGATTTTTGGTAGGTTAACAGTAGTCCTGTGCAATGGTCTTTTGATTGTGTTCATGCTGACCATCATCTTATTAGGTATGCAGCATTGGCTCCACTTTACTATCGAGGAGCAGCTGTTGCGGTTATTGTGTATGATATAACCAACCCAGAGTCATTTAGTAAAGCACGTTTTTGGGTTAAGGTAAGTATATTTTTCAACTTAAAATGTGATTGCAAATGATGGGGGCCTCAGACATATGTGAAAGTTCGTCTATTGCCTTAACCCACAATAACTCATAAGTTTTGATCTTACTGGCACAATGGTGGAATTACTGAGTAATATAACATATATTAGAGGCTCCTCACAGGCTTGCAAGCCATTCAGAGATGCTTCCAGTTGGAAACAGATAGCTAACAACAAATTTCACTTCCCACAGGAGCTACAGAAGCACGGAAGCCCCAATATTATCATGGTTTTGGTGGGTAACAAAGCCGATCTTCATGAGAATCGGGAAGTATCCATTCAACTAAGTATGCTTTTGTTTGATCTCGATATCAAATTCATCAATTCAAGCTACCTTCAGATAATATGTAGCGAGTGTTCTGTAGCAAAACAACTGATAACATTACGCGTTCTGCTTATGAAGGATGCCATAGACTACGCAGAGAAAAATGGCATGTTCTTCATTGAAACATCTGCAAAAACATCAGATAATATTCATGAACTATTCGAGGTAAACCTACAGTTACTTTATTTTCTTGATATTCTGCATGTAGTCGGAAATATTTTCATAGTGTGGTATATGGGCTGCTTGTGAAGTATATATTTATGTGTGTGTGTGTGTGTGCACCTTATACGTTTTCACTTTTCAAAAGTGGATATCTGAAGGCTGAAGTTAACGAAATTCTGTGGAATTAATGAAAAGTGGGTCTTAGAGTTTAGTTTCTTGCACTTGCTGCCTCCAATGCCATTCCTCCTATAAGCTTTATTTGCACCTACTCGAATTTGGTCCTCTCTATGGCTTCCATTTCTCGTGGTTGTAGACTCCATTTTAATTGTTGATTTTTTTTGTGTTGCAGGAGATTGCTAAACGGCTGCCCCGGAGGCCGATTATGTGACTAATGGCATCTCTCCTTGTCTTTCTCTGTGCTTACAGTGATGCAATCTTAAACTTTATGGATTGTTTTCAGCAATATATGTAGCATCCTAACAAGTAACAACCAGATAAGCCGACTTGATTTATAATATGAACAGCACAACAGATGTGGTAGAAACTGCCACTTGAAGTTTTATGTTATCTTCCCTATAAATGTCAAATATAAATCCCAAGGAAAATGAAAATAATTGTTTCCAATTTGAATGAAACTAACAGTTAGATTAATGTGATGCACACAGCCTAATGGCAGTGCATCGCCGTGCACAGATACTCCACACGATAAGCATAACTCGGGGAGGCTTTGTAGCCTAACTTAGGGAGGCGTTGTTGTTGTTGGCACTCTTGTATTGACATTGTTTTCACAACTCTGGCTTTGAATCTATCTATTCAAAGATCTTTGGGATAATGATTTTCTTTTCACCAAAAATTACAAGCTACCAAGTTGAATTCTGACCTAAAAGTTTATCTCAAGTAAAAGCATTCAGATTTCCATAAAACTTAACAAAATCGTACAGGATTATGGATACAGTACGCCACTGCCACTGGTCAGGTGCAGTTCATGGACTCTACAAAAGAGAAAACTTAATAAGTGTACACAGAGTGTAAGATTAATTGCCTTAAATGGGGAAAAGGCACTTGGTCTCGGTGGCCACTAGGTTGTGTCACAGTAAGTAGTACACTATACCGAAGCCTTGAAGGTAAACGTGAAGCGCAAAACACCAGATCTTAAACATCGTAAAATATTCAGGCGGTAAAAGCCCGGAGAAAAGGAGAGATCTGTTCATCACAATTCTTTCATTCTCTCAGGTTTTTTCTTTTGAAGAAGTAGATTATCACTGAGAGAGAGATGGGTTTAGGGTTCACCGTTGGTGCTATTGGGATCTTAATTCTTTCTCACGCTGCTTATTCAACTATTCAGTGTAATTACTTTTCTTCATCCCATCATGAAATTAGGGTTTCAATTTGTTTGCGAGAACTTGGGATTTGCTTGAATTGAATTGTGATTTGTACTGAGATTTCCAGCTTTATTTGAATTGCAGATAGAGGCTTGTTGAAGATCCTTGAAGAAGAATTTTCAGGACCTCCGTTGAATGTAATTTATGGATTTTCTTTAGTTTTTTTTTTTTAATACTTTCGATTCAATTGTATGAACTTGTGTAGTTAATTTTTCTTTGAATTTTCAGGTTGTAGCTGAGCTGCTTATTGGATTGGTATTGTGTATGTATGCTGGATTATGTGTTCCAGGGAAGTTCCTGTCAATACATCCAGATTCAGATGAAAACAGGTCTAGTTTTTCTCTTTAATTTGAAATTTTAATTTTTGTGTTTACTTAGTAAATAACCAAATTTGTTATGATGTTGAGCTTTGCTATAGTATATTCTATGTGATCGGTTGATGTTGAGCTTTGCTATAGTATATTCTATGTGATCGGTTGATTTAGATTTCGAGTTAGTAAAACCATGTAATCTGAGCGCTTGTTCCTTGACCATTAGTCTACAGAGACCATTGTGATGATTGGTATCACTAATTTGAATTTATCAACTGTACAGACTAATGCAACTCAATCGTAATATTGACAATTTTAGAACTTTAAAGTTACGTTTAGAAAGCATGACGCTTATACGAGACTGACAACTTGAGAAAATTGAAATTTGTGATTTGAGGAAGTAATAACGTCCATATGGCATCTAATCTATTTTTTGTATATTCTGGGAGTCTGAAACTGGCCAGTATAGAGCCTTTTGTCGGTATTGAATTGCCATACTCTATTATTGTACTTTATGTCGTGGCTAAAACATAATGCTTGTAAGAGACTAACAACCTGAGAAAGCTGAAATTTGTGATCTGAGGAAGTAATAACATCCATATGGCATCTAGTTGTCTATTTTTTGTACATTCCGGGAGTTTGAAACTGGCTAATCAAGAGCCTTCTGTCGGTATGGAATTGCTATACTCTATTACTGTACTATACTATATTTCGTGGTTAAACCATGGTAGACAAGTGCATTTCGTGGTAACTTTCTTGGTGAACCTTGTCGTATGGCATCTGAGGAAGTTTAATAGTTTGGGTGAAGAAAAAGATTTTTTCAAGGGCTTTGTCGGCCATCTGAGGAAGTAATATCATCCATATGGTATCTAATTATCTATTTTTTGTACATTCTGGGAGTCTGAAACCGGCCAATCAAGTGCCTTTTGTCACTATGGAATTGCGATACTCTTTTATTGTACTATTGTCGTGATTAAACCATAATAGGCAAGTGCATCTCGTGGTAACTTTCTTGGTGAGCCTTGTCGTTCAAATATGAATTGTCCCAAAAAGATTTTTTGTTCTATGTTTAATAGTTTCAAGGGCTTTGTCGGCCATCAATGAAAGTAGAAGTATTTTCTTTAGTTTAGGAGAAGAACCCTGATGTCTTTCCTTGACTCTTTTGTTTCACCTTAGCCTTCTTTAACCAAGCTCCAGATATGATAGTTATCTTTGTCATGGTAGCTACCTAAAACCCATATGTTTGTAGTAATTCAGCTCAGCCCCTACTAATATCTGTCCTGGGTGCTATAAAGCCTGAATACAGTTTCCTATTGAGTTGATCCTGTTTGAGTGTACGCTCTCTTGAAGTTAATTGGCAGTGTGGAAAAGGAGTTTTTGGTGTCTGGAAGGGCGTCTGTGTTTAAGCTGTAAAAGTAGACAAGTTACAGGGGCCATGAATATATTTGACCACTAGAGCTTCAGGCCTATACTTTAGGATTTCAGTTTACTTAAGTGACATTTTATTTTATATGGTTACTGGGATATTACCACAAGTATATTATATACATCAAGACTTTTATTGGATGTCCCCGAAGGGACTGTATTCATCAAGCATAGGAAACAGGATTTCCTTACTCACACACTTTAATATAATTATTAAGTGCTAGAAGAAAACACTCGAGAAACATCTTCGAAATCAAAATTCCAATTAATTAAATTTGCATGTTCATCTTATGGGTTTAGGAGAACAAAAATTACATGGTTCGAAGTCAAATTTTGTCTATTTATTTATTTATTTATTTTTAGAATAGGCTTGGAAGTCAGCTGAGATACCTTTTATGTTATTGCATTTCTAGGTATTAGTTTCTCTGTCTATATATTGTATGTTATAGATTCTTTATGAATTGAAATTGAAATTTGACAGCAGGAAAAAGAGAAAAAAAAACTGCTTGTTGCTGTTGGCCTTTTTTACCTGGCTGGTAGTTGAAGGCATTTTGGGTACCTACCTCATTGAATGATTTGTGGTTTTTGATAAAGCAGGATAGTATCTTTACCGGCTAACGTGGACTTCATGGTCTTTAACCATCGAGGAAAAGTTTTTCCATCAGAAGCGAATTTGAAGCTGAAGTGTTGAGCTGCTGCCAGGATCATGATAACTGACCGATCATGCAAGGTTGTTCATCTGATGAAAAATGTAAAATCTTTGAAACCCTAATCTCCGACATGTAGGAGGTTAGGTGCATGCAGACTGTGGATGTGTTCTTAATGTGCTTTGGTTAAGTTTTAGTTGATTTCTTGCTTTAGTTTATTTATGTCAAGTTAATATTCATGTGAACCATAGAAAAAAAATTCAATGCGGAAAGAATTCTTAAGCTGAAAAAAATTGTGACCAGTGAATGTTATTGAATAATTCAGACATTTGGTTTGGCCTGCATAAAGTCTGATTATGTACCTTACAGAGGAGAGGACAATTATTTCTTTACTAAACTCTCTAGTCAGTGGTTGAAAACCTATTGCAGTGATGTTATCTTATGAGTGATCTGGAGCAATTCTACAAGTGATGTTATTTTATGAGTGATCTGGAGCAATTCTATAATGGGTGAACAAAAATAGTTGGACCCTGTGAGCCTAGTATGTACGTAGATATTTTAAAGAACGATACCGGTGAGCCTAGTACGTAAACATTTTAAAGAACGATACCAGAAACTGTCGTATCAAAATCTTGTCAGTCTTGATATCTTCTGTCAATCAATTATGGGTAATACAGATTGCAGAAGTTTACTCTGTGTACGGTTCTGATTTGTCTATTAAATTAGACTAGGAGCACTTGGATACATAAGCAGCTGTATTTGTGGAGTTGCTCCCCAAAACTTGGTTCCCTAAAAGTTGATATCCAACTTAATGTTAAACATGATTCCCCTGAAGCTAATGACGAGCATACGGCAAACAATGCAAAATATCTTACTTATCAAAAGCTAAACCTAATCTTATGATTAGTCGATTTCCTCTGCATAACAAAGATAACATGTTCATGATAAACTTAACGATGACTAAGATTGTAGATATTTTGATCCAAGATATTTTCTGTTCTTTTTAGTCCTACAACCGAAACTTTTCCCGCTTTTGTGAATTATATCTGTTGATATATTTCTTCTGTTCATTCAACATCAATTAAATTTTCTTTTCCTTCTCTTGAATTTTAAAGAAGATAGATAGTGATGTTACATTTCATTTTAATTTTTGATGAGATATGACTACTCCAGCTCGTAATTTCTTTGTCAAGAGAACTGGAAATAAGTCCCACCACTTGTATATACACCTAACCGTAGTACTGATCTTTTTCGAACTCCATGATTGTCAAAGTTCATCAGGGCTAGGGTTCTAATTTGCCCCAGCCCCACCTGCTCTCTTTTTGCTCCTTCTCTGTTGGCTGCATTAAAATGGGATAAGATTTGGCTTTTCAGTCAAGGAAACTGCACTGAAACACCTTCACTTACAGTTAATTCTGCCTTCTTCTTTATAGTCTTCTGTAACTTCTGTTGCGTTGTTAAGAAATTCTAGTTTCTTAGACTTCACTTAACAGATTAGTGGGTTTCCTAGACATAGATTTGATTTTTACTATTTTCTTGAAATATAGATAGATCACCGATCGACTATCAAGTTCCAGTCCATAACACTACATAACTTGTGTGAATAGACAAGACAGGAAAAAATTTATAACATAAAACCCAACAATGAAGGCCTGCCTACACAAGGACTGGCCATGAGTAAGATGTGTTTCTTTTTGCCCAAGTTGATGGTTTCGACTTTTCGTGGATATTTTCCCTTGCACTGTTCAGGACAGCA
Organism: Papaver somniferum; assembly: GCF_003573695.1. Taxonomy (NCBI): domain Eukaryota; kingdom Viridiplantae; phylum Streptophyta; class Magnoliopsida; order Ranunculales; family Papaveraceae; genus Papaver; species Papaver somniferum. Next base: position 54,011,668 of record NC_039366.1, read on the forward strand.
TTTACACATCAGTAGAGTACAATTGCCGGTACTGTACTAGGTACTCGGATTGGCTTTTACTTTCACAAAATTGGTTTAAAAGACCAAAATCAACAATTCCTGGGTGAAAAGGATATTTAGATTTTGATACTGTTTAAATGGACAAAAATGTAAAAATAGAAGGATGTAAACAGTTTCATCCTACCCATTTTCAAATATTTTTTTTTTTTTTTAATTTACATCAGGATGCATCCAGTTTCATCCTTGCTATTTTTTAAGTTTAAGTCTTGTTATTTTTTTAGTGTCCATTTCACCCACACTAATTTTTACTCGTCCATTTGAACCATGTTTTAAAAATATTTGGACAAATGACCCATTTTTTGTTTTACTTTTATGGTTTTTTTTGGTATTTCTTGTTCAACATAAGATGATTTTGTTTTGTCTTTTTGGCATTGGTAAAATCCATAGGGTTTTCATCCTAGTTTACCACTTCCTAGTTGAAAGTTATGAAACACCTTGTTTTTGAAACCTTATTTACCATTGTCACAATGCTAAGGCTCCATTTGACACCCTGGCATAAGCAATGTAAGACATTGCCAATGACGTATAGTAGTAATATATAATGGATTAGAACTCCATGTAGTTCAGTGTTTGGCATGAAAATAAAAAAATTACAATATATATAAAATTAAATTAAAATATGTAAACACAAATAATAAAAAGGGAAAGTTTTCTAAATAATAATTAAAAATAAAATAAGATAATAAAAATAAATAGAAAATTTTAGAAATGAAAGAAATCAGAAAAATATTAAAAAGAAAAATTGAACTTTTAATATGAAAAACAAAAATAAAAAAACGGTTGAAGCACAACTTGTTGCAAGGCTGCCAACCTGTTTTTTATAAAAAAAAATTCTTTTAAGTAATGTTTTTTTAATTAAAAAACTAAATAATAACAATTAAATTAAAAAATGTAAACTGGACATTTAATGATTTAAAGTTATTAGGATTCGCACGGAGTTTTGGTTGGTAACCTAGCAACAAGCTAGCCCACACCTTTTTGAATAGCAACACTCAATCTATGAAAAATAAAACTGCCTAGACCACTACTAGCATCATTACTAACTAGACAATTCTTCAAACGCTTAAAAACACACACAATATCCTCACTAAGCTCCCCCAAACTATAGAAGCCTAAAACGCCCTAACCATAGCCATGTGAAACATATTCATCCAACTATTTAGTATGTTTACGTGTTCTCTCTTCTAATGGTGTCGTCCTCTCTACACCTGACACACTCACCCTTCATAATCCATCAGCGTGGCTTGGGTACGATTATGTGGACGCTAAAGATGATTTGGGTACGATAAATAGCCTTTCCAGAGGGACTTCTTGTGGCAGGGACGGTCTGAGAGCTCAGCACTTGACAGATGCTCTTAGTAGTGCAGCTGCCACAGTTGCAGATGATTTATGGCGTCTATAGCCAGTGTGGATAATTTATGGTTGGAAGGCAAGTGCCCAGCTGTTCTGGGGAGTTTGTGTCTAATGCCCCTTTAACTTCTTTGCTCAAGCCTGGTGGGGTATTGAGGTCAATTGCAGTTGGCACGTTTTGGAGGAGGTGGGAAGGAAATGGCCTCCAACTTAGGTAATCATCAATTTGGAGCGGGCATCCTCTGTGGAGGAGAAGTCATTCCACACTCGGCAAATAGGTTTACTTGAGATGAAAGGGGGACAAGACAATATGACCATGATATTAGTTGATTTCACCAATGCCTTTAATTTAGTGGACATGACCATTTTGATTAGGGAAGCTCAGATAAAATGCCTAAGCATTTCCAAGTGGGTGGAGTTTTATTATGCATCTCTTCTATCTCCTACTTCTTATGAGATAAAATCCGTATGTTATATAGACTGGATCATACACATTTGATATTTCGAGACGAGTATATCTCGCCTATCTATATCTCGAAATCATGTGTTGGTAAAGCGTTTCGCTTTGATCGGATTCATCTTCACCTAATGACGAAAGTCATAATGTTTCAATCACTTTGAAAATCGCGTTGATGAGAAATAGTGTAGCAACTATACAACGTCCTCTAAGAATGTTTCAATGGTTAGAATGAGATTTTAGGTCAATATAACCAATGATGGATATAAGCATTGTGTGGTAACACATATGTGCATAAGTCTTATTTCTCAGATCGTTGCCATCTAGATACGAGTCTAAGAAGCATGCCATCGTTGAGGGGAATAACCTCGATAATCTTTCCAGAAACACCTTGGTTAGAAAGCTAAAGATCTTTGACCATAAGCATACATCCAAAGTCGGTAAGGATGTTGCCTTTAAAGCACAGAAGAACACTAAATTACTTGTTAAAGGTAAAATTGTTCATGTCTCTGAGGATGATCAGTCTGGGGATGATTTTTCGGATGAAGATCTTGACAAATCAGTCTCCTTGATCACAAGACAGTTTAGGGATCTTCTGATGAAGAGAAGTAAACGGTTTTCAAGAGACAAACCTAAGTCATCAGACAAACCTCACGGTCGCGTACCTCCTAAAAACAGGGATGCTGACGAGGCTGATGACGAGGACATGCCTCAGTGCTTTAAGTGTAAAGGTTTTGGCCATTTTGCCAACGAATTCCCAAATCGTAGAAAATACACTGGGAACAAAGGTCTAGCTGTAACACTTGATGAAATGTCTGAAACCTATGATTCTGATGAAGATAGAAAATCAAGTGTAGGGCTTCTTTGTGAAAACATCAATTTTGATACTTGTAGCAATACATATATCAACCTCAATGGGCTCGGAGAAGAAGTAAACCCAATCAAGCTGTAAGATTCGCTGAATCCGGTAACTGGAAACCCTATCAGTGATGGTTCAGGATCAACTGTATGTCTAGCTGCTTGCACATCTCAGATGCCTAATTACTATCCAAGATTGACGTGCTCGTTTTGTTCGATGAAGGTACATGAACTATCAAGGTGTTACAAATAAAAGCACCAAATAAGGCGCGCAAGCAAACTTCAACGAAGAGCAGATCGATTAGCAAGGAATTTGAAACTTGCTCAGAATACCGCCGAGGTATGTAGGATCTTATCTTCGTCTAAGAAGTTGGTTTCCAGGGATAGAATAAGACCATTTGAAAAGAAAATATGGTCAAATCAGTTTGATAGACAGAGATCAGAGGATTCCTCCCATGAGGAAAAAGATGGACAAATCGTTGTTCATCGCAACACAAATTGATCGTGTTGTTAGGAAAATCTTGTCTCATGTGCCTGATCGAAAAGAGACAAGATTGAGTGCTGATCCAGGCTTCAGAAAAGTTTTTCCTTCTTTTCTTATATTTGTTGTTTTTTGTCTATCAAATAAAAGAAAGGGTTATTATCGACAATTGTACTCTTTATAGGGTTTTAGAGTTGGGCATATGCGAACCTGTCAATAGGTTTCGAACCATACATTCCTTTTTCCTTTCAACATCCTTTACAAGACTGCTTGTTGAGTTAAGTGATTCCATCACACAAATCCAGTTGTTCATAACTGTTCTCAAAGCACCATGTCATCATATGGAAAGGATGTCAACATGATTGTTAAGCCATCAATCAAGGAAAAAAAAATCTCATGTTTCTAAGTCCCTGAAAAGAAAAAGAAGGAATGCAAGAAAACCCATGGTTGTTCCTTCTAACTCTCAGAAGTTTTCCAATGTTCTTGATGAGTTAAAGGAAATAAGAAGGGAGATTTGTGAAATAAAGACTTTCGTGTCTAAATCTTTGGAAATTCATAGGACCCTAATTCGACGTCTTCATCCAAGACAGTTCGTGGGTATTGACACTTATCTCCGTGAACCTTATGTCCCAATGGATGTCGATAACAAGGAGTTCGGGAATGATAAAGAATTTCTCAAAGGGATTGTTGCCTAGTATGTCTTCTTTTTGGTTTAGTTGGAAGAATAACTAGTGCTTTGAATAGCGAAGATTGTGACTACACATAGCTATTTTTGTTTTCATCTTCTTGTGTTACTTTTTGGTTTATTGGTTTTAAATTCTAAAAATATTTGGAGGATGATGTTATTGCAGTATTAATCTGTTTGATTTTGAAGTATTGCAATATTTTTATGGGATATGGATTGTTTGCGTCCGTGAACTTGAAGGTCCCATATGTTGTCAAAAGTAAAGTCGTTCATAAATTGATAATCGTATTGATAAAAGGACGAATGGACTTTTGACAATTACAAAAGTTATGCCTGTGCAGTCATTTATTTGATGGAAAATAAGGTAAAATCTTTTGTGTGACAAGGATAAAGTCTATTATGTCATTATGCATATAGTGATGGAAAGATAGAATAGATCCTTGTATGTATTCCACGGTATTGATCTTTATTGATCCATTCTTTTTGTATTACCGTGAGGCTCCATAATGTGTCTTATGTCGAGCACGATACAACTAAGTTGATTATTTTGTGATTAACTTTGTTGGTTGTTCGGTAAGGTATTTTATGTCGAGCATCTTTGAACTAAATTAATCATCTTGGTTGGTTATTTAGTTATTTGCTTCGAAAATCTTCTTTTGTCGAGCAAAACAATTGGCAATTAAATTGATTACTTCTGTGATTAGTTTGGTTGTGCTTTCCAATTAGATTAATTATAGGTTCTCTTGTAATTAGTCTAGTTGAGTATTCATATACTCCACAAGTCCTTGTGTTGAGTATATGAACGGATATACTAATCATGTTCTATTGGTTAACGTAGTCGTATATTCCGTAAGGTTTTCCTTATGTTGAGTATGTGAACGATTAATTTAGTCATCTCCGTATGATTACCTTAGTCGTAGCTCCGTAAGTTTACTTATGTTAAGCACAATCAATTAAATTGATCACTTTTGTGGTTTGATTTAGTTGCGCATTCCAATTAAATTAATCATGGGTTTACTTGTGATTAATTTGATTGATTTTTGGATATAGAACATCATTCCTATGGTTTTTGGTGTCCAGTTAAAAATCCTTCTTTTCTTTCGAAATTAAGGTCGCTCTTGTTGTTCTTTCGGGAATGACATCGAATGGGGGAGAGTTCTTTTGAACTTGTGCTTAATGGTAATATCTTGCGGGGTGTGCGGCTGTGGAATTTTATAGAGGTTATCTTGTATCTTAAAACTCCTTGATGAATGCATTTATCTTCGGCTTTATGATTGCATCTAAATTAAGTTGGTATGTATTTTTTCTTTTAGTCTATAAAACGTCTCTTCTCGGAAATTTCATTAGGATCCCGTTCTTGTACCTTTGCCAATTTTATTGACAAAAAGGGGGAGAATTAATGTGTAGTTCTACTACATATACATATGGTTTTCGGATCATTGTGTAAGGGGGAGTGGTTTCCATGTGAGATGGAGTATTGACTAAGGGGGAGTGATACATATCACCGTAGTATTATTGTTAAAGTCGTGATGCAATTGGACTTTGATGTTACATAATAATACTATGTCATTGTATAATGATGATCGAGAATATCGATTTCTCTCATTGTTATAGCTACGGATCTTCAACAACGGTGATGCTAAACTTACAACCTTTGGTATCATTGGAGTACTTGGAAGGAAGAAGATTTCAGGGAACGTAGAAGATTAGACTATGGAATATGAGCCACTAAAGTTTATCTTCTTTGTGTTCCATATGTATTAATAGTTTTGTCACTAAAATTGACAAAGGGGGAGATTGTTAGAGCATAGCTCGGTCGACCTCGCATGTGTTGCTATATCAAGCATGTTTGTCAATGTTAGTGATCAAAACTATGAGTCTTGATTTCTAGTCTACATAGCTAAGTCTCGGACTAGGATAGAAAAGTGTAGTTGAGCTCAAGGACTTCATGGAAATTCATCATACAACGACGAAGATCTACTCAAGGAACCATGGAACTTCATCAATAAAAAGGTATGTGGAGACTTTAACTTATCTATCACTCAAAAGTCTATCTCATCTATCTCCTACTTCTTATGAGACAAAAGTCGTATACTATATAGACTGGATCATACACATTTGATATCGAGCCGAGTATATCTCGCCTATCTATATCTCGAAATCATGTGTTGGTAAAGCGTTTCACTTTGATCGGGTTTATCTTCACCTAATGACGAAAGTCATAATGTTTCAATAACTTTGAAAATCGCTTTGACGAGAAATAGTGTAACAACTGTATAACGTCCTCTAAGAATGTTTCAATGGTTGGAACGAGAGTTTAGGTAAATATAACCAATGATGGATATAAGCATTGTGTGGTAACACATATGTGCATAAGTCTTATTCCTTAATCCGAAGTTTGCGAACTTTGTTGATTGAGAGAAACCGGAGGAATTGGCTTTGCCAAGTCCGCGAACTCAGTTTGCGAACTCAGTCCGCGAACTGGCAGAAGTTCTCTTACCGAGAATTTCTGCTGGGATTTTCCAAAAACTCGTTTGCGTGTTTAGTCCACGAACTCAGTCCGCGAACCTAGTCTGTGAACTGGCGGAAGTCTCCTTGCCGATATTTTCTGCTGAGTTTGGAAAACTCTGCCAGTTGTCTTAAGTCCGCGAACTTGTTTGCGTACTTGAGTGGGTTATGATCTAAAGATGTGCTCTGAACATGAAACTTAAATTACTAAGGAATGCAGTATGCAAACCGTGGCTATAAAGTTCATGAGCCGATTCAAATCGAATCGAATCATCTTTGTTTCAATTGTGTCTTATGTAGTCACATAAGATCTCATGGCAATTGAACAACTCTCTAACTAGTTCATTTGAGTCAATTGAACTAGTTATGGTAAAGAAGAACAAGGTTAATATGAAATGCTCATATGGTTAACCTTTTGGGTTACCATGTTGAACCAACATACACGTACACGTTTGGGCACGGTTTTCACAAACCTAGTAAATGTATATCTCAAGTGTGTGACAAGCTAAGTTTTCGATCTAACGGTTGAGAAATATTAGCTTGAATCTAAATCAGGTTTTCATCTAAAAGTGAATATTGATTTCTTTAGAACTAAGGCAAAACCCTGATTTGAAGGCTATATAAAGGAGACATCTAGCATTGGGAAAAACTAATTCCCACACGTCTGTGTGATACTAGTGCGCTCGCTAGAGTCGATTCTCCTCTAACCTCTGGTTTTCTTCTCTAAAACCAGGTTAACGACTTAAAGACTTTATTGGGATTGTGAAGCCAGGCCGATACTACTTTTATCATAGTTGTGTGATCTGATACTGCATCTTCTATCGTACGAGTACAATCTTATTGATTGGCTTGAGATCGTGAGAGTTCTTCGATAAGCAAGATAAAGAAGTCACAAACATCTTCGTCTCACTGTTTGTGATTCCTCGACGTCCTCTTGTTTATACAAGTAAGACTGTTGTGAGGTGATTGGTTAATCTAGGTTTTTCCTCGGGAATATAAGACCAGATTATCAATTGGTTCATGTTCACCTTGATTTCATATCATAAGACGAAACAAAAACCTAGGGTTCTTCTGTGGAAGACAGATTTATCCTTTGATAGACTTTTCTGTGTGAGACAGATTTTGTTTATTATCAAGTCTGTGATTTTGGGTTGCAACAACTCTTGGTTGTGGGTGAGATCAACTAAGGGAATCAACTGCGCAGTATCCTGCCGGGATCAGAGGCGTAGGAGTACAACTGTACCTTGAATTAGTGGGAGACTGATTGGGGTTCAACTATAGTCCAGTCTGAAGTTAGCTTGGAGTGGGCTAGTGTCTGTAGCGGCTTAATACAGTGTGTATTCAATCTGGACTAGGTCCCGGGATTTTTCTGCATTTGCGGTTTCCTCGTTAACAAAACTTCTGGTGTCTGTGTTATTTCTTTTCCGCATTATATTTTTATATAATTTAAATAATACAGGTTGTGCGTTTGTGATCATCAATTGGAAATACGACCCTTGGTTGTTGATTGATATTGATTGATCCTTGGACATTGGTCTTTGGTACCGTCCAAGTATTCCTTTTGTTTGATTAGGACTCGCTGATTTCTATTAGCTTGAGTAATATCAAAACAAGAGAGAGATATTAACTCCTTGAGATACTTTTATCTAAATTGAGTCTGACTGTCTAGTTGATTCTCTAGCAAATTATTTCGGAGTTAGTCCATATAGATTGCTAAGCGAAATATTGGGTGATGTTGTTAGACCCCCGTTTTTTCACGGTGTCTACACTATGGAAGATACAATCCACTATTGTTATATCGCATCTTGTATTCAGACTATGGATTTACAAGAAGTCATGCTTAATGTGTCCTCCATTGATGTTCCTAGTAAGCGTTTCTAGTAAGCTTTGAGTAGCTTTTGGAGGTATGTGGATTGTCTTCTTCTACTTTCAAATTCAATAATATTTCCCACCATCCGATGCATTATCTGGCAGTGTTATAGTTTGATGTTGTTAAAAAGAATATTTCCGCAAACATCTTTATGTCCAATCGCGATTCTGTTTTATGGCAGAGTAATATGGTGGCTTATGCTCGGGATCTTCTTAAGGTAATTCCCATTAGTGATTTAAATCAAAGTATGGGGCCTCGGCAATTCAAGTCCATTTTTATTTACAGATTGGGCATACCTCTTTTAGGCGAAGATAGTACATGCTCAAATTGTAACAAAAAGATGGATATTTTCGGTGACCATGCTTTGCATTTTGTTCGCTGATATATGTTACAAGTGTAAGAGCACTGCTCGGTCAAACTCGCAAGCGTTCCTATCTCAAGCTTGTTTGTCAATGTTAGTAATCAAAATTATAAGTCTTGATTTCTAGTCTACTTATAGTGATGTCTCGGAGTAGGATAGATTGTGTAGTTGAGCATTAGACTTCACGACGTTCATTAATTGAATACGAAGAACTACTAAGAAGAGCTTGTGGAACTTTATCAACAAAAGTTATGTGCAGACTAAAACTCATCTATCACTTGGAAAGTCTATTTCTATTCCATCTCTTATATTGAGTCAAAAGTCTATAACTATATAGTTGTCGATTATACACATTTGAGATTTCGAGCTGAGTTTAACTAGCTTACATATTTCTCGGAATATGTGTTGGTAAGCTTTCGCTTCAACCAAGTTCATCTTATATTCTTGACGAAAGTCAAAAGATGATCATGTGAAAATCACCGAGTAACATCTTACATGGTTTGTGTAGTACAATCATTTGGTGTAGACTTGGAATGTTTCATTATGATTATTTCAATAACTTGAAAATTGCTTTGATGCTAAAGTGTGTGAAAACGGCTATTGTCATCCTATAAGAAAGTTTCAATGATTGAAATAGAGTTTAGAACACTTAACCATCATTGGATTATAAACATAGTGTGCATTCTTGCATGTATGTGATCCATGACCGGAACTAGGTATGCATACCCGTATGCGTACTTAAAGTTGTGAAATTTCGTGTACCAAGTACACATACCGCTACGCATACTTGTGTAAGGTATAGGTCCGGGAATTTCTGCTGGGTTTTGGAAGTGTATTTAAGTATGCGTACCCATTCGCATACTGGTGAACCCAAACCCAGACCAGCTACTTAGGTATGCGTACCCGTATGCATACTTGAGTGGTTAAAGTTCTAAAATCGGTTGGCTCATGAACTAATACATTTATATATTAAGGAATGCATTCTTTGCAAACCGTGGCTATAATGTTCATGAATTGATTCGAGTGAATCAAACCGATTTTGCTTCATTTGTGTTCTTGTATACTTCTATGAGAATATAGCAATTGAACAACTCTTTAACTAGTTTCATTTGAGTCATTTGAACTAGTTATGGTTAAGATGAATATGGTGGATATGAGAGTGTTCATATAGCTAACCTTGGTTAACTACTGTTGAGCCAACATGGTGTACACGTTTAGGTACGGTTACTCAAACCTAAATGAAGGTACATTTCATTTGTGCATAACAAGCTAAGTTCGATCCAACGGTTGAAAGATATTAACTTGAATCTAATCAAGTTTTTTCATCTAACGGTGAATATTGTATGCTTTTTACCAAGGTAACTTAGATTGCAAACCCTGATTTGAAAACTATATAAAGGAGAACTATAGCAACTGGGAAACCTAATCCCCACACCTCCTGTGTGATACTAGTTGTATAAGCTAGAGTCGATTCTCCTTTAACCTTAGGTTTTTCATGAAACCCTGTAGGTTAACGACTTAAAGACTTCATTGGGATTGTGAAGCCAAACCCAACTATTTTCTCTGTAGTTGCGTGTTCTGATCTTTACCTATTCTATCATATTGAGTACTATCTTCTCTAAGATTTGCTCGAGATTGATTCTCCGATAAGCAAGATAAAATGTAGTCACAAACATCTTCGTCTCATCGTTTGTGATTCCACAATATCTTGTTTCGCTACCATACGATTAAGATTATTGTGAGGTGATTGATAATACTAGGTTGTTCTTCGAGAATATAAGTCTGGTTTATCAATTGGTTCCTGTGCACCTTGATTTATCAAAAGACGGAACAAAACTCGTAGGTATTTCTGTGGGAGACAGATTTATCTATTCCAATAGACTTTTCTGTGTGAAACAGATTTGTTTATCAAGTCTTCGACTTTGGGACGTAGAAACTCTTGGTTGTGGGTGAGATCAGTTAAGGGAATCAAGTGCGTAGTATTCTGCTGGGATCAGAGACGTAAGGAGCACGACTGTACCTTGAATTAGTGTGAGATTGATTAGGGTTGAACTACATTCCAGTACGAAGTTCATTGGTAGTAGGATAGTGTCTGTAGCAGCTTAATACAGTGTGGTGTTCAAATCTGGACTAGGTCCCGTGGTTTTTCTGCATTTGCGGTTTTTCCTCGTTAACAAAATTTTGGTGTCTGTGTTATTTTCTTTTAGCATTATATTTTGTTATATAATTGAAATATCACAGGTTGTGCGTTGAATCGATCAATTGGTAAATCTAACCTTTGGTTGTTGATTGAAATTGATTGATCCTTGAACTCTTTGGTACCGTTCAAGTTATTTATCTTATATTCAATCGGGCTCGCAAATTCCTATTTGCTGATTGCATATTGAATTGGAAGAAAGAGATATAAAACTCTTTGATTTACTTTTCTCTAGATTGAGTCTAACTGTCTAGTTGATTCTCTTGAAAGTATATTGGAGTATGTCTATTCAGATTGCCAAACGAAATATTGGGTGTGGTTGTTAGACCCCCGATTTTTCAACAATGATAGTGTGCAGTGAAGATGGAGGTAGTTCTTGGGCTTTTATCGGATAACGTCACTTCCTTGAGACCTACGGATAACGACACTTCCTTGAGACCTACGAATATTCTTGTTTATTGTTAGGAGGACGGTCAAGATGTCTGTTTCGATGTTATTGGTGTTTCACAATTCACTGGTGGTGGAGCTCACTTTCATACTCGGTCATGCCATATATAGCGCTACTACGCGTAAACGAGATAAATATTTAGACAAGTGCTTCCTTTATGGTTTTAGTGTTTTAGCTTTCTCGACTTTGGACGAGCTGGGTAAAGAAACTATCATTTTCTTGAAGAGGTTGAAGAATTGTATCACGAACCATGATGCTAATTATTAGATAAGTGGTACTCCTTTTTATATAATAGGTTTAGCTATCCAAAAGGGTGTTGGTTCCCAGTTTATTGCCAGGCTGCCCGCCAATTTGTTGTAATTTATTATTTTTAAATTAAAAAGAAAAACACTTTTAGAGGTAAGTATTCAATATAACCTTTTGGAGATAGTAGGAACTACATATAGTTGTTGTGTCGTTTAATTGAATATATGTCAAACGCCCATATTTAAATACATCCCTGGACCACTTCCTTTGATCACATTATACCCTCCAATTATCTCCGATTTAAATTTGCCAAAGGGACTCTAATTAATTTTATATTCAGAAATTTTGCATCGATTGTGCCAAACGGACCCTAATTACTTTTACATACCTAAGGGATTTCCTGTTTAGTCCACTAAACCCGACCCGGGTTAGTGGCTAGTCCAGCGGGATTAAACATTTATCCTTTAGTCCAAAAAGGTTTAAACATATGTAAAGTTACCAGGCTATCCTCACTCACGCTTTAACCGTTTCCTCCCACTACTTCCTTCTTTATTCTTCTCTACAACTTCTTCGTTCTTTCTTCTCGATCAACAGTAATGAAAACTGCAAAATCAAAACATCAAAAATAAACTAAAATATGATTAGGTTTAGAGAAAAAATAATCAAAATGAAAAATCAAATTTTCAAACCAACCAAACAAACTGAAATGTTAAAAAGGAAATCATCAAACAGACAAACAAAAAAATCAAACAAACTCATCAAACTGTACATATTGATCAATAATACATATTGAAAAAAGATTGAAGAAAACCCTATTTTACTAAAACCATGGAGAAATTTACATTTGGTGAATCCTGGTAAAAACAAGATCGAAGAATACAAAGAATACACAAATACCACAGTAGAAGAAGAGAGTACAAAGAAAAATAAAGAGTAGAAGATCCAATTGTACATATTGATCAACAATACATATTGATATGTACCGAAGGAAAATATGTATTGAAGGAAAAAGTATGATTCAACAGTACATATTGATCTAATAGTACATGTTGATATGTACTCATGGAAACCATGTACTGAGGGGAAAAGAGCACAAAAGAAAAATAGAGTAGATGATCCAACACTACATATTGATATGTACTAAAGAAAAATACGTACCCAAAGAAAAAGAGTGGATGATCCATCAATACATATCCAATAATACATATTGATATGTACTGAACAAAAACGTGTATCAATGGAAAAGTATATGATTCAATAGTACATATTGACACAACAATACATATTAATATTTACTCAAGGAAAATATGTACAGAAGAAAAAAAAAGTACAAAAGAAAAAAGAGTAGATGATCCAACAATACATGTTGATATGTACTGAAAGAAAATATGTATAAAAGGAAAATGTTGATGATTCAATATGTTCTGAATGAAAATATGTACAAAAAAAGAAAAAGAATTGGGTTATTGTAGGATCGTACAAAATCTCCCAATCTTTTTTATACGAACCTAAAACCCAAAACAATTTGATCAAAGATAAAATTAACAAAAAATTGAAATCAAAACTAACCGGAGACGAAAGGAGTATTAATCTTCACTTTAATAAACTAAATCATATCATTTTGAATGGACTACCTTCGTTTTCAATGTTGAATAACAGATCCAGACGAGGAAATAGATTAAAAAGTTAAGAATTCCAATATTGATTAAATCCATATCTCTTTATTTTTTTCTTCGCTGATCTATTAATGGAATGATATCTTGTTCTTCTTTGTTGTTCTTCTTCTTCAATTGAATTATATCTTCTTCTTCTTTGTTCTTCTTCTTCATGAATCTGCTCTCGGTCTTCTTCTTCTTAATCGATTCAGATCTGAAAAATAAAAATAATATGCTTGACGTGTTTTTATGTTAGGTATTGATTGTACGGAGGGACAATTACGACATTTATGAAATACACATAAAACACCTTGCACGTATGCTGGACGAGAGAATAAAAAATCTGGTCCAAAAGCATGTTTTTGGACCAGCGAGTAATTGTTTTCTGATGATGGACTACACAGTAACCGGTTCTTCCTATAGTGGATTAACTAGTAATTCCTAGTACGAAAATTCTACGTTGAGAAGGGGAGATTGACCCCCCCCCCCCCACACACACACACGCACACACAATGGGTGAAATCCATTTCACTAAACCGACTTCCCTTGTTAACCACAGGGTGGGAAAGGACCACCCTAACTGTTAAAAACAGGATGCACCACAGTCGGCTTCGTTTATATAATTCCAGAAAATTAATATATGTATAGGGGCAGGATCCAATGACATGATTATATTGACAAAATTATGATATGGTTTGACCATTTTTTCTACAAAATCCAAACGACAATGAGTTTGAAGCTAATATTTTAATGACATGTTCCACTTATATAGCTCTACGTTCCTACCAAAAATGAGAGCATTCCTAGACGTCTAAGACTATCATCTACCATTTCGAATATTAACTGTTGAAGATTAACGGTTGAAATTAAAATTGATGGATGGTGAAGTTTCGTGTATCGGAATACTATCCTTTTTGGCAGGAATATAGAGCTATATAAGTGGAACATATCACCAAAAAATTAACTTGAAACTCATTTTCATTTTGCTCTATTACACTCGTTTTCTTTAATGCAACTCAAGAAAAGTTAAAATTAAAAATATAATAGATCGGCGCTTGATGTTGACACAAGATAAGAAATAGGAAAGAAATAACTAACATAACCTATTTTTGATGTCGTGACTGTTGTATTGTCCATCCAAAGCATGGCATGCTTTATGAAGCTAACACACCTCCTTTTTAATTAACCAGCCAATCAGCCCATATATTAATCACTTTATAAATAGCGGTGCGACTATTGTGGTCGGGCCACATACTCAAAGTATGTGACCGCTTTTCTTTTTTTGACACGTATTATAAAGTATAAATAAAGTCCAAAACAGTTTTATTATATAATTATTTAACTAATTTTTTTTAACTTCCTATTTTTTCTCAAAAAGTGATTTGTTTGCGGGAATTTGGAGAGTGCAGGTTTTTAGGTTATGTTAGAGCATAGCTCGGTCAACCTCGCATGCGTTGCTATCTCAAGCATGTTTTTCAATGTTAGTGATCAAAACTATGAGTCTTGATTTCTATCCTACATAGCTAAGTCTCAGACTAGGATAGAAAAGTGTAGTTGAGCTCAAGGACTTCGTGGCGATTCATCATACAACGACGAAGATCTATACAAAGAACCGTGGAACCTCATCAACAAAAATTTATGTGGAGACTTGAACTTATCTATCACTCAAAAGTTTATCTCTTCTATCTCCTACTTCTTATGAGATAAAATTCGTATGCTATATAGACTAGATCATACACATTTGACATTCCGAGTTGAGCATTCATTGCTTATCGTTTTCTCGAAATCGTGTGTTGGTAAATCATTTCGCTTTGATCAAGTTTATCTTCACCTAGTGACGAAAGTCATGAAAAGTTTCAATCACTTTGAGAATTGCTCTGACGTGAATCGGTCTGTGAATAACGGCTACATAGCGTCCTCTGAGAATGTCTCAATGATTGAAATGAGAGTTTAGATTACATAACCATGTATTCCTTGAACCGAAGTTTCGAACTTTATTTATTAAGAGAAATCAGAAGGATTGTGGAATTGTCTTGCCAAGTCCGCGAACCCAGTCCGTAGCCTCAGTCCGCGAACTGTCGGAAGTTCTCGACCGAAAATTTCTGCTGGATTTTCCAAAACTCGTTTGTGTGCTAAGTCCGCGAACTGGCGGAAATTCTCTTTCCAAGAATTTCTGCTGAGTTTGGAAAACTCAACCGGTTTACTTAAGTCCGCGAACTTGTTTGTGAACTTAAGAGGTTATGATCTAAAGATGTGCTCTGAACATGAAACTTAAATTACTAAGGAATGCTTTATGCAAACTGTGGCTATAAAGTTCATGAGCCGATTCAATCGAATCGAATCATCTTTGTTTCAATTGTGTCTTGTGTAGTTACATAAGATCTCATAGCAATTGAAAAACTCTTTAACTAGTTCATTTGAGTCACTTGAACTAGTTATGGTGAAGAAGAACTAAGTTAATATGAAGTGCTCATATGGTTAACCTTTTGGTTTACTATGTTGAACCAACATACACGTACACGTTTGGGCATGGTTTTCACAAACCCAGTAAACGTCTACCCAAGTGTGTGTGACAAGCTAAGTTTTCGATCTAACGGTTGAGAAATATTAGCTTGAATCCAAATCAGGTTTTCATCTAACGGTAAATATGGATTGCTTTGTAACTAAGGCAAAACCCTGATTTGAAGGCTATATAAAGGAGACATCTAGCTTTGAGAAAAACTAATCCCCAAACGTCCGTGTGATACTAATGTGCTCGCTAGAGTCCATTCTCCTTTAACCTTTGGTTTTCTTCTCTAAAACCAGGTTAACGACTTAAAGACTTCATTGGGATTGTGAAGCCAGACCGATACTGCTTTTATCGTAGTTGTATGATCTGATCTTGCATCTTCTATCGTACGAGGACAATCTATTGATTGTCTTGAGATCGTGAGGGTTCTCCGATATGAAAGATAAAAAAGTCACAAACATCTTCGTCTCACTGTTTGTGATTCCTCGACAAACCGCCTGTGTAGTCAGGAAGGATTGTAGAGAGGTGATAATCTAGGATGTTCTTGGGGAATATAAGACCGGATTATCAATTGGTTCCTGTTCACCTTTATTTTATATCTTAAGACGGAACAAAACCTAGGGTTTATCTGTGGGAGACAGATTTATCCTTTGATAGACTTTTCTGTGTGAGACAGATTTGTTTGTTATCAAGTCTGTGATTTTGGGTTGCAGCAACTCTTGGTTGTGGGTGAGATCAGCTAAGGGAATCAAGTGCGCAGTATCCTGCTGGGATCAGAGGCGTAGGAGTACAACTGTACCTTGGATCGGTGGGAGACTGATTGGGGTTCAACTATAGTCCAAGCTTGGAGAAGGCTAGTGTCTGTAGCGGCTTAATATAGTGTGTATTCAATCTGGACTAGGTCCCGGGGTTTTTATGCATTTGCGGTTTCCTCGTTAACAAAATTTCTGGTGTCCGTGTTATTTATTTTCCGCATTATATTTTGTATGATTGAAATAATACAGGTTGTGCGTTCGTGATCATCAATTGGAAATCCAACCTTTGGTTGTTGATTGATCCTTGGTCATTGGTCTTTGGTACCGTCCAAGTTATTCCTTGTATTTAATAAATACTCTCTATTGTTTTTAGCTTGAGTAAAAATCAAATCAAGAGAGAGATATTAACTCCTTGAGATACTTTTATCTAGATTGAGTCTGACTGTCTAGTTGATTCTCTAGCAAAGTATTTCAGAGTTAATCCACACAGATTGCTAAGAGAAATATTGGGTGGTGTTGTTAGACCCCCGCTTTTACAATTGGTATCAGAGCAGGCAAACACGATTAAGACCTAACAAGTCTGTGTTTGTAGCGATCTGACTCTATGGACAATAGTACCATCTCTGACAACACAACATCAGTACAGGACTACTCAGATAAGTTTCAAAGATCTGAAACCACTGAGGAAAACTCTTTCTCGTCTCCTTCAGCCGAATCTAAATTCAATTGGAGGAAATCTCTTGATGAACAGTTGGATGATCTCTCGGATGATAGTGATTCTGAAGAAGGACGTAGTCTTGATGAGGAAGTTTCTCAATACATCAAGTTGTTTAATCGTGAATTGATGGAAACAAGGACAACTGCTTGCTTGAGAAAGTATATGGGTCCTCTCTGTCAAGAAAACAGAAAATTGAGAAAACTCTTCAAAGTTTTTGATGGTGGATACAAACTATTACAATCTACCATTAAAGATCATGAAGAAGAGGTTCGCTCAAAAAAATCTGAATGTGATAATCTTCTTCATAACCTTTGTATATTAAAAGAGAGGCTTGCCGAAACTGAAGCAAGATGTGAATCTCAACAGAAGAGTTTCAATGACAAAGAACGCAATCTTCTTATCAGAGAGAAATCCTTGGAAACCAAACTCACTGCTGCTCATAATAAGGTAAAATCACTGGAAGAGAATCTAAATAGGTTCGGTTCTAGCTCTACAAAACTATCTTCTATGCTGGGAGCCTGTAAAGAACATCATGACAAACGTGGTCTGGGATATAAAGGAACAGACGCTCCTAACATTGGTAATACTAAGTTTGTTAAAGCTGTTAATATTTCTTCATGTGAAGAACCTGTGTCAGCTTGCAAAAATGAGGATTCTATTTCTTCTAAATCTGCTCAAAAGAAGACTACTGAACGTAAGTCCTTCAACTGCTATTACTGCGGAAACAAAGGACACTCTGAGCGAAGGTGTCGTCTTCGGATAAGGAATGAAAAACTTCACAACATTCTTAATTGGATGTCTAAAGAAGTTGTTAAACCTATATCACAGATTGGAATCAACCATGTTCGACCTCAAGGGATATACTGTGATAAGGCTTTTCCTAATTATGTCTTCAAACCGAATGATGCCTACAATGGTGGAAGAAAAAACAGCAAAAGTGTGACAGGTACTGTGAATCAGTCTAGAAGGAGAAAAAGGAACAGAAGAAAGAAAAATGAGTTAAGTTCCTCTAATTTTCTCAAAAAGGGTTGTGAATCCAATTCAGATTTCTTACATGTCAACAATCGAGTCTCTGATCTGAAGATTCACATAAACAGACTAAGACGGAATATCAAGAAAACATGGAATGTTGCTAACCCAGGTACTTCTAAATCTTCTCTTGATAATACTTCTTCAACTAAACTAGGTAGTTTGTTAAATACAGATGAAAAGGAAAAAGAAGAAGTAAACAATGATGAGCAATATGCTCATCTTATTATACCCTGACATGTTCATGTTGCATCTCTTTTTAATTTTTTTCTTGTTAAAAATGGATGCTCTTGATTCTCAGGATTTTTCGTCTTGAGAAAGCTGTCAGGATTGTACTGCATTCGATATTACTTTATTCCGTTTGCTCCTCAACATCTTTTTTTTTTGGGCTTCCTGGTCTATCATAGGCCCGTTTCTCTAGTACACACGCCAACCCTCACGAACGTCATGTTTCCTAGGGTTTGATGGAATTCCTTATATATATAATGTGTTCCGGAAGTGCAAAAAGATTTTCTAAAAGTCTTTTTGGTGCACTATGGAGGGAAGCAACAAGGTTGATGATGTTGAGCTATGTCATATTCAAATCTCATGCTTTCATGCTCTTGATCATGAAAACGAAGACAACTGCCAGTTCAGATTTCTTCACAACTGGTAGGAAATCTTCTTGGAGATATTAAGGTCGTACGCAAACAACTTGGTATCGCAATACGGAATCTAGACTACTTAAAAGACGAACTAAGGAAGGCAACTGAGGAACTCGTTCTTGTTCAATCCCTGGTTGCATACAGGATTTAGTTATTCATCTGATCTTGGTTCTAGTAGGTTGCCTAGTCTGTCTTCTTTTTGGATTAGTTGGAAGAATAACTAGTGCTTTCAATGGCGATGATTGTGACTACACATAGCTATTTTTGTTTTCATTTTCTTATGTTATTTTTTAGGTTTATTGGTTTTTAAATTCTAAAAATATTTGGAGGATGATGTTATTGCAGTATTGATCTTTATGATTTTGTGATATTGCAATTTGATTATGGGATATGTATTGTTTGCGTCCGTGAACTTGAAGGTCCCATATGCGGTCAAAAGTAAAGTCGTTCATGAATCGGTATTCGTATTGATGAAAGGACAAATGGACTTTTGACAAATACAAAAGTTATGCCTATGCAGTCATGTATTTGATGGAAAATAGGATAAAATCTTTTGTTTGACAAGGATAAAGTCTATTATGTCGTTATGATGGAAAATAGAATAGATCCTTGTATGTTATCCACGATATTGATCTTCATTGATCCATTTTGTTATGTATTACCGTGAAGGCTCCATTGTGTGACTTATGTTGAGCACGATACAACTAAGTCAATTATTCTTATTGACTTGTTGGTTGTTCCATAAGATGCTATATGTCGAGCATTATGAACTAAATTAATCATCTTGGTTGGTTATTTAGTTATTTTCTCTGAAAGTCTTCTTTTGTCGAGCAAAATCTTTTGACAATTAAATTGATTACTTTTGTAATTAGTTTGGTTGTTTGTATTCCAATTAAATTAATTATGAGTTCTCTTGTAATTAGTCTAGTTGAGTTTTCATATATTCCACAAATTCGTGTGTTGAGTATATGAACGGATATACTAATCATGTTCTATTTGTTGATGTAGTCGTATATTCCGTAAGGTTTTCCTTATGTTGAGTATGTGAACGATTAAGCTAGTAATCTCCGTATGATTACCTTAGTTGTAGCTCCATAAGTTTACTTATGTTGAGCACCTTCAATTAAATTGATCACTTTTGTGGTTTGATTTAGTTGCGTATTCCAATTGAGTTAATCATGGGTTTACTTGTGATTAATTTGGTTGTGCTTTGGATATAGAAAATCATTTCTATGGTTTTTGGTTTCCAATTTAAAAATCCTTCTTTTCTTTTGAAATTAAGGTCGCTCTTGTTGTTCTTTCGGGAATGACATCTAATGGGGGAGAGTTCTTTTGAACTTGTGCTTAATGGTAATATCTTGCGGGGTGTCCGCTGTGGAATTTTATAGGGATTATTTTGTATCTTAAAACTCCTTGATGAATGCATTTAGCTTCGGCTTTATGATTGCATCTAAATTAAGTTGGTATGTAGTTTTATTTTAGTCTATGAAATGTCTCTTGTGGAAATTTCATTATGATCCCGTTCTTGTACCTTTGCCAATTTTATTGACAAAAAGGGGGAGAAATAATGTAGTTCACACTACAAATACATATGGTTTTCGGATCATTATGTAAGGGGGAGTGGTTTCTATGATCGAGATGGAGTATTGACTAAGGGCGAGTGATACATATCACCGTAGTATTATTGTTAAAGTCGTGATACAATTGGACTTTAATGTTACATAATAATACTATGATACTGTATAATAATGATCGAGAATCTCGATTTCTCTCATTGTTATAGCTACGGATCTTCAACAACAGTGATGCTAAACTTACAACCTTTGGGATCATTGGAGTACTTGGAAGGACGAAGAGTTCAGGGAACGTTGAATATTAGACTATGGAATAGGAGCCACTAAAGTTTATCTTATTTGTATTCCATATGTTTTAATAGTTTTGTCACTAAATTGACAAAGGGGAAGATTGTTAGAGCATAGCTCGGTCAACCTCGCATGCGTTGATATCTCAAGCATGTTTGTCAATGTTAGTGATCAAAACTATGAGTCTTGATTTCTATCCTACATAGCTAAGTCTCGGACTAGGATAGAAAAGTGTAGTTGAGCTCAAAGACTTCATGGCGATTCATCATACAAAGACGAATATCTATACAAGGAACTGTGGAACTTCATCAACAAAAAGGTATGTGGAGACTTGAACTTATCTATCACTCAAAATTCAATCTTTTATATCTCTTACTTCTTATGAGACAAAAGTCGTATTCTATATAGACTAGATCATATACATTTGACATTTCGAGCTGATCATTCATTGCTTATCTTTTTCTCGAAATCGTGTGTTGGTAAAGCGTTTCGCTTTGATCAAGTTTTTCTTCACCTAGTGACGAAAGTCATGAAAAGTTTCAATCACTTTGAGAATTTCTCTGACTTGAATCGGTCTGTGAATAACGGCTACATAGCGTCCTCTGAGAATGTCTCAATGATTGAAATGAGAGTTTAGATTACATAACCATGTATTCCTTGAACCGAAGCTTTCGAACTTTTTTGATCAAGAGAAATCGGAAGGATTGTGAAATTGGCTTGCCAAGTCCGCGAACCCAGTCCGCGAACTGTCGGAAGTTCTCGACCGAGAATTTCTGCTGGATTTTCCAAAACTCGTTTGTGTGCTAAGTCCGCGAACTCAGTACGCGAACTCAGTCCGCGAACTGGCGGAAGTTCTCTTTCCAAGAATTTCTGCTGAGTTTAGAAAACTCAACCGGTTTACTTAAGTCCACGAACTTGTTTGTGAACTTAAGAGGTTATGATCTAAAGATGTGCTCTGAACATGAAACTTAAATTACTAAGGAATGCTTTATGCAAACCGTGGCTATAAAGTTCATACGCCGATTCAATCGAGTCGAATCATCTTTGTTTCAATTGTGTCTTGTGCAGTTACATAAGATCTCATAGAAATTGAACAACTCTTTAACTAGTTCATTTGAGTCACTTGAACTAGTTGTGGTGAAGAAGAACTAGGTTAATATGAATTGCTCATATGGTTAATCTTTTGGGTTACTATGTTGAACCAACATACACGTACACGTTTGGGCATGGTTTTCACAAACCCAGTAAACGTCTACCCAAGTGTGTGTGACAAGCTAAGTTTTCGATCTAACGGTTGAGAAATATTAACTTGAATCTAAATCAGGTTTTCATCTAACGGTGAACATGGATCGCTTTGTAACTAAGGAAAAACCCTGATTTGAAGGCTATATAAAGGAAATATCTAGATTTGAGCAAAATTAATCCTCACACGTCCGTGTGATACTAGTGCGCTCGCTAGAGTCGATTCTCCTTTAACCTTTGGTTTTCTTCTCTAAAACCAGGTTAACGACTTAAAGACTTTATTGGGATTGTGAAGCCAGATCGATACTACTTTTATCGTAGTTGTGTGATATGATCTTGCATCTTCTATCGTACGAGTACAATTGATTGATTGTCTTGAGATCGTGAGAGTTCTCCGATAGGCAAGATAAAGCAGTCACAAACATCTTCGTCTCACTGTTTGTGATTCCTCGACAAACCGCATGTGTGGTCAGGAAGGATTGTAGAGAGGTAATTGATTAATCTAGGTTGTTCTTCGGGAATATAAGACCGGATTATCAATTGGTTCCTGTTCACCTTGATTTTATATCTTAAGACGGAAAAAAACCTAGGGTTTATCTGTGGGAGACAAATTTATCCTTTGATAGACTTTTCTGTGTGAGACAGATCTGTTTATTGTGATTTTGGGTTGCAACAACTCTTGGTTGTGGGGTAGGCTAGTGTCTGTAGCGGATTAATACAGTGTGTATTCAATTTGGACTAGGTCCCGGGGTTTTTCTGCATTTGCGGTATCCTCGTTAAAAAAAATTCCTGGTGTCTGTGTTATTTCTTTTCCGCATTATATTTTATATAATTGAAATAATACAGGTTGTGCGTTCGTGATCATCAATTGGAAATCCAAACTTTGGTTGTTGATTGATATTGATTGATCCTTGGACATTGGTCTTTGGTACCGTCCAAGTTATTCCTTGTATTTGATAAAGACTCGCTATTGTTTTTAGCTTGAGTAAAAATCAAATCAAGAGAGAGATATTAACTCCTTGAGATACTTTTATCTAGATTGAGTCTGACTGTCTAGTTGATTCTCTAACAAAGTATTTCGGAGTTAGTCCATACAAATAGCTAAGCGAAATATTGGGTGGTGTTGTTAGACCCCACTTTTTCAGGTTATATACATGTCAGAAAAAGAAAAAGATCCACATCGTAACCGAGGCATAATTAGAGTAGTTCTATATGGACCGTCACTTTAGACTACATAAAAATCATTCATACACATAATAGGTGGGCCTCGCCCTACCACAGAAAAATGAGAATCTCATTTTTTGTGTTTGATTGTGAGTGTACAATTTTCATGTTGTTCAATATCATAACGAAAATAAGAGTTTTGTCATAATTATCACTAAAAATTTATTTGATCCTTAAAGTAGTCACTCTTCTGTATTTTGAACTAAGATACCAGGGAATTTCACCACTCATATATAGTAATGTTACTATTTAGACTTTGTAATGTTGGTAGTTAAATTCTCTGGTATCTCGTTCAAATTGGAGAAGGGTCAAGTATTACTGTCATAGAGGGGCTGTTTGGTAACGATTAAAATAATTGATTATGAGGTCATACGCCATTATAATTATAATAATCAATTCTGATGGTGTTTGGTAACGATTATAATAATCAGTTATTTTAAACATAATCTAAAAAATCAATTATTTCTTTACACAACTAAAACTTGTTTTTAAAAATTAAAATAATCGATTCTCATTTTTATAAACAAAAATTCGGGTTTCCTTTTTCTTTTCTATTTATTTTCGATAAAAACTAACTGAGAGAGGGGAACTAGATAAGAAAAAAATGGGGAAGAAAAACCCTAGATCTGATTTCTCTCCTCTCTGATTTCATCAATCGTCTACTCTCCTCTGTTATATGTTCATCAGCAACTCGAATCTCGACGATTAATCTCGATCTTCTCTCACATTTCTGTTGAAACCCAAACTAAGGTGGTGAATTCATCTTCTTCAAAATTTGAAGAACTTCGTATCAAAATCAAAATTAGGTAACTTTTCTTTAGTGGGTTTTCAATTTTTTCTTTGTTAATTTCAATTTAGTATGTCAAGTGTTTTGCTCTGCTCTTGATTTTGGAAATCCCACCAACTGTTTGTGAAATTGCCCGACTGGTATTTACTAACATTTTCTTAAAAATTGGGTTCATTAGAATGTCGACTGAAACTGCCAAATGGTGTAATAGTTTGGAAAAAGCCTATGTGAACTTTTGATCGTTCAAATACTTTGTGGTAAGAAGCCTAAATCATTTGTGAAAGAAGCTTGGATTGAAGTAAAAGATGAATTCAACAAGAAAAGTGGATAGAGTTTTACTATGGATCAGATTAAGAATAGGTATAATGTGTTGAGGGTTAGACACAATGACATGAAGAAACTCATGTCCCTTAGTGGCTTTGAATGTGATTCAGAAGATAAAAAGATTATAGTTGACGATGAAGGAGTGTGGGATGCATATCTTGGGGTAAATTTAATTGACATCACCCTCTTTGTTTTTATTGTAGGTTGTATTTTGATTTGTGAATTATTGTGGGCAGTAGTTAGTAGATACTTTGTAATGTTTTGACGTAGGAAAACCCGGATAAAAAAAAGTATAAGACAAATGGCTGCCCTATCTATGAAGAGTTGTGTACCATTTTTGGCGGTTCAACTGCAACTGGTTCTAATGCATATGTTCTGATTAATGCACTTGCTCTTTCCTTTGAATTCTGGTTGTATATGAGGCATGAGAACTAGTTTTAAATTGATAACCTGTTTATTCTACTGTTCTCTATTTTTCCTACTCTATATTCAATTTAGTTCAACTTACTCTTCTTTAGTTTCCCTCTTACTGAGCCTTACCAATTGTTTGTATATATTAGGATATGGACTCCGAAGAAGAGCTTGAAGAACGCACCTTATTACTTGTGGTTGCAGCAGTTATCGAAAACGTTAAGGGTCGCATATGTAAGGAACCCTGTAGAACTTCTATACTTACAGGACATCAACACATGCAAGAGATTTTGCGCGGCCATCCCCGTAGATGTTATGAGAAGTATCGCATGGAGAAATTTGTTTTCTTAAGGTTGACTCACATTTTAAGAGAAAGAGAACTTTTACGTGACAGACGATGGGTTACCATAGAAGAGCAGTTGGCGATTTTCCTACTCACAATTGGACATAAAGAAGATAATAGAATGTTACAAGAAAGATTTCAACATTCCAGTGAAACTATAAGTAGATACTTCAATGAAGTATTGAGAGCCATCATGGAACTTTCCAAGGAACTTATAAAACCTCCTTCTTTTTCTGAGACTCCAGCTGAAATACTCAACAACTCTAAATATTTCCCATGGTTCAAGGTACGTCAGATGATATCTCTTTTAGCTTTGTCTTTTTTTTTTCTTCTCATTTTTAACTTATAATTTAAATTTCCATAAATATTTTATAGGATTGTATTGGCGCTATAGACGGAACACATATTAAAGGGATTGTACCACTAGCCCAACAAACACCATACTTCGATAGGAAAGTAAATATATCGCAAAACGTGATGGCAGTATGTTCGTTTGATTTGAAATTCACATATATCTACGTTGGATGGGAAGGATCTGCAAATGACTCAAGAATTTTATGGGAAGCTTTGAGTAATAAAAGTCTGATGTTTCCTCATGCCCCTGAAGGTTAGTTAATTTTGCTATACATTTTGCTTATCATATGAACCTCGAACTACATGATTTTTTTTTGTATCCGGATTTGAGATAGTTGTTCAATGAATCTGTACTCTCTTTTGCTTTGTCATTGGTATTGCATTGTCGATTGTATGCTATGTATTGTCGATTGTATCCCAACTTTTGATTACCATATGTCTATATATTCAAAATGAATGATGTTTAGAAAGTGTATCACTAAGCTTGGAACACGCCATAGTGGAAGCAGATTTAGTTGCATTTCAAGAAGTCTGGATTGATACATTGAGTCACCAGTATAGTTAGTATTTTTATTTTGGTAGAACTAGTATTGTAATGGAACTCGGCCTAGAAATTTAAGTTGTTCCAGTAGTAACAACAATAGCTTTATGTCATTGTCGCTCATTTTGTGTAAGTGTCGTGGGTTGCTGCTACGCAACATCTCTAAGGTCTGTTTTTGGTGATTAATTTATAATCTTTAGAAATTTCAGTGTGTGCCATTATTTATTTTGAATTTACGCTTTCTTTGGTTGCCAACATATATGTATGGCACCGGCCTATTTTTTATTTAACCAGGATCAAATCTCTAAGGCGAGGAAGTAAGATATTAAGCCGGAAAAATGTAATATGGTCAGTAAGATAGGTCTCACCTTCCAATGCTAACTTGTTACATAAATCATAAATGTGCATATACTACTTACGTTTTTGGAAAAATGGAATATACGCAGTAATTCAGTATATGAGTTTGCACCTTTTATAATAGTCTTTAAAACAAATTGTGTTAGTAAGAGTCTTATAATTTTGTGGGTTTTTTTTGGTCTGACATACTTTCAATGGATAGAATGTATAGTAGTATCTAATGGCAGTTTTCATTTCAACTTTTCGAAGTACAATATGTCAAGTCCTGGATTATAAGCATGAATATCTTAGAACCTAAACCACTGTTGTTTGTGTACCATGTCTTCTTTCTGACCAGAATGCGTTTCCTTCTTGTGAATTCCCTCTAATTGTATTGTGACTAAAGATGTTATTGTTGCTGAATATTCTCTGACATTGTTTACATTTTTAGGAAAGTATTATGTTGTTGATGTTGGATATCCAAACATGCCTGGTTTTCTTGCTCCATATCGGGGAGTTCGTTATCACTTACATGACTGTAGAAGAGGAAGCAATGGAAGGTTCACTGCAAAGGACTTGTTTAATTTTGGGCATTCTTCGTTAAGGAATGCAATCGAGCGAAGCTTTGGAGTTCTTAAATCTCGCTTTCCAATTTTGAGGGATCCTGCCTCATTTCCATACAACACCCAGGTACAAATATTAATAGCAACATGTGCAATTCACAATTTCATTAGGACGGAATCCAAGTCTGATGAACTGTTTGCATATTATGCAAATGAAGAAAATGTCATAGATATTGATACATCCCCGCCTGATGAACCAACGTTTAGTGGTATGTACGCACATCAACAAAGAAGAAGTGAAATGAATCACGTGAGAGATGAAATTGCCGATGCCATGTACAGGTTTCGATACCGAAACTAGCTAAAATCAAACTGCTGGTGTATTGAAGATCTATGATTAAATTTGTGTGTTGTGGTTTATAGAAAAAACACTAAAATGATAATGATAAACATGTGTACCAAACAACTTCTCATTTTAATCATTTTTTATTTTTTGATAATCAATTATTCCAAAAAGTTGTTTGTTAAAATTTATTTCAAAAATGATTATGATATAATCATTTTTCAGTTTATGATTATCTATAATCATAAATAGATAATCATAATGGTTACCAAACAAGGCCAGAATCTTACTTATTTATAAAAAAATGTTGTCTTTGGTGTCTTAGGATCTGAGCTTACAATCACATTTATCAAAGTTATTCCCTGGTGGTCATCTCACTACACTAAGAACCGTCATATATAGCCCTTGCCAAGTGATTTTGTCATGTCCCATGTCTTATAGGGCACCCATGTATAAGGGCACCTTGGGTGTAGTTAGTATTATTAGTATGTGGCTGGCACATGTGCCATTCTATTGCTCTAATATGTATCGAGTCTGTATTCCTCTTTCAATCAGTGAATAGAAATTTTTAAGTGTTTGTTCTTCCCTCATTTGAGGTTTTATCTTCAATTTCTACAGTGTAGATCCTGTAGGATTGAGCCTGATTACTTATTTTTAGTGTAGATCACTACAAGATTTTCATGTCCCATGTCTTATAGGGCACCCATGTATAAGGGCACCCTGGGTGTAGTTAGTATTGTTAGTATGTGCCTGGAACATGTGCCATTCTATTGCTCTAATATCTATCGAGTTTGTATTCGTCTTTCAATCAGTGAATAGAAATTGTTAAGTGTTTGTTCTTCCCTCATTTGAGGTTTTATCTTCAATTCCTACAGTGTAGATCCTGATTACTTATTTGTAGTGTAGATCACTACAAGTGGTATCAGAGACGGTCTTTCCTTGGATTTATCATGGATGATTTGAGGGTTGTAATGAGTGCAAGGTGTGAAGTAATTAATTTCCGATTGGATTACCTAATTCAATTGGGAGATAGTTCACCAAATCGGAACCAGAATCTCCTAAACTTGTTGGATCTCATCAATCATGCAGAGAGGAAGATAGAGTTTCACACTAGAAAATTAAACCAGGTACCAACATCGGAGGAAACTTCAATCGAAGTTGCTGAGGTTGCAGAAATAACGAAGATGAAGGCATTTCTGACATGTATTGTGATGGTTATTATAACCTTGGCTGTTGTTCAACAGTACCTTACTCGTCATACGTGTGTATTGGGTCGGTCATTTCGAAACAAGATGTGGGATACGAGGGTAAAATTCTGCAAAGGAACAGTAGGATTCAGGATTACAACCGCAAATGCTGGTGGCCTTTTTACTAATAGTTTAATTATTAAAGGCAGATTGTGTGTGTTGTTCAGTAAAATGGGTATGGTAGTGTTTAATGGCCTTTTTACTCCCTTCTCTTGTACTGTTGGATATTTATGAGTGTTTCATATTGTAGAAGCCAGAATTATGGGATAGAGATGCAACAAGATCGAGCACCAGCCTTCTTATCTCCAATTAGCGTATGCAGTGTGGGGTATGCAAGTGATTCTTGGGTCAAAGGAATTGGAAGATTCAAACTAGTTATACAGGACACTACTGAACCAATTCTTATGCATCAAAAGAGTTGCGACCTGGTGATTGTCAGAACTTCAAGTAATGGTCCAGTTGATAAAAGCATTAAAGGAGACTCATTATTTTGTCTCTTCTCGGAACACTACCAGGACAACGGTATACCTACTTCAGAGAAGAATCTGTTACTCCAACTTCATAACATCACTCAGTTGGTTCAAGGTATTTATACAATCTATCACACACTTAACAGCGCTATTTTTGAAGATTATATGGGTCACATCTCTTGCGGTGTTTGTGAACAAGCTACAACAACTATGCATCTCTTCAGCCCGCTCATTCTATTGTCATATCTATCATCCTTGAGGACAAGGATGATTTGAAGGGTTCGGAAATGTCATGTCCCATGTCTTATAGGGCACCCATGTATAAGGGCACCCTGGTTGTAGTTAGTATTGTTAGTATGTGGCTGGCACATGTGTCATTCTATTGCTCTAATATGTATCGAGTCTGTATTCCTCTTTCAATCAGTGAATAGAAATTGTTAAGTGTTTGTTCTTCCCTCATTTGAGGTTTTATCCTCAATTTCTACAGTGTAGATCCTGTAGGATTGAGCCTGATTACTTATTTGTATTGTACATCACTACAAGATTATCATGTCCCATGTCTTATAGGGCACCCATGTATAAGGGCACCCTGGGTGTAGTTAGTATTGTTAGTATGTGGCTGGCACATGTCATTCTATTGCTCTAATATGTATCGAGTCTGTATTCCTCTTTCAATCAGTGAATAGAAATTGTTAAGTGTTTGTTCTTCCCTCATTTGAGGTTTTATCTTCAATTTCTACAGTGTAGATCCTGTAGGATCGAGCCTAATTACTTATTTGTATTGTACATCACTACAAGATTATCATGTCCCATGTCTTATAGGGCACCCATGTATAAGGGCACCCTGGTATAGTTAGTATTGCTAGTATGTGGCTGGCACATGTCATTCTATTGCTCTAATATGTATCGAGTTTGTATTCCTCTTTCAATCAGTGAATAGAAATTGTTAAGTGTTTGTTCTTCCCTCATTTGAGGCTTTATCTTCAATTTCTACGGTGTAGATCCTGTAGGATTGAGCCTGATTACTTATTTGTAGTGTAGATCACTACAGATTTCTTGCCACTATTCCCTGACCATCAGAAATAACCACCACAATTCACAGGTTGAAAACTGGTCTTTTTTTTCTTTTTTTTTAAGGGACGAAAGTAGTAATGGTTAGAAGGCAATGTAGTTTTCTAAAAGGGCCCTAATACTAACATGTTGAAAAAATGTTGTCAAAAAATTGAGCAGTATTCAGTGATTTTAGCGTCTTGAAGATGTTTCTAGCTGTTCATAAATCTCATGCACGTTGCAGGGCCCTTACTCGACGTGCACACTACACAGTCCCAAGAAAAAGAAACGATGGAGCATATATGAATTAAGTGCAGTTAAGGCTTGATGCATGATCCCTCCATTTTCCTAATCAGAAAGGTGGAATGCAAATAGATAGTATTCCAACATACTAGCGAAGCAAAGTAGTAGATTCAGAGGGTTAACACCATGAAACAGAACAGAAGAAAGTGACACCTAAATAATGCTTTTCAAAAGATGACAACTAGACAATGGCCCGTTCCACGCACTTTTTCCAATATTTAAAAAAAAGACCAAAGACCACAATGGTGCGAGTATAACCAAAGACCAAAGACTAAAAAAAAAGATCAAATTTGGGTTTAGTCCGTCGTGTGACGCAGTGGGGAAAGAGTATATTTGATCGTGCGTTGATAAAGCTTACGCCTAGAATCAGGCGTTGATAAAGATAACGCCTGACATGGGGCGTTTGTAAAGATTCCGCCCGACATATTCAAAAAAAAAAAAAAAAATGGGGCGTTGATAAAGTTAACGCCCCAAGCAAAGTTTTGAAAATTTTGTGAGTAAAGATCATGACTATATCAACGCCCCAAGAGAGGCGTTAACATTATGTACGCCTGGGTGCCCGACGTTAACTTTACGTACGCCCATCCAGGCGGACATTATACCAACGCCCCATCCAGGCGGACATTATACCAACGTCCCATCTAGGCGGACATTATACCAACGCCCCTGCACCAGGCGTTAACTTTACGAACGCACGGCTACAAACGGACATTATACCAACGCCCGTCGGGTAGGCGGACATTATATAAACGCCCGACTATATTTGGGTTTGGTCTTGATCGCCGACCAAATTTGGTCTGATTTTTACTCTTTGATCAAATTTTGATCGATGGTCCGTCCCACTACGCCAGCCCACTCGACTAAAAATTTGGGTTTAGTCGTCCACTGCAGTTGCTCTAACGAACGTTTATGGATATCATTGTAGGAAGATTTAAATTTTCCCTTCTACATCCCGATAATTGATCCGTCAATGTTAATGTCACGCGTTGTTCGTTAATCTCACACTATTACTCCCTCCGTCCCACTATTAGATGACCTACTTAGATTAAAACTTTGTCCCACTGTTAGTTGACATATCTCATAAAACAAGGGATATTTCTAAGATTATCCTTTTGATTGATTATCGATAGTATATGAAATATGTATAATTTGATATCCATGTCTATATTCGTTACATAGGTGTTTTAAAATGCTTTTCAATGATACAAAGTTTACGAAAATTCATGGTATAGTTTGAGAGATAAATCAATTCTAAAATTGACAAATTATTATCTGTAAGGATATAACTGTAAAAATACTTAACAAATACTCCCTTTCATTCCTTGCCTTAAGAATTATGCAAACTTGAACTAGGTCATCTAATAGTGGGACGGAGGTAGTATTAGAAAACAAGGGGTCTAGAATCTCACTTTACTCCATGTGCCTCGGGACCGGGCATAATGGTTAAGGGGGTATCAAAATATTTGTTTTAAAAGGAAGATGGATGTCATTGTAGTTCAGTGGTAAAATTGCTGGACGATGATGCCAACCACATGAGTTCGAAACTCCTCAGTATTGTGATGGGGAACTTTCCTCTTTCTTAGGCTAACCTCTATGGTCTTCTTATCTAGTAGCTAGATTGGAAGTCCACGTCAGCTAGGGCAACCTCCTAAGTCCTATGGTATGGCGAATCTAGCAGCTAAACGCTGAATAGTTTAGCGTCGAACGCTGAATAGATCAGCGCCCATGAAAACGCCGAACCGAACAACGCTTGACTCAGTCAACTGTGTTGATAGCGCCGCACCATTCAGCGCCCAAGAAAACCCATATCTCAACAGAAGATCGACCTTCTTCCCCATTTTCACTTATCACTCATTTTTCCCCCATTTCTCCCGAAAATGCATGTCCAACTTCATGAGTTCTAGAATTTTTTTTGCAAATTCCTTCATTGAGTTTGTTCTACTTCTAATTTTTGATCGATTGAAGGTGGTTTGGTACGATTCTATCCACGAAATCATTCGAGGTAAGAAATTTAAGTTTTAGGTTTAAAGTTTTATGATTTTTGATTTTTGGTGCGATTTCATTCAAATTGATGATTGATATTTCGTATTTAGATGATGTAGATGATATGTGTATGATTTAATTTGATTATTTGTGATGATTTTTTTGGGGGGGATTTAATTTGATTATTTCTGATGAACAAAAAATGAAATGTTGATTTTTATGATGAAAATGAATGATAATTCGTATGATTAGTTTGTAGGTAATTTTGCATGATAATTTGATTATTTGTATGATGAAAATGAATGATAATGATAATTTAGTTTGTATCGATGAATTGCTAATGATAATTTAGCTTGTATGGATGAAAATGAATGATAATGATAATTTAGTTTGTGTGGATGAATTGCTAATGATAATTTAGTTTGTATGGATGAAAATGAAAGATAATGATAATTTAGTTTGTATGGATGAAAATGAACAATAATGATAATGATTTTTTTTTTCATGTTTGTTATTGATTGTAATATGAGTATGGATGAATTGTTAGATCGGTTGGATATAGTTTCATCAAAGAATTATGATAAAGTATCTCAAGATGTTACGAAAGATCCTCGCAAACTAAGCTTTAGAGTTAGTTTGAAAGATATTGAAGTGTATTACAAAATTGTAGTGAAAGATAATCCGGTAGCAAAACGATATTGTGACAATTGTGGCTTTTCTTCTGTTTTTGAGTTTGATTTTGCCAATGGGGATAGAGGCTTAGTTGAAGCCATAGCTGAGAGATGGTGGTCAAAAACCAAGAGCTTTCATTTTCGGGAGTTTGAAATTGGCTTCCTTCCTTTAGATTGGTACATGTTAACGGGAGTTCCCACTGGTGACCCTAGTAAACGACCAGTAGTTATGTCGTTGTTTGGTAATGATCAAACATATCCTGCTCTGGATGATTTATATTTTTCGGATATCATAAATCGTGGTGCATGGGACTCTAAGAAAAATTCATTATCCTCGTCTATCTTGAAAGAGTACATTAAAAGTAGAAAATACCATGATAATATTGGATGTGAAGAGACATTGACACGAGCATTCTTTATGTGGTGTTTTGGTCATTTTCTTCTAGCGCATTCTACTGGAACAGTAGATAAACGTTGGGTTCTGTTGTTGGCCGATTAAGATAGAGTTGGGGAGTATGTTGGGGTCTAGATCTTTTTGAGGTTTAAATTTTAATATAACCTTTCGGTTTTAACCCAATTTTTTTTTAAAAAAAAAAGAGATGCAACTTTTCTAACCAGGGGCCAGTATAATGAAATGGAAAAAATATAATTTTAGTCACACAAATTTATGGTGAAAAATCTCAAGGGTCCACTACTTTCTTAAACGGGATTTGTTTTCCGTATATTAATCAATATCGAAAATATAGCATCATTTTGATAATTGACAGAAAAATTTGGTGAGGAAGGATTCATGCAAAATCTTATTTTTACACTATCTTACAGATTTATACCAATTTTCTTATAGATCCCAAACCACGATGAATTTAAAGTTAATATTTTCATGATACATTTCTCTTATTAATCTCTAGATTCCTTCGAAAATGAGCATATTTGAGATAGAAAACTTCACTATCTAGTGATCTTAATTCCAACCATTAATTTTCAGCAGTTAATTTCGAAATAGTAGATGATGGTGTTACACGTCTCGGATTATGATCATTTTTATAGGATTGTCGAGTTTTATAAGGAAATCATAACACCAAAATATTAGCGCCAAATTTATTAACGTATGGGCTCTATAGAAAAATTAGTGCAAATCTTGTAAGATATGGTTCAAATAAGATTGTTTATATACCTTCCCACTCAAACACCTGTTCTAAATCCTCGAGAAAGAATTTTTATTGTATAAAAATATGTTCATAATCGGTGGATATGATTCCCCACATGCGCCGATTGTAAAACAATAAATTTCTTACATTTTTTATGTATAAAATGTCGCTACAATTGATCCCCTACAAGTGACGATTGTAAAAGGATCGAAAACGGAGTATTTTTTCTTTTTTTGCTCCAAAAACATTTACAATCGGTAGATATAACTTCCCACATCTACCGATAATGGGCGTTCCTCTTTTTTTGTGACTGCTTTGCTCTTAACTTCTTCATACAACTTCAGAATGATCTCATTCTCTTTGTCAAGGTTATTAGACTCGGACGAGTCGTGAGTCAAGTCTCTGCAAAGTTTTCAAAAATAATTCGGATCATACGTTAGACTTTTTTTTACATCACTCGTGAAATTTCATTTTTGAATCGCAGATTTGATTCAAAATCCTGAGTCACGTTGTAACACTCGCAGTTTTGCGTGGTACATGCTCAAAAATATGCTAAAAGATGCGTCATTGTTATGAGATGGAGCTTCATCTCAAGCTTGTGTTGTGCGTTAAGGGCATATTAGCCAAGTGCGGTGTTGCACCATCATGGTGCATTATGTCAGTGGGTAGCTGGCCAACAGAGATATCGCACCATCATGGTGCAGTACACAGGAATATTGGCCAAGAGCCAATATTGCAAAATCTTGGTGCATCATGCCAGTGGTGGCTGACCGAGAACAATGTTGTACCATTGTGGTGCTTCAACCAGTGGAAGGCTAGCAAAGCGCATAATTGTGTCATCATAGTAATTCATGTCAGTGCGATATTGTACCATTATTGTGCAATACTCAAGTTGGTCATCTGGCCAAAACCTGATAATGTACCATCATGGCGCATTACTCGAGGGTACATGGCAACGTCCTTGAATATTGAAACAAGCATGTAAAAGTGCTCCCCACTTTTAGTTTTAAAAATGTCAATAAGATATATATAAGGAGGGGTAGTTGGTTGAAGGTGGACCTAGTTTAGCCAGTAAAGCCTATATGATATGAACACATCATTATGGCGCGTTTCTTAGTCAAGAGAGCTTCATGATGCTTAGGCATCATCGAAGAAACGTTACGAACTAAGATTGCACCATCGTGGTGCATCACGAAGAAAAGGCCAGTGATGCACATTCTTGCGCATCATTTACAAAGAACCCTTTAGTCTATATGGACTAGGAATTTGTTTGTCATTTGGCCTTGCAACACGAGTTGAGTTTAGTTACTTGTCCTGACGTGGATGAACTATGATCGATATTTGATTCCTTCAAGATATGGAGAAGGGTATGTAGGAAGCCTCGATGAGTTGCAGCATTGGTGGTTCAACACCTTGTCGCTCATAATTGTAAGGTGACTTCGAAATTATGGTAACTCATATCATCTCACTCGGCAATGCGATGCAAGAGATAATTGTTATCATACTGGATTGGGTAATTGCATTCTGTTCCTTGGATGCTCATATTACCTATCAAGCCATTCGAGGTGGGCATGCATCGGTTGTGCATTGGTGACCGACAGAGAAGGAATCTAAATCATTTTTCAAAGAGCTTGCATAATTCATTGGCATCAGAAGGATGCAAGGCAAGTTACATCATGAGATCGATTGATGCACCCTTGGTATAAGCAAGAAAAGTGGATGCACTCAGCTCAATGCCGAGGGAAAATAAGGAAGCGGAAATAGGCTTGAAATGGCCTATATGCAAGTCCAAGGCACGCCTTATGCCTGGATAGGACTCGGAAGTCAATTATATACTCAAGAATGCGTCAGCATTATCCTCCACAGATTTATACCCTTCGCAAAAAAAAGGGTAAGACAGAAAGGTGTGGAAGCTGCATCATGCTTTCCAAGCATGCTTGCAAAGGAAAATGGACGTGCATTTGTCTGGCGAAAAACGAAGTTTTAAGGCCCGATCACTAGCACCAAACTGGCGCATCTGAGAGTTATAGCCTGCACGTAGGTGTAATTTTTCGGGTCGTAACACACGTTTTTTTTCTTCATTTTAAAAATAACAAAAAAATAATCAATTTTTATTTTATTTTCATTAACTAATTACAATGATCCAATTCAGTCAAATATTCTTTACGGAAGTCAAACAAAAAATGATGTACTTTGGAAAAAAATTACAAAATCAAATAAAAAGGACCCAAATAGTTATATTTTCCTTCCATTTGATGATTTTGTTGAGTTATTTGTAGAAAACATATTATGTTGTTTAACCATAAGGAGAAAGATGCAAGATTGAAAGTTAGTAAGTGAGTGAAGGAGAACGAGAGTCCCAAAGAAGAGATGCACGGAAGACTGAACGAGACGACTAGACAAAATTAGGTATTTAGGTTCGTACATTTTCTGTTGAGAGTAAGTTACCATAAATACCCTTAAGCACGTATAATCCGTATGTGTTTAAGTTGTTACACTCGACCAAATAATATGATCATTTGTAAATTGTAAATTGGTATTTACATATGGATTGGGTTTAATTTTTTAAATGGTTAGACTAGGTTGTTAACATATTAAGATAATGACATAAAAATTGGATTTTTTTTTTCAATGTGTTTGTGTGGTAATGTAACTGCGGGAGATACAAAATTTTCAACCACATATGAAAAAATTGACTATGAGTCTTCGATTCACGATTAAATATACGATTTGTTTCTTAAAATTTAAAAACGAGTCACTTCATGATTCACGTTTTCACAACCTTTCTCTTTGCGTTGAATTCTCTTGTTCACTCTCTAAAGGATGATGAAAATAACTTCTGGATTTAGATGATTTTCGCTTGATCCTTGATCCGCCTTCACTTGTAGAACTTGACTTCCTTGTTCATTTTATGTCGCAACCAACT
Source organism: Papaver somniferum (assembly GCF_003573695.1). NCBI lineage: Eukaryota > Viridiplantae > Streptophyta > Magnoliopsida > Ranunculales > Papaveraceae > Papaver > Papaver somniferum. The sequence continues at coordinate 54,048,627 of NC_039366.1, forward strand.
CCTTTTTTCTTATTTTGTTGAATCAACTTCAAAACTCATAAGAACTAAGAAAACAAAACCAATGTATAATGATATGAAAACTAACAAGAAAACAGTAAATTAGAGTACCAAAATAGTGCAAATAATGCACCTTATCATGATTGTCTTATTTTGAGAAACTCATGATAAACTAAATTTCTTTTATTGGTTGGGGAGGTAATCCGAAGTCTCAAACATATGAATCAATCTGGATGATTAGTTTTACTATTCGTGATCTCTTGTATCACTTATGTTCCACGGCTAATAATTATTTTATTATTATTTTTTATTTGTTTAAAGTTGCGAACTGAATGAGTATAAATTAATATCTAAAATTATATAAGAGTTTGAGACACATAAATAAGTAACACAGTTTAGTTGTTAACCACAAGATGTTGCCATACAATTACATGTAAAATCTTAACATTTTTTAAAGCCGAGTAGCATCAAGGTGCTTAAAATAACCTAATTCACAAATATTGTTTCCCCCTAAGTTAAACTTAATCTCTTGCGCCAAGTTATTCAGTGAGAAGGATTCTTATAATGGATCTCACTCTAATTGATGATAAAAATAATTTTCACCGAAATAAGTTTGCGATGGGTACACCGGGGTTATTAATAAGAAAAAAAGATTGACCGTTAATTCTTATGGATTAATAACATGTTTGGTGAAGGATTACAAAACCTCTAACTAGTTTCATCCAATATTACTTACAACATAAATTTACTTTCCAGAATTCGATAACAAACAATAATTCCCTACTCTTTTTGGGGCAGAACGAACTCTGAATATCATTATACGCGTTTAAAGTGAATGTGAGTAGAGAAACTTAGTAGAGCCGATGACAACCCATCACAATGGAACTGTAGTTCATTTTACGAGTTGAGGCTTTAGGCTAAGATAAACCTTCATAAAAGCGTCTCTAATGCTAGTATTAAATAACCAGCATAGATATCATAGTTGTTTGAAGTCATTCATATGCGTAAGAAATATAAAAGTTTTTCTTTAAGCTAAAATTCAATATCCAATGCAAAGGTCTTATTTGTGTTTTTTAAAAAGGCAGTTACTTTTGTTTTTCAAAATAAACATTTTCTATTGGTTAGTTGACAGTTTTTAAATTTTAAAAAGTTGACATAAATATACTTAGATTCAAGGTCATAAAATCTAGATATGCCTTTTATCCAAAAATATTTGTGCGGTCATCATCCGAAAAAATTAAGACCTTGTATTGTTAGAGAAGGTGTTTTCATTGAAAAGGTCATCTTACCCTATGTGTCAACAAAGTAGTTTTTTAAAGAAAAGCTCCAGATCTTGAAGAGCTTACCCAAAATATCCATACGGTTTACTAAAGTCTTTATAAAAGCAAATCATATTCTTTATAGTAATGCGATTAGGACTTATTGCTATGGTGGTCATCTGAATTTCAAAAATGGAAGGAATAACCTGAATTTAAACACCAATTATATCTGGTTTGGTACTTCCTTCACTAAGAAGAAAAATATTGCTTATGGAACTGTTAAGGTTAATAACTTTGGTGAAATTTGTAACTTTGTAGGTGGAACTGGATGATGCAATAGTGCTTACGAAGCAGAAGGAAGGGCTGGAAAAGAAGATATTTGATGGGCTCTGAATCTAAAGGACATAACTCTGCATCAATGACCACAATATAATTGACTTTTTTGAAAAAAACTTGCTCAGTCGAGTGGAGATGTCAGTCTATCTTAATGAATATTGGTGAATTCAGTAGGGGTTTTAATTCTATTTCCTCAAATATGTAAACAGGTGTTGTAATAGTCATACGGATAGACTGGCTAAATTCTTGCTAGGTTTTGTCAATCATCAGATTACCTTGATGTAATGCAACAATGTAGGAAGAATTTATGGGATTGAAATACTTAGCTCTGACGAACATGTATCTGATTTTGCTTTCTAGTTAATAGAGGTCTTCTTTTATCAAAAAAAAATGTCGACAAAATTCAAGACATTGACCCAGCACTGGAAAAGCTCCAAACAAACTAAAATGGTGTGCATACCTTTTATTTGTAAAGTTACGATGGCGGGATTATGTGGGGTCTGCTGACCCAACTCAATTTTTTCTGTTTGAGTACTTGCTATTAATACTTGTAGATGCTGACCCATACAATTTCTTTGCTAACTGACTGAACCTACCAAATTTCTTTGAGAACAAATTTTTACTCTAGCGTTTTGCATATTAACCTTAAAAACCCTTAAAATATTACTGAAAAACTATAAATTGTACTTGGTTACCTGCTTAATTATACTAAAATACTATGCTTTGACCCTTAAGTGTGCTATATATTTAAGGATTAGTAAATAATTATTGTCCCGACTAGAATTGGTAAAATTTTCAATAAACTTTAAAATCTGGGCAGACTTCGGTCGCGACTATGTTAACATTTTGACCCCATTGAAATAAATTTTTGGGTCCGCAACTGTACAGTTGTATCACATGTTAGATCTGTCAGAGCACTGTTGGTCGAACTCGAAAGTTTTGCTATCTCAAGCTTGTTGTCAACGTTAGATGCACAAAACTATATCTTGATTTCTAGTCTACTAAAGTTAAGTCTCGAGCTAGGATTAGAGTATGGTAGCTGAGTATCATACGTCACTGAATAACCCTCGACTGAAGAACAAACGAAGACATTTGGGAAACTTCATCGTCAAAGAGGCATATGAAGAATGAACCATTCTATTTACTCACAACATTATTATTTTATCTATATGAGACTATGTCGTATGACTTCTAGTGGATTTAATATTGCAAAGAAGAAGTTTCTAGTCAAGCTTGAACATGATTCAAGCAATGGATTGTTCATAGATCCATAGTTATCTTAGTTCAAAACAATTTATTGTTCAAGAATTATGTTTGTCTCAATTGGATCATTTGAAAACTACCCAAGCAACGATACATATTTTATATCCATGCTAATCGGAAATGTTTCAAAACATGAAAATACAGTTTTCAGAACTACTAAATCTGGACAGGGTAGGTACGCATATGCAGTATGCGTACCCTGGACAATTGAGTTTCGGAACAAGGTAGGTACGCATACTCTATACGTGTACCCTAGGGTCCTAAAATTCTTAAGTGGAGGAGGTATGCATACCCTAAGGGCCTGAGTTCGTGAATAACTTACGGTACACATACATGGTATGCGTACCTTAACTCACGAGCTGGTTCATAGGTACGTGTACCCCTACACATACCTACCCAATACGAATTAAGAAGATGCTCTCATAAACTATTTTCACAAATATGTTTGGCATTAACACAACTCTCGTAATCACCACTAAAAAAATCATTAATCACTAAATCGACTGGTTACCCCTACACTTAAGGAAACACTTTAGAAGACTGAGTCATTTCCGAACTAGGAACAACCTGTCGAGCACTTTGTGTAAATGTATCGTGATTCAAGTCTTAAGTTTTAAATGTACATGACTATGCTTATACGTTCATAAGGCATACTTGTCATGAACTATCATTATACACGGTTCTGATTCCCTGGGTCAGAGTGTATATTCTTCTACGTAATTTCAAGACAAACTTCTCACATGCTTACATGAACTGCTAACAATAGTTTCATCAAAATAGAGAGAGTGTTTGCTTGATTCTCAAGTTATCTTAGCTTGAACTCAAAACAACCTCTAGTCTTGAAAGTCTATAAATAAAGAGACTCAAACAACTGGAAAGTTCAATACCTGACACTTCTGTATCCTAGTTGTTTGCTAGAATCGTCCTCTATTAACCTAGGTTTCCTCTGAGAAACATAATTAGGTTTACGACTTAAAAACTTCACTTAGGGATCGTGAAACTGCGGCCGACTACCTTTACCTTGGCAGTTCGTGTATCCTGATCTTGTTCTTTATATTTGTCAAAGTTTTTGTCAATCTCCTTCATGAATGAGATAGATAGAAATCACAAATTTCACTTCGTCTCAGCTTTGTGATTCCTCAGGATAGATATCTAAAACTTTTTTTGTGATCAGTTTAATATTGTTCTTGGGAGGTGGTTAATAATCCAGGCTTCTAAGCTAACTGAGTATAAGTGTTCCCGAATTGTGAGGTTTGATAACTTTGTCTATTGCAAACAGATTTCTAAGCCTTGATTTATTCGATCTAAAGGGGAAACCAAATAATCTTATCTGTTAGAGGCATATTGGTATCAAAAGTCTTCACTGAGGTTGAAACAACTCTTGGGATATAAAAGACGTCATCTAAGAGAATCAATTGCGTAGATCCTTGCGAGGTTCAAGAGACATAAGGAGCACGACTGCAGCTGAATTGTTTGGAAGGTTAACTCGGCCTCAACTACATTCCATCCCGAAGTCTGACAGTATGGTAGTGTTTGTAGCAGCTTAATACAGTTTGGTGTTCAAATCTGGACAAGGTCCCGGGGTTTTTCTGCAGGTGATGTTTTCCTCGTTAACAAAACTTCTAGTTCTTGTGTTTTTCCTTTTAAACATTATATTGTTTTATCTTTATAATATAGAAATAACACAAGTAGTGCGTAATCGATCTTATAGAGATAAGTCAATATTAATTATGATCAATTACGAGACTCGTTCTTGTAGAATTCGTATCTTTAAAGATAGATAACAAGTTTCATACTTGGCAGAATTTGGATCCTCTTTATTTGGATACGACTGGATTGATCTTGGATGTTAATTTTTGAGATCGTCCAAGTAATCTATACACTTATTGTCTTGACTTTCTGATTGTGAAGAGAAATAGATATGAACTATATATGCATATTCTTCAAGGATATTTAATTAGATCTACTTGTGGTTGTATTAGATTTTGTCCACACAGGTTGTCGAACGAAAAAATTGGTGGTGTACTTGATACCCTCTCCTTTTCAAGGTTTGTTATTGTCATTTGAAAAGAAATGGGCCAAGTTTTAACTATTGTACTGTGCCATGTTTTACTTTATAGTTTATGCTTTTCTTTTTTTTTTGGTACTAAGTTAGATGGTAATTTTGTCTTTTTTCGAAGAGTTTTTATCCTGTAAGGAGATAAAACTAATTTTTTTATGATATGCCTTCGTAAAAAAGTTTACGTTCGTATCAAAAATAATGCATTAATCTCAAGATCTATCATTTTTAATCTCAATCGTTAAATTTCAATGGTCCGTTTTCTAAGTGATAAATTACGATAATATACATTTCGAATTGTGCTCATTTTTAACGTGAATGTAGAGATTTACAATATGAACATGTTATCAAAACATTAAGTCATTTGAAAAATGAAAAATTGGTGCCCAAATTGGATGTAATGTGAGAATTATCACGACAGATCCTGCCCACCAAGTAAAATGTAAAATGGGACGGGAAAAGTATTCTTGTACATACTCCACATGGACTTTGCAAGGACGAAAGTATCTTTAGATAAAAGAACAGAACCGTTTTCATCGTACTTTCTTTAGGGAAAGTATATATAGTTCGGAATTATTAGGTCCGGGTATGTTTCAGTCAGCACAATTCATGAGAAATTAAAAATGTATGTACTTTGCTCGAGTAATATCACCCATTATCTCACTAAACTATTAAAGCGACACTAATATGTGCCCATTCTGGTCGGCACCAAAGCGATTGATACTACGTACCAGAACCTAACCGACTTCAAGCTACAGTCCCGCAGTACACACCTGAAATGTAATGTCCTTCGTTTGCCGTGTAATAGCAATAACACAGTATATAGTAACAGAGTTATAGTACGTATTGGTCATTTCATTGCCATAAAGATGAATCATTATGAAATTTAAGAAAGCAAAGTCACATGGTAGCTAAATTGATCAAACTTCTCTAAATACCCGAACTTTTATACTTGTATATACGTGTAGCGTCTCTATGCAGTTTCTGGTTATTCATCCGAATACCTGCAAGAAACCCAAAGACATTATCCATGTTAAGAACGTTTCATCTCTTACTTTATTAAACCAAACGTACCTGAATTTGTAGGAAAATTAAATTGCCATGCGCACTTGTCTTCTAAGCCGTCTATAGCTGCAACAGTATATACCCAAATTGTACAAAACATGTAGGCATGCGTTGTATTTGTATATATTGTACTTGTATGCTTAACAATTAAAGCAAAAAGAACTTGATAGATTTCAAAAACACCTTTTCCAATTATGCATATATGTAGTGTAGACGAATCTTTGGCTCCGCGGCAGCCCAGACATCTTTCATGCAACTTACTGTTGCAAATAGTCTCAAGAAAGATCGACCCTCTTGCCTTAAATTGGCAGTTAGTACTACTGACTATATTTTCTACAGTATAGTGGCGGTAATGTTAAATTTAGAGTACTCACGGGGCTTTTTAATTTTTACAAAGATCAAAAAATAATAAAAACATAAACAGTTCCATACCTATGTCTGATTTTCTTACTTCCTCATGCAGATAAACAATTTATTGGGGATAACTAATGTATTATTAGGGATCCGACACATGAAATGACTACCGAAAGCAGACGTATCATACATCGAGAAATAAAAGCGAGCCACAGCAAAATTCAGTCACGTGCATTGGTCTCTCCAATCTTCTACGCGTTAAATTCTAAAGTCACACAGAGATTACAGAAACAGACCAAGAGATATTCACTGTTTTTACTGCTCACATATCTTAGATTCTCTCATCCATTTCGCCACATTATAAATAGAGTTACATGTTAGAGGTTTCTCATATACCATCAAAGTGTTTTACTTCGAAAAACATACATAAGAAACATACACAAGAGCTAATACAGCAAAAGAATCATTCATGGCTAAGTCTAAAGCTAATGGGTGGAAGAAAAATGGAATGGTCAAGCTCAAAGTTGCAGCAGAGAAGTTGCTACAAAGAAGTATATCGAAGAAAGAAGAATATGATACTGATCTTGATCTTGATTATGGCCAAGATGGTATGTCTTATAACTCAGTTCCAGATGATGTTAAAAAAGGTCATTTTGTTGTAATGGCAACTGGTGATGGTGGTAAACCAAAAAGACATGTTGTTGCGCTGAGTTATTTAACTAATCCAGCATTCCGGGAACTATTGGAGAAAGTGGCCGAAGAGTACGGTTTTTATCACGGCGGTGCCCTAACCGTTCCTTGTAGATCGAGTGAGCTTGAATGTATTTTGATGGGAAAGGGGGGAGATGTTGATGATGTAGCTGCTAGTAATATTGGATGGGAGGCCTCTAAAAGTACTATGGTTTGGAGTTGCTAACTTTTAAGCTGTTATAATTGTAAAGAAAGACGCAATATCTTTCAAAATGATGCAAGATGGCTCATTAATTCCTTCACCCCAAGAAAACAACAAAACGATCTTCTGCTAAGATCGTTTGAATATGTGGAGATGTGAAGCCAAGAGGATGTGTTTCCCTGCGGTCAAGGACTCTGCAGGCTATTAGTCGATGAACGATAAAAGATTGTTATCTTTTCTTTTCTTTTTTTTCTTTTTTCTTTACGTAAATCATGTCATATGTATCGCCAACTGACTACTGCTAACCTTGTTCATCAGTTTGTTTATATTTTGCCTTCAAAAGGCTAGATTTGCGAAATGAGAACCAAGAATGGCACCTTCCTCTTATTTTTACGGAAAATGGGTCATTTGTCCAAAAAAATTTAAAACATGGTTCAAATGGACGGGTAAAAATTAGTATGGGACACAAAAAAATAGCAAGGATAAACTGGATGTATCCTGATATAAATTAAAAATAAGAAAAAATATTTGAAAATGGGTAGGATGAAATTGGTTACATCCTGGCTATTTTTATATTCTGAAAATGGGTCATTTGTCCAAATATTTTTAAATCACGGTTCAAATGGACGAGTAAAAAATAGTTTGGGATGAAATGGCCAAAAAAAAAAAAAAAGTAAGGATGAAACCAATTTAAAAAATAGCAAGAATGAAACTGGATACATCCTGTGTAAATTAAAAATAAGAAAAAATATTTGAAAATGGGGACGATGAAACTGGTTACATCCTGCCTATTTTTACATTTTTGTCCATTTAAACAGTATCAAAATCTAACTGTCCATTTCACCTGGGAATTGTGGATTTTGGTCTTTTTAACCAATTTTGTGTTTTATATTTTTGTGCATTTGAATAGTATCTTTTTAATTTTTGTCTATTTAAACAGTATCAAAATGTACAAATCTTTTTCACCCAGGAATTGTTGATTTTGGTCTTTTTAACCAATTTTGTGTTATTTTTAAGATTTTGATTAAGTTTAATTAGTTCATAATTAATTAGCTTCACATGGTCTTCTAAAGCGGGAGTTTAATTAGTTACTAGGGTGATAGCCCAAGCCGAGGGTTGCAGATGCCCCTCAACAGGATACGTACGCAATCTCTAGCGACAACTCTTTCTTTCCGATGGGGGTAACAGACGAACGGTTAATTGTTGGACGTGAGGGGATTCACCATCACAAATTTATTCAAAAACCTCAGACTTTTTTTTAAATACGATATCGGTGAATTTCTGCTTACTGCTGAATTTCTGTGTGTTTGGGAGTGAATTTAAGTAGAGTATCAACTGTATGCCTAGGTTAATGTTCCTAGCAGTTTATATGGGAAAAAAAAGTACCCATATGACAACAAAAATGAGTGTTTAAATGAGGAAGTGACAAGAACCTGCGTACAGTCAAAAGAGTGGTGCCAATCACCCTCACTTTCACAACTTCAGACTTTCATAATCAACACTTCAACACAAATGATTTGATTCTTCAAGCTGCTACTTGCAAAGACAGACAAGATTTCTCTGCCACTTGTGGTTTAGAAATTAGACTAGACTTGCAACCTATTTTAGCCACCTTTCTAAAGAAGTCTATTAGCCATCTTTTGTGATGTAATCCGATCATCCACAAATTTCTTAGTTGCACGAAAACGTGTTAAGGTAACATTATGTTTACAGTTAAAATTAAATGTCAGTTCTCTTACAGGTGTTTTATGACCTGATGGCTTGAATACTTGAAGATACAAATTAACCAGGAGGACGAAACTGTTTCCTTCCTAATATGAAGGGTCAAGCAGCCGGGATTAAATGAGAGGGAGGAAGGGAGGGAGATGAATTTCACATTATAGCAGGCAATTCAAAGTTTTAGGTTCACATTATAGCAGACTGCAATTCAAAGTTTTAGGTTCAATGGAACAAACATAATATAGGTTTTTCAGAATAACAAAATCCCCTATCTACCATCAAAAAAGGACTCATGTGTATCTCCTTTCATAGTTAAATTTAAAACATATTAAAAAGAGAAGAAAAAAAAATGATAATAATAACAGTAAAAAAGAATTCCCGCAGAAAAACTCAAACCTGTCAACCAATTGGCGACCAATCTATATCCAGTTACTGCAGTTCTCTTCTTTCTTGATCTCGTCATCATCCCCCAATATAATTATACTTAACCGAACGATTTAGATTTCCTTCCCTTCTCCTCATACCCACACCTCATGCTCAAGTCCTACCCTTGGAAGGCGCCGCTTCAGGTTGTATAACCACCTTATAAACCAGCCTTCTTCTTTAAGTGCTGCTTGAACTCCATAATATCGCCTCTCCATGGTGTTACCTTCAGGTTCTCACATACCCATATCTCTTTGGCCACCTGGTTGATGAGCCTAAAGTCGTGGCTAACAAGAACAAGCCCACCATCCCACTCCTTCAGTGCCTCGGCCAAAGAATCAATTGTCTCAATGTCAAGATGATTCGTAGGCTCATCAAGCAATAGCATGTGAGGTTGTCTCCATGCCAACCATGCAAATATAACCCGAGCCTTCTGACCATCGGACAAGTTATTCATGGGCATCACTTGTGCTTTTCCTGTCAGGCCAAAATTACCAATTGCAGCCCTCATCTTTTCTTCCCCATTTCCAGGATATTCATTCATCATATACTGGAGTGCAGACACATCCATGTCGAGCTTCTCAGTCAAGTGCTGATGGAACTGAGCAATCTTAAGGTGATTGTGGCGCTTGACCATTCCATCATCAGGCCTCAAATCTCCGGTCATCAACTTCAGCAGAGTACTCTTCCCAGCTCCATTGGGTCCCACAAGTGCAATTCTCGAGTCCAGATCCACACCAAATTCAATGTTCTTGTAAATGGGAGCCTCAGGAGAGTAACCAAACGACACCTCTGAGAACTGGAGTACTGGAGGAGGGAGCTTACCAACATCGGTAAAGCGGAACACAAGAACCTGGTCTCTTGTCACCTTTTCTGTCAATCCACCGCGTTCCATCTTTGCCAAGGTCTTTTCCTTAGATTGTGCCTGACGGGCAAGCTTTGCGGAACCATGACCAAAACGAGCAATGTACTCTTTCATATCTGCAATCTGCTCTTGTTCCCACTTGTACTTCTTCATCTGGTTCTCTTCAAGTTCTGCCCGAGTTTGCACATATTGGTCATAATTACCAGAGAAAAACTTCAGCTTTTTACTCTGCATGTGAATGATGTTCGTGCAAACACCGTTCAAGAAATCTTGGGAGTGGGACACCACAACCAGGATACGATCGAAGTCCTTCAATGTCTCTTCCAGCCACACACAGGCCTCCAAATCTGTCATCAGAAACAATAATATAACAATGGTGAATTTCAGGATGAACGTATTATTGCCATCATAAACTACAAGGAAAATGAAATAATATGTCTTCTTGCAGCACACCTCACACCTGTACCATGTAAGCGGTTTGGCAATTTGTGTAGTCCACCCTTGCATGAACAGGTGTTGAACGAGGAGGCAAATGTTACTAACTTAGAACTACACCAACTGCGTTACAGCCACAAGCACTTCCATGAAAAAGAGAGACTGAATTCGAACAAATGAACTAAACATGGAATCTACTGTGCTTAAAGCAGGCAACTAGGCAAGCAACTGCTTACTTGAATAAAAATATACACAATCCCAATCAATGTGCATACATGTTTAAAATGTCATTGTAGAGTTCATAGATGATTCAAGCCGGACAAGTAGAGTTCTAATACCATAAAACTCTCGTTTTCAGGAACATATGGCAAGCAGGCAAGGGCAATTTAAAACTAGTACTCCAAACATCTGACCAATATAAAGATGAATATGCAGAAAAATGAGAGAGAGAGAGAGAGAGAGAGAGAGAGAGTAGACATTACCAAGATGATTTGTAGGTTCATCAAGTAAAAGAATGGTTGGTTTCATGAACAAAGCTCTTGCTAGTGCTATCCTCATTCGCCATCCACCAGAAAAATCCCGTGTTTTCTTGGCTTGCATATTCTTGTCAAAACCAAGACCAAACAGAATTTCAGCTGCACGTTTCTCAGCTGTTGCAACATCCAAAGACTCCAACCGTTCGTAAACGCGATCTAGAGCTTCTCCACCACCATCATCCTAATGACAAAAGAGCATTAAACTCCATGCCAAACTCCAAATATTTAGAATTTAAAGCACTGCATAGTGAGTGGCATCATTTCACAAACCTGTTCGGCCAAACGTTCAGCTTCTTTTTCCAATTTCAGCCTCTCGTCATCACAATTTATAACAGCCTCCAGGGAGGACATGTCAGAAGCTTCAATCTCCCGGCTAAGATGGTAAATATCCATATGATCCGGAATAGGAAGCTCCCTTTTTCCAATTGCAGTTAAGAGAGTAGACTTTCCACAACCATTCAAACCAAGCAAACCGTAACGCCTGGAAAAACAGAAAGAGATTCGAAAATACAGGTTACTTTTCACTGACCAAAGTTTGCATCAAACGGAAGCTAAGTAAGTAAGTGAACAAATAAAAATAAAACCAGAAGCTACAAACCTGCCATAATTAAGCTCCATTTCAGAATCCACTATGAGATCATGACCATGGAAGGTAACAGATAAAGACTCTATCTGCAATGAACACAAAAAAAAATAATTGCTCAAATTAGTTCCTCACATAGTAAAACAGCTAACCCAACAACAACAAAAAAAAAAAACAATATTATCAAAACCAAACAAGAATCTCCCTTGCCAGACTAAGAGCAAAAGAGAATTATAAACATCATATTGGTGGATGGTTATAATTTTGTTATTTTCCATTAGAAAAACAAGTCATATTATAATGATTAAGTTAATTTGTCAATCAATGCAATTCCTTTCTACCACTCAATTCAATTCCTTATTAGCAAGGATCAAGAACTTTACCAGAAAAACAACAACAGTTCAAAATTTTAACCTAAATATACCTTTAGAAATCAAAAGTTTAGCCTAAATAACTTACCTAAACGAAAATATCACCAAATAGAAATAACCCATAATTCAAATTCTCACACATCTTAAATAAATCTCAAATCCACTAGAGAAACTCGTTAAAAATCTAATCTTTGTGGAACTTACATGGATATCTCTAGACATAGGATGAGAACAGAGTACACCAGTACAAGTACGATCAGATATTTCAATATTTTCAACTCCATTCGCTAACTTATCAAGAGCACCATTAGAAGCCGACTTTGAAGTAGCCGCCGCTGATTTTCCTCCTCCTCTTTTAGCAGCTGCTGCTGCTTTCTTTTGAGCAGCTTTCTTCTTACTTGCATCAGAAACCATTTTTACTCCTAAAATAAATCTCAAAACCAATCACAAACAATCAAGAATCAGATCTAATTCATCAAAAATCCAAATCCTAAAAAAATTTATAAGATCTGATTTCGCATAGACGCTTCCTTTACCTGTTTTTTTCGATTTAAGAAAAAGATAGCAAAAGTGATTTCACTTGAATCGAAAAAGTTAGGGGTCTCGAATTAGGGTTTCCTTGCAAGTTCTGATTTACGTTATAGCTTTCACTTCTTCACTTTCAAGAGAAGAAGAAGAGAGAGAAAACTACAACAATACCCTCAAAATCGAGGGTTTTCAAAGAGGGTTTGCGGAACGGTTGAAGTTAGGTATTTATATATTTAGACCGATTTCATTGTACCCCTTCAATGCTGTATTTGATATTTACCCATAAGAACTGACCACGTGAGTGTTAGTTATATTAGTATTAACCTAATTTAGAGGAGGGTGAAGAATACGACAGAGTTTTAAGCCGTTGAGTACTTGTACGTTTAGCCCTAAAATCCTGGCAAGTGATTGTGTTACCCTACTATTTTAGGAGGTGAATAAAAGGTGAATCAAACAGAAAGAGGAAAGATGGTTGGCAAATATAATATTCCACACGTGTCTCTGGGTATGTGGCGAGAAGCTGAAGTCCACCTAAATTGTTGGTCGGTTAGCCAATCAGATTTGATTACGTGGGTTTTATGTTTTAAGGAAAAGTCATGCGATGTGAGTGTGTGAGTGTGACCCATAAATTGGCTTTTTGATATGGGTGGGCTTGAGATTGGGATTTTGATATGGTTGGGCTTGAGATTGGGATTCTGATTATAGATTTCTTTTCTTTCCAGACAATTGGTTTTGTGTAGGGTGAGCGAAAAAGCCCAAATTCGCCGATTTTACCCAAACCAATTTGTATTTTGGCGGGTTGACACCAATTCATTTCTTAGAGGATTGCACGCGGGTGGATTTTTAAAATCGGTCATTTTCACAAGTTGGATACGGGTGGAACATTATCCAGTCGTTGGACACCTGATCTTAAGGATAATGTGTTCTTCCGTCTAAGAGTAAATCAAATCTTGTATATTCTTTACAAGTTTATATATTAGATAAGATGATCGCGATACTCGATCCTCATGAGTCATGATCATTCTTGCGTATTGCTTGACTCTCTTGAGATATAGTTCTTGTATATCATATTTATAGATTCGAACACCATCTCATGATGATTTTCCCTCAAAAGTTAAGCTAAATCTTGACTCTTACGTTCTTAATAAACTAAGAGTAGTAAAATTTTGATGATGATGATGGATACAAATTTACTTGTGAATTTGTTAATGTCCATAGAAATCATTTACTTGTAGAGGTCGGCGTGTTGTTCTCTTTGTGAATGACATAAAATGGGGGAGAGTTCTTAAGTGAACTTGTGCTTAATTGTGATATCTTTGTGAGGAGAGTGGATGTGGAATATATAGGGAATATTTGTATCTTAAATCTCATAGATGAGCGCTAAGTATTTCATACTCTGTGTATCTAAATTAAAGTTGATATGAATTCCTTTGAGTCTTCAAGTATCTTTTGTTTGAATTCATTACGATCCCATTATTTTCGTACTTTTACCAATTTTTATTGACAAAAAGGGGGAGAATTAATTAGTAGTTTCGCACTACTAATTGATTAGTAATTAGTAGTGTTGCACTACATAATTTGAAGTCATTACTATCCCTATATACATATCGCTACGCATCTTCAACAACAACGATGTTGAGTTGAACACGTTCAGAATCATTGCAACTTCAAGTAACAAAGAATTCAACGAGTTGAAGAACCAAGGAAATCAAGCATGATGGATTCCGGAGTTTTTAAGCTTTATTCTTAAGAATATGTATTGATAGTTTTGTCATTAAAATTGACAAAGGAGGAGATTGTTAAAGCATTGCACGGTCAAACTCACAAGTGTTGCTATCTCAAGATTGTTGTAAAATTTAGTTGATCAAAACTACATCTTGATTTCTAGTCTACTTTAGTCAAGTTTCGGATTTATGATTAGAATTGTGTAGTTGAGTATCATAAACCACCGAACACCCTTGAATATTGGAGATCAAACGAAGACATCAACGAGGACTTCGTCAAAAAATGTATGTGGTTACTGATTTCATTTGGATTCTTGTTCAATTCTACCTTTCTAATCTATCAAATCAAACTCTCACTCTATGGAACAATTCCTAATGATGGTAAATATACATTTATGTATATATACTCGAGGTTATATATTTGAGCCATGACTTTAGTGGAAATAACCTTTATCCCTGGAAAGGTTCTCATGTTATAGTGTATGAGCTTACGTATTAAACGAGCCAAGAATCACTCAATTCTGAGTTATAACGAAGAGGTTATGGGTAATCTATTAAAGAAACAGTTATAAGTGTTGTTGTTTTTGTTGCAGTTCGTTAGTAGGAAACAGTCCACGAACTGTTTCTAACGGTTCACAGACTTGAGCGCAAATATGTGACAAGAAGTCTATTTTAGTCAAGTTTTTGATGTTTCCTCATCTAGGAAAGATGGCTATTCTTCCAAACACATATTAAAGTGTTTGTGATATTTTAGAATTCCTTCCTAAGTTAAATTGTGATTTATTCACAAAAATACAATCTTTGCTTAAGTAATTATTTATTTAATTATTTATGCAAGAGTTGTAACTTAGGAAAGACTCCCAAAATTAGGAGAGTCTTGAAAAAGGAAAATAGCTGAAACTTACTTTGGATTCAAGCTACCTTTGCTTAGATTTCAAGCTACCTTGTTCACTATAAATAAAGGGTTCGTGAATGCTACATGTTTTATCCCTTGGAAAATTGGTGTAAGCTTCATAAGGTTGTTTTCCACGTCTTCTATTCTTCGTGAACAAGAGTGAGATAATAAGTCTTTTCTTTTGGGATCGCAAGGCCGAGTTGTAACAATTTTCATGATAGTTACCCAACTTGTAATCTAGGTTATTCATAACTCTTGTCTATTCTAAGGTCCTTCTCTTCTGATATAAGGTCATTCAAGAGTTATTGATCACAAACACTAGGTTTTGGTCGAAATCGGAACTAGAAAGAAAACTTCGATCAAGGTATCTCATAAATATCATATGTCATGTTTGTCCCCTTGGAAATGCCTACCCTGGGTTGGGTTATCAAAAAAATAAAGTTAAATATGTTTGTCTCATTATAATTCTAATCTTGGATAAGAACTACTAAATCTTCATTAATTTTAGGAAGCTAAAAAAGCAAGGCTATGGTAATCTCCAAAGTAGCTAGGATACTTACTATAACAGGGATGCAAGTGACGCATAATGATTAGGCGTTACAGAGTTGCAGGCCAAGTTAGTGTGCAGCCAGGATGGTGTGACACTGCGTAGACTGCCAAGTGCTAAGAATGGCATAACCCCGCAGGGCCAATGAAGTGCAAGAGTAGCACTACATTGTAAATACATTTGGATAAGTAATGAAGTTGGTTGGCCGACACAATGAAGCTTCATTAAGGAAAAGGCAAGGCAAATCCAAAATTGCAAGATGCAACATGAGATGTTGGCATGTTGGCATGTCCATGGAATTGAGTTGGCCCAAACTCAAGGATGATGCAAGCGGGTAAAATAGACTAATAGGTAGTCTATGCATTAGTTCCAGGCAGGGCCAAAGCTTGGACAATGCAAACAAGTTAGTAATGCAAGAGTGGCATTACTATTGTCATGCAAGTTGGCGAAGTGAAGCATATGGCATGTATAACTAGAATGAGCTTACGGGGTCGTCCCTGGTGATTGAAGCACAAGGATTGACCATGCATTAGCGTAGAACAAGAATAATGCAGGGCCAAGGTGGTTGGCATCAGATGAAGGCCAAAATCAGTAAAGCGCAGGAAATGTGCAACATGGATAAAGTGACGGTTAGGAGTTGGTTACGAGCTTCACAAGCGTGCCAATGATGCAAGACAAGTGAGAACGGTTATAAAGTGTGTTTATAACCATATTAGAGTATTCATAACCAACAAGAACAGGTGTGGTACCAATTGGCGTGACAACACAAAAGGTGGTAGTTGAAGTTGGCGGTTATGGAAACTACTTGGACACTTGGATGTTCAAGGCTTGTGCAGCGGTTGCACAGAAGTTTTGGCCTGATCCTAGTTAGTATAAATAGTCTAGGAATCAATAAGTTTAGTGTTGTTCAATTGGAGAAGAATCACTGATTTTATAGAGAGAGTTAGGCATTCACCAAGAGGGTGAATGGCCTGTTTTGGTTCATGTGATGGACGAGTTTTGTAATCTTCCTTTAGTGCAATAAAATGAGTTTGTTGCAGTATATCTTTGTGTTCATTATGTTGTTGATCTTGTGAATTTTTCAATTGGATTGATGCAGGGAAAACCTCTTATGCTTATGGGGGCATGAAGAGTTAGATAGAAAGAAGATGAAGACTTTCGTTGCGTAGAGCCTTATGAGTGAAGGCAGATGCATACTTTGATGCAAGTGTGCAAGGCTGAGTGATTGTGGGTGAAGATGATTCACTGAACCACAATCATTGTCGGTCATGTCCCATGAAAATTTTAGGCAATTAAATGGGCATGTGACAGCCGGTATCAGAGCTGTGTTAGGGGACACTGTTGCTGATTTTTCTCTCTTTTACTCAAGTTAATGTCATTTGTTTGTCGAATGCAGTGAAGAATTGTTTGGGTTTAGCTAGTATGGAGACTAGAAGAAGTTGGTCTTATGTGGACAGATCAATTGGAATGAACTTGAAGCCTGAAGTAGCAGCAGGCCATGAAAGTTTATGACAAAGGTGTCAAAATTCCACCCAAAGTGTTAGACGAACGTGCAAGAGTCATTGAAAACTGGGTTTTCAAGTGATGGCATGGCAAAACTGAGTATGTTGACTTATATGGTACAAGTCAGGTGTTAAAGTCCATGTTTCTCACAAGAATGCGAAGATTATGCATTTGGAATGCATTATTTCGTAGTGTTATCAGTAGCGAGTACATTACATGTGTGGTAATGGGAATTTTGTGAAAATTCCTGAACTCAAAGAAGTTGATGGCCTTTGCAGTGGAAAAGTAGATGAAGAACATGTCTGTGGGATAGATTGAAGGTGTTTTCATCGTAGCCAGTTGGATGGAAGATTAAAGTTATCTCTCTCGAATGCATGTACCTTGGTGGTAATGCAAAGTCTGGTTGTCAACCAACATTTTTGTGGCAATGTGATGCCATAAAAGAAGAACTGGATGGCTAATTCTTATCTAGCATAAAGCTTATGGAAAGGCTGAAGACAGAAGCGCAAGTTAGGGAAAAACCGATACACAACGGTCTTGCGTTTGCAAAGAATTCTTCGTTGATGCTAGATGCACACAAGGAGTGTGTTTGCACCTGGTTTTTGATTGGGATCCATATGCTTGGACAAGGGTGTCCAAAGACCTGCGTTTGATAATAACTACAAGCGGATGTTCTTGTCGACTGCAAATCAACAATTGTTGCTACTGAAGTTGATTTTGGAGAAGGGTAAAGACAAGAGTTGCCAGTTGTGCATGGACAATAAAAATGAGTTCCAATCTTGAAGAAGAATGCGACATTCTTGCTTCATGGAACGTAGGCAGTGGCGCCTCATTTTCAAGGACTATAGCCTTGTTTACAACTGTCCAGAGTATTTATCCGCATAACTCATTGAGTGATATGACTTTGCTGAGCTCTATGGTGATGCTCAGAATTACCAAGTTAAGTCTGTTCCAGTTGTGCAAAGGTGCACAAGTTTGTGTCAAGATTTGAGTGCTAATTGGCATAGCATTTATGCAACAGTAGCATGCGCCAAATGAGATTTGGGCATGGCCAAGATGCATGATGCGGTTGGAGATGCAAGTTAGATGGATCATAGATGCGTGGAAAAAGAAGGACAAAGTAATGGTGATGCATAAGAATGGCATGAGGTCATTATTGAAGAAATCTTCATGACAGCTAAAGCAAAATGATAGCATCGGTCTGAAGGAGTATTCAACTAATTGTCAATTATATTGTGCTTCGTAATGAGAGTTGCATAAGAACGTTGATAAGTAGAAGAATACATGTGGAAAAGTAAATTGCTACATTGGGGACAGTAGGTGCTGTCTGCTTCATTTGTTGCTTAGAATCGAAGATGAAATCAGTATTGCAAGGCGTGTTAGGTATTACAAGTTGCAATCAGTTGGCGCAAGTATTTGCTCAAGTTTGAGTATACTTTCAGTTTGGGTCGAGTGGACCTTGGTGTTGGAATGAAGTCGCTCTATGTAAGGTAGTAGTGAATGAGGGTATTTGAAGTGAAAGATCTTGCCTCTTTCGTTCAAAGTAAATCTAGTTCGCGCGAAAGATGCTACATAGCATATTAAGTCAAAATATGCAATAGAAGATGCTGAAAGTGAAAAGAAGCAAATAGAGGAGTTGGTGGCGTAGTCGAGTTTGCTAATGAGAGTTATGTGGAAGTGCGTAGGCATTTGGCAGCAATAGCATGGAGTAACGCAGCAAGAATGAAGATGTAAGTCCATCAAGTATATGAGTTAAGAGTAACTCATAGTTAAGAAAAACATGATGTTGTTTTTCCACTACATTAAAGCGCAGCAGTTTGAAAGATCAAGTGATGCTTAAAGTGTTGGTTTCAAAGGAGCGTGAAGAGGAGCCATGTCCAGTGAGGCGGTGTGATATCACGGGTAATCCTAAGTCATGACTATACCAAAGGCATGCATTTAAATCAGGGTGTAGCGACAATGCAAGCAAAGAACAACAAGGTGCTGGTTCTTTGGCTTATAAATGATGCAAGTCCGAGAAGGTGAAGTTTGCAACATATTTGGAGGCCAAATCTAGTAAAAGTTCTGATGTTGGCAAAGTGCAACAAAGACTATAGGTTGTAGCGCATACCAGAGTGGTATCAAATCATAACTTGCGTATCTTAAGGCATGGCATGTTTGGCGAAGGCGCAACATGATTGAAGCATAATGACGAGTCTTGTATAAGTCCTGTTAAGTTGCTTGGTGCAACTAAAGTCGGAAAGTGAAGGCATAAGACAACGGCAATGATCAACGTGATCAGTTGGCAAGAATCATTGTTTGCGTATACTTAGGCGCAAATGATTCAAGTGAAATTCAAGTCTAATCAGGGAGTTGGCAAGAGGAATTTCCAAGTTGCATTTAGGTACTGATGCATGATTTGAGTAGTCGTGTAAGCGTAATGCATGACGCCGAGAACTGGCTCAAGTACATGATATCAATGACAAAGCAGTAAAGCTAAGTGATGCGGATGCAATCGGAGATGGAAAATTGGCTTAGGGTTTAGCCAAGAGAGTACTGCCAAATTTCAGAAAGATTCTGAAAGCAGATGAAGCGAAGTTAAGACAAGTATGGTGTTCATACTAGGTTGCGTTCAACGAGGGCGTTGAACAGATTAGGTGGGGGAGGTCTATAACAGGGATGCAAGTGACGCATAATGATTACGCGTTACAGAGTTGCAGGCCAAGTCAATGTGCAGCCAGGATGGTGCGACACTACATAGACTTTCAAGTGCTAAGAATGGCATAACCCCGCACGGCCAATGAAGTGCAATAGTAGCACTACATTGTAAATACATTTGGCTAAGTAATGAAGTTGGTTGGCCGACACAATGAAGATTCATTAAGGAAAAGGCAAGGCAAAGCCAAAGTTCAAGATGCAACATGAGATGTTGGCATGTTGGCATGTCCGTGGAATTGAGTTGGCTCAAACTCAAGGATGATGCAAGCGGGTAAAATAGACTAATATTTAGTCTATGCATTAGTTCCAGGCAGGGCAAAATCTTGGACAATGCAACCAAGTTGGTAATGCAAGAGTGGCATTACTATTGTCATGCAAGTTGGCGAAGTGAAGCATATGGTGCATGTATAACTAGAATGAGTTTACAGAGTCGGCCCTGGTGATTGAAGCACAAGGATTGACCATGCATTAGCGTAGAACAAGAATAATGCAGGGCCAAGGTGGCTGGCATCAGATGAAGGCCAAAATCAGTAAAGCGCAGGAAATGTGCAACATGGCTAAAGTGACGGTTAGGAGTTGGTTACGAGCTTCACAAGCGTTCCAATGATGCAAGATAAGTGAGAACGATTATAAAGTGTGTTTATAACCATATTAGAGTATTCATAACCAACAAGAAGAGGTGTGGCACCAATTGGCGTGACAACACAAAAGGTAGCAGTTGAAGTTGGCGGTTATGGAAACTGCTTGGACACTTGGATGTTCAAGGCTTGTGCAACGGTTGCACAGAAGTTTTGGCCTGATCCTAGTTAGTATAAATAGCCTAGGAATCAATAAGTTTAGTTTGTTCAATTGGAGAAGAACCACTGATTTTGTAGAGAGAGTTAGGCATTCACCAAGAGGGTGAATGGGGCTCTGGATCGTCTGTTGCGATTTTCCTCTGTTCCTCTATTTCACCCAATCCCAAACAGCCATGTGTCCATATATAACTAACACAGCTTACAAATTTAATCGTCATATACTTGACTAATTTGACGGATTTTCAAAGAGAAACAAAAAGGAAATAGGTATGGTCCCTTAATTATCTCTTCCGTCCATAGAATACTCCTATAATTTACTGTCAGGAAAAAACATTACATTTTCATCGGTTAACATAACAGCTCTAGGAAATAGTCCAAACACAGATGGAATTCATATGGGATCCTCAAATGGTGTTAATATCACAATTCAGTAATATCCACATGAGACGATTGTGTTTCGATGGGTCATGGAAGGCAAAATGCATATGTTGTTGGCGTAACTTGTGGAGGTCATGGTATTAGTGTTGGTAGTCTTGGAAAGTATAAAAATGAAGAAGATGTCCGTGGCAATACGGTGACAAATTCTACCATTACGGGAGCTTCTAATGGAGTTAGAATCAAAACCTGGCCAATAAGTTACTTCTGTAGTGTTTTTATGATGAAAAAATTGACGATCAAGTCATTTCTCTGGTAATATTTCGAAGGTCGGTGATTTGATTATTCATAATGAGGTCAGGTGGAATGTGTAGCTAATTAATCAACTCTTTGATCCTATTGAAGCCAGTCATATCTTAAGAATTCCCATACACAGGTCTGCTTCTCCGGATAAACTCATATGGACTCCTACTAACCATGGCAAGTTCACTTCTAAAGACATTTGAATGTTAGATTATACACATAAAGACATTTTAACATAGTTTCAATTACATTTTGTAACTGTTGATATACACATAAAAAAGAAAAAAAAGCAAAAGCAAGAAGTTAAGGAAATAAAATTGTAGAGAAAAAAGGTTACCTGCAATGCTCCATGAACAAAAACGAAACGCAGCTGTATCGAAGATGACGAAACTGTAGAAAAGATATCACGCAAATCACTTATTTCCTCTTTTTTCTCTTTGAAGATCTGTGGAAATTAGTCAAGTATATGTCGTTTAAATTTGTAAATTGTGGTAGTAGTAATATGGACACATGTCTGTTTGGGATTGGGTGGAATAGCGGAACAGAGGAAAACCGCAACAGACGATCCGGAGCCGGTGAATGGCCTGTTTTGGTTCATGTGATGGACGAGTTTTGTAATCTTCCTTTAGTGCAATAAAATGAGTTTGTTGCAGATTATCTTTGTGTTCATTATGTTGCTGATCTTGTGAAGTTGTCAATTGGATTGATGCAGGGAAAACCTCTTATGCTTATGGGGGCATGAAGAGTTAGAGATAAAGAAGATGAAGACTTCCGTTGCGTAGAGCCTTATGAGTGAAGGCATATGCATACTTTGATGCAAGTGTGCAAGGCTGAGTGATTGTGGGTGAAGATGATTCACTGAACAATAATCATTGCCGGTCATGTCCCATGAAAATTTTAGGCAATTAAATTGACACGTGACAGCCAGTATCAGAGCTGTGTTAGGAGACACTGTTGTTGATTTTTCTCTCTTTTACTCAAGTTAATGTCATTTGTTTGTCGAATTCAGTGAAGAATTGTTTGGGTTTCGCTATTATGGAGACTAGAAGAGGTTGGTCTTGTGTGGAAAGATCAATTGGAATGAACTTGAAGCTTGAAGTAGCAGCAGGCCATGAAAGTTTATGACAAATGTGTCAAAATTCAAGCCCAAAGTGTTAGACGAACGTGCAAGAGTCATTGAAAACTGGGGTTTCAAGTGATGGCATGACAAAACCGAGTATGTTGACTTATATGGTACAAGTCAGGTGTTAAAGTCCATGTTTCTCACAAGAATGCGAAGATTATGCATTTGGAATGCATTCTTTCGTAGTGTTATCGGTAGCGAGTACATTACATGCGTGGTAATGGGAATTTTTTGAAAATTCCTGAACTCAAAGAAGTTGATGGCCTTTGCAGTGGCAAAGTAGATTAAGAACACGTTTATGTGATAGATTGAAGGTGTTTTTCATCGTAGCCAGTTGGATGGAAGATTAAAGTTATCTCTCTCGAATGTATGTACCTTGGTGGTAATGCAAAGTCTGGTTGTCAACCAGCATTTTTGTGGCAATGTGATGCAATAAAAGAAGAATTGGATGGCCAATTCTTATCTAGCATAAAGCTTATGGAAAGGATGGAGACAAAAGCGCAAGTTAGGGGAAAAACGATACACCACGGTCTTTCGTTTGCAAAGAGTTCTTCGTTGATGCTAGATGCACACAAGGAGTGTATTTGCACCTGGTTTTTGAGTGGGATCAATATGCTTGGACAAGGGTGTCCAAAGACCTGTATTTGATTATAACCACAAGCGAATGTTCTTGTCGACTGCAAATCAACAATTGTTGCTACTGAAGTTGATTTTGGAGAAGGGGAAAGACAAGAGTTGCCAGTTGTGCATGGACAATAAAAATGAGTTCCAAGCTTGAAGAAGAATGCGACATTCTTGCTTCATGGAACGTAGGTAGTGGCGCCTCATTTGTAAGGACTATAGCCTTGTTTACAACTGTCCAGAGTGTTTATCCGCATAAGTCATTGAGTAATATGACTTTGATGAGCTCTATGGTGATGCTCAGAATTACCAAGTTAAGTCCGTTCTAGTTGTGCAAAGGTGCACAAGTTTGTGTAAAGATTTGAGCGCTAATTGGCATAGCATGTATGCAACAGTAGCATGCGCAAAATGAGATTTGGGCATGGCCAAGATGCATGATGCGGTTGGAGATGCAAGTTAGACAAATCTTAGATGCGTGGAAAAAGAAGGACAAAGTAATGGTGATGCATAAGAATGGCATGAGGTCATTATTGAAGAAATCTTCATGACAGCTAAAGAAAAATAATAACATCAGTCTGAAGGAGTATTCAACTAATTGTCAATTATATTGTGCTTCGTTATGGGAGTTGCATAAAAACGTTGATAAGTAGAAGAATGCATGTGACAAAGTAAATTGCTACATTGGGGACAGTAGGTGATGTCTCGCTTCCTTTGTTGCTTATAAGCGAATATGAAGTCAGTATTGCAAGGCTTGTTAGGTCTTACAAGTTGCAATCAGTTGGCGCAAGTATTTGCTCAAGTTTGAGTATACTTTCAGTTTGGGTCGAGTGGACCTTGGTGTTGGAATGAAGTCGCTCTATGTAAGGTAGTAGTGAATGAGGGTATTTGAAGTGAAATATCTTGCCTCTTTCTTTCAAAGTAAAGATAATTCGCGCGGAAGATGCTACATAGCATATTAAGTCAAAATATGCAATAGAAGACATTGAAAGTGAAAAGAAGCAAATAGAGGAGTTGGTGGCATAGTCGAGTTTGCTGATGAGATTTATATGGAAGTGCGTAGGCATTTGGAAGCAAGAGCATGGAGTAACGCAACAAGAATGAATATGTAAGTCCATCAAGTATATGATTTAAGAGTAACTTATCGTTAGGAAGAACATGATGTTGTTTTTCCGCTACATTAAAGCACAGCAGTTTGAAAGAGCAAGTGATGCTTAAAGTGCTGGTTTCAAAGACACGTGAAGAGGAGCCCTGTCCAGTGAGGCGGCGTGATGTCACAGGTAATCCTAAGTCATGACTATACCAAAGTCATGCATTTCAATCAGGGTGTAGCGACAATGCAAGCAAAGAACAACAAGGTGCTGGTTCTTTGGCATACAAATGATGCAAGTCCGAGAAGGTGAAGTTTGCAACATGATTTGGAGGCCAAATCTAGTAAAAGTTCTGATATTGGCAAAGTGAAACAAAGACTATAGGTTTTGGCGCATACCAGAGTGGTATCAAATCATAACTTGCGTACCTTAAGGCATGGCATGTTTGGCGAAGGCGCAACATGATTGAAGCATAAGGCCAAGTCTTGTATAAGTCCTGTTAAGTTTCTTGGTGCAACTAAAGTCGGAAAGTTAAGGCGTAAGACAATAGCAATGATCAACGTGATCATTTGGCCAGAATCACTGCTTGCGTATACTTAGGCGCAAATGATTCAAGTCTAATTCAGGGAGTTGGCAAGAGGAATTTCCAAGTTGCATTTGGGTACTGATGCATGATTTGAGTAGTCGTGTAAGCGTAATGCATGACGCCGAGAACTATCTCAAGTACATGATATCAATGACAAAGCAGTAAATCTAAGTGATGCGGATGCAATCGGAGTTGGAAAATTGGCTTAGGGTTTAGCCAAGAGAGTACTGCCGAATTTCAGAAAAGATTCTGAAAGTACATGAAGCGAAGTTAAGAAAAGTATGGTGTTCATATTAGGTTGTGTTCAACGAGGGCGTTGAACATATTAGGTGGGGGAGGTCTATAACAGGGATGCAAGTAATGCATAATGATTACGCGTTACAGAGTTGCAGGCCAAGTCAGTGTGCAACCAGGATGGCGCGACAGTGCGTAGACTGTTAAGTTCTAAGAATGACATAACCCTGCAGGGCCAATGAAGTGCAAGAGTAACACTACATTGTAAATACATTTGGCTAAGTAATGAAGCTGGTTGGCCGACACAATGAAGCTTCATTAAGGAAAAGTCAAGGCAAAGCCAAAGTTGCAAGATACAACATGAGATGTTGGTATGTTGGCATGTCCGTGGAATTGAGTTGGCCCAAACTCAAGGATGATGCAAGCGGGTAAAATAGACTAATAGGTAGTCTATGCATTAGTTCCAGGCAGGGCCAAAGCTTGGACAATGCAAACAAGTTAGTAATGCAAGAGTGGCATTACTATTGTCATGCAAGTTGGCGAAGTGAATCCTATGGCACATGTATAACTAGAATGAGCTTACAGAGTCGGCCCTGGTAATTTAAGCACAAGGATTGACCATACATTAGCGTAGAACAAGAATAATGCAGGGCCAAGGTGGCTGGCATCAGATGAAGGCCAAAATCAGTAAAGCGCAGGAAATGTGCAACATGGCTAAAGTGACGGTTAGGAGTTGGTTACGAGCTTCAAAAGCGTTCCAATGATGCAAGACAAGTGATACGGTTATAAAGTGTGTTTATAACCATATTAGAGTATTCATAACCAACAAGAACAGGTGTTGCACCAATTGGCGTGAGAACACAAAAGGTGGCAGTTGAAGTTGGCGGTTATGGAAACTAGTTGGACACTTAGATTTTCAAGGCTTGTGCAGTGGTTGCACAGAAGATTATATCTTTCTTTGAAAATGTCATTTTATATACTTTCTTAATGGGTTATGAGTTCCTTTATGTTCATCAGCTTCTCACCGATAATATCAAGCACTCACTCCCAAATATCACATATTTGATACTCAAGTTTATGTGGTTGTGCGGACAGTTCAACAGACAAATTTTTACTACAGGTTTTGCTTGTTACGGTTGTTTTAGGGTCAAATGTGAAAGGGTAGTGTAGAGCCTAGTCCTAGCCACATCATTCTCAATTCCCCTTAGGAGGAAGAAATAGGAAAAGGTGAAGGAGAAAAAAGAAAAAAAAGAGAAAAAAAGCCCCCTTCAAATGCCACTTCCTTTCTCTTTTCTAGACTTTCCTTTATGTTAGAGCATTGCTCGGTCGAACTCGCAAGCGTTGCTATCTTAAGCTTGTTTGTCAAGTTTAGTTGATCAAAATTATAGTCTTGATTTCTAGTCTACTTATAGCTATGTCTCGGATTAGGATAGAATGTGTAGTTGATCTTTAGACTTCACGGCGTTCATCGATTGAAGACGAAGATCTACTGAGGAGAGCTTGGAGGAACTTCATCAACAAAAGTGATAGAGCACTACTCGGTCGAACTCGCAAGTGTTGCTATCTCAAGCTTGTTTGTCAAGTTTAGTTGTCAAAACTATAAGTCTTGATTTTTAGTCTACTTATAGCTAAGTCTCGGACTAGGATAGTAAGTGTAGTTGAGCTCTAGACTCCACGAGGTTCATCATGCGAAGATGAAGAACTACTCAAGGAACTTGTGGAAATTCATCGACAACAAGGTATGTGGAGACTTGAACTTATATATCACTCAAAAGTCTATCTATTCTATCTCCTATCTTGAGATAAAAGTCGTATTTCTATATAGACTTCGATTATACACATTTGCTATTTCGAGCCGAGTTTATCTCGCTTATATATTTCTCGAAATATATGTTGGTAAGATTTCTCTTTGCCCAAGTTCATCTTTACTCGTGAAGAAAGTCATGTTGATTATTTCAATAACTTGAAAATCACTTTGATGAAAAATAGTTTGTGAATAACAACTATATAACATCCTCTGAGAAAGTTTCAATGATTGAAATCAGAGTTTAGAATATGTAACCGTCTTTGTATATAAACATAGTGTGTTCTCACATTTGTGTAAAAGTCCAAAATCGGGAACCCAAAGCATGCGTACCCGTACGCGTACTGGCGGTTGTTGGAAATCCGGGTAAGTATGCGTACCTGTACGCATACTGACGGAAAGTTCACGTCCGTGAATTTTTGCTGGAGTTTGAAAGTAAAAACAAACTCAATCTGGTTACTTAAGTACGCGTACCCGTTTGCATACTTAGGTATGTTACTTTCTAAAATCGGTTTGTTCATGAACTAAAACATTTATATAAGAAGGAATGCAATTTTTGCAAACCGTGGCTATAATGTTCATGAATCGATTCGAATGAATCAAAACTGATAAGTGCTTAATTTACATGTTTAGAATGCCAATTCCGTACTAGTTCTAGCTATTATTATTGCATATTACTTGTTATTATGATTATTTCCTAGTTTATGTGTCATATCAGGTGAATCATCAGAAAAGGAACTATAAAGTGCTTAAATGAACAAGGAAGTGGAGTCTATCAATGAAGAAGGAACCAAGAGCCAAATTCAACTCATTAAAATCTAGGAGTTCTTAATACCATCTTCAAGAGAACGATAATACAAGAATAACGCAAAAAGAATGAGGTCATTCCGAGTTCGAACGAAGAGGTTATAGGCGAAACAAGATTGAAACTTGAAGTTATAGAGAGAGGTTCGGCTGATAACTTCATCAGCACGAGTCAGCCGAACCTGGAGCTTAAAAATCAATATTTTTGAAGAGTATACAGGAGAGTGTTCGGCTCAAAAGCAATTTCATCAAGTGAGCTGAACCTGGTAATCGCCTAGAGTGAATTGAACTTGTCAGGTTCGTCCAGGAAAGGTCGGGAAGTTATGAGCCGAATCTGACAACTTCCTTGGACATATTTGGACGCGAAATTGACTTCTAACTCAAGGAAACACGGTCCCGGAAGGATTCTAAAGCCTCACTTTGAGAGTTCTATATAAGAAGACATCCAGAGCCTTGAGAATATATCTCATCTCATATTATACTTTTGTTCTTCATAAAATATTCTAGGGTTTACCCCTTTAGGGGGAAACCGGGTAATTGTGTAATCATGAGAAGCTAAACCTTTGTTGATTGAGGATGAATTCAATTTTATAGCGTGAAGCTACATTATTATATAAATCTATTCGGAGTTTTATCATCTTATCGTTTGTTTTCACTATAATTGGGTTTATGATTGATTTATAGATTGTTCAAGTGTACAATTGGATTAACCTATTGATCATTCTATTGCTAGTAAAGGGTTAGGATATCTGTGTAATTGTTGAATAATCCTTACACAAGTAGAGAACGTGAAACCTCGCAGAGGGATTCTGTGGAGCAATCGTGTGTGAAGACAACACTAGTAAGTGGAGCTTGCGCTAAGAGTCTAACTATTGGGATCAACCTAAGTTCACATAACTTAAAGCTTCCGCTGGGTTACACCTTGAGTGCGCCACTACTTGGTGGTTCGGTTGGATAGAACTTGATATGCGAGCGGTTCGATATCCGGTTACACAAGGGACTTTGAGGATAGCACTGCGCCAGCTGTTTTCCTACGGTTAGTGATGAATGGTTCTAATGAAGATAGATAAGTATATTAATCCAGTTATCGCTTGGTAACGGCGAAGGATTCCTTGATAATCTCTTTCTTTTATTTGTTTCTTTTTATTTCAGTTTTAAACAACCCCCCTTTGTTTTGCTTTTGCTAATATAAATAATCTATGAATTACACAGCTCTCTGTGGGAACGATCCTTACTACCGCTATATTATTTATTTAATTAGTGGGAAATATCTCGATTAATTTGTTGTGGTTACGACACACATCAAATTTTGGAGCCGCTGCCGGGGAGCAGTTGCTAATTGATTTGTTATTTGTTTTAGCTTGTTTTTATTTTTTGTTTTGATTTTCTATTTCTTGTGAGTCGTCATGTTTCCTTACGGAAATAACATGTACGGAGCACAAGAACAATCATCATATTATAGTGGTAAGCAATATGGTTTTCAATCTCATTCATATAACAACTACCAACCATACCTACGGAGCCTTATGGATACTCTCATACATATCAACAACCTTATGACGGGTATGTAAGTGAGCAATCAAAGGGACGGGAGGATAGTTATGCTTTTGATCAATTGTTTTCTAGTAATGTGCAGATGACAAAGAATTTGGAACTAAAAAGTTATGATATTGAATCAAAACCTACTCCTCTTCATCGTGTTTTTCCTTCACTCTTTCCAAAAGAGGTGATTGTGCATAACGGTGGAAAGCGTGTTAACGTCAGAAAACTATATGCGCGATACAACCAATTGGAGGAAGTCGGTGCATCACAAAATATTCTTGATGAAATTAACCAGGCCATAGATATGGAATTCGAACGTCGTTTCGCTATTGACGATTTTGAAGAGGATTCCGATTGTGAAGATGAGATTGTTGAAGAGATAGAGATTGAGAATGAAACCAAATTGATTAAAGTCGTGGAAGACCCAATTGAGCTTGTCAAGGAATACAATGATGCTAAGATTTCGGTTGAAGCAGAAATTAAGAGTTCGATAGAGGACCACGATATACTTGAGGTAAATAATTCACTAGAGACAAAATATGAGGATCTCGAAAAAGGTTTGTCTAATCCTTTGCATAATTTTAAATCTATTGATCCTTTCTGTTAGAGCACTGCTTGGTCAAACTCGCATGTGTTGCTATCTCAAGCATGTTTGTCAATGTTAGTGATCAAAACTATAAGTCTTGATTTCTAATATCTTATAGCTAAGTCTCGGACTAGGATAGTAAGTGTAGTTGAGATCAAGGACTTCATGGCGATTCATCATACAAGCAGAAGATCTACTCAAGGAACCAGTGGAACTTCTTGACAAAAAGGTATGTGGAGACTTGAACTTATCTGTCACTCAAAAGTCTATATATTCTATCTCCTACTCTTTGAGACAAAAGTCGTATGCTATACATATAGACTAGATCATAGACATTTGGTATTTCGAGCCGAGTATACCTCACCTATCTATATCTCGAAATGTGTGTTGGTAAGCTTTTCGCTTCGACCAAGTTTATCTTTACCTAGTGACGAAAGTCGTGAATGTTATTAGAGCATAGCTCGGTCGACCTCGCATGCGTTGTTATATCAAGCATGTTTGTCAATGTTAGTGATCAAAACTATGAGTCTTGATTTCTAGTCTATTATATCTAAGTCTCGGACTAGGATAGAAAAGTGTAGTTGAGCTCAAGGACTTCATGGCGATTCATCATACAACGACGAAGATCTACTCAAGGAACCGTGGAACTTCATCAACAAAAAGGTATGTGGAGGCTTGAACTTATCTATCACTCAAAAGTCTATCTATTACATCTCCTACTTCTTATGAGATAAAAAGTCGTATGCTATATAGACTGGATCATACACATTTCATTTCGAGTTGAGTATTCACTGCTTATCTTTTTCTCGAAATCGTGTGTTGGTAAAGCGTTTCGCTTTGATCAAGTTTATCTTCACCTAGTGACGAAAGTCATGAAAAGTTTCAATTATTTTGAGAATTTCTCTGACGTGAAACGGTCTGTGAATAACGGCTATATAAAGTCCTCTGAGAATGTCTAAATGATTGGAATGAGAGTTTGGATTACATAACCATGTATTACTTAATACGAAGTTTTCGAACTTTGTTGATTGAGAGAAACCGGAGGAATTGGCTTTGCCAAGTCCGTGAACCCAGTCCGCGAACTCAGTCCGCGAACTGACATAAGATCTCTTACCGAGAATTTCTGCTGGGATTTTCGAAAAACTCGTCTGCGTGTTTAGTCCGCGAACTGGCGGAAGTCTCTTTGCCGAGATTTTCTGCTGAGTTTGGAAAACTCTGCCGGTTGCCTTAAGTCCGCGAACTTGTTTGTGAGCTTAAGTGGTTATGATCTAAAGATGTGCTCTGAACATGAAACTTAAATTACTAAGGAATGATTTATGCAAACCGTGTCTATAAAGTTCATGAGCCGATTCATCGAATCGAATCATCTTTGTTTCAATTGTGTTTTGTGTAGTTACATAAAATCTCATAGCAATTGAACACTCTCTAACTAGTTCATTTGAGTCAATTGAACTAGTTATGGTGAAGAAGAACTAGGTTAATATAAAATGCTCATATGGTTAACCTTTTGGGTTACTATGTTGAACCAACATACACGTACACGTTTGGGCATGGTTTTCACAAACCCAGTAAACGTCTACCCAAGTGTGTGTGACAAGCTATGTTTTCGATCTAACGGTTGAGAAATATTAGCTTGAATCTAAATCAGGTTTTCATCTAACGGTGAACATGGATTGCTTTGTAACTAAGGCAAAACCCTGATTTGAAGGCTATATAAAGGAGACATCTAGCATTGTGCAAAACTAATCCCCACACGTCTGTGTGATACTAGTGCGCTCGCTAGAGTCGATTCTCCTTTAACCTTTGGTTTTCTTCGCTAAAACCAGGTTAACGACTTAAAGACTTCATTGGGATTGTGAAGCTAGACCGATACTAATTTTATCGTAGTTGTGTGATCTGATCTTGCATCTTCTATCATACGAGTACAATCTTTGATTGGCTTGAGATCGTGAGAGTTCTCCGATAGGCAAGATAAAGAAGTCACAAACATCTTCGTCTCACTATTTGTGATTCCTCGACAAACCGCTTGTGTAGTCAAGAAGGATTGTTGAGAGGTGATTGATTAATCTAGGATGTTCTTCGGGAATATAAGACCGGATTATCAATTGGTTCATGTTCACCTTGATTTTATATCTTAAGACGGAACAAAACCTAGGGTTTTTCTGTGGGAGACAGATTTATCCTTTGATAGACTTTTCTGTGTGAGACAGATTTGTTTATTATCAAGTCTGCGATTTTGGGTTGCAGCAACTCTTAGTTGTGGGTGAGATCAGCTAAGGGAATCAAGTGCGCAGTATCCTACTGGTATCAGAGGCATAGGAGTACAACTGTACCTTGGATCGGTGGGAGACTGATTGGGGTTCAACTATGGCCCAGTCCGAAGTTAGCTTGGAGTAGGCTAGTGTTTTTAGCGACTTAATACAGTGTGTTCAATCTGGACTAGGTCCCGGAGTTTTTCTGCATTTGCGATTTCCTCGTTAACAAAACTTCTGGTGTCTGTGTTATTTCTTTTCCGCATTATATTTTTTATATAATTGAATAATACAGGTTGTGCGTTAAAGATCATCAATTGGAAATCCAACCTTTGGTTGTTGATTGATATTGATTGATCCTTGGACATTGGTCTTTGGTACCGTCCAAGTTATCTCTCTATGATAAAGACTCGCAGATTTCCATTTGCTTGAGTAAAGATCAAATCGAGAGATTGAGATATAAACTCTTTGATATATCTTTTTATTGATTGATTCTAACTGTCTAGTTGATTCTCATAAAAAGTATATTGGAGTTTGTCCATACAGATTGCCAAGCGAAATATTGGGTGGTGTTGTTAGACCCCCGCTTTTTCAAATGTTTCAATCACTTTGAAAATTGCTTTGACGAGAAATAGTGTAACAACTATATAACGTCCTCTAAGAATGTTTCAATGATTGGAATGAGAGTTTAGATTACATAACCAATGGATTCCTTGACCCCAAGTTTTCGAACTTTGTTGATCAAGAGAACAGGAAGTACGGCAAGTGCCAAGTCCGCGAACTGCCGAAGTTCTCAAACCCGAGAATTTCTGCTGGAGTTGACAAACTACTTGCGTGAGCCAAGTCCGCGAACCCAGTCCGCGAACCGGCGTAGTTCTCGAACCCGAGAATTTATGTTGGATTTTGTAAACTCTATCCGGTGTATTAAGTCCGCGAACCTAGTCTTCGAACTTGAGAAGGTTGTATATCTAAAGATGATTTCTGAACTTAATCTTAAAAGACTAGGGAATGCATTTGAAAACCGTGGCTATTAAAGTTCATGAACCGATTCGAGTGAATCAAATCATCTTTGCTTCAATTGTGTCTCGTGTAGTTACATTAGATTTCCTTGCAATTGAACAACTCTCTTAACTAGTTCATTTGAGTCAATTGAACTAGTTATAGTGAAGAAGAACATGGTTGGTATGAAACACTCAAATGGTTAACCTATTTAGGAAGACTATCGTTGAACCAACAATGTACGCGTTTGGGTGCGGTTAACAAACCTAGAAGCGTACAGTCATTTGTGTATGACAAGCTAAGTTTTCGATCTAACGGTTGATAAATATTAGCTTGAATCTAAATCACGTTTTCATCTAACGGTGAATATTGATTGCTTTGTAACTAAGGCAAAACCCTGATTTGAAAGGCTATATAAAGGAGACATCTAGTATTGTGCAAAACTAATCCCCACACCTTACGTGTGATACTAGTTTGTGTGCTAGAGTCGTTTCTCATTTAACCTTTGGTTTTCTTCTTCTAAAACCAGGTTAACGACTTAAAGACTTCATTGGGATTGTGAAGCCAGACCGATACTACTTTTATCGTAGTTGTGTGATCTGATCTTGCATCTTCTATCGTAATAGTACAATCATATTGATTGGCTAGAGATCGTGAGAGTTCTCCGATAGGCAAGATATAAAAAGTAATCACAAACACCTTCGTCTCATCGTTTGTGATTCCACGACATCTTGTTTCGCTACCATACGATTAAGATTGTTGTGAGGTGATTGATTAATCTAGGCTGTTCTTCGGGAATATAAGACCGGATTATCAATTGGTTCCTGTTCACCTTGATTATTATCAAAAGACGGAATAAAAACTTTTAGGGTTTTTCTGTGGGAGACAGATTGATCCTTTGATAGACTTGTCTGTGTGAGACAGATTTTTTATTGTTAATGTTGGGGTTTTGTTCCGTATACAAAATTATGTGGCTGAAATTGGACTTTAGGTAACAGTTTGCAGTAGAAAACAGTGATCTAATGCTGTAAAAACCGTGGCTAAAGGTCAGTTTCGGGTTTGGAATGTCTACATTACTGGAATTAGGAAACTTGTATGACGGTTTGGTAGAGTGTTTTCCAAGTTTAGGGTTTCCTAATTAAGGTGTAAAACCATTCTTAGAAGTTCTAGAAGACTTGGGGAGCAAGGTTTTGTCTACTATATAAGAGGGCTTATATTGTGAGTAGAAATCAATTCTCTTGGAGAATCCTCTCTTTATGAGAGTGTTCGTGTCACAACCATCGTGTCCTATGATGGTTGGTGATGGGGTAAATTCTATGTGAGAAGAGAGACTTGTAGTGAGAACGGGTATGGGAGAAATCTAGTGTTTCTAGGGTTCGTATGGGAGAAGCTAGAATTCATGATGTTCATGTTCTTGTCTAAAGTCGAAGAAACCATGGCAGTGGAGGTTTATGGAAGAAGAAGAACAAAGGAGGAGGTAAACTCTTCGTAATATGTCTTATTATTTCTAACGTTTAGCGCTAGTGGGTTACATAACTAGTTGATTATATAAAGTGTGTCGATGTAATAACTTGTTATGATAATAAAGATTATCGGGGAGGTTTTGGCCGTGGATGTAGCCTACAAAGGTGAACCACGTAATCTTTGTGTCGTGTGTGATTGTTTATTATCGTATTGATTATACATTCGTGCTAGTATTGTTCGATCATGCTAATCTAAAGATGTAAGAGACGGATTCGAGCTAAGTTATCTAAAGTAGGATGTTTCATGGAATTGACTTTTATGGAAGCATGCCGGTTCGAGATGAATGTAACCTCGGTTTCTCGACAGTTAAAGCCTGCGATTTTGGGTCGTAGCAACTCTTAGTGGGTGAGATCAGCTAAGGGAATCAAGTGCGCAGTATCCTGCTGGGATCAGAGGAGTAGGGAGTACAACTGTACCTTGGATCAGTGGGAGACTGATTGGGGTTGAACTATAGTCCAGTCTGAAGTTATCTTGGAGTAGGCTAGTGTCTGTAGCGGCTTAATACAGTGTATATTCAATCTGGACTAGGTCCCGGGGTTTTTCTGCATTTGCGGTTTCCTCGTTAACAAAATTCTGGTGTTTGTGTTATTTCTATTTCCGCATTATATTTGTTTATATGATTGAAATAATACAGGTTGTGCGTTTGAATCAATCAATTGGAAATCCGACCTTTGGTTGTTGATTGATATTGATTGATCCTTGGACATTGGTCTTTGGTACCGTCCAAGTTATTCTTTGTGTTTGATTATAGACTCACTGATTTCTATTAGCTTGAGTGAATCAAAACAAGAGAGAGATATTAACTCCTTGAGATACTTTTATCTAGATTGAGTCTGACTGTCTAGTTGATTCTCTAGTAAGTGTTTCGGAGTTAGTCCATACAGATTTCTAAGCGAAATATTGGGTGTTGTTGTTAGACCCCTGCTTTTTCAATTGGTATCAGAGTAGGCAAACACGTTCAAGACCTTACAAGTATGTGTTTGTAGCGATCTGACTCTATGTACAAAGGTGATATCTCTATTAACGTACCACCAGTCTTCTATGGATCTAATTACTTATGGTGGAAAATTGTTATGTGAGTTTTTCTTCAAGCACGTGATTTTCAATCATGGGTATATGTTGTTAATGGCTATGATGCTCCCGTTGTGGCAGTTGGAGATGTAAACGTTCCCAAGAATATTGGTGAATACATCCCTGCCGAGATACTTGCTGCAAAGCAAAACTCCGACGGTTTGAATGCCATCATACATGCCATTACCCCAAATCTTCAGCACCATATGTCTAATTGCACTAGGTCTAAAGATGCTTAGGATATCTTAGAAACCGTATTTGAAGGTAACTCTAGTGAAAAGGAAGCCATGCTTCAAAACCTTAATTCCGATTGGGAGAACCTTCGTATGGCAGATGAAGATACATTTGATGAGTTTAATCACAAAGTGTATGAAATTGTTAATGCATCTTTTGCATTAGGTAAGACTATTCCTGAAAAGGACATTGTGATGAAAATTCTCAGATCGCTGCCATCTAGATACGAGTCTAAAAAGCATGCCATCGTTGAGGGAAATAACCTTGATAATCTTTCCAGAAATACATTGGTTGGAAAGCTAAAGATCTTTGATCATGAGCATACATCCAAAATCAGGAAGGATGTTTCCTTTAAAGCACAGAAGAACACTAAATTACTTGATAAGAGTAAAAGTGTTTATGTCTCTGAGGATGATCAGTCTGAGGGTGATTTTTCAGATGAAGATCTTGACAAATCAGTCTCCTTGATCACAAGACAGTTTAGGGATCTTCTATTGAAGAGAAGTAAACGGTTTTCAAGAGACAAACCTAGGTCATCGGATAAACATCACAATCGTGTTCCTCCTAAAAACAGGGATGCTGACGAGGCTGATGACGAGGATATTCCACGGTGCTTTAAGTGTAAAGGATTTGGTCATTTTACAAACGAGTTCCCAAATCGTAGAAAACACATTGGGAACAAAGGTCTTGCTGTAACACTTGATGAGATGTCTGAGATCTATGATTCTGGTGAAGATAGGAAATCAAGTGTCGGTCTTCTATGTGAAAACATTGGTTTTGATAACTGTAGCAATACGTATATCAATCTTGATGGTTTCGGTGAAGATAAGAAGCCAATCATGCTGGAAGAATCAATTGACCCAACCTTTGGAAACTCTGTCTGTAATGTTTCAGATCTACCGTGTGTTTAGTTGCTATTGCACCACAGATGCCTGATTATTATCCAAGATTGACGTGCTCGTTTTGCTCTCAGAAGGGTCATGAAATATCAAGAAGTTACAAGTACAAACATCAATTGAGGCACGCCAACAAACTTCAACGAAGAGCAAATCAGTTAGCAAGGAAGATTAAATTTTCTCAGAAGACCGCTGAGGTATGTAGGATTTTATCTTCGTCTAAGAAGTTGGCTTCCAAAGACAAAACAAGACCATTTGATAAGAAAGTATGGTCAAATCTCTTTGATAGACATAAGTCAGAGGATTCCTCTCATGAGGAAAATGGTGGACAAATCATTGTTCACCACAACACAAATTAATTGTGTTGTTGGTAAATCTTGTCTCATGTGCCTGTTCAAAAGAGACAAGGTTGTGAACGCACAGGCTTTAGGAAAAGTTTTCTTAGATTTATTCTTTTCTGTCTATCAAATAAAAGTAAGGGTTACTTTCGACAATTCTACTCTGTATAGGGTTTAGAGTTGGACGTCCACGAACTTGTTTAAAGGTTTCGAACCCTACATTCCCTTTTCCTCGTTGATATTCTTTATATTCCAAGACTGCTTGTTGAGATTGTGAATTCCAATCACAAAAATCAGTTGGTTATAGTTGTTCTCATAAGCATTATGTCTTTGGATGGAAAGGATGTCAACATGATTGTTAAGACATCAATCAAGGAAAAAGAAAAATCTCCGGTAATTATGTCCTTGAAAAGAAAAAGGAGGAATACAAGAAAGCCAAGGGCTATCCCTTCTAACTCTCAGAAATTTTACGATGTTCTTGATGAGTTGAAGGAGGTAATAAAGGAGATTCGTGATATAAAATCTTCGTTTTAAGATCTTTGGAAAATCAGAAAGCCCTGGTTCGACATCATCAGCCAAGACGGTTTGTTGATATTAACTCCTATCTTCAAGAACCTTATGTACCAATGGCTGTTGACGACAAGGAGTTCGGGAATGATAAATAATTTCTCAAAGACATTGTTGCCTGGTATGTCTTCTTTTTGGCTTAGTTGGAAGAATAACTAGTGCTTTGAATAGCGATGATTGCGACTACATAGCTATTATTTTCATCTTCTTGTTTTTAGGTTTTTTTGGTTTAAAATTCTAAAACTATTTAGAGGATGATGTTTTGCAATATTTTTTATTTTTTTATATTACAACTTGTTATGGGATATTTGTGTTTACGTCCGTGGACTTTGTTGTCCCATATTTTTGTCAAAATTAAAGTCGTTCATGATCGGTATTCACGTATTGGTTTAAGAATGAATAGACTTTTGATATATACAAAAGTTAAGCCTGTATTGTCAATCTTTGACGGAAGATAGGTTAAAATCTTTTGTATCCAAGGATTATTGCTATTGTATATGCTTGTGCAAAAGAATGAATCCTTGTGTATTCCACGGTATAGATCTTCATTGATCCATGTTTTTGTATTACCGTAAGGCTCTGTGATGTGTCTTATGTTGAGCACGATACAACTAAGTTAATTATTCTTGATTATCTTTGTTGGTTGTTCCGTAAGGTACGTTATGTTGAGCATTTGGAACTAAACTAATCATCTTCTTGGTTATTTAGTTATTACTCCACAAGTTCTCTTGTGTTGAGTACATGAACGATTAACCCAATCACTCTCTTGTATGATTAACTTAGTCGTTGCTCCGTAAGTTTACTTATGTTGAGAACAATGAATTAAATTGATCACTTTTGCGGTTAATTTGATTATGTATTCCAATTAGATTATTCATGGGTTTACTTATGAATAATTTGATTGAGTGTTGGATATAAAAATCATTCTCATGGTTTTGGTGTCCAATAAGATCCTTCGTTTCTCTTGAAATTAAGGTCGCTTGTTGTTGTTTTTTCGGGAATGACATCAAATGGGGGAGAGTTCTTTTGAACTTGTGTTTAATGGTCATATCTTGAGGGGTGTACGACTGTGGAATTTTAGAGGGGTTATCTTGTATCTTTAAACTCCTTGATGAATGATGTTAGCTTCGGCTATATGATTGCATCTAAATAAGATGATGTGTGTTTCTTTCTCTCAGTCATGAAATGTCTCTTACAGAAATTTCATTATGATCCCGTTCTTGTACCTTTGCCAATTTTATTGACAAAAATGGGGAGAATTAATATGTAGTTCACACCACAAATACATATGGTTTTCGGATCATTGTGTAAGGGGGAGTGGTTTTCATGTGAGATGGAGTATTGACTAAGGGGGAGTAATACATATCACCATAGTATTATTGTTGAAGTTGTGATATAATTGGACTTTGACACTGTATAATAATACTATGACATTGTATAACAATGATCGAGACCGATGCTTTCTCATTGTTATAGCTACGGATCTTCAACAACGGTGATGCTAAACTTACAACCTTTGGGATCTTGGAGTACTTGGAAGTTACAAAGATTTCGAGGAATGTTGAAGATTAGACATGTGGAATAAGAGCTATTAAAGTTTCCTTATCTTTTTTGTATTCCATATGTATTGATAGTTTTGTCACTAAAATTGACAAAGGGGGAGATTGTTAGAGCACTGCTCGGTCAAACTCGCATGCGTTGCTATCTCAAGCATGTTTGTCAATGTTAGTGATCAAAACTATAAGTCTTGATTTCTAGTCTCTTATAGCTAAATCTCGGACTAGGATAGTAAGTGTACTTGAGCTCAAGGACTTCATGGTGATTCATCATACAAGTAGAAGATCTACTCAAGGAACCGGTGGAACTTCTCGACAAAAAGGTATGTGGAGACTTGAACTTATCTGTCACTCAAAAGTCTATCTATTCTATCTCCTACTCTTTGAGACAAAAGTTGTATGCTATACATATAGACTAGATCATACACATTTGGTATTTCGAGCAGAGTATACCTTGCCTATCTATATCTCGAATTGTGTGTTGGTAAGCTTTTCGCTTCGACCAAGTTTATCTTTACCTAGTGACGAAAGTCATGAATGTTTCAATCACTTTGAAAATTGCTTTGACGAGAAATAGTGTAACAACTATATAACGTCCTCTAAGAATGTTTCAATGATTGGAATGAGAGTTTAGATTACATAACCAATGGATTCCTTGACCCGAAGTTTTCGAACTTTGTTGATCAAGAGAACCGGAAGTATGACAAGTGCCAAGTCCGCGAACTCAGTCCGCAAACTGCCGAAGTTCTCAAACCCGAGAAATTCTGCTGGAGTTGACAAACTACTTGCGCGA
The DNA here is from genome assembly GCF_003573695.1 of Papaver somniferum. NCBI lineage: Eukaryota > Viridiplantae > Streptophyta > Magnoliopsida > Ranunculales > Papaveraceae > Papaver > Papaver somniferum. Next base: position 54,088,771 of record NC_039366.1, read on the forward strand.
GCCAAGTCCGCGAACCCAGTCCACGAGCCGGCGTAGTTCTCGAACCCGAGAATTTCTGCTGGAGTTTGTAAACTCTATCCGGTGTCTTAAGTCCGCGAACCTAGTCTGCGAACTTGAGAAGGTTATATATCTAAAGATGATTTCTGAACTTAATCTTAAAAGACTAAGGAATGCATTTGCAAACCGTGGCTATTAAAGTTCATTAACCGATTTGAGTGAATCAAATCATCTTTGCTTCAATTGTGTCTTGTGTAGTTACATAAGATTTCCTTGCAATTGAACAACTCTCTTAACTAGTTCATTTGAGTCAATTGAACTAGTTATGGTGAAGAAGAACATGGTTGGTATGAAACGCTCATATGGTTAACCTCTTTGGGAAGACTATTGTTGAACCAACAATATACACGTTTGGGTGCGGTTAACAAACCTAGAAGCGTACAGTCATTTGTGTATGACAAACTAAGTTTTCGATCTAACGGTTGAGAAATATTAGCTTGAATCTAAATCAGGTTTTCATCTAACGGTGAATATTGATTGCTTTGTAACTAAGGAAAACCCTGATTTGAAAGGAAAGGAGACAGCTAGTATTGTGCAAAAATAATCCCCACACCTTACATGTGATACTAGTTTGCGTGCTAGAGTCATTTCTCCTTTAACCTTTGGTTTTCTTCTTTTAAAACCAGGTTAACGACTTAAAGACTTCATTGGGATTGTGAAGCCACACTGATACTACTTTTATCGTAGTTGTGTGATCTGATCTTGCATCTTCTATCGTAATAGTACAATCATATTGATTGGATAGAGATCGTGAGAGTTCTCCGATAGGCAAGATATAAAAAGTAATCACAAACACCTTCGTCTCATCGTTTGTGATTCCACGACATCTTGTTTCGCTACCATACGATTAAGATTGTTATGAGGTGATTGATTAATCTAGGACGTTCTTCGGAAATATAAGATCGGATTATCAATTGGTTCCTATTCACCTTGATTATTATCAAAAGACTGAACAAAAACTTTTAGGGTTTTTCTGTGGGAGACAGATTGATCCTCTGATAGACTTGTATGTGTGAAACAGATTTGTTTATTGTTAAAACCTGCGATTTTGGGTCGTCGCAACTCTTAGTTGTGGGTGAGATCAGCTAAGGGAATCAAGTGCACAATATCCTGCTGGGATCAGAGGCGTAGGGAGTACAACTGTACCTTGGATCAGTGGGAGACTGATTGGGGTTCAACTATAGTCCAGTCCGAAGTTAGCTTGGAGTAGGCTAGTGTCTATAGCGGCTTAATACAATGTGTATTCAATCTGGACTAGGTCCTGGAGTTTTTATGCATTTGCAGTTTCCTCGTTAACAAAATTATGGTGTCTGTGTTATTTCTATTTCCGCATTATATTTGTTTATAATTGAAATAATACAGGTTGTGCGTTTGAATCAATCAATTGAAAATCCGACCTTTGGTTGTTGATTGATATTGATTGATCCTTGGACATTGGTCTTTGGTACCGTCCAAGTTATTCCTTGTGTTTGATTATAGACTCGCTGATTTCTATTAGCTTGAGTGAATCAAAACAAGAGAGAGATATTAACTCATTGAGATACTTTTATCTAGATTGAGTCTGACTGTCTAGTTGATTCTCTAGTAAGTGTTTCGGAGTTAGTCCATACAAATTGCTAAGCGAAATATTGGGTGGTGTTGTTAGCCCCCGCCTTTTCACTTTCCATCCAATTGAAGTAGATTCTCAAAGAGTTATTAACCCAACTTTTAAGAAAATACCTCACTTAGGATTAGAATTATGTGCTTCCAAAGTTTTAACGGATTACGTTGCTTCTAAGTATCCACCACTTGATGTGTTTGATTTTAGAATTGTGCAGGTTCGCCATGCTGAAGAACCTTTTGAAGTTCCCGAATTCTATGTTCTCTATCCACTTCCGTGTGTAGAAAGGACTAAGTATGGGGGAAACTTCAATAAAGTGATAGCTTCAATATTTATATCTTGTGCTAATGTTTTCATGAAGTTATTATTAGAATTGCAGATTGTTGTCTGGATGGACTACCAGATTTTCAGATTAATGGTGTATGGACGCTAACCAGGGGGTCAGGCTGAGGACGTTAAACTAAGCTTTGCATGGGAGGCAACCCATAGGTTTTGTATTTTCTATCCTTTTTATTTTTAGTTTTCTTCTTTTGCATATCATATTAGGATTTCCCACCTTGATTTTACTTAGGACGAGTCAATTACATTGAGGACAATGTAAAGTTTAAGTGTAGGGGAGTGTTTGGATATTTTGCATATAGAGTTTTTAACCTTTTTGAGTCGATTTTTCAAAAAAATTGCATAAAAAACCTCCAACTTGTAGAGATTTTAGAGTCACTAGCATACTTCTAGGTATGTTTACATAGAGAATTCTGACCGACATAACTGAACTTGGAAGTGTTAGGGAACTACTTTCGTATTTCTTGCTTGTTAGAGTGTTAAATAATGTATTTAATCATGCCGGTGATGTAAATTAGGAGGATGGAGAAATGCATTATTAGAGTTGTTGATCAATCATTAGTGGAGACTGGAGACTACCTATTTTCATATCAACAGAGGCACCAGACCAAATTTTCTTTGTAGCAGACTAAAGAGCTTTCTTTTGAGTGTGTGTCACTGTACGTAAATTCCGGGTAGAACGGTGAGCTACCCAACCTCCCAGCAATAGAAGCACTACTCTTTGATCTCTTGAGTGCTAATTTTGTCAATCATGAGGGTGACTTCTATAGATGAAAACCACCTTCTTGTAGTTTGATTTGCAGTTAGCACCATTCTCTCTCTCGCCAACAACAGGTCCATAGAAACACCATCATCATCAACAAGCGGAGCTACATCAAGATCTTTAAGGAAAGTTGAAGACGTTTGAGGTTTACAAGTAACAATACAAGGAAGAGCAAAATTTCATATCCAAGTAAAGCAACATACAATGAGCAGATTTTTATATACATGTTGTAGACTTACACATAAGCGGCGGAATTCTATATCAAAATTGAAGATTTAAGTAGAGCGAAGAAAATCAAAAGATGAAAGTTATTGAAGTTTATGATATGAGACAATACAAGTTGTGAAGAACCAAGCGGTAAGGTACTTCACCTTGGCCATTTTCATTGTTATTTTGTATTATTTTTCTGTCTTAAAAAAAAAGACGAAAAAAATTTGTTATTTTTCTTTACTTATTTATTAAGGCCATGGGGAAGAAAAATCTATAAGGAAGTTTCAAGAAACAAGGAAATTGAAGAGAAAGAGTTACAAATTGTCAGAGTTATACGAAGTTCAAGAGTTTATCATCAACAGTTGAAGACCGAAGACCAAGACCAAGAAGATGAAGAAGACGAGCTGAATACTATGTTTCTATTGGATGATGTGAGAGTGGTTTTATCATCATTGCAATCGGACGTGAAGGTGTAAGTACTCTCATCCTTGCAATAATGGTTGATTTCCTTTCTTAGAGATCATCAGAAAAATATCTTTATTTTCCACGATTTTGTGGAGTCTTCAGAAATAATTCGGAAGGTTTCCTTCCCACCATTCAAAGTGTGTAGGATTTCTCTCTTAATTCCTACCTGCACACATGTGAGACCCAATAAAAAAGCCGTCTGATTGAGTGCAATTATCATAAAATCCTATAAGTGAGGCAGAAGTCGAGGCGAAATGCTTATTGATCGCTCTCAAACGCGCATTCTCTCATTATGGTGTGCTTATTTCTCACTCAACATTTAAGAATGAGAATATGTTCTTTGGTATTTATAACTTCTTATTACTAGCATGCAGAAACTCTATGTCCTCATAGCTCTTTGGATGCTTGGGATGCTGGAACGCTTTGAAGTTGGAGAAGGTTTTGTGGGTATATCTCTCGTAAGCCCTCACGAGACTATAACTCGTCCACTAGGGACACCTAGGAGTTTAAAGGCTTGTTACAGATGCTAAGTGTGACTGTATCCTCGACAACATGGAGTTGTTGTATTTTATGATTAGGTAGTTTGCTCGAGGACAAGCAAAAGCTAAGTGTGGGGGAATTTGATAAGTGCTTAATTTACATGTTTAGAATGTAAATTCCATACTAGTTATAGCTATTATTCTTGCATATTACTTTTTATTATGATTATTTCCTAGTTTATGTGTCATATCAGGTGAATCATTCGAAAAGGAGCTATAAAGTGCTTCAATGAAAAAGGAAGTGGAGTCTATCAATGAAGAAGGAACCAAGAGCCAAATTCAAATCATTAAAATCTAAGAATTCTTAATACCATCTTAAATATAACGAGAATACGAAAAGAACGCAAAAAGAATGAGGTCATTCCGAGTTCGAACGAAGAAGTTATAAGCGAAACAAGATTGAAACTTGAAGTTACAGAGAGGTTCGGCTGATAACTTCATCAGCACGAGTCAGCCGAACCTGGAGCTTAAAAATCAATATTTTCAAAGAGTATACAGGAGAGTGTTCGGCTCAAAAGAAATTTAATCAAGTAATCCGAACCTGGTGATCTCCTGGAGTGAATTTAACTTGTCAGATTCGTCCGGGAAAAGTCGGGAAGTTATGAGCCGAACCTGACAACTTCCTGGGACACAATTGGACGCGAAATTGACTTCTAACTCAAGGAAACACGGTCCCAGAAGGATTCTAAAGCCTAACTTTGAGATTTCTATATAAGAAGACATCCAGAGCCTTAAGAAGATATCTCATCTCATATTATACTTTTTTTCTTCATAAAATATTCTAGGGTTTACCCCTTTAGGGGGAAACCGGGTAATTGTGTAATCATGAGAAGCTAAACCTTTGTTGATTGAGGATGAATTCAATGTTCAAGCGTGAAGCTACATTATTATATAAATCTATTCAGAGTTTTATCATCTTATCGTTTGTTTTCACTATAATTAGGGTTTATGATTGATTTATAGATTCTTCAAGTGTACAATTGGATTAATCTATTTATAATTCTATTGCTAGTAAAGGGTTAGGATATCCGTGTAATTGTTGAATAATCCTTACACAAGTACAGAACGTGAAACCTCGCAGAGGGATTCTGTGGAGCAATCGTGTGTGAAGACAACACTAGTAAGTGGACCTTGCGCTAAGAGTCTAACTGCTGGGATCAACCTAAGTTCACATAACTTAAAGCTTCCGCTGGGTTACACCTTGAGTGCGCTACTACTTGGTGGTTCGGTTGGATAGAACTTGATATGCGAGCGCTTCGGTATCCGGTTACACAAGGGACTTTGAGGATAGTACTGCGCCAGCTGCTTTCCTACGGTTGGTGATGAATGGTTCTAACAAAGATAGATAAGTATATTAATCCAGTTATCGCTTGGTAACAACGAAGGATTTCTTGATCATCTCTTTCTTTTATTTGTTTCTTTTTATTTCACTTTTAAACAACCCCACTTTGTTTTGCTTTTGCCAATATAAACAACCTATAAATTACACATCTATATGTGGGAACGATCCTTACTACCGCTATATTATTTATTTAATTAGTGGGAAATATCTCGATTAATTTGTTTTGTTTACGACACGCATCAAAAACTGATTTTGCTTCGACTGTGTCTTGTATACTTCTATGAGATCTAAGCAATTGAACAACTATGTAACTAGTTCATTTGAGTCGTTTGAACTACTTATGGTGAAGATGAATAAGGTTGATACGAAAGTGATCATATGGCTAACCATTGGTTAACTATTGTTGAACCAACTAAGTGTACACGTTTAGGTACGGTTACCCAAACCTAAATGAAGTTACATTTCATTTGTGTATAACAAGCTAAGTTCGATCTAACAGTTGAAAGATATTATCTTGAATCTAATCAGGTTTTCATCTAACAGTGAATATTGAATGCTTTGTTACCAAGGTAACTTAGATTGCAGACCTTGATTTGGAGACTATATAAAGAAGAACTCTAGAAAATGGGAAGCTTAATCCCTACACCTCATGTGTGATACTAGATGCATAAACTAGAGTCGATTCTCCTTTAACCTTAGGTTTTTCACGAAACCATGTAGGTTAGCGACTTGAAGACTTCATTGGGATTGTGAATCCAGACCCAACTATTTTCTATGTAGTTGTGTGATCTGATCTTGCTGTTTCTATCGTGATTGAGTGCAATTGCAATATTTGCTTGAGATTTATATCTCCGATAGGTAAGATAGAAAATTAGTCACAAACGCCTTCGTCTCATCGTTTGTGATTCCACAATATCTTGTTTCGCTAGTCGATTAACATTATTGTGAGGTGATTGATATTTCTAGGTTGTTCTTCGGGAATATAAATCCGGTATATCAATTGGTTCCTGTTCACCTTGACTTATCAAAAGACGGAACAAAACTCGTAGGTATTTCTGTGGGAGACAGATTTATCAATTCCTATAGGCTTTTTTGTGTGAGACAAATTTGTTTATCAAGTCTTCGAATTTGGGTCGTAGAAACTCTTAGTTGTGGGTGAGATCAACTAAGGAAATCAAGTGTGTAGTATCCTGCTGGGATCAAAGACGTAAGGAACACGATTGTACCTTGATCAGCGTGAGATTGATTAGGGCTCAACTACATTCCAGACCGAAGTTAGCTTTGTAGTAAGCTAGTGTCTGTAGCAGTTTAATACAGTGTGGTGTTCAAATATGGACTGGGTCACGAGGTTTTTCTGCATTTGCGGTTTCCTCGTTAACAAAACTTCTGGTGTCTGTGTTATTTCTTTTCCGCCTTATATTTTGTTATATAATTGAAATATCACAAGTTGTGTGTTGAATCGATCAATTGATAAATCCAACCTTTGGTTGTTGATTGAAATTGATTGATCCTTGAACATTGGTCTTTGACACCGTTCAAGTTATTTATCTTATATTCAATCAGGCCCGCAAATTCTTATTTGTTTGTTTGCGGATTGAATTGAGAGATTGAAATATAACTCTTTGTTGTACTTTTCTTAAGATTGAGTTTAAATATCTAGTTGATTCTCTTGAAAGTATATTGGAGTTAGTCTATACAGATTGCTAAGCGAAATATTGGGTGAGGTTGTTAGACCCTCGCTTTTTCAATTGGTATCAGAGTAGGCAAACACGTTTAAGACCTCATAAGTCTGTGTTTGTAGCGATCTGAATAATGGACATAAGTGTTATCTCAATAAATGAAACACCATTTCCGGGGATTTCAGAATTCTCTTCCATGACTGATTTAATAAAATCTGCAAAATAAATTCTATCTAAACCTCCTCCAGGTTTAAAATCCCTTGAAGTGTTTTCAGGGCTTGAAAGGATACTTGAAAGATTATCTCTTGATGTTGAGTTATACCTCCAGAAAGAACAAGAATCTCTTGACAAGCTCCATCAAGTTATGATGAATAATACTCATGTCGAGGTTGATATTGATTTACTAATTAGTGACAACAATGCTCCTCCTTGATGTAACCCACTTGGTTGTAGTAAACTAAATGTTTTACAAGAGGAGTTTAAATCTCAGTCATCTGACGGTATCACCTCAAAGAATGAATCAGTTCATTGGTCAATTCCTGATAAACTATGTCATGATAACTGTTTTGTTTACTGTTGTAAACATGTCAGGAAAGAGTTTCCCTGTGTAGTACTAAACATTATCTGCAGACACTGTTTTTATTAAGTTTTAAAATGAGACATCATGGACTCAAATTTTTGTGTATCTCTCTAAAGTCTTTTGCAAAACTTGTAAAAACAGATTCTTTGATGTTTCTCAACTTTGTTTAATGAAAAAGTAGTTGGAAGAAAACTCTTTCTTGGTGCCATGGTGAGCAATACATTGTTCACCTCAACAAAACTTGATTGTTTTGAAAGTGAATCCTCACCAAGAAATTCCATGTTATGTATACGGTGAGGGAAGCACAAGAATTGGAGCACACATATTTTGTTGGGTGTGATTTTGGATATTTGGTAACGTTGTAGAATTCAATCGGATTCTTCTAAAAAGGTATGTCTCGAAACTTGAGTAAGTGTTATGATGATCTATGTACCTTGTGTATCATTCATGTCTACCTAACTTGATTTGTGTTTAAGGTTCTTAAATGTTCCGGTTTGAAAATAGTTGTTAGGGATGTTTTGGCCTTCATGGTACACTTCAGGTATGCATACCAGTTTAGAAATGAGTTTTTGTAATAAAATCCAGGGAAATTCGTGTGCATATCAGTTTGCATACTGAAAATCCGTTTGCATACCCGTTTGCATACTGGCATGTAGACGTCGATATTCGGTAAACTTGTTTTGGCCGTATCTTCTTCGTCCGAACTCGGAATGACCTCATTCTTTTTGCATTCTCTTCCTATTTGAATTCTCTTCGAAATGGATATGATAATTCTTGAATTTGGATGAGTTAAGATTGGTATTTGTCCTGTCTCTTGATTTTGAGTGTTTAGCTCAGTTTCGTCGCACTTGTTCCACTTCTCTTGGACTTGGGCACTTGGATTCTTTGAGTAATACTCTTCTAGGCTCATTTGTAGCTTTTAAAAGAATGTTGCCGGTGAATCACAAAGAAGGAAGTTCAAGAATGGACAGTAGTACGCATTGCTATGGTATTCTTGAATGTTCACAATCATCTTATGTGAACTATGGTGCATGGTCAATAATTACATTATATGTTATTATTTGTTAAGAAAATCTTTTTATACGCATTTGGTATCTATTCTTAGTGTAAATCCATGCGAAAAAGATTGATTCTACCCTTTAAGGACAAATCATCTCATATGTGCATTACGAGTTTGTCTTTATGTTTAGGAAACTTCTTATGAGAATTTATTCTTATGTTTTAAGAAGGATAACTAGGGTTTGGAATAGCAATTATTGTGAGTACACATAGCTATTTCCAAATATTTTCATCTTGCAATTTTTTTAGATTTATTTATTTAAATTCTAAAATTCATTTGGAAGATGATTTTGCAATATTAATCTTTATGGTTTTATATATTGCAACTTGTTATGGGATATGTGTGTTTGCGTCCGTGAACTATGATTGTCCCATTCGTGTTGAAAAGTTAACTCTATTATATGTCAGCATGAAAGTATTGATATAAAATAGAATGAACTTTTGACAAACAAAAGTTAAGCCTATTCTGTCATTATGCAAATATTGATGGAAGATAGGATAAACTTTTGTTTACAAAGATTAAGTCTATTATATGTCATTGTGCAAATAGTGATATAAAATAGAATGAATCTTTGTTTATTCCGCAGTATTGATCTTCCCTGATCCATATCTTTATGTAAATACTGTGTGGCTTCGTAAGTTCTCTTATGTGAGCATTTCCGATTAAATTAATCATGGGTTCTCTTGTGGTTAATTTAATTGAGTATTTTGGATACAAATTCATGTTTCATGTGATTTTTTAATGTCCAAAGAAATTATTCTTTTCTTGTAAAAGTAAGGTCGCCCTTGTTGTTCTTTCGGGAATGACATTTTATGAGGGGGGGGCGGAGTTCTTAATTCCCAAATCTTTGTGGGGAGTACGGCTGTGGAATATTATAGGGGTTATCTTGTATCTTTATAAACTCCTTGATGAATGCATTTTGTTTCGGCTATATGATTGCATCTAAAAAGTTGATATGTGATTTTCTTTTGGTCATGAAGTATCTCTATGGAAATTTCATTAGGAACCCACTAATTTCGTACCTTTGCCAATTTTATTGACAAAAAGGGGGAGAATTAATGTGTAGTTCACACTACAAATACATATGGTTTTCGGATCATTATGTAAGGGGGGTTGGTTTTCATGTGAGATGAAGTATTGACTAAGGGGGACTAATACATATCACCATAGTATTGTTGTCAAAGTTGTGATACAATTGAACTTTGATGCTGTGTAATAATACTATGACACTTTATAACAATGATTGAGAGATATTGTTTTCTCATTGTTATGGCTACGGATCTTCAACAACGATGATGCTGAATTGAATACCTTTGGAATCATTGGAGTACTTGGAAGTGACGAAGAATTCGAGTAATGTTGAAGAACCAATGAGATCGGGCATTTGGATGAGAAGCTACAAAGTTTATTTATTTTGTATTCAATATGTGTCGATAGATTTGTCACTAAAATTGACAAAGGGGGAGATTGTTAGAGCACTGCTCGGTCAAACTCGCAAGCGTTGCTATCTCAAGCTTGTTTGTCAAGTTTAGTTGCCAAAACTATAAGTATTGATTTCTAGTCTACTTATAGCTAAGTCTCGGACTAGGATAGTAAGTGTAGTTGAGCTCTAGACTCCACGGCGTTCATCATGCAAAGACAAAGAACTAATCAAGGAACTTGTGGAACTTCATCGACAAAAAGGTATGTGGAGACTTGAACTTATCTATCACTCAAAAGTCTATCTATTTTATCTCCCATCTTGAGACAAAAGTCGTATTGCTATGTAGACTTCGATTATACATATTTGCTATTTCGAGCCGAGTTTATCTCGCTTATTTATTTCTCGAAATATGTGTCGGTAAGCTTTCGCTTTGGCCAAGTTCCTCTTTACTCGTGACGAAAGTCATGTTGATTATTTCAATAACTTGAAAATCTCTTTAATGAAAAATAGTTTGTGAATAGCAACAATATAACATCCTCTACGAAAGTTTCAATGATTGAAATGAGAGTTTAGAATATGTAACTGAAAAAGCGGGGGTCTAACAACACCACCCAATATTTTGCTTAGTAATCTGTATGGACTATCTCCAATATACTTTTTATGAGAATCAACTAGACAGTTAGACTCAATCAATAAAAAGATATATCAAAGAGTTTATATCTCAATCTCTCGATTTGATCTTTACTCAAGCAAATGGAAATCTGCGAGTCTTTATCAAAGAGAGATAACTTGGACGGTATCAAAGACCAATGTCCAAGGATCAATCAATATCAATCAACAACCAAAGGTTGGATTTCCAATTGATGATCTTTAACGCACAACCTGTATTATTTCAATTATATAAAAAATATAATGCGGAAAAGAAATAACACAGACACCAGAAGTTTTGTTAACGAGGAAACCGCAAACGCAGAAAAACCCAGGGACCTAGTCCAGATTAAGTACACACTGTATTAAGTCGCTACAGACACTAGCCTACTCCAAGCTAACTTTGGACTGGACTATAGTTGAACCCCAATCAGTCTCGCACTAATTCAAGGTGCAGTTGTACTCCCTACGCCTCTGATCCCAGCAGGATACTGCGTACTTGATTCCCTTAGATGATCTCACCCGCAACTAAGAGTTGCTGCAACCCAAAATCGCAGACTTGATAATAAACATATCTGACTCACACAGAAAATTCTATCAAAGGATAAATCTGTTTTCCACAGAAGAACCCTAGGTTATTGTTCCGTCTTATGATATGAAATTAAGGTGAACAACAACCAATTGATAGTCCGGTCTTATATTACCGAAGAACAGCCTAGATTAATCAATCACCTCACAACAGTCTTACTTGTATAAACAAGAGGACGTCGAGGAATCACAAACAATGAGACGAAGATGTTTGTGACTTCTTATCTTGCCTATCGTAGAACTCTCACGATCTCAAGCCAATCAATAAGATTGTACTCGTACGATAGAAAATGCAAGATCAGATCACACAACTATGATAAAAGTAGTATCGGTCTGGATTCACAATCCCAATGAAGTCTTTAAGTCGTTAACCTGGTTTTAGAGAAGAAAACCAAAGGTTAGAGGAGAATCGACTCTAGCGAGCGCACTAGTATCACACAGACGTGTGGGGATTGGTTTTGCCCAATGCTAGATGTATCCTTTATATAGTCTTCAAATCAGGGTTTTACCTTAGGTACAAAGCAATCAATATTCACTGTTAGATGAAAACCTGATTTAGATTCAAGTTAATTTTTATCAACCGTTAGATCGAAAACTTAGCTTGTCACACACACTTGAGATATACGTTTACTGGGTTTGTGAAAATCGTGCCCAAACGTGTACGTGTATGTTGGTTCAACATAGTAACCCAAAAGGTTAACCATATGAGCATTTCATATTAACCTTGTTCTTCTTCACCATAACTAGTTCAATTGACTCATTTGAACTAGTTAGAGAGTTGTTCAATTGCTATGACATCTTATGTAACTACACAAGACATACTTGAAACAAAGATGATTCGATTCGATTTGAATCGTCTCATGAACTTTATAGCCACGGTTTGCATACTGCATTCCTTAGTAATTTAAGTTTCATGTTCAGAGCACATCTTTAGATCATAACCCACTTACGCAAACAAGTTCGCAGAGTTAAGGCAACCGGCAGAGTTTCCCAAACTCAGCAGAAAATCTCGGCAAGGAGACTTCCGCCAGTTCGCGGAATAAACACGCAAACGAGTTTTTGGAAAATCCCATCAGAAATTCTCGGTAAGAGAACTTCTGTCAGTTCGCGGACTGAGTTCGCAAACTGAGTTCGCGGACTTGGCAAAGCCAATTCCTCCGGTTTCTCTCAATCAACAAAGTTCGCAAACTTCGGATTAAGGAATAAGACTTATGCATATATGTGTTTCCACACAATGCTTATATCCATCATTGGTTATATTGACCTAAACTCTCATTCCAACCATTGAAACATTCTTAGAGGACGTTATATAGTTGTTACACTATTTATCGTCAAAGCGATTTTCAAAGTGATTTAAACATTATGACTTTCATCATTAGGTAAAGATAAACCCGATCAAAGCAAAACGCTTTACCAACACATGATTTCGAGATATAGATAGGCGATATATACTCGGCTCGAAATATCAAATGTGTATGATCCAGCCTATATAGCATACGACTTTTGTCTCATAAGAAGTAGGAGATAGAAGAGATAGACTTTTGAGTGATAGATAAGTTCAAGTCTCCACATCCTTTTTGTTGATGAAGTTCCACGGTTCCTTGAGTAGATCTTCGTCGTTGTATGATGAATCGCCATGAAGTCCTTGAGCTCAACTACACTTTTCTATCCTAGTCCGAGACTTATCTATGTAGACTAGAAATCAAGACTCATAGTTTTGTTCACTAACATTGACAAACATGCTTGATATAGCAATGCATGCGAGGTCGACCGAGCTATGCTCTAACAATCTCCCCCTTTGTCAATTTTAGTGACAAAACTATTAATATATATGGAATACAAAAAAGATAAATTTTAGTGGATCCTATTCCATAGTCTAATCTTCAACGTTCCCTGAAATCTCCGTCCTTCCAAGTACTCCAATGATCCCAAAGGTTGTAAGTTTAGCATCACCTTTGTTGAAGATCCGTAGCTATAACAATGATAGAAATCGAGATTCTCGATCATCATTATATAGCGACATAGTATTATTATGTAACATCAAAGTCCAATTGCATCACGACTTTAACAATAATACTACGGTGATATGTATCACTCCCCCTTAGTCAATACTCCATATCACATGGAAACCACCCCCCTTACACAATGATCCAAAAACCATATGTATATGTAGTAGAACTACGCATTAATTCTCCCCCTTTTTGTCAATGAAATTGGCAAAGGTACAAGAACGGGATCCTAATGAAATTTCCAAGAAGAGACGTTTCATAGACTAAAAGAAAAAAAATACATACCAACTCAATTTAGATGCAATCATAAAGCCGAAGCCAAATGCATTCATCAAGGAGTTTTAAGATACAAGATAACCCCTATAAAATTCCACAGCCGCACACCCTGCAAGATATTACCATTAAGCACAAGTTTAAAAGAACTCTCCCCCATTTGATGTCATTCCCGAAAGAACAACAAGAGCGACCTTAATTTCGAAAGAAAAAAAAGGATTTTTAATTTGACACAAAAAACCATAGGAATGATTTTCTATATCCAAAACTCAATCAAATTAATCACAAGAAAACCCATGATTAATTTAATTGGAATACGCAACTAAATCAAAACCACAAAAGTGATCAATTTAATTGATTGTGCTCAACATAAGTAAACTTACGGAGCTACGATTAAGGTAATCATACGGAGATGACTAACTTAATCGTTCACATACTCAACATAAGGAAAACCTTACGGAATATACGACTACATTAACCAATAGAACATGATTAGTATAGCCGTTCATATACTCAACACAAGGACTTGTGGAATATATGAATACTCAACTAGACTAATTACAAGAGAACCTATAATTAATCTAATTGGAAAACACAACCAAACTAATCACAGAAGTAGTCAATTTAATTGTCAATTGTTTTGCTCGACAAAAGAAGACTTTCGGAGCAAATAACTAAATAACCAACCAAGATGATTAATTTAGTTCAAAGATGCTCGACATAAAGTACCTTACGGAACAACCAACAAAGTTAATCACAAAATAATCAACTTAGTTGTATCGTGCTCGACATAAGACACATTATGGAGCCTCACGGTAATACAAAAAGAATGGATCAATGAAGATCAATACCGTGGAATACATACAAGGATCTATTCTATCTTTCCATCACTATATGCATAATGACATAATAGACTTTATCCTTGTCACACAAAAGATTTTACCCTATTTTCCATCAAATAAATGACTGCATAGGCATAACTTTTGTAATTGTCAAAAGTCCATTCGTCCTTTTATCAATACGAATATCAATTTATGAACGACTTTACTTTTGACAACATATGGGACCTTCAAGTTCACGGACGCAAACAATACATATCCCATAAAAATATTACAATACTTCAAAATCAAACAGATTAATACTGCAATAACATCATCCTACAAATATTTTTAGAATTTAAAACCAATAAACCTAAAAAATAACACAAGAAGATGAAAACAAAAATAGCTATGTGTAGTCACAATCTTCGCTATTCAAAACGCTAGTTATTCTTCCAACTAAACCAAAAAGAAGACATACTAGGCAACAATCCCTTTGAGAAATTATTTATCATTCCCGAACTCCTTGTTATCGACAGCCATCAGGACATAAGGTTCACGGAGATAAGTGTCAATACCCACGAGCTGTCTTGGTTGAAGAGGTCGAATTAGGGTCCTCTGAATTTCCAAAGATTTAGACACGAAAGTCTTTATTTCACAAGTCTCCCTTCTTATTTCCTTTAACTCATCAAGAACATTGGAAAAATTCTGAGAGTTAGAAGGAACAACCCTAGGTTTTCTTGTATTCCTTGTTTTTCTTTTCAGGGACTTAGAAACAAGAGAGTTCTCTTTTTCCTTGATTGATGGATTAACAATCATGTTGACATCCTTTCCATATGATGACATGGTGCTTTGAGAACAGTTATGAACAACTGGTATTTGTGTGATGGAATCACTTAACTCAACAAGCAGTCTTATAAAGGATGTCGAAAGGAAAAAGGAATGTAGGGTTCAAAACCTATTGACAGGTTCGCATACGCCCAACTCTAAAACCCTATAAAGAGTAGAAATGTCGATAATAACCCTTTTTTTTATTTGATAGACAAAAAATAACAAATCTAAGAAAAGAAGGAAAAACTTCTCTGAAGCCTGGATCAGCACTCAATCTTGTCTCTTTTCGATCAGGCACATGAGACAAGATTTTCCTAACAACACAATCAAGTTGTGTTGCGATGAACAACGATTTGTCCATATTTTTCCTCATGGGAGGAATCCTCTGATCTCTGTCTATCAAACCGATTTGACCATATTTTCTTTTCAAATGGTCTTATTCTATCCCTGGAAACTAACTTCTTAGACGAAGATAAAATCCTACATACCTCGGCGGTCTTCTGAGCAAGTTTTAGCTTTCTTGCTAATCGATCTCCTCTTCGTTGAAGTTTGCTTGCGTGCCTTATTTGGTGCTTGTATTTGTAACACCTTGATAGTTCATGTCCCTTCATCGAATAAAAAGAGCACGTCAATCTTGGATAGTATTCAGGCATCTGAGATGTGCAAGCAGATAGACATACAATTGATCCTGAAACATCACTGATAGGGTTTCTAGTTACCGTATTCAGCGAATCTTCCAGCTTGATTGGGTTTCCTTCTTCTCCGAACCCATTGAGGTTGATATATGTATTGCTACAAGTATCAAAATCGATGTTTTCACAAAGAATCCCTACACTTGATTTTCTATCTTCATCAGAATCATAGGTTTCATACATTTCATCAAGTGTTACAGCTAGACCTTTGTTCCCAGTGTATTTTCTACGATTTGGGCATTCATTAGCAAAATGGCCAAAACCTTTACACTTAAAGCACTGAGGCATGTCCTCGTCATCAGCCTCGTCAGCATCCCTGTTTTTAGAAGGTACGCGACCGTGAGGTTTATCTGATGACTTAGGTTTGTCTCTTGAAAACCGTTTACTTCTCTTCATCAGAAGATCCCTAAAATGTCTTGTGATCAAGGAGACTGATTTGTCAAGATCTTCATCCGAAAAATCATCCTCAGAGACATGAACACTTTTACCTTTGACAAGTAATTTAGTGTTCTTCTGTGTTTTAAAGGCAACATCCTTACCGACTTTGGATGTATGCTCATGGTCAAATATCTTTAGCTTTTCAACCAAGGTGTTTCTGGAAAGATTATCGAGGTTATTCCCCTCAACGATGGAATGCTTCTTAGACTCGTATCTAGATGGTAGCGATCTGAGAATTTTCATCACAATATCCTTTTCAGGAATGGTCTTACCCAATGCAAAAGATGCATTAACAATTTCAGACACTTTGTGATTAAACTCATCAAATGACTCTTCATCTGCCATACGAAGGTTTTCCCAATCGGAATTAAGGTTTTGAATCCTAACTTCCTTTTCACTGGAGTTAGCTTCAAATACGCTTACTAAGATATCCCAAGCATCTTTAGACCTAGTGCAATTAGACACATGGTGTTGAAGACTTGGGGCAATGGCATGTATGATAACATTTAACCCTTCAGAATTCTACTTTGCAGCAAGAATCTCGCCAGCATTATATCCACCAATATTCTTGAGAACATTTACGTCTCCAGCTGCAACAACAGGCGCATCATAGCCATTGAAAACATATAGCCATGATTGAAAATCACGCGACTGGATGAAGGCTCGCATAACAATTTTCCACCATAATTAATTAGAGCCATCGAAGATTGGTGGTACGTTAGTAGAGATGACACCTCTGTCCATAGAGTCAGATCGCTACAAACACAGACTGATGAGGTCTTAGTGTGTTTGCCTGCTCTGATACCAAATGAAAAAGCGGGGTCTAACAACGCCACCCAATATTTCGCTTAGCAATCTGTATGGACTAACTCCAATATACTTTTTATGAGAATCAACTAGACAGTTAGACTCAATCAATAAAAAGATATATCAAAGAGTTTATATCTCAATCTCTCGATTTGATCTTTACTCAAGCAAATGGAAATCTGCGAGTCTTTATCAAAGAGAGATAACTTGGACGGTACCAAAGACCAATGTCCAAGGATCAATCAATATCTATCAACAACCAAAGGTTGGATTTCCAACTGATGATCTTTAACGCACAACCTGTATTATTTCAATTATATAAAAAATATAATGCGGAAAAGAAATAACACAGACACCAGAAGTTTTGTTAACGAGGAAACCGCAAATGCATAAAAACCCCGGGACCTAGTCCAGATTGATACACACTGTATTATGCCGCTACAGACATTATCCTACTCCAAGCTAACTTCGGACTGGACAATAATTGAACCCCAATCAGTCTCCCACTAATTCAAGGTACAGTTGTACTCCCTACGCCTCTGATCCCAGCAGGATACTGCGCACTTGATTCCCTTAGCTGATCTCACCCACAACTAAGAGTTGCTGCAAACCCAAAATCGCAGACTTGATAATAAACAAATCTGTCTCATACAGAAAAGTCTATCAAAGGATAAATCTGTCTCCCACAGAAGAACCCTAGGTTATTGTTCCGTCTTATGATATGAAATCAAGGTGAACAGGAACCAATTGATAATCCGGTCTTATATTCCCGAAGAACGGCCTAGATTAATCAATCACCTCACAACAGTCTTACTTGTATAAACAAGAGGACGTCGAGGAATCACAAACAATGAGACGAAGATGTTTGTGACTTGTTATCTTGCCTATCGGAGAACTCTCACGATCTCAAGCCAATCAATAAGATTGTACTCGTACGATAGAAAATGTAAGATCAGATCACACAACTACGATAAAAGTAGTATCGGTATGGCTTCACAATCCTAATGAAGTCTTTAAGTCGTTAACCTGGTTTTAGAGAAGAAAACCAAAGGTTAGAGGAGAATCGACTCTAGCGAGCGCACTAGTATCACACAGACGTGTGGGGATTGGTTTTGCCCAATGCTAGATGTATCCTTTATATAGTCTTCAAATCATGGTTTTGCCTTAGGTACAAAGCAATCAATATTCACGGTTAGATGAAAACCTGATTTAGATTCAAGCTAATATTTCTCAACCGTTAGATCGAAAACTTAGCTTGTCACACACACTTGAGATATACGTTTACTAGGTTTGTGAAAACCGTGCCCAAACGTGTACGTGTGTGTTGGTTCAACATAGTAACCCAAAAGGTTAACCATATGAGCATTTCATATTAACCTTGTTCTTCTTCACCATAACTAGTTCAATTGACTCATTTGAACTAGTTAGAGAGTTGTTCAATTGCTATGAGATCTTATGTAACTACACAAGACACAATTGAAACAAAGATGATTCGATTCGATTTGAATCGTCTCATGAACTTTATAGCCACGGTTTGCATACTGCATTCCTTAGTAATTTAAGTTTCATGTTCAGAGCACATCTTTAGATCATAACCCACTCAAGTACACAAACAAGTTCGTGGACTTAAGGAAACCGGCAGAGTTTTCCAAACTCGACATAAATTCTCGGCAAGGGGACTTCCGCCAGTTCGCGGACTAAACACGCAAACGAGTTTTTGGAAAATCCCAGCAGAAATTCTTGATAAGAGAACTTCCGTCAGTTCGCGGACTTGGCAAAGCCAATTCCTCCGGTTTCTCTCAATCAACAAAGTTCGCAAACTTCAGATTAAGGAATAAGACTTATGCACATATGTTTTTCCACATAATTCTTATATCCATCATTGGTTATATTGACCTAAATTCTCATTCCAACCATTGAAACATTCTTAGAGGACGTTATATAGTTGTGACACTATTTCTCGTCAAAGCGATTTTCAAAGTGATTGAAACATTATGACTTTCGTCATTAGGTAAAGATAAACCCGATCAAAGCGAAACGCTTTACCAACACATGATTTCGAGATATAGATAGGCGAGATATACTCGGCTCGAAATATCAAATGTGTATGATCCGGTCTATATAGATACGACTTTTGTCTCACAATAAGTAGGAGATAGAATAGATAGACTTTTGAGTGATAGATAAGTTCAAGTCTCCACATACCTTTTTGTTGATGAAGTTCCACGATTCCTTGAGTACATCTTCGTCGTTGTATAATGAATCGCCATGAAGTCCTTGAGCTTAACTACACTTTTCTATCCTAGTCCGAGACTTATCTATGTAGACTAGAAATCAAGACTCATAGTTTTGATCACTAACATTGACAAACATGCTTGATATAGCAACACATGCGAGGTCGACCAAGCTACGCTCTAACAGTAACCATCTTTGGATATAAACATAGTGTGTTCTCACATTTATGTAAAAGTCCAAAACCGGGAACCCAAAGTATGCGTACCCGTACGCGTACTGGCGGTTGTTGGAAATCCGGGTAAGTATGCATACCCGTACACATACTGGCGGAAAGTTCAGGTCCATGAATTTCTGCTGGAGTTTGAAAGTAAAAAAAACTCAATCCGGTTACTTAAGTACGCGTAGCCGTTTACATACTTAGGTAGGTTACTTTCTAAAATCGGATTGTTTATGAACTAAAACATTTATATAATAAGGAATGCAATCTTTGCAAACCGTGGCTACAATGTTCATGAATCGATTCGAGTGAATCAAAATCGATTTTGCTTCGATTGTGTCTTGTATAATTCTATGAGATCTAAGCAATTGAACAACTCTCTAACTAGTTCATTTGAACTAGTTATGGTGAAGATGAATAAGGTTGATATGAAAGTGCTCATATGGCTAACCATTGGTTAACTATTGTTGAACCAACTAAGTATACACGTTTAGGTACGGTTACCCAAACCTAAATGAAGTTACATTTTATTTGTGTATAACAAGTTGTTAGAGCACTGCTCGGTCGAATCGCATTCCTTGCTATCTCAAGCATGTTTGCCAATATTAGTGATCAAAACTATATGTCTTGATTTCTAGTTTACTTATGAATAAGTCTCGGTCTAGGATAGTTAAGTGTAGTTGAGTTCTAGACTCCATGGCGATCATCTTACGAAGACGAAGAACTACTCAAGGAACAAGTGGAACTTCATACGACAAAAAGGTATGTGGAGACTTGAACTTATCTATCACTCAAAAGTCTACTCTATATCCTACTCTTGAGATAATAGTCATATAAGTATGATAGTTTTCATACATACACATTTGGTATTTCGAGCCGAGTTTACTCGCGTATCTTTTTCTCGAAATATGTGTTGGTGAGCTTTTACTTTGACCATTTTCATCTTTACCCGTGATGAAAGTCATGATGACGTTTCAATCTTGAAAATATCTTTGATGACGATAGTCGTGAATAACGATTGTTATAACATTATAGAAGAATGTTTCAATGGTTGAAATGTAGAGTTGAGATTACCAACTATGGATATAAGCATATATAGTGTGTTCGCACAATAGTGTATAAATCCATGTGATGGAAACCAAGTGTGTGCATATGTGTGCATGCGGTATTGGTGAAGGAGACGGGTTGAGTACGCGTACCCATGCGCGTACCTGCGGAAGTTTTCGAACCGAAAATTTCTGCTGGTTTGTAAGTTTGCAAACTAGTAAAGTAGTCGCCTTAGGTACGCATACCCGTACGCGTACCCACAGAAGTTTTCGAACCGAAAATTTCTGCCGAGTTTGTAAACTCAAATCCAGTAGCCAAGGTACGCATACCCGTAAGCGTACCCAAGATGGTTATTTCTCAAATCGGTAGTTCATGAGCTTAAAACAATAAATTATAAGGAATGCAATCTTTGCAAACCGTGGCTATATTGTTCATGAATTAATTTTAGTGAATCAAACCGATTTTGTTTCAATTGTGTCTATGAATAAAGACCTAAGCAATTGAACAACTCTTCAACTAGTTCTTATGAGTCATTTGAACTAGTTATGAGAAAGATGAATACGGTTAATATTAAAGTGCTCATATGGCTAACCATTGGTTAACTATTTTTGAACCAACTAAGTGTACACGTTTAGGTACGGTTACTCAAACCTAAATGAATACATTTCATTTGCGTGTGACAAGCTAAGTTTCGATCTAACGGTTGAAATATATTAGCTTGGTTGAATCAGGTTTTTCATGTAACGGTGAATATTGAATACTTTGTTACCAAGGTAACTTATGCAAACCCTGATTTGAAATCTATATAAAGGAGACTTCTAGTAACTGGAAAACTAATCCCCACACCTCCTGTGTGATACTAGTTGGTTTTGCTAGAGTCGACTCTCCTTTAACCTTAGGTTTCTTCTCGAGACCCTATAGGTTAACGACTGAAAGAATTCATTGGGATTGTGAAGCCTGACGAAACTACTTTCTTGTAGTTGAGCGATCTGATGTTGTCATTTTATATCGTACGAGTTCAATTGAATAATTGACTTGAGATTATATCTTCCGATAGGGCAAGATAAAAAGAAATTACAAACATCTTCGTCTCATCGTTTGTGATTCCACAATATCTAGTTTCGCTACAATACCATTTAGATTATTGTGAGGTGATTAACAATACTAGGATGTTCTTCGGGAATATAAGTCCGGGTTATCAATTAGTTCATGTTCACCTTGATTTATCAAAAGATGGAACAAAACTCATAGGTTTATCTGTGGGAGACAGATTTATCTATCATCGTATACTTTTCTGTGTGATACAGATTTGTTTATTGAAGTTTTCGACTTTGGGTCGTAGCAACTCTTAGTTGTGGGTGAGATCGGCTAAGGGAATCAAGTGCATAGTATCCTGCTGGGATCAGAGACATAAGGAGCGCAACTGTACCTTGAATCAGTGTGAGATTCATTAGGGTTCAACTATAGTCCAGACCGAAGTTAGTTTGTAGTAGGCTAGTGACTGTAGCGGCTTAATACAGTGTGATGTTCAATTTGGACTAGGTCCCGGGGTTTTTCTGCATTTGTTGTTTCCTCGTTAACAAAATTTCCGGTGTCTGTGTTATTTTTATTCCGCATTATATTTTGTTCTATAATTGAAATATCACAGGTTATGTGTTAAGATCAACCAATTAGAATATCCAACCTTTGGTTGTTGATTTACATTGATTGACACTTGGATATTGGTCTTTGGTACCATCCAAGTTTATCTCTCTAGTATTTGATAAAAACTCGCAGATTTCCATTTGCTTGAGTAAAGATCAAATCGAGAGATAGAGATATTAACTCCTTGATATACTTTTTATTAAGATTGAGTCTGACTGTCTAGTTGATTTTCTTAAAAGTATATTAGAGTTAGTCCATACAGATTGATAATCGAAATATTGGGTGAGGTTGTTGTACCCCCGCTTTTTCAATTGGTATCAGAGCAGGCAAACACGTTTAAGACCTCAAAAGTCTGTGTTTGTAGCGATCTGACTCTATGGACAGAGGTGCTATGTCTGTTAACGTACCACCAGTATTCGATGGCTCTAATTACTTATGGTGGAAAATTGCTATGCGAGATTTTCTTCAAGCACGTGATTTTCAATCATGGGTATATGTATTTCATGGCTATGATGCTCCCGTTGTGGCAGTAGAAAATGTAAACATTCCCAAGAATATTGGTGAATACAGTCCTGTCGAGATACTTGTTGCAAAGCAAAATTCCGACTGTTTGAATGCCATCATACATGCCATTACCCCAAATCTTCAGCACTATGTGTCAAATTGCACTAGGTCTAAAGATGCATGGGATATCTTAGAAACTGTATTCGAAGGTAATACCAGTGAAAAGGAAGTTAGGCTTCAAAACCTTAATTCTGATTGGGAAAACCTTCGTATGGCAGATGAAGATTCATTTGATGAGTTTAATCACAAAGTGTCTGAAATTTTTAATACATCTTTTGTATTGGGTAAGACTATTCCTGAAAAGGACATTGTGATGAAAATTCTCAGATCGCTGCCATCTAGATACGACTCTAAGAAGCATGCCATCGTTGAGGGAAATAACCTTGATAATCTCACCAGAAATACGCTGGTTGGGAAGCTTAAGATCTTTGATCACGAGCATTCATCCAAATCTAAGGATGTTGTGTTCAAAGCACTAAAAGACACATAATTACTTGATAAAAGTAAAAAAAATGCATATCTCTGAAGACGATCACTCTGAGACTGATTCATTAGATGAAGATATTGAAAAATCGGTCTCGATGATCACAAGACAGTTTAGAGATCTTCTATTGAAGAGAAGTAAACGGTTTACCAGAGATAAGCCTAATGCATCAGTCAAATCTCATAATCGTATTCCTCCTAAAAATAGGGACACTGATGAAACTGATGACGAGGATATGCCTCAGTGCTTTAAGTGTAAGGGATTTGGTCATTTTGCAAACGAGTGCCCAAATCGTAGAAAATACACTGGGAACAAAGGTCTTGCTACGACACTTGATAAGATGTCTGACAATTATGATTCTGATAAAGACAAAAAACTCAAGTGTTGCTCTTCTTTGAGAAAATATTGATTTTGATAATTGTAGCAATACATACACCAATCTTGATAATCTCTAAGAAGAGAACCCAATCAAGATGGAAGAGTCTTTTGACCCCTCTGTTGGAAACTCTATGTTTAATGTTTCACGATCAACTATGTGCCTAGCAGCTTGCACATCTCGGGCGCCTGAACCATATTTACGTTGACATGCTCCTATTGTTCTCTCAAAGGTCATGAGTTTTCAAAGCGTTTCAATACAAACAGAAGATGAAATATGTCAACAAGCTTCAGCGAAGAGCAGATCGTCTAGCCACTAAGCTTAAACTTGCAGAGAAAACATCTAAGGTATGTAAGATCTTATCTTCCTCGAAGAGATTAGTTTTCAAAGACGGATATAAGCCATTAGAGAAGAAAACATGGTCTAAACATATGGAAAGGGAAGGTCCCATGAATTCCAACCAAAAGGATCATGGTGGAAAAATTGTTGTTCACCACCTCACAACTTGATTGTGTTGTCTTGTGCATCTTGTCTCATGTGCCTGTTCAAAAGAGACAAGATCTTGCACACCTCAGGCTTTAAAAATAAAATTTTCTTTAGTTTTGTTTTTAGCTTTGTGTTGTTTGGTTTGGAATTCCTCCATGTCACTTTTGATCGTGGAAGGGAACGGTTTGCCAAAAGAAGAGGGTTATTATCGGCAATTCTACTCTTTATAGGGTTGTGAGTTGGACGTGTATGAACCTGTTTAAAGGATTCGAAACCCTACATTCATTTTTCCTTCTCTGATACTCTTTATATCTTAAGACTGCTCGTTGAGGTTTGATTGTGAACTCCTCTCACAATTTCATGGATACTCCAAGCACATGTCTTCTGATGGGAAAGATATCAATATGATTGTTAAGCCATCAATCACTAAGGAAAAAGATAAATCTCAATTGCCTCCAACTTTAAAAAGAAAAAGAAGGAATGTGAGGAAGCCAAGAGTTGTTCCTTCAAACTCTCAGAAGTTTTCTGATGTTCTTGAAGAGTTGAAGCTGGCAAGAAAAGAGATTCAGCAAATAAAGGCTTGCGTTTTAAGATCATTGGAAATTCAGAAGGCCCTGATTCGACATCATCAGCCAAGAAGGTTCATTGGTATTGACTCCTTCCTCCATGAACCATATGTTCCAATGGCTGTTGACGACAAAAAGTTCGGGGACGACAAGGATTTTTCAAAGATCTTAATATCTAGTGAAACTTCTTAAAAGAATTTTATTCTTGTTTTTGTTTAAGAAGGATAACTAGGGTTTGGAATAGCCATTATTGTGAGTACACATAGCTATGTCCAACGTTTTCATCTTTATGTTTTTAGATTTATTTGTTTAAATTCTAAGGTTTGGTTTGGAAGATGATTTTTGCAGTATTAATCTTTATGGTTTTATATATTGCAATGTGTTATGGGATATCTATGTTTGCGTCCGTGAACTATTATTGTCCCATATATTATTAAAAGTTATCTCGTTTATATGTCGATATGCATGTATTGATACAAGATCGATGAACTTTTGACAAACAAAAGTTAAGCCTATTATGTCATTTTTTGATGGAAGATAGGTTAAAATCTTTTGTTTACAAGGATTATGTCTATTATATGTCATTGTGCAAATAGTGATGGAAAATAGAATGAATCCTTGTATATTCCGCAGTATTAATTTTCCCTGATCCATATTTTATGTATATATTGTGCGGCTCCATAAGTCTTCTTGTATGAGCATATCCAACTAGATTAATCATAGATTCATTTGTGGTTATTTTGGTTGTGTATTCCGATTGAATTAATCATGGGTTCTCTTGTGGTTAGTTTAATTGAGAATTTTGGATACAAAATCATTTTGTGGTTTTTGGTGTCCAAAGAAATCCTTCTTTTCTCGTAAAAGTAAGGTCGCTCTTGTTGTTCTTTCGAGAATGACATCAAATGGGGGAGAGTTCTTTTGAACTTGTGCTTAATTTCCATACCTTTTTGGGGTGTGCGACTGTGGAATATTTGAGGAGTTATCTTGTATCTTTATAAACTCCGTGATGAATGCATTTAGCTTCGGCTTTATGATTGACAAAGTTTATATGTACTTTTCTTTAGTGTCTCCATGAAAATTTTCATTAGGATCCGGTTTTCGTACCTTTGCCAATTTTATTGGCAAAAAGGGGGAGAATCAATATGTAGTTCACACTAAAAAAAACATATGATTTTCGTATCATTATGTAAGGGGGAGTGGTTTTCGTGTTGAAACGAAGTATTGACTAAGGGGGAGTGATACATATCACCATATTATTGTTGTCGAAGTTGTGATATGAGAACTTTGATGCTGTATAATAATACTATGACACTATATAACAATGATCGAGAGCTTTTGTTTTCTCATTGTTATGGCTACGGAACTTCAACAACTATGATGTTGAACTTACAACCTTTGGAATCATGGGAGTACTTGGAAAAGACGAAGTTTTCGAGTAATGTTTAAGCACCAAGGAGATCAAGCATGTGGAGAGAAGCTACAAAGTTTTATCTATTTTGTAATCCATATGTATTGATAGTTTTGTCACTAAAATTGACAAATGGGGAGATTGTTAGAGCACTGCTCGGTCGAACTCGCATGCGTTGCTATCTCAAGCATGTTTGTCAATATTAGTGATCAAAACTATATGTCTTGATTTCGAGTTTACTTATGACTAAGTCTCGGTCTAGGATAGTTAAGTGTAGTTGAGTTCCAGACTCCATGGCGATCACCTTACGAAGACGAATAACTACTCAAGGAACAAGTGGAACTTCATGCGAAAAAAAGGTATATGGAGACTTGAACTTATCTGTCACTCAAAAGTCTACTCTATCTCCTACTCTTGAGACATAGTCGTATAAGTATGATAGTTTTCATACATACACATTTGCTATTTCGAGCTGAGTTTACTCGCGTATTTTTTTCTCGAAATATGTGTTGGTGAGCTTTTGCTTTAACCATTTTCATCTTTACCCGTGACGAAATTCATGATGACGTTTCAATCTTGAAAAACAGCTTTGATGACGATAGTCGTGAATAACGATTGTTATAACATTATAGAAGAATGTTTCAATGATTGAAATGTAGAGTTGAGATTACCAACTATGGATATAAGCATATATAGTGTGTTCGCACAATAGTGTATAAATCCATGTACCGGAAACCAAGTGTGTGCATATGTGTGCTTGCGGTATTGGTGAAGGAGACGGCTTGAGTACTGGTGGCTCTCTAAAAGAGTCACAGAAATGATACCTGCAAGTGCACAGGGTATGTTGTAGTGAGTGTGCAAGGCAGGGTCGAACCACAAAGACTAGGGTGTATAGTTGAAGTTTTTAAGCTAGTTATCTAAATCAACAAGGCAATAACTAAAGCAATAAGGTAACAGTGACAGAGAACAAAGAAAGTGAAATTCAGTGGCATTGAATAAGAAACATTGAAACAAAGATAAACAAACCAAGGCTGTGAGCCAAGGGCAGCGATAAAGAAACAAAGGCAGGTCCTCCAGCTATGTTATTGTCCCTTGTTAGTTATCAGTCAGCTTCTAGGCTTTCTGAATAGCTAGATGACAGTTGCGGTTCAAAGCCGGCTGTTCATCTAAGGGTCGGTCTAGAAAGGAGGCTAAAGGCACTAAGATGAATTCTAAACCTTGTGATAGTTGGGGCTCTCACACTGCAACTACCCTCAGAGAAGCTTGCTTAGTGTTTTAACAACCTATAAGGATATTCAATCCTAGACAATTCAAGCACAACAAGATCAAAGCATGGATAGGATAAAAACAATTGAAATGCACAACATCATTTAAAATAAAAACTAACCCTTGAGGCACTGGCTATTCCAGTCCTCTTGGGTGAAGCACTGGCTAGTCCAGGCATGACTTCTAACACACACCCATCATCCATATTTATACACAAACCAACTTTCCCCAAAACAGGACCACATCAGTCCAATTAGGGTTTGGTGAAAATACAAATTAAATCAAAAAAAATCCTACCTAACTCTGATAACAACCCTAATATACTAACCCATACTTCAATTAAACATGTAATCGATTCCCCCAAAAAATCCCCAATGTCAGAAAAATTAGGGTTTTAAAAATTGAAATTAAAATTTTACCTAATCTCTGAATCCAATCAAACTTCGATCCATGCTTGTAATTGGTCCTCTCTTGCTTCCCATACCGCCAATTTGACTCTAGCTCGACCTAATTTATCAATTTCTCTTCTTTCCTGTCTCTGAAACCCTAGGAGAGAAATTGGTATGATAGCTGGCTAGAAAGAAGGGGGAAATAGGTAGGCATTAGTAGGTGATAGCCATGATGGCTTTTGGTGGTGGTTGGCGACGAAGAGATGGTGGTTGTGGTGGTGGTTGAGAAGAGGCAGTGGAGTTGCAGACGGAGAAGAAGATGGGTTCGATGGAGAATATGAGAAGGGGTTGTTTGGTGCGGGGTATATGTGTTTGGTACTCGGGTGTTGAGCGGGTGTAGCAAATGTTGATGCACAACAAGGATGAGACGTTGGATGCGAAGATGATGGGATCTTGAGCGACCGTTAGATTTTTGATACAACAATTCTGACGATCCAGATGAGAGTTAGGTGCTATGATGTTTGACAGGAGCTTCAGAGTTTGATGCACTGTGATGAAGCGACTGTTGGATGCATCTGTGGATCCAATCTGACGGCTACGAGCTTAGGCAGGCTTTGGGCTTGGTCTTGGACTTAGGTTAGAGTTTGGGCTTAGACAATTCTGAGCCCACTTCTTCTTTAAGAACAAATTCTTCCTTCCAAGCCCATTTCTAGCCTTTGAGTCTTGTGCACAACATTCTTCGCGGCCTTCTTGCGGGATTCCTATCGAATTTCCACCACTTTTCTGCTCTTTTCGCTCCGCAATTCCATCCAAGCTTTATTTAGAACCTAAAAATGCAAAATTAATTAAGAAAAGTATTTATTCTTGAAAACAATGAAAATACAGAATATGGGTTAAAATGGAGAATTAGAGCACAAAAGATGAGTTAATTGCCAAGAAAAAGATATAGAAATATGCACTTTTTAGCACTCATCAAATACCCCCAAACCTGAATTTTACTTGTCCTCAAGTAAAACAAAACTAAGGAAATCCTACCTATACCACTGTCGCTGGTCTCTCGAATGCATTTAGCGTATGCACTAAGCCTTTTAAACCACTAAGTGTCCCTAGTGGACGAGTGAAGTCTCGTGAAGGTTTGCTTAGAACGTACCTACAAAGTTCTAGGACAAAATATAAGCTCATATTCCATGAAATGTGACATGTGCAAGACAGTAGAAGCTCACAGCAAAATGGAGATGTCAATCTAGCTATCAAAGGCACAATCCTAGCACTGATAACAAATAAAGACATGTGATAAGAGTGTTAAGTGTATCTACACATGTGTCTAGAATGACCTGAAGTTATGACTACTAATCACCAAGAGATAGTTTTTAGGCTAAGAACCGAATTATAAGCCAAGCTAGCTGTCCGGCTTTACGAGAATTGTGAATGTTCACCCAATGAATTGGTGATATTTCAGTTTACCCGCGTTATACATCGATGGCTGCACCCTCCTTGCTTATTACAATAAAACAATAAAAGATGACTCTTTACATGACTCTTATTTACATTGATTACTCTCTTTTATTTTTGGAACAAGAGAGGGTGGAATTGATAAATACTTGATTTATTTATTTATTTATTTATTTATTATTATTTTTTTTAACATGGTAACACTTTTGATACATATACAAAAGGAAACAAAAAATTACACGACTCTTAGCAAGAGGTAGCCCTTTTTGATGCACCCAGTTAAATTCGATGGTTGTCTTTCTTAATGTAACCTCCACCTTCTATCCCAACCAACCAAAGAACAAGCTAGTCAAGTCTCATTCAGTATTCTAAAGTGATTGGCAATCTAACTTCCTATCGAACACCTTGAAGATCGAGGCTATACATGTATTGGTAGATTGTGCGCGTGCAAGTTTCTTATCACATGTGAATTGTGCTAGAATCAGGGTGCCTAAATATCTAGACTAAGAATCCTTATGTTTACATACATGCACAAGAGTCAACATTTGAAGGTAAATGAGCTTCATTTTTATGTTTTTATCATTTTCTATTTTTTTATTTTCATTTTTCATTTTTTATTTTTTTATTTTTCAAAAAGAAAGAGTTCTATTTTTAATTATTGCATGCTATCGTGGTATATACTCTTTACCCCAAACCTAAACTAAACCTTGTCCTCAATGTTTCAAAAGATGTAAAGAATTATAATACAACATATGAAGAGGATTATGCTGAGTAGAGAAAAAGGAAAGAGAATACCCGATTTCGGCAAAAGCAATACTAGAACTCCGTTATTCAAGGCAAGAATCCAACAAATGTCAGCCGAGATCGTATTGGATTAGCAAAATATGTACAAAAGAAACAATTTGTTTTTTTTTTCTTTTTATCTACTGGATTATATACAAAAAATTTGTCATACATTTGGTTTTGATGGGATTGGACTTTTTGGGAAAAATTTGGTTTTGTCGGCAGACATTTGGTTTTTGTGGGGAATGAAAAACATTTGGTTTTTGATGGGAAAGAGAAATTTTTTGGTTTTTAGGGAAAAAGTTTTTGAGTACACGGCCCACACAAATTTACGGCCCAGAAGTTTCAGCAGTTCAGTGAACCAAGCCCAGTAATGAACGAGGCCCACTTGGGCTTTGAAAATGTTTTTCAATTTTTTGTTTGGGTCAAGCCCACAGTTTAGAAACAGAATTTGCAGTTGGGTTTAAACAACTTCAAAACAAATTCTTACAAGCCCAGAGTTTTAGTGTGAAAGAAACACAAACCCAGTGAACTGGGTTTTAGCCCAAAGTTCTTCTTTCTCTTAGCCTTGGCAGCAGCAGTGCTGCAACAGCAGTAGCAGCACAGCTCAGTTCAGGCAGCAGCAGCAACACAGACTCAGCAGCAACAACAACTCACATGCAATGTAGTGAGAAGAAGTGAGAAACAATGAAGAGTATAGACAAATTTCAGTTCTTATGAAGCTATGCTAGCAAGTGAGGGGCTATGAAGCTATTCTAGCAAGTCAAGATGCAGCAATGCAGTTTTACAACAGCAACAGCAATAAGCAGCAACAGCAGGATATGATAAATGCAACAACAAGATATGCTTTAGGAATGTAGATACAACAGCAATGAAGATGCAGAGATGCAATATGCAGATGCTGATGCAAATTAAGATGCAAATGGCAGACTAATATGCTATATGCTGATGCAGATGCAAAGATGTAGATATGCAGATGCAAGGTTAATGATGCAGATGCAGTTGGGTATGCTACAGAGTATGCAAGAATGCAACGAAGAAAAGCTACAGATGCAAGATGCTACTACAGCTAAGACTACAAATCTAGGATGCAGGAATAGGCTAATATGCTGAAGATGATGTAATATGCTAATGATGCAATGCGAATAATGCAGATGCAGATGCTTACACTAAGATGCTTATCAGAACTACAGAGCAGGTAAGTTACACTAAGTTACAGCAGGTTGAAAACAGAAAAGCAAGAGAAAAATATTTTTTTTTTGTTCAACTACACAGCGCCAAGTCCCCGGCAACGGCGCCAAAAACTTGGTAGGTTTCTAAAAAGACCTACAAACTAATACCGCAAGTGCACGGTGTCGATTGTAGCTTGTGCAAATACGGGTCGAATCCACAGGGACTAGGGTGTGATTTGAAGTTTCCTAAACTGTTTTCTAAGCTTAACAGAGAACAAAGGCAGTGATAAAGAAACAAAGGCAGTGAGCCAAAGGCAGTGAAGATGATTACAGCTACAGATGGTAGACTAGGAGGATACTAAGGCATTTGATTCCACATCTTGATCCTAAACTAAGGAAGTTATTATGAAAGATATGTATTGTTCTTTCAGGGAAGACTACAATGAGTGATTTACTAACTAACCTTGCTAACTTACCCCTAGCATCAACTGTCTTCTTACAGCACAGCTGATCACAGGCTTGTTCGCTCAACCAGTTAACTATCAATTCTAAGGCAATCTCTATAGTGGATTGAATTCTTAACTATTGACTAGCTACACTCCTAGCATCAACTGTCTTCTTACAGCACAACTGATCACAAGTGAGTTAACCCAAGTAGCAATTCATCAATCCTAAGGCAGTTAAATCATTCCAAGACAATACATTACAGTCCTTCAAATGGACTGATTTCTTAACCACAGTCACAACTTCACCCCTAGCATCAGCTGTCTTCTTACAGCACATCTGATCACAGGTGAATTAGCTCAAATGGCTAATTATCAGTCCTACTTCAGTTTAAACATCACAAGAACAATAACATGTATACTAACTATCCTAGCATGCAATCAAGAGTTTCATCTAAGCCCTAGCAAGTAAATTAGAACATACTAGACATGGTGAACAAATACAATTGAAATTTACAAAATAATTTAAACTAAGAACTAACCCTTGAGGCACTGGCTATTCCAGTCCTCTTGGGTGAAGCACTGGCTAGCCCAGGCATGACTTCTAACACACACCCATCATCCCTATTTATACACAAACCAACTTTCCCCAAAACAGGACCACATCAGTCCAATTAGGGTTTGGTGAAAATACAAATTAAATAAAAAAAAATCCTACCTAACTCTGATAACAACCCTAATATACTAACCCATACTTCAATTAAACATGTAATCGATTCCCCCAAAAAATCCCCAATGTCAGAAAAATTAGGGTTTTAAAAATTGAAATTAAAATTTTACCTAATCTCTGAATCCAATCAAACTTCGATCCATGCTTGTAATTGGTCCTCTCTTGCTTCCCATACCGCCAATTTGACTCTAGCTCGACCTAATTTATCAATTTCTCTTTTTTCCTGTCTCTGAAACCCTAGGAGAGAAATTGGTATGATAGCTGGCTAGAAAGAAGGGGGAAATAGGTAGGCATTAGTAGGTGATAGCCATGATGGCTTTTGGTGGTGGTTGGCGACGAAGAGATGGTGGTTGTGGTGGTGGTTGATAAGAGGCAGTGGAGTTGCAGACGGAGAAGAAGATGGGTTCGATGGAGAATATGAGAAGGGGTTGTTTGGTGTGGGGTATAGGTGTTTGGTACTCGGGTGTTGAGCGGGTGTAGCAAATGTTGATGCACAGCAAGGATGAGACGTTGGATGCGAATATGATGGATCGATCTAACGGCGAGACGGAGGCAGATCTTGAGCGACCGTTAGATTCTTGATACAACAATTCTGACGATCCAGATGAGAGTTAGGTGCTATGATGTTTGACAGGAGCTTCAGAGTTTGATGCACTGTGATGAAGCGACCGTTGGATGCATCTATGGATCCAATCTGACGGCTACGAGCTTAGGCAGGCTTTGGGCTTGGTCTTGGACTTAGGTTAGAGTTTGGGCTTAGACAATTCTGAGCCCACTTCTTCTTTAAGAACAAATTCTTCCTTCCAAGACCATTTCTAGCCTTTGAGTCTTGTGCACAACATTCTTCGCGGCCTTCTTGCGGGATTCCTATCGACTTTCCACCACTTTTCTGCTCTTTTCGCTCCGCAATTCCATCCAAGCTTTATTTAGAACCTAAAAATGCAAAATTAATTAAGAAAAGTATTTATTCTTGAAAACAATGAAAATACAGAATATGGGTTAAAATGGAGAATTAGAGCACAAAAGATGAGTTAATTGCCAAGAAAAAGATATAGAAATATGCACTTTTTAGCACTCATCAAGTACGCGTACCCGTGCGCGTACCCGTGGAAGTTTTCGAACCGAAAATTTCTGCTGAGTTTGTAAGTTTGCAAATTAGTAAACTAGTCGCCTTAAGTACGCATACCGTACGCGTACCCACAGAAGTTTTCGAACTGAAAATTTCTGCTGAGTTTGTAAACTCAAATCCAATAGCTAAGGTATGCGTACCCGTACGCGTACCCAAGCTGGTTATTTCTCAAATCGGTAGTTCATGAGCTTAAAACAATAAATTATAAGGAATGCAATCTTTGCAAACCATGGCTATATTGTTCATGAATTGATTTTAATGAATCAAACCGATTTTGTTTCAATTGTGTCTATGAATAAAGACCTAAGCAATTGAACAACTCTTCAACTAGTTCTTATGAGTCATTTGAACTAGTTATGAGAAAGATGAATACGGTTAATATTAAAGTGCTCATATGGCTAACCATTGGTTAACTATTTGTGAACCAACTAAATGTACACGTTTAGGTACGGTTACTCAAACCTAAATGAATACATTTCATTTGCGTGTGACAAGCTAAGTTTCGATCTAACGGTTGAAATATATTAGCTTGGTTGAATCAGGTTTTTCATCTAACGGTGAATATTGAATGCTTTGTTACCAAGGTAACTTATGCAAACCCTGATTTGAAAACTATATAAAGGAGACATCTAGCAACTAGAAAAACTAATCCCCACACCTCCTGTGTGATACTAGGTGGTTTTGCTAGAGTTGACTCTCCTTTAACCTTAGGTTTCTTCTCGAGACCCTATAGGTTAACGACTGAAAGACTTCATTGGGATTGTGAAGCCAGATGAAACTACTTTCTTGTAGTTGAGCGATCTGATCTTGCCATTTTCTATCGTACGAGTTCAATTGAATAATTGACTTGAGATTATATCTTCCGATAGGGAAAGATAAAAAGAAATTACAAACATCTTCGTCTCATCGTTTTTGATTCCATAATATCTAGTTTCGCTACCATACGATTTAGATTATTGTGAGGTGATTGATAATACTAGGTTGTTCTTCGGGAATATAAGTCCGGGTTATCAATTAGTTCCTGTTCACCTTGATTTATCAAAAGACGGAACAAAACTCATAGGTTTATCTGTGGGAGACAGATTTATCTATCATCGTAGACTTTTCTGTGTGATACAAATTTGTTTATTGAAGTCTTCGACTTTGGGTCGTAGCAACTCTTAGTTGTGGGTGAGATCGGATAAGGGAATCAAGTGCGTGGTATACTGCTGGGATCAGAGACGTAAGGAGCGAAACTGTACCTTGAATCAGTGTGAGATTCATTAGGGTTCAACTATAGTCCAGACCGAAGTTAGTTTGTAGTAGGCTAGTGACTGTAGCGGCTTAATACAGTGTGGTGTTCAATCTGGACTAGGTCCTGGGGTTTTTCTGCATTTGCGATTTCCTCGTTAAAAAAATTTCTGGTGTCTGTGTTATTTCTATTCTCCATTATATTTTGTTATATAATTGAAATATCACATGTTGTGCGTTAAGATTAATCAATTAGAATATCCCACCTTTGGTTGTTGATTTACATTGATTGACACTTGGATATTGGTCTTTGGTACCTTCCAAGTTTATCTCTCTAGTATTTGATAAAGACTCGTAGATTTCCATTTGCTTGAGTAAAGATCAAATCGAGAGATAGAGATATTAACTCCTTGATATACCTTTTATTAAGATTGAGTCTCACTGTCTAGTTGATTCTCTTAAAAGTATATTAGAATTAGTCCATACAGATTGTTAATCGAAATATTGGGTGAGGTTGTTGTACCCCCGCTTTTTCACAAGCTAAGTTCGATATAACGGTTGAAAGATATTAGCTTGAATCTAATCAGGTTTTCAGCTAACGGTGAATATTGAATGCTTTGTTACCAAGGTAACTTAGATTGCATACCCTGATTTGGAGACTATATAAATGAGAACTCTAGAAACTGGGAAACCTAATCCCCACTCCTCCTCTGTGATACTAGTTGCATAAACTAGAGTCGGTTATCCTTTAACCTTAGGTTTTTCACGAAGCCCTATAGGTTAACGACTTGAAGACTTCATTGGGATTGTGAAAACAGACCCAACTATTTTCTTTGTAGTTGCGTGATCTGATCTTGTTGTTTCTATCGTCATTGAGTGTAATATTAAGATTGACTTGAGATTTATATCTCCGATAGGCAAGATAAAAAAGTAGTCACAAACACCTTCGTCTCATCATTTGTGATTCCACAATATCTTGTTTCGCTAGTCGATTAAGATTATTGTGAGGTGATTGATATTTCTAGGCTGTTCTTCGGGAATATAAGTGCTGGTATATCAATTGGTTCCTGTTCACCTTGATTTATCAAAAGACGGAACAAAACCCGTAGGTATTTCTGTGGGAGACAGATTTATCAATCCATATAGACTTTTCTGTGTGAGACAATTTTTTTTTATCAAGTCTTTGACTTTGGGTCGTAGCAACTCTTAGTTGTGGGTGAGATCAGCTAAGGGAATCAAGTGCGTAGTATCCTGCTGGGATCAGAGACGTAGGGAACGCGACTATGCCTTGATTTGTGTGAGATTGATTAGGGTTCAACTACATTCCAGACCGAAGTTAGATTTGTAGTAGGCTAGTGTCTATAGCAGCTTAATACAGTGTGGTGTTCAAATCTGGACTAGGTCCCAGGGTTTTTATGCATTTGAGGTTTCCTCGTTAACAAAACTTCTGGTGTCTATGTTATTTTTTTTCCGCATTATATTTTGTTATATAATTGAAATATCACAGGTTTTGCGTTGAATCGATAAATTGGTAAATCCAACCTTTGGTTGTTGATTGAAATTGATTGATCCTTGAACATTGGTCTTTGATACCGTTCAAGTTATTTCTCTTATATTCAATCAGGCTCGCAAATTCTTATTTGTTTGTTTGCGGATTAAATTGAAAGATTGAGATATAACTCTTTGATATACTTTTCTTAAGATTGAGTCTAACTGTCTAGTTGATTCTCTTGAAAGTATATTGGAGTTAGTCCATACAAATTGCTAAGCGAAATATTGGGTGAGGTTGTTAGACCCCCACTTTTTCAAAAAGGTATGTGGAGACTAAAACTTACCTATCACTCAGAAGTCTATTTTATTCTATATCCTAATGAGACTAAGTCGTATAACTATATAGGCTTTTACATTATACACATTTGATATTTTGAGATGAGTTTAACTCGGTTATCTATTTCTCGAAATATGAGTTGAAAGCTTTTTGCTTTATCTATATTCATCGTATTCTTGATGAGTTTAGTTGGAGACAAAATATTAAGTCAAAAGATGATCATGTGTTGGCGTGAAACATCTTACATGATTTGTATGAGACAATCATTTGATGTCAACTTTGAAAGTTTCGTATTGATCATTCGATCACTTGAAGATTGCTTGAAGCTAATAGTTTGTGTGAGAGAGCTATTGTCGTCTTCTAAGGATGTTTCAATAATTGAAATGGGAGTTTAGAACAATTTACCATGTCTGGATACAACACGGTATACATACCTAGTATGTGAACTGTTTTGTAGTGATTCAGGTCCAGGAACTTTGTTTGCGTACCTAGTATGCGAACGATTTTAACTGTAAAGGTCCGGGAACCTTGTTTGCGTACCTAGTATGTGAACGGTTCTACCTGAGCTGGGTCCGGGACGGCTGGTCGCGTACCTGGTATGCGAATGGCTGGACATGCCAAGGTCCGAAGCTATTGTTTGCGTACCTGGGTAGCGAACACGATGGTTAAGTTCTAAAATCGGTTAAGTATGTTTCTCATACTCATGAACTAAAACATTTATCAATTAAAGAATGCAATCTTTGCAAACCGTATCTTAATGTTCATGAATTGATTCTTGTATAAGTACTTTGTACGATTACGAATCAAATCCGATTTTGTTTCAATTTGTTCATATATATTTCTATGAGATAGTGAACAATTGAAAAACTCTATTTGAAGCACAATTAGATTCATTTGATTATCTTTCATGTTTGACTTATCATCATATTTGATCTATAAGTGTTAGATGAATAGGCATGGTTAAGACAACAATGTTCATATGACTAACTTCGGTTAAATGTTATTGAATATTAATTGATTTATTTTTAAGCAGACTTATCTTGAATCTCAAATCAGGATTTTATCTAATGGTGAATATTGAATGCTTTGTTACTAAGCTATCTTAGCTTTGATTGTAAGCAACCATGATTTGAAAGACTATATAAGGGAGAACTCTAGCAACTGGAAAACCTAATCCCGGCACTTTCCTGTTCCTATTTGCGTACTAGAGTCGATTCTCCTTTAACCAAGGTTTTTCCAGAACCAAATTAGGTTAACGACTTGAAGACTTCATTTGGGATTCGTGAAGCCAGATCCAACTATTTTCTCTGCAGTTGTGTATTCTGATCTTAATTGTTCTATCGTATATTGAGTATTATCTTCTCTGAGATTTGCTCGAGATTTATCTCCGATAGGTAAGATATAAAAAGTAATCACAAAGTTCTTCGTCTCAGACTTTTGTGGTTCCGTAGTAACTTCTTCTACTACCATATAATTAAGCTATTGTGAAGTGATTGATATTTCTAGGATGCTCTTCGGGATTATAAGACCGGATTATCAATTTGTTCCTGTTCACCTTGATTTATCATAAGACGAAACAAAACTTCATAGGTACTTCTGTGGGAGACAGATTTATCTATCAGAATAGACTTATATGTAGGAGATAGATTTGTTTATAAGTCTTCGACTTTGGGTCGTAGCAACTCTTAGTTGTGGGTGAGATCAACTAAGGGAACCAAGTGTGCAGAATCCGACGTGGTTCTAGAGGCATAAGGAACGCGACTGTACCTTAATCGGTGTGATACTTGGTTAGGGCTCAACTACATTCCAGTCTGAAGTTAACTTGTAGTAGGCTAGTGTCTGTAGCGGCTTAATACAGTGTGGTGTTCAAATCTGGACTATGTCCCGGGGTTTTTCTGCATTTTTGTTTTCCTCGTTAACAAAATTTCTGGCGTCTGTGTTATTTCTTTTCCGCATTATATTTTTATATAATTGAAATATTACAGGTTGTGCATAGGTCAATCAGTTGATAAATCCGACCTTGTTTGTTGGATATATCTTGATTAACACTTGGGCATTGGTCTTTGGTATTGTCCAAGTTATTTCTCATATCAATCAGGCTCATAGATTTTTATCTGTTTGATTTGCTGATTGAATTGAGAAATAGAGATAAAGCTCTTTGATATATATCTTGATAGAACTCGCTATTAAGTTGGTGCTCTCGGAAATATATTAGAGTTTAGTCCATATAGATTGCCGAACGAATTATTGGGTGTGGTTGTTATACCCTTGCTTTTTCAATTGGTATCAGAGCATAAAAAGACGCTAAGACCTCATAAGTATGTGTTTGTAGCAATCTGACTCTGTGGAAAGAAGCGTTATCTCTATAAATGTACCTCCAATCTTCGATAACTCGAATTACTTATGGTGGAAAATTTTTATGCGTGCCTTTCTTCAAGCGCGTGATTTTCAATCATGGGTTCGTGTTGTTAATGGCTATGATCCTCCATTAGTTACAGTAAACGGTGTAACTGTTCCAAAGGATATTGGTGAGTATGATCCTATCGAGATCGCAGCAAAGCAAAATTCTGACAGATTAAATGCTATCATCCATGCCATTACCCCAGATCTTCAGCACCATGTGACTACATGCAGTAAGTCTAAAGATGCTTGGGATATCTTAGAAACCGTATTTGAATGGAATACCTCTGAGAAAGAAGCTAGGATTCAAAACCTAAATTTTGATCGCTGCCACCTAGATACGATTTTAAGAAACATGCCATCGTTAAGGGAAATAACTGAAACACTTTCCAGAAACCCACTTGTCGGAAAGTTAAAAATACTTGATCTTGATCAGAAAACAGTCACCACATCTGCGTTCAATGTTGTGACCAATACAAGTGAATCTCCTAACTTGTCTAGGGATGATGAATGTTGTTCAAATAATGTTGATATTGACATGTCATTAATTACATAAAAGATCAAGGATATTGTGAAGAGAAGCAAGAGATTTGAGAAACGGCTCTATTTCTCTGATGCTTCAAATGATTAAATAAAGAAATAAAATCAAGTCAGTGTGTCAAGAATATGCATAATTCTGAAGTTTGCACAGAAAATTCTGCTCTCTCTGCAGAAACTTCTATTAACTCAAATTCTGATTCAGAATACGAGTCTGACAATGAGATTTTGAAACTCTTTGATAAAAAAGAAGAAATTCATCAAGAAAATCTTCATTTGAAGAATTTGTTGGAGAAACTTGAATCATCACTTCAGGTGAAAAATCTTGAGATTGATTGTCTTAATGATGAATTCACCGGAACCCTATCTCTAAAAGGAAAAGAGATTGATACTCTTAAGTGTGACCTGCAAAGGTTGTCTAGAAGCTCTGACAAGATCTGAGCAATGTTATTTGGTCAGAAGTCCTTTGGAAACACAAAGGATATAGGGTTCAGAAACAAGACTATGAGCACTAACAACTTCTTTGTTCCAGTCGGTTCTGGAAAGATGAATGAAGAAGGTTGTGATAAATAGGAGACCAATCGACAAAACAAAAATTCCTCTCTGAATTGTTTGTTTTGTGGAAATTCGAATCATGTTCAAAGTAAGTGTTGGAAATTCAAGAAAAACAACAAAAGAATCGCCAAGCTTCAAGGTGACATGCAAATAATAAATCTGGCTTTGGGTAACCAACAGGGAACCCCTGAAGATAAGAAGAAGTCTAGGAGAACCAGAGTCAGACGAGGTAAGAAATATGCTTATACAATGAACCTTGGAATGTCATCATGTGACACCAGATGTGATCTTTCTGCTCACTCCATCGCTACCTAATTGTAGTGATGTATGCAT
Organism: Papaver somniferum; assembly: GCF_003573695.1. Taxonomy (NCBI): domain Eukaryota; kingdom Viridiplantae; phylum Streptophyta; class Magnoliopsida; order Ranunculales; family Papaveraceae; genus Papaver; species Papaver somniferum. Next base: position 54,129,206 of record NC_039366.1, read on the forward strand.
CCTCATTATTAACTTGAGAATACTAGGATTGCATCAAGGTTTCTCAAGTCTTATATAGTTGTTTATTTCTTATCTTAGAGTTTACATAAGGTTATGTGAGTTACGTTTTGCAAAGTGAATATTTTCTTACCAAAAATAGATAATGGATCGTGAACCGTTAAGATTTTTTCAAAGTGCATCTTGAAAAACTCTTTAGGATTTGGTATTCTCCGTGCTCTATTTATATTTCTTTGTGATCAAAATGCCTTTCACTCTTTTTTTTTTCTTTGAAAGATTCAATGTCATGGCTTATGTAACTATAGGTACCACAAAAAAGGATGCAGAAGAAGCAGTTAATGTGTATCTTTGTGAAGAAATCCAATCCTCAAGGAAGAAAAAAGAGATGTCTACAAATAATGAAAAGGGTTCTTCCTCTAACTGTTTTTTGTCTATTTGTCACAATGATAATAACTTTAGGGCTATGGTGAAGGATTTCGTCATCAAAAGAAATGATTTAAAATCTCAAATCATTTTCTCTTTGGAAAAGATAGCTCACTACGAACAAATGTTATCTCTAATAAAGAACACCTTGTGTGAACTGAAAAGAGAGCTTAGTGAGTTAACTGATATTTCTGAAGATCTGGAAGAATTGAATGATCCTATAATCAATGAATTTTTCAATAATAAAAAGGAATTTTCGGTAGACGCTCTGAGAAAGCTCTACGATGTCTAGGAAACTTCTTATGAGAATTTATTCTTATGTTTTAAGAAGGATAACTGGGTTTGGACTATCAAATATTGTGATTACACATAGCTATTGCCAACGATTTTCATCTTGCAATGTTTTCAGATTTATTTATTTAAATTCTAAGTTATTTGAAAGATGATTTTGCAGTATTAATCTTTATTGGTTTTATATATTGCAAAAATATTTTATGGGATATGTTTGTATTTACGTCCGTGAACTATGATTATCTCATATATGTTCAAAAGTTAAGTCTATTGTGTAATTACGCAAATTTTGATAAAGGATAGAATGAACTTTGGAAATTCCACAGTATTGATCTTTCCCTGATCCACTACTATGTGAAAGTACTTTATGGCCCATAAGTTTTCTTATGTTGAGCATTTCCGATTAAATTAATCAATAAGGTCTCTTGTGTTTAATTTATTCGAGTTTACTGGATACAAATCCATGTGGTTTGTTAACGTCCAAAGAAATCCTTCTTTTCTTGTAAAAGTAAGGTCGCTCTTGTTGTTCTTTCGGGAATGACATATTATGGGGGAGAGTGAAAAAGCGGGGGTCTAACAACCACACCCAATATTTCGTTTCGGAAATCTGTATAGATTAACTCCAATATAATTCCAAGAGAATCAACTAGACAGTCAGACTCAATTAAGGAAAATACATCCAAGAGTTATATCTCTGTTTCTCAATGTAATCAGCAAATCAAACAGATAGAAATCCGCGAGCCTGATTATTATGAGAAACAACTTGATTGAACTATGCACAACCTATGATATTTTAATTATATAGAAAATATAATACGGAAAAGAAATAACACATACACCAGAAGTTTTGTTTACGAGGAAACCACAAATGCATAAAAACCCCGGGACCTAGTCCAGATTTGAACACCACATTGTATTAAGCCGCTACAGACTCCAGCCTACTACAAGTTAACTTAGAACTGGAATGTAGTTGATCCCTAACCAATCTCACACTGATCAAGGTACAGTCGCTGAAAAAGCGGGGGTCTAACAACACCACCCAATATTTCGCTTAGCAATCTGTATGGACTAACTCCGAAATACTTTGCTAGAGAATCAACTAGACAGTCAGACTCAATCTAGATAAAAAGTATCTCAAGGAGTTATTATCTCAATCTCTAGATTTGATCTTTACTCAAGCCAATAGAAACCTACGAGTCTTTATCAAAGAGAGATAACTTATACGGTACCAATGACCAATGTCCAAGGATCAATCAATATCAATCAACAACCAAAGGTTGGATTTCCAATTGATGATCACGAACGCACAACCTGTATTATTTCAATTATATAACAAATATAATGCGGAAAAAAAATAACACAGACACCAGAAATTTTGTTAACGAGGAAACCACAAATGCAGAAAAACCCCGGGACCTAGTCCAGATTGAATACACACTGTATTAAGCCGCTACAGACACTAGCCTACTCCAAGCTAACTTCGGACTGGAATATAGTTGAACCCCTATCAATCTCCCACTGATACAAGGTACAGTTGTACTCCTACGCCTCTGATCCCAGCAGGATACTGCGCACTTGATTCCCTTAGCTGATCTCACCCACAACCAAGAGTTTCTGTAACCCAAAATCACAGACTTGATAATAAACAGATCTGTCTCACACAGAAAGTGTATCAAAGGATAAATCTGTCTCCCACAGATAAACCCTAGGTTTTGTTTCGTCTTGAGATATAAAATCAAGGTGAACAGGAACTAATTGATAATCCGGTCTTATATTCCCGAAGAACAGCCTAGATTAATCAATCACCTCTCTACAATCCTTCCTGACTACACAAGTGGATTGTCGAGGAATCACAAACAGTGAGACGAAGATGTTTGTGACTTATTTATCTTGCCTATCGGTGTCGCTTTTCTTACTGTTAGAGCATAGCTCGGTCGACCTCGCATGCATTGCTATCTCAATCATGTTTGTCAATGTTAGTGATCAAAACTATGAGTCTTGATTTCTAGTCTATTATAGATAAGTATCGGACTAGGATAGAAAAGTGTAGTTGAGCTCAAGGACTTCATCGCGATTCATCATACAACGACGAAGATCTACTCAAGGAACCATGGAACTTCATCAACAAAAATGTATGTGGAGACTTGAACTTATATATCACTCAAAAGTCTATCTCTTCTATCTCCTACTTCTTATGAGACAAAATTCGTATGCTATATAGACTGGATCATACGCATTTGATATTTCGATCCGAGTATATCTCGCCTATCTATATCTCGAAATCATGTGTTGGCAAAGCGTTTCTCTTTGATCAAGTTTATCTTCACCTAGTGACGAAAGTCATGAAAAGTTTTAATTACCTTGAGAATTGCTCTAACGTGAAACGGTCTGTGAATAACGGCTATATAACGTCCTCTGAGAATGTCTCAATGATTGGAATGAGAGTTTAGATTACATAACCATGTATTCCTTAATCCGAAGTTTTTGAACTTTGTTGATTGAGAGAATCCGGAGGAATTGGCTTTGCCAAGTCCGCGAACCTAGTCCCAAACTCAGTCCGCGAACTGACGGAAGTTCTCGACCGAGAATTTCTGCTGGGATTTTCCAACAACTCGTTTGCGTGTAAGTCCGCGAACCTAGTCCGCAAACTGGAGAAAGTCTCCTTGCCGAGATTTTCTGATGAGTTTGGAAAACTGCACTGGTTGTCTTAAGTCCGCGAACTGGCGAAAGTCTCCTTGCCGAGATTTTCTGATGAGTTTGGAAAACTCCACCGGTTGTCTTAAGTCCGCGAACTTGTTTGTGAGATTAAGTGGTTATGATCTAAAGATGTGCTCTGAACATGAAACTTAAATTACTAAGGAATGCTTTATGCAAACCGTGGCTATAAAGTTCATGAGCCGATTCAATCGAATCGAATCATCTTTGTTTCAATCGTGTCTTTTGTAGTTACATAAGATCTCATAGCAATTGAACAACTCTTTAACTAGTTCATTTGAGTCAATTGAACTAGTTATGGCGAAGAAGAACAAGGTTAATATGAAATGCTCATATGGTTAACCTTTTGGGTTACTATGTTGAACCAACATACACGTACACGTTTGGGCATGGTTTTCACAAACCCAGTAAACGTCTACCCAAGTGTGTGTGACAAGCCAAGTTTTCGATCTAACGGTTGAGAAATATTATCTTGAATTTAAATCAGGTTTTCATCTAATGGTGAATATGGATTGCTTTGTAACTAAGGCAAAACCCTGATTTGAAGGCTATATAAAGGAGACATCTAGCATTGTGCAAAACTAAACCCCACACGTCTGTGTGATACTAGTGCGCTCGCTAGAGTCGATTCTCCTTTAACCTTTGGTTTTCTTCTCTAAAACCAGGTTAACGACTTAAAGACTTCATTGGGATTGTGAATCCATACCGATACTACTTTTATCGTAGTTGTGTGATCTTATCTTGCATCTTCTATCATACGAGTACAATCTTTGATTGGCTTGAGATCGTGAGAGTTCTCCGATAGGCAAGATAAAGAAGTCACAAACATCTTCGTCTCACTATTTGTGATTCCTCGACAAACCGCTTGTGTAGTCAAGAAGGATTGTTGAGAGGTGATTGATTAATCTAGGATGTTCTTCGGGAATATAAGACCGGATTATCAATTGGTTCATGTTCACCTTGATTTTATATCTTAAGACGGAACAAAACCTAGGGTTTTTCTGTGGGAGACAGATTTATCCTTTGATAGACTTTTCTGTGTGAGACAGATTTGTTTATTATCAAGTCTGCGATTTTGGGTTGCAGCAACTCTTGGTTGTGGGTGAGATCAGCTAAGGGAATCAAGTGCGCAGTATCCTGCTGGGATTAGAGGCGTAGGAGTACAATTGTACCTTGGATCGGTGGGAGATTGATTTGGGTTCAACTATAGTCCAGTCCGAAGTTAGCTTGGAGTAGGCTAGTGTTTGTAGCGGATACAATGTGTATTCAATCTAGACTAGATCCCGGGGTTTTTCTGCATTTGCGGTTTCCTCGTTAACAAAACTTCTGGTGTCTGTATTATTTCTTTTCCGCATTATATTTTATATAATTGAAATAATACAGGTTACGCGTTCGTGATCATCAATTGGAAATCCAACCTTTGGTTGTTGATTGATATTGATTGATCCTTGGACATTGGTCTTTGGTACCGTCCAAGTTATTCCTTGTATTTGATAAAGACTCGCTATTGTTTTTAGCTTGAGTAACAATTAAATCAAGAGAGAGATATTAACTCCTTGAGATACTTTTATCTAGATTGAGTCTGACTGTCTAGTTAATTCTCTAGCAAAGTATTTCGGAGTTAGTCCATACTGATTGCTAAGCGAAATATTGGGTGGTGTTGTTAGACCCCCGCTTTTCAATTGATATTAGAGCAGGAAAACACGTTTAAGACCTAACAAGTCCGTGTTTGTAGCGATATGGCTCTATGGACAAGAGAACTATCTCTGACAATGCAACATCAGTACAGGTCTACTCAGATAAGTTTCAAAGATCTGAAACCACTGAGGAAAACTCCTTCTCGTCTCCTTCAGCCAAATCTACATTCAACTGGAGGAAATCTCTTGATGAACAGTTGGATGATCTCTCAGATGATAGTAATTCTGAAGAAGGACAGAGTCTTGATGAGGAAGTTTCTCAATACATCAAGCTGTTTAATCGTGAACTCAAGGAAACAAGGACGACTTCTTGCTTGAGAAAGTATATGGGTCCTCTCTGTCAAAAAAACAGAAAGTTGAGAAAACTCTTTAAAGGTTATGATGGTGGATACAAACTGTTACAATCTACCGTCAAAGATCATGAAGAAGAGGTTCGCTCAAAAAAATCTGAATGTGATAATATTCTTCGTAACCTCTGTATATTAAAAGAGAGGCTTGTCGAAACTGAAGCAAGATGTGAATCTCAACAGAAGTGTTTCAATGACAAAGAACGCAGTTTTCTTATCAGAGAGAAATCCTTGGAAACCAAACTCACTGCTGCTCATAATAAGGTAAAATCACTGGAAGAGAATCTAAATAGGTTCGTTTCTAGCTCTACAAAACTGTCTTCTATGCTGGGAGCCTGTAAAGAACATCATGACAAACGTTGTCTGGGATATAAAAAAATAGACGCTTCTAACAGTGGTAAGACTAAGTTTGTTAAAGCTGTTAATATTTCTCCATGTGAAGAACCTATGTCAGCTTGCAAAAACAAGGATTCTACTTCTTCTAAATCTGCTCAAAAGAGAACAACTGAACGTAAGTCCTTCAACTGCTATTACTGCGGAAACAAAGGACACTTTAAGGAATGAAAAACTTCACAACATTCTTAATTGGATGTCTAAAGAAGTTGTTAAACCTATATCACAGATTGGAATCAACCTTGTTCGATCTCAAGGGATATACTGTGATAAGGCCTTTCCTAATTATGTCTTCAAACCGAATGATGCGTACAATGGTGGAAGGAAAAACAACAAAAGTGTGACAGGTGCTATAAATCAGTCTGGAAGGAGAAAAAGGAACATGAGAAAGAAAAGCGATCTAAGTTCCTCTAATTTTCTCAAAAGGACTGTGAATCCAATTCAGATTTTTTACATGTCAACAATCGAGTCTCTGATCTGAAGATTCACATAAACAGACTAAGACGGAATATCAAGAAAACATGGAACACTGTTAACCCAGGAAGTTCTAAATCTTCTCTTGATAATACTTCTTCAACTAAACCAGGTAGTTTGTTAAATACCGATGAAAAGGAAAAAGAAGAAGTGAATAATGATGAGCAAGATGCTCATCTTATTACACCCTGACATGTTCATGTTGCATCTCTTTTTAATTTTTGTCTTGTTAAAAAGGGATGCTCTTGATTCTCATCATTTTTCATCTTAAGAAAGCTGTCAGGATTGTACTGCATTCGATGTTACTTTATTTCGTTTGCTCCTCAACATCTAACTATTTTGCCTTTTTGGGCTTCCTGGTCTATCTTAGGCCCGTTTCTCTAGTACACGCACCAACCCTCATGAACGTCATGTTTCCTAGGGTTTGATGGAATTCCTTATATATATTATAGGATCAGAATCTCGCAACAGTTATGTCTCAGCGAAGTTAACAATGGTATTGCACAAAAGCGTCGCAGAATAATTTCATAAACGACATCAGCAAGGATCATGAGAAAGGTGTGATAGTCTCGCGAAAATTAGAAAGCTTGCGAAGTCAACATTTGTAAGGTTGTGAGAATGTCGCAAACCATATCCGAAAATAAAGGACAGATTAGCTGTCATCCATTATGTATTTCCCTTATAAATAGTCATTCGAGTTGTAAAGGAGAGAGAGATATTTTTTGGGTGAGAGATAAGTAAATAGGAGAGAGAAAGTTGAGAGCAGAGATCATTCTTGATTTATTTATTTTCCTTGTAAGAATATTCAGAAATTAATCAATAAAATTAAGAGTATAAACCTAAAAATAAGCTGATCAATGATAAAATCATACGAGGGATGTATTGTAGGATTTCCTGCAACTACATAATGGCGCTAGAAACAGGGACTGAAGATCGAAAGTTGAAGATTGTTGATTGAGAAAATTCAAATCAAGAAAGTGATTAAACAAATCAGTGAATCAGTTGGAGGAAAGATGAATAGAATTAATGAAAATGGCAAAAAATTGGAGTGTAATATGATAACAAAAAGCTTGGTTAATGAATTCCATGAAAACATCAAAGGAAGAATACATAAACGAAATTTTGAAGGAAAGAAAATTATGGCGGTAGAAAAAACTTCACCTTTGAAAGATTGGGAAAAGCAAAGAATTGTGTATGGAAGAAGAAATACCAAAAGAAAATTTGAATCATACATCTCCATTGGTTGTCACAGTGCCTATTACACGAAAAGAGAAGGATACAACAATAAATCCACAGGAGAATGGACGTTGAACAGAACTTTAATTGATGCAGGAAGTTCAGTTGATATAATATTTTATCATGCATTTCGGGGAATGGGATTTAAAGATGAAGAAATGTCCAATTCAACATATTTTGTTCACGGCTTTGGAAAATCCACAAAGTGGTACGAATTCCACTTGGAGAAATCGAAACACATGTGACATTGTGCGTGGTGTATATGGAATCGCCATATAATATGTTATTAGGAAGATCATGGATACATGCGATAAAAGCTGTGGTATCAATGTTACATCAGTGTATTAAATTCCCCACTCCAAGTGGAATAGGTGAAATCAGAGGAGATGTTGATAATGCGAAATTATGTCATCAAATTGAAGTAAGGCGTTATGAAGAACAAGCAAAAAGGAAACAATTTCGCAGAAAATCGGTAAAGGAAGCAAAGAAGGAAGAAGAATTTAGAGTATATATGATAAGGGCGAAAGAAGGCAAAGGAATACCCAGCGAAATTTCCGAAGAAGGAGAAGGATCCATAAAAGCAATTAAAGAACCCACACCAATGGGAGAACCTAAACCTAGTTACACTGCTGCAGAACCAACAAAAGAAATAAATGGTTGGGACTGAAGAGGAGCCTCTAGTGTTGAGAGTTGGAACCAAAATGGATATAGAAGAAGAAGAAAGAACTGTCAATTTACTGCGAGAATATAAAGATATTTTCGCAGGAAACATGGATGAGATACCAGGAATAGATCCAACAATTGCTTGCCACAGACTGGATATTAAAAAAAATGTGAGACCATTTAAACAGAGAATAAGAAAAATCGCAACAACTTACCATTCCCAAATAGAAGAAGAATTACAGAAAATGCTGGAGGCAGGAATTATAAGAGAAGCTAAATACCCAGAATGGATAGCGAATATGGTCATTGTACCAAAGAAAAACAAGGGAATCAGGATTTGCATAGATTTCACTGATTTGAACAAAGCTTGCCCTAAAGATAGTTTTCCGTTACCCGATATTCCTCAAATGGTGGAATCTGCAGCAGGAAATGATAGGGTATCATATTTAGATGGGTACAAAGGGTATAACCAAATTCCTCTCGCTGAAGAAGATCAAGAACATACTGCTTTCTTTGCTCCTAGAGGTTTATATTGTTATACGAAAATGTCGTTTGGTTTGCGAAATGCGGGAGCAACATATCAAAGAATGGTAGAGAAGGTGTTCGCAAAATGGATACACAAAACATTAGAAGTATACGTGGATGACATGTTGGTAAAGAGTAAGGAAGCAAAGGACCATGTACAAGACTTGAGGGAGATTTTTGAACAAATGTGGCAATATAACATTAAATTGAGTCCCGAGAAGTGTACTATTGAAGTGTACTATGTGGCAGTACTATTGCGATAACGTCGCATGCATTAAGTGTTGTATTATTGCGAGTAGACGCAGGAGTGGAGAAACCCATTTATTACATTAGCAAAACTTTTAATACCGCAGAGAAGAATTACTCAAAAATTGAAAAGTTGATCTTAGCATTAGTTTATGCATCATTTAAGCTCCGCATATATTTTCAAGCACACAAGATAAGGGTATTAACAAAAGTACCAATTGAATCAGTGATGAAGAATTCTAAAATATCAGGAAGGGTAGAGAGATGGAATGCACAAGTAGGCCATTTTGATATTAAATATGAAGTTTTGTCTTCACCAAAATCACAAGTTGTTGCGGATTTCTTGGCAGAATTTCCTTTAGAAGAAGATGAAGCAGTAGAAGAAATGATGGATGTAGAAGACGAACATGGAGATCCAAAAGATTTATTAACATAACCAAATAGATGGGAAATACTGGTAGATGGATCATCAAATGGAGAAGGAAATGGAGTTGGAATTGTTTTAATTTCGCCATAAGGAATAAAGATGGCTTTTTCATTCAGGTTGGAATTTGAATCCACTAATAATGAAACAGAATATGAAGTTGTGGTACATGCATTAAAATTCGTAATAGAAATGAAACTAGAAAACGCCAGGATCACTAGTGATTCGCAACTAGTTATTCGCCAAATAAAAGGAGAGTATACTACAAATGAACCATCCCTGAAGAAATACAAGAAGCTGGTTGAGGAATTGTCAGCGAAAATCCCAAAAATAAAATGGAGGCACATTTCAAGAAAGGATAATAGACTGGCAGACGCTTTTGCTTTCATCTCAAGTATGATGACAGATCCAACTGCGAGATGCATAAAAATACAAACACTTCTGTCACTATCAGTCAATAAAGAAGAGGAAGATGTGGATGTGATGGTCATAGATAATGAAAAAGAAGAACAAATAAATAATGTCGCAGACTGGAGAATGGAGCTTCACGCATATTTGACGAAAGGAGAAACACCAATAAATAGATTGGAAACACACAAGTTAAAAAGCCGAGCAACGAATTATGAATTAAGAGATGGGTTGTTATACCGAAAATCTTTTAGTGGACCATCACTCAGATGTTTGACACGAGAGGAAGGAGAAAAGGTGCCGAAAATGTTACATAGTGGAGACGCTGGCAATCATAGTGGAGGAAGATCTTTGGCACATAGAGCAAAAATGCAAGGTTATTACTGGCCATACATGCATGAAGATGCAAAACAAATATCAAGACGTTGCAAAGATTGTCAGCGGTATGGAAAGAAGATACATGCACCAGGAGCACCATTATCATCTTCAACCAGTGTGTGGCCCTTTGGAAAATGGGGCTTAGATATTGTGGGGCCATTTTTACCAGGAACTGGACAAAGAAGATACTTAATAGTCGCAACAGATTATTTCACAAAATGGACAGAAGTGAAGGCAATACAACATATTCACGACAAAGATATCTTTACATTCATATTCGAAAATATCATTTGCAGATTTGGAATTCCTGCACAGTTGGTATCTGATAATGGGAAACAGTTTGAGGGGCAGAACATAGAAATGTTACTCAATGCATTCAAGATAAAATGTGGAAAGTCCACTCCTTTATATCCACAAGCTAATGGGCAAGTAGAAGCAACAAATAAAACAATTGCAGATATATTAAAGAAGAAATTAGAAGGACATCACAGATCATGGTGTGAACAAGTACATAATGCAGTATGGGCTTATAATACAACTAGAAGAGAAGCTACTGGAATGTCACCTTTTTGTTTAACATATGGAGTTGAAGCGGTGTTACCAACAGAAGTTGTTATTCCGACAACAAAAAGAGAAGCTTGGGAGAAAAATCTTAGTGCGGGTTTAATTCTAAACAAACTTGATGAATTAGAAGAAAAAAGAGAAAAAGCTTTACAACATATGGAGAATTATCAGCGAAGATTGGCTCGAGAATATAATAAACGTGTCAAATACGTGAATTTCAACCAGGAGATTTAGTTCTGCGAGAAACACCAATATATCAGCGAGAAAATGGTGGAAAATTAGCGAAAAAATGGGATGGACCTTACATCATAAGGAGATAGTTGGAACAGGAGCTTATAGATTAATGGACCCAGAAGGAAGAGATGTTGGTCATAGATTAGATAGACCATGGAACAGATTGTACTTGAAAAGATATTATCCGTAAGAAGCTTTGAGAAGTTATGAATTCTGAAAGAATAATTGCAGGATATTCATGACAAAACAAGATCATGATGTGCGAAATTTTCGCAGAGAACATGACATAAAAGAAAGGGGCGAACCTTTATGGCGTACACCCTAGTTCGCGAATAAAATTTCGCAAGAGGCAAATGTAAGACCTAAAGTACGTCATATTAGGGGGTACCTGTTACATGACTCAGGGAAAGGCTATACCGCCACCGGAACCTGAGTCATGGAGATTTGGGGTCAATAAAACCCATCCGGGAGAGGCACCTTGGATTCTCAACTTAAGCATATGACTTAGGTTGGGCGACTAAGGTAATAAGGACTCTCCCAAGGAGTGCAGATCTGATCAAGGCGCCGAGGTACACGGTTGAGTCAAGAGTGCCGAGGGCGTTTGAAGCGTCCTTGCCATTCTTGACAAGTCTTGGCTTATACTGCACTCGGCCTGAAGAAAACCCCACTTAGGGTGCAGTCTCGTAACCATAAGCCCTATAGGTAAAAGGGATAAGAGGCTGCGAAAACAACTGGTTGTTGTTAAGACTGGATGGGAGGAGCTAACCTTGTATGGTAGAAGTACGCCTCCTTGAAGGGGCAACCAGGGGGAAGATAAGGGCGGCACCCTCCATTAGGGAGCTGATAAGTGTCTTAAGACGCAAATGTCATGAGGCTTATTATTCGCAAGGATATTAAGGCTTGTCATATTTGTGCAACAATCCTGAAGAGGCAATAATACAAAAGAAAAAGATAAGATGAGATCAATGGGTTTTCGCATGAAAGTGCGAAGACGTCCTGCGATTTCATCGCAAGACGGCAATGTCATGGGGCTTTATTTTCGCAAGAATATTTAGGCCTGTCATATTGTCGCAACATTCCTGAAGAGGCCATAATACAAAAGAAAAAGTTAAGACAAGATCAATGGGTTTTTGTATGAAAGTGCAAGGACGTCCTGCGATTTTGTCGCAATGACAAGAGATGGCATAATAAGACCTTTAATTAGGAAGGCAAAATAAGACCATATAAAAAAAACTAATTATAAGCATTATAACAGATTATTTTTGCAAGAAAGATAATGAGAGGCAAGTATGGGAATCGATATACAAGAAGCATTATCTTTCTTATCAACAAAATATTAAAAGAAATAGTTGACTCCAAAGTCGATTGAAAAATGTAGCTCTCAAAAGTAATAAAAATAAGACAGCTCAAGAAAACAAAGCTAGAAAAGAAGCTCAAGCTTCAATATCAATATCAGTAGCAGGAGATGACAGAATTCTTCGCCAACATTCTCGCAAGCTTCTCCTTCATTTCGGCTTTGATCTTTCATGACTAGCATTTTGATTATCACCAGCAATTACTTGATTAGCATCTTGAGTATCGCCAGCAACTACTTCTTGGAGAAATTTCTTTCTCATTCTGATTAACACCAGCAGATACTTCTTTAGAAGGAACTTCTTCTTCATCTTCCAGGAAATTATCCTCTGCACCGCTTCATAATCGTAATCACTATCAGCAGGACGAGGAACTTCATCATCATCTACTTCTAAAGGATCAATTGATGTAGGAGGAAGAGAGTTGGACAAAAAATGTCATTTACAAGGACTTCAGCCCGGAGATGAACTTGGCGAAGAAGTGCTCTTTGATGATTCCTATCTTGAATATCCTTAAAATAAGCAAGATAATCAAGTCTTCTTTCTGCCGGTCGCGAGAACCAGTAAGGTAGAGACAGAGTGCATTTCTTTGCGAATTTTAGCATATTTAGCCTCCAAATCAGAAATAGAAGAATGAAGATTCTTCTCAGACTCTGCGAAAAATAGAATACAAAATTTTATTAAGATAAGGAATTCAGAGAGATATGACAAAGGAAAGATAATTAAGGCAGTCAAACTATTATGACTACCTTCCTTTTGCGAAATAAGTGTTGAACCAAGGATAGACAACTATTCTCCCAATGATCCATTGCGTCATCAAATTTATCTCCAACTAAACCTTTAAGTCGAGACTGAAGATTTTTCTCTTTAGAAACAAGGAAGGCATTTTTCTTCGCAAGAGAAGAATAAGATCTTCTAATTTGGAATATTGATCTTTAAGAGGATTTGCCTTCACACTTAAAGCTATTCTACCTTGAATGAGTGAATCTCTTTCAGTGATAGATGATTCTGTTACTTCTTTAAGTTCATTTCTTAAAGAGCGAAGAGATTTTCTTGGTCAGCACATACTTTTTGGAGAATATTAAGTTGTTGCGAAGATATCGCCATCTTGTTTAAATAAACTCGCTTCTCTTGAGACAAGGTTTTATTCTCATCTGATAAAGTTTCCATCCCTAAATTAGCTTTGGTTAAAGAATAAGAAAGACGAGATACTTCATTACTTAATAGATCTTGTCTAACTAATTGGGTATTTTCATTGGTAAGTTATTTATTTGATCAAGAGAATATGAATAGAGATTATCAATTGGTTATATTGATCCATTAAGACTTCTTTATCAACACGGGCTTCTTCAACAGCAGATTCAAATTGATATCTCTCCATTACTCGTTTCTGATTTAATGCTTAACATGCGAAAGAGGGATTTAAAGGATAATTAAGCAGGGAAGGATAAAACCATCGAAAAGGCAAATTAAAGACATAGATGAGGAAATCATACCTCTTAATTCATCATTCTTCTTGCGAAGATTATCACGATCCAGCAAAACATTCTGAAGTTTCTGATTTTCAAGACGAAGAGCATTACATTCTTTTTCTAAAGTTGTCTGCGAAGCAGCTTTGTCAGAACCCAAATGCTTGCTCAGAATTTCGCAAACATTAGACTTGATGGGATCAGTGGAAGACTTCTTCCATCATCTAGAATCTCAGATAAAACCTTGAAAGCAATATTTATCCCTTCCACGTCTCTTTCGACAAAGGAGGAGACTTAGGAAGAGAACTGGTAGGACAGAAGGTTGAGAAACATTCTCAATGGGAAGAGAAGAGGCTTCATTCGCAGAAGGAACCACAAGGGGATTTCAGTCATAGAAGATCAACTGGAGAAATGAAATCAGAGGCAGCATTCTCGCGAGTTGGAGATAAAGGTTTATCTTGCGAATATATCGCAGGAGATTTGGAAGAAATGAAGTCAGAGGCAGCGTCTTCATGAATTGGAGATAAAGGTTTATCTTGCGAAGATGTCGCAGGAGATTTGGAAGAAATGAGTAGATGGAAGGGAACAGTAGTTGGAAACCTTGAGGTGGCGAGATTTCTTGTGAGGTTATGAAGATCTTTATCACCCTGCGAATTACAATCTAGATAAGAAACAGAGGCAACAATATTGTTATTAGAAAAAGATAGTGTTTCTTACTACCTTCTCATTCGCAGACTTCTTTTATGAACGACAACTTTATGCTGTGATTTGGGATTGTTAGGATTCTGAACTGAAAATTTAGTGTTGGAGCCGCTTTTGCTGAAATAACAAGAGTATGGGAATCACATAAACAACATCACATAAGGCAATACAAGATCAATTTCAAATATATCAATTTCAGCAAAATTATAAGGAAGAAAAAAGAAGACTAACCTTGATGAATCCATGAAAGATGATAGCAGGGAAATTATCTTGAAGAAGATCACGAACTATGAAGATCTAATTTGAAGATGAAGAAGAATTTAAAAAGATTGAAGAAGAAAGAAGAAAAGTTGCAACGATGGAGTTTGCAGAAGAACGATGAAGTTGCAGAGAGAATAAAAAGAAAGAAGAAGAAGTGAAAAGAAATATATAGAGGGAATTTTTCCTCGAGAAAATAAACGTGGTTAATACGGAAAGATTTAAGCGGGAAAAGTAACGGTTACAAAAGACGTGTCGAGAAATAAATGGAAGAAAGAATACGTGTGATAAATGCAGAATATGAGAAAATAAGCGGTTGCGGCATTTCTCACATCATTCTCTACTTTGCAGAGAAGATATGAGAAGAGGCAAGATGTAGGATCAGAATCTCGCAACAGTTATGTCTCAGCGAAGTTAACAATGGTATTGCACAAAAGCGTCGCAGAACAATTTCAGAAACGACATCAGCAAGGATCATGAGAAAGGTGTGATAGTCTGCGAAAATTAGAAAGCTTGCGAAGTCAACATTTGTAAGGTTGCGAGAATGTCGCAAACCATATCCGAAAAAAGGACAGATTAGCTGTCATTATGTATTTCCCTTATAAATAGTTATTCGAGTTGTAAAGGAGAGAGAGATCTTTTTTGGGTGAGAGATAAGTAAATAAGAGAGAGAAAGTTGAGAGCAGAGATCATTCTTGATTTCTTTATTTTCCTTGTAAGAATATTCAGAAATTAATCAATAAAAATTAAGAGTGTAAACCTAAAAATAGGCTGATCAATAATAAAATCATACGAGGGGTGTATTGTAGGATTTCCTGCAACTACATATATAATGTGTTCCAGAGGTGCAAAAAGATTTTCTATAAGTCTTTTTGGTGCAAAATGGAGGGAAGCAACAAGGTTGATGATGTTGAGCTATGTCCTATTGATATCTCATGCTTTCATGCTCTTGATCATGAAAACGAAGACAAACTTCCAGTTCAGATTTCTTCACAACTGGTAGGAAATCTTCTTGAAGACTTTAAGGTCGTACGCGAACAACTTGGTATCGCAACACGAAATCTAGACTACCTAAGAGACGAACTAAGGAAGGCAACTGAGGAACTCGTTCTTGTTCAATCCCTGGTTGCAGACATGATTTAGTTTTTCGTCTGATCTTGGTTCTAGTTGGTTTTCTAGTATGTCTTCTGTTTGGATTAGTTGGACGAATAACTAGTGCTTTCAATAGCGATGATTGTGACTACACATAGCTATTTTTGTTTTCATCTCCTTATGTTATTTTTTTAGGTTTATTGGTATTAAATTCTAAAAATATTTGGAGGATGATGTTATTGCAGTATTGATCGTTATGATTTTGTGATATTGCAATTTGATTATGGGATATGTATTGTTTGCGTCCGTGAACTTGAAGGTCCCATATGCTGTCAAAAGTAAAGTCGTTCATGAATTGGTATTTGTATTGATGAAAGGACGAATGGACTTTTGACAAATACAAAAGTTATGCCTATGCAGTCATGTATTTGATGGAAAATAGGATAAAATCTTTTGTTTGACAAGGATAAAGTCTATTATGTCGTTATGATGGAAAATAGAATAGATCCTTGTATTTTATCCACGGTATTGATTTTCATTGATCCATTTTGTTATGTTTTACCGTGAAGGCTCCATTGTGTGTCTTATGTTGAGCACCTTACAACTATGTCGATTAATATTGGCCTTGTTGGTTGTTCCATAAGATGCTATATGTTGAGCATTCTTGAACTAAATTAATCATCTTGATTGGTTATTTAGTTGTTTGCTCCGAAAGTTCTTTTGTCGAGCAAATCCTTTGACAATTAAATTGATTACTTTTGTGATTAGTTTGGTTGTTTGTATTCCAATTAGATTAATTATAAGTTCTCTTGTAATTAGTCTAGTTGAGTTTTCATATATTCCACAAGTTCTTGTGTTGAGTATATGAACGGCTATACAAATCATGTTCTATTGGTTAATGTAGTCGTATATTCCGTAAGGTTTTCCTTATGTTGAGTATGTGAACGAGTAAGTTAGTCATCTCTGTATGATTACTTTAGTCGTAGCTCCGTAAGTTTACTTATGTTTAGCACTTTCAATTAAATTGATCACTTTTGTGGTTTGATTTAGTTGCGTATTCCAATTAAATTAATCATGGGTTATTTTGTAATTAATTTGGTTGAGTTTTGGATATAGAAAATCATTTCTATGGTTTTTGTGTCCAATTAAAAAATCCTTCTTTTCTTTCGAAATTAAGGTCGCTCTTGTTGTTCCTTCGGGAATGACATCAAATGGGGGAGAGTTCTTTTGAACTTGTGCTTAATGGTAATATCTTGCGGGGTGTGCGGCTGTGGAATTTTATAGGGGTTATCTTGTATCTTAAAAATCCTTGATGAATGCATTTATCTTCGGCTTTATGATTGCATCTAAATTAAGTTGGTATGTATTTTTCTTTTAGTCTATGAAATGTCTCTTGTGGGAATTTCATTGTGATCCTGTTCTTATACCTTTAACAATTTTATTGACGAAAAGGGGGAGAAATATTGTAGTTCACACTACAAATACATATGGTTTTCGGATCATTGTGTAAGGGGGAGTGGTTTCCATGATCGAGATGGAGTATTGACTAAGGGGGAGTGATACATATCACCGTAGTATTATTGTTAAAGTCGTGATACAATTGGACTTTGATGTTACATAATAATACTATGACATTGTATAATAATGATCGAGAATCTCGATTTCTCTCATTGTTATAGCTACGGATCTTCAACAATGGTGATGCTAAACTTACAACCTTTGGGATCATTGGAGTACTTGGAAGGACGAAGATTTCAGGTAACGTTGAAGATTAGACTATGGAATAGGAGCCACTAAAGTTTATCTTTTTTGTATTCCATATGTATTAATAGTTGTCACTAAAATTCAAAAAGGGTGAGATTGTTAGAGCATAGCTCGGTCTACCTCGCATGCGTTGCTATCTCAAGCATGTTTGTCAATGTTAGTAATCAAAACTATGAGTCTTGATTTCTAGCCTACATAGCTAAGTCTCGGACTAGGATAGAAAAGTGTAGTTGAGCTCAAGGACTTCATCGCGATTCATCATACAACGACGAAGATTTACTCAAGGAACCGTGGAACTTCAACAAAAAGGTACATGGAGACTTGAACTTATCTATCACTCAAAAGTATATCTCTTCTATCTCCTACTTCTTATGAGACAAAAGTCGTATGCTATATAGATTGGATCATACACATTTGATATTTCGAGTCGAGTATATCTCGCCTATCTATATGTCGAAATCATGTGTTGATAAAGCGTTTCGCTTTGATCAAGTTTATCTTCACCTAGTGACGAAATTCATGAAAAGTTTCAATTACCTTGAGAATTGCTCTGACGTGAAATGGTATGTGAATAACGGCTATATAATGTCCTCTGAGAATGTCTCAATGATTGGAATGAGAGTTTAGATTACATAACCATGTATTCCTTAATCCGAAGTTTTCGAATTTTGTTGATTGAGAGAAACCAGAGGAATTGTCTTTGCCAAGTCCGCGAACCCAGTCCGCGAACTGACGGAAGTTCTCGATGGAGAATTCTGCTGGGATTTTCCAACAACTCGTTTGCGTGTAAGTCCGCGAACTGGCGAAAGTCTCCTTGCCGAGATTTTCTGCTGAGTTTGGAAAACTCCACCGATTGTCTTAAGTCCGCGAACTTGTTTGTGAGCTTAAGTGGTTATGATCTAAAGATGTGCTCTGAACATGAAACTTAAATTACTAAGGAATGCTTTATGCAAACCGTGGCTATAAAGTTCATGAGCCGATTCAATCGAATGGAATCATATTTTATATAATTGAAATAATACAGGTTGTGCGTTCGTGATCATCAATTGGAAATCCAACCTTTGGTTGTTGATTGATATTGATTGATCCTTGAACATTGGTCTTTGGTACCGTCCAAGTTATTCCTTGTATTTGATAAAGACTAGCTATTGTTTTTAGCTTGAGTAAAAATCAAATCAAGAGAGAGAGATATACTCCTTGAGATACTTTTATCTTGATTGAGTCTGACTATCTAGTTGAATATCTAGCAAAGTATTTCGGAGTTAGTCCATACAGATTGCTAAGCGAAATATTGGGTGGTGTTGTTAGACCCCCGCTTTTTCACTTACATCTCTGAATCTCAGCAGGACTCTACGCACTTCATTCCCTTAGCTGATCTCACCCACAAATAAGAGTTGCTACGACCCAAAGTCGAAGACTTGATAAACAAATATGTATCACACAAAAAAGTCTACTGAATAGATAAATCTGTCTCCCACAGAAATACCTACGAGTTTTGTTCCATCTTTTGAAAAATCAAGGTGAACATGAACCAATTGATACATCAGACTTATATTCCCGTAGAACATCCTAATAATATCAATCACCTCACAATAATCTTAACTGTATGGTAGAGGAACAAGATATTGTGGAATCACAAAGAATGAGACGAAGAGATTTGTGATTACTTTTTATCTTACCTATCGGAGATTAAATCTCGAGCAAATATTAGAGAAGATAGTACTCAAGACGATAGAACAAAATAAGATTAAACCACACAACTACAGAGAAAATAGTTGGGTCTGGCTTTAGAATCCCAATGAAGTCTTTATGTCGTTAACCTATAATAGTTTTAGAAAAAACTAGGTTAAAGGAAAATCGACTCTAGTCGCAACTAGTATCACACATGAGGTGTGGGGATTAGGTTTCCCAGTTGCTAGAGTTCTCCCTTACATAGTCTTCAAAGCAGGGTTTGCAATCAATGTTACCTTAGTAACAAAGCATTCAATATTCACCGTTAGATGAAAACTTAATTAGATACAAGCTAATATATTTCAACCGTTAGATTGTCTTAGCTTGTTACACAAATAAACCTTCATTTACATATGGGTAACCGTACATAAACGTGTACACTTAGTTGGCTCAGCAATAGTTAACCGAAGTTAGCCATATGAAAACTTCATATCAACCTTGTTCATCTTAATCACAACTAGTTCAAATGACTCAAATGAAACTAGTTATAGAGTTGTTAAATTGTTTATATTCTCATAGAAGTATACAAGACACAATTGAAGCAAGATCGGTTTGGATTCACTTGAATCAATTCATGAACATCATATCCACGATTTGCAAAGATTGCATTCCTTATTATATAAATATATTTGTTCATGAGTAAACCGATTTTAGAACTTAACACACTAAAGTATGCAAACGGTTACGCATACCAAAGTTCCCAGACTTGGTCTTGTTCGCCAGTATGCAAACGGGTACGCATACTGTCGTTCATGACCAAACTCAGTACACATGGGTATGCATACTATAGTTCCCGAACTTCAACTGTTGAATCAGTACGCGCCTACAGGTATGCATACTAAATTCTCGGACTTGGAATACACTTGAAAAAGTTTGCATACAAGTACACATATTGTGCCATATCCAATCAATGGTTAATTTTTCTAAACTCCCATTTTATTCATTGAAACATTCTTAGAAGACGAGAATAGCTGTTTCAAACAAACTATTAGCTTCAAAGCAATTTTCAAGTGATCAAATTATCAATACGAAATATTCTGAATCTACATCAAATGACTGTCTCTCGCACAAACCATATAAGATGTTACCAGGCGATTTTCACATGATCATCTTTTGACTTTCGCCAAGAATAAAAGATGAACTTGGTTAAATTGAAAGTTTACCAACACATATTTCGAGAAATATGTAAGTGAGAGTTTAACTCAACTCGAAATATCAAATATGTATAAAGTATAGTCTATATAGCTATACGACTTTTGTCTAAATAGGAGATAGAATAGAAATAGACTTCTGAGTGGTAGATGAGTTCAAGTCTCCACATACCTTTTGTTGATGAAGTTCCACAAGCTCCTCTTAGTAGTTTTTCGTCTTCAATCGATGAACGCCATGAAGTCTAAAGCTCAACTACACATTCTATCCTAATCCGAGACATAGATATAAGTAGACTAGAAATCAAGACTTATAGTTTTGACAACTAAGCTTGACAAACAAGCTTGAGATAACAATGCTTGCGAGTTCGACCGAGCAGTGCTCTAACAGTCTCGCCCTTTGTCAATTTTTGTTACAAAACTATCAATACATATCGATTACAAAATAAATAAACTTTGTAACTTCTCATCCAAATGCTTGATTTCCTTGGTTCTTCAACATTCCTTGAATTCTTCGTCACTCCAAGTACTCCAGTGATTCTAAACGTGTTCATCTCAGCATCATAGTTGTTGAAGATCCGTAGCCATAACAATAAGAAAACAATTATTCTCAATTATTGTTATACATTGTCATAGTATTATTACACAACATCAAAGTTCAATTGTATCACAACTTTGACAATAATACTATGGTGATATGCATCATTCCCCGTTAGTCAATACTTCACCTCACAATGAAAACCACTCCTCTTTACATAATGATCCGTAAACCATATGTATTTGTAGTGTGAACTACACTATAATTCTCCCTCTTTTTGTCAATATAAATTGGCAAAGGTACAAAAACTAGCGGGATCATAATGAAATTCTCATAGATATACTTCATGATTAAAAGATGATATATCAACTTTGTTTCGATGATTTCACATAGTCGAAACTTAGTGTATTCATCAAGGAGTTTATAAAGATACAAGATAACTCCTACAACATTCCACAGCCGCATTCCCCACAAGATTTGGCAATTAAGCACAAGTTCAATTAAGAACTCCCCCCCATAAAATGTCATTCCCGAAAGAACAACAAGAGCGACCTTACTTTTACAAGAAAATAAGGATTCCTTTGGACATTAACAAATCACATGACATAAAACATGAATTTGTATCCAGAAAACTCAATTAAATTAACCATAAACGAACCTCAATTATTAATTTAATTGGAAATGCTCAACATAAGAAAACTTACAGAGCCTTACAGTACTTTCACATAGAAGTGGATCAGGGATATATCAATATTGCGGAATATTCAAGGATTCATTCTATTTTCCATCAATATTTGCATAATGACATAATAGACTTAACTTTTGACATATGTGGGACAATCATAGTCCACAGACGTAAACACACATATACCATAACATTATTTGCAATATATAAAACCAATAAAGATTAAATACTTCAAAATCATCTTCCAAATAAATTTTAGAATTTAAATAAATAAATCTAAAAACATTGCAAGATGAAAATCGTTGGCAATAGCTATGTGTAATCACAATATGTGTTATTCCAAACCCTAGTCATCCTTCTTAAAACACAAGAATAAATTCTCATAAGAAGTTTCCTAGACAAAATATAAATCAACAAGCTAAAAAACAAAAGGACTCATAAACCAGCAAAACCGATCATGAACTGAAATCAAGGAGCTCTTCCGGAACCCTCACGAGTCTTGAGACCTTTGAGCTTGTGATTGACAACATCCATTGCTTCTTCAGATAAGATATCCTCATTGAGAAGATCTTTAACATGTGTCTTCAAGAGAACAAGGTCATATTTAACTTTTTCAACTCATTTCTTAACACATCGAGACCCTTCATAGTATCAACGAGCTGCAGTTTTGCTTCCTCAAAGTATTTAAGAAAATCATGAACCACTTCGGCCGAAACCATCTCATCATTCTCAACATCTTGATAAGTATTGGCATAGTAGCATGAGGCATCAGTGTTTTGACCATCAAATTTTACTAGGGTTCTTTTCTTCCTCCCTTTGGACTCGAAACCAATACCTTTATCAAGAAAACCTCTTGCAAAATCACAAGTGCGAGAAGGTGAAGACATTCTTGATTCAATGAAAATAACCAGAGTATGCGTTCATGACTCAATAGGTTTAGTATTTAAATGGTTTCTTAGGGATGGTAAATTTTAGGGTTTGTATAAATGGTTCGTGGCTAGCAATATTTGGGTACTCGTACGAACACAATTCGAACCCAACAAAAAAAAATGAAACTGTAACGTACCTTTTTACAAGGTAAAACAAATACAACAAAATTTTGCTACGTGAAGAAATTCTTTCACAATTTTTGGCTCAATAAGTTTTATATTTCCACAGAGAGAAAAATTTAGAGCACGAGAGTAGCAAACAACTTAGTTGCAACAAAAACTTTTTCAAAAAAAATAAAAAATAGACAATCGAAGTGATTCTCGAGACACAACAATACTTAGGCAAAGCTATTTGTAGACAATAGTTTAGCTATGGACGATAATAAAATAACTCAACTAAGCAGACGACATTTTACCAATAAGTATACCTGATTATTAGCAAATCTTACTCAACATGATTTTTCATGAGTAATAATTCAACCCTTGTGATTAATTAACACAAGTATGAGCTTTACACTCATCTAATGAATATTCTTCATGGTTAATCCTCTTTTTCCTTCTAATTTTTGGAGGAAACCCTTTTTGATGTGAAAAAGTATCATAAAACTTACCATCATCAAAGTATGAGACTAAGTTCGAATCCTTATCAGAAGAAGTTTGTATGGAGGATTTTGATAGCCCGTTGATAAGATCCCTGTATCCTTCAATTATCAGATTAAGGTTTTCCTTCATATCTCCACTGTTGTTTCCACCTACTAGTACCTTTCTCACATCTTGAACATCATCTTTCACTTTAGGTTAAGAAGGACCTTTCTGAAATATCCTTGACCGATTTGTATTAATGCTACAATTTTTCTGAACATTCGATGAGCAAATTGAATTAACTTTCCTGGAAGAATTCACAGGGTGAGTAATAAAACCAATAGGTTTTGACATCCGAATTTCAGTTACATCTTTGAGTATTCAGTCTAAGGTGTGCTGAAGTCGACCAAAATAATTGTCTTTCAACTTCAGTTTGCTCTTCTGTTGAACTTATCCTTTTGAATCAAAAAAAAGACATGCTTTCAGATCACCGAAGTGATTTGAGTGTGTAGCATTAGTAACACCGTTAGAAGATTTCTTCCTTCTATAATATGTGGTAATTCCTTGATCATAGGATGAACCAAGCACCTTTTTAGCAATAGGAAGGGTTTGCAGTTTAGCTTATGGAGTTGTTTCTATTAGAGAAACATGATTTGGACTAGTCACGTTTTTTAATATCACAGCAGAGTCAGGAGTAGTTGGTATGACAGACTCCCCAGAACGTCATTTATCTTGAATAGAGAGATTAATTAATAGTCGTTCTATTTCACGGGCATATTCCTTGAGTTTAGCCTCGAGTAAGAGGTTCGGGATGAAAAAACTACATCATTTTCTCACGAATAACCCTTAATTGGGAATCACGATCTTTTACCATACCAACCATTGTACTGACCATGTGCTTCAGCCTATTGATTTCAACTGCCTAAATTCTAACAAGTTTTAAAATCGCTGCACTTTCTTGGGTTGCTTCCCTCTCTACTTCAGAATCAGATTCATTAGTAAGATAATCAGGTTAACCCATATCAATACTTGTTTGTTTCGTAGGAACAGAATGCTCATCTATATGTGATATCGACAAGTCTTTCTCTTTAATAGATTTAATGGAAACAGAACTTTTGTCTCTGGTGATGCGTTTGCCAGAGATAGTACTACTATCCATAGAGTCAGATTGCTACAAACACAAACTTATGAGGTCTTAAGCGTGTTTGTCTGCTCTGATATCAATTCAAAAAACGGGGGTCTAACAACCTGTTTGAGGGCAAAAACTGATTCTGCTGTTTTTGGTAAATTTGGGTGTATTGATGAGAAACGAATTCAAACGCTAAACAAATGTACTGCACAGGAGTACTTTTGAGTTCGAGAGATCAATCTGTAAGACTCTGGCCTAAACTAAGAAATGGTCGTTCCAGATTCAATTCGGTCACAAAGTGAAGGAGAAGGGTTGATCTTAGGGAGGGAAGCGAAGAAGGTGTTTGAGATCAGAATATTAAATTATGAAGGTGTGGTTGTTTTATGACTTGTATCAGAACGTGGAACTGGCTTGCAGAACGTAAGCTATCAGTTCTTGGTGTTTTCTGGATACTTGTGTTGATAACACTTGTATTGTGTTGAAATAGGTTGAAATCCTATTTATACAAGCCATTGAGCGCACGTCCTAATCTCGTAGGAAGTGGAGGTGATTAAGCATTGGAGAAGTGGGTTTGTGTAAAGAGTGGTGATCACCACATTTCCATTACGAGGGAGAACTGATCACAATTTCACCCACTACTCCAATTGTTATTAATCGTCTGTCTTTCCTGACACTTTCTCGTAATGGGCGCGTTGCACGCCGCACGCTGTAAACCGCCAGACCAATACCCCAGTGAGTATCCCCCAGTTTGTGACATGTTTGATATCTCGATTAAATGGGTCAAGTCGTGGTACTTGCCGCAGAAAGCAGCATGTAGCGCTTTAGGTTAAATAACTAAGTTATTTGTGAAGCCGATATTTATGAAATATCGTATGTATTCGATGCACGTAAAGCATCGCTTTTAAACAAGCAGCTCCAAATAATCGATGTGCATGGAGCATCGTTGTTTTAGAGTTCGATCGAATCAGTCACGGATTGAGCGTCTCAAAAGGAGCACGACTGCCCTTTTTAGGGAGTTGGTGGGTGCTACGCACGCATCCCAAGAAGTGGCCGATCAATTCCTGTAGGAGAGTGGCGACTGGTAGCCATTCTAAAATCCTAACGGTCGATCCAAGTTAGATCTGGACCGCTTAAATCGGCTACCCAAGGCGATTTGCGGCAGTTAATGACTGTTGTTGAATTACATGCAAGCAGCACAACTAGTTACCTTTGGGCGATCGTTTGGGATCTCTATGAGCTAGTTGTTGCTTGGATGATTGTCCCTCATGAAAGAAGAGTGGATGATGATCACAACGACATCTTGTTGGTCACTTGAAATCAAATCTAGGCCGGTCAACTCGTCTGGCGAAGTTTGACGGCGGAGATGATTTGCGGCAGTTGCATACTGCCGTTTATTTAATTTTAGGGTTAAGGGGTCGCGCGGCCAACCCTGTTTTGG
Source organism: Papaver somniferum (assembly GCF_003573695.1). NCBI lineage: Eukaryota > Viridiplantae > Streptophyta > Magnoliopsida > Ranunculales > Papaveraceae > Papaver > Papaver somniferum. The sequence continues at coordinate 54,155,038 of NC_039366.1, forward strand.
CTAGTAGAATCAAAGCGCTGGGCGCTGATTCGAACAGGCCGATTGGCCATGTGCAAAGACGAGCCGTTGGTGAATATGCTAACATCTCTTAGGCCATCTAAAATTAGATCCAAACCACTCGATTCGGCTGGCGAAGATGGATGGTCGTGATCGATTCACGGCAGTAACATACTGCCGCAAACACTAATTAGGGTTTCAAAGCAGCGCGTTCACCCTACTTTTAGTGAATGATTCTATACGCTCTTGCCTTTCCATGAGCAATTCGATCTACCAAGGGTGGAGCTGGGTCGACGGTGAACGCGACGACACCTCATTGGCCATCTGAAACTGGATCTAGGTCGTTCGAAAAGGCTGGCGAAGATGGACGGACACGATCAACTTGCGACAGTTGAATGATGTCGCAACCCATACTAGGGTTTTGGAATAGCGCGTTCGCTCTAGTTTGGGAAAACGTTTTAACACTCCCGGGACTTGCCGTGGGAAGGTCGATCAACTGAGGGAGAAATTAAGCCGCCAGTGAACACGCCAATACTTCTTTGATCGTTCGAGATGCGATCTACGCCGTCCAACTAGGCTGGTTAAGTTGGACGGATGTGATGGGTTTTGAGACCGTTTTTTTTCCGGTCTTAGTTCGTTTGAGTATGTTTTGCCAACAGCGCGATCACCCACATTAGGGTCAATCGTTTGAAGCGCTGTGGATGTTCTAGGTAGGATTCGCTCGGTCGGGATGCTAGTGGGCCCTCCCGTGGTCATTGTGATGATCTCCTAATTCTTCCAGATCTCAATATTGACACTTCGGGAGATTCATGCTACTCTGGTGAGAGTGAACATTTAATCGTCATGTCATGTCAATATTGAGAATTCGGCTGGGAACATAGCATAGGAAAATACTAGGCAAGTCATGCATTAGTGAATAATGCTGGTGGACGATAAAATTCACAGAATATTTTGGGATTGCTATTGCACGCACCATTCTGAGTAAATTTCATATATACAGATGTATTGAATTGCTCAATACATATGTGAGCAAAGAGGCTTAAGCACTCATTGCTTTTAAATGGCTTTTGTTCCTTTGCAGGATGACAGCGCATTAAATACAGGGTTTACAATTTTAGCCCTTGAACTAAAAACCACCATCAACATTAAGTCCCCTGCTTAGTACGTAACAGTGACATTGTTGCGGGGTAAGCACTAGATGGTGACAAATAAAGGTAAACCTTATGAGACAAAGTTAGATGTTACCAAGAGAGATGGGTCGGCCTGCCCTTGGAACATGTCACGTTCAAGAGGCGTCCAGGTAAGCGTTCCCCTAGCATGATGTCGGTTGGCCCCAAGTAGATTAGGCATACAGTTGGTTGGGATCTCAAACTGCATTCCAAGTCCCTTGTACATCTAAGTATCGTTTGAGAGCGTGTCCAAGCTTTCCTGGCTTCGGTTAGCATGGAGGAAAAGTGGAGGCGCGATGAAGCATCTCAGCTAACAAGTGCTAGGGCTGAAAGGTTTGCTGCCTGGCTAAAGTGAAGGAGGGTGGAGCATAACATGAACTCATGGATAAACATGAATACCCTTTTCATGACGACGTCATAATCTTCTCAAAATCCATCTCCAAGTGGTCCACTAGGCCCATGTATGAGAAATATGTCTCTGGAATTTTGGGTCCAAACTGGTCGCCGGAGTTGATGACGTCATCACCAGAATTGATGACGTAATCCCCAGAATCTGGCCGGAATTCGCACCACCGGTCACCTGAGAACCGCCGCCGGGAAACTGATTCAAACTGACGGTATTCTCAAGTCTCTGTTATCTTTGACGGTCTTCACAACGGCGACGTCATTTTTGGATCACTGAGTCATATGAGCTGGATCGTTGAGTCAACTCGTCGTACTCCGATTCTGGCAGAGTCTCCCCTGTTTCTGCTCAGTTCCCGGCCAATTCCAGGCCATTCAAATCCCTGCATTCCTAACATACATCTACTTATTCCATTCCTGCAACAACTAACCACAACCAACACCATGGCTTGACTGCATCTTCTATAGCTCCCAGTTTCATCTCAACTTAAGTTGCCTCATACTCTTCCCTGCAATTTCAGCTCACAATCAATTGTTGCAGGAACATCTCAGCTGCATCCATTGCATCTCAGACTCAATATAGCTCATCCACCACTTCTCAAGAATCAATTCACATCTCCAGTTCATACTTCATCCATTACAGATCCCCATTTGCTGAACCTAGTTTCTTCTCAACTGAAACCCTAATTGTTCATCTGCCCTTTCCTGAGGAAATCAACACATATTTCTGCTTCACTATCAAATTTGACACAAACCCACCTCCAATTCCTTGCTGTTAACACCAAAATCATCTTGTTATCTCCTTTTCTCGATTGAAAACCCTCAATTCGATCTGATTCTCTCCTCAGCAACAACTTCTTCTTCCCTGTCTTGATTTTCCGTTTGCTTCATTCACAGCAACAATCGATTAACCACCATAAAAACCATTAGCTGCAAATACAAATCGAAACCCTAATCATCTGCAGACCCATTAGCTTGAATTCTTCAATCAATCATTCTCTGAGATCTTCATAGCAATCCCTTCTCGATCTTAACCCTCATCAATTTCTTCTTTGTTCTTGGCTCCAATAGTTCATGTCTGCATCAATCTCCAGCTTCAATTCCTCCTGAAGCTCTTCTATTATGAATATCATTTCGATCTCGATTTTAACTGCTGTCGCTGCTGCTCTTCATTTTCCTTTTTTTCCTCAATTATCAGATGTAGGAACGAATCAATGGGAGAAACTCATTTTAGGGTTATAAAAGTGGGACAACTATTTGCACCCACTGAGCTGGGATGTGACCACCCAATAATAACCCCTTAACCTTGGCTGGGCTCCAGATAGTGTTTTCCCAGAAATGACAATTATGCCCTTCTTGTTCAAATTGTGTAATTTCTTCTTCTTTTCCTCCGTACGACTCCAAACGCCTAAAAGCTCAAAACAAACATAAAATACATAATTCACACGAAAAATAGCAAGGAAATCATAATCAATAAATAATAAATCAAGGTGTTTATGACCCCTATCAGATTCCCCCACACTTAGACTTTGCTAGTCCTCGAGCAAATCAAACTAAAACTTACAACTTCAAAGCGTTCCAGCGTCCCAAGCATCCAAAGAGTTATGAGGACATAGAGTTTCTGCATGCTAGTAATAAGAAGTTAGAAATACCAAAGAACATATTCTCATTCTTAAATGTTGAGTGAGAAATAACCACACCATAATGAAAGAACGCGTGTTTGAGAGCGATCAATAAGCATTTCGCCTCGACTTCTGCCTCACCAATAATGGTTTTATGATAATTGCACTCAAAAAGACGGCTTTTTATGGTTCTCACATGAGTGCAGGTAGGAATAAAGAGAGAAATCCTGCGACACGTTGAATGGTGGGAAGGACAACTTCCGAAATATTTTAAAAACCCACATCTTTTAACATTTTGAAAAACATTTTTTCTGATGATCTCTAAGAAAGGAAATCAACCACTATTATCGAGGATGAGATTACTTACTTACCTTCACATCCTATTGCAATGATGATAACACCATTCTCACAGAATCCAATAGAAACTTCTTCGGTTCCTCGTCTTCATCTTCTTAGTCTTCGTTTTCAGTTTCAACTATTGATGATAAACACTTGAACTTCGTAATTCCTTGACAATTTGTAACTCTTTATCTTAAATCCTTGTCGCTTGAGACTTCCTTATAGATTTTCCTTCCCCACGGCTTATTAAATAAATAAAAACCCAAAATACCAAAATTTCTCTTATCATCGTTTTTTTTTTCTTTTTTTTTTTTTCCAATAAGAGAAATAAAATACAAAACAAAATAAAACAAACCATGGCCGTGGGAAAAATACTTTACCGCTTGATTCTTCACAACTTGTATCGTCTCGAAATCATAAACTTCAATAATTCTCACCTTTTGCTTTTCTTTATTCTTGTAAATAAGTCTTCAACGTATATGTAAAAATCTGCATATTGTATGTTGCTTTACTTGGATATAAAATTTGCTCTTTTTTCTCGTTTCGTTGCTTGTAAACCTTGAACGTCTTCAACTTTCCTTGTAGATTTTGATGTTTCTCCTTGTTGTTGATGATGGTAGTGTTTCTATGGATCCGTTGTTGTCGAGAGAGAGAATGGTGCTAACTGCAAATCGAACTATAAGAAGGAGGCTTTCATCCATAGACGCCACCCTCATGATTGACAAAATTAGCACTCAAGAGATCAAAAATAGTGCTGAAAATTGGTGTGAAGTTGGGTAGCTCACCATTCTACCCGGAATTAACATACGGTGACACACACTCAAACGAAAGCTCTTTAGTTAGATGGCTGTTTGGTGCCTCACATGATATAAATAGGGTAGTCTCCACTAATGATTGATCATCAAATCTAATAATGCATTTCTCCCTGCTCCTAATTTGCATCACCGGCATGATTAAATCCACTATTTAACACTCTAACAAGCAAGAAATCCGAATGTAGTTCCCTAATACTTCCAAGTTCAGTTATGTCGGTCAGAATTCTCTATGTAAACATACCTAGAAGTATGCTAGTGACTCTAAAATCTCTAAAAGTTGGAGGTTTTATGCAATACTTTAAAAAAAAAAAAAAAATTTAATAAAATACATGCTTAACCACTCCCCCACACTTAAACTTTACATTGTCCTCAATGTAATTGAATCGTCCTAGTAAAGTCAAGGTAAGAAATTTTAACATGATATGTAAATAACAAAAGAAAAAACAAAAGGATAAGAAATACAAAACCTATGGGTTGCCTCCCATTAAGCGCTTGTTTTAAAGTCGACGTCCCGACTTGACTCTTGTAAGATTCACTCCCCATATACTAACAATCGGAAAATTTGGGGATCCACCCATAGAACATGTTTTGCACACAATAACTCCATACAAAGATTAGTAATATAAAACATAAATGAATCTATTAACCGATAAAAGTTTCCCCCACACTTATTCTTGTCCACACTTGGAAGTGTATAAAGAATGTAGAAGTCGGGTACTTCCACGGTTTCTTGTTCCAAACCTGCATAGTATGAGAATCAAGTATCTCTAATGGCGGAAATCGAGAAACAAAGTCATTCAACAATATTCTCGAAGCACATACATTCAAACCAATAAGAGGTAAAGGAGAAGAATCAATATGCAAAGGGTTAGACAAACCTTGCATAATCTCTTGTCCCACATAATCCTCTTCATCCTTGAAAAACTCAAGTGAATTATGCACCTATTTTATATCATGGTCCTCTATCAAACCTTGCAACCATTCTTCGTCCGTTTCTTCCTTAACCAAAATCTCGGCATCAACATCTTCATTACAATCCTTTGCAAGCTCAATTGGGTCTTCCACAATATTGGTCATATCGGTTTCATTCTCAACACACTCCTCTTCGTTGTAAGGCACATACTCTTTTGCGGATCCAAATTTTATTATAAGAAAATTTTTTAGAACACTCAAAAATGCAGCATCCTCAAGCTCCACCTTTTGAATAGGCTCTTGATCATTATTAAGATCAATGCTTGAGTAATCTACACAAGTGTCATCATAGTCCTTTTCATCTTCATCTTGATCCCAGAATTCCATTGTACACCTTTGGGTAATGTCACCATGAGTTGCTTCAAACGACGTATCTTCATAATCATCGTCAATTTCATAGCTAACATAAGATTGGTTGTCGCTGAATTTAGTGTTGCTAACCTCAAACTCATCCTTTTGAATAGGCGAATGATCATTATTAAGATCAAGAGTTGAGTTAGCTACACAATTATCAACGAAAGTCCCCAAAGGTTGGCCTTTTTCAACATTACCATCAATCAAATATTCATCACACACCACAGGCACATTAGAATAATTATTTCTTTGAAAACAAAATTCTTTTTCATACCTTTCTTCCTTGTATTCATCAATGCTTCTTCGTAAGATAGCCATACCTTCACGAAGTTCTTGGAGTTGCTCGTTTGTAGCCTCTTCATCTTTTTGAAACTCTTGTCGTAAAAAGTTGGAAAAGTTGTCTAACAAGTTAGAGACTTGTTGTTCACGAGCATAAGAATCCTCCAATCCTTGTGGTTGTTCACACACATACCCGCCATAAGTTTGTTGAGGAAAACCATAAGGATCCATGGAATATTGGTCATAGCCAATGAATTGGTTTTGATTATACCCTTGGAATTGTTGGAAGTTGTCATGTTGTTGAGATTGTTGGAAACCGTATCCATTGTTCCAATATGCTCCATCCATGAGAAATAAGTACCTGAAACACGATTCTCCAAAAAAAGGTTAATAACCAGAAAAATAAGAAAAACAAAAATAATAAACAAACTAAAAAAAAAAATAAGAAACTAAAAACAAGTGACAACCGCTGCCTCCCCGGCAACGGCGCCAAAATTTGATCGCTGTCGTATGCGTCAAAAATAAATTACTTTCTCACTACTCAAAATATGTAATATAGCAAGGGTAAGAAAGGATCGTTCCCACAGAGAGGATCTAGGTTTTCAAGTTGTTTTGGTTTCCTATAAATAACAATGGGGGGTTTTCTGATTTTTATATAATAAACTAAATAAAAGCAAACAATAAAGGTAAACAAAATCAATAAGATTATAATAATGGTCATGGATTGGTTTTCATTCACAAACATGTATTTGAAACAATAACTAGAATTGATATTTAATCTCAATTTATTAAAAGTCCTAGGATACCTTGATCGCAAGAATATCCCGCTAATTTCCTCTTGTCATCAACAAACACATTAAAAGATGCGAATGTGAATTCTACCTAGAAAGCAACCTAAAGTGTAAAAGCACAATTAAGTTTAACTCCCTAAGAGCACTAAGTTCTATGAAATAAGACTAATCAATGCAAACAAACGTGTAAAAGCACGAATCCGTTTTACCAAAGGTTATAATCCACTTGTGACTACTAGGATGTATCACTACAAGCAATAATCACAATTATGCTACTTGCAATCAGGAATTATCACTTTTGCGTATAATAACCCTAATCTAGCAATAGAGATGAAAACTAATTCAATCGATTCGCGACTCGACTAAACATGCATTCAAATCATATAACAATATTAAAAGTGAATCATAAGCAACAAAATATGGAGACAAAACTAATTCATTGCAAAAATTTCATGGTTGTGATTCCAACTTATTCCTTAACCAATTATTAAAACTTAGCTCATATTCATGGAGTTCATAACAAGAAGGAAGAGAAAACCTATCATGTTGTAAACCCTAGGCAAAGGTAGAAGAAGATGATAATAAGATATGGAGATCCCTAGGTTTAGAGAAAGATTTTTCTATTTATATGCTTCTCCCAATACAAAAGGATACTTTCCAATATTAGGTCTTTTCAAAATCCATCTCCAAGTGGTCCACTAGGCCCGTGTATGAGAAATATGTCTTTGGAATTTTGGGTCCAAACTGGTCGCCGGAGTTGATGACGTCATCACCAGAATTGATGACGTAATCCCCAGAATCTGTCCTGAATCTGCACCACCGGTCACCTGAGAACCGCCGCCGGCAAGCTAAGTCAAACTGACGGTCTTCTCAAGTCTCTGTTATCTTTGACGGTCTTCATAACGGCGTCGTCATCTTTGGATCACTGAGTCATATGAGCTGGATCGTTGAGTCAACTCGCCGTACTCCGATTCCGGCAGAGTCTCCCCTGTTTCTGCTCAGTTCCCGGCCAATTCCAGGCCATTCGAATCCCTGCATTCCTAACATACATCTACTCATTCCATTCCTGCAACAACTAACCACAACCAACACCATGGCTTGACTGCATCTTCTATAGCTCCCAGTTTCATCTCAGCTTCAGTTGCCTCATACTCTTCCCTGCAATTTCAGCTCGCAATCAATTGTTGCAGGAACATCTCAGCTGCATCCATTGCATCTCAGACTCAATCTAGCTCAGCCACCACTTCTCAAGAATCAATTCACATCTCCAGTTCAGACTTCATCCATTACAGATCCCCATTTGCTGAACCTAGTTTCTTCTCAACTGAAACCCTAATTGTTCATCTGCCCTTTCCTGAGGAAATCAACACATATTTCTGCCTCACTACCGAATTTGACACAAACCCACCTCCAATTCCTTGCTGTTAACACCAAAATCATCTTGTTTTCTCCTCTTCTAGATTGAAAACCCTCAATTCGATCTGATTCTCTCCTCAGCAACAACTTCTTCTTCCCTGTCTTGATTTTTCGTTTGCTTCATTCACAGCAACAATCGATTAACCACCATAAGACCCATTAGCTGCAAATACAAATCGAAACCCTAATCATCCACAGACCCATTAGCTTGAATTCTTCAATCAATCATTCTCTGAGATCTTCACAATAATCCCTTCTCGATCTTAACCCTCATCAATTTCTTCTTTGTTCTTGGCTTTCGACCAATAGTTCATGTATGCATCAATCTCCAGCTTCAATTCCTCCTGAAGCTCTTCTATTATGAATATCATTTCGATCTCGATTTTAACTGTTGTCGCTGCTGCTCTTCATTCTCCTTTTTTTCCTCAATTATCAGATGTAGGAACGAATGAATGGGAGAAACTCATTTTAGGGTTATAAAAATGGGACAACTATTTGCACCCACTGAGCTGGGATGTGACCACCCAATAATAGCCCCTTAACCTTGGCTGGGCTCCAGATAGTGTTTGCACAGAAATGACAATTATGCCCTTCTTGTTCAAATTGTGTAATTTATTCTTCTTTTCCTCCGTACGACTCCAAAACGCCTAAAAGCTCAAAACAAACATAAAATACATAATTCACACGAAAAATAGCAAAGAAAGCATAATCAATAAATAATAAATCTAGGTGTTTATGACCCCTATCAGCTTTCCATGAGCAAGTCGATCGACCAAGGGTGGAGCTGGGTCGACGGTGAACGCGATGACACCTCATTGGCCATATGAAACTGGATCTAGGTCGTCCGAAAAGGCTGGCAAAGATGGACGGACACGATCAACTTGCGGCAGTTGTATGATGTCGCAACCCATACTAGGGTTTTGGAATAGCGCGTTCGCTCTAGTTTGGGCAAATGTTTTAACACTCCCGGGACTTGCCGTAGGTAGGTCGATCAACTAAGGGAGAAATTAAGCCGCCAGTGAACATGCCAATACTTCTTTGATCGTTCGAGATGCGATCTACGCCGTCCAACTAGGCTGGCTAAGTTGGACGGATGTGATGGGTTTTTAGACCGTTTCTGCCGGTCTTAGTTTGTTTGAGTATGTTTTGCCAACAACGCGATCACCCACATTAGGGTCAGTCGTTCGAAGCGCTGTAGATGTTCTAGATGAGATTCGCTCGCTCGGGATGCTAGTGGGCCCGCCCGTGGTCATTGTGATGATCGCCTAATTCTGCCAGGAGTAGGCTAGGCTTGTTGAATCGTGTGGCCAAATTGGGTGGCCGTGATCGTTTCTTAAGACTGATATTAACAGTCTAGATTTTCCCTAAGGAATTTAAGCGCGTTCGATCGAGCTAACTTAAAAGTGCGTCGATATAAAATTTTCTTTGTCAGGGAGTGATGCATCCTGTGTGAGTACTTCCATGCAGATCTCAATATTGACACTTCGGGAGATTCATGCTGCTCTCCTGAGAGTGAACATTTAATCTTCATGTCATGTCAATATTGAGAGTTCGGCTGGGAGCATAGTATAAGAAAATACTAGGCAAGTCATGCATTAGTGAATAATGCTGGTGGAATAGAAAATTCACATAATATTTTGGTATTGCTATTGCACGCACCATTCTAAGTAAATTTCATATATACAGATATATTGAATTGTCAATACATATGTGAGCGAATAGGCTTGAGCACTCATTGCTTTTAAATGTCTTCTGTTCCTTTGCAGGATGACAACGCATTAAATACAAGGTTTATGATTTTAGCCCTTGAACTAATAACCACCATCACCATTAAGTCCCTTGCTTAGTACGTAACAGTGACATTGTTGCGGGGTAAGCACTAGATGGTGGAAAATAAAGGTAAACCTTATGAGACAAAGTTGGATGTTACCAAGAGAGATGGGTCGGCCTGTCCTTGGAACATGTCACGTTCAAGAGGCGTCCAGGTAAGCGTTCCCCTAGCATGATGTCGGTTGGCCTCAAGTAGATTAGGCATACGGTTGGTTGGGATCTCAAATTGCATTCCAAGTCCCTTGTACATCTGAGTATCGTTTGAGAGCGTGTCCAAGCTTTCCTAGATTTGGTTAGCATGGAGGAAAAGTGGAGGCGCGATGAAGCATCTCAGCTAACAAGTGCTAGGGCTGAAAGGTTTTCTCCCCGGCTAAAGTGAAGGAGGGTGGAGCATAACATGAGCTCATGGATAAACATGAATACCCTTTTCATGACGACGTCATAATCCTCGACTCTGATGTGGACGAGCCCTATCATGAGGAATATCCTCAAAAGGCTGCTGAAGCAATTTCTAAAAAAGATGTTGAAGCAGCTCGAGAGGATGTTGAAGCGGCTTCCGGAGAGGACTCTAGTGAAGGCGCCATTGGCCCTGGCGTTGATGACACTTCTTTGATGTTTAGTGGTCTTTGTTTCATGCGGTTGGATCCAGGGCTTGATCGAATAATAATCCCTCATTCATGCTGCTTTTATGATTATATATTTCCAGTTGGACGAATGAATGAAATCTCCCGACTAAGAAATCTAAATTCTTAGAAATATCTCGCAATATCTTGAAACTTTAGACGTAGCGCTCCTTGGTAAGGTTAGAGTAGATCCTGTGTACATGATTTTGCAATCTGAGCTTTCCCATTCTTTTGTTTGATATTCCCCTTGCAGGCTACACGCTTTTTGAAGATTTGTGGCGTGCCGTCTAGGTATGTAGAAGGATGGACGTTGTGCCGCGAATCTTTAAGGACTTCGTTCCAAGCGACATCTTTTGAACCGTCTTCTGAATCTTGGATGGTTGTATGGAATGGGATGCGATGAGCAGTCCCCAGTTACACTTCTGATTCGATGGCGTGGCTGGATATTTGAAAATATCTCCGATTTGTATTTTTGGAGTCTTTGATGCACATGTACGTCTTCACGTTGAGAAATTTCTGCGGCTCGTAAAGCTTCAACAATGATGATGCTGATATTAGACATAAACCGGTTGAGGGATATGAAGGCATCCTGTGCTGGCAGCCCCCAGGTGTAATTATCCGAGATTATTTTCTCTTGAAATACGTACTTCCACCGCATTTGCCTGTAAGGTGGTTGACGAATTGATGAAGGCGACAATCTTTTGGATTCGTCATTTATTGATTAATGGGCGGGAGTCGCTCTTGATAGATCTGAATTGTATCCAAACTCTTTGCAGCCCATGTACCCCTCCCATAGGAAATTGGAAAGCATAAACACCAATCTGACTTTGTCGGCAATGTGATTGTTGATGCGCAGCTTTGTGCAAGCCTTGGGTATGCGTCACTGAGCTCCATGGAAAGAATGATTCGGCGGGTATGGCTTGCTGAGGCGCGACTTTCCTCTTTGATTCTACATTGGTAACAGTGCTTTCGGATGGCTGAACCAAGTACTGATTGTTGGTCAGGCGCCTTCCAGACATGGAGGTGATGATATCCTTACGCTACATCCTTGAAGAGTGGTGACCTTGCCACGGTTATGACTTCTTGGTTGACCATCTCTTATGGGTTGAAAAGGTCCTTGACTGTGAATATTCACCGTCAGATGAAAACCTGATTAGATACAAGCTAATATCTTTCAACCGTTAGATTGTCTTAGCTTGTTACACACAATTGAAATATACCTTCATTTACATATGGGTAACCGTACCTAAACGTGTGCACTTAGTTGGCACCACAATAGTTAACCGAAGTTAGCCATATGAACACTTTCATATCAACCTTGTTCATCTTAATCACAACTAGTTCAAATGACTCAGATGAAACTAGTTATAGAGTTGTTCAATTGTTTATATTCTCATAGATGTATACAATACTAAATTGAAGAAAAATCGTTTTTGATTCACTCGAATCAATTCATGAACATTATAGCCACGGTTTGCAAAGATTGCATTCCTTATTCTATAAATGTATTTGTTCATGAGTAAACCGATCTTAGAACTTAACCCACTAAAGTATGCAAACTGGTACGCGTACCTAAGTTCCCGGACTTGGTCTTGTTCGCCAGTATGCAAACGGGTACGCATACTGTCGTTCATGACCGAACTCAGTAGAATTCAGTACACATACGGTTATGCATACTATAGTTCCCGGACTTCAACTGTTGAATCAGTACGCATACGGGTATGCATACTAAATTCCCGGACTTGGAATACACTTGCAACAGTTAGCATACATGTACGCATACTGTGCTATATCCAATCAATGGTTAATTGTTCTAAAATCCCATTTTAATTATTGAAACATTATTAAAATAGGAGAATAACTGTCTCACGCCAACTATTAACAAAGCAATTTTCAAGTGTGTTAGAGCACTGCTTGGTCAAACTCGCATGCGTTGCTATCTCAAGCATGTTTGTCAATGTTAGTGATCAAAACTATAAGTCTTGATTTCTAGTCTACTATAGCTAAGTCTCAGACTAGGATAGTAAGTGTAGTTGAGCTCAAGGACTTCATGGAGATTCATCATACAAGAAGAAGATCTACTCAAGGAACCGGTGGAATTTCTCGACAAAAAGGTATGTGGAGACTTGAACTTATCTGTCACTCAAAAGTCTATCTATTCTATCTCCTACTCTTTGAGACAAAAGTCGTATGCTATATATATAGACTAGATCATACACATTTGGTATTTCGAGTCGAGTATACCTCGCCTATATATATCTCGAAATATGTGTTGGTAAGCTTTTCGCTTCGACTAAGTTTATCTTTACCTATTAACGTAAGTCATGAATGTTTCAATCACTTTGAAAATTGCTTTGACGAGAAATAGTGTAACAACTATATAACGTCCTCTAAGAATGTTTCAATGATTGGAATGAGAGTTTAGATTACATAAAAAATAGATTCCTTGAACCGAAGTTTTCGAACTTTGTTGATCAAGAGAACCGGAAGTATGGAAGGTGCCAAGTCCGCGAACTCAGTCCGCGAATTGCCGACGTTCTCAAACCCGAGAATTTCTGCTGGAGTTGACAAACTACTTGCGTGAGCCAAGTCCGCGAACCCAGTCCGTGAACCGGCGTAGTTCTCGAAACCGAGAATTTCTGCTGGAGTTTGTAAACTCTATCCGGTATCTTAAGTCCGCGAACCTAGTCGGCGAACTTGAGAAGGTTATATATCTAAAGATGATTTCTGAACTTAATCTTAAAAGACTAAGGAATGCATTTGGAAACCGTGGATGTTAAAGTTCATGAACCGATTCGAGTGAATCAAATCATCTTTGCTTCAATTGTGTCTTGTGTAGTTACATAAGATTTCCTTGCAATTGAACAACTCTCTTAGCTAGTTCATTTGAGTCAATTGAACTAGTTATGGTGAAGAGGAACGTGGTTGGTATGAAACACTCATATGGTTAACCTCTTTGGGTAGACTATTGTTGAACCAACAATGTACACGTTTGGGTGCGGTTAACAGTCATTTGTGTATGACAAGCTAAGTTTTCGATCTAACGGTTGAGAAATATTAGCTTGAATCTAAATCAGGTTTTCATCTAACGGTGAATATTGATTGCTTTGTAACTAAGGCAAAACCCTGATTTGAAAGGCTATATAAAGGAGACATCTAGTATTGTGCAAAACTAATCCCCACACCTTACGTGTGATACTAGTTTGCGTGCCAGAGTCGATTCTCCTTTAACCTTTGGTTTTCTTCTTCTAAAACCAGGTTAACGACTTAAAGACTTCATTGGGATTGTGAAGCCAGACCGATACTACTTTTATCGTAGTTGTGTCATCCGATCTTGCATCTTCTATCGTAATAGTACATTCATATTGATTGGCTAGAGATCGTGAGAGTTTTCCGATAGGCAAGATATAAAAAGTAATCACAAACACCTTCGTCTCATCGTTTGTGATTCCACGACATCTTGTTTCGCTACCATACGATTAAGACTGTTGTGAGATGATTGATTAGTCTAGGTTGTTCTTCGGGAATATAAGACCGAATTACCAATTGGTTCATGTTCACCTTGATTATTATCAAAATACGGAATAAAAACTTTTAGGGTTTTTCTGTGGGAGACAGATTGATCCTTTGATAGACTTGTTTGTGTAAGACAGATTTGTTTATTATTAAAGCCTGCGATTTTGGGTCGTAGAAACTCTTAGTTGTGGGTGAGATCAGCAAAGGGAATCAAGTGAGCAGTATCCTGCTGGGATCAGAGGCGTAGGGAGTACAACTGTACCTTGGATCCGTGGGAGACTGATTGGGGTTCAACTATAGTCCAGTCCGAAGTTAGCTTGGAGTAGGCTAGTGTTTGTAGCGGCTTAATACAGTGTGTATTCAATCTGGACTAGGTCCCGGGGTTTTTCTGCATTTGCGATTTCCTCGTTAACAAAATTCTGGTATCTGTGTTATTTCTATTTTCGCATTATATTTGTTTATATAATTGAAATAATACAGGTTGTGCGTTTGAATCAAGCAATTGGAAATCCGACCTTTGGTTGTTGATTGATATTGATTGATCCTTGGACATTGGTCTTTGGTACCGTCCAAGTTATTCCTTGTGTTTGATTATAGACTCGCTGATTTCTATTAGCTTGAGTGAATCAAAACAAGAGAGAGATATTAACTCGTTGAGATACTTTTATCTAGATTGAGTCTGACTGTCTAGTTGATTCTCTAGTAAGTGTTTCGGAGTTAGTCCATACAGATTGATAATCGAAATATTGGGTGGTGTTGTTAGACCCCCCCCCCCCCCTTTTCAATTGGTATCTGAGCGGGCAAACACGTTTAAGACCTCAAAAGTGTGTGTTTGTGGCGATCTGAGGATGGACAGTTTTATCTCTAATGACGCAACATCAGTTCAAAATTACTCTGATGGGTTTAAAAGTCCTCAAACCTCTAAGAACACCTCTGTCTCCTGTCCTTTGTCTGAATCTGCATTTGATTGGGAAAAATCTCTTGATGAACAATTGGATGATCTTTCAGATGATAGTGATTCAAAATAAGGGAAAAGTGTTAATGAGGAAGTTGCTCAATATATCAAGATGTGAAATAGAAGAAGTCAACATCTTGCTTGAGAAAATACATGGCTCCTCTTTGTCAAGAAAACAGAAAGTTGAGAAAACTCTTTAAAGGATATGATGATGGGTATAGACTCCTAAAATCTATCGTTAAAGATCTTGATGGAGATTTACGCACAAAAAGGTCTGAATGTGATAATCTTCTCTGAAATATCGGTTTGTTTAAAGAAAAACTTGTAGATGCTGATGCAATATATGACTCTCAACAAAAATGTTTTAATGAAAAAGAACTCAGTCTCCTTGAAAAAGAAAAATCCTTGGAAACTGATCTTGTTGCTGCTCTTGATAATGTAAAATCACTGGAAGAGAATCTGAGAAGGTTCAATTCGAGCTCTACAAAATTATCTTCTATGATTGGAGCATGTAAAGAACATCGTGATACAAGTGGTCTGGGATATAAAGGAATATACGCTCCAAGGACTAGTAAGATTAATTTTATTAAATCTAGCGAAAATTCCTCATGTGAAAAACCGCTCGCAGCATGCAATAAATCTAAAGGCAAAAATTGTTCTCCCTCTAAATCGACTCGCATAAAGACAGGCAAACCCTTGAACTGCTATTACTGCGGAAACAAAGGACATCCTGAGCAGAAATGTCATTTTCGGATTAGGAATGAAAAACTTCACAACATTCTTACATGGGTGTCTAAGGAAGTTATTAAACCTGTCCCTCATTTTGTTGGGCCAAATAACAGGCTCTACAATCAAACAGGACACCGTAGTAAGTTCCTTCTTGATTGTGCTGTGATAGACGCATTTATGTGTCTAATATGTCTCTATTGTATGTATTGTTAGTGCTCAATTTTGTATTTATTGTGTTCTTTTATGTATTTGTAGGAATTTTAAGAGAAATAAGCCCTTGCGGCGAAATGGGCTCAAAAAGCAGTGTTTTACACCCCGGAGAAATGTATCGTAGGCACCTCAGAAATGCACCGGAAGCATCCCAGAAAGTCCCGGAGGAACCCATAAAAATTACTATTTCCACCCAAAAATTACTATTTCCACCCAATTTCTATTCGCACCCAAGCTCTGGTTAAGGGGCATCCATCTTCTCTTTAAATTCAAAAACAGCTTTTTGGCGGGAAAAATATATTCAAAACTGGCAGATTTGTGATCGAGAAAATGAAGGTGTTTTAGTGCGATTCAATCGCTGAAATTTGGTGGGAAGTTGTGATATGGGATAGGGAACACATTGTGGGCATCGGATTCGATCGGAATTGGCTGGAAATCCTGGTTTGAGTCACGAGCTCAAAACAGAGCAACGTGTCCTGTAACACGAGTTTGATTGTGTGTTTGCCATGCATGGAGTGTTTTGGAGGAGTTCGATGACTTCGGAGGCGTGGGGAAGGTTAACTAGAGCGTGCAGGATCAAAGTTTACGTGTGTAGAAGCCAAAAATGGAAATTATTGTTAAATATGGGCAGCGAGCAATGACGGGATTAATGGGAGATTATACGGTGTTATGGTCGGATATTTTTGTTCTAAAACACTATAAATACAAGGCTAAATAGTTTAGAAGAGTGGGAGAGTTTAGGAGCCTAGAAGAATTGAAAGAAAGTCACGCAGGAGAAAAGCTTGCTGCTGGTGCAAGGAAGAACACGAAGAACATAATACCCTCAGGGACAGTCGTTGATTAGTGTCGCTTAATTGCGACAATACTCAATTCCTTTCCCCGACTTCGGAACAACATCACTTCTGTTGTATCGTTCTTTTTGAACGCTCTATATGTGTCGCAAACACTGTTGTAAACCGTTTTTCTCCATTTTCTCTTGATTGTAAACAATTTTTGAGTATCAATGAATCAATTTGAGAGGTTTTTCATCATGAGTAGCTAAACCAATCCCAGGGGTGACGGAGGAAGCCATTCTTCCAAAAGTTATGTGGTAAAATTTATTTAAATTTATTTATGCAACTCTTTTATGATTAATTGTACCGAATAAAAATGGAGTAAATGATTTTTATTAATCAATTGTGTTTTCTCTTGATGGAGTATGCTTAGTAAATTGCTTTTGATACTTCATGCTCGCGATTAACAGTGGATGTTTTCAAAATCTAATTTAGGCAATGATTAGAATCACAATTTCCTTTGATTGGAGTTATATTGTCTAGAATTGCATGATAAGAATTGTTATTGAATCACATAAATTTTGGTGAATGGTGGAATCCTGATCCCCGGTAAAAATTCTCTCCCATATTTTGTTAATGTTGTGCATATAAAATTATTTATTTATTTTTATTAAGTCTAAAAAAAATTATCCTTCACAAATCCGAGAGTTTGAACCTTCACTACTACAACCCCACGAAAAATCACAAATCATTTTGGCGCCGCTGCCAGGGAATTGTGTTTAGGTAGATTTTTTTTTTTAGATTTATTTTTCTTTGTTCTTTTTTACGTTCTTTGGGTATTTGTGTATATGATACAGGTTTTGAGACTTGGATCGAAAAGAATAAGAAGAAGTTGTCAAAGATTTTTGGCGATTTCATAAAGACTAGGAGCAAAGCTTAAAGCAAAAAGAACGAAAAGAAGACGAAGGACTTTTTTTATTATTATTATTTTTTAGATATTTTATTTTATTTTTTATTTTATTTTTTTTTTTTTTTTAGAAACTGTAATTAAAGTTTTTATCTTTGTAATCTTTTATTTTTGGACATTATTTTTTTTTCCCGGACATTGAACATTGGACATTATTTTTAAAACCCTACGGAAGGGTTCAGATTTCATCACCGTTCTCTTCTTGCCCGCCTTAGGAAAACGAAACCAAACGCGATCCTAAGCCTAAATTTTTGACTAGAACGAGACCTATAGGGTAACGAGCTTAATAGGAAACTCGTTCGAAAAATATTGGTTGCTCTTTAAGCACACTTCAAAGTTCATGATGGTTTCTGTGAGTTGAATGCGTGATTGCGCCGCCTTCTAATGCGGTGAGGCCTTGGGTATCAAAGATCTACTAAGATTCCCTCGTCTCTATTCAACTTACTTTGACTCGGATTGATTCCAGAGGGGTTTGCTCAAATTGCAACGAATTCCCTTTCGAAAGATTGAAGTTGGTCTAGAAACAATCTAAGTGGAGCCATCATGCTTTTTGTTTGCTAGAATTTATAGGTTTGATTTGGTCGAGTCAGCCTTGTTTGTGATTGTTTAGAATTCCTCTGTAGTTTGTGTTTCCTCGGTGATGAATCCTTTTCAGGAGACGCCACATGAGATGACGTTACGAGAATATATGTCTAGAAATTCTCGTTATCAAGAGACGTCTTCGGAAATGACTCTTGGTGAATATATGCGTGGGCAGCGATATATGGATACTCCAACTTTTATTGAGGAATCACCTCTAACGATCTATGAGAAATATTATAAACATAGACCATGTAGTTGGGAACAAAGCTTGAGAATTCATGAATATCAAAAATTATATTGTGATGATGATGAGGAGGAGGATGGTGATGATGATTATGATGATATTTCTAGTTCAAATACAAATAATTTTAATAATTATTTACCTATTCAAAAGGACGAGGATTTGACTAGAAATACCCCCGTTTTAGACGATGATTACGAAACCGATGATGGTTTAGAGGAACCAGTTTATCTTGAGAGCACTGTTTTCGAGTCAAACGATTTAGAAACAATAGTCTTAGATGAACTCGTAGAGATTAGCGGGGATGAACCTGACTTAGAAAAATCAATCACCCACTTTCAGGAATCTGATGACCTAGAAATTAGGGAGATTATGACCAGTCCACCTAGAGACGCCGAAAACTCTAAGTTCGGGGGTGATTATCATTCTCCATGTTCTTTAACCTTACAAAAAACCCTCACGTGGGACTTGACATCAATTCCTCAACCATCTTACAAGACTATCTTCGTACTCATTTTCCCGAACTTGATAATATTCAACACGAGTCTCAACTGTTAGAAACCCATCCTCTGGTTGATGAGGTTAGCCCAGGCAATAATACCAAGATTGACTTTGTTTTCCCACCAAAAACTTTTCTACCAATTGTGGGAACATATAAATTTCAGATGTGTCAATTATTAAGTTTTGAGACTAAACCTAATTACTTTAGGAGATTAGGGTCGACACATCTGTTTAAGGAAGACCACCACTCTCTTTTTGGTCAGCTGTGTAAGTCAAATCTGATTGACTTTAAGGATCCCCAGTTATTCAGGTTGTTATTATTTTTAATTGAGTTTTTTCAGACTTTTAAACCTGAACTGTTGGATCTTAGCTATGAGGAAGTGCATCCAATGAAAATATTCTATCAAGATCCTTTCATAGAACCTGAACCTGAACCACAATGGGACATAGGTATCTTAATCAGGAAACTAGATAAGGGTATGCAGTACATGTTCATTTTCTTGGCTTGTTGCAGATTCCTTTTACTTGTGATAGCTCTATTTGGTTTCGATAACCCACAATTATTTCGGCTATTGCTATATGATTCGAGGTGATTAAACCTTTCTTAGTCTGGCTGAAGATTATAAACTTAGCACTTCTTGGGAGGTAACCCAATCTCATGCAACCCGGTAATATCCTTCCTTCACTCTTTTGCTTCAAATAGTAACTGTCTCTCCTTGTTCATGCTTTTAATTTCATCTTTAGAACATTGAGGACAATGTTAATTTTAAGTTTGGGGGTATGGGAGAAACTTTTTAGTTGTAATAAATAAACTCCAGAGCCTAGAAATTTACGCCTATTAAGGATAACACTAACCAATCTAAGTGGATGGAAACATTTTTGTTTTAGGAGTTGAGGAACCAATATGACTAGATGGAAACATCTATAGAGTCTATTTATAAAAGCACAGAGCTCAGGTGTTAGAATTAACATGATAGTTTCGCCATATCTCGTCGAGTCCTTTTCACTTTCTATTTTTTTAGTTTTCTTTTATTTCAAGTGATTTGGTGGGGCACATGATTCAAGTTGTTACCTTTGCTAGGGTGAAATAGAGTGACTGAGTTACCTTTTCAAAAAAAAAAAAAAAAGACCAGACCAGTAGACCAATCGGAATAAATACTAACACTTGGATAGAAATATGTGTGTGTTCTCCCTGTCTCCGTCGCCTAAACAAGCGTGGAATGCAAGATCCACGGGAATCACCATGTAATCTGCTGATAAGAAACATGCGCTTCGGTCCACAAGGTCCAATCATGTTGTTAGTTCTTAAATAAATGTGTGTTTAATAAAGTCGACCACTGGTACCCTTGTATATGCCAGTTGTGTTGACCTAGAGTTAGGATTATTAACCACTGGTTCCCTTATATATGCCAATGTGTTAATATTAGTCAGACCGGTATCTCAGTCATTTAGGTTAGGTTCATCTTGGCAGAGGCCTTCCGACAGATATGGGAAACACCGTTCGCTTTTCAACCATCTACACTTTTCTTTTTCCATCTTCTTAATATTTTCATGTGATTAGTCTGACTCCGAGTATGATGTCCATCGTGAAATGATAGGCACATTTTTGTGTCTTATATAATCTCAATTGAATATATTATTAGTGCTCGATTTTATATTTATTATGGCTTTTTATGTCCCTGTAGGTATTCTTGGAGAAATAAGCTTTTGCGGCGAAATTGGCTAAAAAAATGGTTTTTGCGTCCGTGGGAGAAAACTACTATATGAACTCTCACTTTTGATAAGGGGTAACCTAATTACTAAGGGGTGACCCATTTACAGGCATCTGCTAAAGGGAGACCGGAACTGGATAAGGGGAGGTCATCTTCATAATTCAAATACAAGTTTTGGCGGGAAAATGCATGCAGCGAGGAGCAGATTTGGAAATCGAATTTATACGTGATTTTAGGAGATTCAATGGTTGTATTTGGTACGTATGGACTCTACAAGACTCAACAGGTCGGTTACAATCGATTGGACCCAACCAATTGGGCTGGAATGGCTGGGAGAAGTGATCAAAGTCCAAACAGGACACGTACGCTTCTGTCGAGTTTGAAGATTTTGTGAGGAATATTTGGGAGAGTTTCACGCTAGTGATTGTTGTACTTGGTCC
Organism: Papaver somniferum; assembly: GCF_003573695.1. Taxonomy (NCBI): domain Eukaryota; kingdom Viridiplantae; phylum Streptophyta; class Magnoliopsida; order Ranunculales; family Papaveraceae; genus Papaver; species Papaver somniferum. Next base: position 54,176,273 of record NC_039366.1, read on the forward strand.
TGTTCAAGTCTTGATAAGAGTTTGGTGGCAAGTTTATAGCTAACAAACGCGTACATGGAGATCACAAGAGAGATATTCTCTCAACAACGCAGAGAAGAAAAAAAAAAGTCGCGGATTCAGTAGAGATTTTTCGGGATTAGAGGACTATATAAGAGTTGGTTCAAGTCATAAAGAGGGTTAGAAAGTTTTAGAAACCCTTAGGAGAGAGTTGGGAGTTCACGAGAGACGAGAAGAAGAAGTTACAGGAGGTATTGTTGTTGCTGCTGCTGCTGCTCGAGGAGGAAGAAGAAGACGAAGAACAGACTCGCAGAGTCCGTCGTTCTTCGACAGTCTTAAAAGCAGAACAAGTATCGTTCTTATACAGCAGTAAAGGCTTATCGTTTAAAGCAGTCTCAAAAACACTTACCCCTTTGTAACAGTGACGCTGTAACACTTCTACAGCGTTGCTAATTCATGTTTCATCTTATATACATCAATAAAAACACCTATTTTAGCCGTGAATACATCTTGTGAGTGTGTTTTTGGGATGAGGAGCTAAACCTAATCCCAGGGGTGATGGAGGAAGCCATTCTTCCAAAAGTTATGTGGTAAAATTCATTTAAATTTATTTATGCAATCCTTTTATGATTAATTGCACCGAATGAAAATTGAATAAATGATTTTTATTAATTAATTGTGTTTTCTCTTGATGAAATATGCTTGGTTTATTGCTTTTGATATTTCATGCTTGCGATTAACAATGGATGTTTTGAAAATCTGATTTAGGCAATGACTAGAATCACAATTGTTTTTGATTTGAATTATAACGTCTAGAATTGCATGGTAATAATTATTATTGAATCACATGAATTTTGGTGAATGGTGAAATCCTAACCCCTGGTCTTTCCATAATATTTACATCACCTTTGAATTTAATTTGTTTTATCTTTAATTTTTTATTAAGTCTAAAAATTATTTCCTTCACAAGTCTGAAAAGAACCCAGTTTTTACCACAACTACAACATCATTTGAAAAACCATCAAATTTTTTAGCGCCGCCGACGCGGATTTGTGTTTAGGTAGCATTTTTTTTTAGATTTATTTTATTTTTATTATTTTTAATTATTTTTATTTGTTCCTCTTTACGTTTCTTTGGGTGTGTCTTTGATTTGCAGGTTTGAAGTTGGATACTAAGGACTTGGAACAAAGCTAAAAGAGAAGAAAAAGAAGACAATTTTTGTTTTAGGATTTAGTTTTATTATTTATTTTTTTTAGAATTGTATTAGGAAATATTTTGTAATTTACTTTTTCTTTTGCACTTTATTTTTGTGGACTGTGGACTTTAAACTTTGGACATTTTTATTTTTATTTTTATACCCTATGGAAGGGATCCTTAAATACAAACTGTTTGCAGGGAAGGACGACGATTACAATATCGTCTCGGCCCCTCGGGTTCGTACATGACATAGGAGTCGTGGACCGAGTCGACTACAACGGTTCATCCCCCGTCTGGTACGGGAGGTAAGTCCAATCGAAACACTCGCGAATCTCCTGTAAGCGAGTTACTGTATTCCTTAAGGTGATAATTGTTTGAGGACGAACCAGACTGTTTTTAAATTCCTAGTAAAGGGCAAGGCATGGCCAATACAAGATAAGGGTTCGGATTTCATCACCGCTCCCTTCTTGCCCGCCTTAGGAAAACGAAACCTAACGCGAACCCAAGCTTTAAAATCTGATTATAAAGAGACCTATAGGGTATCGAGCTTGTTAGGAAATTTTTTTGAAGGATATTGGTTACCTTTTAAGCAATCTCGAAGTTCATAATGGTTTCTGTGAGTTGAATGCGTGACTGCGCCGCCTTGTGATAGCGATGAGGCCTTGGGTATCAAAGCTCCACTGAGCTTCCCTCGCCTCAATTCAACTTACTTTGATTCGGATTGATTCCAGAGGGGTTTGCTTAAACTGTAACGAATTCCCCTTCGAGAGATAGAAGCTAGTCTAGAAACAATCTAAGTGGAGCCATCATGCTTTTTGTTTGCTAGATTCTATAGGTTTGATTTGGTCGAGTCAGCCTTGTTTGTGATTATGTAGAATTCCCTTGCAATTAAGAATGTCGAACTGGTATGATAGAAGCCAATACAATGAATATCGACCTGAATTTGAATATGGACATCATCAGTATTATGACCATAGTGAGAATAGTGGCTGGGGACGCCAACCTTTTCAAGGTTATGGTTCATACCATGGTGAGCCCAATTACTATCCACACGTGCATCAGTCATACGAGCAAGAAGATTATAGTACTAGTTCTTCGTCTCTAGAGGATACAATCAAACTATTGAAAAGTAGTCCTTATTATGATCCTTCAGTTCCTATTCCTTCTCTAGAAGAGACTCTCAGGAATTTAGCTGAGTCATCACGTCAGTTAGCTGAATCGACGTATAAATTAGATGAGGTGAATAATGTAGTTATGGACGAAAGAACTGCAACAACAACTGAATCTGTAGAAGATATCCTCAATAGATTAACTCAAAACTTAGATCCTACACTAAGGGAACTTTCTTTAGAAGAGACCCTTGAGAGAATAGCTGAGTCGACACGTAGACTTGAGTTAGAGACGAACGAAAGTATTGCTCGAAATAACTTGAATTGCCAATATAGTGTATCCAATAATACCCTTGAGAATGAAGATAGTTTTTCACATAATCAAGATAACGAGGTTATAATTGGTAAAACTACTTATTTAGATAAGGTTCAATCATCTTCGTACTATTATGATGATGAGGATATTAGTGATGAAGAATCTGAAATATGTAGGCATAGTGATCAGGAATCTAGTAATCCAATTGAGCTTTATAGTGATTATATTATTTCTACTTCAAATCCAAATAATTTTTATGATTATTCACCTATTCAAGAGGACGAGGATTTGATTAGGAATACCACCGTTTTAGACGATGTAGTATTTCCTTTTGATTACGAAGCCGATAGTGGTTTAGAGGAACGGGTTTATTCTGAAAATGTTGTTTTAGAGTCTAGCGACTTAGAAACAATAGTCTTGGAAGAAGAAGATAGACCCGTAGAGATGAGTAAAGATGCACTACCTGATAATAACTTAGAAGAATCTCTTGAATATTTTAAGGACTCTGAAGATACGGAAATTCAAGAAATAATTAGAGGTCTATCTAGAGACACTGAAAACTCTAAGTTTGGGGGTGATTATCACTTTCCTAGTGCTTTACCTTTAACTCTCAGAAAGTCCCCTCACATAGGACTTGATATCCATGCCTCAACCATCTTACAAGATTATCTTCATACTAGGTTTCCCGAACCTAATGATGTCCTGAAAAAAGTTCAGTCGTTAGAAACCCATCCTATGGTTGATATGGTTTGCCCAGGCTATGATACCCAGATTGACTTTGTTTTCCCACCAAATAGTTTTCTTCCAATTGTGGGAACGTATAGATTTCCAGTGTGTCACTTATTACGTTCTGAGACTAATCCTAAGTACTTTAGGAAATTAGAATCGACACATTTGCTTCAGAATGACCACTACTCTGACTGTGGTCAACTATGTAAGTCATACCTAATTGACTTAGAGGATCCTAAATTATTTAGGTTATTTTGTGATTCCAGGTTCTTATCTGAGTTTTTCCAGACTCTAGGACCTAATAATTTGGATCCTACCTATGAGGAAATGCATCCGAGGAAAATAGTCTATTTAGACCCCTTCATAGAACCTGAACCTGAACCGCAATTAGCGATAGTTATCCAGAAACTAGGTAAGGGCATGCTAGTCTTGTACATTTTCTTGGTTCACTGCAGTTTCCTTTTGTCAGCTCTTTTTGGTTTTAAAGACCCACAGTTATTCCGGCTACTGTTATACGGTTCGAGTTGACTAATCCTTGCTTAGTCTGGCTGAAGACTTTAAACTTAGCACTTCTTGGGAGGTAACCCAATATTCATGCGACACGGTAATATCTTTCCTTATCTCTTTTGCTTCAAATGGTAACAGTTTCTCCTTGTTCATGCTTTTTTTCATCTTTAGAACATTGAGGACAATGTTAGATTTAAGTTTGGGGGTATGGGAGAAACTTTTTAGTTGCACTTTTGAAACTTCTAGCGTCACATGGTATCCGGTTAGCTAAGTTTACATATTGTTTCTCACCGAAAAGATAGAAATTGGAATGCTACAGATAACAACTTATTGAGACATTAGAGAAAAAGACATTGAGATCCTTGAAATTCAGGAGAGAACTTGTTCTTTTTAGAGGGTAACCGTGATGGACCTAACCATACATGATGGAAAGGCAAGTAGGTCAGGAAATGCCAGAAAGACAAAGCAACCTCACAATGTAGTCTTAGTTACTGGATTGCGACTCTCTCTCAGTAGAAACTTATCATCATCAACAAGCGGAGCGACATCAAAATCTATGAAGAAAGTGAAGACGTTTTAGGTTTAGAAGCAACAATAGAAGAGAATAATTCAAAAATCAAAGTTGAAGTTATAAGAGCAAATGATATAAGTTGTTAGAATCCATGATACCAAGACATCACAAGTTGCGAAGATCCAAGTTTTGAAAGTCCTTCTCTCATGGCCATGTAAATTTTTGTCTTGTAATTTTTTTATTTTAGCCAAAAAAAAAAGAATGAAAAAAAAAATGAAAAAAATGAAAAAATAAATAATACATCATTACGTTCTTTTTGTTCAATAAGGCCATAGGGAAGAAGAAATTTATAAGTCAAGCAAGAAATCGAAGAGAAGAGTTAATTGTCAAGGTTCTATGAGGTTCGAGAGTTTATCATCAACAGTTGAAGACCGAAGAAGGCGTTGTTTCTACTGGGCACTGTGAGAGAGTCGAAGAAAGATGCATTTTGGTTGCTTTGTTAGTCTGCTTTCAATCTGGCACAAGATCTTTCTAGCACTGGTTTAACTCATCACACGTAATTAGTCCAGCTGTATAGCAGATGTCCCTCTCATTTTTATCTCTCTCCTAATCTTATCCAGCTGTAAAGCAGCGGACGCATCTTACAATGTTTATCTAGCTGTATAGCGGATATCTCTTTATCTAGCAGTCGTGTGGATGTCTCCCCTTTTCTTCAGTTAGCTTTAGAGCTGACACCTTTAATTTCTCTGGCATTCTAGTTACTTGGAGATAGGTTGAGAATATGTATGTCCTCATAGCTCTTTGGATACTTGTGACCAATTAGGAGTAAAGGTTTTGTGGGTATATCTCTGGTAAGCCCTCCCGAGACTTTAACTCGGCCACTAGGGCCACCTAGGGGTTTAAAGGCTTATTGCATACGCTAAATGCAATCGACGATGCCTGCGACAGTGAGTTAGGATTTTATTTTCTATTTGGTTTGCTCGAGGACTAGCAAATAATAAGTTTGGGGGTATTTGATAGGCACATTTTTGTGTCTTATATAATCTCAATTTATATATTATTAGTGCTCGATTTTATATTTATTATGGCTTTTTATGTCCCTGTAGGTATTCTTGGAGAAATAAGCTTTTGCGGCGAAATTGGCTAAAAAAATGGTTTTTGTGTCCGTGGGAGAAAACTACTATACGAACTCTCACTTTGGATAAGGGGTAACCTAATTACTAAGGGGTGACCCATTTCCAGGCATCTGCTAAAGGGAGACCGGAACTGGATAAGGGGAGGTCATCTTCATAATTCAAATACAAGTTTTGGCGGGAAAATGCATGCAGCGAGGAGCAGATTTGGAGATCGAATTTATACGTGATTTTAGGAGATTCAATGGTTGTATTTGGTACGTATGGACTCTACAAGACTCAACAGGTCGGTTACAATCGATTGGACCCAACCAATTGGGCTGGAATGGCTGGGAGAAGTGATCAAAGTCCAAACAGGACACGTACGCTTCTGTTGAGTTTGAAGATTTTGTGAGGAATATTTGGGAGAGTTTCACGCTAGTGATTGTTGTACTTGGTCCTGTTCAAGTCTTTATAAGAGTTTGGTGGCAAGTTTATAGCTAAAAAACGCGTACAGGGAGATCACAAGAGAGATATTCTCTCAACAACGCAGAGAAGAAAAAAAAAAAGTCGCGGATTCAGTAGAGATTTTTCGGGATTAGAGGACTATATAAGAGTTGGTTCAAGTCATAAAGAGGGTTAGAAAGTTTTAGAAACCCTTAGGAGAGAGTTGGGAGTTCACGAGAGACGAGAAGAAGAAGTTACAGGAGGTATTGTTGTTGTTGTTGCTGCTGATCGAGGAGGAAGAAGAAGACGAAGAACAGACTCGCAGAGTCCGTCGTTCTTCGACAGTCTTAAAAGCAGAACAAGTATCGTTCTTATACAGCAGTAAAGGCTTATCATTTACAGCAGTTTCAAAAACACTTACCCCTTTGTAACAGTGACGCTGTAACACTTTTACAGCGTTGCTAGTTCCTGTTTAATCTTATATACATCAATAAAAACACCTATTTTAGCGATGAATACATCTTGTGAGTGTGTTTTTGGGATGAGGAGCTAAACCCAATCCCAGGAGTGATGGAGGAAGCCATTCTTCCAAAAGTTATGTGGTAAAATTCATTTAAATTTATTTATGCAATACTTTTATGATTAATTGCACCGAATGAAAATTGAATAAATGATTTTTATTAATTAATTATGTTTTCTCTTGATGAAATATGCTTGGTTTATTGCTTTTGATATTTCATGCTTGCGATTAACAATGGATGTTTTGAAAATATGATTTAGGCAATGATTAGAATCACAATTGTTTTTGATTTGAATTATAACGTCTAGAATTGCATAATAATTATTATTGAATCACATGAATTTTGGTGAATGGTGAAATCCTAACCCCTGGTCTTTCCATAATATTTACATCACCTTTGAATTTAATTTGTTTTATCTTTAATTTTTTATTAAGTCTAAAAATTATTTCCTTCACAAGTCTAAAAAGAACCCAGTTTTTACCACAACTACAACATCATTTGAAAAACCATCATGAAACTATCTTAGTGGAGCTCTGTCACTTATATGAATTTTAGTATGCTTGAGTGCAAACTCGTGTACAACAATTGGGGGTGTTGATAGACGCATTTATGTGTCTAATATGTCTCTATTGTATGTATTTTTAGTGCTCAATTTTGTATTTATTGTGTTCTTTTATGTCTTTGTAGGAATTTTTAGAGAAATAAGCCCTTGCGGCGAAATGGGCTCAAAAAGCAGTGTTTTACACCCCGGAGAAATGTATCATAGGCACCCCAGAAATGCACCGGAAGCATCCCAGAAATGTCCCGGAGGAACCCATAAAAATTACTATTTCCACCCAATTGCTATTCGCACCCAAGCTCTGGTTAAGGGGCATCCATCTTCTCTTTAAATTCAAAAACAGCTTTTTGGCGGGAAAAATATATTCAAAACTGGCAGATTTGTGATCGAGAAAATGAAGGTGTTTTAGTGCGATTCAATCACTGAAATTTGGAAGGAAGTTGTGATATGGGATAGGGAACACATTGTGGGCATCGGATTCGATCGGAATTGGCTGGAAATCCTGGTTTGAGTCACGAGCTCAAAACAGAGCAACGTGCCCTGTAACACGAGTTTGATTGTGTGTTTGCCATGCATGGAGTGTTTTGGAGGAGTTCGATGACTTCGGAGGCGTGGGGAAGGTTAACTAGTGCGTGCAGGATCAAAGTTTATGTGTGTAGAATCCAAAAATGGAAATTATTGTTAAATATGGGCAGCGAGCAATGACGGGATTAATGGGAGATTATACGGTGTTATGGTCGGATATTTTTGTTCTAGAACACTATAAATACAAGGCTAAAGAGTTTAGAAGAGTGGGAGAGTCTTTGGGAGAGTTTAGGAGACGAGAAGAATCGAAAGAAAGTCACGCAGGAGAAAAGCTTGCTGCTGGTGCAAGGAAGAACACGAAGAACATAATACCCTCAGGGACAGTCGTTGATTAGTGTCGCTTAATTGCGACAATACTCAATTCCTTTCCCCGACTTCGGAACAACAACACCTCTGCTGTATCGTTCTTTTTGAACGCTCTATATGTGTCGCAAACACTGTTGTAAACCGTTTTTCTCCATTTTCTCTTGATTGTAAACAACTTTTGAGTATCAATGAATCAATTTGAGAGGTTTTTCATCATGAGTAGCTAAACCCAATCCCAGGGGTGACGGAGGAATCCATTCTTCCAAAAGTTATGTGGTAAAATTTATTTAAATTTATTTATGCAACTCTTTTATGATTAATTGCACCGAATAAAAATGGAGTAAATGATTTTTATTAATCAATTGTGTTTTCTCTTGATGGAGTATGCTTAGTAAATTGCTTTTGATACTTCATGCTCGCGATTAACAGTGGATGTTTTCAAAATCTAATTTAGGCAATGATTAGAATCACAATTTCCCTTGATTGGAGTTATATTGTCTAGAATTGCATGATAAGAATTGTTATTGAATCACATAAATTTTGGTGAATGGTGGAATCCTGATCCCCGGTAAAAATTCTCTCCCATATTTTGTTAATATTGTGCATATAAAATTATTTATTTGTTTTTATTAAGTCTAAAAAAAATTATCCTTCACAAATCCGAGAGTTTGAACCTTCACTACTACAACCCCACGAAAAATCACAAATCATGTTGCTAGATCAAAAAATGCCAACAAAGGTAGGAGAAAGAACAACAACAGAGCTACTGATTTCCTAAATAACTCTGAAAAGATAAAAAGGCATAGGAAAAGAAGGGTAAATTCCTTGTCTCGCCATGAAGAAGAATGTGGTTCCAAGACTCTTGATCCAGACTTCATGCATATTAATAATCGGGTCACAGAACTTAAGATCAGCATAAATAAACTCAAACGGGGCATCAAAAAGACTTGGATAGCAACTGGCTCAGGTATTTCAAATTCCTCTCTTGTTAAACCTTCTTCAACTATGATGTGTGGTTCTTCTCTAAATCCCCTTGAAGGAGAGAAAAACGAAGTCAATAATGATGGGCCAAATGCTCATCTTAATGCACTATGACTGCATAGGGATGCATCCATCTTTTAAACAAAAAGGATGCTCTTTTTTCTCAAGTTGCTTATCTTGAGAATGTTGGTATGAGTGCTTTGAGGTTGTTTTTTTTAAGAATTATTTTTTTTCTCTTATTCTCTCCGTTCATTCCTCTCACTGACGATTGACCGCTTGTACACGTACTGGACCCACACGAACGCTATGGTCCTAAGGTTTCTGAATGCTTTATAAATATTGTGATCCATAAGGTTAAAAGATTCAGTTGAATTCTTTTTGTACACAATGGATGAAAGCAACAAGGTTGTTGAAGTCAAGCAGGACAAGACCAGTGAATTGATTGATGTCTCCATAACATGCTTTCATGTGGTTGATCATGAAAACAAACTACCAGTTCAATTGTCTTCACAACTGGTAGGAAATCTACTTCATGATTTTGAAGTTGTTCGTGAGCATCTCGGGATTGTAACAAGGAATCTTGGTTTTCTGAAAAACGAACTAAAGAAGGCAACTGATGAACTCGTCCATGTTCAATCTCTCGTTGCTGACAGGGTTTAAGGTGTTTTAAATCAAGTTTCCAGTGTTACTATTGTTGCCTAGTATGTCTTCTTTTTTGTTTAGTTGGAAGAATAACTAGTGCTTTGAATAGCGATGATTGTGACTACACATAGCTATCATTTTCATCTTCTTGTTTTTAGGTTTTTTGGTTTAAAATTCTAAAAATATTTGGAGGATGATGTTTTGCAAGATTTTTGATTTTGTTATATTTCAACTTGTTATGGGATATTTGTGTTTACGTCCGTGAACTTTGTTGTCCCATATTTTGTAAAAAGTAAAGTCGTTCACGATCGGTATTCATGTATTGGTTTAAGAATGAATAGACTTTTGACATATACAAAAGTTAAGCCTATATTGTCAATATTTGATGGAAGATAGGTTAAAATCTTTTGTATCCAAGGATTATTGCTATTGTATATGCTTGTGCAAAAGAATGAATCCTTGTGTATTCCACGGTATAGATCTTCATTGATCCATCTTTTTGTATTACCGTAAGGCTCCGTCATGTGTCTTATGTTGAGCACGATACAACTAAGTTGATTATTTTTGATTAGCTTGGTTGGTTGTTCCGTGAGCTACGTTATGTTGAGCATTTAGAACTAATTAATCATCTCCTTGGTTATTTAGTTATTACTCCACAAGTTCTCTTGTGTTGAATACATGAACGATTAATCCAATCACTCTATTGTATGATTAACTTAGTCGTTGCTCCGCAAGTTTACTTATGTTGAGCACAATGAATTAAATTGATCACTTTTTTGTTTAATTTGATTATGTATTCCGATTGAATTATTCATGGGTTTACTTATGAATAATTTGATTGAGTGTTGGATATAAAAATCATTCTCATGGTTTTGGTGTCCAATAAAATCCTTCGTTTCTCTTGAAATTAAGGTCGCTCGTTGTTGTTCCCTTGGGAATGACATCAAATGGGGGAGAGTTCTTTTGAACTTGTGCTTAATGGTCATATATTGAGGGGTGTGTGGCTGTGGAATTTTAGAGGGGTTATCTTGTATCTTTAAACTCCTTGATGAATGTTGTTAGCTTCGGCTATATGATTGCATCTAAATAAGATGATGTGTGTTTCTTTATCTCAGTCATGAAATGTCTGTTACGGAAATTTCATTATGATCCCGTTCTTGTGCCTTTGCCAATTTTATTGACAAAAAGGGGGAGAATTAATATGTAGTTCACACTACAAATACATATGGTTTTCAGATCATTGTGTAAGGGGGAGAGGTTTTCATGTGAGATGGAGTATTGACTAAGGGGGAGTGATACATATCACCATAGTATTATTGTTTAAGTTGTGATATAATTGGACTTTGACACTGTATAATAATACTATGACGCTGTATAACAATGATAGAGACCGATGCTTTCTCATTGTTATAGCTACGGATCTTCAACAACAGTGATGCTAAACTTACAACCTTTGGGATCATTGGAGTACTTCGAAGTGACGAAGATTTAGAGGAATGTTGAAGATTAGACATGTGGAATAGGAGCTACTAAAGTTTCATTATCTTTTTTGTATTCCATATGTATTGATAGTTTTGTCACTAAAATTGACAAAGGGGGAGATTGTTAGAGCACTTCTCGGTCAAACTCGCATGCGTTGCTATCTCAAGAATGTTTGTCAATGTTAGTGATCAAAACTAAAAGTCTTGATTTCTAGTCTCTTATAGCTAAGTCTCGGACTAGGAAAGTAAGTGTAGTTCAGCTCAAGGACTTCATGGAGATTCATCATATAAGAAGAAGATCTACTCAAGGAACCGGTGGAACTTCTCGACAAAAAGGTATGTGGAGACTTGAACTTATCTGTCACTCAAAAGTCTATCTATTCTATCTCCTACTCTTTGAGACAAAAGTCGTATGCTATATATATATACTAGATCATACACATTTGGTATTTCGAGCCGAGTATACCTCGTATATCTATATCTCGAAATATGTGTTGGTAAGCTTTTCGCTTTGACCAAGTTTATCTTTACCTAGTGACAAAAGACATGAATGTTTCAATCTCTTTAAAAATTGCTTTGAGGAAAAATAGTGTAACAACTATATAACGTCCTCTAAGAATGTTTCAATGATTGGAATGAGAGTTTAGATTACATAACCAATGGAATCCTTGAACCGAAGTTTTCGAAATTTGTTGATCAAGAGAACCGGAAGTATGGCAAGTGCCAAGTCCGCGAACTCAGTCCGCGAACTGCCGAAGTTCTCAAACCCGAGAATTTCTGCTGGAGTTGACAAACTACTTACGTGAGACAAGTACACGAACCCAGTCCGCGAACCCAGTCCGCGAACCCAGTCCGTGAACCGGCGTAGTTCTCGAACCCGAAAATTTCTGCTGGAGTTTGTAAACTCTATCCGGTGTCTTAAGTCCGCGAACCTAGTCTGCGAACTTGAGAAGGTTATATATCTAAAGATGATTTCTGAACTTAATCTTAAAAGACTAAGGAATTCATTTGCAAACCGTGGCTGTTAAAGTTCATGAACCGATTCGAGTGAATCAAATCATCTTTGATTCAATTGTGTCTTGTGTAGTTACATAAGATTTCCTTGCAATTGAACAACTCTCTTAACTAGTTCATTTGAGTCAATTGAACTAGTTATGGTGAAGAGGAACATGGTTGGTATGAAACGCTCATATGGTTAACCTCTTTGGGTAGACTATTGTTGAACCAACAATGTACACGTTTGGGTGTGGTTAACAAACCTAGAAGCGTACAGTCATTTGTGTATGACCAGCTAAGTTTTCGATCTAACGGTTGAGAAATATTAGCTTGACTCTAAATCAGGTTTTCATCTAACGGTGAATATTGATTGCTTTGTAACTAAGGGAAAACCTTGATTTGAAAGGCTATATAAAGGAGACATCTAGTATTGTGCAAAACTAATCCCCATACCTTACGTGTGATACTAGTTTGAGTGCTAGAGTCGATTCTCCTTTAACCTTTGGTTTTCTTCTTGTCAAACCAGGTTAATGACTTAAAGACTTCATTGGAATTGTGAAGCCAGACCGATACTACTTTTATCGTAGTTGTGTGGTCTGATCTTGCATCTTCTATCGTAATAGTACAATCATATTGATTGGCTAGAGATCGTGAGAGTTCTCCGATAGGCAAGATATAAAAAGTAATCACAAACACCGTCGTCTCATCGTTTGTGATTCCACGACATCTTATTTCGCTACCATACGATTAAGATTGTTATGAGGTGATTGATTAATCTAGGCTGTTCTTCAGGAATATAAGTCCGGATTATCAATTGGTTCCTGTTCACCTTGATTATTATCAAAAGACGGAACAAAAACTTTTAGGGTTTTTCTGTGGGAGACATATTGATCCTTTGATTGACTTGTCTGTGTGAGACAGATTTGTTTATTGTTAAAGCCTGCGATTTTGGGTCGCAACAACTCTTAGTTGTGGGTGAGATCAGCTAAGGGAATCAAGTGCGCAGTATCCTGCTGGGATCAGAGGCGTAGGGAGTACAATTGTACCTTGGATCAGTGGGAGACTGATTGGGGTTCAACTATAATCCAGTCCGAAGTTAGCTTGGAGTAGGCTAGTGTTTGTAGCGGCTTAATACAGTGTGTATTCAATCTGGACTAGGTCCCGGGGTTTTTCTGCATTTGAGGTTTCCTCTTTAACAAAATTCTGGTGTCTGTGTTATTTCTATTTCCGCATTATATTTGTTTATATAATTGAAATAATACAGGTTGTGCGTTTGAATCAATCAATTGGAAATCCGACCTTTGGTTGTTGATTGATATTGATTGATCCTTGGACATTGGTCTTTGGTACCGTCCAAGTTATTCCTTGTGTTTGATTTTAGACTCGCTAATTTTCATTAGCTTGAGTGAATCAAAACAAGAGAGAGATATTAACTCCTTGAGATACTTTTATCTAGATTGAGTATAACTATCTAGTTGGTTCTCTAGTAAATGTTTCGGAGTTAGTCCATACAAATTGCTAATCGAAATATTGGGTGGTGTTGTTAGACCCCCGCTTTTTTAAAGTGATCAAATGATCAATATGAAACATTCCGAGTCTACATCAAATGACTGTCTCACACAAATCATATAAGATGTTATCAGGCGATTTTCACATGATCATCTTTTGACTTTCGTCAAGAATAAAAGATGAACTTGGTTAAAGCGAAAACTTACCAACACATATTTCGAGAAATATGTAACCTAGTTAAACTCAGATCGAAATATCAAATGTGTATAAAGTAAAGTCTACATATCTATACGACTTTTTTCTCAATGGGAGATACAATATAAATATACTTCTGAGTGATAGATGAGTTCAAGTCTCCACATACCTTTTATTAATGAAGTTTCACAAGCTCCCCTTAGTAGTTCTTCTTCTTCAACCGATGATCGCAGTGAAGTCTAAAGCTCAGATACACATTGTATCCTAATCCGAGACATAGCTATAAGTAGATTAGAAAACAAAACTTATAGTTTTGACAAATAAACTTGACAAACAAGCTTGAGATAGCAACGCTTGCGAGTTAAACCGAGCAGTGCTCTAACAGAGAGTTCTTAATTGAACTTGTGCTTAATTGTTAAATCTTTGTCGGGAGTGCGGCTGTGGCATATTGTAGGAGTAATCTTGCATCTTTATAAACTCCTTGCTGAAAACACTAAGTTTTGACTATGTGAAATCATCGAAACAAAGTTGATATGTTCTCTTTTAGTCATGAATTATCTCTTTGAGAATTTCATTATGATCCCATAGTTTCCATACCTTATATTGACAAAATGGGGGAGAATTATTTGGTTGTTCAGACTACATACATATGGTTTATGGATCATTATGTAAGGGGGAGTGGTTTTCATTGTGAGATGAAAGTATTGACGAAGAGGGAGTGACACATATCATCATAGTATTATTGTCAAAGTTGTGATGCAATTGGACTTTGATGCTGTGTAATAATACTATGACACTGTATAACAATAATTGAGAACATCTGTTTTCTTATTGTTATGGTTACGTATCTTCAACAACAATGATGCTGAGTTGAGCACGTTCAAAATTTCTGGAGTACTTGGAGTAGCGAAGAATTCAAGGAATGTTGAAGAGCCAAGGAAATCAAGCATGATGGACAAGAAGCTACAAAGTTTATTTATTTTGTAATTCATATGCATTGATAGTTTCGTCACTAAAATCGACAAATGGGGAGATTGTTAGAGCATTGCTCGGTCGAACTCGCAAGCGTTGCTATCTCAAGCTTGTTTGTCAAGTTTAGTTGATCAAAACTATAGTCTTGATTTATAGTCTACTTATAGCTATGTCTAGGATTAGGATATAACGTGTAGTTGAGCTTTAGACTTCACGGCGTTCAATGGTTGACGACGAAGATCTACTGAGGAGATCTTGGAGGAACTTCATCAACAAAAGGTATGTGGAGACTAAAACTTATATATCACTCAGAAGTCTATTCTATTTTATCTCCTAATGAGACTAAGTCGTATAGCTATATAGACTTTTACATTATATACATTTGATATTTCGAGCTGAGTTTAACTCGGTTATCTATTTCTCGAAATATGAGTTGAAAGCTTTTTGCTTTAGCTATATTCATCGTATTCTTGACGAGTTTAGTTGGAGACAATTTATTTGTTGGAATATAAATATTAAGTCAAAAAATGATCATGTGGAAATTGCTTTGAAACATTTTACATGATTTGTGTGAGACAATCATTTGATGTCAA
Source organism: Papaver somniferum (assembly GCF_003573695.1). NCBI lineage: Eukaryota > Viridiplantae > Streptophyta > Magnoliopsida > Ranunculales > Papaveraceae > Papaver > Papaver somniferum. Next base: position 54,191,538 of record NC_039366.1, read on the forward strand.
CTTGGAAAGTTCCGTATTGATCATTCGATCACTTGAAAATTACTTGAAGCTAATAGTTTGTGTGAGACAGATATTGTCATCTTCCAAGGATGTTTCAATGATTGAAATGGGAGTTTAGAACAATTAACCATGTCTGGATACAACACGGTATGCATACCTAGTATGCGAACTGTTTTGTAGTGATTCAGGTCCGGGAACTTTGTTTGCGTACCTAGTATGAGAACGGTTCTAACTACAAAGGTCTGGGGACCTTGTTTGCGTACCTAGTATGTGAACGGTTCTACCTGAATTGGGTCCGGGACGGCTGGTCGCATACCTGGTATGCGAATGGCTGTACGGGCCAAGGTCCAGAGCTGTTGTTTGCGTACCTGGTTAGCGAACACAATGGTTAAGTTCTAAAATCGATTAAGTATGTTTCTCATACTCCTGAACTAAAAAATTTATGAATTAAGGAATGCAATATTTGCAAACCGTGGCTTAATGTTCTTGAATTGATTCTTGTATAAGTACTTTTTACAATTACGAATCAATCATATTTTGTTTCAATTTGTTCATATATATTTCTATGAGATACTGAACAATTGAACAACTTTATTTGAAACACAATTAGATTCATTTGATTATCTTTCATGTTTGAATGATCATCATATTTGATCTAGAAGTGTTTGATGAATATGCATGGTTCAAACAAAAGTGTACATATGGCTAACCTCGGTTAATTAACTGTTATTGAGAGTCAATATACACGTTTAGGTACGGTTAGTCATATCTAAATGAAGGTATATTTTCATTTGTGTGTAACAAGCTAAGACCATATAACGGTGGAGATTATTGCTTTATTTTTAAGCAGACTTAGCTTGAATCTTAAATCAGGATTTTATCTAACGGTGACTATTGAATGCTTTGGTTGTAAGCTATCTTAGCTTTGATTGTAAGCAACCCTGATTTGAATGACTATATAAGGGAAAACTCTAGCAACTGGAAAACCTAATCCCGACACTTTCATGTGTCATAGTTGCGTATTAGAGTCGATTCTCCTTTAACCTAGGTTTTTCCAGAACCATATTAGGTTAACGACTTGAAGACTTCATTTGGGATTCGTGAAGCCATATCCAACTATTTTCTTTGTAGTTGCGTATCTGATCTTACTTGTTTTATCGTATTGAGTACTATCTTCTCTAAGATTTGCTCGAGATTTATCTCCGATAGGTAAGGTATAAAAAGTACTCACAAAGTTCTTCGTCTCATACTTTGTGGTTCCGTAGTAATTTCTTATACTACCATATAGTTAAGTTATTGTGAGTTGATTGATATTTCTAGGCTGCTCTTCGGGAGTATAAGAACGGATTATCAATTGGTTCTTGTTCACCTTGATTTATCATAACACGGAACAAAACTTCATAGGTAGTTCTGTGGGAGATAAATTTATCTCTCAGAATAGAATTATCTGTGGGAGACAGATTTGTTTATAAGTCTTCGACTTTGGGTAGTAACAACTCTTAGTTGTGGGTGAGATCAACTAAGGGAATCAAGTGCGCATAATCCGGCGTGGTTCTAGAGGCGTAAGGTATGCGACTGTACCTTAATCGGTTTGAGACTTGGTTAGGGCTCAACTACATTTCAGTCTGAAGTTAACTTGTAGTAGGCTAGTGTCTGTAGCAGCTTAATACAATGTGGTATTTAAATCTGGACTAGGTCCCGGGGTTTTTCTGCATTTGCGGTTTCCTCGTTAACAAAATTTCTGGTGTCTGTGTTATTTCTTTTCTGCATTATATTTTTATATAATTGAAATATCACAGGTTCTGCGTAGTTCAATCAGTTGATAAATCCGATCTTGTTTGTTGGATATAACTTGATTGACACTTGGACATTGGTCTTTGGTACCGTCCAAGTTATTTCTCATATCAATCAGGCTCATAGATTTTTATCTGTTTGATTTGCTGATTGAATTGAGAAATAGAGATAAAGCTCTTTGATATATCTCTTGATAGAGCTCGATATTAAGTTGGTGCTCTCAGAAATGTGTTAGAGGTTAGTCCATACAGATTGCAGAACGAATTATTGGGTGTGGTTGTTATAATTTCTTACCTCCTTGAGACACATGTCTTCTTCCTTCCTTATTACAAAAATGTCATTCATTCCTTAATAAGTTATCCTTGACTCCTTGGTCAACCACCTTTTACCCTCCTTGACCTCATAATTCTCCATATTACCCTTGGATACTATATTTAGGATCGGACCAAACCACTTTTTGGACCGGGTCGAGTCCCCAGTACCTCTGTGGACTTGAGCTTATAAATCGTTTAATGACCACCTGGCCGAAGTAGTGAATTTTCATGTATTAACATTATTTCCCTGACTGTTGAAGAGGCGTAGTCTCATCAACAGTCATACCAGTTGATAAGATATTACTCAAGATGCGTATATCGTTTTGGACGCAAGTTTATTATGTGTGATGACGCCTACATATAGAGAGCAACTTAGTTACAATGTTTGCGCGTTACTTAGGAACAAATATATTTGATGGGTTTAAGAAATAGTGAGGTTAATCACACAATCGGTCTCATCTGTGGTCAACGTCACAGGGAGGAACTATAAACTTCGAGATCGGATTCCCGTATAAGAAGAAAGTTGGTGTTCAACTGTCATAGCGTTCGGTTATAAGTGAGGGTACTAGTAGGGTTGCGCTTTTCGCTCCAAAAATCATGAGTTTTCTTACTTCTAGTCGAATCCTATTTTGTCAAATTATATCTCGTTTTCCAAGGTCAACTCTTCAGCTATGGAAGTCATGGCTTGGAAAATTGTTGTTCTGATTATGGTGATGTTAAAGGTAATTCTCATGGTTTTAGCGATCGAACACTCGTCATCTAGCATTGAAGGGTTGTGTTAATGCCTGTAAGTTGTATATGGTGTAACATTAACCATTATATGCTTAATACATCGTCGTATTGATCGACGGGCATTAACCACTACGAGGATGAGTTATGCCAATTAGTTAGTAATGCAGAAAACTATTGAGAGAAAACGGTGTGTTGGATATGCTTATTTCCTTTAAAGCGTTTTGGCATACAAGTAAAAGTTCATGTGGAACCGTTGGTGTTAGTGATTTAAACATCAGTATGAATGAGGATTATTTTAGGATGCCAATCGGGTTTCGATCTCCGCTAGTAATAATCTCTCCTTGCATATGCTTACTTCGTAAAGACTTCATGTCATGTGCGATGAGAATTTGTGCAAGTATGATGAGTGTATGGACGTATTACTAGTCCACTCCCCCCCTTTTTTTCCCTTTTTTTGTGCGACAAAAAACAAAGTGTAATCTTTATTTCCCCCTATCCCCCCATTTTTTTTATAAGGAGAGAGAGGAGGAGAGCAGCAAAACTAAGTGTAATTACTCCTTTGTAGAAGGGGTAGCTGACTTTATTATAGGAGACGTGGTCCCGACTTCTCTTGTGGAAGGAGCGGCTCTGACTTCTCTGTGGAAGGAGCGTCATCAAATGGACCGGGATGGAGGTCACTTAAAGCGTTCTCACCATAGTCAAAATTATCTGGTCTGAAGTGGAGGCCGCTTGGGTCATTTACCCTGCCACATTTATTGGTGTTGGGTGTTGTTTTGGTCGAACAAGGTGAATTTGTCCTCTGCCGCTCTTCGTGGCCATTTGTACTTTTTGGACAAGGGGCTAGATGCCCGTTGCCGTCTTCTTTGTTGATCTATTTCATAATTATCTGGATTGGGATGGAGGTCGCTCAAGCCGTTCCCACCATCGTAATCATGTAAAATCATGGTCCACCAGATGCACGAAGCAGTCTGTAACCTTTTTACTCATTCGTTTATTGTCGATCGGATGTGCGGGGCTTTCTGTGACCTTTTTACTCACTAACTCATAGTCGATCAGAGGCGCGAGGATCTTCGTGACTTTTTCATGTATTGATTCAATAGCCATCCGGACGAGCGAAGCACTCCGTAGACTTTTTTATGTTACCGATCAAATGCGTGGATCAGTCCGTGGTTTTGTATTTGATAGCCGACCAGATGTGCAGAGCACTCTATAGACTTATTTATGTTACCGATCAGATGCGTCGAGCAATCCATGGTTTTGTATTTGATAGCCGACCAGATGCGCGGAGCACTCTGTAGACTTATTTATGTTGCTGATCAGATGAAAGGAGCAATCCGTGGACTCTTTTATGTTTTCAATCAGATGCACGGAGCAGTTTGTGGCTTTGTTCAGCGGCCTCTACGAACCATATTTCAATTCGGTAGTCAATCATGAAATTCAAGACAAGATGATATTAATGCTTTGTAAAGTTAATAAAGTGCCAACCTACACAACTAGATTACTCATGGAGCGTAAATATTGATATTCAAGTAACCTTTAATTTAGGTGCTTAATGATTTTAATTAACAAAATATACGAGATGTACTTTGAACAAGCAGAACAAAAGTAAATAGGAGTTTAAGGAGAGAATTTGCTAAAGCGGCTATCATGTGGAATGAAGGATTAGAACACAAAATAATTGAGAAAGTCCTTAGGTACACAAGATGTAATATAAACAGACTGACGATTTTTATATGCTTTAAAGTTAGAAAATAATCCGCACTTTAATGGTATGTACAAGTGCCGATATTGAAGAAAATCACAATAGGTGCTATCCAGACAAACACCCAGCATAAATAACAGTTGATCAAAGATTCAATAGTAACACGCAGTGCGTCAATAATTTGACACCATATACATGTGATTAGGTTTGTTTCTATAATTTACGCTTCATGCTTTATAAACATGAAGGGTTTTAAAAGCCTATAAATATTATTATTTTTGCCTTGTATTCGTAAATGTCCTGGGGAATCAAGATAGTTCTTGGTTGAGAAAAAATTTTCTTGGTTAAGCAAATTTTTTAGAAATAAAAATATTCTTTCCTGTTTTACCTTTCAATTAAGAGTTATTTAAATTAATTTCAAGGGAGTAGAATTAGATCGCTACTTTTCACAATGACTACATAATCTCTTGGTTTTCGCCACACTCAAAAAGTATCATTATTTCCAGGTTCTTCCTTCCATTCGAAACAGTAGAAAATACTATTGCTATATCAAATGATTTCAAAATTAAAACGATTTCTTACATGATTTGTATATTTTTGGGTCTAATTAGTTAAAACATGCTAAACAAAAAAATTGATCATACACACTTAACGTTTTGATTAATAGAATCATCCATTACGCATCCGTAACAAACAACAGCAGAAAAAAGATCATATTATAAATTTGGATTCGAGAAATTATGATCCCATTTTTTTTAAATAAAACTCAAACCCAACTTTCCAAACCCTAACTATAATATCTACCTGTTTTTCTAAGATCCTACATATCTAAGGAAATCTGTTTGAGTCTCCAATCTTATTATTGCTTTATGAATGTTGGAAAGAATTGAGATGAGAAATTATTAAGGAAGAGGAAGAGACGAAGAACCAGAGAGGATGAAGAGAAAAAAAAATTAAAAACCTGCTCTCTTATCAATGCCATTGATTACTGTAGCTAAGTTATTATCAAAATGGGTATATATGGAAATTTAGTTTTTATATTTAATGATATGGTTATTCTATCGATAAGTTATGAAAACAATAACAAAAATACAATTTATACCCTTCTTAACTTGTCCATGAGAGCACAAGTAAACAAAACCAACTATGAATGTATTGCAAATATGCAAATGTATTCTTCACCTAAATAAGTGTTACGTGCACGTGTATAATAATTACGTAGACTTTTTTTTTTTAATCATATAAAATCATCACATATATCATCATGTGGTAAGAAATTAGAAGGGAGTGTAGCAACAAAGCAGGCTTATATTAATCATATAAAATCATCACATACATCATCATGTGGTAAGAAATTGGAAGGGAGTGTAGCAACAAGCTGAGCCCCGACCGCTTTTTGAATGACAACCCCTAACCTATGGAAAAGAAACTCTCCAACTTTGACATTTGCATCATTACTAGCCATATAAATACGAAACCTCTTTAGGAATGTGATAGTATCATCGCCGAGTTCACCTAAGGTAGTGAAGGCAAGGACCCTCAAACCCAACCCATTCTCCGTACATTTCTCAAGATATTTAACACATTTGTGATCAATAGCATTGGCAAGGGCCTTCCCTGGGGTAAAGGTACGTACTCCATCACCTGTGAAGGGAGAGACAACGGTCACATCCATGCACACATCACGCCCATCAATCCAATTATGAACTAGAATGTCCGCAGGTCTTAAGGAAAGTGATACATTATGGGGCTAGTGGTATCATTGTTTAGACAAACATCTGATCCACTGCAAAGGTTCTTACAGACAATAGACAAATTTAAAGCTTGCAAATTTTGGAGTCTATGAATAAGTTTAAGACCCGTTAAAACAAAAGTTATTGGTTTAATATTTAAATTATTTTCGGCATTCAAAAGCTGCTTTTCCCTGTGGTAGTTCCTGCTGAATCTTCCTTTGATGGCTTTAATGTAGAGAGCATTGAAGTGTTCCAGAATTTCATTGGTTTCAGCATGTATCTCTATATTCATGTGTTGCTTTTCCTCAGCCCACCCATCCAAAAGCTAGTTCAGCTCCTCCTGTGGCTCCTCCTGCTCCCTAATTTCCTGCGTGTCCTCTGCTATCAACATATTTGCCTGCAAAATCAATAATAGTTAGGGCTGAGAAAAAATGATTACTGTTAGGATCCTGTATAGTGCAGATTTTGATTATGTAACCATAATCCTGATGTTGCTGAGGGATCCCAACATGGAATCCATTGTCTCCTATTTGAATACCAGTATCAGAGGTATGCCCCTGAGAGTTCAGAGCATGATGTGTCAAATTGTGGATTCTGTTATAGCCACATAAGTATTGTTGAATGCTAAGATAGGTTTTCTTAGCATTGGGTGTGATGTTTTGGAAGACTAGATCAAATCTAGCCTTCCAAATAAACCAGCAAGTAGTAGCATAGGTGTTGATATTTGCAGTATTTCTTGTATGTTGAAACCAAGCATTGAACCAATCCATGAAAAGTGTTTGATGATCAAAAAGACCATGATTGTCACTAAACATAAGCTTCCAAACATCAGTAGAAGCTGGGCAATTTAGGAACATATGTGTCATTGTCTCCTCCCCACTTTTGCATATTTTGCATATGAGATCAATATAGTGAAGGATGCTGGCAGTTTTAGCATTAGTTGGGAGGATTTCATGAGCACATTTCCAGAGAAAGATTTTTATGGCAGGTGCAACTTCCATATTCCATATAGATCCCCAGTCTCTTGTTACTTGGTCATTTCTGTAAAGATTCTCTATTTTGGCTTTGTACAAAGCTTTAACAGAGAAATTGCCTGTGTTATTGAGATTCCATTGCATACTGTCTTCTTCCCTGGGATGAATAACAAGAGAAGATATGGCTTGAGCAATATCAGGATTGAAGGTCTGTTGAATAAGCTGAATGTTCCATTCCTTCTGATCTGTCATTAAATGAGCTAGAAGTTGAATATCATTTGGGAAGTTTGCAGGTTTCGTGAGCTTGTCAGTTGAATGAGGTATCCATATGTCCTCCCAGACTCTTATTTTGTTGTCATTGTCTATTCTCCAGAAGCAATGTCGCTGAATGTTTTGAATACCTTCAAGAACTCCTTTCCATATCCATGAATCTCCATCTTTAAATTTGATGTTCATATTTAGCACATTTCTTCCTATTAAGTATTTGGCATCCATCAATTGGAACCATAGAGAGTCTTTATCCTGTTCCAATCTCCATCCTATTTTTGTTATCATGGAGCTATTGAAAAGTTCCATGCTCATGAATCCTAATCCACCAAGATCTTTGGGTTTGTATATGGCTGTAAGCCTTAGGATAGTAATCAGTGGGGTTTTCCAAGTTCTTCCCCCAGAAGAAGTCCCTTTGTAACTTGTTCATATGTTGACAGGTTTTCTTTGGTATTATGAAGCAGTTCATTTGGTAAATGCTGGTTGTTGAGGTGACAGATTTTATTAAGACCTCTCTCCCAGCTGGGTTTAAGGGGGTATTCTTCCAACTTGAGAGTCTCATCTTCATATTATCTACCCCTGGTCTGAAAGATTGAATCTTGCTTCTATGAGTAAATAGAGGAGAACCTAAATATTTGTCATTTAAAGGTAGAACCTGAACTCCTAACAGCTTGCAGATTATGGGCATGAGAGCTGGATCAGTGTCCTTGCTGAAGAAAGCACCAGATTTAGTGAAGTTGATCAGTTGACCAGAGGTGTCCCCAAATATATTGAGGATATCCTTGAGGTTTTGGGCTTCAGTGGTATTAGCTTTGCAGAAGACCACATAATCATCAGCAAAGAGAAAATGGTTTATTGATTGAGCATTCTTGCAGATTTTTACTCCAGAGATAATTCCCAATTCTTCAGCATGAGATAAAGTTCTAGATAGTGCTTCCATGCAGAAAAGAAAGAGATATGGGGATAGGGGATCCCCTTTTCTGAGCCCTATGGAAGGATTGAAGAAGATATCTGGAGAACCATTTATTAGAACAGCTGCAGAAGTGGTGGAGATGCATTGCGTGATCTTATTGCACCAATCAGAATTGAAGCCAATTTTTGTCATAATGGTATGAAGGAATTTCCAGTCAACTCTATCAAAAGCTTTTTCCATATCAATCTTGATCCCCATGCTACCTTTGATGCCTCTTCTGGGTCTCATGGAATGAATGATTTCATGAGCAATAGTTATGTTGTCAGCAATCTGTCTTCTAGGAATGAAAGCATATTGGTAGGGAGAGATGATTTTATTTAAGTATGGTTTCATTCTTTGAGCTAAAAGTTTGGATATGATTTTTTAGGTGGTGTTGCAAAGGCTAATTGGTCTGAAATGACTAGGACAAGATGGGTTATCTATTTTGGGTATCAGGGATATGAAGGTTGAGTTCATTTCTCTGAGAAGGGGCCCAGAAATGAAGAAATGCTGGACCATTTTAACCAAGTCTTCTCCCACAATATCCCAGTTGGCTTGAAAGAAATTTGGAGGGAAACCATCTGGGCCTGGAGATTTTATATTTGGCCATACTGAAAAGGATTGCCTTGACTTCATGTTTGTCAGGAATTATGTTGAGATTGTTGTTTTCAGAGTTGGTTATAGAAGTAGGTATGAGATTGATAATTTCATGATTCATAGCAGGAGTTTCAGCAGTAACAATCTTGGTGAAGTGGTTGGTGAAGCATTGCTTTATTTCTTGAAAATCCTCAGTCCAGTTGCCAACACTATCCTGTATAGAGTCTATCATATTTCTTCTGCATTTTGTAGCTCTGTGGAAGTAATTAGTATTCTTATCCCCCAATTTGATGAACTGATCTCTGCTTTTGGTTTTCCAGAATTTTTCTTCAATGTCTTGCCAATCTCTGAAAACTTGCATTGCAGCTTTTGTAGCTTCACTTCTATCTTGTTTGAAGTAGTTTCCTTGTAACCAGTTTAGATGTTGTTTACTTTCTTCAATATTGGTTTTGATATTGCCATACACTTCCTTGTTCCAGACTTTTAGTTTCATCTTAATGTCTTTGAGCTTTCTGGCTATGAGGAAAGCACTAGAACCTGATAAATTTCTCTGCCAGCATTCAACAATGATATCCCTACAATCCTTGTGGTCTAACCAAGGACCAAAGAACTTGAAAGGAATTTTACCAGTGCTCCAAGTAGGATTAGTGTTAAGAAGAATTGGGTGATGATCAGAACCAATAGCTAGAAGATTAGAGATAGTGGAGTTTGGATATAGAAGAAGCCAGGATTCAGTGGCAAGTCCTATATCCAATCTCTGTTCAGTGAGAGCAGGGCCACTTCTCTTGTTAGACCAAGTGAAGGGACAACCTGTGCTGCCTAAATCATTTAGATCCAAATCAATGATTTTGTTATTAAAAAGATTAGCTTCCACACTATCCAGAGGTTGGTTACTGTACTTTTCATTATCATGCAGAATGAAGTTGAAATCTCCTATGACCAACCAAGGGAGAGAGTGATTAGCAGCTGTGTACTCCAGATTTTCCCAAGAAGTAACTTTACTTTTAGTGTCATAGGGGCTGCCATAGTAACTAGTGAAAAACCAAGAAGGGCCACTAGTAGGCTTGATTATAGCATTGATATGGTTAAGGGAATGATCCAGAATCTCAACATCTAGATTGTTCTTCCATATCAATACTAGGCCTCCAGCTGTACCACTGGCCCCTCCAGGATTAACATGCCAATAATTTTGAATATTAAGTTGTTGCATAGTTTTTGTGAGTTTGGCATACTTCTGTTTGGTTTCAGAGATGAAATAGATGTCAGGGTTGAACTTATTCAACAAGTCATTCAGGTATTTCTTGGTATGTTTTTCCCCTAGCCCTTGGCAGTTCCAAGCTATTGAAGTGAAGAACTGCCAGAAGTAGGATATAGAGGGGTATTTTGAGGTAGGCCTTCTAACTAAGGGATCATAGTAAATTAGCATACAACAGAGCAAAGTGTTCTGATAATGTTTCTTGCAACTATGATTATAATGGAAGAAGATAGTGATATATACTTTGATGTGGAGGTGCCAGCATCACCATTAGCCATCTGGGGAGTGTTTGAGTCCATCGGTTCAGCATAGTTGTCAGGATAATCCTTGTGTCTTTTGGTGTTATCAACTTCATTGGTTTTCATAGAGACATCAACTGGTGTTGGTTTTTTCCTCTTGGGCATAATCTGAATCTTGCCAGTTTCATAAGTAGTATCAGGGTCAGTGGGAGGGGTTGTTTCAGCAAAGACATGAATTGTCTTTCTATCCTTCCAAGCCTTCTTTTTGAGCTTAGATTTTTCAGCATCCATCATTTCTTTGATTTGGGACAAGGTTGGTAAGGATTGAGATGGAACTGCTGGGAAAACATTGGTCGGATCTAGAGCTTGAGAGGCATTGGTGTTAGGTGAGTGAGCGTGTTTGGCTCTAGCTGCTTCCTTGAGCTTAATCTTTGAGTGTTGATTCTTGTAGTTGATGAAAATTTTCTTGGAAAGATCTAGTTTCATGTTCCTGATTTTGCAAGCAATGACATCTGGGTGGGGTGAGTTAGGATCAACTCTAGAAGATGCTCCAAAAGTAAGGTGTTTGGAGGATGAGGGAGAAAAAATTTGCAATAGCCTTTTCTAGTTCTTTTTGCTTAGCATTCCTTATTTTGATTTCAAAGGCTGCTGCAGCATCAGCATCTGTGTATCCTCTATGAATGAGGTTTCTCCCTTCTTGAAAAGTTTTTTGATAAGCAGTTTGGGGTGGTGGTAAAGGTTGTGGGGTTAGCAGGCTTTTGTAGTTGTTGTAGTGGGATTTTGAGGGTGTGGGAGGGATGGGACAAGGAGGAGATGGGTGATCTAGAATTCTACAGACTTTTCAGAATCTAATACCATTGAGAGCATAAGCAAATTCAAGCCAGTGAGAGACAGTTGGTGTTTCATAGGCTTCAATTCCAAATTTTAAAGGCCTAGTAACATCAATAATGAGTTTGACTTCTAAATTTTGCTCAAGTATGTCTCTCCCATAAGGTTTTTTAGCAGTTTGATAGACTCCAACAGGTTGCAGAATGTTGTCGATGTCTGTATGATATGGGTTGGGATTCTTTCGATGAGCAGCCATATCATAACCTTGGTGAATTTTTCTTCATGAATTAAGTCTGGACCTCCTTCTGGAATTCCAACAAGAACCATAAGCTTATAAAAAACACCTCTAGTTCCTCCATTTCTAAGAGTTTGGTAGTCTTCTTCATGAGTGAGTCTGAGGATGTAGTAATTCCTTCTCTTGTTCCAAATATCTAGTTCAACTCTGCCATTGAATTCCCAGTTGTTGTTGATGAAGTTGCTGACTCTGGATGTTTCAAAGCAGATATTGCTACAGAGCTTTCCAATGAAGCATCATTTCTAGTCAAGAGATTGTTTTGCTCTGACATTCTCAGGGTTTAAGAAAACCTTGGGGTATAGATCTTCTTCAGGCATGTTGAGGGTTTTGTTCATCTGAGCAACAAGGTTATCAATGGATGGAGGTGAGGAGTTTGAAGAGGAAGCCATTTGTGGAGAGAGAATGAGAGCATAAAAGAGGAGCCTCCAGCAAATATTTTGGCCACTGTGTAATTTGGTGAGACTTAGCCAACAATAATGATGAAGAGGATCAATGTAGGCTTTAATTTGAAAAAGATTCTTCATCTTGTCAGCAGGATAGTATCTTTGTGGGTCTCTGATTAATTTGTGGGTTTTCCTCATGCTGAGGTTAGATGGGAACTGGTCAAAAGATGAGGGAAAACCCTTGTACTGGTGTTTAAAGCTTTCGTAGTTGGCTTGGCGTTTCTCCTCTATGCACTGGTGTCTGTAACTTGAATTGTGAAGGCTGTTGTTGATGGTGATGGCTAATGGGATCTGACTCGGATTCCTGCACAAGAAAAATGTTATATTGCTAACTAAGTTGTTGAGAATTTTACCTTGTGGGCAGCTAGTATTTTCATAGCCTTCAAATTTTCTGGTAGTATTTTCCGTGCTCCCAAGATTGTTGCTAAAATCCAAGTAGATGAAAGTGATGTGACTAACTTTAATTTGAAAATTTGGCACTGGATGGTAGTGTTTCTTGTCGTAATAGTGTAAGCTGATCCTGACATGGCCTTTGTACTTGCAGTTTGGGAAGACTGAGAAAAAGATGTTGACTCTGGCCAGTAGGAGTAAGAAAAGAGTTTGCCAAAACCTGTTCAAATCGAGCCAAAACAAAATATCCTTGCTCCTGGTACTGATTAAGAATTGAGGAGTGCCTGGGGTAAGAAGTGTTGACATCCACCGTACCATGGTTGGCCCCTTCGAAAGTGACTCAGCTTGCATCTGATTGGTGGAGGGGTTCTGAGTCAGATTGTCTAATTGGTCCATCCCTGGCTGAAAATGACCTTTAATCAGGTCGGACTTTATGGATTTGCTCCATGGGTATGAACGCGTAACCTGACCCGCTGGAGTAGGCAAACTTTTCTTGCCAAGTGTTTGTTGCCGCCTCTCATGGACCAACGGTTGGTGTTTGCTTGTACTAGGCCACAAAAAGATGCTTGTAGGCGTAATTATGCGCATCAAGTTGCAATACCAATCTTTAGAACTGGGAAACAGGTTGCCACCTTGGAAGTTGGACGGTTGAGATTGAATAATTGTTACTCTTCCCAGCCCAAATAAAACCGTAGAGAGGGAGAATCCTTTCAGTTTCTCATTCAGTTTTCCTTGAAAAATTACGGTTAAAACCGCAATTTCCTCCTATCTAAGCGATATCTCAGAAGAATTCTCTCGTTGAATATCCAAGTTATGAAAGGTGATCAGAAACCCCAAGATGCTAATCAGAGAGAGCAAAAAATAGCCCGAGTCAGTTAGCCTTTGCAACATGTTAGTTTTTCTGAGGTTCAATCTGGTTTTGAGAATTTTTTGTGTTCTAATGGTTATGAGACTAGAGTGTGTGATCAAATTGAGATCTTTTTGAGATGTGGTATGAATTTTTTGTAGGATTGGACTGCTAGAGTGTGTGAAGGTTTTTCTGGCATAAATGAAAATCAATTGCACTACCATTCTGTTGCAAGTCTTGACAGCGCAGGAACTGGAGATGGGGAATCATGCATGCAGTTGTCGAGGATGATAATCCACAACAGAGAATCGAGCGAGGGCGAATCGAGAATGGGCAACTTGTAGGTGTTAAGGATGGGTGGGTTCTGTTTGCTCTTCATCCTACTCAAGGCCGACGGGTGGTGAAAGAAGAGATTGTGCTGGTGGATGATGAGAGAATTGTATGTGGAGGTTCTCGACAGGTTTTTTTTGCTGCCCCCATTCCTGACGATACCAGAGATCAGATCAGAATTAATGATACTCGTCCTCCTACTCCAGGCAAGGTACTCTTCCCTAATTTGTTTGTGCTTGCTCCAGCATTTAGGCAGATGGTTATTGATGTGGCTGAGGTGTCCCAAGCAGGAATTGGTGAAGTAACTCATCCGCATGAAGTACCAGAGGGTGAAATCTTGACACCAGGGGTTGATTCGAGAATAGTGGGGAAGATATATAGAGCTGTTAGAGCCAGTGCAAAGCGAGGAGAGGAACCTCAATCTCCTGAGAAGCCAGCTGAAGAAACCTTGCCACCTGGAGCGGATGCCAATGTTGTAGCGCAGGTATATAAAGTTGTAGTGGCTAGAGCTGTCAGGGATGTGGCCAGCGCTTCTGGAGATGCAAGAAAAAACTAGCCAGGTAGGCTTCAAAAAACTGCTCGGAGAGATGTTAGAAGAAAAGCACACACAAACAGTTTTATTTTTTGGTTGGTACCAAGCTACTGAATTACAGAACAAAGTGATGTTGGATTTTATAGTTGGTTTGTTTCTGGTTAAAGTAATGTACATGTTATCATTTATAGTGCTTAAATCAAATATGCAAAGCAACTCAACCATAACTAGATGAATGTTATAGGGGGACCAATAAACATACAAGGGGAGAGTCTCCTGGGTATTACCTAGGTTCAATTTACATAAATGATTAGATAAATGTGTAGTTCTATCATGATTTGAGATGAATATGTTTATAGGAACTTTTAGGAAAAATAGCATAGGAGAATGCACAATAGAAAGGGAAGAGAGAGTCAGATTCTTACTTCCAGTCAAATTCTTACCTCCAGATAGAATAACCAAAAGAAAAGAGTGAATCATACCAGGATGAAGGTTTGCAGGAATCCAGCAAAACACCCATGAATCATAGCATCCTAGAAACCTCAAGGCTAGAGGGTGAAGAAGATGTAACATATAGTCAGGTGAAAACTTATAGTCCAAAGTTAAATCTGTGTCTATACCATAGGAGAACCAATCGTAGCCGATGATATAAGAGATCTTTAGTAAAACAGTTTTAAAGTGAAGATTGAATAGGCTAAGGTTTGGAGGAAAACTTCCAGTTTTAGCTAGTGCAGAATACCTAGCATAAGAGAAACTGAGACTGCATAGAGCTATAATTGATTTGATGTTTATCTTCCAATCCTTAAGGCTGAGGGTAGAGAGAGTTAGAAGAGTATCTGTGGGCTGAGAGTTGTTCATAAGTATGTGGTTTTGGTCATCCTGGTGATTTTGGTGATTCTGCTTGGAAGGGAAAATTTCAGCCTCCAGCCTGAGATAATTGGTGAGGTGGGTGATTTGGGTTTTGCTGAACAGAGTTGTGTAATTGTTGCAGAATGTGATCCCTGTTGAATTAGCTTCCAGATTAGTATAATTGGTGATTTTCTTCTTCCTTACTTCAGTACCTGTAATTGTGAGATGAGAAAGATTTCTGATTTGTGTGTTTTGAGTGCTGTGAGTAATAAAATTGGTGTTCCTGTGATTGATACAATTACAATTGCAAGAGTGAGAAAGATTGTAAGATGTCATTAGAGATCAGATTGAGATAGCAGTGAACATTTGGAAAATGTCCGGCAACAGAAATCCGACAGAAAATGACCGGTAGAGTGACCGTTAGGAGAAGAAGACAAAGCCTAACGGCTAGAAACTCTCGGCAAGAGAGGAATTCAGGCAAGTGTGGGTAGAGAGGAGAGAGGGGAGAACATTTTTCTTTTAATGACTCTATATAATTACGTACACTAAGCATAATGGAACATGTGTCGTTGAATAGAGTTTTTTCTATTATTTCCAAACAGCTGTAGTATCGAAAATAAAATGGATGAGGTCAAGTTAGGGGTACTGAAGAGATGTGGTGTTTTAGGGATGCAACGATTTCACTATGATGGAGAACTGGGCCAGGAGTAGTCGTGTCGCCTTTTGACCTGGCACGCCGCGCTTTCTTACTACATCGTTCCATCTTCAGTCATAAGTTGTGATTGTTGGGCAGTAGGTGGCGGATGCACTCATGCCTAATAGTAATTGACACATAATACCACATTTGTAGTCACATCATTGGAACTGGCCATAATAATATTTTTTTTTTTGAGATTATTATTAGTTTTGAAAACCCTAAAAAAGAATTTTATATATAATCAAAGAAATTAAGAAAGGGGTTAGAACTTATCTGTATAATTATTTGGGTTGATGAGATTCCTGATCTATCAGCCGATGGTGATTCCCCTTACTATTCTTCTTGAATCTGAGAAAGGCGGATAAGCGATGTTGTGGATTGGTACAGTTGGAGAAGGGGAAAATGGCTGATGTAGTTTAGTAGTGCTGTTGTAGTGGCACGACAGTGGTGGACGCGGAGGTGGTTTGAAAAAAAAAGAGAAGGTTTTTCCAGTAAAGGGGGCCATGATTGAGAAGTTGTGAAAAGAAGGAACAATCAAAATAGAGAAGTGAGATAAGACAAGAAGTGAGGTGTTCATGTAGAGAGGAAACTCGGACAGAAAAGAAAGACACGAGTGAATGTGAAGGACGCCGAAAGAAAAATGATGAACGGCTATAACATAAGGCGTAAGGTTGAGAAGAAGGCTCGAGGGAATTGAGTTGGTGGGTTAGAAACTAGACTCTCACTGTGGTCGTCGAATGTTTTAGGGTCAAATGTGAAAGGGTATTTGTTAGTACCTAAAAATTATTTCTGGACAAAACAAATGCATCGATGTGGTACTTTCATTTTAGGTTCGAAAATCAAAATCGAATAGGACAAACCTAAACTACGATAGTAACTGTTTCGTCCTGCTTCGGCCACGAGCAAAGGAAGATGGGTTGATCTTACGGAAGGGAAGCAGAAAAGTTTTGAGAAAATGGCGATGGTATTGAATTATGTGGGTTGGGTATTGAATTCTATGAAGAATAACAAAGTTTTTTTGGTATGAAAGCTTGTTATGATTTCTGAATAGGCTAAGTATCCTATTTATAGTGGTTTAGAATACGCGATGCCAATCTCATAAGTAGTGGAGGCCGTGAGTTATGGAGAGATGGAGATGATGGGATAGTGCGAGATAATTTAGGGAAGTTTCTGGAAATCCCTCTATATTGCGCCCACTAAAGTTGACAAACAAGCTTGAGGTAGCAACGCTTGCGAGTTCGACCGAGCAGTGCTCTAACATTTTCATTTTCCAAACTTTGAATAATACTTCTGAAAAGACGAGGGCACACAAATACACCACCATCTTTAAATTACTCACCTATAAGTCCTCTTACCGAAAGTGATTGTCTATGGACAAAGTCGAGACAATGCGACAAATCGGTATTCACAATTTGTATGATTGTTTATGGATACGAGATCGAGACAATACAACAATCAAAGTGTGATTACTTGATAATAGGTTCGGACTTAACCAAACTCTATAGGATCGCTATCAAGTAATACAAAATTAACGTTTGTGTATTTTACTTTTAATTATAATAAACAATAATAAGTAAAAGACACAGCAAAATTTTGTTAACGAGGAAACCGCAAATGCAGAAAACCCCGGACCTAGTCCAGAATTGAATACTCTCAGAATTAAGCCGCTATACAAAATCTAACAAACTTCGTATAGTTGAGACCAAGCAACTAAACCTATAGTTCACCTAGTTTCTTCAGTATCCCTGCGCTCCTGACATTCAATAAGTGCACGCACTGGAACAATTCCTTTGGATCGTATTCCAAACAGTAAACGAACAACAAATCTGTTTGGTAACAATTCTCTTGATTCTTACAGATGAAGATATCTCAAGTCATAAGCAAATGATCTTCTGTTTAACCAATAAACTCCTTTGCTTGGTCAGATCAATCTATCCAACAGATACCAAAGTAGCAGAGTTTAGATTCGCAATCAATCAATATAGAATCAATCAAGAAACTATAAGGTTATGCCGATCTTACACAACAAATCAATCGAATAAATCCGATTCTAGTTTGATCTCGGCAGATCAAGGTTTGTGAACACCCAAACATATGTAAACCAAATCAGAAATCTTATTTGTCTTCAAATCTTCTTGAATCTTCAATAAACACCTGCACAATACCACTTGAATCTCTTGTGATCAATCACGCACGGAACGGAATCTGTTAACAATGGATTATCACAAGACGTCTTTAGATCTACAAACAGTTCTAAAGATCCCGTCGACAGTTCGATCTAGTTTGAGTGAATATTATATCAGAAGAGAAGATTCACAAGAATAAACAAACCGGGTGCAGTCAAAGTTCAACAACCGTTAGTCAATCAAATAAATCGAAAACTAAAATAAACTGCAATTATCCAGTTTCCCACCAACGACACTCGTAGATCGCTTATTGATCCCACAGAAGTCTTTAAACGAACGGTCGTAAGAGATTTCGCCTAATTAGGGTACTTTCCTCTACGAATAGACGGCTCCACCAGAAACAACAAAAAGATAAAGTTTGCCTGGCTCTTAGGATAGTTTGCTCGAAATGCAAACTTGGGTATTTATAGACCAAGGATGTTTGGACACCAAGGAATTTCCAAAACCGAATATTCTCAAGATATGCAATAAATGCCCAAATCGTTTTCATAATTCCTGGAAATACTTTGTCCAATATTTACCGAAATCTCACTAGAAAATCTCCAATTAATAAATGCACATTACCAAATTTTGTTTTCCAGAGATATGTATTTAATTGTTGGTAATTAAAAGTATATAAAACTAATAACCTTAGCTAAAAGATTCTTAATTTATTTCGTCCAGGATCTCCTTGAGTTATTAAGGAATATCTTTGAACAATAAAAGATAAGGGTTACTGAACATGTTCAAAGTATGTCAACATCTTTTCTTTGTAAATCCTCTTTCATATTTACAATCTTGGAATCGATTATACCACACTTCCAAACAAGTTTACAATTGGTTCATCTGTATTCCAAGACAACTATGTGATTGATCAAATATCAATTCACTAATCATGGGTTTACAGTTCTACCAAACACAAAAATCGGTTCTACCTTAATATGAATACTGGGACCGGTTACATCAGTTACCAGGATCGGTTACATCAATTACTAGGACCGGTTACCATATTCTCATGGTATTACTTGTGATCGGTTACATAAGTCACTAGGATCGGTTACACCAATTATTAGTACCAGTTATGTCAATTACAAGGATCGATTATACAACTCTTTTGTGATCGGTTATACCAATTACTAGGATCGGTTACACCAATTACAAATATCGATCATACCATCTTAGGTGATTACTTAGGATCGGTTACACTAATAAAAGTCATACCAAATCATAAGTCAGGGACTGTGACTAGTTTTACCAAGACACATAACAAGTTATGATCGGTTCTACTAACTCACACATATTGGTAATCCAAAGATATGCAATGAATAACAATACCAATAAGCCTGGCGATTTCCCTTTCGATTCATAAAACAAGTTCATGAATATACTTCCTTTAAACAAATGTAAACATTATTTCCTATGACGAAATCTTCACCTTTACCCATACACATAATCACAATAGCATTTATACGATTATGTCGGTGTCTTATATACGAAGTTCAAAAGATAATCATTCACAGCTTCGCAGTTATGTTTTCAATATAGCACGACTTGAAAGATATGTTAGGAATGAAACAATTCAAGTCAAAATATTACTAAATTCAAGAGGAAGGATGATGTCGTCATTGTAGCTTGTTACTTCTTCACATTCTTCAAGTCTTCGAGTAATACTTGTATGTCTCATAATCCTAATCTTTCGAGTCTAACCTATACGAAGTTGTCTCTAGTTACATAATCAAGCGACTCCTTAATTGGGTTTTGATTCACTAAAATATGACAACAAAACTTGACATACCAGCGCTTGGTGGGTTCAACCGAACTATGCTCTAACAATCTTCCCCTTTGTAAATTTTAGTGACAAAAATCCTAATACATATGGATAAATAAATTACAATAATTCATTACACATACGCTTGATTCTAAGTTTCAACAACACAATACCCTGCATATATTCAATCCATAAATGCCGATGTTGACATTTGAATAACAAAGTTAATACCACCCCTAAAGGCAAGATTTGTAGATTTTCAATCCGAACATCTTTGTTATTCCCCTTTTGTAGTTAAGATAACTACAATAGCAATATGATATATTGCTTCCCCTTAGTCAATGCTTTACTCTTTCGTTAGATATAACGTTTAAGCACAATTGTCCTTTCCTAAGTGATTACAAATCACTTGTTTACTCCATATATTTCTCTTCCTTTTTGTCACAAAATGACAAAGGTTCGAGCAAATAAAGGTCAAACCGAAAGGATCTTACAAATCTAAAAGACTTGTTCAACCTATAAGAGTTAAGCACGAAGGTTTCACATACCATTTTCGATAACCAATATCAAAACCGAAACTACAAGTAATTTGGTTTTAATATGTTATCAAGGAAACAATTTCCCGAAGCAATTTTCCCAAATAGTTTAACAAATTGACTAAGAAACTTGGTTCTCTTGCTAAACCGATTGCACAAATACAATCGCTTATTTCGATAAGACCAAAATAAATATCAGAATTAAATTTATTTTTCTCATCAGGCTCTAATTATTCAGACAATAACTTAGACCTTACACTTAAGACAAGACAAGTACTAGGTTAGTTAACCAGTATTTCTTGTCAAGGCATTCAATTAGACTTGAATAACCGAATCCTTTACTTTGATAAGTCTAACTAAGATCAGAATTAACTTAGTTTCTCTTATTCGGAATCGAATTGGACTAAACAAATGATCCCGTATTTTGTTAATACATAAACAATACATACAAACCAAATAAATTGACTTGCACAATTATTTCTCTTAACCGGAAGCAATTGAAAGAAACATAGACATTAAAGCACCGTAATTGCACCGAAATTTCGTTAAGCCAAAAACAATTGATACCATACAATAAAGAAAGATATCAAACTAATTTTTCTTAACCGGAAACAATTGAATCACATACACACACATACACACACATCCATACACACATAATGGAATAAACATCAATTTTACCGAATTTTTTAAGAAAAAGCAAAATATATGCAATAAAATCGGGCTTTTGTTAAACAGGAAAATGATTAACTAACAAATTCGTTACCTCAGATTCCGCATCCTCTTCTCCACAGAAAGATATATCATTAAGCCCAAGTTCAAGTTAGAACTTTCCCCCATTATGTTGTCATCCTCTCGCAAGAACAAAAGAACAACAACAAAGAAAAACCTTTACCAAAGAAAGGTTGAATCGGTTTTAACTAATGTGTGGCAATAGCAAAAGTTGAAAACCCGAAACACATATGTTTATGTTAGAGCATTGCTCGGTTGAACTCGCATGCGTTGCTATCTCAAGCATGTTTGTCAATGTTAGTTATCAAAACTATAAGTCTTGATTTCTAGCATATTTATAGATGTCTTGGACTAGGAAATAGATTGTGTAGTTGAGCTTAGACTTCACGACGTTCATCATTTGAAGATGAAGAACTACTAAAGGGAGTGATAAGTACGCAAATGCGACACAATTGTACCCATATTTACATTAGCTAGGCTTCATTATTTGGCTAATAATATTGTTTTAAGGCTTTTACAGGAATTACAAACAAATCCAATCACCTGAAAAATAAGTGGTTAAATAAACAACAAATGACATTTGCGACTAAAATGGGTAAATGTGTCTGGCCTGGTATTCCTATGTATCAGCACCACTGCGCGGCACCAAACATAAACAGAGCCTTATGAACTTGCAAGGAAAAAGGAGTACATGATTAAGTTCACAATTCCTATAGACGTGGGAAGAATTAAAATTCAGTTAGCTAGTGTCATTGGCTTGGCACTCACGAGTTCACAACGGGCATACAATTCTTAATCTCAATTAATGCATGGTGAAGCGAGTCGATGTCAGCACACTAATGCCACCTAAGATTGGTCAAGAGTGACTTTATTAATGTTAGCATAAGAATGAAAGAATATCACCTCCATGACCACGTGCAAATGAAGAAAAAGGAAAGATTAATATATCTTGTCCTTACATAAGTTTTCTTGCTATATTTATATAAAGAATCTGAAGGAATATTTGAAGCCAACTGACGTCATTTTGCAAATACAGTTAAGGTGGGACCCAGCACATGCAAGAAAAAATCATGCTTTCTAAATGAAATTCATATACTATGGAAAGTGGAGATTCGGTGATACTTTACAATGTCTCGTCATATTATGACACGCGGCACAACATCATTGGGTGAATTTATATTTTCATGACATGTGGCAGACTTCTATTGGGAGGTGATGTGGCGACGAAGAAGAAAAACGTGAATTCATTTGTGAGCTATATTTATGTGTTGTTTCAAAATATACCAGGGGGAGCCCGGCCACAGAGCTGGAAGAGAAACAGGAGAAGGATTTTGGAGTTTTGTTTTCGATTCTTCGTTTTTCTTTAGCTAAAGTTTGATTTTAATATGTTTATGGTTTTTGAGAAAGCCATGTCTAGCTAGAGTTATGTTAGGGTTTGGGTAGAAACCAATTTAATTGTGTAAACTCTACATTTATATGTTCAATAATGATTTAAATGACTAGTAGTTTTTCTTCATATAGCTTGGTATTTTATTGTTCATGTGATTTTCTTGATTATTTATGCTTTTGAATTGATATTTCGTGCTTCGGTTAAATCCCTAGACGTGATATGAAAGGATGGATAGGTAATGCTTTAGAATCACTACTCATGAAGCGAAGAAAACTAGAGCGGAGAAACAATATTTGAAAATGCATGGAATAGATTTTTAAAGATTAGTAGAGTTTGCGTAATTAATTGGTGGAAACCGAAAATCCTAACAACCTTCTATCATTCTGTTTTTCGTTAAAATTATTTATTGTTTCATTTTGTTTCAAATTTCTGAAAACTCATTAAACATTATCTATTTGATTATTTGGTCTTGGTATTAGTTAGAAGTAGTATTTTCACACTCCTCGTGGGAACGACCTGTACTTGCCATTGTTCTACTAGTGAGACACTGTGCACTTGCAGTATTTTATTGTAGGTTTCCGAACCTACCAAGTTTTTGGCGCCGCTGCCGGGGAGTGGTAGCAAAATACTCTCTGATTGATATCTTTTTGTACATAATTTTTTTTTTTATCTTATTTTAGATTTCTTTTGGTTCTTTTTACGCAGTTTGTTTGACTTTTTTTTTAGGTACCTTAGTCTGAAGTGCGACGATTGGAAGCAGTACCTGGCAAAAAGAAACTATGCAATCGCAAATATTTTACAACAACCACTTGGAAGATCCATTAGATGTTTGCTTAGCTCATTTTGGGTATGATTTAAATGATGATAGTGTTATTTGTGAAGTCAATGCCTTGTTAGACTCTGTACCGCTGTTAGACACTAATAAATGGAAACCCAAACTAGAACCTCTAGTTATGCCCGAGTCTCGACTAGTTCCATCAGTCGAGAAAGCTCCGACCTTGACTCATCTTGATAATATTAATGATGAAACCGTTGAAAATGATAGTGAGTCTATAAGTCATTATATTATTGCTCCATCGAGCCCTTATTCAGCGAGTGTATTTGAACCAATATCTGTCCTGCAAGTTATTTCGTCGGACTTAGAACCAGATTTAGGGAGTACAACAACTGTTCAATTCTTTAAACAATCTTTATTAATTACATGCGAACCTGATTTACTTCATATTCAAGGTTTAAATTATGTTTTGAATAAGATTGAATCCAGTTTTAGCTCTCTAGGTACTAATCATTCTTGCTGCAGGATCTTCTTTTCAGATGACCGGGTTGGTTGGGTTGATCCCCAACTTTTCAGACTCTCTATATATGATTGGCAGCTTACTTTGGGGTACCAACCTCATTTTTTTTTGAGATTACGTGCTACTGAAAGCAAGGAAACAAATACATTTCGCTTCATGGGAGTCAACCCATCAGATTGTTCCTTTTTCTTCTAGTTTTTTATTTATTTATTATTATTTTCTTACTTTTTGCATTTATAATTTCCCACCTTAATTTCTACGTTGGATGACTCAATTACATTGAGGACAATGTAATGTGTAAGTGTGGGAGAGTGACACCTTCGTTAGGCTTTAAAAATAAATAAATTAGGATGACCAACTGTTTAACAGGTCTTAAAAAAAAATTATTATTATCAATTTTAGGGTTATGACCAGCTGTGTAGCGGGTCTTCTTCATTTTTCTTACATGATATGACCAGCTGTGTAGCGGGTCTTTTTATGCTTGTCTTACATGTTATGATCATATGTGTAGCGGGTCTTTTGTACGTTATTTGTCATGACCAGCTGTATAGCGGGTCTAAAAAAATGTTCGATATGACCAGCTGTGTAGCGGGTTTTGTTTTGCTCGAGGACTAGCAAAAATGTAAGTGTGGGGGTTTAATAAGCACGCAAATGCGACACAATTGTACCCATATTTACATTAGCTAGGCCTCATTATTTGGCTAATAATATTGTTTTAAGGCTTTTGCAGGAATTACAAACAAATCCAATCACCTGAAAAATAAGTGGTTAAATAAACAACAAATGACATTTGCGACTAAAATGGGTAAATGTGGCTGGCCTGGTATTCCTATGTATCAGCACCACTGCGCAACACCAAACATAAACGGAGCCTTATGAACTTGAAAGGAAAAAGGAGTACATGATTAAGTTCACGATTCTTATAGACGTGGGCAGAATTAAAATTCAGTTGGCTAGTGTCATTGGCTTGGCACTCACGAGTTCACAACGGGCAGACAATTCTTAATCTCAATTAATGCATGGTGAAGCGAGTCGATGTCAGCACACTAATGCCACCTAAGATTGGTCAAGAGTGACTTTGTTATTGTTATCATAAGAATGGAAGAATATCACCTCCATGACCACGTGCAAATGAAGAAAAAGGAAAGATTAATATATCTTGTCCTTACATAAGTTTTCTTGCTATATTTATATAAAGAATCTGAAGGAATATTTGAAGCCAACTGACGTCA
This sequence comes from Papaver somniferum, assembly GCF_003573695.1. NCBI lineage: Eukaryota > Viridiplantae > Streptophyta > Magnoliopsida > Ranunculales > Papaveraceae > Papaver > Papaver somniferum. Next base: position 54,216,426 of record NC_039366.1, read on the forward strand.
TTTTGCAAATACAGTTAAGGTGGGACCCAACACATGCAAGAAAATATCATGCTTTCTAAATGAAATTCATATACTATGGAAAGTGGAGATTCGGTGATACTTTACAATGTCTCGTCATATTATGACACACGATACAATATCATTGGGTGAATTTATATTTTCATGACATGTGGAGGACTTCTATTGGGAGGTGATGTGGCGACGAAGAAGAAAAACGTGAATTCATTTGTGAGCTATATTTATGTGTTGTTTCAAAATATACCAGGGGGAGCCCGACCACAGAGCTGGAAGAGAAACAGGAGAAGGATTTTGGAGTTTTGTTTTCGATTCTTCGTTTTTCTTTAGCTAAAGTTTGATTTTAATATGTTTATGGTTTTTGAGAAAGCCATGTCTAGCTAGAGTTATGTTAGGGTTTGGGTAGAAACCAATTTAATTGTGTAAACTCTACATTTATATGCTCAATAATGATTTAAATGACTAGTAGTTTTTCTTCATATAGCTTGGTATTTTATTGTTCATGTGATTTTCTTGATTATTTATGCTTTTGAATTGATATTTCGTGCTTCGGTTAAATCCCTAGACGTTGTATGCAAGGATAGATAGGTAATGCTTTAGAATCACTACTCATGAAGCGAAGAAAACTAGAGCGGAGAAACAATATTTGAAAATGCATGGAATAGATTTTTAAAGATTAGTAGAGTTTTCATAATTAATTGGCGGAAACCGAAAATCCTAACAACCTTCTATCATTCTGTTTTTCGTTAAAATTATTTATTGTTTCATTTTGTTTCAAATTTCTGAAAACTCATTAAACATTATCTATTTGATTATTTGGTCTTGGTATTAGTTAGAAGTAGTATTTTCACACTCCTCGTGGGAACGACCTGTACTTTCCATTGTTCTACTAGTGAGACACCGTGCACTTGCAGTATTTTATTGTAGGTTTCCGAACCTACCAGGGAGATTGTCGAACTTCATCGACAAAAGGTATGTGGAGACTGAAACTCATCTATCACTTGGAAAAGTCTATTTCTCCTCTATCTCCTATATTGAGACATAAGTTATGTTACGATATAGTTTTCTATACACACATTTGAGATTTCGATCCGAGTTATTGTTATCTCACTTACATATAGTTATCTCACTTACGATATAGTTTTCATACACTATGTTACGATATAGTAATCTTACTTACATATTTCTCGAAATATGTGTTGGAAAGCTTTCGATTCAACCAAGTTCATCTTATATCATGTGAAAATTGCCGAGTAACATCTTACATGGTTTGTGTGATACAATCATTTGGTGTATCCTTGGAATGTTTCGTTATGATTATTTCAATATCTTGAAAATTGCTTTGATGCTAATAGTGTATGAAAACGTCTATTGTCATCCTCTAATAAAGTTTCAATGATTGAAATAAAGAGCTTAGAATCATGTAACCATGTTTGGATATAAACATAGTGTGTTATCACATTTGTGTGTAAGTCCAAAACCGGGAACCTGAAGTATGCATACCCGTATGCATACTGGCGGCTGTTGGATGTCTGGGAAAGTATGCGTACCCGTAGGCATACTGGGGGAAGTCTCACGTCCATGAATTTCTGTTGGAGTTTGGAGTGTGAGTAGGTATGCGCACCCGTACGCATACTGGCGTAACCAAACTCGGTCCGGCTACTTAAGTATGCGTACCCGTTTGCATACTTGAGTTGGTTACTTTCTAAAATCGGTTTTGCACATGAACCTAAACATTTATAAATCAAGGAATACAATCTTTGAAAACCGTGGCTATAATGTTCATGTATTGATTCAAGTGAATCAAATTGATTTTGCTTCAATTGTGTTCTTGTATACTTCTATGAGAATATAGAAATTGAACGACTCTTTAACTAGTTTCATTTGAGTCATTTGAACTAGTTATGGTTAAGATGAATAAGGTTGATATGAGAGTAATCATATGGCTAACTTCGGTTAACTATTTGTGAGTCAACATGGTGTACACGTTCAGGTACGGTTACATAAACCTAAATGAGGGCACATTTCATTTGTGTGTAACAATCTAAGTTCGATTTAACGGTTGAAAGATATTAGCTTGGTTGAATAAGGTTTTTCATCTAACGGTGAATATTGAATGCTTTGTTACCAAGGTAACTTGGATTGCAAACCCTGATTTGAAAATTATATAAAGGAGAACTCTAACAACTGGGAAACCTAATCCCCACACCTCTTGTGTGTTACCAGTTGCATAACTAGAGTCGATTCTCCTTTAACCTTAGGTTTCTATCAAGACCATGTAGGTTAACGACTTCAAAGACTTCATTGGGATTGTGAAGCCATACCCAACTATTTTTTTTGTAGTTGCGTGTTCTGATCTTGCCCGATTCTATCGTATTGAGTACAATTGAAATAATTGACTCGAGATTAATTTCTCCGATAGGCAAGATAAAAGAAATCACAAACATCTTCGACTCATCGTTTGTGATTCCATAATATCTTGTTTCGCTAGTCGATTAAGATTATTGTGAGGTGATTGATAATACTAGGCTGTTCTTTAGGAATATAAGACCGGTTTATCAATTGGTTTATGTTCACCTTGATTTATCAAAAGACGGAACAAAAACTCTTGGGTATTTCTGTGGGAGACAGATTTATTCAATCTAAAGACTTTTCTGTGTGAGAAAGATTTGTTTATCAAGTCTTCGACTTTGGGTCGTAGCAACTCTTAGTTGTGGGTGAGATCATCTAAGGGAATCAAGTGCGTAATATCCTGCTGGGATCAGAGACCTAAGGAACGCAACTGTACCTTGAATCAGTGTGAGATTAATTAGGTTTCAACTACAATCCAGTTCTAAGTTAATTGGTAGTATGCTAGAGTCTGTAGCGGCTTAATACAATATGGTGTCCCGGGGTTTTTCTGCATTTGCAGTTTCCTCGTTAACAAAACTTCTGGTGTCTATATTATTTCTTTTCTGCATTATATTTTGTTATATAATTGAAATATCACAGGTTGTACATTTAGATCAATCAATTAGAATATCCACCCTTTGGTTGTTGATTTAAATTGATTGACACTTGAACATTGGTCTTTGGTACCGTTCGAGTTGTTTCACATAATAATCAGGCTCGCGGATTTCTATCTGTTTAATTTGCTTATTACATTGTGAAATATAGATATTAAATTCTTTGATATACTTTACTCTAGATTGAGTCTGACTGTCTAGTTGATTCTCTAGAAAGTATAATGGAGTAAGTCCTCTCAGATTGCCAAACGAATTGTTGGGTGTGGTTGTTAGACCCCCGCATTTTCAATTGGTATCAGAGCAGGCAAACACATTAAAGACCTCATAAGTCTGTGTATGTAGCGATCTGATGATGGATAATATTGTCTCTAAAACCGCTTCACCAAAAATGGATAAACTCAACATCGAGAGTGTTCTAGAAACCATCGACAAGGTTGAGAATCCTGATTTAAAAAAACTCATCAATTTCTTGTGTCTCAAAAATCTTCGATGGATAAGGAAATTGATGGCTCTCATTGCAAAGTTTTTATCAAAAAAGCTAAACTTCGAGAACGCTCTGAAGAGGTTGTTGACCTCCAAAAAAAGTTAGATGAACAAATCCAGATCAATTCTGATCTTGCTGCAGAAATTGCAAAGCTTAAGGATTTGAAGTCTGTAAAGTCTTTTTCAAAGGTTTTCAATAACGACTCTAATTCTTCCTTGAAGAATTGCCGTAAGTCAGGTGATAAGCAAGGTCTAGGCTTTGTGAAACCTGACAGTGCTCAGAATCCTTCTAACAAAGTTTATGATGTTGGTACGTTTATTTTGTGGTTCTCATAATCACTTTCAGCATGTTTGTTTGTCTTTCAAGAAGAGACTAAAAGTTCCTAGTGATCTTCATAAGAAAGTTGTTCAACTTTTGTCGTCTTTTAGAAGACATTCAATACTAACAAGAAAGCCTAAAGTGGTTAGTAGTGCTAGTATGGGAGCTTTTGCTCTGAAATCAACATCACCCTTTCAATCTTTCCTTGATAGTAGGTGTAGCAGGCACATGACTGGAGATCTCTCATGGTTTATCAACTCAAGCGATTTTGATGGTGGACTAGTAACTTTTGGAAATGGAAGCTGTTGCTACATAAGCAAGAAGGGGAGATCATGTTACCTGGCGTTCCTGAAATTCATGATGTCGTATACGTTAAAAATATGACTGCTAATCTTATTTCTATTAGTCAAATCTATGACAAAGGCCATAAAGTTTTCTTCAATGATAAAGGATATGACATTGTCGAAAAATCTGGAAAAGTAATTTTTCAAGGATCACGTGGCAAAAATAACTGTTATCTTCTAGATACTCTGTTCAGCAATTGTTGCAATTTGACTAAGGTAGAATCTACACATCTTTGGCATGAGCGTTTTGGTCACATCAATTATCGTCTTCTAACTAAGATCATTAACAAAGAACTTGTTAAAGGCGTTCCCAAAATCAATGTTAAGGTTGAAGGTGTATGTGGTGCCTGTCTAAAGGGTAAACAAACGAAAGTTCCACACAAACCATCTCGAGATATTCTCACCAAAGCTCCACTTGATTTAATTCATATGGATCTTTTCGGCCCAATTCAAAAATCTACAAGTGGCTGGGAAGAAGTATGCCTTGGTTATGGTAGATGATTACACCAGATTCACCTGGGTGGCTTTTTTAGCTCACAATAATGAAACGCTCAGTGAGTTCAAGATTATTGTTAATAGAATCTAGAATGAACAAGGTCGCAAACTAAAGAAAATTAGAAGCGATCGTGGCACTGAATTCAAAGACACCAAAGTATTTGAATACTGTGACTCTTTGGAAATTATTCAACAATACTCTCCACCTATCACTCCACAAGCAAATGGAGTTGCACAAAGGAAGAATAGAATCATTCAGGAAATGGAAAGGGTAATGCTCCATAACAAAAACTTACCGTTAAGGTTTTGGGGTGAGGCTGTTTTTACGGCTTGCTATTTGATCAATCGTGTTTACTTACAGTCAAAGACCTTAAACACTCCCTATGAGTTGTGGTACGGTAAGGATACCAACTTATACTATCTCAGAGTTTTTGGCAGTAAGTGCTACATTGTAAAGGATCGTGAACAGGAAGGGAAGTTTGATTCGAAAAGCGATGAGGGTATTTTTTTTTGGCTATGCATCTGACAGTCGTGGTTGCCGAGTCTTTGATATCAGAACCCAAGTCATGATGAAATCGACAAATGTTATCATTTATGATCTAAGTAATTTTCGTCATGATGACTCTCCTGCTGAATTTCCTCCAACCGAGACAATTGAGAAAATCAAAGAAACGTCAGAATCAGAATAAGTTGTTCCAACGGTTGTTGATCCTGATGTCTCTAGTGATGAGGAGAAAAGCTCTAGTCAAGCTATTCTTGTTGAACAAGAACGTGTCACTCCACGACACCTTTGGGTTCAAAGGAATCATGATACTAACAATATCATTGGAGGTAGGGAATCTACTTCTAAGACGAGGAGTCAACTTCAAAATATTTGCAATTTTGGTTGTTATCTATCGCAAGTAGAACCAAGAAATATTGATGAAGCTCTTAGTGATACCTTTTGGGTGAATGCAATGCATGAAGAGTTAAATCAATTCCAAAGACAAGATGTATGGAAACTTGTGCCTTGTCCCCCCAATATCAATATTGTTGGTACCAAATGGATATTTAAGAACAATTCTGATGAATTTGGCACCATTGTCAGAAACAAATCTAGACTTGTCGCTCAAGGATATTCACAGATTGAAGGAATCGATTTTGACGAAACCTTTTGTAAGGCCCCAAATTTTTTCTTGGGTTTAACTAAACCCGTTAGTTGAATTCTTTTCTTAGAGTGCCCAGAAATATGATATTCAAGTGTGTTTTTTTTAGTATGCCTTAATAATATATATTAGTGCCTAAATAGAATTGGTTGACGTAATTAAATTTCTGGGTGCTATAATATATTCACATGCATCAAGACACATCTCATTCACACATGTTCCACACATGTCAGTTAGAGAGGGTGTTGGGGGGCACTTTAGTCTTTTACCCTGTTTGTGATAAAAACAAGAAAATATTAATCGAGAGAGGGGGCTCGGTCTCTGCTTCAGCTTCTCTCTTTCTCACTAATGTTTTCCCTTCCCATCTCATCTTCTCTTTCTTTGGGAAAACAAAAGAAATTTAGATAACGTAATTGAAAATCACGATCAATGAACTTAGTCTAGGCATGGTTATGTCAAGTTGTTGATGTTGTCTATGGGAGCTAGCTTTATAAACGAGACAGAAAAATTATTTTTCATGTTCTTCAATTTCGAAGTTGATCGAAGAAATCATTAATTCTTTTACTCAACTGGACATGGAGATTCATATAGATTTATGGGTTTGTATTACCATGGTTGGTACATGTTTTGATTAGGTTTTTTTGTTATGATTATTCTTTGAAAATTGAGATTGATGTTTAGTGAAATTAGGGTTTATACCAACCTATAGTTGTTATAGAAATTGATGACTAGCCTTCATTTCAGATGATATTAAAGCATGGGTTGGTTGTAATATATGACAATTTCATGAATATCATGTTTACCTGTGTAATTTGATATGCTAGCACACATAATTTAAATGTTAGATTTAGGGATTTCACCCCTAAATATATTGGTGCTGGCTAATTCATGTTTAAATGCTTGCATGGGTTTGGGACATTTGTTGGTAAGGGTGATCAACACCAGTTCAGTTCATCCTTGAGTTTATTGATTTCGTTTTTAAGGTACCAGATTCGCAACTGGTTGATATATATAGTTCATTTTCTATTAGAAATGATATGAGATATGAAATGATTATTGTTTGCATCAAATAGTGATCTCCAACTGAGAATTGGACTAGGACCCTGATTTGAAGGTTAGTTAACTGTTTTATCATTTCATAATGTATGTGAAGTGGAGATGAATAATATCATGCCCAAAAGTTGGATTTTTCAATGTGAACATGATGATGTTGCATTATAGCTGGCAGTTAAGTGGCACGGGTTACGAATATCCTACATCATGAATGTCTCATCTGACTTCTTTGTAGACAAAGGATTAGTGTGAACATTTTTAACAACATAGGCATTTTCTGGTGCTTTATTCCTCCTTGTTTTTCCTGTTTATAGACTGTATGACATAATGAAAAGACGAGGGTACCAAATATACCTCAATCTAAAAAATTTCCACCTATAAGTCCTTTTTACAAAAGTGGTTGTCTATGGACTGAGTCGAGACAATACAACTAATCGATTCACACTTCGTGTGATCGTCTACGGATACGAGATCGAGATAATTCAACAACGAAGTATGTTTACTTGATAATAGGTTCGGACTTAACCAAACACAATAGGATTACTATCAAGTAAATAGGAATTAACGTTTGTGTATTTTACTTCTAATTATAATAAAAAAAATTATAATTGCGGAAATAGAAAAGTAAAAGACACAGCAAGATTTTGTTAACGAGGAAACCGCAAATGCAGAAAAACCCCGAGACCTTGTCCAGAAATGAATACTCTCAGGATTAAGCCGCTATACAAAATCAAACCAACTTCGTATAGTTGAGACCAAGTAACTAAACCTATAGTTCACCTAGTTCCGTCTGTATTCCCACGCCTCCAACTTATAATAAGTCACGTACTTGGAACAATTCCTTTGGTTCGTATTCCAAACAGTAAAGGAACAACAAATCTGTTTGGTAGCAACTATTTTCAACCAAGTGATGTGAGTTCGACAAAAAGCTCTTCAGTTTATCTCAATAAACTCCTTTGTTAGGTCCTTATATCTATCCACTAAAAATTACCGAAGTAATCGTCTAGATTTTGCAATCAATACTTTGAATCACAAAAAAACGTACTGATGCCGATCTACTCAACTAATCAATCCAATCTACCACAAGGATAAACTGATTATAGTTGGATCCTCTTTAACCAAAACAAGTATTGTGCACAACAAAGATTATGAACCCAAATCAGAAATATTCAATGTCTTCTTTGTATTCAAATCTTCTTAGATCTTCAATAAATAGTTGCACACAATCAACTTGAATCTCTTGTGATCAATCACGCACATAATGAAGTCTGTTAATAATGGATTATCACAAGACGTCTTTAGAACTAGAAACAGTCTAAAGATCCCCTTCGAAACTTCGATCTAGTTTGAGTGAATCTTATATCAGAAGAGAAGATTCTCAAGCATAAACAAACTAGGTGCAATCAAAGTTCAACAACCGTTAGTCAATCAAATCAATTGAAAACTAATAATAAATCGCAATTATCTAGTTTCCCACCGACGGTACTAATAGAGCTTCTCAATCCCAAAGAAGTCTTTAAACTGAGCTGCAGTAAGAGATTTTGCCTAATTAGGTTACTTTCCTCTTCGAATAGGAGGCTCCACCAATAACAACACAACTAGGTAGTTTTGCTGGCTCTGAGGATTAGTTTGCTAGAAATGCAAACTTTGGTATTTATAGACCAAGGAAGTATGGACACCAAGGAATTTCCAAAACCGAAAATATTCTCAAGATATGCAATATACTCCAGATTAGGTTTCCATAATTCCTAGAAATGCTTTGTGAAAAAGCGGGGGTCTAACAACACCACCCAATAATTCGATTAGCAATCTGTATGGACAAACTCCAATATACTTTTTATGAAAATCAACTAGACAGTCATAATCAACCAATAAAAAGATATATCAAAGAGTTTATATCTCAATCTCTCGATTTGATCTTTACTCAAGCAAATAGAAATCTGTGAGTCTTTATCAAAGAGAGATAACTTAGACGGTACCAAAGACCAATGTCCAAGGATCAATCAATATCAATCAACAACCAAAGGTTGGATTTCCAATTGATGATCATGAACACACAACCTGTATTATTTCAATTATATAAAATATAATGCGGAAAAGAAATAACATAGACACCAGAAATTTTGTTAACGAGGAAACCGCAAATGCATAAAACCCCGGGACCTAGTACAGATTGAATACACACTGTATTAAGCCACTACAGACATTAGCCTACTCCAAGCTAACTTCGGACTGGACTATAGTTGAACCCCTATAAATCTCCCACTGATACGAGGTACAGTTATACTCTTACGCCTCTGATCCCAGCAGGATACTTTGCACTTGATTCCCTTAGCTGATCTCACCCACAACCAAGAGTTGTTGTAACCCAAAATCACAGACTTGATAATAAACAGATCTGTCCCACACAGAAAATTCTATCAAAGGATAAATCTGTCTCCCACAGATAAACCCTAGGTTTTGTTCCGTCTTAAGATATAAAATCAAGGTGAACAGGAACCAATTGATAATCCGGTCTTATATTCCCGAAGAACAACCTAGATTAATCAATCACCTCTCTACAATCCTTCCTGACTACACAAGCGGAATGTCTAGGAACCACAAACAGTGAGACGAAGATGTTTGTGACTTCTTTATCTTGCCTATCGGAGAACTCTCACGATCTCAATCCAATCAATCGATTGTACTCGTACGATAGAAGATGCAAGATCAGATCACACAACTACGACAAAGTAGTATCGGTCTGGCTTCACAATCCCAATGAAGTCTTTAAGTCGTTAACTTGATTTTAGAGAAGAAAATCAAAGGTTAATGGAGATCGACTCTAGCGAGCGCACTAGTAGCACACAGACGTGTGGGGATTAGGTTTGCTCAATGCTAGATGTATCCTTTATATAGCCTTCAAATCAGGGTTTCGCCTTAGGTACAAAGCAATCCTTATTCACCGTTAGATGAAAACCTCATTTGGATTCAAGCTAATATTTCTCAACCGTTAGATCGAAAACTTATCTTGTCACACACATTTGGGTAAACGTTTACTGGGTTCTTGAAAACCATGCCCAAACGTGTACGTTCATGTTGGTTCAACATAGTAACCCAAAAGGTCAACCATATGAGCATTGCATATTAACCTTGTTCTTCTTCACTATAACTAGTTCAATTGACTCAAATGAACTAGTTAGAGAGTTCTTCAATTGCTATGAGATCTTATGTAACTACATAAGACACAATTGAAACAAAGATGATTCGATTCGATTGAATCGGCTCATGAACATTATAGCCACGGTTTGCATAAAGCACTCTTTAGTAATTTAATGTTTCTTGTTCAGAGGACATCTTTAGATCATAACCTCTTAAGTTCACAAACAAGTTCGCGGACTTATGTTAATCGGTTGATTTTTCCAAACTCAGCAGAAATTCTCGATTCGAGAACTTCTGCCAGTTCGCGGACTAAGCACACAGACGAGTTTTTGAAAATCCAGCAGAAATTCTCGGTCGAGAACTTCCGACAGTTCGCGGACTGAGTCTGTGGACTGGGTTCGCGGACTTGGCAAGCCAATTCCACAATCCTCCCGATTTCTCTTGATTAACAAAGTTCGAAAACTTCGGTTCAAGGAATACATGGTTATGTAATCTAAACTCTCATCTCAATCATTGAGACATTCTCAGAGGACGCTATGTAGACGTTATTCACAGACCGATTCACGTCAGAGCAATTCTCAAAGTGATTGAAACTTTCATGACTTTCGTCACTAGGTGAAGATAAACTTGATCAAAGCGAAACGCTTTACCAACACACGATTTTGAGATAAAATATAAGAAATGAATGCTCAACTCGAAATGTCAAGTGTGTATGATATAGTCTATATAGCATACGACTTTTGTCTCATAAAAAGTAGGAGATAGAATAGATAGACTTTTGAGTGATAGATAAGTTCAAGTCTCCACATACTTTTTTGTTGATGAAGTTCCAGGGTTCCTTGTATAGATCTTCATCGTTGTATGATGAATCGCCATGAAGTCCTTGAGCTTAACTACACTTTTCCTATCCTAGTCCCAGACTTAGCTATGTAGGCTAGAAATCAAGACTCATAGTTTTGATCACTAACATTGACAAACATGCTTGAGATAGCAACGCATGCGAGGTTGACCGAGCTATGCTCTAACAATCTCCCCCTTTTTCAATTTTAGTGACAAAACTATTAATACATATGGAATACAAAAAGTACAAACTTTAGTGGCTCCTATTCCATAGTCTAATCTTCAACGTTCCCTGAAATCTTCGTCCTTCCAAGTAAAGGTTGTATGTTTAGCATCACCGTTGTTGAAGATCCGTAGCTATAACAATGAGAGAAATCGAGATTCTCGATCATTATTATACAATGTCATAGTACTGTTATGTAACATCAAAGTCCAATTGTATCACGACTTCAACAATAATCCTATGGTGATATGTATCACACCCCCTTAGTCAATACTCCATCTCGATCATGGAAACCACTCCCCCTTACACAATGATCCGAAAACCATATGTATTTGTAATGTGAACTACAATATTTCTCCCCCTTTTTGTCAATAAAATTGGCAAAGGTACAAGAACGGGATCATAACGAAATTTCCACAAGAGACATTTCATAGACTAAAAGAAAAAAATACATACCAACTTAATTTAGATGCAATCATAAAGCCGAAGCTAAATACATTCATCAAGGAGTTTTAAGATACAAAATAACCCCTATAAAATTCCACAACCGCACTCCCCGCAAGATATTACCATTAAGCACAAGTTCAAAAGAACTCTCCCCCATTTGATGTCATTCCCGAAAGAACAACAAAAGCGACCTTAATTTCGAAAGAAAAGAAGGATTTTTTATTTGATACCAAAAACCATGAGAATGATTTTCTATATCCAAAACTCAACCAAATTAACCACAAGTAAACCCATGATTAATTTAATTGGAATATGCAACTAAATCAAATCACGAAATTGATCAATTTAATTGAAGGTGCTCAACATAAGTAAACTTACGGAGCTACGACTAAGGTAATCATACGGAGACGACTAACTTAATCGTTCACATACTCAACATAAGGAAATCCTTACGGAATATACGACTACATCAACCAATAGAACATAGTTAGTATAGCCGTTCATATACTCAACACAAGAACTTGTGGAATATATGAAAACTCAACTAGAATAATTACAAGAGAACCCATAATTAATCTAATTTTGGAATACAAACAACCAAACTAATCACGAAAGTAATCAATTTAATTGTCAAATGTTTTGCTCGACAAAAGAAGACTTTCGGAGCAAATAACTAAATAACCAACCAAGATGATTAATTTAGTTCATAATGCTCAACATATATCATCTTATGGAACAACCAACAAAGCCAATAAGAATAATCGACTTAGTTGTATCGTGCTCAACATAAGACACACAATGGAGCCTTCACGGTAATACAAAAAAAAATGGATCAATGAAGATCAATACCGTGGAATTCATACAAGGATCTATTCTATCTTTCCATCACTATATGCATAATGACATAATAGACTTTATCCTTGTCACAAAAAAGATTTTATCCTATTTTCCATCAAATAAATGACTGCATAGGCATAAATTTTGTATTTGTCAAAAGTCCATTCGTCCTTTCATCAATACAAATACCAATTCATGAACGACTTTACTTTTGACGGCATATGGGACCTTCAAGTTCACGGATGCATACAATACATGTCCCATAAACAATTGCAATATCACAAAATCATAAAGATTAATACTGCAATAACAATATTTGCCCTTAGAAGGTAGAATCAATCTTTTTCACACGGATTTATACCAAGAGTGGTTACCAAAAGCGTATAAAAATATTTCCTTAACAAAGAAGAATATACAAAGTCATTGACGACTATGTACCGTAGTTCACATGAGATGATTGTGAACACCAAAGAATATATAGCAATGCGAACTACTACCCATTCTCCAACTTCCTTCTTTGTGATTCACCAACATTACTCTTGTAACAGCCACAAAATAGCTTAGAATTGGATTTCTCCAAGAATCCCAGTGCCCAAGTCCAAGAGAATAAAACAAGTGCAACGAAACGGAGCAAACACTAAAAAACAAGAGACAGGACAAAGACCAATATTAACTCATCCAAATTCAGCAATTCTCATCTTCATTTTGAAGGGAATTCAATAAGGAAGAGAATGCAAAAATAAAGAGGTAAATCCGAGTTCGAGCGAAGAAGTTACGACCAAAACAAGTTTACCGAATATCGACGTCAAGTATGCATACGGGTTTGCGAACTTAAACCCCTGGATTTTGAATTTGAATGATGTTATGCATACTTGGTATGTGTACCATGTAGTCCAAACATATCGAACTATTATTTTCAAACCTAAACATTTAAGAACCTTAAACACAGATCAAGTTAGGTATAAATGAACTATAAGCAAGATTATTATAAGTATTCTAAGCAAATAAAAGTACAAATCTTGCTCAAGTTTATAGACATACCTTTTTAGATGAGTCCAATCGAATTCTACCGCCTTACCGAACATAACCTTTGTGCCCCAATTCTTGTGCTTCCCTCACCGTATACAAAGCAGGCATTCCTTAGTGAGGATGCACTTCCAACACAATCAAGTTGCGTTGGGGTGAAGAAAGTCTTGCTCACCACAAGTGACCTTTGGATTATCATGAAAGAGATCACTTTTAAAACCTTTCACATCCAATTCCATTTTTCTAAAAAACTTGTTAAGTTCCAACATCAGGGAAACTGCCTTTTCCATAGTCATGGAGTTTTCTGGAAGATCATTCCTTTTCACACTCAAAACATCATTGTCTTTCTTGGGTATCCACTTCTGAGTGCGTTTAGGAACAGCCGGAATCTTCTTCCCATCTCTCTCTTCTAGAATTCTTGGAAGAGAATTGGATTGACTATTCTTTTGCAAGTTAGTCTTTCTCCAATTGGGAGCATCAGATATTGTCTTCGTCTTTACGAAGTTATCCTTTTGATAACCATTACGATTATGAAAAGGATTTGTACGATGTTTATAGGCAAATCTAGGTCTATCATAACACTGATTTCTTTACCTAAAGGTTGGACAATTACAACCTTTAACGTTAAGATGATCAGTCTTAACGTATGATCTTTGTTTCACAACTTCTTGTGATGCCTAAACAAGAACATCATGAAGTTTCTCATTCCTTATACGGAAACGACATCTCCTTTCCAGGTGACTTTTATTTCCGCAATAGTGGCAAACATAAGGAATGTTCTTACCTCGATCCGTGTGTGCTAACTTTGGAGGTTGATAAACTTTGCTCTTTTGAACCTTAACTGACGGAGAAGGTATTTCACTTTTGCCATCAGTGGAAACTTTTTTTTGAGAAGAATCACTAGCCTTGACAAATTTTACCTCTTTGCTAGTACTTGGAGCATTTATTCCTTTATAGCCCAATCCTCGTGTCTCACGATGATTTTTACTTTCTCCTAGCATAGTGGTTAATTTGCTTGAACTAGTATTGAACTTTTTCAAGTCATCTTCCAACATCTTGATTTTATCAAGAGCAGCAGCTAAATCAGCCTCAAGGCGTTTTTCTTGAGTGAGATAAGCGATTTATCTGTCGTCAAAACTTGTTTGCTGGAAGTTAAACCTTGCTTTAGATTCTGCAAGTTTCTTTTCCAACAAAAAGTACTTTTAATAAAGATTATCACATTCAAGTGACTTCATACGTAGGTTTTCCTCAGAATCCTTGAGGATCGATTCGGTAGAACGATTCGAAAAATAAATACCTGCGTAACATCTTCTCAATTTCTTGTTTTCTCGACAGAGAGGAGTCAGAAGAGGTGTGACATGAGAAGTTGTAATCTTCTTCATATTCCACGAATCCAAAAACTTAACATACTATGAGACTTCCTCATCAACATCTCTATCAATATCTGAATCACCTTCATCAGAAAGTTCATCCAACTGTTCTTCTAGGAGAGTTTCCCAATCAACAGTTTTCACATCAAGAGAATGTTTGGATATTGACTTAGATGTGACAGTTCTCTCAGGTGAATCCAATATTTTAGAATCATCTGGTAATTTCTGAACTGGTACGTTATTAGAGATAGACTCGTCCATAATCAGATCGCTACAAACACAGACTTATAAGGTCTTTAACGTGTTTGCCAGCTTTGATACCAATTAAAAAAGCGGGGGTCTAACAACACCACCCAATAATTCGATTAGCAATCTGTATGGACAAACTCCAATATACTTTTTATGAGAATCAACTAGACAGTCAGACTCAACCAATAAAAAGATATATCAAAGAGTTTATATCTTAATATCTCGATTTGATCTTTACTCAAGCAAATAGAAATCTGCGAGTCTTTATCAAAGAGAGATAACTTGGACGGTACCAAAGAGCAATGTCCAAGGATGAATCAATATCAATCAACAACCAAAGGTTGGATTTCCAATTGATGATCACGAACGCATAACCTGTATTATTTCAATTATATAAAATATAATGCGGAAAAGAAATAACACATACACCAGAAATTTTGTTAACGAGGAAACCGCAAATGCAGAAAAACCTCGGGACCTAGTCCAAATTCAGTACACACTGTATTAAGCCGCTACAGACACTAGCCTACTCCAAGCTAACTTCGGACTGGACAATAGTTGAACCCCTATCAATCTCCCACTGATACAAGGTACAGTAGTACTCCTACGCCTCTGATCTCAGCAGGATACTGCGCACTTGATTCCCTTAGCTGATCTCACCCACAACCAAGAGTTGTTGTAACCCAAAATCACAGACTTGATAATAAACAGATCTGTCTCACACAGAAAAGTCTATCAAAGGATAAATCTGTCTCCCACAGATAAACCCTAGGTTTTGTTCCGTTAAGATATAAAATCAAGGTGAACAGGAACCAATTGATAATCCGGTCTTATATTCCCGAAAAACAGCCTAGATTAATCAATCACCTCTCTACAATCCTTCCTGACTACACAAGCGGATTGTCGAGGAATCACAAACAGTGAGACGAAGATGTTTGTGACTTCTTTATCTTGCCTATCGGAGAACTCTCACGATATCAAGCCAATCAATCGGTTGTACTTGTAGGATAGAAGATGCAAGATCAGATCACACAACTACGATAAAGTAGTATCAGTCTGGCTTCACAATCCCAATGAAGTCTTTGAGTCATTAACCTGATTTTAGAGAAGAAAATCAAAGGTTAATGGAGATCGACTCTAGCGAGCGCACTAGTAGCACACAGACGTGTGGGGATTAGGTTTTCTCAATGCTAGATATCTCCTTTATATAGCCTTCAAATCAGGGTTTTGCCTTAGGTACAAAGCAATCCTTATTTACCATTAGATGAAAACCTGATTTAGATTCAAGCTAATATTTCTCAATCGTTAGATCGAAAACTTTTCTTGTCACACACACTTGGGTAAACGTTTACTGGGTTCGTGAAAACCATGCCCAAACGTGTACGTTCATGTTGGTTCCACATAGTAACCCAAAAGGTCAACCATATGAGCATTTCATATTAACCTTGTTCTTCTTCACCATAACTAGTTCAATTGACTCAAATGAACTAGTTAGAGAGTTGTTCAATTGCTATGAGATCTTATGTAACTACACAAGACACAATTGAAACAAAGATGATTCGTTTCGATTGAATCGGCTCATGAACATTATAGCCACGGTTTGCATAAAGCATTCCTTAGTAATTTAATGTTTCTTGTTCAGAGCACATCTTTAGATCATAACCTCTTAAGTTCACAAAAAAGTTCGCGGACTTAAGTTAATCGGTTGAGTTTTCCAAACTCAGCAGAAATTCTTGGTTCGAGAACTTCCGCCAGTTCGCGGACTGGGTTCACGGACTGAGTTCGCGGACTAAGCACACAAACGAGTTTTGGAAAATCCAGCAGAAATTCTCGATCGAGAACTTCCGACAGTTTGCGCACTGAGTCTACGGACTGGGTTCGCGGACTTGGCAAGCCAATTCCATAATCCTCCCGATTTCTCTTGATCAACAAAGTTCGAAAACTTCGGTTCAAGGAATACATGGTTATGTAATCTAAACTCTCATCTCAATCATTGAGACATTCTCATAGGACGCTATGTAGCCGTTATTCACAGACCGATTCACGTCAGAGCAATTCTCAAAGTAATTGAAACTTTCATGACTTTCGTCACTAGGTGAAGATAAACTTGATCAAAGCGAAACTCTTTACCACACGATTTCGAGATAAAAGATAAGCAATGAATGCTCAGCTCGAAATGTCAAGTGTGTATGATCTAGTCTATATAGCATACGACTTTTGTCTCATAAGAAGTAGGAGATAGAATAAATATACTTTTGAATGATAGATAAGTTCAAGTCTCCACATACTTTTTTGTTGATGAAGTTCCAGGGTTCCTTGTATAGATCTTCATCGTTGTATGATGAATCACCATGAAGTCCTTAAGCTTAACTACACTTTTCCTATCCTAGTCCGAGACTTAGCTATGTAGGATAGAAATCAAGACTCATAGTTTTGATCACTAACATTGGCAAACATGCTTGAGATAGCAACGCATGCGAGGTTGACCGAGCTATGCTCTAACACTTTGTCCAAACATTGACCGAAAATCTCTTAGAAAATCTCCAATTAGTAAATGCACATTACCAATTTTTATTTTCCAAAAATAAAATTAAAAACCTTAATTAAAAGATTCTCAACTTATTTTTCGATCCGGGATTTTCCTTTAGCTATTAAGGAATACCTTTGAACAATTAAAGATAAGCGTTACTGCACATGTTCAAAGTATGTCAACATCTTTATCTTGTAAGTCCTCTTTCATACTTACAATATTGAAACCGATTTGCCACACTTCCAAACGAGTTTAGAATTGGTTCATCTGACTTTCAAGAACTATGTGATTGATTAAGAACACTCAATCACAAATCATGGGTTTCACGGTTCTACCAAAATAAGTTTTGGTTCTACCTCCATGAGTACTGTGCATAGTCACACTAGCTTTCCAAAAATTCGGTTAACTAGGTACTAGGATCGGTTCCCCACATACTTATGGTAACTACTTGTATTTGCTGCACAAGTCCATATGACCGGTTCCTCTTTCACTAAAAACTTGTTGCACATGTTCATAGGATCGGTTCCCCCATCTACTAAAAACGTGTTGCACCTCTTACAAGGATCGATTCCACTTTTGTGATCGGTTGCACCTCTTCATAGAATCGGTTCCCCTTTGCCTAGAGTTGGTCATACCAATAAAACTAAATCGATCATACCATCTAAGGTGATTACTTAAGATCGGTTTCACTAATAAAAGTCATGCCAATACAAAAGTCAGGCCTTGTGAATAGTTTTACCAAGAACATAAACAAGTCATGAGCGGTTATACTAATCACACATATTGGTAGTTCAAAAGATATGCAATGAATAACAATACCAATAAGCCTAGCGATTTCCCTTTCGATTCACGAAACAAGTTCATGAATTTACTTCCTTTAAACTAATGTAAAACATTGTTTCCTAGGATGAAATATTCACCTCATACCCATACATAATCAGAATAGCATTCGTCTTATATACGAAGTTCAAAAGATAAGCATTATACTTCGTATTGTATTCCTTAATACTATGTCTAACTAGAGTGTAATGAATAACAATACCAATAATATTCCTTAATAATATTATGTTTTCAATATGCACGACTTTAAAGATACGTTAGGGAATCAAACAGTTCAAGTCAAATATCACTAACCTCAAGTGGAAGGATGATGTTGTCATTGTATCTCCTTACTTCTTCACTTCTTCAAGTCTTCACAATACTCTTGTAATGGCTCATATCCTAATACTTTCAAGCTAACCTATACGAAGTTGACTCTAGTACATAATCAATCGACTCTTTAAATGAGTTTTAGTTCACTAAAATATGACAACCAAACTTGACATACCAACGCTTGGTGGGTTCAATCGAGCTATGCTCTACCACATAATTATGGAGGAAACATTTTAGTAATTATTTGGGTATCTAGCAAGTGTTTGTTGAAGTGTCTGTATGACCATTAGACTGTCAGGCAAGCGAAATGGAAATGTCTTCCCATTTCTAAGGTGTGGACTAGCTCCGGATTAATAAACACTAGATGGTGACCTCTAATGGTGACATTTGTTGGTTGTGGTTAGGAAGATTCTATGTACAGTGAATTAGATGGATACAGGAATGTAAATTAATTACTTATAAAATGTAAGATTTCTTTTCGATAATTTTTATACACGTCTGTATCATGTAGCTAGGAAGTGGGAGTTAAACTTCATGAGATGAAGCATTAACGTAAGTTGACTATGTATGTAAAAAATGACCTTTCATTCAGATGTTAGTGGATGAACTAACCTTTATGCATAGGACCTTAAATGGGTACATGGCAATTTTTATTAATTGTTGAGTACAGTAAAATTTAAAAAGAAAAATTCTCTTATAAGAAAGCTTGAAGTGGCTGCATGGTTTAAGGTGCTAAACAATAGATAAATTTGAATTTAAAATTGAGATTCTTCAAGCCTGTCAGGGGTAGATTTCGACAACGAGCATTTTTGTTGTATCAATCCCATCTTCATTGTTGATCCTTTATTTGTACTACTTATAGGGCAAGTGTAACTGCCTATGTTGTTGGCAATCACTATTTTTATTTATGCTTATGTTTCATTGCAACTGCAATTTCATTCACCATACTGGCAGGTGTCTCTGTAAAGTTGGGTGACTCGGCATATGCTTAAAATTTATTAGAAAATGGTTGAAATGTTAATTTAAGGATCTACTTGATAATTTTCTGAAATATGATTACTCTGCGACAACATTTCCATTTTTGTGTTCATGGCGTGCTATTTTGCTGTTTTAAAAAAAAAATGAATATGCTTGGCAAGAGAATGACTTGTTTTGGCTCACCATATGTTTGTATTGCCTCTTCCAAATAATCTATACACTTGCTATATGCCTGCATCAATCTTAAAAATTATTGTGATATATCTGGTTGGTATTAGTTGGTGATGTTCACATGTCGGTAGGGCTGTTCATGATCGGTTTTGGTTCGGTTTCTAGCCAAACCAAAACCGAAACCAATACTATTGGTTTCTAAAAATCTAAACCAAACCAATCCATTAACCATTGGTTCGGTTTCCAAATGGTTCCAGTTGGTTTCGGTTTGTCCCAGTGGTTTTTGGTTAACCAATAATTATGTCAAATCAAAAAAAAAAAAATACACAAATTTACAGATAAAAAAATCGTAGTTGCCGATAGTATTGGTTTACACAAATATACAGACAAAAAAAGAAAAATCAAGAATAGGTAAAGCTTACTCTAATTCTAGAGATCAAAAGAAGATATATAATATATCTTAATTTAGTTATTGACAAATAAAAAAGAAGGAAGACGGGAAGAAAAAAGTCGAGTAGCAGCAGCTGTAGTTGGGGGTGGAGAAGGGAGGCGGCTGAGAGAAAGAGAAAGAGGGAGAATATCATAATGAAATATTAGATTTAGGGTTTCTATTTATCCTCTAAATCAATGGGTAGAATCTAATACTTTTAAATCGACGGTAAAAACTAAGTTTAAAAATTAATCGGTTCCCCAATGGTTTTTGGTTCGGTTTTCAGGTCAAACCAAAACCAAACCAGTAATGTCGGTTTTTCAACTTTTTTTACCAAACCAATCCAAATCTAAATGGTTTGGTTCGGTTTCTTTCTTATTGGTCTGGTTCGGTCGGTTTCCAACGGTTAACCGACACCATGTTCAGCCCTACATGTCGGTCATTTCAGTTCAAGTGAATTAGATTAAGTGTAAATGAAAGTCACTTTAAATCATTACGAATCAATTGGAAAAATGAATACTAATTTATATGGTGAACATGGAAATGAATATGCAAGTATACTACGGTGTATTTAAGGGACTAGTAAATATGCGGCTTTATCTTAGTGGTGTTGGATGTTTACTTATTGGTGAAATTCATCTAATTGCAATAGCTAAGCTACTGTGTACGAAATGTTATGATTTTGTTGAGAGTGCTAAATTAATTAGCTAAGTAATGGAGAGTATTTCATTTCTTAGAAATTCACTATTAACGAATGGCGTGGCTGAAAGTTCATTTGTGCGTTTATCTTTTGCTATCCATGTTGTTGTCACTCGCAAGAACACTAAATATCTGGACAAATACACGGAACATGGCTATGGTTTCAAAGTATTGGCATTCACTACTTTAGGTGAACTTGGTGAGGACACTATCTTTTTTCTTAAGTGGTTGAGAAACTGCCTTGCTAGCATAATGTCAATTACAAAAAAAGTAGTTCTCTCTTTCACAAATTAGGCATTCTTATTTAGAAAGGTGTTGGGGTCCAGTTTATTGCTCGGTTACCTTCCACCAATGTTTTCACCGATATGTATTGATACTTTGTAAATAATTGATAGTTTCATTTTAATTATTAATAATAAGCTATTTTATTTGTGGATTGATAGTATTTTGGAAAAATATGGAAATTGTTGTCTTAGTGCAAAGAAATAGTAATAGTACTACAGTGGTGTTCATCTCACAATGGAAAGTGAAATAAGGGTGCTTGTACTGGTTAACTTACAAAGAATTTAGAAGTGCTCATTAGATTGTGTAAGAAATTAAGGAATAATGATTTATTTTTCTGTCTCATTTCGGGGATTATCTTAATATTTAATAAAACGTAATATGTGATTTGGATGAAGTCTCATTTTGTATACGTTATATTGTATTCTACTGTTGATTTTAAATGGCAGGTGTAGGAACATAAGTAGATCTTAACATCTTGTTATTAATTAAAAATTGCTAGGGAAGATTGTTGATATGTAATTTATACTTCCTGGTGAGAGATAATTGCTACTATTAAGAGTAGTTCATATTATCTAAATAAATAAAGACGAACTACGGTCGTGCTTGATCCCTTTGAGCAATGGAGAGGGTAGATAGGCAGCCGCGATGCGGTTCAGCACAACTCCACAAAGTTGTTCATATCATCTGAAAGTGTTGGTTGCTGTTTCGGAAGTTCATACCATCTATTCGCAGATGATTGCAATCCTTCACCATTGGCAACTGGCCAATGACGTGTCAGTAAAACCATGGCAACTGGTCATCCTTCACCATTGGCAACCGGCCAATTACGTCACAGTAAGACGATGGAAATTGGCCACCTGAATTATAAATTGAAAACTTGCCATCTGGCAACTGGCCGCATGAATTATCTGAAATGGTAACTGGCCATATAAATTCATATAAATTGTTAGAATCGGAAACTGGTCGTGTTAATTATTAGGGTTGGCAAGTGACCAACTCTTATTTTAGGCAATTGGTCGTCTTTTACTTTTGTAAATTGGAACCCTTGTCGAATTTTATGAGTATTATGGTATGGGACATATGCTCATAGAATTCTGACCTTAAGACTAATGAGATCCTACCTTGTGCAGGATTATGAATGAACAAATTTTTCTTAGCGGCGTATCAGAGAGTCGAAGCTTACCAAGCGACCATAACCCGACCCGCTGGAAGAAAAATTTATCTGATCCGTCACAGTTGGTATCAGAGCAGTTCCGGTTCAAACGGGACTGCGCGTTTGGAGCTCGTCAGTGTTCTGCTCGTGCGGTGTGTTTACAGGTAATTAACTTTACTTCCTAATTTTGTTTTTAACTTCGGGACGAAGTTCTTTTCAAGGGGTCAATGATGTAAGGCCCCAAAAATTTTCTTGGGTTTAACTAAACCCATTAGTTGAATTCTTCTCTTAGGGTGCCTAGAAATATGATATTCAAGTGTGTTTTTTTAGTATGCCTTGATAATATATATTAGTGCTTAAATAGAATTGGTTCACATAATTAAAATTCTGGGTGCCATAATATATTCACATGCATCAAGACACATCTTATTCACACATGTTCCACACATGTCAGTTAGAGAGGGTGTTGGGGGCACTTTAGTCTTTTACCCTGTTTGTGATAAAAACAAGAAAATATTAATCGAGAGTAGGGTTGGCATAGGATAACCGATATCCGGGCTCCGTTTCCGATTATTCGAAATCCTATAGGATTTTATCCGTTATATCAGATACCGGATATCCGAATCCGATAACTTGTCGGATATTTTCTCTTAACCTATCGGAATCAGATTGGTCTCTATCTGATTGGTTAATATCCGATAACCGATAGGATAGGTGCGTACTAGTAATTTTCACATACCTATTAGTCGAGAGAAGAGAAGACATTTCTGATTTCCCTTTTCTTTTTTTCTTCTCTTCTCATTATGTTCTCAGTCACAGTCTCGCTCCTCCCTCTCGATTAATCACTCAGTTCTCACTTCTCCAATAAGTAATCTCACAATCAGGTATGGATTCGCTCCCCCTCTATGTTGTTAATGATTTCTGTTCGATTTCTATGTTAAATTCTTATGAAAATGGGGTTTATGTGTTGCAATAAAAAATTAGGGCTTCGGATGAAATATTTGAGATAGGTTTAAACTGAACTGAAATATGAGGTCGAAGAATAACTTAATATTGATAGTTAGGGGTTTGATTTTTCTATATCAGCTCGATCTAAATCCCTCCCTCTTATAGGGTTTACACAACTTCAATTGATTCTCTAGGACAGTTCTTTATGATTCATGTTTGAATATAACCCATTGAAGTGATTGAATGATTTCTTGGTCATATTGTTGTTTCTGTTCAGCTAATATTGATTCGCTTCGATTTGTATTGAACTCTTTTCAGATTGTAACCTCAGTATCATATCCATTGCTTCATTTGTTTATTGCAGGCTCCCAAGAAAGGTGTTAAAACTCCAGTAGCAACAACGAAGAAGAATGTAAGTTGTAATCTCCAAGTGTTAGTATTTTGATTAAAAAAATGATGTGAAGTTCAGCCACATGTTGTATTCTCATGTCTCTTAAAGATTCTCAGTTCATGGATGGCTTTATGGATGTTGTGGCTGTGTGATTTGCGTTCAATTTGTTTGTATTGAACCTTCAGCATGTAATAAGAACCATAGATGTCTTGGTTATGCTCTGAGTTGTTGATGTTAAGTACAAAAAATGTGACAGTAGTCACAGTACCCATAGTTTCTTTGCTTTAGCCTTTAGCTTTGTGTAATTTAAAGAATAATCAGGGATATGTGTCAGAATGTGTAGATTATATTTGTATTTCAGTATTTCAAATCTTGTTATGTCACTACAGCTAAGTGAATAGGAGCTTATAACACTTACATCATCAAGCAATGCTGCCTTGTGGATTTCAGATTTTTATGTAAAGTTTATAGTAAATATGTATATGTTATTCTGAAATTTGGGATCATGCATCAATTTCCAACCCAAGCCAATCCCATATGTCATTCATTGGGTCTTCAAGACAAGGAAGCAATAGGTGTTGTAAAGTTAGAGGGGAGGTTGTGAAATAGGGACACACTAAGTGGTGAAAGCTTGGTTACCTCTGTAAATAGGGTTTTGCGCCTTGTTACCTCTGTGAGTCCAGTTTATAAGCATTGTTGGATGAGTAAAATGTCTGACTCAGACCATAAGATTAAAATGTTTGTTTTGGATATGCTGTCGTTTTTTTGTTAGTGAAAGCCTATCGTCTAGTCTTTATAATATAATGCAGTACTAGTATTATACCTCCAGATTTTGTAGTCACTTTTTAGATTGCATATCTTTTGCTTGGTTAGCATGTGGGTATGTGTGTTGCACTGTTGCTTATAATGGTGAAAGCTTTGAGGTACTGAAATGTTAGATGTAAGAATTTTCTTATCAAGCGATTCTTTGTGATTTGTGAATGCAGATATGGAAATCGTGGACTGAAGTGAAGTTGATGCAATGATGCAACATGCGAGGCAGCCAAGCAAGATCACACTAAAACTGGGAGACATTGTTTTTTGGCTTTGTTGTAGCCTGTTGTGGATTTGTACTTTTCACTAAATATTTTGAACTTAAAAAGACAGACTCTGTTTTTTTTCTTCAAGTTTTTAGGTTTTTTCCTAGTTACCGGATTTTATCGGATAAAAATCCGATATCCGATAACTTAACCTTATCGAATTAGAATTTTTGGTATCCGCCGGATATTATCGGATACCAGATATCCGATAATCCTTAACCTTAACCTTATCGGAACTGCCAATATCCGCCGGATATCTATCCGTTGCCAGCCCTAATCGAGAGAGGGGGCTCGGTCTCTGCTTCAACTTCTCTCTTTCTCACTAATGTTTTCCCTTCCCATCTCATCTTCTCTTTCTTTGGGAAAACAAAAGAAATTTAGATAACGTAATTGAAAATCACGATCAATGAACTTAGTCTAGGCATGGTTATGTCAAGTTGTTGATGTTTTCTATGGGAGCTAGCTTTATAAACGAGACAGAAGAATTCTTTTTCATGTTCTTCAGTTTCGAAGTTGATCGAAGAAATCATTAATTCTTTTACTCAACTGGACATGGAGATTCATATAGATTAATGGGTTTGTATTACCATGGTCGGTAGTTGGTACATGTTTTGATCAGGTTTTTCTGTTATAACTATTCTTTGAAAATTGAGATTGATGTTTAGTGAAATTAGGGTTTATACCAACCTATAGTTGTTATAGAAATTGATGATTAGCCTTCATTTCAGATGATATTAAAGCATGGGTTGGTTGTAATATATGATAATTTCATGAATATCAAGTTTACTTGTGTAATTTGATATGCTAGCATACATAATTTAAATGTTAGATTTAGGGCTTTTACCCTTAGATATATTGGTGCTGACTAATTCATGTTTAAATGCTTGCATGGGTTTGGGACATTTGTTGGTAAGGGTGATCAGCACCAGTTCAGTTCATCCTTGAGTTTATTGAATTTGTTTTTAAGGTATCAGATTCGCAACTGGTTTATATATATAGTTCATTTTCCATTAGAAATGATATGACATATGAAATGATTATTGTTTACATCAAATAGTGATCTCCAATTGAGAATTGGACTAGGACCCCGATTTGAAGGTTAGTTAACTGTTTTATCATTTCATAATGTATGTGAAGTGGAGATGAATAATATCATGCCCAAAAGTTGGATTTTTCAATACGAACATGCTAATGTTGCATTATAGCTGGCAGTTAAGTGGCACAGGTTAGGAATATCCTAGCTCGTGAATGTATCATCTGATTTCTTTGTAGACAAAGGATTAATGTGAACATTTTTAACAACATAGGCATTTTCCGGTGCTTTATTCCTCCTTGTTTTGCCTGTTTATAGTTACAGACTGTATGACATAATTATGGAGGAAACATTTTAGTAATTATTTGGGTACCTAGCAAGTGTTAGTTGAAGTGTCTGTATGACCATTAAACTGTCACGCAAGCGAAATGGAAATGTCTTCCCATTTCTAAGGTGCGGACTAGCTCCGGATTAATAACAACTAGATGGTGACCTCTAATGGTAACATTTGTTGGTTGGGTTAGATGGATACAGGTAGGTAAATTAATTACTTATAAAATGTAAGATTTATCTTCGATTAATTTTTATACACGTCTGTATCATGGCTCAATTTCATGAGACGAAGCACTAACGTAAGTTGACTTTGTATATAAAAAGTGACCTTTCATTCAGATGTTAGTGGATGAACTAACCTGTATGCATAGGACCTTAAATGGGCACATGGAAATTTCTATTAATTGTTGAGTACAGTAAAATTTAAAAAGAAAAATTCTCTTATAATAAAGCTTGAAGTGGCTGCATGGTTTAAGGTGATAAACAGTAGATAAATTGAATTTAAAATTAAGACTCTTCAAGCCTGTCAGGGGCAGATTTCGACAACGAGCATTTTGGTTATATCAATCACATCTTCATTGTTGATCCTTTATTTGCACTACTTATAGGGCCCTATGTTGTTGGCAATCATTCTTATGTTTCATTGCAACTGCAATTTCATTCAACATACTGGCAGGTGTCTCTGTAAAGTTGGTGACTCGGCCCGTGCTTAAAATTTATTAGAAAATGCTTGAAATGCTAATTTGAGGATCCACTTGATAATTTTCTGAAATATGATTGCTCTGCGACAACATTTCCATTTTTGTGTTTATGGTGTGCTATTGTGCCGTTTAAAAAAAAATATGAACATGCTTGGCAAGAGAATGACTTGTTTTGGATCACCATATGTTTGTATTGCCTCTTCCAAATAACCTATACACTTGATATATGCCTGCATCAATCTTAAAAATTATTGTGATATATCTTGTTGGTATTAGTTGGTGATGTTCTCATGTCGGTCATTTCAGTTCAAGTGAATTAAATTAAGTGTAAATGAAAGTCACTTTAAATCGTTACGAATCAGTTGGAAAAATGAATGCTAATTTATACGGTGAACATGGAAATGAATATGCAAGTATATTATGGTGTATTTAAGGGACTAGTAAATATGCGGCTTTATCCTAGTGGTGTTGGATGTTTACTTATTGGTGAAATTCATCTAATTGAAATAGCTAAGCTACTGTGTGCGAAATGCTATGATTTTGTTGAGAGTGCTAAATTAATTAGCTAAGTAATGAAGAGTATTTCATTTCTTAGAAATTCACTACTAACGAATGCCGTGGCTGAAAGTTCATTTGTGCGTTTATCTTTTATCATAATAAGCTATTTTATTTGTGGACTGATTTTGAAAAAATATGGAAATTGTTGTCTTAGTGCAATGAAGTAATAGTACTACGGTGGTGTTCACCTCACAATGGAAAGTGAAATAAGGGTGCTTGTACTGGTTAACTTACAAAGAATTTAGAAGTGATCACTAGATTGTGTATGAAATTAAGGAGTAATGATTTGTTTTTCTGTCTCATTTCCGGGATTATCTTAATATTTAATAAGACGTAATAGGTGATTTGGATGAAGTCTCATTTTGTATACGTTATATTGTATTCTACTGTTGATTTTAAATGGCAGGTGTAGGAACATAAGTAGATCTTAACATCTTGTCATTAATTAAGAATTGCTAGGGATGATTGTTGATATGTAATTTATACTGCCTAGTGAGAGATAATTGCTACTATTAAGAGTATTTTATATTATCTAAATAAATAAAGACGAACTACGGCTGTGCTTGACCCATTCGAGCAACAGAGAGGGTACGTAGGCAGCCGCTATGCGGTTCAGCACAACTCCACAAGGTTGTTCATATCATCCGAAAGTTTTGGTTGTTGTTTCGACAGTTCATACCATCTATTCGGAGATGATTGCAATCCTTCACCGATGGCAACTGGCCAATGGCGTGTCAGTAAAATGATGGAAATTGTCCATCCTTCATCATTGGCAACTGGCCAATGACGTCACAGTAAGATGATGGCAACTGGCCATCTGGCAACTGGCCACCTGAATTATGAATTGGCAACTGACCATCTGGAAATTGGCCACATGAATTATCTGAAATGGAAACTGGCCATATAAATTCATATAAATTGTTAGAATCGGCAATTGACCGTGTTAATCATTGGGGTTGGCAAGTGACCAACTCTTATTTTAGGCAATCGACCGTCTTTTATTTTTGGAAATTGGAACCCTTGTCTTTTATGAGTATTATGATATGAGACATATGCTCATAGAATTCTGACCTTGAGACTAATGAGATTCCTACCGTGTGCACGATTATGAATGGATTATGAATGAACAAAGTTTTTCTTGAGTGGCGTATCAGAGAGTCGAAGCTTGCCAAGCGACCGTAACCCGACCCGCTGGAAGCAAAATTTCTATGATCCGTCACACCTTTTCTCCTTTGGCACGCCTAGAGCCCATTCGATTATTATTAGATCATGCTTGTTTTCTTAAGGTTAAGCTGTTTCAAATGGACATTAAATCAGTTTTCCTAAATGGAAACTTAAAGGAAGAAGTATATGTCGCTCAACCCAAGGGATTTGAAAACCCTGAATTCCCTGATCATGTCCTTAAATTCAACAAGGCGTTGTACGGGCTAAAACAAGCACCTCGTGCCTGGTTTGAAAAACTAACTACTTCTCTTCTTAGGAAAGGTTTTTCAAGAGGTGGAGCTGATAAAACATTGTTTACCAAATGGAGTGGGAAAGATGTTGTAATTGCTCAAGTTTATGTAGATGATATCATCTATGGATCAACATCAGAGAAACTTGCAAAAGATTTTCAAGTCTCTTTTGGTAAGGAGTTTGAAATGAGCAACGTTGGTGAATTAAAATTCTTTTTGGGTTTACAAATTCAACAACATAAGGGTGGAATTTACTTATCTCAAGAAAAATATGCAAAGGATCTTGTTTCAAGATTCGGTCTTGATAAGTCAACTCCAAAACTTAGTCCTATGTCTACCACAAGTAAACTGCATAGAGATGAGAAAGGTGTAAATGTGGATCAAAAGCTTTATCGATCTATCATTGGAAGTCTTTTGTATCTCACTGCCACAAGATCTGATATTGCTTTTAGTGTTGGTTGTTGTGCTAGGTTTCAGGCAAATCCAAAGGAATCTCATCTTGCAGCCGCAAAGAGGATCATACGTTACATTAATCACACTACCGGGTATGGTCTTTCTTATACTTTTGATACTAACACTGACCTTACTGCCTATTCGAATGCTGATTGGGCAGGGTGTGTGGAAGACAGAAAGAGTATTTCAGGGGGATTCTACTATGTAGGGATGAATCTTATAGCTTCGCATAACAAGAAACAAAATTCACAATCTCTCTCAACATGTGAAGCAGAATACATTGTTGCAGGTTCATGTTGTACTCAACTTCTATGGATGAAACAAATGCTTGCTGATTATGGAATTGATTCTGGAATAATGAAGATCTTTTGTGATAACTCAAGTGCGATTCGCATCACTGAGAATCCTGTTGAGCACTCAAGAACTAAGCACATAGACATAAGGTACCATTTTATTCGAGATCATTATGAAAATGGTATCATTACTATGGAATGTGTGCCTTCCGAACAACAATTGGATGATATTCTCACCAAACCATTAGACACTGCCACGTTTCAACACCTACGGCAGTCTATTGGTGTTGTTCTGGTTCATTAGTTCCCCATAACTCTTTCCCCTGTTGTTATCTCGATCTTTTGGGCAATTGAGTTTTGGATCTCCAGAATGGTGTTGCTTCATGTTTGCATTTATTTCTAGTAGATGAGTTTTTCTGTTAAGAATCCTAGTGTTCTTTAGAAATCCTTGTTTTCTTGTAAAAGCAAGGTCGCCTTTGTTGTTCTTTCGGGAATGACATATTATGGGGGAGAGTTCTTTTTGAACTTGTGCTTAATTGCCAAATCTTTGTGTAAGAGCATAGCTCGGTTGAACCCACCAAGCGTTGGTATGTCAAGTTTGGTTGTCATAATTTAGTGAACCAAAAATCATTTAAGAGTCGTTTGATTAAATGTACTAGAGTCAACTTCGTATAGGTTAGCTTGAAAGTATTAGGATATGAGACATTACAAGTATTGCGAAGATTTGAAGAAGTGAAGAAGTACGGAGCTACAACCACAACATCATCCTTCCACTTGAGGTTAATGATATTTGACTTGAACTGTTTCATTCCCTAACGTATCTTTCATGTCGTGCATATTGAAAACAAAACTGCGAAGCATGAACTCTCTAGATAGACATAGTATTAAGGAATTCAATACGAGGTTTATTGCTTAACCATTAAACTTTATAGATAAGACATCAACATAATCGTATGAATGTTATTGTGATTATGTATGGGTATGAGGTGAGGATTTCATCCTAGGAAACAATGTTGTTACATGTGTTTTAAGGAAGTAAGTTCATGAACTTTGTTTGTGAACCGAAAAGGAAATCGCCAGGCGTTATTGGGGTTGTTCTTCATTGCATATCTTATGAACGACCAATATGCGTGATTAGTATAACTGATCATGACTTGTTTATGTTCTTGGAAAAACTATTCACATGAGGCCTGACTTTTGTATTGGTATGAATTTTATTAGTGAAACCGATCTTAAGTAATCACCTGTTGGTATGATCGAGTTTGTGTAGTTTGTAAGGCCTAACACTGGGTAAAGGGGAACCGATCCTAGTAATAGGTGCAACACGTCACAAAGGGGAATCGATCCTTGTATGGGGTGCACCAAGGTTTATAGCAGAAAGGGGAACCGATCCTACGGATATGTGCAACACGTTTTTAGGCAAAGGGGAACAGATCCTATGGACATGTGCAACACATATGAGTTAGATACCATATATATGTGGGGAACCGATCCTAGTACCTAGTCAACCGAATTTTGGGAAGCTAGTGTGACTATGCACAGTACTCACATGGAGGTAGAACCGAAACTTGTTTTGGTAGAACCGTTAAACCAATGATTTGTGATTGAGAAGTTCTTGATCAATCGCATAGCTCTTGAAAGTCAGATGAACCAATTCTAAACTTGTTTGGAAGTGTGATAAATCGGTTTCAAGTGAATAAGTATGAAAGAGGACTTACAAAGAAGGGATGTCGACACACTTTAAACACATGCAGTAATGCGTATATTTTTTATTGTTCAAAGATATTCCTTAATGGCTAAGAAGGAAGTAAATCCCAGGATCAAAATTAAATAAGTTAAGAATATTTTAATTAAGGTTTTTAATTATATATGGAAAATAAGAATTAGTAATGTGCATTTGCTAGTTAAAGATTTTCCAAGGATATTTTCGATCATTATTTTGGACAGAGCATTCTCAGGAATTATGAAAACCGAATATGGAAATTATTATAGAATATCTTGAGAATGTTTTCGGTTTTGGAAATTCCTCGGTGTCCAAACTTCCTTGTCTATAAATATTTGAAGTTTGCCTTTCTAGCAAACTAATCCTTTGTGACAGTAAACTTCCTCTGTCGTACGGTTACTGGTGAAGCCGCCTATTCGGAGAGGAGAGTAACCTAATTCGGCGAAATCTCTTACAGCCGCTCAGTTTAAAGTCTTCTTTGGGATTGAGAAGCTCTAGCGCGTACCGTTGGTGGGAAACTATATAATTGCGGTTTATCTTTTGTTTTCATATTGATTTGATTGACTAACGGTGGTTGAACTTTGATTGCACCTAGTTTGTTTATGCTTGAGAATCTTCTCTTCTGATATAAGATTCACTCAAACTAGTTCAAGGTTTCGACAGGGATCTTTAGACTATTGTTATTGCTAAAGACGATCTTGTGATAATCCATTGTTAACAGACTCCGTTCTGTGTGTGATTGATCACAAGAGATTCAAGTAGTTGTGTGCAGGTGTTTATTGAAGATCTAAGAAGATTTGAAGACAAATAAGAGATATAAGATTTCTGACTTGGTTATATAAATCTTTGGTGTGCACAATACTTGTTTCGGTAAAAGAGGATCCAACTATAATCGATCTATCCTTGTGGTATTTTGATAATATAGTTGTGTAGATCGACATCAATACGTTTCCTTGGGATTAAAGGTATTGATTGCAAAATCTTAACGATTAGCTTTTGGTAATTGAATATAAGATAGATCTTGGAACCTGGCAAAGGAGTTTATGTTAAGATAAATAGAAGATACTTTTCCAACTCATATCACTTGGTTGAAGAGAGTTGATACCAAACAGATTTGTTGTTCCTTTACTGTTTGGAATACGAACCAAAGGCATAGTCTATCTTTACCAAAATGAAAATAACTTTCAGTTCTTATGCATCAACTGGTGTTCAAGCAGGTGATGTTGTTAAGAAGTAAAGAGGATCTGAGCATCATTTCAAGCAGCATTCACATTTGTTTCAGGTGGCGATATCGAGACTCGAACACAAATGATGGAAGAATCAATTTGATGGGATGAATTGGCAGGAAAGAATTGTGTGATAAATTCTCGAAATGGTGATGTTAAATGGTCTCGATGATGAAGAGACTTAAACTGACAAAGATGGAAAGTGGTTTGGTGGCATAAATCAATTGTAGTTGTGACATATGGGGGTCTTGTGCCGAATTTTCATTGGAGCGAAGAATTCAAGGTTGAGCTGGTTGCAGTCGGCTGAAATAGATGCTGGTAGTGTTCGGACTTTTGGCTGAAGCTGTTAATGGAATTGTCGCAGCAACAGCAGCAACTCGAGAGGGGAGAATTATTGGCCCGTATGAAGAAGAGGGAGGTGTTGTGCCTGGAATTTGTTTGTCGTGGGTTCGAGTGGCTGTGTATGGAGCTGAAAACTGATGCAGTGGAGCTGTTCAATGATGGAGGAAGGTGTTTAGACGTACAGGGAATATAAATATGTGTGATGGAAGTGACGGATAGATGGAGTCTGGGGTTTGCTGTGTATGAATGGTGGTCAGGGTTGATTCTGAGGTTGGATTTAGAAAGTAGAGATGGGTCCTGGCTAATTGGTGAGCAGTGGTATATTTCCGGTGATGATGGCTACGGCTACAAATTGAATAAACTTGAGCTTGACTCGAGTTTGGAGGATGCTGTAGATGCACAGAGATGCTGATGAACATCTCGTTTAATGGAAGCTCTCAATAACAACAACAAGGCATTAAGGCTCGTTTTGTTTGACGGCTGACATTTTCTATGATGGGATGTTTGGTCGAATTGAGATGGATTGAATCAGTAGTTGTTGCAGTCAGCGTAGATGAACTTTTCTACAAGGAAGTGCTAGCTGTATTGCACTCGGATGTGAACTGAAGTACATGGAGTTAAAAGCGATTTGTGGAGAATTATTGGCTGGAGTCGTAAGAACTTCAGGTGGTATTTGACCTGAGTTTGTGCCTGACAACGAAAGAATAAGAAACTGAAAGAAGGAACTGGTGCCGAGGCTGAGATGGTTAGGAGTTCGTTGTGAAATGGTAACTCGGTGATGAAGAAGCTGGTGCAGTGACCAGGGTTGGTGTTGTGGCCGGGATTAGAAGAACAGAAACTTGAGTCCGGTGATAGTGTGGATATGGACCGGAGTGGACTGGGCCTTGGCAATCTGCTAGGTCGTCTTAGAATCTTCGCAGCTTACTATAAAGAAGAGAATGAACAGAAACGTAAAGGAGGCTGGTTTTGGGAGTTGCGTCTACGGAGCCGAAATCAGAGAAGAAAAGACACCGGCTGCAGAGCCGAAACCAGAAAAGAGGGGGCGCGGCTGAGATTTCTTTCAAGATTGGTGACACAAACTTGAGAAGAAAATGAGGCGGCCGCATAGTATTTTGGAGTATAAGAAAAAGAGACGAGGAATACTACTTTGGTTTGATCGTTTTCTTTTTTATTATTATTTTTATGGGTTTTAAGAAATCCATTTTTTATGGTGTGCTAGATTTTGTAATTAGGGTTCATGGAGAAAGCTACTTTGAGCATAGACCATTATGAAATAAATTGGAACTATTTTGGTATTAGGCTATAAAAATGAATCTTGAAGTCCATAATTATGTTTGTTGATTTTATTAGAATATGAGTTGTGCACACCAGATTTATATGTGTCTAAATTCATAAATTCATATAGTTTGCAATTGTATTTGTTAGTATTTGATAATTCATACTTAGGTTAATTCTTTTGATGGATTATGCTTAGACGAATCAAATAATAACTGGAATCTATAAATTACGTTTTCGATAATTTTCTCGTCATTATAATTTGATAGGTCATGCTTAGAAATTTGATGGGATATACTTAGGAGATGCGAGTTTATGATCGGAAATTATATCAATAATATATAGGTGTTGCAATAGAACAAAGCAATAAACACATATTTGGAATTAGAGTTCTTTTCGGTGCGTAATTATAAATAGTAGTGGAATCCATAGACCCTGGTTACCGACTCCTTCTCATTGCGTTTTATTAATTTTCATTTGTTTCTTCTTTTGTTCTTTTTAAAACCTTAATTCCAAAAATCCAAACACATCTTTTCTGCTGGTCTTAATTAGAGATATTGATTACGGCATTTCCACCCCTCTTCGTGGGAACGACTCGTACTTGCCTCTGTCTACTTGTTAGACACCGTGCGATTGTGGTTATTACATATAGGCATCTCCGGATCCTATCAATTTTTGGCGCCGCTGCCGGGGAGCGGTTGTGGAATATTGTGATTGGTATTTTTGATTTTGTAAATATATTTTTATTTTTATGCTTTTGTACAATATTCTTTTTATTTTTAAGGATTTCTTTTTCCTTTTGACTTGTTTTTTGCTTCAGAATTTTATTTCAGAAGCCTTTTTGAGAACGATGAATGCTTTGCACGAGACGTCGTCTATGACGCTTGGTGAATATAAGTATGGGTCACGGTATAAGGAAGTTCTTGATTATAATTGTCTCAGGTATGGAATTTGGAATCCACGTAATTTCGTTATGGGTGGTTATTCAGATGAGTATCAACCCCAATACCATGAGGGTGAAAATGAACTTGATACTAGAAGTGATTTTAGGAATTATGATACCGATATAATATCTGAATCTATTGTATCTTACACAACTCATGATCTAACTGATTATTTGTCTATTCAAAAGGACGAGAGTTGTGTTAGAGATGCCATTTATTCCGATAATGATGAATTAGAAGAACCTGTTTATACAGAAGATACTATTGTTGAGTCTAACGACTTAGAGACAATAGACATTCGTAATGAGATACCTTCTAGTCATTTGTATAACGAGATTCCTATAAGTCACTTAGTTGCAGATAATAATGAGGCGATTATTCATGATATTGTTGCTCCATTGAGCTCCTGTTTTGCTGACCCATCTTGTGATTTTCTGATTGCTGATGTGGATGTAGAGGCAATTGGTACTGATCAGGTAGCTACTGGTTTTGAACCAATCTCAGTTTGTTTAGCCTACTTTGCAGATTCTGATGATCCTATGCTTATTGACATCGCCAATGCATTGCGGTCTCCAATGGATAATCAAGGTAACTCAACAACGGAAGTTATTTCCGCGGACTTAGAGCCGGATTTAGGAGTTGCTGATTTTGATAAAATTGAACCATTATATACAAGTTTAAATCATTGTGTTGAGTTTGATAAATCGGTACCTTTTTGCATTGTCAATACATTGCTTCCTAGGATCTCTAGTGAAGATAATGTGTCGACCGGATGTATTTCAGCTGATTTAGAACCTGATTTAGAGTGTGCTTCTCGAATAGAAACTAATATGGATTCTATGTCGGTTGTCCATGTGAGTGATTTACTTATCTCGACTAAAGATTGTTTTCTATTAGGAATGGACTTACACATCTTTTTGGAGATTTATAGTGTTTGCAGGTTCATATTCGTAGCTGAACTGGTTTGTTGGATTGATCCCCAACTTTTCAGACTTTATATATATGCTTTGCAGGGATACAAAAATTATGCTTTATGGGAGTCAACCCATACGATTTTGCTCCATGGGAGTCAACCCATCAGATTCGTTTTCATTCCTCTATCTTTTATTTGTTTGCTTGAATTTCCCATCTTAATTTCTACGTTGGATGACTCAATTACATTGAGGACAATGTAATGTTTAAGTGTGGGGGAATGGCTCTTTCGTTAGGAATTTCGATAAAAAAAATAAAATTGAATGAATGACAAGTTGTTTAGCGGGTCTACATAAAAAAAAGATTATTAGATGTGTAGCGGATCTTAAAATAAATAAATTATTATATGTCTTTTCAGGTTATGACCAGCTGTGTAGCGGGTCTTGTGTATGATATTTGTCATGACCAGCCGTGTAGCGGGTCTTTTGTAGGGTATTTCAAATTTTCATTTGATGACCAGCAGTGTAGCGGGTCTAACTCTCTTTTATGATATGATCAGTTGTGTAGCGGGTCAATTTTTTGTTTTGCTCGAGGACTAGCAAAATATAAGTGTGGGGGTGTTGATAAACACGTAAGTGCTATATTTTATACCCATATTTATATTAGTTAGGACTCAATATTTTGTCTAATAACACTATTTTAGTGCTTTTGTAGAAAATACAAATAATTCCGATCACTATTGTCAAAAACGGCTAAAGTGGAAGATAAATGGCGGTTGCGACGACAATTGCCAGTGCTGCAGTTCATGGCACCAAGATGTAGTGGGACGTGGCACCACTTACCCCTTCACATTTCCTTGTGGAACTATAAGGCATCAAAGGCATAGTCTATCTTTACCAAAATGAAAATAACTTTCAGTTCTTATGCAGCAGCTGGTGTTCAAGCAGGTGATGTTGTTGTGAGAAGTAAAGAGGATCTGAGCATCATTTCAAGCAGCATTCACATCTGTTTCAGGTGGCGATATCGAGACTCGAACATAGATGATGGAAGAATCGATTTGATGGGATGAATTGGCAGGAAAGAATTGTGCGATAAATTCTCGAACTGGTGATGTTAAATGGTCTCGATGATGAAGAGACTTAAACTGACAAAGATGGAAAGTGGTTTGGTGGCATAAATCAATCGTAGCTGTGACATATGGGGGTCTTGTGCCGAATTTTCGTTGGAGCGAAGAAGTCAAGGTTGAGCTGGTTGCAGTAGGCTGAAATGGATGCTGGTAGTGTTCGGACTTTTGGCTGAAGCTGTTAATGGAATTGTCGCAGCAACAGTAGCAACTCGAGAGGGGAGAATTATTGGCCCGTATGAAGAAGCTGGAGGTGTTGTGCCCGGAATTTGTTTGCCGTGGGTTCGAATGGTTGTGTATGGAGCTGAAAATTGATGCGGTGGAGCTGTTCAATGATGGAGGAAGGTGTTTAGACGTACATGGAATATAAATCTGTGTGATGGCAGTGACGGATAGATGGAGTCTGGGGTTTGCTGTGTATGAATGGTGGTCAGGGTTGATTCTGAGGTTGGATTTAGAAAGTAGAGATGGGTCCTGGCTAATTGGTGAGCAGTGGTATATTTTCGGTGATGATGGCTACGGCTACAAGTTGAATAAACTTGAGCTTGACTCGAGTTTGGAGGATGCTGTAGATGCACAGAGATGCTGATGAACATCTCGTTTAATGGAAGCTCTCAATAACAACAACAAGGCATTAAGGCTCGTTTCGTTTGACGGCTGACATTTTCTATGATGGGATGTTTGGTCGAATTGAGATGGATTGAATCAGTAGTTGTTGCAGTCAGCGTAGATGAACTTTTCTACAAGGAAGTGCTAGCTGTATTGCACTCGGATGTGAACTGAAGTACATGGAGTTAAAAGCGATTTGTGGAGAATTATTGGCTGGAGTCGTAAGAACTTCAGGTGGTATTTGACCTGAGTTTGTGCCTGACGACGAAACAATAAGAAACTGAAAGAAGGAACAGGTGCCGAGGCTGAGATGGTTAGGAGTTCGTTGTGAAATGGTAACTCGGTGATGAAGAAGCTGGTGCGGTGACCAGGGTTGGTGTTGTGGCCGGGATTAGAAGAACAGAAACTTGAGTCCGGTGATAGTGTGGATATGGACCAGAGTGGACTGGGCCTTGGCAATCTTCTAGTTCGTCTTAGAATCTTCGCAGCTTACTATAAATAAGAGAATGAACAGAAACGTAAAGGAGGCTGGTTTTGGGAGTTGCGGCTATGGAGCCGAAATCAGAGAAGAAAAGACACTGGCTGCAGAGCCGAAACCGGAAAAGAGGGGGCGCGGCTGAGATTTCTTTCAAGATTGGTGGCAGAAACTTGAGAATAAAAGGAGGCGGCCGCATAGTATTTTGGAGTATAAGAAAAAGAGACGAGGAATACTACTTTTGTTTGATCGTTTTCTTTTTGATTATTATTTTTATGGGTTTTAAGAAATCCATTTTTATGGTGTGCTTGATTTTGTAATTAGGGTTCATGGAGAAAGCTACTTTGAGCATAGACCATTATGAAATAAATTGGAACTATTTTGGTATTAGGCTATAAAAATGAATCTTGAAGTCCATAATTATGTTTGTTGATTTTATTAGAATATGAGTTGTGCACACCGGATTTATATGTGCCTAAATTCATAGATTCATATAGTTTGCAATTGTGGGACATATAGTCTAATAAATTCAATCCATTAGACTTTTCTGTGTGAGACATATTTGTTTATCAACTCTTCGACTTTGGGTCGTAGTAACTCTTAATTGTGGGTGAGATCAGCTAAAGGAATCAAGTGCGTAGTATCCTGGTGGGATCAGAGACGTAAGGAACGCATTTGTACCTTGAATCAATATGAGATTGATTAGGGTTATACTACAGTCTAGTCCGAAGTTAATTGGTAGTAGGCTAGAGTCTGTAGTGGCTTAATACAGTGTGGTGTTCAATCTGGAGTAGGTCCCGGGGGTTTTTGATTTGCGGTTTCCTCGTTAACAAAACTTCTAGTGTCTGTGTTATTGTTCTCCGCATTATATTTTGTTATATAATTGAAATATCACAGGTTGCGCGTTTAGATCAATCAATTAGAATATCCAACCTTTGGTTGTTGATTTAAATTGATTGACACTTGAACATTGGTCTTTGCTACCGTTCAAGTTGTTTCACATAATATCAGGCTCGCGGATTTCTATCTGTTTGATTTGTTGATTACATTGTGAAACAGAGATATTAAACTCTTTAATATACTTTACTCTAGATTGAGTCTGACTGTCTAGTTGATTCTCTAGAAAGTATATCGGAGTAAGTCCTCTCAGATTTCCAAACAAATTGTTAGGTGTGGCTGTTAGACCCCCGCATTTTCAGTTTATGCTAAACACAACTCATGTAAACACAAATTGATTCAACAAATTGTGACTTTTTACATATGAGTCTCAATCGGAACACCTTATAATCCTTTGATAAAGCCTACCAACATGGGCTAGAACTTAATCCCGCTAAATCAAAAAGCCACCGTGTGCTCTGTTTCATGTGCTTCCCCACCCTTCATAAGATTGAGTACAGAGGTGAGCATGCACATTCCGACACAACTAGGTTGTGTTTATTTGAGCCTTGTCATCTTTGTCACAAGGGACTAAAACAGAATCATCATTCTTGACCTCTTGTTTGGTTTGTTTTCTCTTGTTCCATCTCTTGTTTTTCTTCTTTGACTTGTGATGAAGAGTGTTATTATCACAACGTTAATTAGTACAAGAGACTTTGGACAACATGAAGTCTTTCTTTAGTCTTTCAAAAAGACTCTTGTAAACATTTTTATCAATATTTAACAGTTGAGAGTCAATCCTGTGACTAACTTTTGGTCCCTTCTTGGATATGGAGGACTTCGGGACCCATTTAGAGTTCGGTTTCGCAGGAGAAACTTTCTCCTTCATACCATTAGGACGATTGTCTTTTTGAATACTTTGCGAAACAACTTTTCTCCAATTTGGAACATCAGATCTTGTCTTAGCATTTACAAAGTCATCTCTCCTTTTATAATTGGGTCTTTTATGAGATGAACTTGTCGAGCGATAGGTAAAATTTGAACTATCATTATAATAATTCTTTTGCCTAAACTTAGGACAATAACGATATGAGTTCTTTCGGGGAGAAAACTTAGCCAATTCGTTTGATACAAAATAAAGTGCATCTTGCATCTTACGAGCTTTGCATCCTCATTGCAAGTGTCCCTTATTACCACAATAATAACAATGCTTAGTAACATACGAAGACTGAGTTTTAATGTTACCTTTTTTTGGATCCTCTTGCATTGGAGCTCGACGAGTTTTCTTTATCTTTTTCTTCTTCTTCTTCTTCTTCTTTGTTCAACGTTGTTGCTTTCTTGACATTAGAAGAAGTGATTTCTTTGGTTGCTGCTGGTTGAACACAATTCTTAGGCTTGACAGGCTTTTCTTCTTTACAAGAAATAGGAGCATCTTTGACATCATTGGAAGCCTCTGGTTGAGAAGAATCTGTAGCTTTAACAAATTTTATCTCATTGTTATTATTGGAAGCACTTGATTCCTTATATCCTAATCCCCGTGTATCACCATGATATCTTCCTGCTTCTAACAATGAGGATAAATTGTTTGTGCTATCATTGGTCTTTTTTAAGTACAAATTTTCTTCTTCCAACGTCTTGATTTTATCAAGAGGACCAGCTTGATCATCCTCAAGGTGTTTTTCTAGTGAGAGATATATACCTTATTTCTCTTTAAAATTCTTTTGTTGAGAATTCACCCTTGGTTCAGATTCAGCAAGTTTCTTTTTCGACAAAAAAAAGATCTCTTCGAAGATTTTCACATTCTAATTTCTTAGAATTTAGCTCGTCTGTACGATCTTTAAGAAGAGAGTCACTGAGGAGATAACCAATATAATATCCTTGGAAAACCTTCTTCAGTTTCTTGTTCTCACGACAAAGAGGAGTCATAAAACCAAGAAAATCCGAAGTTCTCGGTTTTTTATTTTTCAAAGGATACAGTAGTTTAGAGTATTTTGATACATCCTCTTCCACATCTCGTTCAAAATCTGAGTTATCATCATCGAAAATTTCGTCCAACCTTTCTTGTAGACAAATTTTCCAGTCATCATCAGTTTCTACATCATTAACAGGATTAACTTGTCTAGTAGATTCTCTTGAGATGATTTCATGTCGGTCTTCGGATATTGAATCGTAGATGCCA
Organism: Papaver somniferum; assembly: GCF_003573695.1. Taxonomy (NCBI): domain Eukaryota; kingdom Viridiplantae; phylum Streptophyta; class Magnoliopsida; order Ranunculales; family Papaveraceae; genus Papaver; species Papaver somniferum. Next base: position 54,257,743 of record NC_039366.1, read on the forward strand.
TCATCAAGTGTTGATTTAAAACTCTTGATGTTTTTATTTACGTTAACTGAATCATTCTCAAGTTCAATAAAAACCATTTTTAGATTTCAGTCTTATAGGTTGGATCGCACCAAACACAAATTGTTAGATCTTTTCGTGTTTGCCCGCTCTGATACCAATTGAAAAGACGAGGGTACCCAAATACACCACAATCTTTAAATTATCCACCTATAAGTCCTCTTACCGAAAGTGATTGTCTATGGACAAAGTCGAGACAATGCGACAAATCGGTGTTCACACTTTGTGTGATTGTCGATGGATACGAGATCGAGACAATACAATAATCAAAATGTGATTACTTGATAATAGGTTCGGACTTAACCAAACTCTATAGGATCACTATCAAGTAATACGGAATTAACGTTTGTGTATTTTACTTTTAATTATACTAAACAATTATAATTGCGTAAATAGAAAAGTAAAAGACACAGCAAGATTCTGTTAAAGAGGAAACCGCAAATGCAGAAAAACCCCGGGACCTAGTCCAGAATTGAATACTCTCATAATTAAGTCGCTATACAAAATCTAACAAAGTTCGTATAGTTGAGACCAAGAAACTAAACCTATAGTTCACCTAGTTTCAATATCCCTGCGCTTCCGACATTCAATAAGTGCACGCACTGGAACAATTCCTTTGGATCGTATTCCAAACAGTAAAGGAACAACAAATACGTTTGGTAACAACTCTCTTGATTCTTACAGATGAAGATATCTCAAGTCATAAGCAAAGGCTCTTTTGTTTAACCAATAAACTCCTTTGCCTAGTCAGATCAATCTATCCAACAACTACCAAAGTAGCAGAGTTTAGATTCGCAATTAATCAATATAGAATCAAATAAGAAACTGTAATGTGATGCCGATCTTACACAACTAATCAATCGAATAAATCCGATTCTAGTTGGATCCCAGTCGAATTAAGGTTTGTGCACACCCAAAGATATAAAAACCAAATCAGAAATCTTCTTTTGTCTTCAAATCTTCTTTAATCTTCAATAAACACCTGCACAACACCACTTGAATCTCTTGTGATCAATCAAGCACAGAATGGAGTCTGTTAATAATAGATTATCACAAGACGTTTTTAGATCTGCAAACAGTTTTAAAGATCTCGTCGACGCTTCGATCTAGTTTGAGTGAATCTTATATCAGAAGAGAAGATTCTCAAGAATAAAAAAACTAGGTGCAATCAAAGTTCAACAACCGTTAGTCAATCAAATCAATCGAAAACTAAAATAAACTACTATTATCTAGTTTCCCACCAACGGTACTCGTAGATCGCTTCTTGATCCCACAAAAGTCTTTAAACGAGCGGTCGTAAGAGATTTCTCCTAATTAGGGTACTTTCCTCTCCGAATAGACAGCTCCACCAGAAACAACAAAAAGATGAAGTTTACATGGCTCTTAAGATAGTTTGCTCGAAATGCAAACTTGGGTATTTATAGACCAAGGATGTTTGGACACCAAGGAATTTCCAAAACCGAATATTCTCAAGATATGCAATAAATGCGCAAATCGGTTTTCATAGTTCCTGGAAATGCTTTGTCCAATATTTACCGAAATCTCACTAGCAAATCTCTAATTAGTAAATGCACATTAACAATTTTTATTTTCTAGAGATATGCATTTAATTGCTGGTAATTAAAATCATATAAAACTAATAACCTTAATTAAAAGATTCTTAATTTATTTCGGTCTGGGATCTCCTTGAGTTATTTAGGAATATCTTTGAATAATAAAAGATAAGAGTTATTGAACATGTTCAAAGTATGTCGACATCTTTTCTTTGTAAATCCACTTTCATATATACAATCTTGGAATCGATTATACCACACTTACAAAAAAGTTTAGAATTGGTTCATCTGTATTCCAAGACAACTATGTGATTGATCAAATATCAATTCACTAATCATGGTTTTACGGTTCTACCAAACACAAGGATCGGTTCTACCTTAATATGGTTACTGGGACCGGTTACATCAGTTACCAGGATCGGTCACATCAATTACTAGAACCGGTTACCATATTCTCATGGTATTACTTGTGATAGGTTACACAAGTCACTAGGATCGGCTACACCAATTACTAGGACCGGTTACCCAATTACAAGGATCGATCACACAACTCTTTTGTGATCGGTTACACCAATTACAAATATCACTCATAACATCTTAGGTGATTACTTAAGATCGGTTACACTAATAAAAGTCATACCAAATCATAAGTCAGGCACTGTGACTAGTTTTACCAAGATACATAACAAGTTATGACCGGTTGTACACACATATTGGTAATCCAAAGATGTGCAATGAATAACAATACCAATAAGCCTAGCGATTTCCATTTTGATTCTTAAAACAAGTTCATGAATGAACTTCCTTTAAACAAATGTAAACATTGTTTCCTAGGACGAAATCTTCACCTTTACCCATACACATAATCATAATAGCATTCATACGATTATGTCGATGTCTTGTGTACGAAGTTCAAAAGATAAGCGTTATACTTCGTATTCTAATTCCTTAACACTATGATCATGTGATCATGTCTCACTACTAGAGTATAATCATTCACGTCTTCACAGTTATGTTTTCAATATAGCACGACTTGAAAGATACCTTAGGAATGAAACAGTTCAAGTCAAAATATTACTAACCTCAAGAGGAAGGATGATGTCATCGTTGTAGCTTGTTACTTCTTCACATTCTTCAAGTCTTCGAGTAATACTTGTATGTCTCATAATTATAATCTTTCTAGTCTAACTTATATGAAGTTGTCTCTAGTTACATAATCAAGCGACTCTTTAATTGAGTTTTGATTCACTAAAATATGACAACCAAACTTGACATACCAACGCTTGGTGGGTTCAACCGAGCTATGCTCTAACAACTTCCATTTTTTTTACTCGAAATCTTGAGTCCGATTTTGTGTCTCTTTATTATGAACTCTCATTACCTGAGAACGGGGTTTCATTGCCCATGAAACAAGGTCCTTGTTATTCTTGAGCCTGCGCTAAACTAATTTAGTTTTAGCTTGCTCGCAAATTTTCCTAAGTATTGACCAAGAAAATGCAAGGAATATGTTTGTTTTTTTTAATAATATTTCCTCTAATCAAAGCCAAGGTTCAGATTGTCCGTGAGTTTGCACAAGTAATGACTAAGATCATGCGAGGAATGCTTTTTTGAAATATTTCCTCTAATCAAAGCCAAGTTTGGATCGGTGCTAGCCTTGTGAGAGTTATTGTTTAAAATCTCTGACTAGTATGCGTCAAGTTTGTGATTGATGCTAGATATGCGAGTGTTATTTCTAAATAACTCTGTCTAGTATCGTAGTGTGTTGATTATGCATTTATTTGCGAATTGAGCATTTGTATATGAATTGTGCATTTTTTGTAGGACCAGAAAATACGAATAATATAAAAAATTGAGCAATCGGTTAGGCTTAACTTACGAGTCGTCAATGGATCCACCAGCGGAAATATGCATCCCGTAGTCAATTTTGAACTATTTCCTAGTTGCTGGAGTTCCAAGTTTTGGGATCCAAATCATTGGTCCTCACTCAATATAACTTCCTTTTTACTAGTTTATCTATCAGGTACGGTCCTTCTCCAGACGCCTCCAGTTGTTTGACTACTGTGAGTAAAATTCGCAATGGTGTGGGTCCAATTTTTTTAAACTCATGCAACTTTGAACTTGGATCGATCCAAAAGAACAAATCGTTGATTGGATCAGTGAGCAGGATCACTAGTTGGACCAACGAGCTACACTGCTATTGAACTGGCGACTAGGAATACTTGGTCTAGCGATTTAGATCATTGGGGAAGTGTTGAATTTGATTTATGTACCAATGGCGCGTCTTGGAAATCTTAGTTGTGGGGCGAGCAAGTAACACTGAAATTAGCATAGTGATATGTTGATGATGTTTTCCGTTGATTTGCTGCGAGTTTACAACTTGAGATCACTCAATATTTGCGATGCTAGGCTAAGAGAGAGTGAGTACGCCAACTATATATACTTCAATTGACGCTGACCATTGATTTTTCTCTCGATAGGCGTGTCATTATTGATAATTACCATCCTCACACGTGTATGGTGCATGCATGTCCTTCTTTTACCCGTTACTGGAAGACTGTATCCATGGTTGAATACATTGTAGATTACTCCCATGTAAGCCATCCGAGGTTTTTGCCTTTCATTTGCAGGTGACACTCAGGAACGATAATCTTTGTTTTGTGTTGTTTTTACTTTCTCTTGGTTGTGTTTATTTGAGCGTTGCTCATTTAGCTTCCGGTCGTCGAGGTATTCCTCCCGCTCGTGCCTGTTGTTTTGCTAGTGGTTCGGACCTGATCGTCCTTCCAATTCCTCGACGATGCTGAAAAAGCGGGGGCCTAACAACACCACCCAATATTTCGCTTAGCAATCTGTATGGACAAACTCCAATATACTTTTTATGAGAATCAACTAGACAGTTAAACTCAATCAATAAAAAGATATATCAAAGAGTTTATATCTCAATCTCTCGATTTGATCTTTACTCAAGCAAATGGAAATCTGCGAGTCTTTATCAAAGAGAGATAACTTGGACGGTACCAAAGACCAATGTCCAAGGATCAATCAATATCAATCAACAACCAAAGGTTGGATTTCCAATTGATGATCTTTAACGCACAACCTGTATTATTTCAATTATATAAAATATAATGCGGAAAAGAAATAACACAAACACTAGAAGTATTGTTAACGAGGAAACCGCAAATGCAGAAAAACCCCGGAACCTAGTCCAGATTGAATACGCACTGTATTAAGCCGCTACAGACACTAGCCTACTCCAAGCTAACTTCGGACTGAACTATAGTTGACCCCCAATCAGTCTCCCACTAATTCAAGGTACAGTTGTACTCCTAAGCCTCTGATTCCAGCAGGATACTGCGCACTTGATTCCCTTAGTTGATCTTACCCACAACCAAGAGTTGCTGCAACCCAACATCACAGACTTGATAATAAACAAATCTGTCTCACACAGAAAAGTTTATCAAAAGGATAAATTTGTCTCCCACAGAACAACCCTAGGTTTTGTTCCGTCTTAAGATATAAAATCAAGGTGAACAGGAACCAATTGATAATCCGGTCTTATATTCCCGAAGAACAGCCTAGATTAATCAATCACCTCTCAAAAATCCTTCTTGACTACACAAGCGGTTTGTCGAGGAATCACAAACTGTGAGACGAAGATGTTTGTGACTTCTTTATCTTTCCTATCGGAGAACTCTCAAGATCTCAAGCCAATCAAAGATTGTACTCGTACGATAGAAGATGCAAGATCAGATCACACAACTACGATAAAAGTAGTATCGGTCTGGCTTCATAATCCCAATGAAGTCTTTAAGTCGTTAACCTGGTTTTAGAGAAGAAAACCAAAGGTTAAACGAGAATCGACTCTAGCGAGAGCACTAGTATCACACAAATGTGTGGGGATTAGTTTTTCCCAATGCTAGATGTCTCCTTTATATAGCCTTCAAATCAGGGTTTTTACTTAGTTACAAAGCAATCCATATTCATCGTTAGATGAAAACCTGATTTAGATTCAAGCTAATATTTCTCAACCGTTAGATCGAAAACTTTTCTTATCACACACACTTGGGTAAACTTATTGGGTTTGTGAAAACCATGCCCAAACGTGTACGTGTATATTGGTTCAACATAGTAACCCAAAAGGTTAACCATATGAGCATTTCATATTAACCTAGTTCTTCTTCACCATAACTAGTTCAATTGACTCAAATGAACTAGTTAGAGAGTTGTTCAATTGCTATGAGATCTTATGTAACTACACAAGACACAATTGAAACAAAGATTATTCGATTCGATGAATCGTCTCATGAACTTTATAGCCACTGTTTGCATAAAGCATTCTTTAGTAATTTAAGTTTCAAGTTCAGAGGATATTTTTAGATCATAACCACTTAAGCTCACAAACAAGTTCGCGGACTTAAAGCAACCGGCAGAATTTTCCGAACTCAGCAGAAAATCTCGGCAAGGAGACTTCCGCCAGTTTGCGGACTAGGTTCGTGGACTGAGTTCGCGGACTAAACACGGAAACGAGTTTTTGGAAAATCCCAGCAGAAATTCTCGGTAAAAGAACTTCCGTCAGTTCGCGGACTGGGTTCGCGGACTTGGCAAAGCCAATTCCTCCGGTTTCTCTCAATCAACAAAGTTCGAAAACTTCGGATTAAGGAATACATGGTTATGTAATCTAAACTCTAATTCCAATCATTGAGACATTCTCAGAGGACGTTATATAGCCGTTATTCACAGACTGTTTCACGTCAGAGCAATTCTCAAAGTAATTGAAACTTTTCATGACTTTCGTCACTAGGTGAAGATAAACTTGATCAAAGTGAAACGCTTTACCAACACACGATTTCGAGAAAAGGATAAGTAGTGAATACTCAACTCGAAATGTGAAATGTGTATGATCCAGTCTATATAACATACGACTTTTTGTCTCATAAGAAGTAGGAGATAGAATAGATAGACTTTTGAGTGATAGATAAGTTCAAGTCTCCACATACCTTTTTGTTGATGAAGTTCCACGGTTCCTTGTATAGATCTTCGTCGTTGTATGATGAATCTCCATGAAGTCCTTGAGCTCAACTACACTTTTCTATCCTAGTCCGAGACTTAGCTATGTAGACTAGAAATCAAGACTCATAGTTTTGATCACTAAGATTGACAAACATGCTTGATATAGCAACGCATGCGAGGTCGACCGAGCTATGCTCTAACAATCTCCCTCCTTGTCAATTTTAGTGACAAAACTATTAATACATATGGAATATAAAAAGTACAAACTTTAGTGGCTCCTATTCCATAGTCTAATCTTCAACGTTCCTTGAAATCTTCGTCCTTACAAGTACTCCAATGATCCCAAAGGTTGTAAGTTTAGCACCACCGTTGTTAAAGATCCGTAGCTATAACAATGAGAGAAATGGAGATTCTCGATCATTATTATACAATGTCATAGTATCATTATGTAACATCAAAATCTAATTGCATCACGACTTTAACAACAATACTATGGTGATATGTATCACTCCCCCTTAGTCAATACTCAATCTCGATCATGGAAACCACTCCCCCTTGCACAATGATCCGAAATCCAAATGTATTTGTAGTGTGAACTACATTATTTCTCCCCCTTTTTGTCAATAAAATTGGCAAAGGTAAAAGAACGGGTTCATAATGAAATTTCCACAAGAGACATTTCATAGACTAAAAGAAAAATACATACCATCTTAATTTAGACGCAGTCATAAAGCCGAAGCTAAATGCATTCATCAAGGAGTTTTAAGATACAAGATAACCCCTATAAAATTCCACAGCCGCACACCCAGCAAGATATTACCATTAAGCACAAGTTCAAAGAAACTCTCCCCCATTTGATGTCATTCCCGAAAGAACAACAAGAGCGACCTTAATTTCGAAAGAAAAGAAGGATTTTTTAATTGGACACCAAAAACCATGGTAATGATTTTCTATATCCAAAACTCAATCAAATTAATCACAAGTAAAACCATGATTAATTTAATTGGAAAACGCAACTAAATCAAACCACAAAAGTGATCAATTTAATTGATTGTGCTCAACTTAAGAAATCTCACGGAGCTACGACTAAGATAACCACATGGAGATGACTACCTTAATCGTTCAAATACTCAACATAAGGAAAAACTTACGGAATATACGACTACATCAACCAATAGAACATGATTAGTATAGTCGTTCATATACTTAACACAAGAACTTGTGGAATATATGAAAAACTCAACTAGATTAATTACAAGAGAACCTATAATTAATCTAATTGGAATACACAACCAAACTAATCATCGAAGCAATCAACTTAAGTGTCAAAAGATTTTGCTCGACAAAAGAAGACTTTCAGAGCAAATAACTAAATAACCAATCAAGATGATTAATTTAGTTCAAGAATGCTCAACATATAGCATCTCATGGAACAACCAACAAGGCCAATATTAATCGACATAGTTATTAGGTGCTCAACATAAGATACACAATGTGGCCTTCACGGTAAAACATAACAAAATGGATCAATGAAGATCAATACCGTGGATAACATACAAGGATCTATTCTATTTTCCATCACTATTTGCATAACGACATAATAGACTTTATCCTTGTCAAACAACAGATTTCATCCTATTTTCCATCAAATAAATGACTGCATAGGCATAACTTTTGTAATTGTCAAAAGTCCATTCGTCCTTTCATCAATACGAATATCAATTTATGAACGACTTTACTTTTGACAACATATGGGACCTTCAAGTTCACGGATGCAAACAATACATATCCCATAAACAATTGCAATATCACAAAATCATAAAGATTAATACTGCAATAACAATCTTTGCCCTTAGAAGGTAGAATCAATCTTTTTTGCACGGATTTATACTAACAGTGGTTACCAAAAGCGTATAAAAATATTTCCTTAACAAAGAAGAACATACAAAGTCATTGACGACTATGTACCATAGTTCACATGAGATGATTGTGAACACTCAAGAATATATAGCAATGTGACTACTACCCATTCTCGAACTTCCTTCTTTGTGATTCACCAACATCACTCTTGTAACAGCCACAAAATAGCTTAGAATAGGATTTCTCCAAGAATCCCAGTGCCCAAGTCCAAGAGAATAGAAAAAGTGCAACGAAACGGAGCAAACACTAAGAAACAAGAGACAGGACAAAGACCAATATTAACTCATCCAAATTCAACAATTCTCATCTCCATTTTGAAGGGAATTCAATAAGGAATAGAATGCAAAAAGAATGAGGTAAATCCGAGTTTGGACAAAGAAGTTAAGGCCAAGACAAGTTTACCGAATATCGACGTCAAGTATGCATACGGGTTTGCGAACTTAAACCCCTGGATTTTGATTTTGAATGCTGTTATGCATACTTGGTATGTGTACCACGTAGTCCAAACATCCCGAACTATTATTTTCAAACCTAAACATTTAAGAACCTTAAACACAGATCAAGTTAGGTAGAAATGAACGATAAGCAAGATTATTATAAGTATTCTAAGAAAATAAAAGTACAAATCTTGCTCAAGTTTATAGACATACCTTTTTAGATGAATCCAATCGAATTCTACCGCCTTACCGAACATAATCTGTGTGCCCCAATTCTTGTGCTTCCCTCACCGTATACAAAGCAGGGCATTCCTTGGTGAGGATGCACTTGAAAAAGCGGGGGTCTAACAACACCACCTAATATTTCGTTTGGCAATCTGAATAGAAAAACTCCAATATACTTTCAAGAGAATCAACTAGACAGTTAGACTCAATCTATAAAATAGTATATCAAAGAGTTTTATATCTCTATCTCTTGATTCAATCCGCAATCAGCAAATAGGGATTTGCGAGCCCGATTGAACATAAGAGGATTAACTTGAACGGTACCAAAGACCAATGTTCAAGTGTCAATCAATTCACTCGACAACCCTAAGGCCGGATACAAGAACTGATTGATCTTAACGTACAACCTGTGATATTTCTATTATATAAATAAAATATAATGCGGAAAAGAAATAACACAGACACCAGATTTTTGTTAACGAGGAAACCGCAAATGCAGAAAAACTCCGGGACCTAGTCCAGAATAAACACACACTGATTATAAGTTGTTATACCAATTTCCTACTACCTATTCGGACTAGATGTAATACCTTCTTCAGCATTTGTCGAACTCCTAGCAGAATACCAATTCTCTTTAGGAACTCTTCACACAAATCTTCTAGCAGAACCCAAAGTTCTCTTTAGAAGACACACCATACGATTGATACGATTCGATATTTTGTTTGCACAAAACACCGGTTTGATTTCCCTTTATTGATACGATTCGATATTTTGTGACAAAAACAATTACTAGGTAAAAGTAATATCAAAACAAACGTGTAGATTAGGGATTATTATACTCTTCAAATAAAGGAAGAGAAACCTAATTATTCTACCACAAGAACAACTAGAATAAATCTAGAGATATCTTGTTTAAAACTTCTCAAGGATTTTTACGAGATGCCTCAAAAGAAGTTTTTCTTTCTAGTCTCCGGTTTCGACTAACAAGTGTTGGTATACGATCAGAAACTGAAATCTATCAAAACCTAGGGTTTATAATCAACAACTCTTGAATGGTTTTATATCAGAAGAGAAAATCTTAGAATAGACAAGAGGTGAAAAACCTCGATTACAAGTTGTATGATCAATCACGAAGACTAAATCCAACTTGGCTTTGTGATCCCTAATACAAAGACTTTTATCTCACTCTTGTTCACCAAGAACAGAAGACGTGGAAAACAACCTGCAGAGCTTAAGCCAATTTTCCAAAGGGATGAAAAACGTGTAAACTCGCGAACTCCTTATTTATAATGAAAAATAGCTTGGAAGCTAAGCAAAGCTATTTTCCTTTCTCAAGACTCTCCTAAATAAGGGAGTCTTTCCTAAGTTAAAACTCTTGCCAAAATAATTAAATAAATAACTTATTTAGCAAAAATTATATTTTATGTGAATAAATCACATTTTAACTTAGGCAGGAATCACAAACACTTTAATATGGTAATCAAAAGTGTTTGGACCAATATCTAACTTACCTAGATAAGGAAACATCACCAACTTGACCAGAAATCCCTTTTAGTCACGTATTGGGCCCAAGTTCGCGGACCACTCCAAACCCCAAGGAATGTTTTCTACTAATGAACTTAAATCACTCATAACTTTGTCGTTTACTCGGAATTGAGTGATTCTTGGCTCATTGTATTCGCAAGATCATTCACTATAACATGAGATCCTTTATAGGGATAAAGGTTATTATCACCAAAGTCATGAATCAAATAACCTCAAGTATATATACATAAATGTACATTTACCATCATCGGAATTGTTCCATATAGTGAGCATATATCTCGATAGATTAGAAAGGTAGAATTGAACAAGAATCCAAATGAAATCAATCACATACCTTTCAATGAAGTACTTGTTGATGTCTTCTTGTAGTCTTCAATCTTCAATCTTCATCCTTTAAGGATAGCTTCGATTCAACTTCTTAGACCTAATCTAGTCCGAAACTATCTTTAATATGCTAAATCAAGAATGCATTTTGGCAACTAAAATTGACAACTAACTTGACATACCAACGCTAGTAGGTTCAACCGAGCAGTGCTCTAACAATCTCCCCCTTTGTCAATTTTAGTGACAAAACCATTTTACATATGGCTTGTACTTGTTAAAAGTAAAAACGACAATATTGATTTCCTTGGTTCTTCAACTCTTCATGTGTTCATCCTGTACTTGTTGAAGATCCATCATAGTATTATTACACAGCATCAAAGTTTCAATGTATCACAACTTTGACAATAATACTACGGTGATATGTATCACTCCCCCTTAATCAATACTTCGTCTCACATGGAAACCACTCCCCCTTACACAATGATCCGAAAACCATATGTATATGTAGTAGAACTACACATTAATTCTCCCCCTTTTTGTCAATAAAATTGGCAAAGGTACAAAAACGGGATCCTAATGAAATTTCCGAGAAGAGACGTTTCATAGAATAAAAGCAAAAATACATACCAACTTAATTTAGATGCAATCATAAATCCGAAGCTAAATGCATTCATCAAGGAGTTTTAAGATACACCCCGCAAGATATTACCACAGTCACACACCCCGCAAGATATTACCATTAAGCACAGGTTCAAAAGACCTCTCCCCCATTTGATGTCATTCCCGAAAGAACAACAAGAGTGACCTTACTCCAGAGATAAGGATTTATAAATTGGATTTTAGAAAACCCACAAGGAGATGCGAACTAAGAACCAATCATTGAAAGTCTCTCATGAGATCAGGTTACTGAACAAAAGAACTATCTCATGGTAATAATACACAATATGTAATCATGAAGATCAAATATTGTAATCATCTTTTCTAAGATACAAACTTGTATGAACAAGAATTGATATGCTTAGAAGGAAGAATAATCATCTCCATAAGGATTTACACCAAGAATGGTTACCATAAGAGTATGAAAAAGATTCTTTGACAATAAAAACCAACATCCATGGCTTTGATAATTGCTTCTAACCTGTTAAATTTAAGAATTTCAATCACAAATCAAGTTAGGTAATTAAGACTCATACATGTGGTATCTAACCATATTCTTCTTCACCATAACTAGTTCAATTGACTTCAATACAAACCAGTTAGAGAGTTGTTCAATTGCTATGAGATCTTATGTAACTACACAAGACACAATTGAAACAAAGATGATTCGATTCGATTGAATCGGCTCATGAACTTTATAGCCACGGTTTGCATACTGCATTCCTTAGTAATTTAAGTTTCATATTCAGAGCACATCTTTAGATCATAACCCACTCAAGTTCACAAACAAGTTCGCGGACTTAAGGAAACCGGCAGAGTTTCCAAACTCAACAGAAGATCTCAGCAAAGAGACTTCCGTCAGTTCCAGGACTAGGTTCGCGGACTAAACACGCAAACGAGTTTTTGGAAAATTCCAGCAGAAATTCTCAATAAGAGAACTTCCATCAGTTCGCAGACTGAGTTCACAAACTGAGTTCGCGGACTTGGCAAAGCTAATTCCTCCGGTTTCTCTCAATCAACAAAGTTTGAAAACTTCGGATTAAGGAATACATGGTTATGTAATCTGAACTCTCATTCCAATCGACATTCTCAGAGGACGTTATATAACCGTTATTCACAGACCGTTTCACGTCAGAGCAATTCCCAAAGTGATTGAAACATTATGACTTTCGTCATTAGGTGAAGATAAATCTGATCAAAGCGAAAGCTTACCAACACCACTAGTACACAAAGACCCTTTTGCCACACCAAATTGGCGTGTCCATAGGGGTTTTGTCACGCCACTTCGGTTTGTACTAGGCGTGACTTCTGCTTGCATGGTTTTAGGTAGCTTATAGCCACGCCTGCCATGCGTGTCTATTTATGCATGAAATAGACACGCCAAAGCCATATAGGCGTTGCTATATAGGGTCCCAAAAACTTAAGTACTGGTACTCTATAGACACACGATTTATTGTTTTGGCGTGGCTATTTGGTTCACTATAGACACGCAAATTTCTTTTGGCATGGCTATTTGATTCACTATAGACACGCAAATTGCTTTTTGGCGTGGCTATTTGGTTTACTTTAGACACACAAATTGCTTGTTGGCGTGGCTATTTGGTTCACTTTAGATGCGCAAATTTCTTTTGGCGTGGCTATTTGATTCACTATAGACACGCAAATTACGTTTTGGCGTGCCTATTTGGTTCACTTTAGACACGCAAATTGCTTTTTGGCGTAGCCATTGGTTATCCGATAGACACGCCATATGAGTTTAACGTGGTTATATGTTATGTTTTAGCCACGCCAATTTCACTTACTTTCATCCACGTGGCTGCATTAGGAACCGTTGAATACCATCCACATGTAATGTTGTGAACCGTTCATTGGATATCCTATAGACACGCCCCATAGAGCGTGGCCATATGTGATATTTGGCCACGCCAATTTCCAATTACCTTGGTACACGTATCCGTATTACGAATCGTTGGATCTCATTTAAGATGATGCAATATTGACCGTTAAATTATATGCATCCTTCACCGTCCACATGTAATGTTGTGAGACGTTTATTGGATATCCTATAGACACGTACCATATAGCGTGGCTATATGTGCTATTTAGCCACGCCAATTTACAATTACCTTGATCCACGTGGCCGTATTAGGAATCATTGGATCTCATTTAAGATGATGCAATATTGATCGTTCAATTATATGCATCCTTCACCGTCCACATGTAACGTTGTGAGCCGTTCACTGATTTCCTATAGACACGCCCCAAAGAGCGTGGCTATATGTGATATTTAGCCACGCCAATTTACAATTACCTTGATCCAGTGGCCGTATTAGGAATCGTTGGATCTCATTTTAGATGATGCAATATTGACCGTTAAATTATATGCATCATACGCCGTCCACATGTAACGTTGTGAGCCGTTCATTGAAGAACCTATAGACACGCCATATAGCGTGGCTATATGTGATATTTTGCCACGCCAATTTACAATTACCTTCATCCACGTGACTGTATTATGTACCATTGGATATCGTTTAAGATGATGCAATATTGACCGTTCAGATGTAACGTTGACCGTCCACATGTAACGTTGGGAGCCGTTCATCGGAGAACCTATAGACATGCCATATAGCGTGGATTTATATGATATTTATCCACGCCAATTTATATATGCTTAATGTGTCTTTATGTTATGTTTATCCATGCCAATTAATATCGAAGCGTGTATATTACGCGTGTGACGCCTCTAAGCCGTTCAGATATGGCGCATCTAAACCATCCACCTGGCACTATCCAAATTCTCTTATATACTTTATAAATTGTGGTTAAATCTGAAATTCATATATGCCAAAAATTCATATTATTATTAATAACACAGTAAAAAATGTTGATCTTTGGTCTAACAGTTTGCAAAAAAATATATTAAAGAGCATTTATCCAAAAATCATCATTTTTTCTTCAAATTTTTTGATGGTGGTGTCTCTGCACGCAATGGATCAGGTTGTGACATTCTCGACACGCCAAACCTTGTCTTCCTCTGTTGCCCATCTGAAAGTTGGTATGCCTTCTGCACAGTTGGTGCATATAACCTTCTTTGCGCCTTTTTAGTCTTCTGAGAAGGCTTTTCAGAGGCTGCATGCATGACTCCCCGAATGCGGATTGACTGCTAGGTGCTCCTCATTCAGTTTATCATTGTCCAATTTCTTCTCAAAATCTAAAACTGGTTCTGGTTGCTTATGAGGTTTTCCATGTTGTGGAGTTTCCTGCAGCAAGAGATTAAATATATTATATATATATATATATATATATTCTAGATCCAAGGTGAATTCGTCTGTCATATGAATTCTCAACAAGAGACATCCAAAAGTCATTTTTCCAACAATGTGATAAAGCCAACTTCACTGAAGGCCGCGCCATTTTTCACAGCTGACGCCCATAATAAAATCCGTAACCAAATATCAATTTTCTAATTTACACTGACATTCATGTTCCATTAGGTGTTAATATATTTCTATCTCGTACTTATTCTTTAATCAAACTGAATACACGATTGATTTACGTAAAACAATTTATATACTTGATTAACAAAGCAAAAGAGCTAAGAAACTAACCTTGTCATCAGAGATGGAACAACTATCTTTCGGCCATGCCACAAAACCATCTTTAGCTTCCCCTAATAACTTAAACTCACCACTTGGTTCCGTTAACACAAATGATGGACCTATGACCTCCAGAATATTGGCAGCATAACAGTGTTCAGGAAGCTCTTGTCGATGTATTTTATGGTTAGGCACCTTAGGAAAATTACTGCCTCTAGCAACGACGTTTACCCTAGATCCATTCCAGAAGTCGTATTTTGCTTTCTGCGGAGATACGACATATGAACATCATATAAAAAAAAGTTGCTAGGATTAGTAATATAGATTTACGAAGAAAAATAATAATAATAATAAAAAAAAAATACTCCATTAAATGTCTTAGCCATAGGTTCTGCCATAGATGTGCACGACTTCTCTAGAAATATTGAAGGATTTGGTTGGGAATTACTGGTAGAATTCTGCATAAGATTAGGAGACTGCTTCTTAGACCATGAATGCGAAGACACTGATGAATTGAATAGGTAACAAATATACAAGGTTCTCCAAAATATACCCTAGAATCCGTGATTCATATAGTTGATATTATATTTCAGACATATGGTTTAAGATCATGTAACTGGTTTAAGACAACAGACTTAGTAATTTTAGTTTTAATCCCGAGTATCCTCCTCGTCATGTCCGATTGCAGACGTTACAGGCTCGCCAAGTAACAAAGACTCAAATAATTAAATCTTGAGAAGCCTTATATATATATATATATATATATATATATTATTGACACAACATCGTCCATCAAAGTAGAGTTATATCTAAATCAAACCCAAACAATAAAAAAAAACCGAGAAAACAATTAGCATCGTTAAGTTTTGTAAAACCTAACTTACTAGTAAAACCTAACTAAGTAACATGAAAGAAAGATCCTTACCTAAATCTTATAATAGTTCATGCATGTAACTTAAGCCTAAAACAGTATTGTTGTAACAAAATAAAATCACCTCTCATCGTCATTAACTTGTTCTTTGATACAGCCGAATAAAAACCCTAGTCATGCTTTAACTAGTAAACCTATAAGATCTAACATCTGATTCCATGAGATCGAACAAAAAATCTAACATCAGTTTAATATTCATTCGATAATGGGTTGTATAAATAATACCAACAACAAAGATCGAGTCTGAAAAGGTAGGTTCCTTGTAAAGATTAGAGATAGTAAAAATAGCATAAAAATCCTAATCATGCTTTAACTAGTAAACATATAAGAAGTAATGGAATAAAAACCCTAATCATGCTTTAACTAATAAACCTATAAGATCTAACATCTGATTCCATGAGATCGAATAGAAAATCTAACATCAATTTAATATTCGGTTGTAGAAATAATACCAACAACAAAGATCGAGTCTGAAGAGGTAGGTTTCTTGTAAAGATTAAAGATAGTAGCATAATTATGATTTCAAAGAGAGAATGAATCGAGTAATAAAAACTGAAAAAGTAGATCGAACTCATCTTTCTTTTTCTTTTTGGAGTTTAACCAAACCATCAGGCGGGAATTGATTTTCCTTTTGAAATCATCCCGCCCAGTAAAATTCATTTTCATCGCACGCCAAACAAAAGATTTTTTGGTGTTTTTCCTTTTTTATTTCCAAATTTTTGATGTATGACCAATATGGTTAGTTTCCTTTATTTTAAGAGAGAATATATCGTAGACAGTTATGATAAAATTGTTTCTCAAAATTTTCGAAATTTAGTTTCCTATCTCTAACCAACTCGAGAAAGGCCATAGAAAAAAATTACTTTCCTATTTCGAATAATATTTTCCTTAAAAATTTTAACCTGGGTTGTATCCTGTATTATTCTTGGTTTAGGGAGGAAACGTATGAATTATTAGTGGCACCTATGTAGGAAACGTATTCTTCTAATCATACAGTATTTTTTTTAATAGGAAAGAATAAATATATTGATAAGCAAGCTTACATATTGTTTTTATCCTGTTGAATCAGAAGATTGATCCATACAGACAGATTATTAAACCAACAAAAGCAAATTGTTTGAGTTCTTGCATACTTTGCTATAGAGTCTGCAATATGATTTACATCCCTATGGGAATAAGTGCATACCCAAGAATCAAAATAACTTAATATAAATAATGCATCATGGATTAAATTATATATTGTCCATTTAACTGATGTAGCCTTCCCATTCACAGCTGCTATAACATTCTGACAATCTCCTTCCAAGTGAATTTTTCGCCATCCCTTACTGTGAGCCCATTGTACTGCTTCTAGGAGAGAATGCGCTTCAGCTTGTTCTGGATCAATGGCTAGAGATGCACCTCCTCGCAGTCCATGGTTGTTTCCTGCAGAATCTCTACAAATCAGTCCCCGTCCTGATAATACAGTTTTATCAATATAGGAAGCATCAAAATTAAATTTGTATATATCATCTATAAGAGCCTTCCAGTTCTTATCAATTATTCTCAAAGCACTGTTGCTACTAGTTTGCATACTTTTAGCCATTTTCCAGTCCTCAATCTGCCTGACAATATTGTTTATAACAGTGTTACTATTAAATGGCTTGTTTTCAAGAACTGTATCACATCTAGCCTTCCAGGTTATCCACAAAATGAAACTGTCACTCTCATACAGACTAAAATCCTTGGCATACCATTGTTTGCCTTTAGAAAGAAACCACTTATCCAATTTTGTAAGTCTAGACCCTAGAGGATAGTAGATAATGTAGAGTCTACTGAATCCCATATATGTCTGACATAATGACAATCAAAGAACATATGTTGAATAGTTTCAGGGTTACCACTACAAATAGCACATCTACTATCTTTATGTTTAGTGAACCTAGCAAGTCTATGTTTAGTAATAATGCAATCATGTAGGAATTTCCATATAAAATACTGAATTCTGGGAGGTAGCTTATATCTCCAAAAGGATTTCCAGCAGATGTCTAAGTTGTTCTTATTTGGCTTAGTAGCTAAGTTTTCATTCAAGATGGCATTGTAAGCAGATTTTATAGTAAACATTCCATTGCTGGAAGGCTCCCATCTTAGCTTATCTTTACCTGCAATAGGAATTCTTATGTCAGTAATCCTTTTAACAGTATCTTCATCAAACAAAGCATTCAAAATATCAGAATTCCAAGACTTAGAGTCTTGGTCAATGAGCTGATTCAAAGTTTTCATTAAAAGAGCTAAAATGACTATCTGGAGGTCTGTGCATATTTGGAATCCAAGTATCTTTCCAAATTTGCACAGAAGTACCATCACCTATCTCCCATATGTAGTTTCTTTTAGTTATATTCAAACCTGTGCATATGCCTTTCCAAATCCAAGATCCCTGTTTGTTCACAATATCAGTTAAAGGATTAACAACATGAAAATATTTTTCCTTCATAATAACAGCCCATGGTTCATCTGGATTGGTAATCAATCATACAGTAATCTACTAAAGATAAATAAACTAAACCCATCCATTTTCATGTTCATCATTTCCAGAAAACATAAAAATTAAGCGTGAATCATTCATCACATAAAATGTCAACCTATCTATCAGCGTAAAAAGCATGCATCTAATGCAATACTTAAAAAATACGTAAACTAAAAGTTCACACATCAAAAACCTTGTTTAAAAAAGCAAAGAGCTTGTTAGATGAGCATTTATCCAAAAATCATCAGTTTTTCTTCAACTTTTTTGATGGTGGTGTCTTTGCATGCAATGGATCAGGTTGTGACATTCTCGACGTGCCAAACCTTGTCTTCCTCTGGTGCGCAGTTGAAAGTTGCAATGCCTTCCGCACAGTTGGTACATATAACCTTCTCTGCGCCTTTTTAGTCTTCTGAGAAATCTTTTCAGAGGTTGCATGACTCCTCGAATGTGGATTGAATGCTAGGTGCTCCTCATTCAGTTTTTCACTGTCCAATTTCTTCTCAAATCTAAAACTGGTTCTGGTTGCTCATGAGGTTTTCCATGTTGTGGAGTTTCCTGCAGCAAGAGATTAAATGTATTATATATATATATATATATATATATATATATATATATATATATATATTCTAAACCCAAGGCGAATTCGTCTGTCATGTGAATTCTCAACAAGAGACAGACAAAAGTCATTTTTCCAACAATGTAATAAAGCCAACTTCACTGAAGGCCGCGACATTTTTCACAGCTGACGCCCATAATAAAATCCGTCACCAAATATCAATTTTCAAATTTACACTGGCATTCATGTTCCATTTAGGTGTTAATATATTTCTATCTCGTACTTATTCTTTAATTAAACTGAATACACGATTTATGTAAAATTATTTATATACTTGATTAACAAAGCAAAAGATCTAAGAAACTAACCTTGTCATCAGAGATGGAACAATTATCTTTCGTCCATGCCACAAAACCATCTTTACCTTCCCCTAATAACTTAAACTCACCACTTGGTTCGGTTAACACGAACGATGGAACTATAACCTCCTGAATATTGACAGCATAACAGTACTAGGAAGATCTTGTCCATGTATTTTCTGGTTAGGCACCATAGGTAAAATACTGCCTCTAGCAACGACGTTTCCCCTAGATCCATTCAAAAATTCGTATTTTACTTTCTGCGGAGATACGGCATATGAACATCATATAAAAATAAGATGCTAGAATTAGCAATATAGATTTACGAAGAAGAAAAAAAATCAAAAAAAACATACTCCATTAGATGTCTTATCCAGATGTTTTGCCATAGATGTGCACGACTTCTCTAGAGATATTGAAGGATTTGGTTGGGAATTACTGGTAGAAGTCTGCATAAGATTAGGAGACTGCTTCTTAAATCCATCAGAAGGGTTGCTACGTGAAGGAGACTTCCGCAGAGAAGTAGTTGGTTGTGAACTACTGGTAGGGTTCTGCATAAGATTAAAAGAGTTATTAGTTACTTTTGAAAGTTACACATGTTTCTATTTTTCTAGGTTCTCTAATTTACACTTGGATCGGTGACATATAATTGGTATACCGGTCTATGTATATTCGACTTACAAATCAAACAAGCCAAGCAACTAACCTTCTTATCAGGCTCGTAAACTGAACAACATACTTTGGCCAAGGAATCGCTTTTCCAAAAGTTTGCCCTAATGTTTCCATACCAGCAAATCGTACGGGTAGACAGAAATTCGGTTTTATTACTTCATCAATCAGGATTTTGTGGCAATCAACCTCCAACCCATCCTTTCCATGTAATTGTTTTTTTCCTGTTAACAGAAAATCTCTACCTCTAGCAAGGACGTTTGCCTTAGACAGCTCGTCAAAAAGGTTGCACCTTCTACCCTGCGGAAATATATGGCATATGAACATCTTCAAGCGAAAATTTCAAAACAAATTGAGATTTAAATGCATGTAAAAATAAAACAGATACCGGAGAAACTGCTTTAGTTGTCGTGATCTCAGATTGGCTCCGACTAGGTGGATCTTTTGATGTCACATCCAGAGTATGTTTCCCCGAATTTTGTTGACTTACCTGCAGCAGTAGAGTAATATTCCATATTCGGGTGACAAATATGCCAAATTCCACCGTGAATGCGAAGACACGGATGAATAGGTAACAAATATACAAGGTTATCCAAAATACACCCTAGCATCCGTGATTCATATAGTAGTTGATAGCTTATTTCAGACTCATATGGTCTTAAGATCATGTAAGTGGTTTAAAACACATACCTTCGGAATTTTTTCAGATATTGCGATACAAGATTGGCTTCTGTTGAGTAGATCCGGTGATTTCACTGCCTCAGAATGTTTTGGTTGACTTACCGGCATTAGAAAATTGAAATGAAAGTTGTACCTTTTTTTTGCAGTGAAACCATTTAAGAAAAATGCACAACTGACTCACAATCAAATATCTAACCACATATCTCGTTCTATAAGGTTCTCTAAAATACACACTAACGTCCGTGATTCATATAGCCGATAACATATTCGTCTCTTATATCAAAAAAGATATATATATATATATATATAGCTGGTTTGTGTAAAAACATATCCAATGAGTTAACAAAGCAAACAAGCATATCAACCAACCTTTTGAATTTCAGCATCACCAACATCTTTTAAAGTTTTTATCCCAGAAGATGTGCCAAAGGGTAATTTGATGGTTTTATTTAGTACTTCACTAACCATGACGCTATAGCATGTAACCTCACCCATCATTCCTGACTTCATTTTATAAGATACCTTCTTTGAAGAGTAATCTCTACCAATGGCAACAATGTTGTCCTTTTCTCCAAACCAAAGTTTGCATCCTGTGACCTGCAGAAACACAAGGTGCATGAGAGATAGTAAATGGAAGATTCAAAATTTAAAAGCGTTGGAAAACCATACATCAATGGTAACTTTTTCAGATGGCACATTCTGAGATTCCCCAGTGGATGAAGGAGACGAAGACTTATTTTTTGATACTAAAGACGGCTGGGATTCAGTAGAAACGGTCGGCGTTTTAGTACAAGGAGAGACCCGCTTCGCAGACCCTTTGGTGCTTTCAAATGACTTATGCGGACCGGATTTCCCATGTTTTTTTTTGAAGTTGCTTAACTGATTTTGGACCTATGTTATTCTTAGATCGATTGGAGGCGTTGATAGGTCCTGCATCCTGTGACTGTAGTTGAACACATTGTTTGAA
This sequence comes from Papaver somniferum, assembly GCF_003573695.1. NCBI lineage: Eukaryota > Viridiplantae > Streptophyta > Magnoliopsida > Ranunculales > Papaveraceae > Papaver > Papaver somniferum. Next base: position 54,279,739 of record NC_039366.1, read on the forward strand.
AAAATCAGATACTATCTGCCAATTTTTTCAAAAAATTACACAATCTAATCAAAACTCGATTCACTTACCTCTCCTCCAGACTTGCTTATATTGTTGCCCACAATTTTAGCAATGTCGACTCCTTGAGATAACAAGTTATTTGTCAATCTCTGATACGCATTTTTAGTAGACTCTAATTTTTTCTCCTTAGCTTTCAGCTTTTCACGCAGTTCATCGTTCTCTTTCGATTGTCTTGGTTTTCTTCCATTTGGAAAGTAAAGGGTTGGCGTCACTCCAAAGCCATCCCCCTTGACGCGTCCACCCTTATCCGGGCCGATCGCAACTGTTAGGGCATCCTCGTTATGACCAACCGTTAGAGTTCCCTCTCGAATCATCTTCCGTTTCTCTTCCTGTTCAAATATTGTGTTAAATTCTGATTTAAACCTTGCGCAATTAATGTGCACTTACTTTGGTTAAAAACATGAGGACTGTAAAGTTTCTGTTTTCTCACAACTTCAGATGTCTTCTTCCTGACAAACTCGTCTGGAACAATTTTGTCTTTGTTTTCGCGTGCTCTTGCCCACATGAAGCACCGGTCTTCAAGATCTTCTTCGGCAACATTTCCGCTTTGGACCTAGTAGTTACCAGAAACAAGTAAGGATTTACATCCGCACAGATATTAACTGTGTAAAACAGAAAACCTATTCCAAAGCGTCTAATGTGACAAAATTACAGATTGGTGTAAGAGGACACATCCCTATACCGTTTTAAGTTTCTGCATATATGAGACACGCAACACGACATAAAAAACAGAAGTATCTGATATGGCCGGTTTTACTGTGCAGTGTATAATAAATAAGACAACAGACTTACTAATTTTAGTTTTAATCTCGAGTATCCTCCTCGTCCCGTCCGATGTGGGAACTTGGATTGTGATATTGCCTTTTTTCCCCTCTCCAAATTTTTCTCGCAGAGGAAATAAAAATAATTTCATTAGTATGCTGGGATAGACAATAAGAACGAAACACAAAATCAGAAAAAGAAATGTGTATTCCATACCTTAAATATAGACGATTTTAGTACATGATTAAGGTAATTGTCCCAGTTCTCTTGGCCCATTACCGTTTCGTACTTTTTGGGGAAAGTTCTTAGTTTGTGCGGCATTTCCAGGAAGGGTTTTACATGATTGTTGTACAATTTCCTTCTGAAGTCCCGCAGCTGAACAGGTAGACGCTTCATGACCACTCGCTTCAGCTCATGGGGAACCTCATAATGAAGCTGCAATAACATCTAATGTATATTAATCACAGACTCACAGTTAGACTACAAAAACGACGAATTGGTAACCGCATATGCATACCAGAATTTTCTCCCACATATTTTGTTTTGTTGTTGAAGGGACTTCCTTCCAACATAAATTTTTTATGCCAACCATATCACGGACCAAATAGCCTAGGTAACTACTGAATTCAATTCTATGGTTACCAATAGGCCGGAACATCAATATCCCTTCTTTTGGCATCTTTTATCGAGAAGTCTCTATGCAGCTTCAACATTCTTGTCATTCCCCTCTCTTTTATGATCACTTCTGTAGAGTCTTCTTGTTGTGGCTGCTTTTCTGCTTCTGGAGCATTTTCCAATTCTTTTTCTTCTAACACCTCCAAATCATCATTTTCAGAATCTTCTGACTCTGGAAATAACCGAGGCAACATATGAAACCATGTATTTTTTAAGTAGAAACAAGTAAGTACAAGGTTTCGCACATTACCTGTTAAGTCTTCAAATCTAGCAGTGTGGAGCATATCTCCACCATCATCGTCATCTGATTGTACAATGGCATCATGACTCTCATCTAAATCCACCGTTTCTTCATCAGAATCCCCCTCAACATCTGATTCCCTCCATTGGTCGTAATCATCATCTTCTGCCATGACAAAAGCTGTGTAGGTACGTGCATCTCAGTTAGGAATTTGAGCTTATTTTGGAAAATATTACCTAAACCTAACATGATAGGCAACATGTGTTACACCTATTTTCTATTATATGAAAAGAAAACAAACATGAACTCAGTTATGCATGTAACTTGAGGCTAAAACATCACTGCAACACACAAAATCTCCTAATGATTATTGTGTTATCCACAAAACGAAAGGTACCGGTTAAACAGTCTTATATAACTTTTTGTTACAAAATCCAAGAGCACTAAAGCACCAGATAATAATTATCCAATTTTAGCTTGAAGATATAGTCAAATTGGCCAACCAGCAACATGGTATTATTAAAAGTGGTAACTTAAAATACAGACGTTACAGGCTCGCCAAGTAACAGAGACTCAAATGATTAAATCTTGAGAAGCCTTGTATATAAATATGATTGACACAACATCGACGATCAAAGTAGAGTTATTAACTCTCAATCAAAATCCAACCCAAACAATAACAAAAACCCTAGAAAAAAATTAGCATCGTTAAGTTTTTTATTTATTTTTATTTTGTAAAACCTAACTAACTAGTAAAGCCTAACTAAGTAACATGAAAGAAACATCCTTACATAAATCTTATAATAGTTCATGCATGTAACTTAAGCCTAAAATATTATTGTTGTAACAAAATGAAATCACATCTCATCGTACAACCCGTGATTGTCATTAACTTGTTCTTTGATACAGTCGAATAAAAACCCTAATCATGCTTTAACAATTAAACCTATAAGATATAACATATGATTCCATGAGATCAAAAAAAAAATCTAACATAAATTTAATATTCATTCGATAATGGGTTGTATAAATATTACCAGCAACAAAGATCAAGTTTAAAGAGGTAGATTCCTTGTAAAGATTAGAGATGGTAATAGAATAAAAACCCTACTCATGCTTTAACTAGTAAACCTATAAGAAGTGATAGAATAAAAACCCTAATCATGCTTTAACTATTAAACCTATAAGATCTAACATCTGATTCCATGAGATCGAACAAAAAATCTAACATCAATTTAATATTCATTCGATAATGGGTTGTAGAAATAATATCAACAACAAAGATCGAGTCTAAAGAGGTAGGTTCCTTGTAAAGATTAGAGATGATAGTAGTAGAATTATTATTTCATAGAGAGAATGAATCGAGTAATAAAAACTGAAAAAGTAGATCGAACTCATCTTTCTTTTTCTTTTTGGAATTTAACCAAACCATCAGGCGGGAATTGATTTTCCTTTTGAAATCATCCCGCCCAGTAAAATCCATTTTCATCACCCGCCAAACAAAATATTTTTGGTGTTTTTATTTTTTTATTTCCAAATTTTTGATGTGTAACCAATATGGTTAGTTTCCTTATTTTATGAGAGAATATATCGTAGACAGCTATGATAAAATTGTTTCCCAAAATTTTCGAAATTTTGTTTCCTATCTCTAACCAACTCGAGAAGAGGCTATAGAAAAAAAGTACTTTCCTATTTCGAATAATATTTACCTTAATAATTTTAAGCTGGGTTGTCTCCTGTATTATTCTTGGTTTAGGGAGGAAACGTATGAATTATTAGTGTCACCTATGTAGGAAATGTATTATTCTAATCATACAGTAAGCTAATAAAGATAAATAAACTAAACCCATCCATTTTCATGTTCATCATTTCCAGAAAACATAAAGTTCAACGCGAATCATTCATCACATAAATGTCAACCTATCTATCAGCGTAAAAAGCCTCCATCTAGAGCAGTACTTAAAAAATAAATAAAACCACCACTGAAAACAAAATGGTCATCAAAAACCCTGTTTAAAAAGCAAAGAACTTTTTAGATGAGTCTGGTTCTTTGTCAGATTAGTTTGGTTCCTCATTCTCATCCAAATCCACGCAAATATCATTATCATTAACATCGTCGTATAGCAGTACTTTACTTTCAATAGCACTTTACTTGTTCAAACTCGTATTTTTGTTAAAAGTATTGGCAAGGAGATAATAAGATCAGACCTAAAGTGATAAATTGATTCTTATTGTTTATAGGGGGGGAAACTGTATTTTTCTACATTTCCTCCGTTCTTTCAGCTAATTATATTTATTTTTCCAAAAGAATGCACACCTCATAAATAAATAAATTTGCAAGAGTATATTGCATTCTGTAAACTCTATGAACTTGTAAATAATTATCTGATTTATTTCATGATTCCAATACCTAAATAATAAAGGAATTCATAAACATCACCTTCTTCTAAATGACAAAATTAGCAAACGAAACAAGAAACGAAAACAACTTTCAAAGCGTCCACAAAATGAAATCGATAAATCAAACCATATCATCAAAAAAAAAACATATCAAATGAACCATCCCCCATCTTTAAACAATTATTCTTGCAATGCTGAGGTGAAGATGATCACTCCAACCAGCATGCTTGGGCGCCTTGTCATCCTCAGATTTGTCATTTTCTGCTTCATCAGGTTCCACATGCTTGTTAAGATCATGCTTGTTAACTTTTGGATAATCTGCCATATCCGGAACATCAGGACGATCTTCATCAATAATTTCAATAGTGGAATCAGGAGCATCATCATTTACAGTAGGAACATCAGCAGAAGCAAGAACATCAGCATCCTCAACGCTACTGATTACAACGTCCAGAGGAACACCAGGAATAACATCAGCATAAATAGGAACATCATCATTGTCAACACTACTGACAACAGAACTAATTACAGTGTAGAGAGGAACACACTAGGAACAGTAGTTATTCCATCCACAGTAATGATAATCCTCAATTTACGAGGACCAGCCATCAGTCGAGGACATTTTTGGATCCTCTCTTCAGTTTCATCTCTACAGTCACTCTTAGCAGAACTCATTTTTTCCTCTTAATACTCTATGTTAATTTTTTCTATGCTTGGTGTAATTTATATATATTTCTAAGGAAAACCCTAATTTCTTAGGTTTTCCATCATTATCTTAAATCACCTATTGTTTGGTATTTACATCGAATATTCTATCAATATAAGGAGATATGGAATGAATATTTTCATGTTTATCTAATTTCCTTTTTAATCTAATATACATAACGAACATAACAAACTAAAATAAATTATAATCTCATGAGATATATGGAATGAATATTTTCATATTTATCTAATTTTCTTTTTAATTTAATTACCTAGGTCGGTTGGGGTGGCCTGGCCGGCTGGACCATAGGTGTAACGCAAAAAAAGGAAAAAACCAAATGTTGGCTAGTTAAACAATGACCCAACATTTAGCGGCAACACTTTCATGTTGATGCACGAAATTGAACATTTCAACATAGAAAAAAATCCAAACACCAAAACAAAAACAAAAAAATACAAGCAAAAAAAAAAAAGCAACATAAATAACCCAAGGAATAAATTGTACATTTCAGCATAGAAAAAAAATCCAAATACCAAAAAAAAAGAAAAAAAGAAACACAACTGCAAGAAAAAAAGCTACATAGATAAGCCTAGGAATGTGTTAGTGGCATGGACATCATGAGTACACGTTTCCCATTGTCCACCAAAATTCTTCAACGAGACAGCGCTTCTCATGTGAGGAATAATTGCAACCCTTGTTTCCCACGGTAGTGCCCCCCAAATTTCCGTCCAAGTTCTGGTGAGTGTATTGTAACGCAATAAACACCTATTCTGCCAAAATAAGAGTTCCTTGTTATTTATAAAGGCTATCGGGTTATGAGTCGGCCATTCATCCTCTTTAAAGAAAATGCTTATCTCCTAATTCCAATTCCATTCCCCGCCAGGTGCCCATGTATGAATATTTTCTTTGGAAATGGGAGCCCAAAAATCTATCCGGGGCCGATCAATTCCCTCATGGATGTAGTAAAATAAAATGCGAACTCCGAACATGACCATCCCAAGTGATGGGTAAGTATTTATCCAAAATTCACTCCCAGGAATATGATGCGGGGGTGGAAAATGTTGATGGAACGTCTCGGTGTACAAATTGAAAGATATTATGCCAATATCTTGCTGACAACAATCTATCCAAAAAATACAACTGTGTGCGTACACACCTGAACTCCGAAAAGTATAAGGAATCTCCCATGCTATGTTCCTCCATCCCCTCTTGTCTCCTAAAGTATGTATTTGGACTTTACCATCCATGTGAATTCGAACTACCTTGTACTCATTGGTACGTTGACAGTATCCGAAACCCCCAATTACGTTGTATCGTGGATACCACGAAAGTACTTGATCCGTTGCAATTGGGATGCATAGTTGTGGCAGATGGGGTGGTCACCAGATTCTGGATTCATAATATATACAGGATCTTGTATGCCGTGGTGTGAAACATAAAAACAAACCAGACCATTGCAAGATCCAACTATTGGGTGCAACATAGTCCAATCATCATGGGTTCCATCATTCGGAGCATCATGATTGTTGGCTGTTACGATCGGGATGAAATCTTCCTCTCTATAAAAGAGTTGGGTAACTTTATCTTTCCCCATTCTTGGTGTGACACCAAAAAGGAATACAATTCTTTTGTCCCCAAGGATAGTATTCCATTCTTTGCATACACATTTGCTTGTTAAAATGCTTTCTGCAGTTTGGAGGTGTCGTAGTATCTCGGTAGTTAATTCTGGCAACATATCCATCACTATTATACTGATGAAAGATTATCAAAAAAAAAAAAAAAAAAAAAATACAAGCTTTTAGGATTTTCTTATTGTGAATGCTACAAGCAAATACGAGTATAAAGCTTATATATATAGACATCCAATATACTTGTTGGCGAATGGTCGCGTCAGTCTATGACGTTTTTGGATCCTCTCGTCAATTTCATATCAATAATCCCTCTTAATACTCTATGTTATTTTTTTTCTATGCTTGGTGTAATTTGAAAACTCTAATTTTTTAGGTTTTCCATCATTATCTTAAATCACGATTCTTTGGTATTTACACCGAATATTTCAATTTGCATATTACTAAAAAATGAGGTATTGTAGCAGTATAATGAGATATGGAATGAATATTTTCATGTTTATCTAATTTCCTTTTTAATCTAATATATACATTCCGAACATAACAAACTAAAATAAATCATGATCTCTTAGAAAATACCCAAATAATTTTTCTACTTTTCGACTAATTACCTAGGTGGGTTGGGTGGCCCGTACGGCTGGACCATAGGTGTAACGCAAAAAAAGGAAAAAAACCAAAGGTTGTCTAGTTAAACAATGACCCAAACTAAATTGTACATTTCAACATAGAAAATAATCCAAACACAAAAAAAAAAAAAAAAAAACTACAAGAGAAAAAAAAGCTACATACCCAAGGAATAAATTGTACATAGGAAAAAAATCCAAATACAAATACAAAAAAACAAAAAACAACACAACTACAAGAAAAAAAGCTACATAGATAACCCAAGGAATGTGTTAGTGGCATGGACATCATGAGTACATGTTTCCGATTGTCCACCAAAATTCTTCAACGAGACAGCGTTCCTCATATGAGGAATAATTGCAACCTTGCCTGTTTCCCACAGTTGTGTCCCCCAAATTTCCGTCCAAGTTCTGGTGAGTGCATGGTAACGCAATAAACGCCCCTTCTGCCACAATAGGAGGTCCTTGTTTTTCCAAAAGCTATCGGGTAATAGGCCGGCCACCCTTCATCCTCATCCTTTTCCAAGAAAATGCTTATCTTATGATTCTAATTCCATTCCCCGCCAGGTGCCCATGTATGAATATTTTTTTTAGAAATGGGTGCCCAGAAATCTATCCGGGGCTGATTAATCCCCTCATCACAGCAGGCCTCATGGATGTAGTAAAATAAAAGGCGAACTCCGAACATAACCATCCCAACTTATGGGAATTCACTCCTAGGAATATGATGCGGGGGTCGCGAATGTTGATGAAATGTCTCAGTGTCCAAATTGAAAGAAAGTATGCCACTATCCCGCTGACAATAATCCTTCCAAAAAATACAACCATGTGCGTACACACCTGAACTCCGAAAAATATAAGGAATCTCCCATGCTATGTTCCTCCATCCTTTCTTGTCTCCTAGAGTGTGTATTTGAACTTTACCATCCATGTGAATTCGAACTACCTTGTACTCATCGGTACGTTGACAGTATCTGAAACCCTCAATTACAGGATACCAAGAAAGTACTTGGTCTCGTGCAATAATTGGGATGCATAGTTGTGGCAGATGTAGGTGCTCACCAGTTTCTGGATTCATAACATATACAGGATCTTGTATGCCATGGTGTGAAACATAAAAACAGACCAGACCATTGCAAGATCCAACTATTGGGTGCAACTTAGTCAAATCTTCATGGGTTCCATCATTCGGGGCGTCGTGATTGTTGGATGTTACGATCGGGCTGAAATCTTCCTCTCTATAAAAGAGTTGAGTAACTTCTTTCCCTATTCTTGGTGTGACACCAAAAAGGAGTTTAATTCTTTTGTCCCCGAGGATAGTATTCCACTCTTTAGAAAAACATTTGCTTGCTAAAATGCTTTCTGCAGTTTGGAGGTGTTGTAATATCTCGGTAGTTAATTCCGACAACATATCCATCACTATTATACTGATGAAAGATTATAATTTTTTTTAAAGCATTTAAGATTTTCTTAATATTGTAGAATGCTACAAGCAGATACGAGTAATGCTTATGTAGACATCCAATACACATGTTGGCGAATGGTTGCGTCCTTGATGAGCAGGCATTATTTGAAAAGTCGCGTCTTTAATGAGCAGACAAGTAACGCATATTTGCATGTTTTATCTTTGAAAGGTCGCGTCCTTAATGAACAGGCAAGTAAAGCATATTTGTCCGTTTTATCTTATAAGCGGTTATAGCTTAAACCTATAACTGAATTTTTATTTAAAAGGAAACAAAATCTAAAGGATAACCATTACGTCATGAAGTAGGTATGAAAAGACACCAATTCACTAATGCTGACCTCTTGGAATTAGAATACCCGTCACGACAACATCTTAATATTTACAACGGCATTGGTTGATAATATAAAACAGGAACTATCCATAAAATACAAAACGTGAATTTATAACTACAAATATGGGCTAATGGTACCATAATTTATGTATCTCTCTTTTTTCCCATTTATGTTCTGGTTTTGTGTTTTGGTGTCAAACACCAGTTTCAAATCAATAATTCGTCTACAAAAAGAATCCTGATTAGTCACAAAATCTTTTTCATTCGTGTGCATTTTCAAGAATATCATCATTGATTTGTCTATCAATCACTTATACCATTTGCATCTCAAATTCTCACTTCTTTTTACATTTTTCTTTTCCCCTCTCGGATTTTATTATAATTGTTGAAGAATAAACCAAGATACTATCAAGAATAAACCAATATGGTTGAGTCAACTGGTACAGTTGACATGAAGTGAATGGATCGACAACTCTTGTTGACATGGTACGGTTTATAGAAGTTTATTTGGGTTGCAAGTATTACTGGTTTTAAGAGTTTATTTACGTGAGAATTGTCTAGAAGTTTCTTTGTTAGAGTTTGATTATGTTTGGAAAGTTATTTTTCTTGAGAGTCAAGTTTGTTACTCATATAAATAGGTTGTTGAGCCATGAGTCGAAATACATCAATCCATGAGTCGAAATACATCAATCAAGAGAAGTTTGTTTGAGGTTTAGTTCTGTGTTCCTTTCATCAAGTCTTTGATATCATATTTTCTACAATAATGAACACATAAAAGTCTCCCTATAGATTCGCAAAATTTATAACCATAAATACAATTGGAATACAGAAATGCCTCCCTATATACCAAATTGACCACCATAAAAGAAAATCCCCCTCTAAATTAGTCGGGAATATGTTTAAAAGCATTAACTCCATTAAATAAAATACCAACCATTATTACCCAAAATAAGACCAACTCTGATTCTTCAGATTTCAAAAACAACTTTTAGTCCAAACAAGATACGAAAAAAAAAATCAAAGATGAGAAATAGTACTTTTAAAAATATATAGTATATATATATTGAACACCAAACTACATTACTCTAATCAAAACAAAAACAAAAACAAAAACACTATACTCGGAATATGTTTGTGGCATGGTCATCGTCAGTACATGTTTCCGATTGTCCTCCAAAATTCCTCAACGAGACGGCGCTCCTCATGTGAGGAATAACTCTAACCTTTGCCCACCTTATCTCCGCAATTTCTGTCAAAGTTCTGGTGAGTTCATTATAACGCTCTAAACAACGGTTGTTTTGCAATAGGACGTCGTTGTTCTTTCCCAAGGCTATAAGCTTATAAGGCGACCACCATAGATTCGAAGGCTCTTCCAAGATAATACTCCTCTTAAGTTCCCAATTCCATTCTACACCGGGTGCCCGTGCATGAATATCATTATCCGAAATGGGTGCCCAAAAATCAATCCGGAGATCATAAATATCGTGAATGTTGTAAAATAAAAGGCGAACTCCAGACAAGACCATTCCAAGTTTTGGAGTACTGAAACCACCATTCTCATAAATATGATGCGGGGGTGGCGAATGTGACTGGAATTTCTCATTTTCCAAATTGAAAGATATTATCTGAATATTGTCATAAAAATAATGATTTATCCAAAAAATACAACCATGTGCGTATACACCTGAATCCCAAAAAGTAAAAGGAAAATATCTGATGTTCCTTCATCTCCTGTTGTCGCCTAGAGTGTGTACGTCCACTTTACCGTCCACTTTAATTCGAACTACTTTGTATTCACCGGTATGTTGACAATAGCCGAACCCCCTACGACGAATTGTGGATCCCAACTAATTTGTGGCGTTGGTGTTGGATCGCATATTTGTGGCAGATGGAGGTGCTCACCCGTTGTTGGATTCATAATATAGATAGGATCTTGTATGCCGTGGTGTGAAACATAAAAACATACCAGACCATTACAAGATCCAACGATTGGGTGTGACATGTTTTCATCATAGGATCGGATAATATTTCAGGTACCATTGTTTCCAAATAACATCTGATAGAAATCTCCCATCATCGTGTAGTAATCTTCCTCCTCAATTTGTTCTCTGTAGAAGAGTTGCGTAACTTTTTCTTCTGTCACTTTTTGAGTGAAACCGAAAAGGAGTCCAATTCTTTTGTCTGCAAGGACAGAATTCCACTCTTTGCATACACATTTGCTTGCCAAAATACCTTCTGTACTTGGGAGGAGGTGTAGTATCTCGGGAGTTAAATCCGGCAGCATTTCCATTACTATTACTGGTGAATTTTTTTTTTTTTAATGTAGAAGTATTTAGGATTTCGTTTTTGTTGAATGCTTATATAGACATCCAATGGATGCAATATGTGTCCCCACACAACACACATGTTGGAATTTTCACGTCTTTTGGTGTTTCAAAGTCTATTCGGTTAATATGAAGCGTAATACGAAGGGGTGCGAACCGTTACACCGTTTGGCCAATGGTCGCATCCTTAATCAGCATGCCTTATTTAAAAATCCATGATCCAAACAAGAAACGGATATTTTCACGTGTTTGTGTGAGATTTATTCCAGTTTATCAACATTCTATTTATGTGTCCATTGCAAATTTAAAATTTAGGGTTATGACTATAGTATATTAATCTTTTGAAGACAAGAAATTAGGGTTATGACCATAGTATATTAATCTTTTGAAGAAAAAAAATGATCCCAATATATAATGCTATTGCCAATCATATATAGCTGTAATTTATGGTGTTGACCAATATACTAAAGCCAAAAGAGAATTTGGGCATGGTTATAGCGCTTGGCTGGACGGAATTGTTGCGCATGGCTTTGAGTAGGTGTGAATTACCGAGGGAATTACACCAAAAATAGAAATTTGTTCAGAGAAGATTAGGCATGGGGAATCATGGAGAGAGATACTTCAGATACCTACATATTTGGCAAGAGTTTATCCAAGGCATGCACATTAGCGAAGAGTACATGATTATGATCTACTGTAAGATAAAGCATATATGTACCCAATCAGCATGGTTGTGTTTACGTAATTTTTTCGTGCTATTTTTATGTAATTAGATAAATCATACTATATACTAAAATCAATGTGGTGTTGTACGCGTATATGAGAATATATTTATCAATATGGAAACTGTTATATTTTGTTTATTTGAGAGTGATATGCGGAATACAACTAAATTAGGTAATTGGAGATAATGCTCCTAACCTAGAAAAAATTAGGGTTTTTTCAATATATATATATATATATATACCACACAAGCATAAAAGATAGATTGATATATTAGAGGAAGAAAATGAGTTCCACTAAGAGGATTAAAACAACTCCAAGGATAGTAATGGTTGTACCTAAAAAGCTAAGGATCACCATAACTATTGATGGCGTGTGTAAGGTTCTTGGCATGCCCCTGTTAGCTGAAGTTCAAGCTCACGTTGACAATCTTACTCTTCCTGCTTCTGCTTCTGTTGAAATGGATGGTGTCCATGCTCCCATTCCTTCGAATGAGCCTGTTGGTGAAACTGTGTCTGGCGCACCAGAAATACCCAGGGAGACACCTCTAGATCAAAAGGTACTTGAAGTTCCAGCACATCCTGCTAATGCTGCAACACGAGTACCAGATCCAGATGCGATGATTTTAGTTGAGCAGATAATCAAATAAACTTTTGAATAATGTGGTTTTTGTTTTTAGAAATTGTTTCTTTTGATTAATTATTTTTTTAAATATTGAGGATGTTGGTATTATTTTGCTTGGTTTAGTTTTATAAAAATATTGGTTCTTTAAATTCTTTGCTTGATATTTGTTTGTTAATCAGTCATTTGTAATTAACTCGTTGAGTCAATACAATTCAGTGGTCAGAATACATTCTAGATTAGAATTAGATGTGTATATGCCTCCACCAGCACCAAGTAGTTTTGTGGGTCAGTGGAATCATGTAGGTTTCACCGGACTTAATCTTGAGTCAAGTTATTACGGCTTTGAAAGATGATCTACTGCTTGTTATACCTTTTGTTAATAAACTTACTTAGTTATAGTGTTTGGGTGTAGGATATTGTTACCATTAGTGAATCAAGATTGTAGTATGTTTTGAGAAGCAGTTTCTTCACTTTAGATGAAAAGCGTCTAGAATTAGGATTAATACCTTACCTTGTACCAGGATTCTAGTTCTGGATAGAATTCAGATAATGCTTTAGTAAATTCATAGATCATATAATACATTTCAACATACCACAGTTTAACATACCATTGTTCCTTCCATTAGAAATCACAAAGACATCTCCAGCATACCAAATGTAACCCACTATATTGAAATCAACACAAAAAGAAACCGTAATTGCAATTCCATTAACTAGATTTACAAATACTAGTCAAACCCACCATATTTACAAAAAGACCCTAATTCCTAAGTAGTTCCATTACAATCAAACCCATTCACAAGATTCACATCAAAACATGACCCAAAAACCTAGTTTGTAATTCCCTCAAACTTCTGATAGATTAACTATTCATACCAGGAAAAACTAGACTGTTACCCGCCCTGCAAACACACACCTTAATTACAAACAAACTAAAAATTTTACCCCCTGCAAAACACCTTAAAACTTTTAACACCTTAAAACTGTTAGCAGTTACCATCTACATAACAGTATCAAAAAAAGCCCACCTATTCCAAAAAAAAAGAAAAATATCCGAATAGCAACAACCACAAGAAAACATCTTTCAGCAGATTCAACAGTATGAGGAAAATCAGCAATGAGCAAAATGATCAGCAAACACCGACAAGATTTCTTTGAATTTTCACGAAGAAGCTCTTAGTCCGATTTCACAAAATCGAAGCTTTCCCATCGAAATCTTGTTGATGTTCCAGGGATGATTATTCAGAATCATCACCGTTGTTCTCATTGCTCTGCTGACTGCTATCGTCGTCGTTGTCGATGCCCGTCTCATGATCGTTGTAATCATTGCTATATTGACTGCCTGTTTCAGTTGCACTTCCATAACCTTCATCACCTGCATCTTCACTTCCTTCATCATCTTCATTCTCTTCCTCCAAATCTCCAACCTCAACTGGTTCACCATTCTCATCAACATCATCAATTGTTTCTCCATCAGAATCAACATTCAATCTCTCATTCATGGTTCTTGCAAAAATCCTAGGGATTGCTTTTTCTGCTAAGAACCTTTCATACTATGCATCCTCAATCTTATTTTCTCTCTTCCTCATTTGTTTCTCTGTCTCAGAATTTCTCTCATGATCATCACTTCTCTCAAAATCATTCTCTTTCTCTTCAGAATCACTTGAGGTTGCACTGCCGGTCTTTCTCCAAAAAAATCTGCTCCTTCTCCCCTCATCTCTCTCCTCTCTTTCTCTAGCTTTCCTCACATCTCTTTCAATTCTCTTCCTCTTCCATTGTTCATATAGTGGAGCATTTTCCTGACGAACTCTTTCTAACTCAATCAGACGATTTCTCTCGTCAATCTCTTGCTGCACAAAATACATCAAATTCTCCAACTCTCTAGTAGAGAGAGTCTTGGCAACTTTCTTGGCGAACTTAAAAGGTGCAGAAGGCTGATTATCTCCGTTAGCATTGTTTCCTCCTAGATCACCCATTATCTCTAATCTATGTTTTCTTTTCTTAATTTCCTTGCCTAATTTAGGATGATTTTGTGTGTTTTGGAAATTCTATGTTTAATTTCCTTTTGTAGAGAAGATGACATTAATAGTCATTTAAGGCATTCGGTGGAACGTCTAGTCCCTTAGTAATTCACGCCTATTCAAAGGCATGTGCAACAAGTCCTAAACCCATCATAATAACTCCTGCACACCAACATTGCTAATGAGAGTATACCAAATTAGCGGGTGGTAGGTTCAAAAATCATAAGAGAAAACTGGTTTTGCCTTGGGGATGGTACGCCCCCCACTAATTTGGTACACCCCCATTAGCCTAATTGCAGACTCTTCTGATGGTCAATATCTAATAAATCTGCCATTAAGGGGTTGATAGACAGTTCAACCAAGCACTAATTAACATATTTGATTTTTTGGTAGATACTGCAGCGCCAGCACCTGTTGAGGGACATGATGTGTCGCTGGTGTACTGCATCTATAATGGAAATGTTCACACCTGAAATGGATTAACATTGATGAGATTTGTTAGGTGTACAAAAAATGGTCAAACATAGTTAGGTGTACAAAAAATGGTCAAACATAAGGTCAAATACCAAATAAAATCAGCACAATGGTCAAACATAAGGTCAAATACCAAATAAAATCAGCACACTTGTGTATATTTGGCATAATTATTTGATTTGATAATTAGTTAACAGATGGGCCATATATTGAACTGTAACATGATTTGGTTCAGGCATCATGCCATATCTCAATACCCTAGTCCCTGAGTCCTGACCAAAAACAAAATAGGTCAAGCAAAATCAAATCAGCATTGTGCCACATAATGCCTAAATTTTAAAGAAAAATAAAAAAGGTCTAAAGAGTTTCGAACCTCCAACCTCAAACTTAAAATAACTAAAGTGAACCACTGTGCCTCACTAACGTTTTTGAAATTTGATTTCCCTTCAAGATATTTTCTATTTTTTGTTGTTGTTGTTGTTGTTGTTGTTGTTGTTGTTGTTACCGCTTAACATCTAAACTGTAGTACTTATTATTGTACTAGCTAATTACTTTGTTACTAGTGCCTTGGATATATAGTAGTATCTTTTCTTTACTACTTTAGTCAACTACATTGCACTATTTTACTCCCAATTCACATATTCTTAAAAGCAAACTAATAAATTATTACGGAGTAATATAGTACTAGCTAGTGCCTTGGAAGATCACAAATGCTTTTTTGTGCAATTTTTTTTGTTTAAAATCCCAATTCATATTCTTAGAAGCAATTCTAGATAGCTCTTACAATTAAATTTGTATTAAAAGAATCGATCGGTATTTATTTTTTAAAATACTGGCCGATAATATAGGATTTTATCATGTTTATGCTTTTATTCTGGACGAAACATGAAATATCAGTGATACATAAATATGAATATCCGATAATATCGCATTATTGGTCGTATCGGACCGATCAGCCGATAATATTGGCAAGGATGTTTGGGGATCTTAGGTTGTCAGGTGTAACTAGTTTATTTGATTGGTCGGCATTATGAATTCACGAACGACTGTGATTGGCTTCGTCGACAAGACTCGATATCCAAGTTTTTTTACCAATGTCACTCTTGGACATGGCTTATTCAGCTAAACCATTTTTTATTTCGATGTCACGATCATAAAGAGTATAGTTCATCCAAAATAAGTTTCCGAGAGCATTTCCACCAAGATAAATTGATTGATGGTAATTTTCCATTTTTTCCGATGCCACTCTTGAACGAGCTTGTAAAATCTAAGTTTCATCCAAAATCTAAGTTTCCGGAGATCACCGAGATAAATTGAATTAATTTTCTATTTTTACTGATGTCATGGACGAGCTTATAAACCAATTTATATTTCGATGTCACAATATTAGCAAGTACAATTTATCGCCCAAATCTAAGTTTACCGGGGAATATCTCCACCAAGATAAATTGTTTGATGGTAATTTTTAATTTTTACCGATGTTACTCTTGGACAAGCTTATAAACCCCGGATTTTTATTTCGATGTCAAGATATCTTATCAATTATATTTCATCCATATCTAAGTTTCCGGAGATCACCGAGATAAATTGATTTAATTTTCTATTTTTACCGATTTCACTCATGGACGAGCTTGTAAACCAATTTATATTTCGATGTCACGATCTATGGTAATTTTCAATTTTTACCGATGTCACTCTTGGACGAGCTTCTAAACTAATTTTTATTTATTTCAATGTCACGACCTTAGCAAGAACTTTTCGTCCAAATCTAAGTTTCCGGGGAGTATTTCCACCGAGACAAATTGCTTAATGTTAATTTTCCATTTTTAACGATGTCACTCTTGGACGAGCTTGTAAACCAATTTATATTTCTTCCAAGTTAAATTCATTGATGTTAATTTTCCACCCAATTTTTTTATTTTATATTATACTGTATTTATTTATTTCCCAAAGCTATACTTGTTCACTAGCCAAGTTATCATGCTTGTACGTGGCTAAGCTAGAGGTTGAATCGTAAAGTGAAAACGTGTGTCACGGTATAAAACACGAGCAAGGGAGACTAAGAGAGTACTACTACTCGGATTTTTCTTTTCCAAGTCTCTCTCTAAACTGAACCTAGGGTTTCAGTATCAAAAACTGAAAGTTTTAGTATCAAACCAGAGAAATGACTTCTATAGTAATAACTTCCTTCCGATTTCTTCTTCTTGATGATGAAGACAACGAGATTGTTGGTTATTTTGGTTGCAAGGTTGTTCCTTGTTTTGGAGATGAAGAGGATGATGGTTATGATGTTGTTGACGATGAAGAAGAGGAGGACGATTAAGAGGATGATGAGTATGATTCTGAGGATCCAGAACACTTCTTTTGGTTTGGGCCAGCGCTTGAGGATGAAAGATGAAGACGATGATGTTGATGATGATTGGCCATACAAAGATGTGGTTACGATTGTCGACAGCAGTAGTGAAGAAGAAGGGGATTCTAAATGATCTAGTCCTCTGTTTTCATGGTTCTGCTATGCAAGAATGGTATTGAATCACATCTCTATCCATCATATTTTGTTTAGTTATGTTTTTTTTTTTTTGTGTGTGTTATTAGTGTATCTTATTTATTTATTTTTAGATGTTTAATTAGTCTGTTTGTAAAGATGCTTGTAAGTTTACTTTTTGTGAATGTTTAATATTTTAGGATGCAATATTTTGTTTAGATTCCAAGTGTATATGTTGTTTAATTTCTGTCCATTGTTCATATGTTGGAGTATCAATCTCTTGATGAAACAGAATGAACTAGTAATGTGTTTAAGGGGGCTTGGCTTAGAGATTTGGATCTGAAGAGTTAGGGTTAACCATGATTTTGTTGTGGCTTTGCTGTTAAAGTGATAGGATCATGAATATGATAGGGACTATATACTGAGTCTTGTATTAGAGTTGAAAAACATAGCCAAATTTTTCATAAATTGCAATGCCAAATCTGACAAACTTAACCAAAAAAAAAAAAAAATTGAGAGCACAATTGAACAGTAGTCCTTTGACTGCTACATAATTTTGCTTACACAATTAATAAAATTAGCATACTTAAAATAATGTAAAAAACTTGAATTTAGTCTATGCCGAGTGCTCAGCCATAAATTTACTGGTCTTGGTGGCTTCCCATGTTCTTATTCATTATAATCATTATCCAAATGTTCACCATAGCTTTTCTCAAATGCATCCCAAGAAGCAAAACCCTTAGGAGGAGGATCATCTTCAACATGGATCATTTTCTTAATATAAACTAATTCCCATTCTTCATCGACATACTCTTCTAGTATATCACCAATGCTTTCCACAAAGTCATCCCATGAAGAAAAGCCCTTCGGAGGAAGAGGATCATTATTAACAAGACCATTGGCAGGAACAACACATTTCTCATTAGAACTCATCCTCTCAATTTCTTCTTTCTTTTACTTATGAACGAGGTATCTAGGATCCAAATCTAGCTAAATATATTATTTTTTCCTATAAATATCTAGTATGCAAATCTAAATATAGTGGGTGGGTTATGTTTACCATGAATATAACAAACGAAAATCAAGGTGATATATGGAAAGTACGATTTTGCGGATTTTGCGAGACCCAACAGAAAAATATTGCATTAGGATTCTAGGATTAGACTACTGATCGTAAGTTCTAATTAGACACCTATATTCTTGCTGAAACCCTAAAGAAATATCTAAATATCCTGACACGTTAAACATTCATGTCAATGAGATAGTACACTTGTTAAAATTAAAAGTTTACCTTCCTTATTTAACAAAATAGTCCTTCCTTATTGAATTTCAGACGCAATTTTTCCTACTATATTATTACTACTATCATAATTGATTTTTTGTAAAATTCATAGACCAACACTTATTGATCATGCACGGTTTACCAGGGTTTACAGGCATTATGTGACGCTGGTGTATTGCCATATCTTGATTTGTCAAAATACATCATTATTATCCTCTCCTGACCCGTCCCATCTCTTAATTCCACACAGCGTTATCTTTAAGAGTAAAACGAGGCGGTAGCCTAATTTGAAGGCCATAACTGTAGCATTATGGTTCACCAGGGTTCGCATGTTTGGCTCATGTATCAAGCCATATAAGTACCTGACCAAGTGACCAACAATAAGATCTAACTAATAATAAAATAAAATAATAATATTTTACATCGACGAAATTAGGGATGGTCATGGGGCGGGTATGGGGCGGGTAGTGTCAATCCCAGTCACTGCCACGTTCGTAAAAAAATACCCATCCCCGCCCCGTTACCCATATGAATTGGGGCGGGGCAGGTATGGGGAATACCCATATGGGGCGGGTTTCCCATGGGTTACCCGTAACACTGAGTTAATACATAAATTTGATTATAATCAAAACTTAAATATGATTCAAACAAAAATAATAACGTAAGAACGACGCATTCTGCAATCTTAAATTCTGTAATTTATCTTAAAGTAAACAAAAGAATCTGTTAATGACTTATTAGTTTTTCTGGTTTTTTCCTGTCCCGTTCTATCTTCGTCCACGTTAACCATTTCATTATCTGCTTCATTTTCTCTATTTTAACTTTTATAGGATGTGTTTGATCACAAAAAAAAAGAACGAGAGTGATGAATGTACAAGAACGATCGAGAATATGATAAATGAAAGAAAGCTCGACTAAGTGGTGGAAGTATAAAAATTATACACATTGTTGCATAAAAGTATAAACCCCTAACTTGTGAAAGATATGGAGCGGGTATGGGGCGGGGACCTTGAATCCCATCCCACCCCATCCCCGTAGTTTAGTTTTCGGGTATTACCCATACCCGATCCCATCTCCATTTGTGCGGGTAAAACCCTACCCGAACGGGGCGGGTACCCACGGGGATGGGTTTGGGTGGGGCAAATGGCCATCCCTAGACGAAATAGGCAAACACGCAACAAGCTGCGCCGCGAGCCCTTTTTGAATTACAACCTAACCTATGGAAAACAAACTCCCTCGAACCAGGAGTCATGACATTACTGTACATGACTTTCTGGACTCTTCTGAGGAGTCCAACCGCCTCCGAAGCTAAAAAACCAAAAGTATCAAAAGAAAAAGGAATAAAGGTATGCCCATTATCAAGACACGCTTTCTCATGTTTCACTATCTTACCTGAGGCAGCCCTCAATGCCGCTTGCCCGAATATAAACGTACCATGTCCAATTCCTACTAATGGAGAAACCCCAATAAGATTAACACATGCATGTTTTCCGTTAGCCCACCCAAAAGTTAAAACATCTGCTGGTCTGAGCGTCGATTTCCCTTCGAGTGGATCAGTCAAAAAATTGACAGCCGCTTCTTTCTTTGCAGAAATACCGACTCTCCATAGGATATCATATAAAATGTCCCTCACATGATCATGTCTATGTTTAAAACCAGGGTCTACCTTACAATGAACTGCATGTTCCCCATAATTGGAATAGCAAGTAAGAAATCCTGAACATGCCCGGCTTGCAGACAACCCGTAAACCCTATACATGTCTTTAACTGCTTTACCAACAATTAAAATCAAAAAATGGTCAAACATAAGGTCCCTGCACAAATTGTGTATATTTATTTATTTAATTTGAATTAGTTAACAGGGGCCATATCTTGAACTGTAGCTAGCATGGGCAACTACCAACACTATGTCAAAAGCGCCTGACACATAGTCTATTCTTTCTCCCAAACGATCAGCAGCAGAAATCTCTCTCGAATCCTTTCTTTTTCGTCGAAATCGAAATCCAGTTTCATCTTCATCAATTTCACACCCTAAAATCTCCATCAATCTTTACTCAATTTCGACTTAGATTACAGAGTTTGGATTTGGTTGATTGAATATTCAATCTTCTCTAACCTGTAACCCTAAATTCAAAGTTGGGTGAATTGAACGAACCACCACCACCATCACCAAGTTCTTCCTATGCTTTCTAATCGAAGACTGGGTGAATTCATTGAATTAATTCCACGATGATTATCTCCATGTAATATTCATTTGGGGTTTCTTGGAGATTCATCTGCAGAAAACTTCATCAACAACAATGAATCAATTGATTCTTCTGTGAAAGATCGATTCAGGCCTAGATTTAAGTTTAATCGATCTCTCATAGAAGTATTGTTAGTGATTTATAATTTTGGAAATGCAAATCTTGGTCATCTTCATCTAAGGTATTTCTCATTCATTCATTTGGGGGTTTAATGATTCAAATTGGAGGTTACACACTACTGATTTTGAATGGTACAATTTCTGATGGTGATTATGAACATCTCTATCTTTCAGATTTTAGGTGTATTATGTTTGTTGTGAATTGTATCCTGTTTTGAGAATGTTTTGGTGATTATGAACATCTCTATCTTTCAGATTTTATGTTTATTATGTTGTTGTGAATTGTATCCTGTTTTGAGGATATATTGTGATTACGAACATCTTAATTGCATGATTTATGCCTCCACCAATTAGTTTTATATGTCAGTTGACAAATGATCTTAAACTAAGACATAGTATTTGGTTGTATGATGCCATCATTGGTGAATAAAGCTTATATCCTGTTTTGAGAAGAAGCATCTCAGGAGTCACTGTGATTTGTATTCACTATCATATTGTAGAATTAAATTAGGTGTGCATAAGACTCCACCAAGTAGTGCTCATGTTAATTATGTGCAAGTCGAATACGACGCAACCAACGCAAGCCAATTATTGTTAGTCACTGTGATTTGATCTTTATATCTAAAGATCAAACATGTATGGATGTTCGTAATGTGTCCCTTTGCCAGATTGTAGATTAAGACTAGGTGTGTATATGCCTCTCTATCAAGTGAATTAGACTGGATAGAAAAACACTAAAGTGACTTGTTGTCAATATGCATTTGTTTTCAATACATCTTAGTCTTGTACATGATCCAGTTCTTTGATTGTAGTTTTAGTTTCTACAATACACCCTGCATCTCCAACATTATCGACGCACAATCATTGGACAATATAAATAAGCCGGCTTCATCATATTGCATTTAAAAAAGTTACATCCGTTCTGTTCATTCAGTGTTGAGCAACATTTACATGTTCATAAACTTAAACATACCCATTTACAAGTATTTCACCATTTTACCCACAAAAAATCTAAATATCAAAAACAAAAAGAAAAAAGCAAAATAAACATAACATTCCCCTGCATTTTCAGTGTTCATTGCCAGAACCAAAAAAGAAAACATGATTCAATGACTTACCATTTTCATTAGACCCATCTCCATTCGAATTCTTCTCTGTACTTTGATAATAGTTATTTCTTAACATTATGTCATCATTTCCATTCGAGCACTTACCCAAAAATCCACCATCTCTCTACATAATAATTCAAATGTCGATAAGGCTTACTCATTGTCATACCCATCACTCGGAATCAGATCAGATTCATCTTCCTCCTCATCAGACGCCTCTTCCTCATCATCAGACCCCTCTTCTTCCTCGCCAGGCCCCTCTTGCTCCTCATCAAACCACTCTTCCTCCTCGTCTTCATCTGCATCGTCCGCTTCGGAATCGGTCTTTTGGGCCAACAATGCATCATTAATCCCAAATCTCTCATATTGGCGAAAATCCTCAATCATCACTCTTAGAGCAGATTCTGTATCACTTCGATACCCAAAAAAAACAGCAAGCTCTTCATCTTCGGAAGCATCACTGTCGTTTTCTTTCTTCATTACTGCCCTTTCAGCCAACCTCATCTTTTTAGCATGCACTTCCCAGAACTTCTCCTCCTCTTCTTCATCTTTGAAAAGATCAAAATGACGCTTGTTTTGCAAAATCTGTACCGTTTTTTCAACTGGTTTCTCTTTTTCAACTGGTTTCTCTTCTGCTTTGATTACATCCACTACAACATGCATCTCTTCCCAGAGTGTATGGACTTCAATATCATATAACAAGTCATTTACTCTCTTGTTTACCTTCTCCAGATCATCCTTGTTCATATGCCCAATCATTTGCATAGTGGCTGGTAGCCTTTCACATCTTTCTTTCTCTTCTAACTCTTTCAATACAGGGACTTCAATATCATATAATACGTCATTTACTCTCTTGTTTACCTTCTCCAGATCATCCTTGTTCATCTGCCCAATCATCTGCATAGTGGCTGATAGCCTTTCACATCTTTCTTTCTCTTCTAACTCTTTCAATAATTGCTCTTCAGTCATGGGGGCTTTACCCTTTGGTATGTGTTGATCATCATCACCATCCATTTTGATTGATTTGATTTGATTGAGAAAAATTCAGAAAACAGTAATCTCCCTCTACAAATTCTCTCTCTGAATTTTTTTGCTCTCTGACCCTTTGGTTTCCTTGTTAATCCCTTTGGTTTCCCTGTTTATTCTCTCTCTGGAATAAACTATATTCTTGTAGGGTCACGGCTATTCCCAAGAGAAAGCTTTAATCAAACACGTACCCTAGTCTAGTTGGCACTTATTTTAACCCACAATGTCATAATGACATGATAAACCTAGGTAAAATGGCATTTTGGTTAATCAAAGTAGAATTGTTTTTTATTTCCTTCTCTTACTTGCGCGGGAAAAAGACTGGAAGAGACGAAATATAGAAACCCTAGGTAAGGGATTCTTTCCTTCTCTTATCAGATTAAATTCAAACTTACTTGTTTAATTTCATGAATGGGGGATGTTTTTATTTTATTAATTTGAAATTACTATTGCTAGGGTTTCAGGCATATACCTTTCCCAAATCTAAAATCGTTTTCTACTGTATTATGTAAACCTAGGGTTCTGTCAATTTTAAGAGTTTTTTATGATCTTGGCTGTGATTCTATATCTTAGTAAGAATTTTAAGAGTTTTTTATTGTCAGGATTTCTTTTGTTTTGTTCAGGTCTTTCATATTTTTATGATCATAAACCAATTTAGGTCTTTCATATCTTAGTATTAATTCGTTGAAACAATTGATGTTTTGTATGATTCTTGTGACGGAAATTATGGAATTTGGTTTAGGTTGAGCTAATTTTTGTTACTAGTGGATGTTAATGGATTTAGGAATTTGCTTTTGTTGCTGTAAGGAGTAAAAGTTACATTGTAGATTAGGTCGGCGTTGTTATATAGCTGGAAAGGAGAATCTGTTACTGTATTCTATCGATTTTGTTTTTCTTCACTTCGCAACGGTGTTCTATCATGCTAAGAAATTGGTTTAACAGGGAAGAAGGCGTATTTGAGCCCGACGTTCGACAAGCAACGCACGTGCACTCCACTTGTAGCCTATCAGATAACCTACTCATTCCCTACCTCCACATACAACAAATGGCATCGTTTGACTCCGCGGAAGATTTTGCAATCACCAAAGCATGGGTAGCCGAAATTCGAGTTCTAGATCGCTCCTCGACCGAGACCCTTTGGGCGAAGATACATAACAAATTTAGCCAAGATTATGGGAACCCGAGAGGAAGAAGTGTTAAAAAAATCAAGGATAAGCACAACATCATCCTAGATGCGGTAGCTTGGTTTTTTAAAATCAAACACCGGATCTGGCACTCAAGCCACCTGAGCTTGTCCCCTCTACAACTTGTACGTATCTTTATGGTTTATTCGGCACAATACTTTTTCAATTTATATGTAATCAAATAAGTTTGTGTGTTTTTTTTGTAGCACGAAACCATTAAAGCGCGCTACTTAGAGGAAAAGGGGGAAGCATTCACATTTGATGAAATCGTTTACTTCATAGTATTCATATTTTTGGAGTACCACCATCTATGGAGTACCACCAGAACTCAATGGTGGGTGAATTGGACTCCATACTCTTATTTGGCTTCCAGATAGCAAAGGCCAATTCTCTGTTAAGAGTGTCTATAATGTGTTGTCTTGTGCATCTAATACTTTTGCAGGTACTAATTCTGTTTCTCCACATGTATGGAAAGCTTTGTGGAAGTTAAATTATTTGTTTGGAAGTGCTTAAAAGATATAGTCCCAACAAGAGATAAACTAGCTACATATGGAAATTATTTGTTTGGTTTTAAATATCAATGTTAGTAATTTTATGGTACAACATTGTTCATTTAGGAGCTAGATTCTCTCTTGGTTTTCTACAGGAAATAATATTACCTTTGATGCAGGATATTTGAAGCATCAGTTTGGAAAATTTGATGTTCAAAGATTTTTCAGAACATAACTCCAAATAAGACAATGTCAATAGATGTCATTAATAAACTTGTGCCTCCTGGAACTAATCTTGTTTCTTCTACTAATGGGGTTGTGCAGCCGCTAAGATAGAAACCTCCTGATAATGTTTACAAATTTTGATGCTTCTTTTAAGTTAGATTCATTACAAGGTGGATTAGGGCTAATAGTTAGGAATTGTGCAGGTAGCTGCATTCGGGTGCAAGGACAATGCTTCAATGGAGGAATGAAGATAGGAGTTTGATAAGCACGCAAGTGAAACACTTATATACCCGCATTTACACTAGTTAGGTCTCGTTAGCTAGCTAATAATATTGTTTTAGGTCATTTACAGGAATTACAAGAAAAACCGTTTGCCCGAAGAATAAATGGCTTAATTGGAGGAAAAATGACGTTTGCGACAAAAATGAGCAAAGTCACTGGCTGCAAAATAACCTTATGTGACTGGCCTGGTATTGCTATATATCAGCACCACTGGAGGCTCAAGCCATCTCATGCATGTTATGAAAAACAAGAGTTGTCTTTGCTTGTATAAATTAGCCCAGCCCACTGGTAACTGAGGTGGACGTGGCATCATTTTCATCACATCATGTTCGATCAAAACAAGAAGAAGACGATCTCATTTCTCCTAGGCGAGGTGTGTTCATAGAATCATAATATGACAGAAAAGGGATCTGAGCAGAAATGGTATTTGTGAATTCTCCAACCAGCTGCCATCTTCTTCTTCCTCGTCTGTCGTTCTCTCTTCACCGATGGAACCTGAATTCTTATCACGAAAAAACAGCAGCAGCACCAGTACTTGATTTAGGGCATCAATTTTTCAAGATTTATCTCCAATAAATAAAGCAGTGAAAGAAGAGGATTGAGAACCAGTTGGGTATGAAGATGAACCAGCGACAAAGAGCAGCCAGGTCGGGATCGTGAGCTAATTACTGAATCCAATTTGAACTGAAAATGGGGTACATGAAGGCAGTTAACAGTGAAGAATGGTTGGGGTAGTATGGTTGTTTACCAAGGATTGAGAGTGCACTCAGTGGTGATTTATACGATGGGTTTCGACCTAATTTTGGTGTTGGCTAATGGTGGATGTTGCAGCAGTTCTAAAGATGTAAATTGATCTGTGGGTTCTTGTTTAGAAGCAGTGGTGTTGATTGAGTTTTGCGTTGTGGAATCGACTGAATTTGTATCTCAATTTGATGTACTCCGATGGGTATTGTCAACAACAGATCAGTGGGGTTTTTCATGAGGTTTGAATGGCTGATTGCTTCGATGTGGGGCTCGATCTGTGCTGTTGTGGGGTTGAGATTCAAACCAATTATTTTGATTTCGTGTCAATAGTAGCGTCTGCAATGGGTTCTGCCCAGATATGGTTTAAAATTAAATGACGATTGACAGTATCGATGGAATTGGGGCTAGGTAAAGTCCTGAGATAAATGATAAGAAGTAATTGTTGCTGGTGTTGGTTCGATTGTGAACTGAAGTTCAGGGAGAAAAGATCGGAGTTGGGTACTATTTCCGGAGTCTGCTAATGGCATGTACTTGAAGGTGATGTGCTGTGGCTAGATATGGGAGCTGGTGCTGGTGGCCAGACTTTGGAAAGGCCTGAATGTAGGAAGTGGAGGCTGTGAATGGACTGGGATTTGTTGCTGCCTCCAACACAAGAGGAGACCTAAAGTGTTATTTAAGCCAGCAACGAGGAGAAGAAAGGGGGGCGGTCTACAGGGAGTAACTAGGTTTAAGCTTTCTTACCTTGGCTATGCTTATCTTGTTATTACCTTTGTCAATTTCTATGGCTTTTGAGAAAGCTATGTGTAGCTAAATCCATTATCAGGGTGAAAGGATGAACTTGTAGGCTTGTTTATTTGTGTTCAAAAACAAGGGTTCTCAACTGCAAAAGCTTAATGATAATTGTTTCTGTTTCTCTTCAATGCTTATTTTCTATTTAATTTCTCATATTCTATGCCATGTATAGTCTATTGTTAGGTTAATAGAAATTCTCATTTGAGCTTTGTTACTAATTGATTTATGAACATGCTTAGACTAATCATGCCTTGTATGAATAGTTCTTGGGATTTATACATTAGGTTGAGAACAAACATAACTTTTGATAATTTTGTCGATAAATCTTAAACGTCACATCTTCCATGTACTAGCTAGGTTTTCTATTATACATGAGCTAAATGAGACCTTTGTGGTAGAATATAAGAAGCATTAGCCTACAATGGATTCCCGTAACCTTGACACGTTTATATCCTTGATAACATCCTTCAATTATTTGCTTTAGTTCTTTTGTTTGTTTATTTAGTTCGTATAAAAATTCAGAATTCTTCATATTGAAACATCTTTGACTTGAAAGTGGTGAGTATCGATCAGAATTGTGTTTGACACTCCTCGTTGGAACGATCCCTATTTGCCACTATCCTCATATAGTGCACCGTATACTTGCGGTTAATAAAAGTCGGTTTTCCGATTCATCAAGTTTTTGGCGTCGCTGCCGGGGAGTGGCCGTAAAGTACTCTCTGATTGATATCATTGATTCTCTAGTCGTAGTTTAGTTTTTATTTTCTGTACATAGTTTATTTTCGTTGTTCTTTTAGATTTCTTTTAGTTTCTTTTTACGTAGCTTGTTTGATTATCTTTAGGCACCTTAGTTTGAAGAGTGCGGTTGGAATCTCTCCAAAACATGCAGAAAAGTAAGTTTTTCGCGAAGCTCTGCAAGGTGAGTTTAGACTGAATTCTGCATTTTGATAGCATATGCAAGATCTACCAAGTAGTTGGGATAGAGAAAAATTATTCGTCTTGTTAAAGTAACTTTTTATACATGACGAGAACAGATGATGAGAGTACGAACCCTCCGGTTAAAAGTTTGAGAGACTATATGTACCCAACTAGAGTTTCTCAACTCTCATGTATTGTTTTTCCTACCACCACAGCAACCTATGAGATTAGAGAAAGCACCATTAAAGCACTTCCTAAATTCTACGGTAAGGAGAATGGAAATCCTTACTGCCACATTAGAGAGTTTGAAGAATTGTGTGGTACGATGAAATTTAAGGACTTAGATGATGATTATCTGAGACTTAGGTTGTTACCTTTTTCTTTAAAGGATAAGGAAAAATCATGGTTGAATGCATTAGCTCCTTCATCAATTAGTACTTGGGATGGCATGATTAATCTGTTCTTGTACAAATTCTTTCCTAGGCATAGAACTACTGTCATTCGTCAAAAACTGTATAGTTTTTCGCAACAAGAAGGAGAATCTCTTTTTGATTATTTAGAGAGGTTCGATGATCTCTTGCTACAATGTCCACACCATGGATTTGATACTCCTAGGCTCACACTGATCCTTTATGAGGGACTAGATTTCAGAACATTGACTATGATAGAATCATTTTGTGGTGGTAATTTCCCTGATAAGACTGCCGAAGAAGGTTATAAGTTTTTGCATGAAGTAGCCGAAAAATCCCAAGAGTGGGAGGCTAAAGAACCCATAATGATCTGTAACAAAGGGGCTTACAGAGTTGACGATGAGTTCAACTCTGAGGCCAAGTTTTCTGTTTTGACACGAAGACTTGAGTCGTTAGAAACACATGTTAATATTAAGCCTGTTGAGTTTGTTACACATACATCTTCTATTCCTAATGATTGTACTAACCAAAGAATTTCTAGTTTGGAATAAAGTCTGAGTTTGTTTATGCAGTCTACTCAAAGATATATGGAGAGCTCACAACAACAACTAAATCATCTTGCCAGCCAACTGAATGAGCAAGATAAGGGTTAAGTCCCGAGGAAAATACAGCCCCACCATAAAGGTTCTTTTGAGGAAAGCACATCTGGCGTTAAGCCGACTCATCATGACCATGCCTTCTCTACCCTAAGAAGTGGACGGGTCATAGATAACCATGTCAGTGGTTCCAAGGAGAGAGAGCAAGGTAGGAACCTGCCTACCATTACACAGGTTACTCCTTCAACACAAAAGGAAACCAATGAAACCGAGAAAGGTAAATCTGAAATTCCTTATGTTCCTCGTGCTCCTTTTCCTCAAGCATCACTACCTCGTAAGAAAGGAGCTAGTCCTAATGACATCTTAGAAGTATTTAAACAGGTTAATGTTAACATTCCTCTCTTAGATGCCATTAAACAAATTCCTTCTTATGCCAAGTTTCTAAGAGATATGTGCACTGTGAAACGAAAATTGAATGTACATAAGAATGCTTTCCTTACTGAACAGGTAAGATCGATTATTACACAGAGAACTCCACCCAAATTTAAAGATCCGGGTTGTCCTACGATTGCTTGCACTATTGGAGAACACATGATTGAACATGCATTGTTAGATTTAGGGGCCAGTGTGAATCTCTTGCCATATTCTGTGTGTGTGCAATTAGAGATTGGTAATTTAAAACCCACTAATGTTACCCTCCAATTGGCTGATAGGTCCACAAAAATTCCTAGAGGAGTGGTAGAGGATGTTCTTATACAGGTTGAAAGTTTTATTTATCCCGTTGACTTTATTGTTTTGGATACTCAACTTGTCTCTAATCCTAGTGGGCAGGTTCCCGTCATCTTAGGTAGACCTTTCTTGGCTACCTCAAATGCGGTTATCAATTGTCGGAATGGAATCATGGATCTTACTTTTGGAAATATGAAAATGGAGATAAATGTGTTTCACCTTTCGAATTCATCTCCAGTTTCTGAAACTTTTGAACATGTATGCATGATTGATAGTGTGAATGATTCTACTTATTGTTACAATGAGAATCTCGAAAATCTCGAAAACATGTCTGAAAAGTTTGCAGATTGTAAGGAGTGCACTAAATCTGAATTATCATATATTTGCTTATCTTATTCTGCCGATTCTGACAATTATCTTTTTCACGAAATTGTTGCGTTGAATCTCTCTTTCCATGATCTATCTACTAGTTTTCAGAGTACTTATATGAGTGTTGAGCATATGGATACTGGTCAGGTCATTCACATAAACAAGTTGGAATTGAAATATGTTTGTTTAGCTCTTTCCATCAACTCTAATGTCCTCATGCTGATGCCTCTTATTCCTAGTGAACATAATGTGTCCAGCAATATCAGTTCAGTAGATGTAAAACTAGATTTAGGGTATACGACATATGTTGAATTGTCTGAACAACGTGTACTTATTATCCGTGAGTCTGATTTACTTCGTATTACCACACATGACTGGGAAGGTCCGAATTATGTTCCGAGTAGGATTGAATTCAGCTCTCTGGGTGCTAATC
Source organism: Papaver somniferum (assembly GCF_003573695.1). Taxonomy (NCBI): domain Eukaryota; kingdom Viridiplantae; phylum Streptophyta; class Magnoliopsida; order Ranunculales; family Papaveraceae; genus Papaver; species Papaver somniferum. The sequence goes on from NC_039366.1 coordinate 54,310,236, forward strand.
ATTTTTTCCGCAGGTTCATATTTTCAGTTGTTCTGATTTGTTGGGTTGATCCCCAACTTTTCAGACTTTATATATATGCTTGGCAGGTTGCTGCTGTGTAACATCTTCGGTTTATTTGAGATTACTTGTTGCGCGCAAGCAGAGAACAAATATCATTCGCTTTGTGGGAGTCAACCCATCAGTTTTGTTCTCTTTACTCTTTACTCTTTTATTTGTTTGCTTATGAATTTTCCCACTTTGTCTTTTATGTTGGACGACTCAATTACATTGAGGACAATGTAAGATTCAAGTGTGGGGGAGTGGGTAACAAAAAAAATAAAAAATAAAAAAAAAAAAAATATATATATA